>NC_133594.1:9652454-10962454 GCF_964106895.1 Numenius arquata
GGAAAAGTTGTAGTGTTTGGACACTAAAGGGCAGGGATGGATTTTTGAGGACTTGTCAAAGAAAACTTCCAAGGCTTCCAGAATAATACGAGCGGTTGGGTCGGACTCCGACGTCCGTCCGTGCGTAAGCGGGAGCTGTCGGTGGCACTGAAGGGGTGAAACACGGTGTTTGTGGCGTGGCCAGGCTGTGCGCTGCCTCGGGGCAGCGTCCCCCGGCACCTCCGGCTCCGGCCCGGACCCCTTCCCTGCCCCTTCAGCCCAGACCACGCTTTCTCCCCTGGGGAAACTTTCCCTCTCGGCCTCGGCTGTGGCCTGGGATTGCCATCGGCAGCATCACCGTGCTCGCCGCGGCCCGGAGCTGCCGGCACCGCTTGGGTTTGGTTTTTGGGGTCTCCTCAGGGTTCTCCCGAGACCTTGTTCCCAGAAGGTGGATGCTTTGCGATGAGATGTGTGCGTTGATGCTTTATCTTATTTTGGAAGCGATGTTTTCTGTGCCCTGTTGGAATCATAGAATCATAGAATGGTTAGAGTCAGAAGGGACCTTAAAGATCATCCAGTTCCAACCCCCCTGCCATGGGCAGGGACACCTCCACTAGAGCAGGTTGCTCAAAGCCCCATCCAGCCTGGCCTTGAACACTTCCAGGGATGGGACAACGTGGAAGCCTTTTCCCTCACCAGCCATAACTCTGGGCTTTCCCAAGGGAACCTCCTTGGATTTGGGACAGATTTGGGTTCCCTTCAGCTGGTGCCGGTGACAGGTCGGTGTCCTCCTGGGGCGGTTGTGCTGCCGGTCCGGGGGCATGGAGCGTCCTTACTGCTGGTCAGTCCAGCGAAGAAAAATCCCCTCTCCTTGAAGGAACCTGCCCGTAGAGTCCTGGTGAGTCCGTTCCAGACTAGGTTTTGGTTCAGATCCCAAGCCAAGGGTGGCAGGAGGTGCGAGGTGGCTTGGCTGGTCGGCACTTGGAGAAGAAGCACCAAGAAATCCCCTGCCAGAGCCCGTCAGACTGGGTGAGCTCCGGCTTCTCTTCGGCACGTGCTTCCCCGCCTGGGGACGCAAACCGTCTTGCCTCGGGATGGAAATATTTATTTTAGACTGGCGTCTTAGAAAGTCTGCTTTCCCTGCCAGGCCTTCTGGTGGAGCTCGGGCCGTGCTGTGCTGCCTTAATGACCTACTGGTGCTTCGATGGGCGCACGGCTCTGGGGCACTGGGGAAGGGCGGCGTGGTTTGGGGCGAAACGTGGCGAATCAGGGCTGCGACGGGGCGCTGGGGCTCCGCTCCTGCTTCCCTCTGCGTTTAAAAATACCCAGGCCTGACAAAATGGGGTTAGGAGGAGCCATGGGTTTGAATTTTCCCAGTTTTTTTGAGTCAGGTGGCTTTTTGGGTGGGGAAATGGGATGCTCCAGGGATGCTGAGCAGCAGGGTTGGGGGGGGAGGGCTGCACTTTAATTGATTTTTTTTTTTTTTTTTTTTATTTTGCTTCTTTTCCTACGTTTCTTTTGAATGCAATGAAAGAAACAGAATACAGGCATTCAGCTGGAGGAAATTAAACTCAATCGTAAGTTCCCCGCCGTACCTAATGGCCAGAGAGAGCCCTGTATCTCCCGCAATTCCCCTTCAAACCCAGCCCGTGGTTCCCATCCGGGGAGCAGCCTCCCAGCCCCTCTGTTCTTTGCCCGGGGAGGTGGATCCGATAAGTCCCCGGCACCCAGCTGGGGTGTGCACACCTAGAAGGGGATGGTGGGGTTGGTTGGTTTCTTTATTTTTTTTTTATTTTTTTTTTTTTGGTTGTTTTAAATCCAGCCTGTAGAGCAGTTGGGAAATAGGTGAAGCGTGCTCGAAAGAGGGTGAGGCTGTTGGGTTTCTCTACCTGACTCTTATTTGTGAAGTGACAGGAATTTTGACAGGCTTTGTGTCTTTTTTAGCAAATCAAGTGTCATGCCAGGTTTGCCTGTGGATGAGATCATTTGCAAAATATGTTTCCCAGCTTGCTTCAGGCATAATTCATTGTGTCAACTGCAATTGCTCATTTGCTAGGAACTGTGATTCATTAGCGGTTTATTTTTTTTTTATTTTTTTTTTTTTTAAGTTCAACTTGTTTTCAGGCAAATGTTTGGAGGCAGAACAGAAATTTAAAAAAAACATTAAATCTCCCAGTCTTTGTATCCATAAATGCTGCCGTTAAGGGAAAACTTGCTAAAACGCCGTGATCCTGGGGATGGAGAGGCGATCCCCGGGCGAGCTCTGCTGCGCGGGATTGCGCTTGTTTTTGTCTTGTGGTTGCTCCTAAATGGGGAGGGAGGTAATAAAAATGGGAGTGTTGGGATGGAGCCTGCCACGTAGAGCCCTGGGTGATGGCAGGAGCGTGCGGAGCATCCTCCTCCCTTTCCCTGGTGGGGGGGGTTTGAGCCTGCTGGAGGTACCACACTCTTCCTCATCCCTGGATTGGGCTGGGGCGGAGGCTGCCCTGCGGATGGATGGAGGGACAGACGGGGGGACAGGAGGGCTGCACCACCCCAGCTCTGAACTCCTGCCCAGAGAGGCGTTGGGGCCGGTGGTGCTGAGAGGAATGACTTAGTTTGGTGCGGGGAGCGAGACCCCCCGAAAGCTCGCGGCTCAATGGGCTAAAATGAAGATAAATAGCGCTTGGCAGGCGGTTGGGCTGTGTGTTCCCGGGGCGCTTCACAGGCAGCACAGTTTGGCTTCAGTCTTTTTAGAGGTGCTCGCATCAGACTTAAAAAAAAAAAAAAATTTGCAATTTGCACGTCGAGTACATTTTTGTGTTCTATTTCCTGTGAAGACAAATATTTCAGTGCATTTTTTTCCCGTAGGTGGGTGGATGGGGGGGCAGAAATCACTGCTAGTGCTTCTACCCTCCAATAACAAACTGGTGTGTGGGTCTGAATAGATTGATATACTTTTCACAAAAAGATTGATTTTATTTTTTTTTTTTAACTTCTAAGTGATTATGAACTGTACATTTAAACATAAGTAACTTGGCAATTTTTTTTTTTCCCCTGTGCAACAATGCTCTATAAAGTACTTTTAAAATGTGGGTTGTTTTTGGTTTTCTTTTTTTCCCAGAGCATTTGTGTTTTCTCTCTCTTTCTCTCCCAATATAAGATTATTTTTTTTTTAAAGCCAAAAAAAAAAAAAAATGGGAAAGGGGGAGAGAGAGCATGGTAACGTGGGGAGTCTGCTGACTCGTGGCTCGCCGGCGCTGTGCCCGGGCACTGCCGGTTTGCTGCGAGGGCCAGTGCCAGGAGCCAAGGGCAGCGGAGCGTGAGGGGAGGGAGGTGACTCCATCAGAGTGACCATATATAGTCACTGGGATGAGATTAAATACTTCACCTCCCGGTGTCATCCCCACGGCAATAAAGCCAGTATCAGGATCTATTAATCACTGGCAAAAACAGGAGAAGGGGGGGAAAAAAAAAAAATTCCTCTTTTCTTTGCAGCATCTCGTTTGTAGCGATGGGGGCTCTCCTGGACCTATCGATCTGGGGAGCGGAGCCAGATGTTTTTCATCCCTGGGTGTCTGGAGAGGGAATTTCGGCAGCAGCGTGAAGAGTAGCGTGTGCGAAGAATTGCAAGTTAAATATGATGGAGTTTGTGCTTCCTCGGGCTCGGTGGCAGAGCGGTTGTGTGGAAAGGGTCCTGTGTTCGGGTGCCAGCGCTGGCTCCGCTCCACGCGTGCGTTCCTATCATGATATCCACTGGGGAAGCATATGGCAGCCACGGAGATATATATATCTCTCTATATATTGTGTGTGGGTACATGTTTTACATGCCAGTTCTCTCTGTCATAGGACAAACATTTACTCTCCAATTACGTGAAGCATTAGGAAAACAAGGGTTAGGCTTGGAAATGACATAATTCCTTGCGGAGAGGTTGTAGAAGACACTGTTTAGCGATGACACGGCAGAGGAGTGATAACGTTCCGGTGCTCAGCGCTTCCCAGGGCGCTGAGCTCCGAAGGGATTATGCTGCATAGAGGTGTAACGTGCAGGTGTATAAATAAAGCGTTGGCATTTCAAGGCGTGCCGTGCAGAAGGCAATGGCCAGGTGCCCGGAAGACACGAGGAGCGAGGTTTTATATGTTTGAAGGTGGTTCAAATGGCTTGATTTCCAAGGGAAGAGGCTGATGGCATGGCCAGCGTTGGGTGGGAGACCTCCGGCATTGGGTGGGAGACCTCCAGCGTGGGGTGGGAGACCCTGATGGGATGGGGCATGTCTGGCTGCCCTGGTGCACCGTGGACCCCTCCTGGGGAAAGGCTCTTCTCTTGGGTGCAGAGCTCATGGTTGGCATCCTGCTGGAATGAAATTCCCACAAATAGGGGTAACCCCTCTTCGTAGGTGCCCCTTCGCTGGAAACCTGCCTCAAAGTTTCCCTGACCTTCACAGGACTGAATCTGAGTAGGATAATGTGCTTTTTGGTTACGTTCTGTTATAGTTACGGTTGGGATCACGCTCTCATTGGAAACCGAGGGGTTTATGATTTGCTAATGACTGTGTGGAGGGTTTATATCACTCTGCCCAGATCTTCTCCCTTCTAAGAAGTTCTGTTGGACAGCAAAGTAGAACATTGTGGTTTTTGCATCGCTCCTGTAGCTGCAGCCCAGCCCCACAGGCAGGTGGAAGCATCTGTGTCGCTCAGTCGCTCGTTTCTACGAAGAAATTTGTTTGAAACTTCATCTGTCTGCCCTGCAATTATCTTCTCCTTTCGTGCCTCCCCCCGTTTCTACATGGTAACATCAGCAGCGCGTGCCCGTGCTTAATGAAACATTACTGCTTAGGTTTAATTGTCTCCTAATTAAGTAAAATAATTTTATTTTATTTTTTTTTTGCACGGTGGTTGTAACCGGATCTTTCACATCCGTGAGAGCTGCTGTGGCCACGGTCCCGGAGCCTGCGGAGCGGGGACAGCAGCGTCGGTGCCGCTCATAAAGAGGGTGATGGACACCAGCAGCAGCAGAAGCCTCCTCTGAATCTGCTGTCCCGGTGTATCACCCTGCTTAAATTAGATGAATTGCCAGGTTTAAAGCACGCTTTTTTCTTTTTTTTTTTTTTTTTTTTTTTTTGATAAATCTGTGCAGGGGTTTGGTAATGCTGCCTGGGTCGTTGCTTCGGCACAACCCGGCGAAAAGACACGTGTCTGGGGCCGTGCTGAATGTCTGGGGAAGGCAGAGACGGGGCACGCAACTCTAGCGCCGAATTTTTGACTCTTGTCTGAGTACAATTCCTGCTCTTAATGCATCATTAACAGGGTTTTCTGCATTTCATTCAGTTCCCATTACAGCACTCAGTTCCGTCTGTTAATTTTGGTATGTTGATATTTTTGTTGTCAGCAGTTTTTTCTTTTTTGAAGCATATAAAACCGTTAGTGTGAAAGAAGATTAAAAAGATACATTACAATTAAAATGTTAATGAAATTGGCGTCATACAACTTTTGAAACCATTTAGGCATTAATCTTTCTTGGTCTTATGTCCATTAACTCAGGCGATTCTTATTCTACACTGACCCCTGCTGAGAGAGTTGTGCTATAATTGGATTTTAAAAACTGGGGGGGAAGAAAAGGAGGGAAAGAGAAAAGCCTTTTTTTTTTTTTAAAAAAAAAAAAAAAAAAAAAGGTAGATCTTGGGGAGCTTGCGTTAGCTCTCTGCGAGGGTGCCCGTGGCAATGAAGCCATGGTAGCTCCATCGCTCCCCTGCCTGCGCCCTCCCCACCGGAGCAGGTCTTGCTCATGAGCTTGCTCTCTGGCGTGGGAACGGCGGGGTGGGTGGCGGGGGCAGAGCCCCGGGAACCGAGGGACCGGGCTGCTCCTCGGCGGCTGATTGTCACCATGACCTTGGCAGGACGTGAGCACCACGCTCCTCTCCGCATGGCCCGGCTGAAACGTGAGACGGGCCGGAGCGGGGCGGTGGGAAGCCTTTTTAAGGCTCTTGGAGGAAGGGAATGGGAGAAAAGCGAGTAATCGTTTGCCGTTATGGCTTTAGCTTCGCCCTATTCCTCCAAAATAGTATTTCTACTCTTTTGGGGTGGTTTTTTCATAGGGGTTTTTTTTGGGTTTGGTCGGTTGTTTTTTTTTTTTCAGCTTACACAATATTTGGATGGGGGCCAGCCTCCTCTCCCCCCCGGCCTGCGGGGTAGGGGAAAGAGGAGGATTGACTAATTCACGGGCTGTGTAGTGAATCGAACAACGGGACTTCTTGACTTAACAGCCAGTTCCCAGGATGGCTGCCACGGCTCCGGCGGGGCCATGGGCTGCGCTCGGCCGCTCCAGCCTGGCCGAGCCTCCAGCCCATCCAGAACACTCCGTGCTGGCCAGCCCGAGGCTTGGACTCGCTTGGCCTCTGGCCACCTTCTCCAGAACTTTGCCTTCACATCTCCCACACCTCCTGTGGGATGCTGGAGAAGTTGGGAAGGGCAGGTCCTTTAGTGAAAGAGCACAACCGTCCTTCCCAGCATGGGGATGGGGCATTGACTTGTTAAGAGTGTGGGTGTGCTGCTAACGAGGCAGGGATGCAGCTCATGAGTGGATGAGCTCTGAGTCAAAGGATGAGCACATCCCGATGAGGGAGGAGCGGAGAACCAGCCCAGCCTGCCTTTATGCTCCAAGTGTGATTTTATTTTTTAGTTTTTTGTTCTTCTTTTTTTTTTTTTTTTTAAAAAAAAAAAAAAGCTAAATAGAAATTTGGAAGTTGCAGAGCTGTCGGCTTCCAGCTGCTCTGCTCTCCTCCCAGCTTGTGCGCCGTCGCCCGGTGCTTTACTGCGCAGGCAGGCCAGCGAGGGAGGGTATGCTGGTGTGCCGGCCATGGGGCCCGCTGGAGCTGAGACATCTGCAGGGGCTGGAGAAAACGAGGGCTGTTTCTTGGGGCTGGGTTCCTGCCTTGCGAAGCACAGAGCGTGCTGCTGGCACCTCATCACAGGGACGCGGGTGTTGGACGGCCGGGGCCGTGGAGGCTCCTTCTCCAGAACGAGCTGTTCACACGCAGCACAGGCTGGTGTTTGGTGGTTTTATTCCCTTTTTATGTGGGTGAGAAAAAATAACTTAGGCAGTTGTTGTTTTGTGTCAAGTTTTTGGGCATTGTGTGAATTTATAACCTGAGAGAATTTGGGACGAGGGTCCAAAATATTTGTCAGGAGCAAGCGAGACCTCACTGGAGTGTGACCCATCTGTGTCCCAGCTCTGCTGGTGGGGTGAACTGGGGGTGTGTTGCTGGCACAGGCAAACCCCAGGGTGCCATTTTGTGCCTGTGGGGGAAACCCATGGCGTTTATACCAGTCAAGTTAAACTTCCTTAGGGGATGGGAAGGGAAACCACCCCACCAGAGCAACGAAAGGGCCAGCAGAATATCCTGGGGTGTTCAACCTCTGTCTCTGCCTTCCCATCCTACGGTCCCATGGGGATCTGGCGTGAGGAGGGAATTCCCGAGGGCAGGAGGGCTGGGAGGCTCCCGAGGGGTACCTGCAAGTCTGGTCCAGAAGCCCTCAGAGATACATCCGGATGCTGACCACCATGGAGACGACCACCCGGGATGGAGATGGGAGCTGCAGCGTCGGTGCTGCACGTTCCTTTTCCTGCGCAGGCATCGAGGCTTCCCGGGGTCTCCCATCTCTCAGCAGGGTGGCAGACGTGCAGGCAGGGAACAAAGAAATTGCTGATTGAAATTCCTGGCTTATTTTATTGATGCGCGCTGGCAGTTGTGGGCCAAGGAAGAGGGAGCAAAACAAAGCAACCCCAGCCATCCCTGGTGCGTGTTTCTGGCCCAGCACACAGGTGGGCTTTCTAGCAAGGTGAATTTCTGTGTTTCAGACCGAGCAAGAAGCACACCAGAATCAATATCTGAGTTGTCCAATAAAATCTGTGGGAATTTCATTTCAAGTCGTTTCAAGCAATCTAATAACTGATCCTTCAGATGACTGTTGGGTGCTTTGTTTTTTTGGTTGTTGGTTGGTGTTTTTTTTTTATTGGTGTTTTTCATTGTGCAACTGTAAAAAATGTAGATTGAGCCCAATGCACACATAGTGCTTTGGTTTTGCAATGCAAGTGGTGAGCCTGGGGCTGGTTTACCCTGGAGCCGGGCAGCGAGGGCTGGAGACCCTGAGTTGCCAGCCTTGGCTCTGGGTGGTTTTCAGCTCCACTAACGGTGCCAACGCTTCTGCTTCCAGATTGCAATGCTGATTGCAGCACAAAGCAGCTCTTATATCCTTGCACGGCATTGTTAAGATTTCCAGTCCCATATCCTTGAAGATTCATGAACCCAGTTTGGGGAAGAGCCCGTAACGCGCTGTCCCATTCTGCTCCCCAGTGGGCACCAGCCTGGAGAGGAGCAGCAGGAGCTGGGTGCATCTCGAGCCATCACCTTCTCAGAGCCCGTCACAGCTGTGGGTAAGGTCGGTTGAAATCCTGCTGTCAGTAATACCCGGGTTAGTGCCCGATGGTCCCCACTTGAGACCCTTCACAGGCTTGGAGAAGCGCCCGTGCTTCTGCAGAGAGCAGCTGGAGGTACCCGAGCCACTCGGTATCTTCATGAATATTTTTACAGTCAAATTTAGGAAGTTTCCTCATTTATCTTCCCCTTAAGATCCCAAGCTGGCTGTTGTCTTGTTTGTGAGTGGCCTTAGGGGAGGTGTATCCTGCAGCACTTGCTGACTGATCTGGATTTGGCAGGAGAAATGACACAGAAGGGAGGATTTAACTTTTTGCTCTTTGGAAGGGAGCTGAGGCTGGGGCGGTGGGCCAGGAGGGCAGCGCAGCCTGGAGGGACCAAGTGGTGAAATCACCGCGTGTCCTCGGAGGCAGCAGTCGCCACACGGCAGGGCTCGGAGCTGAGCAGTAGCTTGTTTTCTGCAGGTGGACCAGAGCTGTTTGCATTTTACTGAGGCTCCCAGATCTTACCAACACCACTAATTATTTTATTTTTATTTTTTTTTACCAAAGTCCACTGATCCTTTAAGAAAGATCCAGCCTGTGCTCACCTGAGCACTGCTGGGGCTGGTCCCTGCCAAAGGGTTTGATGGTGGGGAGATGCTGCCCCAGAGATGGGAGATGATCTCCTGCAGGCTCTCGGGTACCACCAGCCTGGCACCGTGATGAGCTCATGGTCTGCATCCTGCAGCCTGTCTGGTTCAGGCCCTGCATCCCCGCCACAGCTCGGCAGAGCATCCGTTGAGTGTTATTTTTCCTGCTGGGCCACTAACACAATACAGAGGACCAGTCCAGTGGCAGTGGCGATGTCCACAGTGCATCGTGTTGCTTTTAAAGTGATTTTTAAAGAAAAAATATATTCCAATAAGCTTTACTACTGTTTCGTAAGGTTTTTTTATAGTGAAAGTCATGATTTTATACCACGTTGAAAAACAAATGCCACCCTCACACCTCCAAACTTGTGTTTCCCCCCAAGATTCTTAAGGTAGTTTATATACAATTCAATTGCAATATATTTATAAAGCAGGACAAATTAATGCCAAGTGCCAGCCCAACGGGACACCTGCTTTCCCAGCCTCCCTTGACGGTGCAGCATGGATCCGTGCTGTTGGAATCGTTCGGCTGTATCTCAGACGGTGGGTAAAGCTGGCTGTGCGCTCCCCAGCCTCCAGCCCGCCCCCAGCCTCCTCCTCTGTCTCATAAATGTTAAGTAAAACACAACGTGCAGCATTAGCAAGAGAAATACTTGGTTTGGGCAGTTCACGAGGCGGTTCCCGCACCCTTGCGATCTCCCCAGCGCGTGTGCCGACGGCTGCGGTGTTTGGTGGGACTTCGGAGAAGCTTTTCCTCGTGTGTCTGGGTGATGGCTGTGTCGGGCACACGGGAGGTGGGTAGGGGGCATATGAATCGCATTTGGTGGTACCACCCACCGGTATGGATGGATATGTCAGTTTGGGAAAGGAAGGGAGAGATTTGCTTGCAATTTTTGAAAAAAAACGAGTTTGCGCTGCTGGTTGGAGCGCTCGGTGTCCCTGAGCGGTCAGGGCTTCACTCCAAGACCCGCCGTGCTGCAGCGTCATGAACGAGGATCAGTGTTGAGCGGGTACTCGGAGGGTAAAATCCATTTCTCCGCCGGTGTCTGCAGAGACTCTTCTGCAGGTTTGCTGGGGACACAGCTGGATGTGGCTGGAGGTGTTGGTGGCCCCGTGTGGTGGGTGGATGCCTCTTCGTGGGCTTTCTGTGCGACTGCATCCCTCGCGGGCCGGTGGCCAGGCTTCCTCGCCACGGTCACAGCTCACATCTCCACAAACACAGTCAGCTGATGTTAAATCTGCTCATTAAAGAGTTGTAACGAGTTCTGTGCCCAGCACCAGATCTTCGGCTCCGGCAGCCCTGGCCCCGTGCTGCCTGTCGGTGTGTGCCGTGGCCATGGGCACGGTCTGCGCTGGAGCATGGGAGCCTGGGGCAGCTGCTGATTTTCCCTTCTTCCAGTGTTGTGTCTGTTGCTGGTTTTCATTTTGGTCAACGTTCCATGACTTTTGGAGCTGCAGAGGAGCCCAATCTCCAGCACAGAGAGGAGGATGCTGCTGGTGGGTTCGGCATCGATGTTTCTGGCAGGGAGAGGGCAAGGAGTTTGCAAACCCGTTTGAGGAAGCCTGTGATGAGGTGTAGCAAGGAACTGCTTGAAACTCGTTAAGAAGTATGCAAAGGAGAGGATGGGATGGAGCGGGGGGCTGTTTGGAGGTTTAGCCCAGGCTGGTTCCATCTGGGGAGTCCTGGGACCTGGTGATACCCTGCAGAAGTGTCTGTCCCCCGGTGTGCTGAGCAGCGGGGGGACACGGAGGTTTTTGTGCCCACCGGGGCAGAGCATCTGTAGGCACAGCCTGCTGTGGGAAGACTCAACGCGCTGAAGGCCTGGCAAAATCAGCGTGTTCACAGGCTGATGACACTGCGACAGCCAATGCCACCAAGAAATGAGAGTCTGCAAAAATCTCCCTTAAAAGCTTTCCGGCCACTCTGTGGTCTGAGAACTTATCCTGGTGGTTCTTCTCCTGCCTGGTGCTGAACGCGGTTGGGCAAATTCTGCAGGTTACCAGGACTCGTAGGGGAGAGGAACGATCACGGGTCTCCGTGACGCTGTCTCTCAGCAGAGACAAAGTGCCTTGCCCAGCTCCCTCTGGCCCACGAGGGGCTGTTTTCTCCCTGCCTTGACTGCGCGGATCTGGTATTTGAATCGGAGACTTGGTTTTGTAGGTGGGGAAAAAAAACCACCCACCCTCCCCCCGTGCTGAATGATGCCCTGTTGTATATGTTAGAGGCGTGGGTAGCGCTAGCTGGACTATATGTACTTTCCTCTGCGGTCCTGCGGATGCTACGGGGAGAGCCAGGGGACGCTGGCTTTCTAGGGCACATACTGGTGTTGGCACTGGGTGGCAATGCTCGTGGGAGCACGGCCTACGCCGTGGAGCCTCGTGCTTTCTTCCCAATCTGAGACCGTTACATCATTTGTATGATGAGAAATAGGTTGGTGTGAACGTGTTGACTTTCTTGGCTTAATTGAAGTGCGTGACTCCTCTGTTTTATTGCCTTCTGCACGGGCTGTCCCGAGAACCTCTCTGAATTCCTTTCGCAGTTTTATTTTAGTTGGGGGAAGGTTAGACCGGGTTTAAACCGCTTGGTTGTGGTTTGTTAAGTCTTAGTGACATATTAAGCATTTAATATCCAAGTGCATTAGCTTCCCACCCACATCCCCCGTTTGAGATGGGCTGAGGGAAATAGTCGGTGCCCACATCTAAGAGGATGCTGCCTGGATAAATGGCTTCCTCCTGGACCTCTTCTTTTTATGTTTAGTTCCTGACCTAATTAAGCACGAACGATGGCGATGTTGTGACTGCATCAGACAACACCTAATCCCTCGGAGAGGTTTTGGGAAGATCGCTGGCTGCCGGAGGGGACACCACCTCGCGTGGCGGGGACGTGGCAGCAGTGGCACGGCCTTAATTCTGCTGTGAACTGCTCTGCAGCCAACCGGGCAGAAGGAGAAACCCAGATGAACCAGTGTCCCCAGTACCTGGTGGCAATTAGGGTATGCCCCGGGTGCTGCCACCTCCAGCAGGTGTTACCTTGCAGCTGGGCAGCGTGGCACGGCTTGGTGTGAGAATCCACCCTAATGGCTGTGGTACGGCTAACTGTATCCCATCTTAATTTCTGGGCCCTTGCTTAACTCGTGCAGCGCATCAGAAGCTCTTGTGAAATGTAATGTGCTGGGAGCAGCAGCACAGGAAAAAGCTCTGCCTTCTGTGAAGCCAGACTGTTGCAGCGTAATTTGTTTTGTAAGATTTTTTGAAAGGCAGTGTTGCAATCTGTAACAGTAGAATAGTGGGAAGATGGTCAGGTGGTTCTTGGGACTTCAACAGACAGATTTCATGTCTGTGTGTTTTTGCAACACCTTTCTATAAAGGGAAACATAATTTAAAATATGATTACTTAGTGTTGTAACAGTCTTCTCAAACGTTTTTGCATTATGCAGAGATCATTATCAGAGGCTGATATTAACTTGCAAAGAATATTATGCAAATCATTCTCCTGTTCTTCTAAAAAGAAATTTCCTTCATAATGCAAAGCGTGACAAAAAAAATTGTGCAGAGGCTTTTGGCAAAATTACATTCAGAAGATGTAACAGTTTTTCTGCTTACTAGCACAATCCATTTGTGCCTTTCTACTGGATTTTCTCAACTCAAGCTGATAAAGGATGAATTTTAAAATGAGGGCTGGGGTTGGGGGGGGGGGGAGACTATTGTACCTCATGGGTTCAGGAATAGACAGGGAGGCTTTTTGCATTTAGATCATTGTTTCAAATCCATACCGATAGCCGTTATGGGCTGTCTTAGTTTTCAGCAATTCATCACTCACTGAAATTATCTGGTGGTGTGTCTCGCATCTCCAAGGGGCAGGGGGGCCCGGCATCGCCTTCCCCCTCAGCAGCACCTGGTAGGTACCCGACTTCGATACCCTGCTCAGTGTCAGACCCCCCACGGGTCCAATATCGGGCATTTATCGCATTGTTAGAGCTCTTTATCGCTGGTACCAGTAAGATCATCCTGAATAAGGGGCTGGGGGACGGGTGGTCCTGCCCCGAGGTGGCCCAGCCTCGGTATCTGCTTTGGGTTCCTCTGAGCATCAGCCCGTTTGTTCCTGGAGGAGATCCTGGCCCTGGCTGAAGTCACTGTGGGTTTTGCCGCTGGCTTCATCCCTCTTCCATCTTCTTATTTTATTTCTTTTTTTTATTAGAAACTGGTTGTATCAGTTCAGAGCTGCCCCTTTCTAATACAGAAACCAGACTGTGAAAATCGAGGGCATTGCTTTATAGGTATCGGCCGTTCTGCTCTTACAGATTGATTGACAAAACCAGACCCTAATAAATATTGTAACCGGTTTAAATGACTAGAATATTTCGAGGCTGCAGGTCGCAGTTAGAGCTGGAAAAGCTCGTTCACTGTAGATCCTCGTTTTTCAGGCACTTAAGATCATTTTGAAAAACTGTAGCCTTTGTCCTGAATTTTTTTTTTTTGGCATTTCTGAATACAAATGTGATTGAGAAAAGTCAGTAATATTCAGAGATAGATATTGAATTATAGAATCACAAAATGGCAGAGAGAGTTTTCACCGGCATGGGAAATTTTCAGACTTTTTGTTGTGTCAGGTTAGATAACTCAATATTTTAAAATCAAACCAAATTAGATCAATAAGCTGGAAGTCGTCGTTAGCATTCGTCAAGCAACTTAGGCTGGCTGTTCGGGCAGTGACTGGCTCCACCTCTAGCTGCAGGGTTTCCCTGTTATGAACGGGTGAATACTAATCCTTGTTTATTCTCTGCTGCAGAGAAATGGATTCATCGGTAGTTTTCGATCTTTAGAAGCAGCCCTGGGTGGGAGCCGGGTGGGAGCCCCCCCGGGGCGGGTGGATGTATCTGTGTGATGTGCACGACGGTTCTCAGCTGGGTCCCACCATTAATACCTTGTGCCAACACGAAATACTATATTTTGGTGGCAGAGAAGAGAACTTTTAATACCCCAAAAGTGCTCCCGGGGTGTGGTTGTGATGTGATAATTCTGGCAGTGAGTGATTACAAGAGTTGGCTCTGCCCTGGGCAGCTCCCGGTGTCCTGCTCACCCCCCGTCACGTGGAGATACACGCTGGAGGCCACCAAAGGAATCGCTGGGAAAGAACAGCATTTTAGTTTTTAAAAGAGCGCATGGAAGGATGAATCAAAGCAGTGAGGTGTTTTACTCTGAGCGTGGTGGCAGAAAGGGATCTTTTTACCTCCTGGGTTTCTTTAATTCCTGGAGCTTTCGCAGTGCCAACGTGCAAGCGGAGCGCTGCACGTTCCTGCAGATCTCTTTCTGGTGTCCTCTGGAAAATGGTGATGCTGCCAAATGAAAATCAAATATTTAACTCTAAATTTTTTTTTTTTAATTTTTTTTTCCCCTCCCAAGGACTCCTCCTTTTGGCCGTATTTGCTTATACGCCCGGAACATGGGCTGGGGAGCCACCAGCAGCTGTCCCACTGAGACCCTCTGTCCCCGCAGGTCCTGGGGGACGTGGGGCTGGTGGGCTTGCAGTGGCCACTCCTCGGTTGTCCAGGGTGGGCTCCACCCTCGGAGGTGGACTGGGTTTAACCAGGACAGCGGTTCTCTCTCACGCTGGAGAGCTGATTGCTCTTTTCCCGTGTCCCCCTTGTATTTCCAGTCAGAAATATCATAGAATGGTTCCTTCCCTGCTTCCTTCGTGTGAGCCCCATATTCCCCTTCGGGAACCTGTCCAGGGACAGGGCAAAACTCTCAGAAAAACTTGACCAGGGTGAGGGAAGACCTCAGAGTCTTCAAAAATACAGTGAAATTTTCTAGCCTCTAAGTTATTCTTTCTGTGGATAAGCCCAACCTCTGTGAAGGGCTGCAGCATGAAGAAATAGAATTTCTTTGGGGTTGGTAGTACTTCTTAGAAGAGCATTTGCAACGCTAATCATCAAGATCCTTCCCTTTGGTTTTCCCCCATTTCCCAATTAACCTCATATTAGACTGTGCGTATCAACAGTGGCTTTTATCCTCTACCGAGGTTTTATATCCCCACCTGCCTATCTACACCATGTTCTTACCATCACGCGCTTAGAAAACCAAAGAAAGAGGCCAGCGTGATCTTCTGCCGTCTCTGTGCCTGCTGGAGGGAAACGCTTCCCAACAAACAGAGTAAGAATTGCAACCGGTTATGTAAATGATGGGCAAGGGGAAAAAAAAATAAAATATATATATATATATTCAAACCTGGTTTAATTTGTGAGTATATGTCTTGGAAATAAGTTATTCTGATGCGTGGCACAGGTTATTCTAACGTGAATTACGGGCTCGCCCTCCTGCGAGCGCGATGCTGGCTCACGGATGTGGAAGCAGATATTACGACCTTGAAGAATCTTGTAGGACGTAAAAGTTTTAATTAAAAAATCTGGCTTGGTTGAGGGTATTTTGGTTTAGTGCGAATGTCTTCATTTCTTTTGAAAAAGAATTAAATGAAACCCTTAGTATTTTTTTTTTTTCTGCATATTTATTCTTGAAGTTGAAGCATTAGAAAATAATTGAGTAAAACAAAATCCACAAGGCTTCAAATTACCTCTAGCTTAATGTTTTATTTAAAAGGTTTGCTAACTGACATTCTTTATAATGAATTAGGTCACGCGGCTCTAAAGAGTGTTGTGGGTTTTCTTTTTTACATTTAAATTTGAGGCTGCTTCCCTCGAAACTCGGGCTCCGCTGCCGTGAACCGCCGTACGGTTGTGACTCCCCGGCTCGGGGAATCTCGCTCTAATTATTCTCAATCACACTGGTGCAAATGAATATATCCATGTTTGGAGGATCGAAGCGGTGTTGTCATGGCAATCTCCGTAAGGTCATGAGAAACCCATGGATATTGTTCGCCGCCTCTCCCGGGGGACCTCTCCTACCTTTGCAGAACTATGGATTTGGGGGGTTTGGGTAATAACTTTAAAGCACAATTTTGTATTGATTTGGCTAAAAGGATTCTCTGTGTCCTGCCGGGCAGCTGGGGGTGCCACGGTTCAGGGGAGGGCAATGGTGGGCTGTGGCTCATGTCCCACGTGCTGACTAGTCATCTGCCTCCGAGCTGCAGGTCTCCAGAGCTCAACCTGGTGGATGGACCAGGCTGGCTCCGGGCAGCGGGATCCGTATAAAGCCCAAGGCAACAGAGGGGACCCACTGGGTGGGTGCTGGTTAATGGTGCTCAGTGTGCTGGGACGGGCTCTGGCTTGGGTTTTGTTGGGAAAGGGTTTGCTTACATGCAATTTAGGAAAAAAGCAAAGACCAACCAAACAAAACAGGGCAAGGGAGGAATTCTGCCCCTCTGCTCCACTCTGGGGAGACCCCCCTGCAGTGCTGCCTCCAGCTCTGGGGCCACCAACATCAGAAGGACATGGACCTGTTGGAGCTGGACCAGAGGAGGCCACAGAGATGCTGTGAGGACAGGCTGAGAGAGTTGGGGGGGTTCAGCTTGGAGAAGAGAAGGCTCCAGGGAGATCTCAGAGCCCCTTCCAGTCCCTAAACGGGCTCCAGGAAAGCTGGGGAGGGATTCTTGATCGGGGGGGGGAGCCATAGTATGAGGGGGAATGGTTTTAAACTGAAAGAGGGGAGATTTAGGTTAGACATTAGGAAGAACTTCTTTGCTGTGAGGGTGGTGAGAGCCTGGCCCAGGTTGCCCAGAGAAGCTGTGGCTGCCCCATCCCTGGAGGGGTTCAAGGCCAGGTTGGATGTGGCTTTGAGCAACCTGGTCTGGTGGGAGGTGTCCCTGCCCAGGGCAGGGGGTTGCAACGAGATGGTCTTTAAGGTCCCTTCCAACCCAAACCCTTCTATAGAAAAAAATCCCAAACCAACCCTGTTTTCTTCATCGCGGGAGGCGATGTTTGCTGGAGCTGTAGCAATAGGAAGCTCTCAAAGCTGTCCTTGTCCCCCGGCGTGGCTGGGGGGTGGTCCCCCCGAGTCCCTCCCTTCCCTCTCTGTCTGTGGCAGCGCAGGGAGCGCGGATGGTGTCGGCGCTGCAGTCACTGCGCAGGAATGTGGGCAGTGGAGGACGTGCCTTGCTGGGCTGCAGCTCCCCGGTGGAGCGTCCCGTCCCGCGCCACCGATTCCCCCGCGTCGGGCGGGAGGGGATTCATGTCAAAACTATGTGAACAGTAAACACTGGAAGAAGTGGCAAAGGCAGCAAGGGGATATGTTTGCTCAGCCCTGCTTGGGCAGAGCTCTCCTCTCCTCAAAGAGACGATGGCAAAGTCACGGGGGTGGTTTTATTTGGGTTTTGCAAGGGAAGAAGTTGATACCGAAGTGCGTCGACACGGGTGCAGAGCAAGAGGCTTTGTAGATGCAAGCGTGAGTCTCTGTGCTTTGTGAACTTCTAATTGTTGTAAACCTTAAAATAGAATTAAGGGCTAAATTAAAACAAAAATAAGCGTAAAAGTGATCCAAAAAGTTAGTTCATTTTGTTTAATAACATGTACGAAAACCTTTTACATCTTTGGATTGCAGCAGCAACACTGGTGGCTTTACAAACACCCTGTGTGGTAGGACAAATAAATTCACTGCAATTGGCATTTAGCAAATCTTGGTTTAGGTGGTCCGTGGAGTTGAGGGATTATGGTTTTGTATTTGTAAGTTCTTCTTGGTTTTAAAAAAAAAACCCAAATGCCACAAACAAAAGAAAAGCAAAAATAAGTCATATTGATAAGAGAGCCATTAAAGCATTTTGATCCGCAACTAAATGCGTGTCAAATCTGCAATTCTTCGGCTAGCCCGAAGAATTTACACATACGTATATACACACACAGAGCCATCTTCATGTGCGCTTTTAGACAGGTTTAAAACATACATATGCAAATTTTTATGTGCAGATTACTTGCTTTGACAGATGGGACATTATTTAATGTTTGATATCGATATGCTGCAAAAAGGTATGAAATGCATATTTAAAATTAAAAGAAAATCTTACATTTTATAGGCTATAGAAGAGGTGTGACTTCGCCTGTCAGGGTGCATGTAAGTCTATTACATTATATGTATTATCTACACTTATTTGCTTCTGGTTACCCAGATTTTGAGCCGAGCCCATCTCGTCCTCTCACACCCAACGTGCACTCATGCATCAGATGAAGAAAACAGGTTTTCACGGGTTTTTGCACCTCGCAGGTGTGCAGATGGGTCCACCCTTCCCCTGCACAGCCTGGCTGGCGCAGCCCCTGCCCACGCCGTGGGGTGCCCAGGTGACGGGGGGACACCCTCGCATCACCTCTCCCCATCACGGGGTCTCTTTTGACCTGACTTTCTGTAGAACTTGACAAACGTGTTGGATTAAAGGTTTTTAAATTAGAATTTTAGGTAATTGCTGTAAGTCAAAGAACGACTTCCTCGTTTCAAGTGTAGATGTGAGTTGGGTTTAAAAGGTGGAGTTCGCAATTAAAGGCTTATTTACATTTAAAGAATTATTTTAAACGATATGGCTTTCTCTCTGCTTTCTGCAGAGGCTGAAAACGAAGCTGGTTTTCTCAGCTGACCTTCTGGCACTTGGGTTTTCTCCTTACCCTCTGCCCCCGCAGCCACATGTGTGCACGCAGGGCTCCAGACCCTGGAGCGTATCCATTAGTGCTTCCAGGTCTTCAGGGCTTGCTGGGAACCTCTCTAAACAACTTCTTCCGACCTGTTCTGACTCGTATACCCAACACCCGGAGAAGTGGCCGGGAAGCTTGAGCCCCGTGTGAGGGGCTCGCTGTGTCTGATGAGGTTAGCAAAGGCACGGTGGAGCCTTTGATGCCGGGAAAGCAATTAACTGCAGCTTCTGCAATATTTAACATTGCTTCAAAACCCTCCAGTGATCCCTCACGTTGGCTTTTGTCGATCATTTGGTTGACTAACACGTTCCTTTTAGCTTTGGTGACAATAACATGTGAGTAAGCAGAATACCCAAATTTCTGAACGATGGCTCGTGGCAATTTCCTAATTTTCTGAGTGAGTGCAGGCTTCTTGGGATTTCATTCCTGTGCCAGAAAGACTATTTGCTCATACAAAGTTCTTCATTGTAATAGGAAAAAAATCAATTTGATTACTTTCATGTCAGCATGCATGTCTAATGGCTTAGAAGTTATTGCAGCCATAAAATATACAGTATCATTTCTCTCTCACTCTGAAATTTGACAGGATTAATATAGTCAGCATGAAATCTTAGTCATAAAGTCGACCATAAGTGATGGTAAAATTAGCTGCTGAAATCGTCTGCTTATGGAAAGCATCTTCTGTTTTTCCTTCTGGGAAAAAATATCAAGGGGCTGGCGTGCGGACGGGAGCGGGAGCTCTCTGCCTTTCAGGCTCTAATACAAATGTGCCCGTTTCATCTCATGCTCTGCTAACGAGAGCGCTGGCGAGCGCTGCTCAGCTCTGATGCCCTGGCTAGCCTGGCCTGTGGGCTGGTAGCCCGTTCAGCGGCTGGCTGGGCGGTGGAGGCGGTGCTGGGGCTGGGTACCACGTCCCACTGGTGGTGATGGGGGCATCGTGGCTCTCCCGCATCCCACCCTCCCCCTTAAGTTGTTCCCGGTGGGAGCTGAAGCGAGGTATGTTGCAGGGCCTGAAAAGCATCTTCCCTTTCCGAGGTTGGACTTTGAGTTAGAAACCGGGGGTTTGTGGTGTGGCCCTTGGACAGAGGGTGATGTTTGCTTCTCCAGGGTGGAGCGAACCATGCACCCGTTTGTCTCATGCAGTGCAAGCCTTGTTGGGGTGGTTTTGGTTGAAAAGCTGTTTCTTTCCATGGGTCAGGGCTCTGTTGAGGTGGGAGGGAGGTGAGGTCCAGGTGAGCTGAGCTTTGCTCTTGGCCTTTGCCCGTGGGCTTTAGTGGATGCTCTTCCTGCTGCCTTCTGGTCGGTGACCCGCTGTCCTCCTCGCACAGCCCCCCTCGAGAAGCACCTCCATCGGGGTGGGAGAAACACCCCGTAGGAAGCTACTTGGCTTTGAGCTGAGGTTGAGAAACCTCTGCTGAAAGCGGAGGGTCCTCCTGCCGAGTGCCCATGCCGGGTGCCAGCGGAAGAGCCCAGGAGATGCCCGGAGCAGCCACTCCTTCCTGCTTGCTCATCTGCCTCCAAAACTGCCCTTGGAAGTGGAGATGAAGTGCTGAGGTTAGGCAGGGGATGTTTGCTGATGTGTAATCCTTCACCAGCCCAGCCTTTGAATTACTTGTTAATGTTTTTGTTTCATGACATCTCCTCTTGGCTGCGTTGTGTAAGGTGCCCGTAGCTGTTTTTTCTGCTTATGAAGCTGGTTCCAGAAAGAAGTAAGGAGCTGGGTGCTGGTATCTTTATTATCAACTTTAAAATTAGACCAAGAGAAGACAACGTCTCGCATCTGGGTGTCATTTACCCACCCCATAAGGGCTAAGACCAGGGTTTTGTTACTACCCCTTGGCTCTCTTGGCTTCACGAGGGGAAATTTCTCCTGCCTCTTGAGCAAAAACATGCAGGGTTTTACTTCTCCAGGGGAGCTCAGCGGTCCCTCCTGTTGTATCCGGATGCCCCTGCCTTGGCTGGAAGCTGTTGTCCTGCTGGTTTCGCGTGTTCTGCCTCCCTTGGCAGCCCGTCGTGAAAAGTTAATATCTGGTCATTGGTTTTGGCTGCATCTCCAAGGCAACTTCATTCATACGTCGGCTCCCGGTTCATACCGATCCGGACATGCCTAGATGACTAACTCCTGTCTCCTGTTACACCGTCCCAGAAGAGCTGTTAACTCCTTCGGCCCAGGTAGGTGGTGGTACAGCAGGGAATGGGCAGATGGAGCCAGTGGATGCCATAAACACCCGGCAAGCGCTGACTTTCTCTCTGCCCCTTCCATCCTTTCTGCTGTGGTGTGCTTCCCAGCCTGGAGAGCAAAGAGCTCGTCTCTGTTTAAGATCCTTTTCAGCACAGAAAGGTCTCACGCTAAGTTTGTTTCTCCTGAAATTATCTTGCTTCATTATCCTTTGGTTTGAGCAGAACGTTGCCTTTGGGATTTAAACTTACTGAAAAATTTCATTAAAAAAAAAAAAACAACCCACAACTTGGCTGCGTGCTGGCGATACACTCTGAAACACAGCTAAAATCTGATTTTGCATTTCATGCAAGCCAAGGGGGGGTCTTCCTCCGAGGGGGGGTTTTCCTCCAAGGGGGGTGGGTGATGCAGTGAGACCACCGCGTTCCCAGCGTGTGTTCGGGGTCCGTGAGCCTGCGAGACGGAGCTGTAACAGGTTAAACGGGGGGACGCCCGGCGCCGCTGCAGCGCCTGGTCCCTCGCTGATGCGCCTGTTTCTGTGTGGGTTTGTCAGATACAGATTTACAGCCCCCAGAGACTCCTTTTGATTCTCACCAAAAGATGTAGGAAGGAGGAAAATGAGCCAAACTCTGGGGTTTTTCTGCTGTTTGTTTCTCTGGCGGCAGCGCTGAGAGGTGCGTTGCGCTAGATGATGATATGTCCTTACAATCCGCACCACTCGCTGGGATGGGTCCCACGGCACCCGACGGTTCCCTGTGGGGTTTGACCAGATTTGACCGTGGGGCTCTTTTTCCAGCCTGGATCTCTGGAAAGCATCCGACCCCGGGCAGGAGTGGGGCTGGGAGAGGGGCAGAGCAGGTCCAGCTCACGCCAGCACCAAGCAAAGTTCGGCTTAAGGTTGCTGAGCATCGTTAGGACGCGATGCTGCACTCTCCCCTTGCTTAGTTTGAATATTGATGTGGTCGGTGTGTCCGACGAGGGTGTGGGGACGCTGCTTTTCTCGGGGTCCTGGAGGTGATTTGGCAGGAGCGTAGGCACAGGTAGGACAAGGTTTTTACTGGTCACGTTCCTGTCCTCCTTGCAGGCTAAGTGGGGTATCGCGGCAGAAATCAAGGGTCGAGATAGCCCTGAGGATCGCTAAGATGTACAAACTTGAAACCCTGTTAATTTTTTAACGCCTAACGCGTTTTGGGAGATCCCTTACGCTGAGACGTCAGGCAGAGGATTAAACACGCTGGGAATGTGAACCTGCCCTGGCTTGTGACCGTGCCTGCGCGGCTGGCCGAGGCTGCTCGCCGCAGCGGTGGTGGTCTGCTGTGGGAGGGTTAATTAGAAGAATATTGGAGGGATTACCCCAAGGACCTGGGGTACAACTCAGTGGGAGACCATTACCCCGTGCAGCACGTATGAAACCCTCTGTCTCGCCAACCTCCAGGTGCTGCTTTTCCTTCCGAGAGAAGAAAAACTGCTGTAGGACTCTTTGAAACGTAGCTGCTATAACTCTTAAATTTTAATAATAGATTACCATTAGTATCAGCCTTATATAATGCACACCTCATTATTGCTTACTCAGAATAATTTCTCAGCCTCCTTATAAAACCTTGGAACTTTATTTGCTGAGTATAAAATATGCAGAAATGCATGAATAGTTTTAAGACTTGGTACCCTAAACTAATACAGCGTGCTTTTTTTTTTCCTGCACCATGATTGAAGTCAAATTAACATATTTACCTTCAGTGCTCCCAGGAGTAGCATTAAAAAATTCAAGAGGTGATTCAGAATAGTCTCCGATTTACTGTGTTTAAAGCTGGATTTCATTCCTCAATAAAACCATGCAAACACTTGACTCCCTTTTAGCTTTGCAGCCTTTTTCTCCCTGTGCAGGTCCTTGGACTTATCAACAGATGGTAGCAGTATTATTACTGCCGCGTTCCCAAAAGGAAGCTTTTTATTTTATTTTATTGGTTTTTCAGGATGGGGGAGAAAGCAGAGACAGACAATAAGGGAGGGAATGAGTTATAACAAATAGCACAGAAGCGTAGCTGCTATTTTCATCTGAAATAAGCAAAAAATATCATGCATGGTTTTTGTCTTGCTGCCTGCGAGCTCTGGTTCGCTGCGTGATGTTGGTTACGTTATCGTGCTCTGCCTCAGTTTATCTGTATGTGATAACTCTTTCCTAGGGCAAATCATGAAGCTTAATTTTTACTGTATGTTGACGTCTTCCCAGGAAGAAAAGCCATGTAAACGCAGGGGTAGGAAATGGAAATGGTTGCTTTATTGCCCAGTGGTTTTCTTTATTCTTACCAATGATTACCCAGGAGCTGTCCTGCCTGTGCCGTGATTTATTCCTACAGCTGTAGGATGCAGCTCCCAGGATTTCAGACCCCGTGACGGTCGGGTTCAGGGGTGCAAATTTCTGCCCCGAAGCCCCAGGCTGCTCCACCATCGCCTCTGCCATGGGCTCTGCTCCTCTTAAGCGTATCAGAGCTGCAGGGAAAGCTTTCACCCAATCGGTTTTCCCAATCAGGTAATAAATATTCTGGGGAGAGGGTCTCTGTAACCAGGCTCAGTACTTGGAGTTGGTACCCTCCACGTGGAACAACTCTGCCTATCAATTGTGATTACCATGGATTAAAGATACTACAGCCAATTTTTATTTTTATTTTTTTTTCCATGCCTGCTTCTAGATTAGGAAGTTGTTTCAGCAGATGTTGTTTCCTAAGAAAAATGGGTTAATGCTTGGTGGTTAGAACGGTGTGGCAAAAAAGCTTATTTGTGTGAGGTTTTGGCTAATTGCCTTGCAAGTGTTACAGAGCGTTGCAGCAAATTTCCTGGATTTCGCAATCGAGATGGTTCTGGTCTAACTGGCCAGAAAGATTTTCAAAAAATACAAAAAGAAATGGAAAAACAGAGGCAAATCACTTGATGTGTTGCTGCGAAAAGATGAAAGACCTTAAATCTGGGGTGAAAAGTCTCCAGGTGTCTGAACAAGTAATTGAGACTCGGGGCTGAACAGATCTCAGAGTTTTATTGTCTTTTAATTGATGAAAGGCAGATGTTGCTGTGGGGCAGGCCAGAACAAGCCCCTCTTAGAAATAAGAAGTAATTCCCTGACTGAGAGTTCCCTGGGAGAACAGGGATGTTTTCCTTCCCAGTTCTTGGGAATGCCTTTGCAGGGCTGTTGCACGGGGAGGGGAAGGCTGCCGGGGTGCAGACCACCCTCTGCTCCAAAGACAGGGACCTCGGGAGGTGACAGGTCCCAGCTCTGAGGTGGAAGGTGCAGGGGAAAACAGAGCCTGGACTGAGAAATGGGGTTCTTTTGTGTTTGATAGTATCTGTACAGTGAGTCCTGCTGCTCTGTATGGTGATGGTCGCATCATGCATCTCCCTGCCGTAACGCCATCTCGGTGGGGAAAGCTGCCTGTCCCCCGTCTCACCCGCTGGCATCCCGACGGCTGGGGGCAGGACTGCTCCCCACCGCTGCCTCGGCTCACGGGCACCCATCCTGAGGAATCCGGGGAGACCTCAGAGCCCCTTCCAGTCCCTAAAGGGGCTCCAGGAAAGCTGGGGAGGGACTCTTGATCAGGGAGGGGAGCCATAGGATGAGGGGGAATGGTTTTAAACTGAAAGAGGGGAGATTTAGGTTAGACATTAGGAAGAAATTCTTTGCTGTGAGGGTGATGAGAGCCTGGCCCAGGTTGCCCAGAGAAGCTGTGGCTGCCCCATCCCTGGAGGGGTTCAAGGCCAGGTTGGATGTGGCTTTGAGCAACCTGGTCTGGTGGGAGGTGTCCCTGCCCAGGGCAGGGGGTGGCACTGGATGATCTTTAAGGTCCCTTCCAACCCAAACCATTCTATGAGTCTGTGAAACCTTCAGCTCGCCTGGGCACCTCCGCACTGTCTGCCCTTGGGATGGTCCGGAAAAGGGTGGCTGTGGTCTCATGCTTCAGCTGGTCCCGCTGTCCTGTACCACAGAGAAAGCCCGTTTCTGGGCCGGAGTCCCCAGGACCACATGCCGGCACAGCCGCAGGTTGGGCGCTCACATCACCGGCCAGCACCGCGTCCCCACACTGTCGGTTAAATTGCTAATTAGATTCCATCCGAGCAGCAACATAAACCAGGAATAAATGGACTTGGCTTCATAAACTTAGCGCTTAAATATTTTCCCAGGCAGGAAAAAAAACATTTGCTTTCCATGCAAAACATATAAATCTTGGAAAAGTTCCCAAAGTTGCGTGTTTAACTGTTCAGTTCTGTGCCTTTGTAGAATAGAAGTGGTTATTCCCCTGCATAATTATTTTTCGTTTTAAAAGGGAGCCGAAATGTTTGCGAGGAAGACATTTTAAGCAACTGCTGGGGATGAACAAGAGTGAAGGGAGAGTCAGGTTTAATGATGACGGCTTCGCTTTGCTTTATCGCTGTTGGAAATGAAGCACCTTCTCCTCATCCCCTCCCCGCAAGGACTAACCACAAATGCCGCTTTTACTGATGCGTTTTGGGGCCATTTCTGCTTGTCTTACGAGTTTTATTGAAACGTGTATCTGGTTCTAGTTTCTTTTTAATGCTTCCAAAATAGAAGAGCTGTTACTGGAGTTTATTTAACGCGATGGAGTCTTTGCACAGTTAAAATTGTGGACGCTGTGTAAAACACAGGCTCTCTCCTTCCTTCCCACCATCCCTGGTGCAGGAGACCCTGTGGTGGGACGCTCCTTTATTTAAGCAGTGAGGGCCAGGGATGGAAGGGAAGGAGCAGCCGCCCCCAGCCAGGGAAGGGCCGTCGGTGCCGCTCATCCCTTTGCTGCGGTGGCAGGCGAGGGGTGCCCGTGGGAAATGGGGGGCTGACACCCAACGGGTGACGATTCTGTCTCTGGGCACCAGCACCGCTCACCCAGGACGGAGCTTTCCAGATCAACAGGGGTGAGCTTTCTGCAGAAAGATCCATGGTTTATTTCCCGACTGCCCCTCCCTCGTGCTCACCCCACTATAACTATGTAAATACAGAGATACACAGCATAGATTTATTTTTGCATAAAATCACTGTTTTGTATAAAATCCCCAAGGAGATGCTGTGGAGACCCGTCTTGGGGGGTGGCGTGATGCACAGCCCGTGTTGGCACCATCCTGTCTCCATCCTGGAGGTGCCGGGGGGCAGCAGCACCCCCAGCCTTGTGGCACCCCGGGGTGGGTCTGGGGTGACTGTCCTGCCTGGAACAGGTCAGGTTTTGGTGTGAGGACAAGCGAAATGAGGTTAGTGATCTTTTTACTTGATGGACTATCAAGATAAGATTATGGGGGAGTTCTCGTAGGTGGGGTAGGGTGGGTTGGCGTGCACCAAGCAGAGATTTGCCGTGGATGGTGTTGTGCTGGAGGAGGCTTTCCAGCACGTTGACCCATCACAAGCACCATGAACACAGTTTGAAGGGAGCTAGGAAATGAAAACACTCAACAATCTCCTATGAAGAGCAAAAAAGACACCCAATAACCACCCTACAGCTTCTCTCCACGAGCAATTTCTGCGTGCTTTGCCATCATTAATAGTCACCATTCCGGAGCTCGAGATGTTTAATTTATTTGTATTCTCCTAACACCTTTCTGTTTCATAACAGTAATCACCTCTCCCGGTTTGGCCGGGAGGCAGCGGTGTCTGCCGCGCTCCCTGTAATCCAGGAGTGAATCAAAGCAACTTTTTACAAAACAAGATTCTCTCGCTGTTGCAAAAGAGCTTTGGGGAAATCTGGTTTTTGTGGTTAAGGATCTTACTCTGATGCACAAGGAAAATTATGTGTAGCTTTTATTTGGCCCAAAGGATTCTTACAACATTATCCGTATTTCCTTTAATTTGTGGGATTTCTAGTAAATGGGCTTAAAAATAGGTCCGGGCAAGATGCCAGGGTACATACGAACAGCAAAAAGGCTCTGCAGGCTGCGAGCAGCTCGCTTTCACTTCTCCCTCGGCGCAGGCTGGGGGGGACGCAGCAAACGCTCACCTTTGGGGGTTCAAGTTAACGTCGGCTCTGGAATTCTTTGGAAGTAGATATTGCAGGAGAGATCCTTTAACTCTTTAGTAGAACCGATGCAATATTGTTGTAGAGCTGGACATGAGTCTGGAAAGGGGCAGGACGAGCTGTAGAGCGGGGGGAGGATGAGAGCTGGGGGGGGGTGATGCAGGAGGCACCCGCACACGAGTCCCCAGACCCACTCACTGATGGGATTTGGGGACCTTGGAAACCCAGCGAACGAGCTGGAGCAGAACATGGCGATGATAAACATGTTTTGTTTTGTTTTTTTTTTTCTTTCAGCTTTTCATTCTCAGAAGTCTCTTTAAGCCTTTTGTAAGACGGGAAAAATCTAATAAGGGAGAGGCTATGGCCGGGAGCCGGGCGGCTGCTGGGTGCCCGGCTCCCCTTGCTGATATGTAGCTGGCTCTTTCTTCAGAGTCAGTCTCGGTTCAAGTGACTTAAAAATGCATTTTTCCCTGGGGACAGCCACCCACAAAAGCCTTTCATTAAGCTGTAGTGGGTTTGTGCAGCTGGAGTCCCAGCGGTAAAGGCAAGGTAAGTGGGAAAGGATGCCAGCCTGCCTCGCTCCGTGTTCCTCTGCCGGGCAAAGGGCACCTTACAGCTTCCCAAAATGTGCAATTTTCGTCCTATTGCTGCAAAATTTAGTTCATTTGATTTTAATTAAATCTTTGGGCATAGAGCTGTAAAACTTTATTTTATTTTGAGTACCATGGATGCTGTATCTCTCTGTTGTGAGTAGCTTCTTGGGAGATGGATGAAGAGGAGGAACGGGGAGATGGATGAAGAGGAGGAATGTTTTGAGCTTCCTGGGAGCAGCAGCAGCGTGTCAGACGGGTGCGGTGGGCGAGGAGCAGTGTCTCGGTGCGGGGAATGGCAGGATTGTGGCAGCAGGGCCAGGGTTGGGTTGGGGCTGGAGCGGGTCCTGTGGGTCACAGCCGTGGAGAACCCTCTTTGTGGGGAACGGTGGGTGAGCACAAGGTCACACTGAGCCCCTGCCTGAACTAAAAATGTCCACTTTTACGTGTTGCTGGTGGTGGACTTCCATAAAATCTAGAGGACCCTGGTACCTGATGCAGAAGCAAGCTTGTTACAGGGAAATTATTTATGCCATTGGCTGCAATGTGCTAATAATACTTTTCATCCGAGGATATCGAGTTGCTTTACAGATATTAAGTCTTCTGATGCCTTTGTGAAGTGGGGGAATATGGTTAATTCAGTTGTAGAGGTGAGGACACCGGGCTTCATCTGTCATCCCCCCTGAGAGCAGCCTGGCTCTTCTGTGCTGTACCAGGACCACGCTTCTCCTTAAAAGTCAATAATTTGAGAGTTGTTGTGGAAACCAGCCCTCTGGGATCCCACAGACCATTAACCACGCCACCCAGTTCCCCAGTACCCTTTCTGGAGGAGGCAGGTGAATTGGCTCTAGTTCTTAGAATAAGGGATAATGCCTGGGATGTGTCTGGGGGGGCTTTCTGTTGGACGGCATCACCGGCCGTTGAATGGGATCTTGAGCCTTTTCCATGGGACTGGTGCCAGTGGGTGCTGGTGGTGGGTACCGCAGCAGGCGCAGGAGCATCCCAGGGCGGCTCCTGGCTCCGAGGGCACTTCCACATTTCAGGAAAAGGCAGAGCAGAGGAAAACACCCCGTGTTACTTCAGCACGGTTGTGGTAGGTCAAGAACAGAAATCATCTGTTTCTCGTGGACGGGGAGCTATGGAACGCACCCCAAGGCACCTCTTTTCTCACTAAACCCGGGGCTTGAGCAGCTCCCAGCCCCGGGGCTGCTCGCCTTCCCGCGCCGGTGCGGGATGCCAGAGAGTTTAAATTCAAGCTGATTCTTCAAATTTACCTCCCTTGCTGGAGATCAGCTTTCCCAGCTGCCCTGGAGGAGGAAAAGGCTCCTGTTGTTTCTTCAAAGACCAAGGTTAAACGAGGAGCTGCAGCCCAGCTCGGTGGTAAATGCAGGTTTTTCAGGGGGTGAGCTGGTGCCCAAGGGTCCATCGCCAGGGCAGGGGCTGGGACGTGTGAGCTCCCCTCTGAAAACTGCAGCATCCCCACTGCACACCCCTATAAACCCCTTTGATTTTTCTTTTTAAAAATAATTGGGTTTGTGCGGCGGGGTTTTTTGTTTTGTTTTAAAGGTTTTTAACCGAGAGCCAGCAAATTTAATATTTTCTGTCTTGGATGTGTTGTGATTTACATTTGATTTTAGGCATAATTAGAAATGCAAGTAGAGCGCTTTGTGTTTTACCTCTGCTTCAACTATTTATGGCATGATATGCAAATGAAGCAAGCCATGAATATTAAAGATTAGAGTATGTTACAAAGTATCACTGTCTTTAATGAGTTCGGTAATGGGCACGGGCTTTGCGCAGGCTGTAATATGGAGGTATTTTATGTTGTGTGCCGTCTCGGCGGCTCTGCAGCTATCGATGCCGTGTGCGGTTACGTCCCCGGAGAGCGGGGCTGTGATTTAAACCCCCTGGAGCCCCCCCCCCTCCTCACCCCCTCCCCCCCCCCCGGCGCGGCCGCAGTCGGGAGGTGCGATTTCCAAGCGTGCCCATGACAAAGGCGGCTGCGGCTGGCGAAGGGTGGTGATGGATTATTTCACAGAGACTGTTTCGGTTCTCGTCTAGGTCAATCCGTTTCATCTGCTGCAGCGTTGTAGATGGATCGGAGAATATGAAAGCGCTCGTCGACCTTTCAAGGTGCTTTGCAGCACTGGGAGGGAATCTTAAACACGCTCCTGCCAGGATGGAGCCGCTGCCGGGAGCGTCACTGAGACCCCGAGAAATTCATTTTGCCTGTTCCCCGCCAATTAGACTTACTGACATAGAATTGTTTTGGGGTTTATTGACACATCCGAAGGCGTTGGGAGGAACATCTTACCTACTGGATAGCGGAGGGTTGGGGCTCCTTGCATTAACCCTTTCTTGCCGTAGGAGTCGGGGCAGCTCGGTTAGCACGGTTTTCTCTCTTAAACCAGTAAAGGGTTTATCTCTAAACTAGTTATAAAAGAGGAAGGTGAGGGTGGGTTTGGGCGCTGCAGTGCGTGCAGAGATTTCATCCACGGGTAATCTGAAGAAGAAACTTCTGCTGGAGCACTGGGGGTCCCTGCGGGATGCGGCGGATGCTGCGGGGGGATGCCGGGGGGATGCGGGAAAAACCAGCCACATACGGAAAGCCATGGATTTTGTGCTGAACGGGGCTTGGGGAGGGTGGGCGGCGGGAGGGAGAATGAAGCATGCCCCAGGGAGCGTGCTTTTCAGATTTGAGGTATTTAAATTACAAATTTTGATGAGGCAGATTGTCAGCAGTATTCAAAACAGTGCTTAAATTCTTTTGAAACACTGTCGAGCTGTGCTGTGGCAGTTGAAAAGTTTGGCACACAAGAACTTGGCCCAGAAGTTGCTGCTTGGGTTTTTTTTCCTTTAAAACTCAATTCATCTGTATTCAAGTGTCCCACATGCTTAAGAAAAAAAACCCCACCAGGCTCACACTGGTTTGAGAGAGATCCTTGCATGAAGGGAAGCTGCAGAGGTGATTGATCTCTCATATTAGGGGGTTCCCATGTTGGTTGATGAGCACTAATAACTATATATACTTGTGTATTTAAAAAAAAAATACAATTTTTTAGTGCTTGTGTCTACTTATAAAAACAACCGGTGAACTAAACTGGGATTTAGAACGTGTTTGTGATCCTCTGGATTATTAATCCATATGCATGAGCTATACCTGTTTATTTCGATGGGGCGATGGGTGTTTGTTGGTGTGGGATCAGCTCAACGTCTGAACCTTGGGGAGACCTTCTTACCTCCGACCTTGAGCCTCCTCTGCTGCACGAGGCTTGGATCTCCATAAAACCCCAATGTTTAAGCAACGTATGTGCCTTAAGCTAGAGCTGTGCACCAGCGGGGCTGCCCTGGGGACGCTGGCTCTTCAGCAGTGGCACAGCAGCACAAAGCTTGTGAGATGTTAGTGTTGGCTCTGAAGATCTACTTGACCATATGTAATATATAAAAATAAAATAATATAATAACCATATATAATCTATATTGTAATATCAAATACATATGTATCTCTAATATTCTGGGCTGCGGTGCTGTCTGGGGGTGTTTTAGGGCGCGTTACAGAAATAGTTGCATTCTGAAGGTTTGGGCAGAATTTGCTGGACCAGGAAAGGGGTTTGTTACAAGAGCAGAGCAGTCAGAAATGAAAAGGCTCCTGCCTTGATGCTGCGATCCTGAGGGTGGGAGCTGAGCCTGCAGGGGGTTTTCCCCCTGGGAAGAGGGGAGAGAGAGAATTGTTTGCTGAAGTGCAAGCGATAAATGTCATGTGTGAAAATGTCTTCTGCTTTGCCGCCATCAGCCTGGGGAAGGTGGGCGTCGGGTTGAGGTGACCAACCTCATGTCACAAATGCTAGGTTTTTGCTCAATGACCAGAAACCTCAGTTTTGAAAACCATCCTGTGCAATCTAGTATTTGCTTCTGTAAACCTGGAAGTACAGAGTTAAATTTCTGCAGTCTGTAACTTTCCTTTTTCTGCAAGCTTATATTTCCATTAAGGATCAAGCTCAGATGCAATTGTAGCTTCGCTTTATAGAGTATTAAAAGTTTAATGTATAAATGTCTTCCTTTGCCAGAACTTTTTGGCAGTATTGTTTTCCAGGGCTGAAATTTCTACAAAAACATGGAGATCCCGAGAGCTGCAAGGGCTCAGCTGCCCTTCAAGGGTTAATTATATTATGCCTACTTTTTTTTTTTTAATTTTTTTTTTTTTTAAAGCAGGGAGAATAAGCTGTAGCCAAAAGTAAAAGTCATTAATTTTAAGACAGAGATGTAAGCAAAGTTTCCTTCCCCTCTGCAGGTTGGTCAGGGTAGGCTATGCAGTAATTGAAAAGTAAAGGCAATTGAATTACAGGCTCCTGTCCAAACGGAGCGCGATTTCTTCTTCTATTTTTTTTTTTTTTTTTTTTTTTTTTTTTTACAACCTCCATTGCATCAGAACTAGGCAGTATTCCTGATGTTCTCATGTGTGTTAATGCTGACTCACAGACTAACTTGCACAAGAAAAAAAAACACACAGGCAGCTCCACCATACTAGGTAATGAGCTCTAGCAAGAAGCAGCGTCTGATGTTTTGTAAGCTTTTTTTAATTGACCTTTTAAGATATTTACTTTATTTTAAGGCTTTCTGTTCCGTAGTGGCACGGTGGTAGAACTGAGTCATGCATGTTATATATTGCTAGCTCTGCTGTTGTGTGCTGGGAGTGAGGAGAATACAATTCAGCATGGCACTTGTCTTTTTGATGTGTTACGGATGTGAATTAATGTTTGCGATGGGATGCAGGCGATGCACGCTTTGCAGAAGGCATGCTGATGGGGTGCCGGGTGCTTTCTGGTGGACGTAACTTAGTCAGGGTCTTGAGCTTTTATTAGGTTGCAAAAAATTAAATTCTGCAGAATAATTGTGTTTATCTGTGTCTTTCCCTTCCCCTTTTTCCTTGCAGCAATCTGGGGGAAAAAAAAAACAAACCAAAAAACATTAAAATGTTGCATTTTCTATTTTTGCTTCTCCTTGCTTTGAGGGCTCTTAAAACCAGTGATAGATAAGGAGAAAAAAAAAAAAAAATTAAAAAATAATGGCAATAACACGCTTCGCCTTGGCTGAATGACTGCACTTTTTGGAGACAGCAGCCTGCCGGGTGGGTGACCTCGAGCGGTGATGTTGTGCCCGGGCTGCCGGTGACTCACCTTGCAGCAGGACAGAGCCGGGGAGCTGCCAGCGGGGCTGTGCCGGGGTCCCCGGGGATCGCTCCCGGGGCTGTGCCGGGGTCCCTGGGGATTGCTCCCAGCGCCCCATCCCCGGGCTGCCCTGGCAGAGGGGCTGCGTTCGCCCGGCTGGGTTGGCTCATCAGCGTTAATTTAATTCACTTTTCCATCTTTTCCCCCATCCCCCTGCCCAAGCCTCCGGGTCTTTACTTTCCGTAAAAGCGAACTTTTAGGGTTATAAAGCAAAGGGAGCTCGGAGCTGCATGTCTGCTGCCCGCCTTGCTTCTGCGTTACTGAGTAATATCTGCAAATTCAGGTTTCTGCTATCTTAATAAGGCAGAAATAATCTTCTTTCACCCATTGCCACTGGCTGCTACACTAAAAATAGGGTCCGTTCGCGCTGCTCGCTGCTTGCCACTTGCAGCACGTCAAAAATAAATACTTTGGAGCTGCAGCAAGAAATGCTGCAGAAGAGAAGAGGAGTCTCGGCATGACCGTCATTTGATTACCAAACTTAACCTTGTTTTCTTTCCCCTGCCAAAGACGGGCATTAAACCCTGCGGGCACTCGCCGCGTTTCCCATTTGTGACCCCCCCCCCGGTCCTTTTCCTGTCCCCTCCCCGGGTTTTCTCACCCCAAACCCCATCGCGGGCAGGGGGGAGGTTTGCTTTTGGGGTGGGGGGCAAAGACTTTTCTTTTTTGCATCTCGGTTCCTTAATACAGCGACCTGCGGTGCAGGGGCTGGGGGGGGGGGGGGGGGATATGCCCAGCGTGGACCTGAAGTGCGTTTTATTTGACTTTATTTAACTCTTTATTTCATTGAAGGCGTTAGAGCGGCTCCGTGCGCAGGGGATGGTACTTCGCCACCGAGTTTTGCAGTTGGCTGTTGCGTATTTTCCTTCGGGCTTATGTAAAAAGAGCATTTCCTTTTCATTAAAAGGCGGGGGGGGGGGAGAAAAACACCAAAACCCTGTAGCAAGAGCTGGGGCAGGTGGCAGCCCTGTGCCGGGGGGGGGGGCCTGGGGACAGCCCCAGGGTGGCGGGTGGCTTTGGGGGGCCCCTGCCCAGCTGGGTGATGTCCCCCTGCCAGCCTCAAATCCAAGGGTGGGATTTTTCCCTCCCTCTCTCCTCATTTACAGAAGAAAGCCAAGTTTCCTTTGACCCTTTGGGGCCTTCAAGGGCAGGACTTTTCAGCTCTTTTCTTTTGAGGGGTTTTGGCTGGGGGGGTGTGGGGGGTGTGAAGACTCTGGGCTGCTTTGTCTCCCACCCCCAGAGGGTCCTGCTGCCTTTGTCCTGCCCTGGCTGCTCCCAGTGCCCCTTCCTGCGGGAATCCGAGAGCCAGGGGAGCTTGGGGGGGTGTTTGAGGGGCTGGGTGAAGCCTCTGAGTCTCTTTGTACCTTGGCTAAGGAAAAAGACAATTTAAATACATTATCTAATTATTTCTGATTACTCCTGGGGGAGCTCTGATGCCAGCATCTTATTCTAGGTCGATGCTTTTTTCCTTTGTTGTTGTCTCGCCCCGACCTTTCAGGCCTCAGAGCAGGAAAATAGTTTGGAAAAGAGCAAACCTTTTTTTTTTTTTTTTTTTTTTTCTTCCCTCCCCGAAGCACGTGAACGCAGAAACTGAGAATTCTCCAACTCTCATGGAAGTTGTATCAAATAACAGCTGCATTTTTTATGAACGTCTCTGTGACAAAGCCTATGACTTTACAAAAATCATGCAGACATGTACAAATTGTCCTGCTTTATTCAAGAGCTGGAAAAAAAAGAGGCTGCCATTAGAAAACAAAATGATGTTTTGCTTGAATGGTCACATATCTTAAATGACTGGGGGGGGGGGCTGGCTGGTTTTAATCCAGTTTTGTCCAAGTTTTCCCATTTAGTAGGAGGTGTCTGTCTCATCATCTGTCACCTGTAGGACACGGCAGCCCAAAGGGGACTGGATTTTTTGGGGTGGTGATGGCACTGGGGGCTTCTCCCGCACCCTGGGGCACAGCTCAGCTCGGGAGAGGAGGTTGCAAAATACAGTTTACATCTCTAATTGCTAAGGTCGTTTTTCCTGCAGCACGGCTCTTCCCGTGTCAAATGGACTGAAGCCATTTCAAACCATGCAAAAGTCACTTGGTGCTCTATTTAAAAAAAAAAAAAAATCATATTTTATAGAGGTGATCTTTAAGTTAGGCATTATCAAGTGCTATTGCATTCTCTATCTAGTCACAGTAAATTGTTGCTGTTGGTTTTAGGGGATGTGAGGTTTGGTGGTGAGCAGATTCTCCTTGGCTTTCAAGACTGCCTTCTCTTATTTCTTGGATTTTTGGGGGGTTTGGGATTGTTGGTGTGTTTGAGGTGGTTTTTTTTTCTATAAAAAGGCAGGGGCAAAGTGGGGAGGAAGAAAGAAAAATCCAGCAGTCCTGGTCTATGGTTTATTGAGGTGGTTTGGGCTTTTGCAGGTCGCTGGTACAGCTTTGCCTGTGTTCCTCGATGCTTTCTAGACCAAACACAGTTACCGGTTTCCCCATTTCCCTGAGAGACCATTTCAGAGCCTTTTTGTTCCAGGCGAGCTGGAGGTCTAAACTATCCCTGAGTGCCACCAGCAAGTTTGTCCATTCACTCAGCCACTTTGTGACCAGCAGCTACAAAATCTTCTGGAACTGGAGAAAAGGCCACCGGGAGCTGGAGTGATGTGATTTTGGGGTGGGATCCCTTTGGTGTGGTCAGGCCAGGCTGCAGTCCTGTGGAAGGTGAACCTCAGGAGGGATCAGTTGTGTGGAGCATCTTGGTTCAAACTCTGATGTCTCCTGGGAGATTTTACATGAAATCTGCCCAATAACTTGCTAGGCTGGGGCACTCTGGTGCTTCTCACTGGCTTAAATGTATCCTGAACCAGCACAATTTTGGTGTTTTTAGAGAGAGACCTGGGTTCCTGCTGGCACGCCTGGCTGGTTTATAGGGCAGATTCTAAGCAATATTAATAATTGATATCTATTTTAAGTTGGTTTGTTCTGCACTACCAAGTCCTTGCCTGGTCCCACTCATCCTGCCCTGTTGGGTTTCTCTGAGGCAGGGCATTGTGAATGGGTCCAAGGAGGTCCCACCCAGTGCATGCCTGGTCCCTCCAGCTCTAAGGGAGCTCTTGCTGGAAGAAGAGAGGGGATCCTTCTCCACCCGTGGTCTGCTATCCACATGGACCACATGGAAATTTAATTTCAGTAATTTTCACAGATCCAGAGTGGATCTGCATTTGCCGGGGCAGACTCCTTTCCAGACGTCTTGGGCTCTTGGGCTTGGCTGTTGTGGTGTCATCTCTGGCCTCCTTACGGGATGTCGCCTTGGTCCCCTCTTGGTGCCTTTCCCTCCTCGTCACCACCGGGCAGAGATCCCATTGACCCAACACGGGGTTTGGATGAACCCGTTGAGCGCTCCCAAGGCGTGGAGGTCCTGGAGGTCCTCGTCTGGGAGCTTCACGGCTCTGCCAAGCGCTGGGAGACGGTGGGTCCTGTGGGATGCAGAGCAGACGTGTTAGTGCCGTTTGCTGGAAGAGCAGGGGAAGGCAGCCAGCCCCTGGGCGCTGGGGAGCGGCGGCAGTTTGCTGCTGTGGAGTTGAACTTAATGCACCAAACATCTCCTCGGAGGGTGGAAGGGGGAGGTAGCGGGCGATGGGCAGGGAGGGGTCACACCGGAGCATCGCCCGCCCCGTCTGCCCTCCCTACACTTATCCTCCTCTAAGGATGGCTTCACCTCTAATCTCTTAAATTTTAACTGTGTGTGACCATCCGAGCGGAGCGATTGAAACAAATCTGAGAGCAACAGCAGAAATAAAAACGCTGTGGGCAAGAGAGAAGTAAGCAAAGTGAGGCCCCACCCTCTTTCCCAGAAAAAAGCACCAAACATGCTCAATAAATGCGAAGGTAATTTAAAATCTGAATCCAGGAGACAATGTGACTAGGATTTCATTACTTAAGCAAATGGATTTGCTTTTAGTGGATTCAGCCACAGCCTGAAAGAAGCTTTCCCCAAGGGGTAAACATTTTTCCTGTGTTTGAAAGGCTTTCTTCTACGGTGGGGGGAGCTGGGGGGGGGTGGGAAGCAGGACTGTGCCTGCCCAAGGAGCACCTGTATTTGGGGCAGATTTGGGCATTTCCAAAGCTCTCCTTTTGGGGGGGGAGGGGTGGTTTTGGGGAGCCCCTGGGGTGGGGTGGTGAGATGCTGATGCTGGGGGGATGCTGAGGCAGGTGGGATGCGGGGGGATGCTGAGACAGGGGGGTGCTGGCAGGATGCAGGGGCGATTCTGAGGCAGGTGGGATGCAGGGGGATGCTGAGACAGGGGGGTGCTGGCAGGATGCAGGGGCGATTCTGAGGCAGGTGGGATGCTGGGGGGATGCGGGGGTGATGCTGAGGCAGGCAGAATGTTGGGGGGATGGTGGGGGGATACTGGGGGATTCTCTCCACGCCTTCCTCCGGCCGCAGGAGTTAACCAGCAGCAGTGCCAGCTCTGCAGACTGTTTGGAATAGTTTAAATGCTTTGACACTCTGGATGTACTAGATGGCAGGGGAGGCAGTTTACAGCGTAATTCATATGCAAAACTGCACTATAAATTTAAAACCTGTCTCAGTTGCCGTGGCACCACTAAGCATTTCATCAGCATACAGTACAGTATTTCTGCCATCTTTGTTTGCATTGCAGTGACTCATCAAAAGTCTGTCTTGTACCAACACTGAGAGCATTCCTCTGGCACTGATATTTCTCTGTTTTTAAAGCTTCGGTTTGAAACTGGCATTTACTTCAGGTCCCTAATCAAAGGGCTCTATTCATTGCAGAGAGCAGCCTGAATGTTAATCTGCATCCGGCCTATTCATTTAGATGCTGTGCGCTGCCGGGGAGATTTGACTTGGTAAAAGCTTGAGCTCCAGCAGATACAAACCCAGGGTTTGATACTATATATTTTTTTATTTTTTTTTTTTCTTCCCCTTCCCTCCCCTGAGTGATCGTCGTCGCTGGGTACAGCCTGCGGCCGGGCCATACGGGGGGACGCAGAGCCCCTCGGCCAGCGGCCGCGCTGGGGACGCCGCTGCCGAAGGTATGTTTGCTCCCGGCCAGGCCAGGGGACCGGGAACTTCCTCGCTCGGAAGAATTTTTTTTAACCATGCAGATACAATTAAATTGGCTCCGAGTGTGTTCTCTTTTCTTCCTGTTACCCCGTGGCCTTGCAGATAGGACTTTTTTTTTTTTTCCCCAGCAGTGGGAACAGAGCAGCTCTTTGTGGGTTATTATTTTCTTTTCAGAGGGTTTTTTTTTTTTAATCTTTCTCAGATAAACTTCTTCTTTTTTTTTTTTTTTTCCTTTTTTATTTAAAAATATGGTTCCTACAAGCTTTCAGTACTAGTTAACCGTAGTTTTTCTTCAGTAGCGTTGAAGGCAAATAGGATTTTAAATCTCCTGGACTCTTGCGTGGAGCTGGGGGGGGGTGGACGGGGGGGGGTTTGGGCTCCGGCGTCTGTCAGTGAATCCGCAGTGATTTGCTTCGCTGGAGTTCTCGTGCCCGGGCTGCACTGACGTTACCTGCTCCGCCGCCGCTCGGGGTTTGTGTCCCAGCTCCCTTCCGACGCCGGGCTCGCTTTGGTCGGGGAAAGGAGGAATTGTCCCCGTGCCCCAAAGGTACAGCTGCCCTGACGGAGCAGCCACGCCGGGACGCGAAGCCGGAGCCGTCGCATCCAGCCCCTTCGGTGTGAGGTCACTCGGAGGGTCCCTGATGCCGCTCGGCCATGACCGGGACCCCCGGGCTGGGGTGATGGGCTAGGGGGGAGGCTGGGGGCTGGGGCTCCCCCTGCCCCTCTTGGGATTTAGGGAAGAAAAATATGAAGACAACTTGGTAGGCGGCTGGCTGCGGCGCGTTGGTTTGTTTTATTGGGGCTCAAATATCTGGCTTAATTTGGAGATAAGCCTCGTTTTGTTGGAGGATAAATCTGTTGAGAAGGGGTTTAACTGTTGAAATGCTCCCTCTTTTCTGGTGCAAATGGGAAGATTGCTTTTCAAAGTGCTTTTTCCTGGGAGCTGTCGCTTCGGCAGAATCCTGTATTTATTTCAGGCAGAATGGCACATTGTTTTATAAATATCTTTTCTGTAGTTTCGACATAGCTGCTGGTTGTTGTGTTTCTTATATAATGCTACCCGAGATCTGACTATCTTACGTTTGCTCTTCTGTTCACTCCTCTCCCATTACCCTTCAGATTTTCCTGCATAGAGTAAACCCCCCCCCTCCGGGGGAATAAATCAGTGGTGCTTATTTAAACAGACCACAACTTGAAAAAAAAATACTTGTATTTTTTGGAATGTCCTTTGCCATCCACCGATAGCATTTCCGACGTTGTTTGAAAACACTGATAAGTAATTTTTATAAGCGATTGCTTTTCTGCGTCGGCTCTTGGAGCTTAGCTCGGAGCCTTTGATGTCGGGTGAGGTGGGTTCCTCTGCTTCTGCCTGCTTTGGTGAACTGTCTAAAAACGCTTGTGCCTCTCTCCCTGCCTTCTCCGTTTTTCAGATGTGCCCTACTTTGGATATTCCTGCATTGAATGTCTGAGGAGCTCCAGCCGATCCTGAGCCATGTCGCAGATGTTGCACATAGAGATTCCCAACTTTGGGAACACCGTTCTGGGCTGCCTGAACGAGCAGCGGCTGCTGGGGCTCTACTGCGATGTCTCCATCGTGGTGAAGGGCCAAGCCTTCAAGGCGCACCGGGCGGTCCTGGCCGCCAGCAGCCTCTACTTCCGAGACTTGTTCAGCGGGAACAGCAAAAATGCCTTTGAGCTGCCGGGTACCGTCCCCCCCGCTTGCTTCCAGCAGATCCTCTCCTTCTGCTACACCGGGAAGCTGACCATGGCGGCGAGCGAGCAGCTGGTGGTGATGTACACGGCGGGCTTCCTGCAGATCCAGCACATCGTGGAGAAAGGGACGGACTTGATGTTCAAGGTCAGCTCTCCCCATTGTGACTCTCAGACCACCATGATCGAAGACCCCAGCTCGGAGCCACAGAGCCCCTGCAACCAGCTGCAGTCAGCCTCAGCGCCCTACGTCATGTCCCCCTCCATGCCCATCCCGCTCCTCACGCGTGTCAAACATGAGAACCTCGAGCTGCAGGCAGCTGCCCTGCCTGGCCTGACCGGCAAGCGGCCCCTCGAGCCCAGTACCCGGGAAGGGGCAGGTGGTGGTGGTCCCAACGCTGGTCCCCTGAAGCTCTCCCGTGTCTCCTACTACGGGATGCCCAACCTGGCCACCCTCATCCCCAACGTCCAGCAGGTCCAGTACTCGCAGGGGGAGCGGACGAGCCCCGGTGCCAGCAGCATTCCCACCACCGACAGCCCCACCTCCTACCACAACGAGGAGGACGAGGAGGATGACGAGGCATATGACACCATGGTGGAGGAGCAGTACGGGCAGATGTACATCAAGTCCTCGGGAGGCTACTCTGGTAATGGACGGTCTCTCTCCTTGGGTTTTCTGCTCTCCTTCAGTGGTTGCTTGGTCCTTCTCCAGCCAGCACGGGTAGTTTTGGGTTTCTTCATCAGGCTTTTGTCTTTGGGGGCATTGTTTGTTTATTTATGTAGTGTGGTGCACGTGGTAGGCTTATGCTGGTGTGTGGGTATGGCATGGGGAGGTCACCCCGTGCCATCGCTCCTGGGCTGTGTCCCCACCTGAGAAGCTCTTTAGATAAGAGAGGCTGCGTCATCCACCGTGGTTGGCTTGGCCCTTTGCTTTTTGGCTGAGGCTGCCAACAAGCAGCCTGGTGGTTACATGAGCCGTGCAGTCCCATGGTGGTGGCTGACCTTACCTGCCATGGGTCATCTGAGAGGGATGGTCATCCATGGGAAGGGAAGGGTCAGCCCTTGCCAGCCTGGCTGGGTTAGGTGGTTGGTCTGGGAGTTAGTCTTCAGTGAGGAGCAAGGCATGTTCCTTCTTTACTGGTCTTTTAGAGTAAAATTTTTTTTAAAATGATGAACAAATGACATTTGGAGGAAGGGAGAAAAACATCAAATAAATCATTTTCATAAATGTTAATTAGGAATATCTGCAAAAAGAAGAAAAGATGGACTTTTGTGCCCACTGCCTGAAGTGACCCCCTTTTCCTTTGCCAGCCTTGCCCAGTGCATTGCTGTCACAAAGGGAAGAGCAATTTGGGGGCCTCTTAATAATATTTTATTTCTCTATCAGGTGAGTCCCTGGGCACGCCTAGAGAGAGGAGGTGGCTTCACTTTGGCGCTGCTCGGCTGAGAGCTGCTGGCTCAGCCCTGGGGTGGGCATGGGGGCACAAGGCCCCTTCCCACGCAGGAGAGGGCTTCCTCGGGTGTGCACCCCCAGCCCCCAGGCACCTTGTGGGGCTCAGACCCTCTTGAGGAGCAGGGGAGGGGTACAGAGCAGGGCGCTCAGGACCGGAGGGGGAGATTCCTGGCTGGGTCACTGGTGTCCCTGCATCCCGTGTGGATGAAGCTCACAGCATCCCATGCGGAGGCTCAGCCTCGGCGTGGCGGCCTCCCCGTCGGAGCTGCAGGTGTTTGTGGCAGCAGCTTTGATCCGCGGGTGCTCCCTGGGGAGGGACATCTTCCCGCCGGCTCTGGCAGCGCGGAGCATCCTCTCGCCCTGAGCCGCTTTCCCGCTACGGTTCTGCGCTGAAATCGCTGGACTAATTTTGCAAATATTTAACTCTCGTTTGTCGGAGAGCTGGCACGCTTGCCTTAAAGGCGTTTGGTTTTATTCTTAAGCAAGGGAGAAAATTTGACAAATACAGCCTTTTTTGTTACCTAAAGCCAGGCTTTCCCTTGTACTGAGAACTGGCTCATCCCCATCCTGTCCCAGAGAGCAGGAACCCAGCGTCCCCTTGGCATCTCCTCCTCACAGGCAGCAAGCAGATAAGCAATATTTTCCAAACGTTTTTACCAAGCCACGTACAAAAGAGGGGAAGCACACTGGTAGCAATGTGACTATTTTAATATTAGAAATATTTGCTGAGAAAAGCGGTCAAGCCAGTTGTAGAAAATAAGCCTCCAAAGCCTGTCTGCTGTCTCTGCTGCGCTTCAAGTCCCAGCGGTTGGTACCAGGTGGGAGAGGAGGAGCGGGATAAAGGGATGGGGTCGGGGTCTCCTCCACGCTCACCCAGCCGGCAGGAGCGGGGCCCCGTGCCCCGGCTGCTATTAGAATCAGACCGAACAGAAATCGGGCTGTTTTCCCGCACACTGGTTTTGGTTTTATTTAGCTTTGTGTTCCCCGTGTAGAGCACGCGGTGAGTAATGTGGGTTTGCCTTCAGCGCCGGGGCTGGCAGCAGTATTCCTCAGAGCAATGGGATTATACCCTTGGACACGGTGTTTTCCTTCGCCGGTTCACGCAGTAACAGAACAACATAAATTCAGCCGGCGAGGGCAGGACCAGCCCCGGGACGGAGCAGGCAGCAGCTATTAGGCTGTACCTAATCCCTGCCGTGCAGGAGCCATCCCAGTTGGAAAAGGGAAAATACAAGCAGCTTTCTTGGGTGTCACTGGAGATGCTGCAGCCATCCAGCCCTCCCGTCGGAGCCGGGCATCCCGCAGCAAAGTTTTCCTACTTGGTTTCCGTAGGGGGAGGACTTGAACCACGTCGTGATGCTGAGGCAGGGGCCGTGCAGGGAGAAGGCAGGTCAGGAGCCCGGCGATGCCCAGCCCCGCTGTAAGGCTCTAATATACCACATTTCTGCTAAAATATCTCTTCCGCACCAGCACGTTTCAAGGGAGTTTCTTGTTTTAAATAAGCCAGCTATAGTGTCAGGCTTCCTGGAAAAGAGGGCACAGAAAAAAAGAGATTAAAAAAAAATAAAACCTAAGCTATTCCATTATGGTTTGGACTTGTACAGCTAACTGTGTTTTAATTACTCGGGATAAACTGTACCCTCAAAAGGTGCAGAATAATAAAACCATAAGATGGAAGAGAGAAGCCAGCTAATCCTGCTCCTGGCATGTAGATCCTGACAGCCTTACAAAGGCCTGGGGGAGGGGGCAGCCCTTTAAAACAGTGATTGCCAAGGTTTCCAAGGGCCCTGCTTGTAAAAACAAAAACAAAGCCAAAGAAGAGCACAGCAGATGAAGCCCTGAATTTCAGAGAGGGTTGGTTTGGTTTTTTTTTTCTTCCTCCTTTTTCTCTGCTTTTTCCTTCCCCAGCTGAAGCGTTGACTGAGCTAATGCTGGCGAGTGCGTGGTGGGACGTTGGTGGCTGATGCTCTTTGCTTCCCTTGAGCGTCGCTTGCCTTGAGCATCACCTTGAGCATCTGCTCGAGGGCAGAGGAAGACACGTGGTAGGACCCCCTGAGCAAAGAGGGCACGAAGCCTTTTCTTCCCCCAAGGCTTTTGGGTTTTTTTGTTATTTATTTTGTTTTACCTCTTTTTATAGTCAGAACCACATCAAATCTCCAAAGCTGAGATCAGAAAAACATCTCCAAAGCCAGAACTGGAGGGACAAGGAGCCCATGATCACCTTGGCCAAGGGTTTGATGGTGGTAGAGGGAGTGAGGAGAAGGTCTTGTTAAGTGTTGTGCTTCCTGCAGTGGTGGCACCGGTGTGATGGACCGGGACAAGTGTTGGACCTGCGAAAGGAAGAGCAGATAAATGAAAGGATAAGCCCAGTCTTGAACACAGGCCAGTGGGAGGGTTAGGTTTAGGTGGCAGCAGAGAGAGGGGCGGCTTGCAGAGAGATGGAGGAAAAGGTGCATTGGCTCCCACTGGCCTCTGGCCACATTTGGTGGCCACAGTGTCACCGCTGTCATCCCCTTGCCTGCCTGCTGCTGTGACAGGTTGGGAGCATCGCGGTAAAATGGCTCCTTATTCTGTAACTAGGTCTGGTTGTGGAGAGCATGTGGGCCTTGAGGACACCAGTGAGACTTAATGAGGTTTCTAGCATCTGATGTGAGGAATGCACAACTCCAGAAGATATTAAACAAAAGCAAAGTATTTTTATCCTTGTTAATTACAGCGTCATGGGCCTGATCTGAAGTGGGTTTCAGCAGGACTTGCAGATGCTCGGCGTTTTTCTGCACTGAACCGCGTTCTTGTCAGTCAGCTTGCTGCTTAGCAGATGCAGTTAATTTAATTTTGACAGGCGCAAGTGAAGTTGCGCGAGGTTCCGTCCTCCTTCCCTGCTCCTGCAAGATTCCTCCTCTCCTCTCCGTCTGCAGGGGAGAGGAAAAATCTTTATGCAGCAAATGGCTGGAATGTGAAAGCTGGACTTGAAAGTTATGAAATCCCGAACTGACAAGAGCACACTTCATTAAAAATTCATCTAAAATAGCCATTATAGAATAGTTGTGGTAATTAGCTGAGAGAATAGTTTTTTCTCTCCTGGCCTCTTGATTCCTGACTGTAAGGAAAGAGGGCAAGGAACAACCCAGAATCCGTAATGAGCGGCTCCGGCGCAGCATCCCGACCCAAGCCTGGGAACGCCACGCTGCAGCGATGTAAATCACGGCGCCCGAGAAGCGCAGCCGTAATAAAGCAGCTGGTTCTAACTGCGGGAAGGGGGATCTGATGCTGGGAACACCAGGGCTGGGCAGCGGCCGGTCTGACACCGTGCTGTGCACGGGGGATGCTCGCGAGCAGAGAGCCAGTGGGTTTTTTAGGGAAGGAAAAAAAAAAAAGGAGTTTCTTCACCAGAGCACTTTTCTTTTGGCTTCTTGCTGCTGCAAGTGCCGCTGCGTGCTGATGGAGCCGGAATCTCCCGGCACGGGGACCGGTGGTGCTGAGCTGCCGGATGAAGGCAGAGCCCCAGCGCCGGGGGCACGCAGCCTCTGGCCTTTTTTGGCATTAAACTTCCAGTCCCTGGTTTCCTCACCGTAAAACACAGATGTTTAATTTTAGGCTGGCAGATGTTTCACTCCTGGCTGAGATCTGAAGCGAAGGCAAGATAGGGGTATTTATAAACCAGTAATATTTTTCCTATACTGATTCCAGATTACCTCCCTGTATAAATAGGTCACAAATCAAATCTCTGCATTCCAGTGCGTTGTTATAAATGTACTATTTGTGAAACGTAAACTATCCCGGTTGGGACTGTATCACAGATCTGTCCCGCGGTGCGTGCGTGTGTCCTCTGTGGTCCAGGTTTACGTCGACAGGCAGATGCTGGCTATGCTGGGGTTGCAGCAGGGATGCTATTTTTGGGGTAGTCCCACTGCCAGTGGAAAATAGGCTAATGGGATAAAAATGTTCGTAAAATGGTGGTTTTTAAATGAAAATTCTTGCCTTGTAGAGAACAGGGGAGAATTATCCATGTGTTTGCCTGTGTGGTGACTGGTGGTGGAGCAGGTGGAGGTGGTTTTGTAGCCGTTGTGGTGGACCAGGGCTCGTGACTTGTGGTTCCGTGTTGGGGCTCTGTAAGCATTAGCCTTTGGGTGAGGGTCCAGCACTGATCTTTCTGCATCTCAAAAATCTCATTCCTAAACCAGAAATAGTTGTTTCTTACCCACGGGAGTATGCGGAAGTTTATATGCAGTAAATGGTCAGGTAGGTTTGAGGGACAAGGAGGACGCGTGTCCCCAGTGTGACACGAAGCCTGTACCCGTGGAGCACCGGTAATTCCAACGACTCCATCTTTCCTCCGAGCACAGATCGGTGAGTTGGTTTGAGGTTCCTTCTTCAATCAGAAAAACCAGGATATTTCCCATTTTGGACCACTTGTTGCCAGCTGCAGCATCCATGGAAGTTTGAGACGAAAGCATCTATCTGGATAAATAAAATATACCAGCGTTTGGCTGGCAGCTCTCATTGCTTCCTCTGTAATGATTTCCTGCCCCTCTCCGCTGGCTGGTAGGCTCCTTTCTTGGTCGAGAACAAAACTGTATTAAACAATACTTCACATTGTTTGCCCTTTCATTCAAAGGGAAGGAGCCGCTGCCCTCTGAAGATACAAATTAATTAGAAGCGAATACTATCCTGTTCTTCAGAGCATAAAGGCCAAACAGACTGGCTTTCTTTGAAAACATGGGACCAAAGTGGCTCTTGTATCCTGCTTCTTTACATAACCGATTGCTATCTGCTGAATTGAGGTGGCACTGAAAGGCCTAAATCTTCAGCCGTTTTTGTTTAGTATCCTTGAATTTGTGCTAATGCTTTAATGGAAACAAAGTCCAAAAAACTGATTCGTGCCCATGTTTAATAAGAGATTTATAGAGAGCGAGCCAGCAGGACAGATGTAAACGAAATAGAATAGTGGATTGAGTTACACTTGGGCTTTTTAGCCCAAATTTTAGTCTGTTTTATGAAGCATTTGGTTTCACGGGAAGAAATGTAAACTTTCTCTGCCAGTTTTTAGGTGGCGATGAACATCGTGGGCGCTTCTGACCCAAGTCATTAATTAAAAGTAAAAATGAAATATTAAAAATGCAGTTTTACACACCCTGGGCGGATCATTGTGCTTCCGATGGTTTTCCTGCTCCAACCGGGCAGCTGAAGCGGTGGCTCGGTGGAGAGCCCAGCGCTGATGAACTGCCTGCAATTAGCAGGAGCCCCGTGCGTGGGCACGGCCTCATCCTCACCTGTCCTGTCCCCTGGCGGTTCAGGGACACGCATTTAGCACAAAAACCTCTTGCCAAATGATGTTTTACCCCTAATAGCATCACGCATCTGCCTTTCATTGCCGCTGTTGAAGATCATAGGGTTGGGTTGGGTCAAGTCAGGTAGGACAGGACGGGACATCCTGGTCTGGTTTTTGGGATTTACCAGCAGAACGATAGCTCATATGAGGTGTATATAATCTTACCTTTTAGCTCAGCCTGTGTGTAACGTGCGGGGGACTCGGGGAGGGAGCTGATGGTGGTGTCCTCCATTCCTGCTCCTTCCTCTCTCCTGGAAATTTGCATTTATTTTGCAGTGGCTTGTGCTGCCTTGGTGAGCAGAGCCTGCCTTGCCAGGGCCGGAAAGCCTGGGAAGAACATCAGGGTGGGCACTCCCTGGGTGTTGGGTCCCCCAGACCTAGTGCTCATCTGCTTTTGCTTTGTTTAAGCTAGGAAAAAAATAGTATTTAATTGGATAGACTCTGCTTATCACTCTTTGAAAGCATCAGAAATACAGCAGGTCTTTGAGATGCTTCCTCTGTGTGAGCAGGAGATGACTCCCATCTCCAAGGAGAGAAGGTGCCTGGATGCTTGGGAGCGCCGTTAAACAGGGAGATATTTCAGTTGGAGAAAATTCTGTGTGTGCCTGGGGCTGCCCATCAGCACGCCAAAGCCCTGCCGCTTTGCATGGACAATCGGGCCGTGCTGGCAGGAGAAGTTAGTTTTAAAACATTACGTGAATTGTTCTGATGCTTTCTGGTCCTTAATCACCGAAGGGAGCGCTGCTCGTGAGGCTGCAGGAGCAAAGGGGCGGCATCCTCCTGGTATCCCGACTTTTTAGGGAAGGAGGGAGCGACGCGGGAGGGGATGCTTCCAGCCCCGTGCCTGCGAGAGGATGCCATGGCACAGCCCGGCGGCGCGGGACATGTCCTAGTTAGAACACTGCTCCCATTGTGCGGGGACCGTCGCCCTGCCGTTACTGCAGCAACAAGTCTGCAAAACTTGTTATTTTATCTCCAGAGTGGAAAAGCGTCCCCCCAGAACACCGAAATAATCGCAGGAAAAGACACCTCTCCAGCAGGAGACATTTTGGGTTCAGAAACGCGGCTTGCTGGGGTTTGTTTTTTCTTCTCTCCGTATCCACAGATGTTGAAGCTCAGAGCGGGGTTTGATTTTACGCATGGCACTTGCCACGTTATCAAACATTTTTGGGGAAAGAGATGGATCGTTGTGGAGCTGGGCTGCAATTCAGGATTTTTAACTGCTCCCACCGCGTCCCGGTGCAGCTGGAGTTGATGTACACCCGGGTCAGCCCTCTTTTGCTGTCAAAAATTGTAATTTTAAGCAAGCCTGTGGACTTGCACTGTAAATGTGCTTTAGAAAGCAAATCCTCGGTGTGCTCACAGGACCCAGACTTGCCCGATGCTGGTACAGCTCAGTACTTCCAGCTGTTGGATGTTAATGGTTGCTGATGGGCAGTGGTGGGCTCTGGGGATGGTACCTTGGGGCGAGTCACAGCTGTGTCCTGGCAAAACTCAGTAATTCGGTTTTGAAGCCGCAGCTCAATGATGTGTTTTGGGTCATTGGTTGGGGTCTCTGTTGTTATTGAGAGGAAAGGTTAGTCTGCAAAAGGCAGAGTAAGAGAAGATGAGTTGGAGCTTGCGGGAGGTGGGTGGGGGGTGCCATCCTCAGGTGACCTTTCTCGGTGCAAGGGGGTATCTGCAGAGTCTGACTTATAACTTCAGCAGGAAAAAAAAAATCAAGAGACGTAGTTATGGTACTAATACAGGTATTTACTGAACTTAGGCAATTTATGGCCTGTTTTAGAAGCCCCGGTGAAGGAGCCTGCCATTCTTCTGGGAGTGTTTGGGGAAGCCAGCTCCGTGTGCAGCACTTCCAGAATGATGCCAGCTGTGCAGTTGCCTGTTTTCATAAATGATTAACTTAGGAAAAGTTAAAGCGTAATTAGATTCCAAGATTCCCTCTCACAGAACCTAAGTGCCTGTATGAGATGGCTGTGGTAGATGGTGGGGGAGACTGGGAGATCTTCCCATGCTGTCAGGTGGCATCTGCCCTGTAGCCGATAGCCCCGGCGAAGGGTTTGCTTCTGGAGGGAGGAATACTTCCAAGAACTATGTGACAAAGTCAAAATCTCTCCTTCTGTTCGTGTTGTGCCTGGATAATAAACTGTTTTAATGGTTTTCCCTTTTAATTTTCAAGTTGCTCAAGAGAAGCCAGAGCAGATCCCACTGGAGAACCGCTCCTGTGTCCTCATACGACGGGATCTGGTTGCTCTCCCAGCCAGTCTTATCAGTCAAATCGGATACCGTTGCCACCCAAAACTCTACTCAGAGGGAGATCCTGGAGAAAAACTTGAGCTCGTTGCAGGTAATGAGGGGGTAAATTTCTTTGCTTGAGGATGCCTGGGATCACTGATGTTTTCCTCCTTGAAATGGGTCCTTCATCTCGTTTGCACCGTTGCTGGAGTCGTGCATCTTGTGTGCCCTTGCTGTGTCTTTCTGGATTATTCATCACCAATCATCTTTTTAAAAGTTCTGAATTTCCTTTAATTTGCTGATAGAAAAATGTGTCATTAACAGGATTTATTCAATTGAATTAATTTAGCATTTTAATTGAATTCTCCAGCTTGTGTTCTTCCTGATTGGTGTGGGCTGCATCGCAATTGTGTTTTGATTTAGATGCACAGATCTCAAAAAAAAAAAAAAAAAAAAAAACAAAAAAAAAACCACCGAAAAAACCCATTGCATTGTAAGATTTACAAAGCAATGGAGATAATAAAATTTGTGTCACTGAACAAGCTTTGAAAAACCTATAAAAGTTTTTCAAAAAATTGGGGGTGTTACTAAACTGTGAAATGCTGCAGTAGGAAGGAAGAGAAGGAATCGGTTTGGGTCCTTTCTTCTCTCTTTATTTTCAGTTTTGGGGATAGTTACAATATCAGGAGAACTCACTACTTTATAAAGGATTTATGGCCAACTTGAGGTGGAAAGTGCAATGGTTAGATGTGCTTAGATGAAGCGATCTTTGCACGACAGCCCGTACCTGCTGCCCAGCTGGGGAGGGTTAATTAATACCTGTAAAGCCCTCGGTACAAAAAGGACATGTGGCAGCGCAATCAATGCAAATCAGTTGTCTTTTCTTTCTGGTCATTTATCTCTGGGTGAGTAGCCTGATTTTATTTTCAGTCTGTAGAGGGAATCTGAATTTCAGGGTAAGCCCAGAAAGGTTTCCATCTGATGGAGGATGGGTCTTTGATGGAAGGCAGGAGTGAAACGCACACGCTGTAACACAGCACGCAACCACAAGTATTTATTTTGTATCTGGAATATTCATTTTGTGCCCATTTACATTTTATGTGAGACTTCTTAAAACCATCAAGTGGTGCAGGTTATTTTCACAGTGAGAGCTGCAAATTGGCTCAAGGCAGCTCTGCTTGATTTACATTTTTCAATCTGGAAAGAAAAGTAGATTAATATCTCTAACCGATAGTGGCTGCCTCGGTTATTTTTTATTTATTAAAGTGAAGCTACCCTCGGTAGCGTCTGGCGTTCCCTCTGATGGCTTATCTCTTAAAATACCGCCGCTGAAGAAAGCTGATTCCTGTCTCAAACCTGGTGAGACCTGAGGTGGGGTTGACCCTGGGGCATGCAGGAGGATCCCGCGGCAGAAGTTTTCCTCAACTCTCCGTTTGGAGGGTTCTCCTTTTGTCTCTGATTTTTTTTTTTTCTTTTTATGCCGTAATGGATTCTGCAGACTTCAGCAGCTCTCTCCGAGAGGGTCTTCAACAAGCCTTGCAGTTGTCATGATACATCTACTGCCTGCAAGAGGCAGGACTGCTCAGATCTGGAGCCATTATTGCCCTTTCCAGGGCAGGACCGGTGGCCCGGGCTGCCCGCGGTGGCAGGCAGGGTGCAGGCAGCTGCCTGCCCCGGGCAGGGGGTCGGGCTCGGGATGCTGCTGCCCACCGGCAGCTCTGTCTTTATCTGGGAGATCGGGGACAATCATCTCTAGGTTTTCCTGGAAATCCAGGAGGTGATTTTATATCTCCAATAGATGTTTTTATATCTTGAGAACAGAGCGTGTTCTGGATCCAGATACGACCCATTATTTAATCTTAATTAAAAGCAAATACCCAAACCCTCTCCTCTAACAATACACTTGAAAACCAGGATAACCTCCCGTGCAAGCCCACGCCGAGGCAGGGGCGGTTCCTTCTGTGTGGAAGGTAAAAGGGTTTGATAAGAACCCTGCGGTAAAGCGCTGCCAAACCCCTGCAAGTGTAGAGCCGCTTTGGCAGGGGCTCCTTTTTCTTCCAGAGAACATCCTTACGGGCAGGGTATCTCAAAGTCAGCAGTTCCTGTGCATTAGAAGGAAAATTCCCTGCTCACCAGCAGTATCAAGAGGTGATGGGCCAGGATTTTTGGAAAGAGTTAGACGTGTAGCGTAAGCGAGGACCTTTCCTGTGCTAGATGGGTTTTTTTTTTCCTTTCTCTCCAGTTACATGTTCTGCGATCCTTCACTTGAGAAAAGGCCAAGTGGAGTGGGGTTTTCTTCCTTCAGAAAGAATAAGTAATCTGCTCTGTACATAGAAAATCACAGAGTAAAGCCTTGCTCTGTGTGTCTCTGAAAAAAAAAAAAAAAATTAAAAATATAGCCCTTTTGTTTGACTTCCTTTCTGTAATGACAAAATCAGGAATTATTATTAGCTGGGCTTTTCCAAGACCCCAAAGGACTGTGATAACAGCCCCTGCTGGGCTTGTCCAACAATCCTGCCATCCTTGTTGGGCTTCTGCAGCAGCACGTGAGGAACACGCTGCCTCCTGCGTCACCCCAGCGCGGGGCTGCCCAGGGTGGCGCTGGCAACGAGGCGAGGGCGTAATTCTGAATTCTCCCTCTCCAACCCTTCCAGGCTCGGGGGTTTACATCACCCGGGGACAGCTGATGAATTGCCACTTATGTGCCGGTGTCAAACACAAGGTCCTCCTGAGACGTCTTCTGGCCACCTTCTTTGATCGGTATGTCCGCTTGCTCCTTGTGCCCAAGGGATTCCATTTATTTTCTGGGGTTTTAACCACGTTAATAGCTAACGTATCGCGAGTGCTTCATCCTCTCTATATGCTACACTGATTTCTCTGCTTTCTCTCAATGATGCTTGAACCCGAGCACCAGGTTTTCCAATTCCTTGCCTTAAAATCGTGCAGCTTGGTGATCCCTCCGTAAGAACCTAGAGGGAAGAGGCTGGGGCACGGCCGTCCCCTGGAGTCCCCGCTGTAAGGATGTTCCTTTGCCTTTCTTGCAGGAACACGCTCGCCAACAGCTGCGGAACTGGAATCCGGTCCTCCACGAGCGATCCCAGCAGGAAGCCCCTGGACAGCAGGGTTCTTAATGCAGTCAAATGTAAGGAGAGAGATTTACTGCTGCTCTGTGGGAACAGCATGGCGAGAGCAAAGCCGAAACCTAAGCAGGGAAGGCCATCTCTGTTGTGTAACGTGGGAACTATATATGGTGAAATTAGGTTATAGGAAAATTAATTTATTTTTGGTTTGCATCATTTTGGGGGGAGCTGAGGTGAATTTTTATTTTTATTTGTTTGGCAGTATCTTAAGCTACAACATTATTGCTACTTGACTGTTTTGCTATATTTTAAAGCACTGATTTCGCAGTTAATTATTTTATTGATAGGTGCTCTAAGAAGGAAATCAAAATTGTGTTTTTAGCAACATTCAGAGCTTGGTACCACTGAAACAGCCCATCTCTGTGCGTTGGCTTTGGTGTTCTGGGCTCTGGCTGGCATTCGGATTCATCCCAGTGCAGGGCTCTGCCAAATCCCCTGGTTTGCAGGAGCAGAGTGTCCATCTCCCAGAGACACCCCACAGACATCTCTCAAGGGTGCTGGCCCTGCGGTGCCTGGGAGCAGCCGTGCTGTGCCCTGCCCTGGGCTTCTGGGGTAGGAAAATGCCCCAAAATTCAGCAGTAAATGGTCCCCCAGGACCCAGGGAATCCGCTGGCTGTCTCAGCCCCGGGAGCGTGGGAGGATCTGCTCCATCTCGCTGGCAGCCTTTCTGTCAGGTTTGCAGTCTATTTCCTTGAATATATTTTGTAGAGGTTTTTTTTTTTAAAAAAGAAACAACACATAAAATGAGACCCCTACCGCAAATAATTGCCTTTTTAAAAGATGGCATAAAGCAACAGGAGCTTTTGTTTTTATTGTCTGAACCCCACACAAAGTTCTGTGCTGCTCAGCGAGTGAGTCAGTCGGTCGGTCGGTCTGTCTGTAGAGCCGCTGGGCTCTGTCTCAGAGCTGGGGGTACCAAAGGTTCCGCTGTGTAATGTCCCTTCTGCTGCCCCACAGGTAAGACCCCTTGTGTCTGCAGGATTTTCCAGCACCCCAGCTTTACCCAGGGCTGGGATGGGCAGGGGTGCCTGCTCCCCTGTGCCTGTTTGTGCCCAACGCCTGGTGTTTACACAAGAAAAGGAGAGTTTTGTTACTTCCATCAAGGTAGTTTAATTATTCATGGCAGGCACCAGAAGGAAACAGGTTAAATATTTGGCTCTTGCAGTCTCCCCTGAATACGAGGAAGGTGCTGTGGGACAAAAGGTGCCTGCTGGTGAGCGAGGAACTGGGTGGCGTAGGAAACCCTGGTGGGTTAGTGCAGCGAAGCCCTTTTATAGAGTGATACACAGTGGAAAGCAATGTGTTCTCTCGCCCTCACTGGATTCTGGATAGTAGATCTTTATGTAAATATTATTGCGCTGGAAAATGAAACTCTAAGCAAATTTTTTTTATTTTTAAGATTTGGAAGATAAATCTTTCCTCTCGCTAATTGCTGCTGTGCTGCTGAACTTCAGGGGCCTTCCAGCCACCCCCTGAGATCTGTAGCGTGTGGAGAAAAGGGATAAGATGGCAGATGTTCAATACAGAAAGAGAAAATCACTAAACCGTGCTGTTGGCTCTTGCCCGTAGCTTGTGCATGGTGCTCTCCTGAGCCCTCCCTGGAGAGCCCTGGGTCTGGACCTTCCAGCCTTAGTCCTTGCTGGGGCTTGCAAAGGGTTTCAGAGGTTGGAAAGGCATCGCTGTCCAGTGACAGTGCCTGTGACATGATGTCGTGTGTCAGGATATAGGATAACTTCTTACTGCTTGAATTTTACCCTGGGCAAATTTGGGTATTTTGTTGGCAATCGCTCACCGTGGCAGTTCCTTGGATGTTGGTCCATAACATCAGGTGCTTGGCCCCAGTGGAGGAGTGGGGGCTGCAGCCAAGGTGTTGCTGGGCTTCTGCAGGGCACATGCCAGCTGATGTGCTGGTGGTGGGACACTGGAGCAGCCCCACTGGCCGGGCTGGTGGTCCATGCAGTGCTGGTTGGCCCTGGGGTGGCCAGCACGAGGTGTGGGACAGGAAGAGGATGGTCCTTTGGGCGATCTCTGCTCGGTCACGAGCTGCTCTGACATTTTCCAGCCCCGTGGCTGTGCCTGCATCACCATGGTTTTAAGGGCCATTCGTGGATCTACTGTTGAGGAGTTTGTGTTGATTTTTTCTGTGTCCATCTCTGCTTTTGGCCATCCCTGCGTGCTGCGGCCGTGGGTGCTGCACCCTGGCTGGAGGCTGGGTCCTGCAGGCAGGAGCCTGGGGCTCTTTGGGTCCCCGGGGAGTGAGTGGTCCTTCTCCAGCCCCCTTCCCTGTGCCACCTGGGATTTTTATGCCTTCTGGTTTTGTCTCTTCTTGGTTGTGTCTGTCTCGAGCTGAGGAGTCCTTATCTGTAAGTCTCTCCTTGCGAGAGCTCTGGCCCATGGTTGAACCTCCACTCCATGGCATGAGCGGCATGGTCTCTACGCCGGGGCAGAGGCTGTGATCACGCAGCCACCTGTGTATTGCTTTCTCTGAATCCTCAGCTCTGTGTATCCCTGTCTTTGCAGTGTATTGTCAGAATTTTGCCCCGAGCTTTAAGGAAAGCGAGATGAATGTTATAGCAGCTGATATGTGCACCAACGCCCGCCGGGTCCGCAAGCGCTGGCTGCCGAAGATTAAGTCCATGCTGCCGGAAGGGATGGAGATGTACCGCACGGTCATGGGCTCCACCACAAACAGTGTCCCCCTGGATCCTGAATTCCAGCCCAACACTGCTCAGGTCTTTGAGCAGCGAATCTATGCAGAAAGGAGGAGCGATTCGGGAACTATAGTAGCCTTGAGAACTAACACGGTGAACGTAGAGCTAAGCAATGGATCCAACCAGTCCTTCGAACAGAGCGAGGATGCCGAGGGGGCTGGCTCTGTGATACAGGAGGCAGCTGCCACAGATGCTCTGGCATCGGATACCCAAAGCACTCCGCAACCTTTTGAACAAGGTTCGGGCTCCTCCAGCCGGCCCGAAACTCCCGTGAGAAGACAAGATGGTACTTTCGGAGGGACTTTATAAAGAAAGCAAACGTTTCGTGACCTATAAGGGATCTGTAATACTAAAGCTGCTTGCATGCGTTACTAATACGAAACAAAAAATGTGATCAAGCCACTTACCTACTGAACTGCTACTGTTGCCTGAAAAAAATGTGATTTTTATTCTGCTTGTATTTAAAATTTATGAAGGAAATAATCGCATTCGTTATACTGTAAACGACTAGGTCTGTGGCGACCTACTTAAAAAAAAAAAAATATTGGGCTCCTTTTTTGATATTCCTGAGGTTAGTCTCTAAGATTGTAGCTTTTTCTTTTTTTTTTTCTTTGTTTTCCTTTTTTTTTTTTTTTTTTTTTTTAATTTTAAGAAGGGGAGGAGAAAAGCTAGCCACCCCCCCCAACCACCACCACCACCCCCCCGTCATCACCACCCCATCCATTACTCAGCTCAGAAGTAAAGCCATCGTTAACCTTGTCCTCTAAAGAAAGTTTTACCGTCACTTAACAGGAAAGCGAGGTGTGTTAGGGAAGAGGTGCTGTGACTGGCGATGTGTGTCTCTAGCAGAAGGGCTCTAGCCAAGTGGGACAGGGTGGGGGGAGATCGTCAAAGGCCTCTGGTGCGGGAGGGGAGCCCCTTTGCCGTGGGTGCTGTGGGGCAGGCTGCCGCGGTGCCCAGCGGCTGGCGGGGGCTCGGTGCCGTTGTCTCGGGGAGTTTTTTTTCCATTTCCCTGGAGCAGGGATGGTTCCACGGGAGGTCAGGCTTGCACGTGTCAGGAGGACTGCGTGGGATGCAGGTGGAGACCCTGGCCAGCGTAGTGGTTGTTGCCGGGTTGTTTTTTGTTTTGTTTTTTTTTCCCCAACACGGCTGGGTTTTGGGTTTGGTTTCTCTTTCCCTCCCTCCCAGTGACTGCTTTTCGTTTCCTTCTCCTTGCTTGCGCCCCCACGTCACCCGCTTTGTGGGGGAACGGGCTGGTGTCACCCCACTGCACCCCATCGCCTCGGGGTGTCCAGCAAACGGGCCAAGTCCGGGGCCACCTCCTGGTAGGGGGGAGTAGCCCCCCTCAGCCACCTGTGAAGGGCTTTGGAGAGGAGTCTGAGCACGGAAAGCCCGGTGTCCTTGCTCGGAAGGGCACGGAGACGGGAGCTCTTGGCATCGGCTCCCGGCAGCATCCGCACCGGGAGCATCCGCCGGCGTGCGGGGCTCACCCACCACCCCCTCCCTCCGCCCCAGCCAGTTGGGCTCTCACTTTTTAATAATTTGGAGTGTATTGGATGCCAAAATGTTTTAAAAAAAATGGCTTTGTGCCCTTCTATGAAGAGGTTCTGGGCAGGAGGAAGCGTTTCACCCCTTGCTCATCCTCCAGACAGGCCCTCCTGGGGAAAGGCCCAATGGGAGTTATTTGTTGGGTTGTTTGTGGTTTTTTTTTTTGAACGCTGATGTCCCCAGGCTGTGTTGGCTTTGGTGGCCCTGGCTGGCCTCAGCTCGGTGGTGCGGGCATAGGATGGGGACCCACAGGTGCCCCTGGAGCCTGGTCGGGCGGTGGGTACCAGCTCACCCCCTGGTCGCTGCCTCCTGCCCGTGGAGGGCAGAAATCCCCCCAGAAATCCCCAAAAGGGACTGTCACCCTCCCTGCAGCCCCGGTTCCCGCAGGGGGATGCCATTGGGCAGGGGGATGCCGAGGCCAGGGTGCCCCCCAGGGATGGGGGCAGTGAGGTGAAAGCCAAGTATGGCTTTTCTTTTCTTTTCTTTTCTTTTTCTTTTTTAATTATTATTTTTACTGTGAGTAAACGGCCTGCTTTAATGATCTTTACAGCTTGTTCTTTAACAAGCGTGGGACTATGAACAAGTGCAAGGTGCACCGAGAGTCACTTTTGAAGGCTACTGCGGCTGCGCGCTGCTTTTCTTTCCTGCTTTGGTTCCTGAATCCAGACGGCGCTTTGCTCAGGGTTTTCTTCCTTCTTTGTATTTCCATTGGGAAAAGGGGGCGGGGGGGGGGGAGGCAGAGGATAACCCAACTTTTTTGGCCATTGGTTTTGTTTTCTTCGATACTTGAAGTAGTTTTTTGGCGTGGGAATAACAAAGCTGTCCGGCGCTTCTCCTCTCCCACTGCTCCTTGCCCTGAGAAAAAAGAAAAATAATCAATGTCGGGGTGGTTTTGCCTCACGTCTTGCGCAGTTCTGCGGATTTTTGGCATGGCTTGGCTTGGGTGATGGTGACGTCCTGGACCGGGTGCCGTGCGGGTGGTGGTGCGATGAGCAGGGCACGCGATGCTCCGGGGAGCGGGGACGAGCACGGCCGGGGGCTCTATTTGCACTTTACCCACGTCAGCAGAGAAAACTCACGCTCTTGTCGAAGCCTGGAGCTGGCACGGCTCATGCCCAGCCCGCGGGAGGAGGACAAGCCTGAGCAGGGGGGACCAGAGAGCTGAGCTTGGGGTGGGCTTCTTCCCCGGCCGTCCCCGAGGAGATGGAAGGGGCAGTTCTTTGGCCCTGGGGGTGTCCCCATCCCCACGGGAGTGGCTGCTGGGGGCAGCTCTGGGGCAGAGTTGGTGGGGCTAGGGGGGTCAGGTTTGGCTGAGGACACCCCGCCATCACCTCCCCAAAAATTTGAGGCAAGCTGGGAGTGGATCCAGGCGCCGGAGATCAAAAGTCGTCCCTTCTGTGTGTGTCTGTGTGCATATATATATATATATATATATGTATATTTTAAAGATATTGCAAAGGATTCCTCCTCCTTTTTGGCACTTGCTGGGGTTTGGTGAGCAGGCCATTAATTAAGGTATTAATTCCGGACCAAACCCGCGCCCAGACAGACGGCCCCGGCCGGCGGGGCCACCCGGGGGGGCAGCAGCAGAAGTACTTGAATGGCTTAGGACAGAGAGTCTGAAGAGAGTCAAGTTGCACAGTGAAAATATATATTTTTATACCTAGCACAACTTCCTGTATATTTTTGGGGTTTTTTCTTTCTTTTTTTTTTTCTTTCCTTTTTTTTTTTTTCTTTTTTTAATTTGGGTTTGTTTGTTTTATTAATTATTATTATTAGGAAGGCAAACTTCTAAAATGTGAAGGGTGTTGGGTTTTTTTCCTTATCTGGTAGATGAGGGCAAGCATTTTGCACTAATGTTTCCTGTGTGTGGAGGATTAATGATATGTTTGAAAAATGTTATATGGTAATGATTGTATTCTTCCGAGAAAAAAAAAAAAACACAAAAAAACCAACAAAAAAAAAGTAACCCCTTTAAAATATTGAATGTAAGGTGAGAACAGAGCAGTCCATCGATTGTATGCGGCTTTCCTGAGTGCCTTAGAATTTTTTGATCATTTTTTCCAAGGAAAACAGATTAAGATCAGATCATAACCGACTCCTTCCTCCTCTTTGTTTACGACACTATTTTAAATTATAGAATTTGGGGCTGCTTTATAATGTGAATAGGAAACTGCGTTCATCTAGGTCTGATAGTGTAAAATCAAAGCATCAGTATTTATGGTATGTCTGCACCTTTATTCTTATGCTTGACTATTAGCAATATTACATGTATATTATATATCTAAAGTTATACCAAGCACCTTTAAAGAAAACGGAGTGTAAGCATACAAGTTACCTGCAGCTGCCATATAGTGTAGAAGCCGGCCCCTCTCCTCCTCGTTAGCGCCAATTAACACCACCAACCCGAGAGCTGCTGCTTTGCAGAAGGGCTGCATGACCTTCTCCCGCACCGTGGTCCCGCGTCTCGGCGTCCTGCGGGTCCAGCTTTGGCCAGGGCTCGTGGTGAACCCCCCGCTGTCCCCCCGGCCGGTGACCTTCCCACGCCGGTTTGGCCACGGTGACACCGGCAGGAGGGGGCTCAGGAGGGGAGGGATGGCGCCGGCGTCGCCGCGTCACCGGCAGAAGATGGGGAGCGGGTCCTTTTTTGCCACCTCGATGGTTTAATTCTTCTAACTGTGGTTTCACCCTAGAAATTCCCCTGGGGGTGGCGGGGAGCCCGGCCGGGGGTGGCACGTACGGGGGCTCCCCTCCTCCGGCCGGGTGAGGGGTTCAACCCAAACTGGAATTGCCCGTGGCTTAACCGGCATCGGAGGGAGCGGAGCATCCTTGTCGCAGGGTTGTTCTGGGGGGCTTTACCCCCCCTCAGCCCTTCACACACACACACACACACACCCCCGGGGTTTTGCTCAGATCGCTTGTTTTTCTGGAAAAAGCTGGCTGCGAATGGAGAAAGGGCCAACGGGAAAGCGGGGATGAGCCCCGGCCGCCCCCTCCCTCGCCCGCCGCCCCCCAGCAGCGAATCCCCGCATCCCCATTGCCAGTCCCCAGCCATCCCGCGCCTCAACTGCTGTTCAAAGTGTTCCTGCTGTCTGAATCGGGCGTCGCTGTCGGGGAGCGAGCCCCGAGAGCGCGGGGCGGGAGGGAAGCGAGCGGGGAGCTCCCCCGGCCCCCCCCCTCGACCCCCTTTCCTCCCCGGGGTGGGGGGGTGGGGGCTGACCTCTAACGCACTCACATGGGAAACCCCCTCGACTCCTCCGATGAGTTTCTTCCACTGTTAAGCGTTTTGCACACTAAATTGTGATTTTTATGTCAAGGTAAAAGCCAAAACTTGCAATACTATTTTTAGCAGACAAAAAAAAAAAAAAAAAAAAAACAAAACAAAAAAAAATTAATAATAATAAATAAATAAATAAAACAACTGAGTATAAATGTATAAATATTTTTGACTTGAACATTTGGATGGCACTTGATTCAAATAGAACATTAATCCTTTGGACAGAATGTTTGGGGAAAAAAAAAAAAAGGACTTAAAGTACAAGGTTGTTTTTAAAGCGTCTTCATAGGGTATTAAGTAGTACTGTAATTCATGACTGTTAAAAATACTTTCTGTGCTGTAAGGAAATCTCACAGTACCACTGAATTATGTTCCTCAACTGTCTCAGCCACGAACGATGCTAGCTTCTTTTTTTTTTTTTCTTTTTTCTTTTTTTTTTTTTTTTATCATGCATTATTCACTAGTATTTATGTGCTCTTACTCTGTATAGTTAAGACTGTTATTTTGTAGCCATGGCTGACATGATATATCAGTAACTAAACAAAAAAAAATATAAAAAAGAGCAAAGATTAAGACCCCCGAGTTGGAACTGTGCTCATAGCTGTTTTCATATGACAAAAAATCCATTTAAAAAAAAAAACAAACCAACCCAATGTGATCATTAATTGTAAAACGCTTTGTAAAATTCACATTTACAAAATAATAAAGTAAATTACAATTAAAAGCTTTTTCTTTTGCTCTGTTTTCGTTCTTTCTGGCTGGTGGATGTTGTTCATTGGAAGTGGTTGTTAATAGGTGCTGCAGGGGCTCCGTGTCCCCGTGCTGCCCCGAGGGGCCAGGCTCCACTTCGGGTTGTGAGGTGAACCCCAACCTTGGCCAACTGAGTGGTTTTGCCCAAATTTGGGGCTTTTTGGAGATCCCTGCTCTGTGTTCTCCCCACACCTCACCAGAGCTGGCTTGGGCACCTTTTGGCTTTTTTTCCTGGACGCACCACACGCTCCCTCGTGTGACGTGTCCAGGACACTCCCGTTCTCACTTTATTTATGAGCATTTTTTAAAATTGACTCCCCAGCCCCCCGATCTCGCGCTTCCCCAGGGAGCGGGGCTGAGGGCTGAAGATGCAGCGTCAGCCGAACGCCACTCCAACGAGCTCTTTCTGCCTCTTCATCAAGGGAAAACCTTAACCGGGCTCTGAAAATACAAGCAGGTAAATTATTCTTGTAGGGGTGAGTCCCCCCTGCCCCCCGGCCGGGCAGCCCCTGCTTCCAGGGTGGGAGTCAGCCCCCAGCCCGTGGGCACCTGTGATGAGTTTGCCAGGTGTCAGACAGCGGGTGGCTCGAGTCCGGCCCTGGTACAGGGTGAGGATGCTCCGTGAGATGCGGTGGCAGCATCCCGCTACCGGGGGATGCGGTACTCATGTGGACCGGGAAGATGCTCCTGTCGGGGAGCACTGGGGGGTCCAAGCCCTGCCCCGGGTACTTGGCTCGGGCTCTGCCCAGGGATGGGGCTCTTTTGGGGGTTAATGGTGTCTTTGGGATGGGAAGGGGCAAGAAGGGTGGCAAACCCCCCAGCAAAGCCCAGAAGGCTGAGATGCCCTTACAGGGCAGATGGTGTGGGACCCCCCCAAGCTGGAAGGGGGGGCTGGGGGTGTCGGGGTGTGCAGGAGCAGGGCGGGCTGTGAGGGTGGTAATTCTGCTCGCTGTAATTTTTGTCTGTCTTTTTTTTTTTTTTTTTTCCCCAACCCAATTGGCCATAAAATTGCTGAGAAGCTGCATTTCCTCTGCTTAGCAAAAAAAAAAAAAAACCACCCAAAGTGCCCAAAACCACTTGCATTTGGGGTTTCATTTAATCTCATCTTACTGAAAGGAAAAACACAGAAACTTGGATGCTCATGTACAGCACATACCGCCGTGTTATATAAACCATTTCAAACTGATTTATTCTAAATGAGTTGTTATAATCAGAATTTTCCTTATGAGCAGCTTTCTTGCAAACGTCAGTATTTCAGAAAAAAAAAAAAAAAAACCCAAAAAAAAAAAACAACCCACCATCATACGACCGCTCCAATATTTCAAACTGATTACTTATAAACACCATTTCTAAAATTAGGTCTTTGGTGTGCGGTATTGTCAGAGTGGGTGTATTATGATCTGCAGAGAGTATAAAAAGATAAATGAGTTATTTAACCAAGTAAACGACGTTGCCGTAGAAATGTGCAGAGGGGAAAGGGGGGATGGGGGGGGTGGGGGGGCAGGACCGCGCTGTAACGCGCCTCTCACACTGCGGCAGCCGAGGGGGGCCGGCACCGCGCCCCGGGAAACCGGTGGAGCCACCGTAGGGTGGATGGAGAAAGGGTTTCTCTTTGCGGTGATGTTAATATTTTTATTGCCGTTGTTATAAAAGGGCCGGTCTCCCTCTGCCCGCCCCGGGGCCGTGATTTCGGCAGCGCCCGGAGATGGGGGAGGCTGAGCCGCGGGGCGATGGGTGCACCCATGGGTGCGCTTTTTCCCCGGGCACTAGAAAATGGCCATTTGTTGATGCTGTTTTGGGTCACGGCTGGTTTCTGGGAGGCAGCGCTGGGTTTCAAAGGCTCAACCTGTCTTCATTCGCTCGGGATCTGCTCCGGAGGGAGAGGCAACAGAGCACTGCACCTTTCAAACTCTCTGAATTTGGCTCTTCACCTCCACCCCCACCAGATTTTGGCTCTGGGGTGTTACAGGGCTGCCCTGGGTGCCGGTTGTCCCCACCATGGTCCCCCAGGGACACAGCCAGGAGGGTGCTGGGGTCAGGGACACCGCACCATCCTGCACGGCCAGGGGAAAAATACCTCCAGGTCTCTCTCCATGCCCAGCGGCTCCCTCCTTCTCCAGCAAAAAACGAGCCCAAACTGAGTGAAAGCTGTTCCGCCTGCTGCAGTCCCCGCTGGGCTGCAGATTTAGGCTGCTTTTTGATTTTTTTTTTATAGTTTATCTTTTCCAGCGCTGCTCTGCACCAGCTCCTGATGACGTACCACCCCAGGAGGATGACGGGGAGCTCGTCACCCACCACGGCAGAGGAGGTGAGGCCACCCGGCTGGAGCCAAACACGGCCAAGCTGAAAGGGCCAGGACCCTGCTCCTGGGTGCCTGGAGGGGTCCCCAAATGTGAGCTGTAGACAGGGGAAAGTGGGAGACCCTGGGCTGGGCAGGACCTTGTCTGCCATGCACGGCCCCAGGCAGGTGTCCCCACGTTGGCCGGTGCAAAAGGTGTTGGCCATTACAAATGGCATTGGCTGTTGCAGACGGTGTTGACCACTATAAAAGCTGTTGGTCCTTGCAGAAGGTGTTGGTCATTGTGGATGGCCTTGGCCATTGCAGGTAGTGTTGGCCATTGCAGGGGGTGTTGGACATCGGAGAAGGTGTTGGCCATTAAAGAAGCTGTTGGTCCTTGCCTTTGCAGCTGGGGGATGCCGGTGGGTGGCCAGTGGACACCGGGGGCTCTGGTATCCCAGCGCTGTGATGCTCCAGCAGCACTGGGGACCGGCATGAGCCCAGCACCGTCGCTTCTCTCAACCCCAAGGGAAAGAGGCGAGAGCAAGAGCTACGGCCGGGCAGAGCTGGTATACCATCAGGTATGGCTGGATCCATCCCGGCTCACATCCCTCTCCCCAAGACCGCTCGAGGGGGGATGGGGGGGATGGCACGTGCCCGTGGGTGCTGGGGGTGCCGCCGCTCCCTCTCCTTAACTCTGTATGTGTGAATGAAGTGTGAGATTTATGTCAGAGGGGCCCATCGAGCAGATGCTATAAATCACAGCTGCGAGCGCTCCCTGCACCAGCGGCTGAGGAACACTTCACGGCTTCTCTTATTTATATGCATCTTTTGCACCAAGCCATTTTATAATGGAGTGTGGAGCGGCACTCCAGCGCCGGCGATGGCTGATATATATCGTGCAGGACAGAAAATACAAATAAAGGGTGAAGGGTAGGAACTGCATCATTCCCAACGCACGCCGCCGTGCCCGCCTGCTCTGCGGCGCTGACTTGGGTGCACCGGGGCTGAATTAAGATTACCACCAGCACATAAATCAGCCCCGGCAAGCAGGGTTATTGTAGGGTAGCTGAAGAGAAATAATTAAAATAGTGATGATAATGCCCCGGGTTTGGGGAAGGGGTGGGGAGGGGGTAGCAGGGATGGGTTGGAGCGTGAGCGTGGTGGCCGGCCACATCCCCGAGGTCATGCTGGGACGGTGACAGCCAGCGACGGTGGCAGCGGCGTGGTGGCAATTAACATGTTCCTGCAGGAAAGCTGCCACCAGCATGCAGGTAATTAACATGCGGCCGTTCCTGAGCTGCTAACGGAGAGATGCGTGGCGGGAAGGTGGGTAAGGGAACCGGGCACTTGATTTTTTGGCATCAGCTGATGCTGTCTGTGCTGGGGCTGGGATGGGGGCGATGCCAGCAGGGTGGTACCCCAATTCCTCTGCGGTGGGGTCCCACAGTCCCCACTCGCCCAGCCCTCGTCCCCCCATTGCTCTACTACCTCTGCAAGAGGAATTAGATCAGTCTAATTCAATGCAAGGACAAAAAGGAAAAAAAAAAAGGGTAGAAATGCTGAGCCACAAACCAAGACGACAGATAAATCCAGGAGGGGAATGTAATCTCACTCGCTGGGCCCAACCAGAAGTTACAATACATAAATTATTGCGCCTAAAAGCTTCTATAATTTCACTTCTATTTGATTCACCATAAAGTACCACAATGCCCTCTGCATCTACCCGTTTGATTATACATTTGTACCAAGACACAGCTTATGCTTAAAATAACATTACTGGAATAGAGATGGACAAGAGAATTCATTTGAATGGAAATCAATTTGATTAGAAAAGTAAATTACCCAGAGTATATGAGCAGCATATTGCCGTTCTGAATAATAATAATAATAAAAAAAACGTAAATCAGTGGCAGCAAAGGATCTTAAATGTTTTCACGGAACGGAGCCCCTCGGGTAGTGACCGAGCTGTGGTCACTGCCCAGCACGGAGCCAGGGCTGGGTCCCTGCTCCTGGGCATCCCCAGGTGCCCCACATCCCCAGGGACACCCTGCCAGCAGGACCCTCTGCAGGGGATGAGTCCCTTCATGTCTGCTGGCGGCACCTCCCTGCCTGACGGACATGGTCATGGTTGTGCATGGATTTGTGTGGCTGGAGGTGCCTTCAGGACATGACTTTATGCGCCCAGAGGTGATGCTGGTCTGAAACGGCCATCAGCCGAGCTGCGGTCCCCCTCTGGCCACCAGACTGGGTGTCACCACTGCAATTTGGGTGACACTTGGGACAGCATGCCAGGGTGCTGGCCTGGCTGGGGGGCAGGATGGCAGCATCCCTCCCTTCGTGTCCATCCTCCGCTGCCGGAAAACGTGCCAAGGAGGCCAGAAGGTGGCAAGAAGACAGGGAGGCCAGTGACCATTGGTGCCCGGCAGGAGCCAGGGCAGGATCCCCAGTCACTGCCTAAAGGTGTGTTTCCCCTCCTTCAGCTGCGGTGCAAGACGATGGCTGAGTCACACACTTTGCTGAGCTGTGATATTTTATAAATAATCAATTGGTATTTAATTCCCATGTGATAACTGTCTTATTAAATCTGAATTTAATGTGTATTTGGGAAACCCTAATTTAAAGTGTTACTGCATGCACCATCTGGTGTGCTCTCTAAATACAAATGCAATAACATAATTCAGAATTACATCATAAAAGTAAGTTATAAGAGATTAAAATGCACAACTATGTTCTTCAGTCAAGGCAGCTTTTATGCTTTTTCTCCTGATTTAGACACAAATCACAGCCGAAACATCCCTACCCTGATTAAGTGATTTTTCTGCAGGGATTTTTGTTTTAATGGCGAGCAGGAGCGCACGGGAGGGAGCTGAGAGCGGAGCAGGAGCAGGTGCCGGGCTCTGTTGCCATCGAAGATGCTGTTGAAACCCTCTGCCCACCAGTGCCGGGGAGGTCTGGGGTTCCAAGTGCTGCGTGGGGTGAGGAGCGGTGATGGGCACAGGGCACCCCGGGGTGCTGTGACCCCCCCCACCCCAACAGCGAGCTCCCCAGCACAGGACAGGACTCCTCACCTGAAGCACTGTGGTTTTTTTAAAAGTAATGCCTTAACACAGGTCAGAGCATCCCCTCCCAGCCCCTTTCCACCATCAAGGGCCGAGCCGGGCGCAGGGGAGACTCAGCAACCCACCGGGCTGACTTTTCTTGAAATATATATTTCAAATATAACCCAGCGATAGGTGCATCAATGATCTTTTATAGTGGCAGTGTCTAATATCTTTGCAAAAAAAACCCCTATTTTTTCTCTACATTGAATGAAACATGAGATTTCTTAATAGAGAGGGAAATTAAAATCTAGTTTTATTGCAGTTCCTGTAACTGGTATCTAAGCTATTAATAATCAATCCATTCTTGCTTAAAAGCTAACATTTATCACGCCAGCTACGATGAGCTGACGGGCACTGGGGGGAAAGTACAATTGACTGCAATTACACTTTGAAAAATGTTATCTGTGCCACTGACCACTGGGGATAAATGATGAGGTTTCATTTGTTTCTTCAAGCTTCAGATTCTTTTTCCTGATGTTTTTTTTGTTGGGGTGTTGTGTTTTTTTCCCTTTTTCCTATAGGTTGGCTCGACACTGAGCTGCTCAGGGCAGTCGTGGCCTCAGAGGGACCCTGGGAAGGGAACTGAAGTGTCCCAAAGTCACGGGGATCCTCCACGCTGTGCCCTGGTGAGTGCAAGTGCCACCCCTCTGCTCCTGTCCCATCACCTTCATCATCCTCCCTCACCTGGGGGCGTCATACCAAGGGAGATCACACCTTCCTCAGCCTCACCTGGGGACACTAGACCTAGGGACATCACACCTTCCTCATCCTCACCTGGGGACATTGTGCTCAGGGTGAGCAGTGCTCCCTGCAGCCGGGGGCCATTGCTTACTCTGAAGGGCACCCATGGGTGCCTGTTGAGGCTGGATCACCCACCAGCTGGTGGCTGCCCTGCCCAGGGGGTCCCCTCCTCTGATTTAGGATAAAACACCGTTGCAGAGAGGGGCTGCACGTGGCTCCGGCATGAGCACGGCGTTGGGAGACCAGACTTGTTCCGGAGCCACCGGATCCCTTCTAACAAAAACCCCAGAACAAAAGTTTATTAGTTTTATTCCTGCATTTTACAACAGGGAGGAAGAGGCTGGTGAAGGAATTGATTTGCTTGATTTACTGGTATTAATGACACAGCTGACCGTAGATCTCCCGCAGCAATATTACACTTCCCGTGATAATTCTCCAGACTCCAAACTTTTCAAATGAGTTTTTGCAATTTAAAATTAATAATTGTTCTGTCTAGAACAAGGATAATTAAATGCCTGTTCATCCTCATTATTGTCAGCCTTGTGATTTGTTGTTTTCTCTGTAATAAAATTAACCGGTTTAACTAATGGGTGCCAAAACTTGATAATTAAAGCTGAGCAAATAATTTGCAACAAATAATTTACCCACTGGATTTGGCGGGGTCCGTGGCAGACACAGGGCTGACAGCAAGGGGCTGGGAGCCAGCAGCGATGCCCGACCCTGCGTGGGGCACCCCAGGCAACCTCCTTTTTCTTACAAGGGTCATTTTTTTTTAAGGAAAATTCCTTGATTTTTTTTTTTTTTTCTTTTTAAGGAAAGAGGTTCCCATCACGGGCTTTGTCACACAGCTGCAGCACAAGATGTTCCTCAAAGTTTTGTAGGGCTATCCATCGCTGAGGAGGCCGATGAGAATTAGCGGCTGCTCTTGGGTAAATCCCAGGATGTGGAGGTGGTGGAAAAATGGCAACTCCTCGGGGGGAGGAGAGAAATTAAAATAATGATCCAACAAAAGAAATTTGGTCAGACGCAATATTCTAACAAGAATGGACTTTAAAATTATGGTTATTAGCCAGGTTTCATTTCAGCGGCAGTTAAAGAAGCTTTAGAAGGTATCGCAATTAATTTGTAAGTTTATATTACACATTACAACGCGAGGGGCCATTAACGAGGCGACCACATTAAATTTAATGTACTTGGCGAATGGGACGGTTTGTCTCTCCCTCCTGGGTGGATTTCTGGGTGGATGGGTTGGGGTTGGGCGCTGCCGTAGTTCTCCTGGGGGGGCAGCGGTGCCGGGGACCCCCGGGGGGGTCAGGCAGGGCTGGGAGGGCACGGCCGGTGTTGCCGGCACCGGGGGGGGTCATGGCGGTGCTGCCCCGTGGTGCCGTGGCCGTGCCGGGTCTGGGAGGCGTTGGTGGGAAGCGAAGTTTTGGCCCCAGCTCCGCGGCACGGCCAACGAGGCTCAGATGAATATAAGGAGAATATGAAATGTCTCATACCTATAACTTTAAATTAAAAAAGCAATGTACTGTTTATTGGTTCTTCCAAGTGTCTCTGGAGCGGCAGGCTCATAAAGATCATATTACAGTACAAGCCATTATGCAAAGAGTTTACTATATATACATTTCTAAATGCTTCAGCAAACAGCAGCCTACTTACGAGCAGAGAAGGATAACTGGTTCGTTTGGGGTAACAAATGATCCTTGATTTGATTTTAAATGCAATGACAGCAAAATTTATTTCTTATTTAATCACTTGCCAGAGCTGTTGAGGACGGGATGGTATTAAACTGCACAATGCAGCATATGACTACTGAATCAGTTGAAATAGGCATAAGAATATATTATGTTTATAGGATAGAAAAAGATTGTACAGCAATGCATATAACTAGAATGGGTATTTTTGTCATTTATACAGTGGCTTATATCATTATTTCTTCCCGCTTCCAATTTTTCAGTAATAAAAATACAGGGGATGTGATTCTCTTTGCATTACAGATAAACCATCTTGATTCTTTATTAAATATTTTTATTAATCTGAAGTACTACAAAGCATTTGAGCAGATAAATCAGGCTCCGAGTAGTCATTTCCTCTCTGCTATGGCTCTATAAAGTGGATTCATTTATGAGTGCGCAATACCAGAAAAGAAGGTTTCCATATTCATTAATATGCTCCCTTATGGTCCTATTTTTATATCCCAGTGTATCGTGCAGAAGGACTACCACTAATGTGGTCCCCAAAATGAGACAGGTCTTGGTAATCCGCTCTGTAATCCCTGCTTGGTTTTGTGTCCGATTTAATTAGGAATCCCCGCTCAGGTGCCACCCCCCAGCCCCAGCTCCCCCAGCCCCCCCAGCCCCCTCCTCATTCGGCAGCGGGGGGACACCACCACCTTTGGGGTGATCTGAGGATGGAACCAGCCCCAGCATCATGTCGTATTGTATCATATGATTCTATATCATAGAATCTTTAAGGGACCTTAAAGACCATCTCGTTCCAACCCCCTGCCCCGGGCCGGGACACCTCCCACCAGACCAGGTTGCTCAAAGCCCCCTCCAACCTGGCCTTGAACCCCTCCAGGGATGGGGCAGCCACAGCTTCTCTGGGCAACCTGGGCCAGGCTCTCACCACCCTCACAGCAAAGAATTTCTTCCTAATGTCTAACCTAAATCTCCCCTCTTTCAGTTCAAAACCTTTCTCCCCCATCCTATGGCTCCCCTTCCTGATCAAGAGTCCCTCCCCATCTCTCCTGGAGCCTCTTTAGGGACTGGAAGGGGCTCTAAGGTCTCCCCGGAGCCTTCTCTTCTCCAGGCTGAACCCCCCCAACTCTCTCAGCCTGTCCTCCCAGCAGAGGGGCTCCAGCCCTCAGAGCATCATCACCCCCTCCTTGCCAGCACCTTTGCCCATCACCGCGGCAGCTCTCCCCGTAGGATGTGGGGATCCCGTTATTTGGCAGAGGGACCGATGTGGGATTTGGGCTCAGCCCCTCCTGGTGTCAGCCTGACCCCGTGGGACTCTGCTGGGGGCTGTTTGACCCCCTAAGGTGTCCGTGGCCTCTCGCTGCCCCTTCCCCCCCATTACCCCACATCCTCCCACCCTACGGAAAGCTGCACTTTGGGGCCAGCACCGCACTTTTTGCCAAGCCCCCCCCATGCCCAAGCGGCTCAGAGCCACCCCCAGGGATGCTGCTGGGGGACACAAACCAGTGTGGGGGCAAGTTGAAGCCGTCAGCATTCAGCCTTCGACAGCTGACAAGCCATTTAGTCATCAGAGGAAGCTGTGGAGAGGCACAAAGGAATTAAACCTATTTAAAACACAGCCAGGTGTGCAAACAAGTTTATCCTATTGTAACAGCTAACGCGTGAGTCAGGGGGGCTCTATAAAGGTTACAGCAGCCACGTGGTTATTTAGGGTTCCCTGGAAGAAGTGACATTTAGCTCCTGTGCTTGCTGGGGCTGTGGGACTCGCTGGGACCCCTGGAACCGCTGCCTTCACCCCACCGAGCCCAGGTCTGCATTTCCCCATCCCACGCCGGGGTCGGCATTGTCCTGCCCCTTCGCCCGTCCTCGCCCCAGCCGCTGCTGGCACCCCCGGGGGACTTGGCTTTGATTTCAAATTTTACTGCAGCAGCTGTTTAACATTTGTTTGCTGTTTGGAAACAGGAATTACGGCGCTCGGCAAAAGGCAGGGTCCCTTCGGAGCCGCTGCTGGCAGAGCCCCAGCCCAGCACCCCGGGGCTCCGGCGCTTCGAAATGTTCCTCCTGCTACTGGTGGCCTTTAGCAGCCGAGCTGTGATCGCACACGGGGAGCAGGAGCCCGGCTGGGGGGGGGATTTAGCTGGGCTTCTGCCCAGACTGCTGCTTTTTCCTGCTTTTTGAGCATCCTTGCTCTCTCCAGGGCATCCTCACACCCCTGCGCTGGCACAGCCCGGTCCAACGCCCCGGTGGGAGCCCACCAGCGTCGCAGAAGGATGGGGATGGGGCTTTCCCCCCCCGAAATTCCTACTGATTGTGCTGCAAAGCAGGGATTTGTCCCCATGGGGAAGGATCTGAACGGGGAACTGCATGGGCACGGCTGATTTCGCGTGTTTCCCCAACAGGGTCGGGGGCAGAGAAGCGGGGCTGTTGCACCTCTCCGTATGTGCCGGGGTGCTTTCCTTGCTGGGGCTGCACATAAATCCGCCATCAGCTGCAACTGTGTCACAGATGTCCCAGGACATGAATTTTTTCTCCAGTTTTAGTGCTTGCGTAAAGCTAAATTATGGTAGTTGTCAGCATTAGCAAAAAAACCTGTCATCTCTACCCTGCCTGTAAAACGCACAGCGGTGGGCCCTGGGGGCTGGAAGAGACGGAGGAGAGGTGGGTCAGCTCCCGTTTTCTGGAAATTACAGGGACCAGGTTATTGTGCTGCAGAGCTGGGACTGGTGCTGATGGGTCGGCCATGGCCGGGGTCACCGGCACCGCAGCAAAAACCATGGCAGGGTAGCCACGGAGGCACCTCGGCCACGGGATGCTCTTCTCCATCCCTCCACATCCCTCTGCAACATTGGCAAGGACCGGTGTCACACTCAGACCCCTCTTGGGACCAGTGGCTGGTCCATCCCATGGTGAGGATGGTGGAAGCCATGTTCAAGCAAAATGCAACCCAGAAACTCTTACGGCACCTGCCAGGGATTGAGCACGGACACCTCGGGAAGCGCCGGAGGGCTGCACCTCCACCCTACGGCAGAGGTCTGGCCCCTCATTTCCAGGACACACTGATGCTTTAAACACCGACTTCGGAAAAGCGGGAGCGGAAGAGCTTTACACCTTCGCAAAACAATGTTCAAGAAGGAAATGAGCAGCCAGCAATTGTAATTGAGATGGATGAAAGGGCGGCCGGCTTCCCCCAAAGTGTTTCAGGCAACATACTTGAGAAGAATATGAAGTGCTGCTGCTCTCTAAAGATCGCCACGCTGCGGCTAAATTATTAATGACTAGGAATGATTTCATATTTAATCTAAAGACTATTAATTACACTGCAGAAGAGCAACACGCCATCCTGAGAGCCCCTCTCACCAACTGAATAATTTAGTGGTGCCCCATATTTTACCTCAATGTCAAGGCGGGCGGCAACACGCCTCCTGCATCTGCAGCCCGGTGGCGTTTGGGGCAGGCATTGATGTCCCGAGAGTGCTGGGGACTAACCCCAACCTACGAGCACCCCACCCTGATGAAGGGTGACGGGTGGAGGGGGACATGGGGGGCTCCCATGGGGCTGGGGGCATGGTCATCCCCGCACCCCGGCTGGGCTCGAAGCCCATCAGCAGCCCCGGGCTGTGGAACCGCTGAAGACAGATGTTTATTTGTCCAGCATTATTTGCTGATCGCTGTTACGGTGATCCAAGATGATCATTAAAAAGTGAAATGGGCTGTTTAATAATAATGCTCAGAGCACGCAGTGCGCCTCGCATTACGAGGATGTTTAAGCATGAGCCCAATTAAGTCCCTCGCATCCCTCCAGAATTACCCCAGTTGTGCAAACTATTAGGCAAACTCCAGGCTCCTGGTACTCGCAGGCAATCCCGGAGCCTGGCACTCTGCTAGAGACCCATTTCTATCCTGAAGCTAAATTAAAATCCTATTGTGCCGGTGCTGCTAATATTTCCTGCTCTTGTTTCCAGCAATTAAATTGTGACATTCTGCCAAAACGTACAAGGAAATTAGAAAATGTTCTCGAGCAGCTGGAAAGAGGAGGCAAATCCTCCCGCCACCCAGACGCAGCGGTGACGGTCGTGGGTAAAACAGCACCTGATGGACGAGGTAGCGGCAGGTGGACGTGGGAATTCACCGCTCTCCGCCAGCGTGTGTGGGAAGCGGGACATTAAATATGAAGTTGAAAGGTTTTTCTTTTCTTTTTAGGAAAGAAATCTGTGACCTGGATCCACACGGTACCAAAAAAGCAAAATGCTGATTATAAGGAAGGACTGAAGGATGGTTCCTGCCACGGCCACTCCCAGCACCGCCAGTGGCCTGATTCTGCCTCCCCCTTCCCACACAGGTACCATCACAGCCTTTTGAATACCCCTCTGGTTTCTAATTCTCTTTTTCCCTTGTCTCTGCTCTCCTGGCTGTCGCCCCAAGGTGCTCCTCGGGGACGGCTTTGGGGGACCCATGCCCCACGCCACGTGCAAACCCCCAAAGTGGCCCCCCCATAGCGATGCTCCCTTGGTCAATGTGGGCAGAGTTGCACTGCGGTTGCTCCCGGGGAGAAAAGACCTGGTGGGGACCCACAGGGTGGCGAGGGACCCACAGGGTGATGAGGGACCCACAGGGCGGTGGGGTCCCCTGTGGTGGGACAGGCAGGAACCCGCACAGCTGGCGAGAACGTGTTACCTGGTGGGGGGAAAGAGGAGAAAATAAAAGGCTGTTTAAGAAAGAAATGACTATTTGGTCATAGCTTAGAAGTTGGTACTTAGAAATTCCATGAATTTTAAAATAAAGACATCCGTGAGGTTTGAACTTTCTTTTGAATACTCACAAACTGCAGAGCCTAATACCTTCCCCGGCCATTAAGGAGCTGTGCTGGAAAGCAGAGCACGCTAAGTACTACACTGATAGAGCAGTTAAACACGGTAATAGAATTGTGTTTGGAGAGGCTGCAAAGCCAGGTATAGAGCCCATACATAAACAAGGCCATTACCAGCCAGGGTAAGCGGTGATAGAATTTCATGAATATCCCCACAAAAAGGTTTGTATATTTATAACAACCTACAGAGTCGTTTGGAGCACAGTCAGGGGCCTTTCAGAGTGATTTCTGGAGTTAAAATGTACGACAGATCTGGGTGTCTCTGCTCGGGGTTATCAGGCGCAGCCGGTGCAGGAGAAGGCAGTCGGGGCAGAGAGGTTCCCGGGTGCTGCTGGGGGGAGAGAGGGGCACCCCCGGCTGGGCACCCTCCTGCCCGACCACGGCCCTGGGGTGCTGAACCAGTGCCAGCAGTGACAGCCTGGTGGATATTGCCCACGATCTTTTCCAATTTCCAACTTTAGACACTTTTTAGAAAGTTTTTTTAAGACGATCCTCTGTTTGCCGGGAAGGGGAAGCAGAAAGGCGCTGCTTCCCCAGCTGGGATGGAGAGGGGAGCAGGAGCAGTGCTTGCTCCTCCTCCACCTGCCTGGGGATGCTGCCAAGGGACAAGAGACGGAAGTTTCCATGCCTCAGAAAAAAGAGAAATGAATCTGGGATCCATCGGCCTCAAAGCATCAGGATGGGACTCCTGATCAGGACACAGGATGGGACTCCTGATCAGGACACAAGCCAGCACTCAGCAAGAAATCCACACCCTCAACCTCCGCAGCTTAAAAACAGGAAAGCAACCTCCTGAGGATATTTATTGCTTTAATTTAAATATACAGATACTTTAAACTTCGCAAAACTTCGCTTTGCAACTCTAGCAAATCCCGAACCCCAGCGATAGGTACGCAGCCTCAGCACGAGCCATAATAAAATGCTAATTGCAATTCATAAATTATATCGGGATGCCTGGGACTATTGAGGATCCTGGATGAAGTGTAGTGTTCAATTTATCCTGTGCGTGTTGCCGACAGTGCTGCCAGCCTCCTCCTTGTCCCCCTGTGTTGTTTTGTCATCTCTGTACTATCACCAATTCATCACAAAGGCAACTGAACTCTCCGATGTCCACCCACCGGGTGACTTTGTCTTCGCTACTCTATGACTTCTAAATTAAATTGTCAAAACACATTACCGAGAAAAATATCGCGAAGGGAAAGTTCTTTACCCTTTTATCCCGTCTTAAGAGAGAAGCAGTTTGATTTGAAGAAAACATGTCTGCTTCATTATCCCTCCTGCTATCATATTTCTTCACTCAGCAGCAGCAGGAAAAGAGTCGATACACAAGTCTTGGATGACGTGATGGAGCATCCCACAGGAGTTGTCTCAATAAATTCTGAGATTGCCCAGGAAAAGCCGGGGGGGGGGGGCACAATTTTCACTCTCTTTTATTCCTCCCACTCTCAGACAATTTAAAAGAGATTCTGGGGTTTGCTGGTGTGGATTTCCCTGAGTTGGATGTCCTCACTCCGCCCACACTGGTTGGTCCGGAACGAGCTTCTGGGAGTCCTTGCAAGAGAAGAAATCAGCCCAGGAGAGGCACTGCCTCTCGTGTGCGTACCAAGGAGTCCTCGGACCCATGTCTGAGGGTGACAACTTGCAGACATTAGAGCAGTGCCAAAACTGCTCCAATTTGCACCAAAGGAGACCCTGGGCAGCAGCGCCTGCTCCCACACCCCTCTTTGGTTCCTGCAGGAGTCAACACTAATGGTTCTCTGCTCCCCAGGTACAGCCCAGCGAGCCCCCTGTGCTACACCAGGGTGTTTGGCTGTGGGTGGGCTCTGTCCCCCTCCCCTGGTCTGCTTTTACCCCCCCAGAACACGGGGCAGCCCCCAGGCCAACAACAATCATCAAATCAACAGAGTTTCACAACCATCTTCCCTGGGACCCGTATCATTCTCAGGAAGGCAGGAGGTTCCTGCTGCTAGATGCAATCACGGAAAATAATTCACCTGGAGACATAAAACAAAAAGAGCCATTTCTCCAAGGAAAAGAGCCGCTGATTTCCCTCTTTTCTCATTCACACGTTGGTCTCTGGCCATAATGGATCAGTCATAAAAAGCAAGTAACACATTGTGCACTCATTCTTTTGGCTTTGGACAATATTAACATAATACACACATATTGTTTATTTATTCTGCTACAGTGCAAGTAACGGAGGTAATGCCCGATGTTTAAATGGGGTATTTTTAAATGCCCACATTTCCTTAGCCGTTATGATGCATTAGCCATCAGTAGTCAAATTGCCTCGTATTTGCAATTTTATGGGTACATTTTATCAAGCACACGGGAGCTGCATTCAAAGCTTGAAAATAAAGTATTCCACTTGTGTTAGGCAAGCACTGTTTCCATGCAAGATATGGCCAGAAAGCAGAAATCTCCTTTTTTTTCCACCTCAGCTCCAGATTCATCTCCAAATATTGCTTCTACTCGCAGTAGCGGCTGCTCAGAGCCCCCTTTATTGCTGTGTAACTTCCACGCAGCCTCCCCACACCCAGAGCTCGCAGCTGCCGTGAAATCACCCAACCTTTCTTTGCTGTTTTAAAATATCTCCTAGTAAAATGTTATCCTTCCTCTCTCCCGCCACCGGGGTCACTGAGAACCACCTTCCCGAGTCGGCGTCCAGACTTCCAGCTCTACCCATGGAGCAGGAAAAGTTGCGGGGAGTAAATAACGCTGGAATCAGGAGAAAAGAGCGGTTCTTCGGTGGCCGGGACGTGGCCTCGAGCAGGGGCTGGCTGGAGCCAGGGCTCCCCGCTGGCAGGGCAGGACTTGGGGGTCACCCCACCGCTACGCCCCCCAGGACCTACGCCTTCCCCTCGGGTCAGCCCCGGGGGTCACCCCAGGGCCACCCTCATTGCGGGTGACACTCGTGCAGGTTGTCCCCAAAAGGAGCGGGTGCTGGCGGGGAGATGGCTGAGGGGGAATTTGCTCCCTCTCGTGGGCTCCGGGAGCTGGTGTCTCCAGCAAGGGCGGCGGAAAGGGATGGGATTCCTTCACATCTTGGAAAACAGGAAAGAAAAATCTCCCCTTTGGCCCCTGGGAGCTGCTGGCCCAGCGTGATTTAGCCATAAAGACCCCAAAACGCACTCTTGAGTGGGGGCTTCAGCAGTAACTTCTGCTTCTGACATCCTAAAACTAAATCTGCTTTTTGACGGGATCGACTCTCTGCTCTCCGGAGCTCCCAGCTCCCTCTCACGTTAACACTTTATTGCCTTTATTGTCTCTGGGTCTGCTAATTCTGTCTGGATTTATTACTTCCAGAGAGCTTTAGCTGCCGCTCAACCAACGCCAGACTGTCTGTAACATGACTATTACAGCACTCACTCCAAGATGAAACGATGACCTAGTCCTCGTATTTCCTAGACAAGCACAGCTCCGTTTAATACACACATAAAACCCCAGCAGCTAGAGCTGCAGGCCCTCTTTTTCTCATTTCAAGCTCCCTTTAGCAGTGTATTTAACACCAAAAAGCCCCCCAGCCTGTCAGGCTGCCGGCAATAATCTGGGGAGGGAAAACAAGCTGAGGCACAGCGAGTGTGCAGAAAGAGCGTGGGCAGCCTTTTCCTATGGATTGGGCCTCAATTTTTATCGCTTGCTCCCTGGGAAGTGACTTGCCCCTGCCTGGGGCACCCTCGGGTATGAGAAAGGGATGGGAGACGGGCAGAGATGGGACACACCAGGCCTGGCTTGGATAGACAGGCCTGGGACAGACAGATGGACAGGCCTGGGACAAACTGACAGGCCCTGGACAGACTGACAGGCCCCGGGCAGACAGGACAAGCCCCGGACAGACAGGACATGCCCTGGACAGACTGACAGGCCCCGGGCAGACAGGACAGGCCCGGGACAGACTGACAGGCCCCGGACAGACTGACAGGCCCCGGACAGACAGGACAGGCCCTGGACAGACAGGACAGGCCCCGGACAGACTGACAGGCCCCGGACAGACTGACAGGCCCCGGACACACAGACGGCTCCCCCGCGGCCGTAGGGCTGCCCCGCTCCGTGCGTTCCCGAGGACGGCTTTAGCCTCTCCCAGTGCCCAGGACCGCCACCCGCCCGCCCTCCGGGGCTGGCTCCGGGTCCCCGCAGCGCGTAGGCGTCCCCCGCCCGGCGGCAGCCGGCAGCTCGCGGTCTCCCTCTAATGGCGGAAGGGAGAACGCCGCGTCCCCCGGCCGTCCCCTCCCGCCCGGGCGCGGAGGGCAGGGACCCCCCGGGATCCCCGGAGACCCCCGCGGCAGGTGTCGGCGGGGCAGCTCGCTGACCGAGCGCTGCCCGCTGCCCGAGCGCTGCCCGCCTCGGCCCTCAGCGCTGCGGACTACAGCTCCCAGCGTGCCCCGGGGAGGAGGACTACACTTCCCACAGTGCTCCGGGGCGGCGGCGGAGACCGCCATTCCCACGATGCACTGCGAAAACATTTTTTAAAAAAATTTTTTTTTATTTTTTTCATGCCGAGCCGCCCCTCCCGCCGCGGGGCCTTGAATAAACATTGAAAAAACCTCCCCCGCGCGCCCAGGGGCAGGGGGATTAATTTCTGCCCGGAACCGTCGCGGCCTTCACTTCCGGCGCGTCCCCCAGAAAACTACATCTCCCAGCATGCCCCGCAAAGCCACTCTTTTTCCTGTTCCGGTCGCGGCGGGAGCGCCCCCGTCCCCTGGGAGGGACCGGCGGGCCCAGGCGGTGACAGGAGCGGCGGCGACGGGGCCGGGACAGGGCGGCGGGGCCGGGGCAGCGCCGCCGGGGACCCAGTGAGCTCCCCTTCTCCCAGCGCGGCCCGGCCGGGCTCGCCGCTCCCCTCGGGCCTGGCGGGGTCACCTTCATGGGCGGGCGGTAGCGCGGGGCCCGGCGCACGGCGGTGCCCGGGGCCTGGTTGAGCAGGCGTCGGCGGGAGAGAGCGGGGACCGGGGACGGCGGTGGGGCCCGGGGCCATGTTCGTGCAGGAGGAGAAGATCTTCGCGGGGAAGGTGCTGAGGCTCCATGTGTGCACCATGGAGGGCGCGGAGTGGCTGGAGGAGGTCCCCGAGGACACTACGGTGGAGAAGCTGAAGGAGCGATGCCTCAAACACGTAAGGAGGGGTGTCCCGTCCCGTCCTCCGGCGCTGGGGGCTCCCCCGGCCGGCTCCCGGGTCGTGCGGCGCGCTGGGAGGGAGCGGCGAGCCCGGGGCGGGTGTGAGGCAGAGATAGCGCCCAAATCTCGGCGCTTTCCGTCCTCCGGGGCGGGTTCCCGGCTGGGACTGAAAATCAGGGTCGGGGCGGGGGGACAGGCAGGTCCCCGTGTGGAGAAAACTGATTTTTTTCTAACGCCCTGTAAACGTCTAAGTAAAAGTAAACAAGAGGCTTTGTGTTCTGGTTTCCTGGTTTGCCCTGTCTGCCACCCCCCCAAATAATGTGCAACTGTCCCATATAGAAAGAAAATGCCCATTTCAAGAGCTTTGTGTATTGGAAAAGGAGGGGTTCGGGGGAAGTTACTTTGCAACCTTTAGTTACAGAACTGGACGTGTGTTTTGTGGTAGAGTTAGAGACCGCCAGCTCCTGCGTGCACTTTCTGAACTGGTCACCGTGCCTTGCAAGACCAGTGAACTGGCTTCTGATGATTTTCACTCACAGATTATAGCCTGGTTTGTTTCTTGTTTATATTTAAGAGCAGACAAGGGAAGTAGTAACTGCGGAGGAGAACTTCCCTTTTTTGAAAAAGTCTTAGTACAGCGTCACCCTGTTGGCCCAGTGACTAGTGGGATGTTCGGTGGAGAGGTAATTGGCTTGTCTAACTCTCGCCCTGTGCTCTGAGCAGTAAGGTCCCAATGGACGTGTCCAAAGCATAAATTACTAATCACTGTCTGGAAAAGAAAATGTGAAAAAATTGCACAGGCTCTTTGTATTCATGTGCTCAGTTACCGTTGTTGTGTTTTGTGAGTGTTAAATGTTAAAAACCAGTGGTTTCAAAGCCATTGGATTGAATTTTGAACATCTGCCCATGAGTGTTTTACGTTACAGCAAAAACGTGATTGACAACAACAGCGTGTAAGGTTGTGACCCGTGACCAGGGCTCTCCTAAAGTCTCTCACTCTGGAACCAACACAACGTGGTCTGGCAGCGTGAGTCGTAACCTGCTGAATTTCTCACTGGGGGACGTGTAACTTCTCGGTGTGAAAAGCAAGAGCCTTTGGTCCCATCTCTGGGGCTTTTTGTCTTGAGTCTTGCAAAGACTTCTTTCTTTTTTTTTTTTTTTTCATAAACCACAGCTGCAGTAGGAGAACATACCTGTAATATGTAATTACCCAACCCCCATTTGAAGGGTAAAAGGTTTTATTTTCTGAATGAGCAGGTTGCAAAGTACCAGATGCCCTCTGCCTTGGGCCTGCTGGTTATTTGCCTTCAGCTAGAACCCCTGGAAACTACAGGTCACAGCACATGCCTTTTTTTCTTCTCCTGTAGCCTTTGTAAGTGCTTTTTGATTTAGGGACAAGAAGGGCCACGTTTGAGTCTGCTTTCCTGAGGTAGGTGCGATCCTTCTTGAGGGAAAATGGGGGTGCAGGGCTCCCCATGCTGTTCTGTCCTTGGGAGAAGTCTAGTGCTCCCCTCTTGTCCCCCCTTCAGCGCAGCTGAGTGATTAAGCAGAAGAGTGGTGCCAAAAGAGGGTAGGGTAATGATTATGTGCATATGTGCAGAGCTGAAAGGCCTTTAATTATCAGGAAGCTTAATTGAATAGATGCTTGTATTGCAGTGCGAGCCAGGGCAGAAGACAATTGATAACTTGGCGTGATGTTTGATTTCCTTCTCTCTGCTGCTTTGTGCTAATGGTATGGATTTGCATAACCATTATGGATAATATATAGTTTTATGGAGGGGGAAAAATAGAAATGGAAAAATCCTGGCTGCTGATCGTGGGTATGTTGCAAGGAATCTTGATAGCACCTTGAGATAATTTATGCAGCCATCTCTTGTAAGATGCTGATTATTATGTTCCCTAAAGTCTTTGAAATCATTCTTGAAATCAATCAGCAGAGGAAGATAATCCTGATAAGAGATTTGATCTAGGAAGGTGGCTACTTTTCCCTCCATAATGTTCAGATACTTGCTGATCTTTGAAGTGTCGCTCTTGATGTCTTTTCTTTTGTGTTTTGGTTTTTTTTGTAACAGATAAAGAAAAAAAAAAAAAACCCAACCCAAAACCCTTCTGTTGGTTCTATCTCTTGATCTGTAACAAGTCAGTGGTGATTGTTGTTAAAATGCTGCCTTTAGTTATATTGTTTATGTAGTCTGTGAACAAAACAATTACCTGATAATAAGTTGTTTCCCTTTCTAGCTATTCTTGAACTCAAGTTTTACCATCAAAATGTTCTCTTGGAACAGTCACTTGTCCCTGCACAAGGCCCCACCACCTCAGCGGGAGCAGACCCTGAGCTCTCCTGTGGTTTCCTTAAAAAGCAACAGTCCATTTCGGAAGCAGGATTGAGAAGGGTCAGCGTAACCACAGAAACTCAGGCTTGACTTAAATATTTTTTATGATCCATAATTCTTGTGCCCAGTGCTGACTGGCCAAGTATTTCTGAAATACTGATGTAAATCGTGATCGTGCACTCGGGATGCACAAATGTGGGCTGTGTGTCAATGTAAACTCTACCTCTCGTTTTCCTGGCAGTGTGGGGCAAGCTTTTAATCCTCCTGTGCTTCTCTTCCCCTTTTTTTCTTAAGCTGTCTCAGTGATACTCGCCTGGTTTTTAAGGTATGATAAGGAGTATCTGTGGAACAGATGCAAGGTGCTAGTTCTCAAAGATAAGGTAGGTTCATGCCCCTGGGCATGTTTTGGATACTTTGAGGGATGCAGATGGTTGAAGCCACCCAAGTTTAGTAGTAGGGAGTGTCAGTCCTATTTTCAAATGTTTCTGTTGATAAAAGCAAAAAAAAAATGCTTTCTCTTAGTTTAAAAACAAACAGAAAGCCGTGTGGTTTATCAGTGTTCCAAGCTTCCCAAATAGCATCTAGCATCACTGGGGCTTAAAATTCCAGCAGTTGCTCAGGCACCTGTGAACAAAGGTTTCTCACCTGCCTGGCAAAGCAGCCTGCTGGAAACGCAGTTTTGAAAAGAAATGCGAATATTTACGCTGGAAGCGAAACCGTGAAACAGCAGATCGCCTCCTTATAACCCTTTTGTACAAAAAGATGCGAGAGAGCTCATCTTCCCTGTGACCCGGGGCAGCAAAGTGCACCCCAATTTCCCTGCTTCAGGGTGCACCCTGATTTCTCGTCTGCCTTCCGCTTGTGTGACAGACGCTTCCTCTGCACTGCCCATGGAATTCCTCTCCCTCTCACTGCCCTCCCTGTGAATTACCAGTGCTCTTCTCTCTCTGGGCAGGAAGATGTTTCCAGTAACACTTGAAAGCATTGTATTTAATATGAAAACACTGTATTTTGGCAGATACGGTTCTCGTGAAAGATTCCACAGTGAGATCGGATGTTTAGTGGTTATAGTTCCTGGTGGGCTGTTGAGAGCTACTAGAGGCATTGCCTGTTAAAATGGCCTTTCTATTTCCAGGACATGTTAAAGTGTTAAGATAAATTAAGTATTTCCCCGAGCAGTCTCTGTGATATATGTACCGTCTATAAATGCCTTATTGTTCTATGCAGTTGTTAACAGAGTGGTTAGAGGAACAGGAAGTAGGAATAGGTGTCCACAGGACTTTCTTTTAAAACAGCAACTTATATTTTTTTCACTTCCACTTTCACCTTATTAGTAAGTATTATGATTGCACGTGCACCCCCCTTTATATGTGCTAGGAAAAAAAATAGGTAATAGGTCCATGTTGTGTCTCATCCCGTCCCACCCCAAACATACACCTCCCGGCTCCTGTTTTCAAGTTCTTCCTTGTGGGATCTGACTCTAAGTCTCTATAACAGTAATATTTTGAGGTGTTTGAGGAGGAGATGTTCCACTGATGTACTCGTGCGTTTTGGGTAACCTATGGGATCAATCACAGGAGGTACTCCCAGCTGCTTCTAGGCTTTAATGCATTCTTTGGCTTTTGTTCAGCAGTTAATATGCCGAAGGATTAGTAAGAAGCTACTGTTATACAAAGCAGGGCTCTAGCATTCTCCCCTCAATCTTATCGAGGCATCAGAACTGCACAGAAGTTCAGATGAGGAATTAAAAGACCTGCCTGTGTTGAAACCAAGGGCGTTATGTTTGGAAAAAAGAGCAGGTAGCTGAGTCTTCCATCAATTACAGTCACAACAGAAAAGGTGGTGACGGATGAAAAGGATTCCTTTGAAGGAGGCTGGTGATGAATATTATGATGAACAGGACTAAGTGCTACATCAAAGTAGAGCGCTGATTTCAGTGGGGTGAACGCATTCTCCTGCAAACAGGGTAAAAGTGGCTCAGGAGAAACGTGTATTGAAAGAAGTATCATTAAAAGCTGTTTTCTGTGAGCAGAGCAGGTGAGGTCAGAATTAAGTGTCCTATTTTGTGGCGAGAACAGCAGCAGCAATTTTGTAGGTTATTTTTAATTTTGCCTTTCTGGAATTGCAACCACTATGCTTTCTTTTTCCACTCAAACAAATTAGAAGGCTCCAGATGTGTTGATGTAATGTTCTTGAAATCTATCGCTGTGGATCCGGGAGCCGCTCTGGTGTGAAGACGTGTCAGTTCAAGGCCTGTGTGTGTGCACACTCTATTTTAGGATTTGAACTTGATTTCCTCGTGAATTAATTGACATACAATTTAGAATTGTAATAAGGAATTGCCCACAATGTTCATACATGAAAAACATCTACGGTGTACTGGTTATTTATGGTTGGGGAAAAAAAGTTGTGAGTATCACTTTTGTTCAGCCCTTTCAGCAGGAAGCCAGGTTAGGGCTCCAGCAGCCAAATCTGTTGATTTCAGCTTGAAATGAGGTGCAGAAACTGCTGTTTCCCTCCCAGTTTAAGGTCAAGTATCCTGAAATCACTGCTGGCAGTTTCTTGTTTAGTCTGACAGTGTATGTAAATAATAGTTATTAGATGAAGCAGAGAGTCTCTGCTCTATTTTGACACTAGTTACAAATAAGAAACACTGCGCTATTACAGCCTTCCCTTCTGCCAAACCACTGGATGCTCTTTGTGGATTTGCATTCTTGGTTCATGGTACTAATTGCTACCCCTAGACTTCTCATAGATCACAGAATCCCAGGTTGGGAGGGACCTCAAGGATCATCTGGTCCAACCTTTCTTGGCAAAACCATGGTCGAGACAAGATGCCCAGCACCCTGACCAGCCGAATCTTAAGTGCCCAATGGTGGGGAATCCACCACTTCCCGGGGGAGATTATTCCAGTGGTTGGTTGTTACCACACTCAGTTGTGTTATAGCACAATTCAAGCCTGGATTTCCTTAATAAAATACATTGTGTGCGCTGGCCTCTAGCTTAAGCTGTGAAGAAGCCAGTAAATGATGGCACAGTTTGTATGGGGAGAATCTTAAGTGCAAGGTGCAGTGATTCATGCAGTGGGCTTATTTCTGTCACCTGATCTTCAATATTTATTATCTTCTGCAGTGTGTACCTGGGAGCTTGGAGGATCCAAAAACCATGACACATCATAAATTGATCCATGCTACTTCTGAGAAGGTGCTGACAGACACAAAAACAGTGTTGGAGGAAAACATTCAAGATAGAGGTAAGATTGTCTGGTTTTTAATTCTGTCAGCCTCGAAACATGAGATTGTGTTTCACTATTTGGTGAGTTCCAAATAGTAACCTTTTTCATATCTGCTCTGCTTTGATATAGGAAGCTAATAAGGTGGCACAAAAAGAAGAGGGGAAAAAAAAATTATTTCCTCTCCCAGAGAAAGCACCTTGAGCAGTTTGCTTCTGCTCACTCTTCCTTCTAAGAGCTGGAAAGAAATCAGGAGTGTTCATTAAGTCAATAAGTTAAACAGATTATTTTTATCTCATTTTAAAGGATTTCCTTAGAAACCTCCAGGGCAGAATTTATCCTTCAAAATTATTTATCGTGGCTGAGTATTCCAAGACAGACAACCCAATGCTTTTGGGGGGGTGGTTCTTGAGGTCTCCAGGTCTAGCAGGAGGATGGTTGCCAGGGTGTATCTGAGTGTCTGCAGATCTTGTTCTGTCCTCTGCAAACGTAGGACAGAATGCATCACACTATAGTCTCGCTGACTACAGTAGAGTATAGGAGCTATGTATTTGCTCCTGAACTTTAAAGGTGTAAAGGATTAATGTGAAACAAAAGAAGATCTAAAGATGAGAGCTGGAGTTCACTAGACAGCTTAAGCTAATGGCCCCTTCTGGAGCTAAAGGGCAGTGGTGCAGAAGGCGAGAGAAGCAGAACTGCCTTAGACAGAAATATTTTCTGAACCAGAAACTCAGCAGGAGTAAAATTCCTGGGGTTTTGCAGGAGTTCATGCAGGCTGGAGAACTGCTGCTGCGAACACGAGCAGTTTGGCATCTCTTCCAAGGCAGTGTCACTTGTCACCTTCAGAGCTGAACAGGAACTGTGAGGTGCCACCGCAGGCAAAGGCCAGGGACAGCATTTTTGTTGATCGGTGGTGTATTATTTCTAGGCGAGGTGCCGGCTCCTACCGAGTTTTGGATTGCAGTTTGCAGCAGCGAAGCAGTATTAACTGTTTAGTCATAGTAAACCTTTTCCCTCTGCAACGTGCCGTCCCTTTCATGTCCCTTGTCAGGGAGAGGAGATCGCAGCCAACAGCTGATTGCCACCGGCTGACTGCGCAGGGCAGCCAAGAGTCAGCATGTGGATCCTTTCGCATTCGGATCAGCTGGACAAATGAGGGTTAAGAGCCTTCACCAGCTGTTGCTCTTGGCTGTTATGTGCTGAGCCAGACCAAGGGAACTTGTTGTGCAAAGTGTGCTTTGTTTGCTTTTTTTACCTGCTTGATGCAAATGGACTAAAAACTGCGTGTCGGGCTGTGTCTGGCTGAAGAACAGCAGATGCTGCACAGACCCCTTTTGGGCTCTAACGTGTGTCTGCGTTTTTCCACCCTTAGAATGTATGTGGTAGTAACTGAGGTGCTAGAAACTTGTAAAGCATCACATGCTGTCCAGAAAAAGGGTGCCTTGTAAAGGGAAAGTATGAGTCTTAAAAGCCCAGTTCAAGCTCATGCCAGGTCATGTGGGGCATCTGAGACTGAAGACTCATTTGTCCTTGAGACTTGCCCTGGTGGGCTACCAGCGATACACCGCTGCTGTAGACCGTGGATCGCTCTGCTGCTGCCATTCACACACAAAGGTGAGCTTCAGCCTGGTACTGGAAGTTCTTGTTGGCTCTTGGCCCTTGCCTTGCTGCACTTTGAAAGAAAGCCCCAGCTTAGACCAAACGCCATCCCTGGCCTGTCTCTACTGCTCCCTTCTCACTGAAGGTGCTGGTGCTTTCTTATTATGATGAGCCAATTGATGTACTGTTAATGTACAGGACAACTGGAGCCTGCAATACCCTCTCTTTAATGATGTTGTGTGAGGAGGAGAAATCAGTAACAGTCAAAGCATAACTAATAACAGACCATGTGGTGAATTTACTGTGCACTCAGGAATTGCAAATACTGAAGACGATTGTGTAAAGCCGTACAAGTTCTAAAGTGTGAAAAAGGACTGATGCTACAGTGGCATTAATACAAAATCGATCTCCAGGAAAAATTGAATCTGTGAGGTATCTTACAAGAACTGTTTTCGCATTACTTTCTAATTTATTTCATTATCATTCTTTTTCTAGATGTCTTGCTTTTAATAAAGAAGCGTGCACCGCCTCCGCTCCCCAAAATGGCAGATGTGTCAGCAGAGGAGAAAGTGAGTTTGAAAGACTTCTTGACTTGGCCTTTTTGATTAACTGCTTTATTGATGAGCTGCAGAAGGATTACTGTGGTGTACTCTCTTTGGTTGTAGAGGCAAATGCTGCCAGGTAAATTCTAGGGAAATTATTTCACATTTCTTCCAAATCTTGAGGAAGCTGATTTTCCATTTTTAACTTTGATTGTGAGAACATTTGCCTTGGAATAAGACATGGAGATACACTCTGTGGAGTGGTATAGGTTTGATCTTTGAACAAATATCTAATGACTGTATAAGCATAGTTCAGCAAGTGCCTTGCTTTCTCTCTGAAAATCTAATAGAAATATGTTGATTTGCTGTCAGGCTGTCTTCTGTCTTTGTGTGTGGCTTGTCACCCTCTAACCAGGTCTCTAGAGCTGAAGTGTTGACCCCCTACTGTTCTTTTTTTTTATTTTATTGGAATGTAATTGTTCCTGAGGGTCAGTGATGCCCATGATGATGCTTATGCACGAGTGGTATTGCAACTGATGTTATCGCATAGACACTTTGAGTGATGCTTGTGCTTGACATTGTGAATTTCTAGGTCTCTGTACTTTGTCCTTGCACAGCTTTGCTTCTTCTTGCTTCCTGTAGGTATTGGTGTATGTCTCTGTATCCCTTCCTGTAGGTATTGGTGTATGTCTCTGTATCCCTTCCTGTAGGTATTGGTGTATGTCTCTCTCTTCAGTATGGTCTTGCTGTGCAGAATGTCACTGTAAGAGCATAAGTTGTAAGATTAGGAAATACTTATAGTTTGTACCCTGCGATGTTTTGTCCTGGACTGTAAGCATGTACTGAAAATCCAAGGCACCATATATCTCTGCATGATTCTTGCAAGCAGTGAAGCATTTCCAGTGTTAAGCAGTTAAGTGTTAGTTTGTGCACAATTTTGGTACGTCTCTCGATAAACCTCAGGTTTGAAGAGAGTGTGCTGTGAGCAGCCTTTGTGGGCAGAATATGGTCCTGGGCATTGAGGCCTCTGAGTTCTCTCCATGTTTGATACATCACCTCACGTCTTTATGCTGGAATTTCCCGGTGTGTTTAGACCTAGAAATAGGTGTAAGGTAACCCTACAGGTCCAGTTTTGCTCTAGATTTGCAAAATTATACTGGTGCTATTAATCCATCATATTGCTAGACTGCTGTTTCTCTTAGTTGCAAGTTACAGAGCACTGCTTGATGCCTTGGTGAGGAATATGAAACTGCTCTCTGCTATGCTGTGTTCTCTGTTCTGGGGATAACGGGTTATGAAACCTGATCATGTTTCCTATCCTTCAAGAGGAAACAAGAGCAGAAAGCTCCTGATAAGGATGCTATTCTCAAAGCAACTGCAAATCTGCCCTCTCGCAATGTCGATCGCACTGTGGCCCATCACAACATGAGGGATGTAAGTATTAGACTCGACTTCTTTAACTCACTCACTAACATCCAAAGAGGCTTTTGTCTTGTTTAACCTTTTCTCTTACATGTGAATGTGATTCTCTTTACTCTGTCAAAGGAATTCAGATGTATATAATGTAGGTTAAAGCAGATAGCTTAAGATTTAGACACAGGTCATGCTATTTAGTGATAATAAAACGCTCTCTTCTAAATTATGATTTTAAACGTTTTATTTGTCATTGGGAAAGCCTCAGTAAGCATATTCAAAATCTAGCAGGTGTTAAGTTAGGGTGTTTTATTTCTTCAGTCTTAAATAGTTCAGATGTTTGCAGTGGGTTTTTTTTCCTCTTCCATGGCTTTGAAAAGAGAAATTAGGCATAAATTTTGACTTCAGTAATTGCTTGCAATGTTTCTAACTGTGTCTTCAGCAGTGTGGGGGCTACTTTTACCCTTCTGTACTAGCAGGGATATGAAGCAGCGAATCTGTCTAGATATTGCATGTCTTCAGAGTGCCCTATAACCTTAAATTGGGGACAATTGGCGTTTAAGCTGTTTAGTGGCCTACATGACCTACTGAGCATGGCATTTTAAAAAACAAATGTCCAACTGAAAGGAATTTGCGATGCTTCAGTTTAGAAAATAGCTTTGATGTGTGCTGTTCACACTTAGATTACTAGAAAGCAAATGGTAGACCAGGGAGAATCCCTGGTTCACAGAAGCGGGTAGCACTGGTACGGAGCTACCGTGACTGTCATCTTATAACGTTTGTGCAAGGTGGGAGTCAAAGTGTTTCTGTGAAGCAGTGGGTTCTCTTGAACACTGCACATCTTGTGGTGGTACTGGGCAGCAAACTGTGGTAGAAATAAAAAGGACTTTTCTGCCCAGTAGCTTTTACTTACATGTACCACTTAACAGGAAAGGCCCTGTGTTCCTTGAGAGACTGAGCAATAAAAATATAGCCCTAATAAAGCAACCATCTGTACAGGGGGCCAGATTACTGCTGAGATACTAACAATAGATATATCAAGATTTAATGATGTCTGGTAACCTCCTGTCTAAATGTTTTGACAGTTTCCTTTCTTGCAGTTCCAGACAGAGCTCCGGAAGATCTTAGTGTCTCTTATAGAAGTTGCACAGAAATTGCTAGCACTGAACCCAGATGCAGTTGAACTCTTTAAGAAGGCGAATGGTATGAACCATATATCTTTATAGTTACTATTTCAATCCTGGGAACTTGTTTGCTTCCATAGCAGAAGAGTGGGCTCGCAGAGGGAAGTCCAGACCTTGACGTAATAGCGAAGCTACTGCAAACTTTGTGGCAAAGATTTCACCTCATGGATATAGATTGTATAAATGAGGAGAAGCGTAGCTGTTAAATTCAGTTTGTGGGAAATGCTTGCCCTTGAGATTTGCTGTGACCAGATTCAACTTACATTCTAGATAATTTATAGGAGATCCACTGAAGATCTTATTTATATATTTACTTATGTGGAAATACCACAGTTGTGTGAGAGTCAGCTGTTTTTTATTTGAGATCTTCAACACATCTGGACAAGGTCTTTGTCCTGGAAGAATCTATCTGAGCCAGGTCAAGCTGAGTGCAGCAAATTAAATGATGAGATAGCAAATCTGGGGCAGAAACAAAAGAAGGGATGGAAGAGGAGAATGGGGTTTGAACTTAACACATGCCATTCCATTGAGAAAGGGGTTTATTTTAGCTTGAAGTCAATCTGAACATTGTTTTGTTTGTGTATGTGTAGCCATGCTGGATGAGGATGAGGAAGACAGAGTGGATGAGATAGCTCTGCGACAACTTACAGAAATGGGGTTTCCAGAGAGCAGAGCTGTCAAAGCCCTTCGATTAAATCAGTAAGTGTACTCAGCACACTCCCTGTAAATTACCTGATATGGTTAAAAAGAAAAATCTGCATTTTTTTTATCAAAAGTCTCCTTATGTGGGTCACCTAAAACTAGGTTGGAAGAAGCATTAACTCAAAGAACAGTGCTGCCTCAGGCAGCGCGCAGGTGGAGATGGCTCAGGGAAGGGGAGACTGTGCTGTACTGGCTCTGGAAAGAATAGCTGCTCGGCGGTTCACAAGGCTGCCAGGCTGGCACTGTTTCCAGGTATTAAACTCACATTTTCTTCCACTTCTAGAATTCAAATTTTTACAGAGAGAAAAGCAAACCTAGCCCATCCACGTTGATCTTTCAGCTGTAGAAAAGTACTTTATGCTGATCTTTTAAAAACATTCCAAGAATATTGTAGAGTTCAGATAGCAACTGTAGGAAAATATGACAACTACTACGTTGCCTCCTGCCCTAAGAAGAATCAGCTGTACTGCCTCACTCCTCAGAGGGGCTTGTTAGGCCTTTCTCAAAAATGTCTAATGATAGAGAATCCATAACACTCCAGTCACTCTTTTCCAGTATCTCTCCCTTGTGGCTCAGACTTTCTCCCCTGATGTCTTCCATCTTTCATGTTGTAACTAAAAAGCCAAATAGGCAAAGGCTTTCCTTTCTGCGAATATGTAACAATTCCCATGTATCAAATGAAATTACATGTTCAGTTGCCCTGTCACTATCTTTGCTTTCTCTGTATTCATTCGGGTGCTCCCAAGATCCCTTATCTGGAGCACTTGCATGGGAAGCAAGCGACCCTGTTGTTATCCTGATGTTCTTTTCCCTTGGGCTGGCTTCTCCTTCGAGGGATCACGGATTTCTTAAGTCAGAGTGGAGGAAGAACAGAGTGCTACCTGTCCGGGTGCATTTGCCTGTGTTGAATTTTGCCCTTGCTCAAGGCATATTGTGCACATGTAATGTTTTTCACCCTCTTCTTTTTTTTTTTTTTTTTTTTAATTGTGGTGTTAATGTCATTCCTTGATCCCTGGATGGATGTCAGAGATATCTCCTTAACAACAAAGCAGCTTGCATCTGAGATGTTCCATGAAAATTTGGAACGTGCTTTGTTTGCAGTTTTGTCAACAGTTGCAATTAGTGTTTGTCTGTGAAGTAAAGCAGATGACATGGAGAATTAGGTGACTCCCTCAGAAATGCCTTATAAAATCTGGGTTGCAGCTGTCCAAGTTGGACTTCATTCCTCTGAGAAGATTGTGGTGTCCCGAATGCACAGAGAATTAAGGTGCTCTGAGATTTGCTCCAAAACTTTATTGTTTATGGCTTTTCAGATACTAATTAACCTGCCAGTCAGTATACCACGGGAATAAATGCAAAGGCATGTGGAACACTACTGTGCATCTGGAGTGTTTCTCACCCCTATTTTTGGATTTGCTTTTCAGTATGTCGGTGACACAGGCCATGGAGTGGTTGATAGAACACGCAGATGACCCTACAGTGGATGCTCCGCTTCCAGGTCAGACTCCAGCAGAAGCCACAGCTGAAGCTGGTGCATCCTCTGCTGAGGCGACTGCAGGTCCCAGTTCGGAAGCGGGTGGGGAAGAGGCCAAGGATGAGCTGACAGAAATATTCAAGAAAATCCGGAGGAAAAGAGAGTTTCGCCCAGACCCACGAGTACGTGCTGCTTATCTCGCTGTATAACCGTTAGGATTTGAAGGGACTCTGCGGGCACCGTGGAATCCAAATAAATGTTTAGTTAATAAATGGAATGGGCCATCTGGGTAGACGTATATTATGCTGGCTTGACAGTATTTTAGTGGAAGTCTTTAGGGACTGTTTAAATTCAGGTTGCTGAAAGGGATATTACCTAATTAATGCATTGCTGTCTCAGATAACAGTGCCAGTAATTTAGATACTGCTGCTTCTGCACCTGAAAACTAACTGACGGGACTGAAATGAGCTGCCAGGCTCCTGGCATTGCTCTTTCCGTCTGCTGTCTAGGAAGGAAGGCTTGCAGGACCTTAGGTCCTTTTGCTGTAGAAAAGGACAGAAGAGCATCATTGTATTTAGGAGACAAGGAAAATTACCACCAGCAGATTTAAGTCTTGGAGCAAATGCAGAAGTTAACCTTTTTTTCAGAACACAGTATTAGCTGAAGTGAAAATATGTGTTGTTATCATACTGTAAACTCACCAGGAGGTGCTCTTTAGAATCTAGTGCTTTGTTTTCACAACAAAGCTGTTTCTTGAGATTTCAGTTAAAAGCTGCAAATGTATTTGATGACCTGGCTACAATTTCTAAATGATTAAACATTCTCATAACAGCATCTAGGTACGCTTGTCTAAATACATAACACTCACCGGCAATATAATAAATCCAGGAAGTGAAATTAAATTGAGTGAATAGAACTAGGGACGCGCGTGAGCTTGATCTGTCAGTGAGATGTGAACAAAAGCTTTATGACATGAGAGAAGTTCTAAAATAAGGTGTTTCTGTCCTGCTTTTCTCCTTTCTGCCCCAGGTACACTTGCTCTTTGCTTTGCATTCAGCTTTCAGGGCTGAGGATAGGAACTGCCGTCCCTCTTAAGATTTATTCTTCTTCCATAATAAAGACACTTTTGATACAGGGTAGTTGAAAATAGATAAGATTAGTGGTCTACAAATGGAAATAATGGCAGGGTTTAGCCCACAAAAAGCTCCTGCACAGAAGGTGTAAGGATATGATTGTTCTCATTTCTGTTTTAAATGTAACATTTATTAAGCTGTGCAAATCTGATACAGGCTGTCATTGCCCTGATGGAGATGGGATTTGATGAAAAAGAAGTGGTAGATGCACTCAGAGTAAACAACAACCAGCAAAATGCGGCTGTGAGTACAATGTCATTTCTGTTCCTTATTGCTATAATAGTCTGTTCAACCGATTCCTTTAATCATTGAATTGGTTGATGTTTTGATCTGTCATAAAGCCCAACAGTCACTGGAGATGAAATGAGCACTATATATTCTGTGCCTCTTCCAAATTAGATGCACAATGAGAATACAAAGGTTTTAGACTTCTTAAGAGGAACTCAGCATGCGTGAGGTTGAGGCTGATCTGGTTGATACAGCGTATGTGGATTTTCAAAAAGCTTTTGAGAAACTCCCTCACCAGAGTCTGCAAAAGAGAATGTGCCATCATAAGAAAGGAAAAGGTATTCCCAATAATTGATAACTGATTAGAGGACAGGAATAAATGATTGAGCAAGAGATTCAAGCCATGCAGTGTGTAAATTACCATTCTGCGGCAACGCATCCCACAGTTTACAGAATCCAAAAACATAAAGGTTTTCAAAGATTGATTAGTCCCCAACTAGTGGATGATATTTTAAGGAAAATCATGTGGGCACAGCTGACAGCCAAGGAATCTTCTCTTCTTAAGCATCCAGTGCTGGCTACTGCTAGAGGATGTTGGGCTGGACGGTACTTCAGGCTGTCGCATTGTAAGTGTTGATGGGGCTCCTTTTGAGGCAGTACATAAGTAGGATAACACACATCTTCCCAGCACAGCTGTTGTTCCTGTTGAAATAAAGGTGTGGGAGCAACACACAAATGAATAGTAATCTAGTGTGAAAAGAAATGTGAGGGGAAAAAAATACTTTTAACATGCCATGTTGTCAAAACTTTTGAGATGCTTTCGTTCTGATGGAATCACTCATGAAATCTGTTGTGCCTGGTGATTTCTTGCAGTGTGAATGGCTGCTGGGAGACAGAAAGCCTTCTCCAGAGGACTTAGACAAGGGAATTGACACCAATAGCCCTCTCTTCCAAGCCATCTTAGAAAACCCAGTCGTACAGTTAGGGCTAACCAACCCTAAAACTCTACTAGGTAAGTCCTGCTTGGGTTCCTGATATATATATGCTGTCTCTGTAGTTGCTGGCAAATAAGAACAGGGACTGGATGATGACAGCACTCTTTGTGGGAGAGGTGCTGCTCTGTACCCTTTTCCTCACTTTCAGCAACTGTATTGTTTGTTTGCTTCATACCGCAACTCAGCGAAACCTAGAGCAGAACTTGGGGCTGTCCCAGAAACGCTACTAATTCCCCAGGCTGCTGCATTACTTGCTGAACTCGGAACTTTAATAGCTGCTGGCTGCAGTGCTTTTGTGGATTTAGGAGACCTTTTGTGTCCTCCCTTTGGCCACGAGGGGAAAAATGAGGAATGTCTGTCTAGAACGCTGATTATTTCACAGAAAAAACAAGGCTGTCTCCTGCTGTAAAGCTTACTGTGTGCTGAGGCCTGATCACTGGGATGGAAGATAACTCGTGGAAGAGTAACCAAACAAGAAGCCTGAGCTCAGGCCTTGCCTATCAAAGCTGAGATAACGTATGTGAAAATACTGTTTGCCCTACTTGAGTTTCAGCTCCGTGGTAAAGTCTGTGTGTTCGTGGTCTGAAAGGCTGTGAGCACAGCAAGCACCCAACTGATGAGCCTGATGGTGAAACACAAATCTCTGATAAATTGGTCTCTCTGACGCTGGAGGATGATACAGAAGAATGACATTGGCTCTGTGATGTATATAGAAAGTTTTGCATTTAGTCTTTGGCTTCAAAATTTATTTGAAGACTTGCTTTTAAGTAAAGGCTGTATGTGCAGCCTTTAGAAAATACTACTTTAAATGTAATTAGGAGAGTTTGCAAGCCTTTAAATAATTCAACAGCAGGACCTTCCCACCCTGATTTCTGAACAAATGATCTCCGTTTCCAACAAGGGTTCCACGCTGCAGCCCAGAATATAAATAGAAAATGAAATGCTGTTATACACGCTTGTAAAGCTTGGATGAACATCAGAGAATATATTCCTAATGATACATCTGCAAATTGCTTATGTCACAGAATTTAATAATGAATGTTTGCAATTAATTGGATACTTACAGAATGTTGATACATCTTTAGTTTTAAGCTTTTGAATCTATGTAAAAGAATATAGTTAAAGTGGTGAGAAGTGAGATCTGCTCTTTATTCTGGGCTTTTCTCTAGGCACACTGCATGACCTTGAGCAAGGTGTTAATGATGAGTCTTTGGGAGGTGCTGGGTACTTAACAGCTCTCACTAATGTCCCTTGGAGCTTTGTACACTAACACTCTTGGGAAAATTAAGACACCGACCTTGGTGCCAGTCTGCCAGGCTCTTACAACACTGACATTCGGGTGACTTCTGAATAGGTCAGATGTGCCACTGCTTTTTTTGTCCTGGACCATAGCAACAGCTCCAAATGTCCAGTAGTCCAGCTCAGTGTCTGTCACAAGGCTTATAAATTACTGCCTGGACCCAACTTCTGCCAAATCTGCAGCTTAGCTCTTGCAGTAGCTGTCTGGTTCCTTCAAAACAAGTAGAAGAGTGAAAATTGGCACATTTTAAAAAACAAACAAAGCAAACCAACAAAGCTTATTGTAAAGACAGCTGAGTATAGAAAGAAAAAACTGCTCTTAAATATTGGGATGGCTGTCACTGTTCAGAAAGGGAGGTGACTCTTCTGCACAGACAGCCTTTCCCCTTCTGCCTGGGTCCGGGCAGGTGGGACTGGCTGCCTCCCTGCCACCCTCTGCTCTCCAAACCCCAGGAAGGAGAGAGCACGTGCCGCTCCGAGGGAAGATGCTGCTTCCCTTTAGGCTCCAGGGGCCTCTCTGAAGAGAGAGCTCTGAGATTTGGGGGCTCAAGGGGCTACACTTTGCTGACTCTGCTGCTCCTTCCTGGGTAGCCTTTGGCTTACCTGCTCCTCGTTTTACTGGCTTAGTGTTCTCTTCTGAGATGTTACGAGAGAGGAGCCACAGGACAACCAGAGTGCAGCACAGGAGAGCAAAGGTAACAGAGCAAGGGGGCGACGGTGCTTTCTATGAACTGCCTTGGTTAAAAACGAAGAAGGAGAGAGATAATGGTGCAAGAACTAGCCATTAAGAAATGTAGGCTGGGATATGGAAAATCTTTGATCAGAAGAGTGGAGTTGCAGAAGACTCTTCTCCCAGGAGCATTGGCAGCAAATGGCCACGATGGGCATTCATAAATGGAGGAATTGCATGGTGTGGTCCCTGCTACTGTGTGTAGGCATTTGCTAAGGCTTTAGCTCTTCAAACCCATGTCCTTGAGGTTTTGTAAGGTGGACTATAATAATCCAGGCTGAGTATTTAATCACCCTCTGTCTGCAGTGAATTTAATGCTGAGGAATGGGGAAAGCACACCAGCCTTGTAGCATCCCGGGCGGTGGAGTCTGAGGAGTGCAAATGGTAAATGTATTATTCCCACCATTTTTGGGTCATGCTTGCCCACTGCCTTTGAGTTGCAGCCATTTCTAACTGTCCTGTTGTTGAAGCATCCCAAACGTGGAAGCCTTTGCTGACTGAAGGACTGAGTTTTGCAATTTCCCTCTCTCGGCAGCCTTCGAGGATATGCTTGAAAACCCCTTGAACAGCACTCAGTGGATGAACGATCCAGAAACTGGGCCTGTCATGCTACAGATCTCCCGAATCTTCCAGACGCTGAATCGCACGTAGAGGGGGGAAATGCCAGTCCACTGTGCCACTTCCTACTGTCCCTCGCTTCACCTTCTCCTCACCGGGAGGGTGCTTGGATTGTCTGGGGAGGGGGGCGGATGGAAGGGGATGGGGGGGAGATCCCGTCTGAACAGGTCTCTCGCACAAGAGCTTATGTAGTTACGGCCAACTGAAGTTAATTGCCTTGTGGATTTAGTGTTAGTGGAAGAGGTTTGAAGACTTGTTTATGTTTTCAGGTATTAGGTTTAAAATAAAGTATATCAAAAAAAAAAATAGGAAAAGGTTTTGTGAAAACAATTACAAATCTGATTGTTGGAAAGAAATATGATACTGCTTGTTAAAAAGGCCTGTGACAATAGTTTTCTAGCCAGTTTTGCTAGCATCTGGCTAGTGTTTACAAAAGGTCACTGACCACTAGCATAGGATATTAATCATCTCCATACAGTATTAACTTATGGCTATATCAAATTATGAAATGCTTTTTTAAATTGATTCTTAGGAAATGTTTTTTAAAAGTCCAAATATTGGGAGAGCAAGCACATTTCTATCCAAACTTGTTTATCTTACATTATAATTTAAACAGAATAATTCAGAGATGGAATTCTTTTAATAAATAGCATTACTTTTTCCTATTTATTTTCTGCATTAGTGTTGTTCCAGTCCCACAGTGGTTATACTTGTAGGAGATTCTCTGTCAGCTACATTAAAGATGCAGTATCTCTTTCACGGCTGAACTCACTACACCAAGACTTGGATTCTGGAGTAGGCTGCAGTTCAGAAGTTCATTCTCTGCCATATCCTAACGCGAGGAGGGATGTATTCACGTCGTGGGGCTTTTTCAGTTTATGTGCACGGTTTTGGAAAGGGAGACTCGTGGTTTATGACTTTGTTTCAAACTGTTTACAAAAAAGCAACTAATTTGCATGGGTTTTTCGTTGGCGAGCTGTAAAGAACAACTGCTTAGGTTTTTATCTTGTTTAACGTATTTAAAAGCACGCTTGAAATTATTATCATCTTTGAGATAGAAGTGGTGTTTCTTGACACTTATTTTTACCTTGAAAATACCAAGAATGTCAGGCTGCGTCTTTCCTATTCTGTCACAAGACAGACTTGAGATTTCAGAGAGGAGCTGTGAGCTTTTAAGACCAGAACTCACTGGTAAATATCCAGTGATATTTAGTTTTTACGACTGGGCTCTGCAGGTGTTACTTTTTTAACACTCTGAACAAAAATGGGTTCTGCTTTCAAATTAGTGAAACATGATTGACATCTGTCATAATCCCCACCATGTCTTGCGTTTCCTAAGCAAGCTCTGCCTCTCCAAAATGCAGAGTAACCGGATGGAGACCCTGTCCTTAAATAGCACGAAGGGCTCCTGTCAAACAGAGATCCTGAAGAGCCCTGAAAGTCTTTTTTTTTTTTTTTTTTTTAAGTGTGGGTTTGCTTGGGCTTTTTTGATGCAGTTGGTTGCATTTTTGTTTAAAAAAAAAAACAACAAAAAACAACAAGATGCAACCTGAAACTGTACAACAAGTTTTGGCCTGAACTTGGCATCTAATCTGTGCTGTTATGCAGCCGAGGCGCTGAAGTTGCCAATTTCACATAATTAATATGAAGGGTGGGGAAATCAAAACAGCATGAGATTTTATCTTGACTTACTATCCCAGGATTATTTTTTTTTTTTTGCTATTTGTAAATTCATATTAAGCTTTACGGTTCATGACTGTTGAAACATTTACTTCTGCACTTAGAAATTCCAAGCTTTATAGAGATGCCGCTTCAGTTCATATGGGGTGGTAAAACCGTTTTCCTGGACTCTTGCTAAGAACAGATCGACAGCATGACGTTAAATTGTCAGCCTTGTCCTATAACTGCAGAAGCTGGGAACCTGATCCCGCAGCCCAGTGAGCTGAGCACGACTCCTCCTGAGTAGCTGTGACTGAATGTTGTAGTGTTACGAAAGGTTTTGATTATTTTGTCTGGTTTTTTTTTTTTTTTTCTTACTCCCTGAAGCTTTTGGCCTGTAATACTAACACAAGACACTGTTACTTGAGGCTCTAAGAGGCACAAGTCCTTCTCTACCAATCAGCATTCTTGTAAATAGTCCTTTTAATGAGTGTTTTTAGAAGACAAAGCTGGGAAAGGCTGCCCCATAGTTTGATGGGAGGTTTTTTGGCTTCTGAATGAGTAAGTACAGGTTCAGACCTATCAAACAGACACTTTGGTAGCAGTCGTGGTCTTTGAAGAACACGAAGGCTTGTTGAAAGGCTTCTTTTGATTTCAGTAATATGTTATCAGACTCTGGAGTGGCTGTAGAGCTTTCAGACAGACCAGGCAAGGATCATCTGTCAACTTTAGTGTCATCTAAAAGTTTGGCATCTGGTTTGCTGGCAGAACCCATGGGACTGGCCAAATGGCAGGAGCGAGAGGCCCGTTTTGCCTGTGTGGGAGAGGAGCTGCCCCAGGACTGCCTGTTGGTGGTGCCGGGGTGATGTGGATGATGAACTTGAACCAACTCCCCAGTTTTGAGGGGGCCGAAGCTGGGCGCTCTCCTGATCCGTGGTGTCTTGACCCGCTTTGGAAAAGCAGAGTGGCTCATTTCTAAGGGTAAAGGTTCTGCTGCTTGTGTGTCTCTGCTTCAACCCCGCAGGAACAGCATCAGAGTGTGATGCTGCCAGGACCTGCTAATGAACCGTGCCTGTTCGTTAGTGTCAGTTTGATCAGGGTGATAACTTTTATCAGAGCTGCCTCTCTTGGTGTGCCAAAATGCGATTGGCGCCACTGAACCTTTTATAAAGTAAGGAAAAAAAAAGCGCATCAGTAAAACAACGCTTATGAAGAAGAAATGATACTCTTAGAAGATACGGTGCTGGACCTGGGCATTCTTAGCCTAATGAGCAGGTAGAGACCTTAGGGACAAAGGAATACTGCATCTTTAAAATGCTTGAAGGCTTGAGAATATGTGGTTATTTCTGGATTTCGTTATTCCAGAGCTCAGCGCTTAAACAGCTGAAGTGTTGGAGAGTGTGTTCTTCCTGATCTGCCAAACCGTTTTCGTGCTTGGTATGGCTTTAACATATAGCCCTGCTTGGCTTTCAGGAACTTAGCTTCCAGTGGGCAATAGGTGGAAAAGGCCAGAACATAGGAGGTGTGATGTTTGCAGCAAGGCATAGGAGTTGATTTAAAACAAGCGAAAACTACCCTTGAGGTTAAAGGAACAGTTGAGGAATTGATTCAAGACATCGGTGGTGGTGTTGGGGTAGGAACTGGTAGCGGAGGAGGGAGCTGCGTGTCCCCACCACACCTGGGTGTGTTGCTCCTTCAGCACAGGAAATGGAGGGGGAGGAGTTAAGACCATTGTGCTTGCAAAGGCATTAGTTGTCCCAATTTTTGCAAAATCTGCAAGAAAAAAAAATGATAAATCACTGCTTTTGAGTCAGAATGTACAGACAGGTCTCCAGGCACAGGCAGCGTGTGTGGTAGGATCTTTGCCTGGTGATAAACCCTTCTGTCCCCTGGCTGAAGGGCAGAGGACCGGCGGGTCGGGTCCCTGAGCACATGGGAATTGAAGGGTTTAAAAAAAAAAAACCTTTTTAAAAAAAAAAAAAAAAAATTTTGTGAGAATGAATTAGCCACCTACCACCCCGTCTCCTTACACCTTGATTTCACAGGCTTCCAAATATTCCCATGACCACGTTATGAGACACTTAAATATGACATGTCTTTGCTAGTTATAACTTGAACACCGGAGCTGCGAGCACGGGACTCGAATCTGTAAATCCCTACTCCTGTGAGTAATTCTATGGCTGGCTCTTACAGTTCTATCTCTTTGCCCCATCGGTTGATACAGACAATCTTCTATCTTTTGATATTACATGACTCTTGAAAGCTAGCTAGCTATTTATTTAAATATATGTAACGTATAATTTTTGTCATCAAAACACTGATATTTTTAATAGAAATGTACTCTACGGAAGTTTGTTCTCAGGGCTTCATATTTATACTCTTTATAGGGGGATGCATTTAATGGGATGTATTGGGGGGGAAAAAAAATAACAGTGGCCACTTTACAACTTGGACCTCGATTGTCTTGACGTGTGAGCCTGAGTTAGTGTGACTCCTAACGAACCGCTCCTGTCTGCTCCAGCCCAGAGAACCTGCTGGTCTTTCTGTCCCTGTGAGCAGTGACGTGAGTCTTCCTTTCAGATCGCTGCATCCCTCTATGGAAATGGTCACGCAGGGTTGCCCCGAAACGCCACACTTGGCTGATCTTTATACCATTTCAAGGACGCTTCTGCTCTCCGTGCAGCTGGAAAATTAACTTTGCAGGGTTTCTGAAGCAGTCATCGGTGCGCTGCCGCTCCTCTCCTGGGGCGGAGCGAGGTTCGCTCCTGCGAGAGCTCGGAAACCTCCAGGTAATCACTGGTTTTTTGGCTGCTCACAGCCCCTGTCACAGAAGCGTCCCAGAACCTTGAACCCCATTTCTTTCCTTGCTCTCCTGGAACCAAACTTGTCTTTTGGAGATTGATCTTCATATCCAAGCAACACTTAAGTGGTTATTGAAATCCTTTTTAGTTGGGACTGTTACAATTTATATATATATATATATATATAAAATTTTTTTTTTTTTAGGCATTGTGATTCATGGGCTGAGGATCTTTTAATATATTTTGAAAGTTGTTTAAACAAGCATTGCACCAAACGAATGTATAGTAGCACTGTCAGCAAATATTGCCAGTGGAAGAGATACAGGGGTTACGCTCAGCTCTACTGCAGCGGCAACTCTGCAGCCGTAGCGTGCCCAGGATAGTGTTTCATCCAAAGTAAATGCCCTGGTTTTCTACTTTTAATAAATAGCATTTTTATGAACTAGCAGAATAGCGGCGCTTGCAGCTGGGTGTTTCCATCCCATCATAAGTCCTTGTGCTTTGAGGCATAAGCCAAACCGCTGACGGTGTCTTCCTCTCTGGGCTCATCCTTCTCCTGAAGGATTTGTGCTGGTTCTCGGGGGGTAGGACTTGGGAGCAGCCCCCCCTTCCCACGGAGGACACGGGAGCGGTGTGTGTTGCGTCCACGTGAATGTGCTCTCATGGTGGTTCTTCTCACCTGCATCCAACATCTAGGTATAAAAAGGGGTTTTTTTAAGGACCTTTTGCCCTAGACTTGAAGATCCTTCAATGCAGATCCCGTTTGCCGCATGTAAACTCCAATAAATGTAAATGCATTAAATTCTTACTGAATTTGGGTATAGTTTTATATCGTGCTCTGGGGAGAGGGAAGAAATTAGATCACGTTTTAAACCAAGCCCCACAAAACAAAGTGTCTTTGTCGCAGCAGGTAACAGAGGCCTGTAGAGATTTTTAATTTGCATATTTTTATCATAGGTTAATGAACTGTACGAGAATGCGATTTGCTATCTGGCACTTACACGAGGCAGCACCACTAAAATTATATCGCAAGGTACTGACTTAACATTTATTTTTATTTTTCATTTCACCTGTGTATAAAATAATTAGGTACAGCATATGATAATTTTCCTGTGGCACTGACACTGGTGTGTGGCATGCACAGCTGTTTCCAAGACGTAACGTTCCTTTTACGAAGCTTAACTGGGGCGGCCGTCACTGAGCCTGTGGAATTCAGGGTTCATTCTGGACACGCTCCCGTGGGTCGCTCCCCCCGAGTGGGAAAACCAGGCTTTGCTCCCGTACAGCAGCCTCCAGGCAAAAAAAAAAAAAAGAAAGGGGGGGGGGGCAAGAAATACTACTAATTTGTTATCACTTTAAGCAGTTGTTGTTGTCTGCTGAAATATTCCTGGAGGTTTTCAGGGTTGTGAGCGGAGCCAGACCCGTTCGGACTGAAACGACCGCGTACCTTCGGCGTGTGGAGGAGCCGGACCCAGGAGTGAGACTAGAATGAGCGCTGAGTCTCTAGACCTGCTCACACATACACACTGAAGACACTGATGTTATGTGTGCTGTAAATTTATAATATATCTTAAAAATAAAGGGTTTTTTTGATTTATTACAAGGTGTTCCGAAACGTCATTTTCAGGAGCAGCAAAGGTTTATGAATCCCCGTCGTTCAATGTTCCTTGTATCTGCAGAGCACTGGAATTGTTTCTCAGAAAATAAGGCATTTCAATAGCTGGGCAAGAAACCTGTAACGGAATTTGTGCGGAAAATCCTGGTTCAGTGGCTGGATTTGCACCCGGAAATTATTTCTCTATTTTACGTGGGTAAGATCCGTCGCAAGGGCCATGCGAAACAAGATTTGGTGATGCCCTGGGACGAACTGATGCCATTTAAGAGGGATTTATCTTGACGGTGGTTGACTGATAGGTTGGAAGCCTTTTCTTCTGACGCGGGACAACCCTCATAAAGGGAAATAGTTGGAGCACCAGCAGCTGGTGGGGTGGTGGGATGCAGCAACGTGGACATGAGGAAACCAGGATGCCCCCCTGACTCTGCCCATCCCGGTGCTGCCACCGGCTGTTTGGCAACGAGCTGGGAAGCTCCAAGCCTTGCCCACGGGTGTGTGGTTGCCTCGGAGGCAACTCGTGAGGAGTGTAAATGCAGGAGGTTGTTTCTCTAAGGAAGAGGTGGGGTTATTAGCGTTTTCACACAATGTTCGGGGCGAGGAAGGGCACCTGCCAAGCAGCCTGTTTGTTTAGTGCCTGTTACAGCAGCTGGTGAGGAGTTCAGAGTAATTTTCATTGCATCTCGTGAAAGACGGAGGATTAGTGTCCGAGACACCTAAACGCCCCTTCTTCAGTGCGGGGTTTTTAACGTTGTGGTGTTAAATGCAGGCATTTTGGTGGCCCCTAACTCGGATTTCCTTTATGCACGGATTAGCAGGAGGCTGCAGGACAGTTCAAAGGTCCGGCTCTCCACTAATTTAAAATTAAAACAAAAAAAAAAAAAAACCCAAAACCAAACCCTTAAAGCAGCTGATGATGTATCATTAGATAATGGTGCTTCTCGACCTAAACTGGTACAGCAGGTCTAGGCAGAAATCCACACCTTAAAAATTAAAAAGTGCTGCTCTCTGAGTGACAAGAAGGGCTGTAATTGGCGTGGGGTTTGTCGGCTCTGGAGGTGCGAAGGGCGCTTTCGGCGCGGGGAGGTGTCGCTGGCGCTTCCCAGCAGCGATGAGGGGAGAAGCTCCTGCTGCTCCGGCCCCGGGAGCCGCCTCCAGCAGAGCCCGAGTCCCCGCTCCCAAGGGAGGGGAAGGTAAGTACAGGTGGCGCTCGGCTGTGAAAACGCGGCGCGGTGTTGACGAGGTGAGACATCACCAACACCACAAGCACGAGAGTCGTCCCCGTGACGGGTGGTTACCGCAGCCTCTCCCAGCAAGCGGGCGTTCTCCTTCCGTGTGTTCCCTCTTCTCCCGTGGGTTGGAGGTCACCAGTGGCACTTAACCCATAAGTAGGAGCAGAAAACTGTACAATTCCCTGGCGGGTCCCTCCACCCTGGCTGCCTGGAGGGGATTCCAGCAGAAACGGTGGATGCTGCCCCTGGGAGCTCCTGCGCCCCGGCAGCCCCATGCACTCGCATCAAGGCTGCAGTTTCCCTGCTCTCTGCATTATCTTTATATTTTAACGGTGATTTTACTCCGACAGCGGAATTGGCCACAGGAAGCAGCGGCTCTGGAAGCTGCGGGGGATGCTTCGCTATAGGGGAAGTGGGTTTGGGGCAGAATCAACGGAGCAAATCCTTTAATCTTGCCAGCCAAAGCCTTCGCTTCAAGATGCAAGATTTGCACTTGTGAGCTGGGCCATCGCTCCCGTGGCTTGGTCCTGGAAAATGGCTTGGAGACGGGCAGGTCTGTAGCGTGTGTGTGTGAGCAGCGTTGGTACGACTGCCAGGGAGTGTGACCCCAGTGGGGACGGCAGTGCCCCTGCCCCGTGTATCCAGTGTCACCAGGAATCCGGTCGCTGGTGGAGCTGGGGGAGGGACATCAGTAACTCGAGATGCGCTGGACCAGACCACGCCGGACCAAAATAAACCTGGAGAGGTGACCAGCTCTCTCAACCCCAGGGGTGTAAATCAGATGGCTGGCCCAGGAGCTGGTGCCCGAATAAACAGTCTGAGTTGAGGGTCCGTGGTTGCCAGAGGCTCCTGGGGAGTCACCGGGGGCTCCAGCACCGCGGTTGCTGCCTCCCCCGTGCCGGGTGCTTGGCTGCGGGTGATGAACACAGCAGCTGGGAGGATGCAAACCCCGTGTCTTGGGGTCCTGCACCCCAGGATGCGGTACTGCCGCTTCCCCACGGCTGTCGCAGGGAAGAGCTGCAGCTCTCCACCAGGTTTCGTTAAGGATGCCATCGCCGTTCGCGTAACGAGCTCTCCCACTCCGGGAAGCGGCGTGCCCCGGGCGCTGGGCTGGCCGAGCTGGTTCCACACCAGAGCTCTGCGTGCGCGGCACAAGCCACGGCCACGGAGGCTTTGTGCTTAATTCCTGGTGGGAACTGTCTGAGCACCCCGGCGCCGGGCTGTGCGGGTGTGAGTGGCTGCCGGTGCACTCTGAAAAAGAAATTATTCACGGAAGACTCGGAGCACTTATGCATGATGTGGTTACTTGGCTTTTACGAGCCATAACTTGGGCATAAACCACATTTATGTTGAAGTGAACCTCTATTTGTCCTCTGAGGAAGGGCTGCCCTGGAGGGAATCTGTGCCCGGGAGTCCCGTACCCACGGCAGCCCCCAGGGGGTGGTTGAATTATTCAGCTCCTCGGCGCTGCCGTGCAGGGAAATAGCACAGCCCCGGTGCCGCGCTGAACCTGCCGCCTCCAGCCTCGACCCCTTCCCGTGGCGTGAGGGCCCTGCGGGGGTTGGGACATCTCTCTGGATTTCTTGGCACCTGGGATTAGATATTTGCTCCATTCCCACGTGGTCCGCACAGCCCCTGCCAGGGAGAGCCAGGCGGTGTGGGCTGCTGGACCCCCACGGCTCCTCTGTGAAGCATGCAAGAGAAGGAAAATAGTTTGGACCCTTCTAAATCATCCTTAAAAGGACACCAGGCGACTATTTCTGTGCTCTTGGCTCACCATCGCAGCAGCCCTCTTCCATCTGTGTTTTCCCCTACACAGGAGCCCGTTGCCAGGCTGCGTGCGATGAATCACGGGGTGCTCTCCACATTTACCCCCATTCGCCTGGCTCCCTCGCAGACGGGCACCTTCCTCCCCTGCTCCCACATGCAAGCTCTCACCAAAGAAAGAAAAAAAAAAAACCACACAATCCTCCCCAAAATCTGAGCTCTGGGCCCCGAGTGATCCTTCCCCATCCCTCTTCTCCCTGCTTCCCCCAGCGCGGGCCGGAGACGGCAGCAGCCGGCTCCTCCTGCCAGCCCCCTCTCCCCCCTTGCAGGAGCATCGTGCCCGGCACAGTTGAGCCTGGAAGAGATTTGAAATGCTCTGTATTTTCCTCCAGCCCAGGTGTTTGGAAGCAGGATGGTGCCTTTCCCCACCGGACACCCGGGCGGCTCTGGCCACCGTGGGCTTCCCCGGTGCCGTCGCTTCCCGGGCTGAGCAGTCGCTCAGATTTCCGTGGGTTACCGTGAGCTGTATTTATAGCTTGCTCTGCTAAAAATAAAAGCCTCCAGTGTTGGGTTCCCTGATCCCAGCCTCTCATAAGGAGGGATGCCCGCGAGCCCCGAGAGGCTGTCTTGGGGGGATCGAGTGATGCTGCTCACACAGAGGGCTGAGGAGAGTTTATTTCTTGGAGATGGTGTAGCTGCTGTCTGACCTGGGGCTGCTTTTGCTCAGTGCAGCGAGGACTCATCCTACTAAAATACTTTATTTTGTCTCATGGGGCTTGATGTAAGGGAGCCTGTGAGCGAGAGGGGGGGAGCATCAGCACTTCTGGCTGTGGCTATTCAGTGTGGTGTGTGGCAGCCCCGCAGAGCAGGGCTGCGAGCAAAGGTGCTACCAAAATGCTCTGAAAATTATCTGGGTGTGGAGCGTTTGCCTGTGGTGGTGCCTGACACCCCCTCCCCGTGTGTGTGTGTGTGTCCCCAGCTAACGCTTCTCTCTCTCTTGACTAGTTTCCAAGCGAGGCCCCTTTTCAGCTCCCACGCAGTGACCTTGCGGGGCCACCGCGCTGGGGACCTGCCAGAGCCTCCCAGGTGCGGGCAGGGTCCCCTGGGGACGGTGCACGGGAGCAGCGTCACCAAAGACAAGGAGCCCGATGACCCCCTGAAGGCAACCTCGCCCTGTTCATGCGCCTGGCACAAAGAAGCCAGTCAAGGCAAGTGATTTCCAAACCGGTTTCCTTATTCTGGTTGCGTTTTGAAGAGTCACAAGGGGAGAGGGGGCCCCGTCTGTCCAGGGTGTCCCCCCTGCCCTGCCCCAGCACCCAGCCAACACGTGCAGGGGTTCTGGCATCTTCTCCCCTCCCAACTCCGTGATCTCCAGCACAATAACACCAGGACCCCGTTGAGATGCAGCCCGGGGTGGGCTGCAGGGCTGACTCTGGATGTTCTCCCCGCACGAAACCTTCCAGCTTTAACCAGCAAAGCCAAACTGGGAATATCTGCTCCCAGCATTGCCCTCACCCCTCCAGCCCCCGGCCCCCTCCTCCACATCTCTGATGTCATTCAGAAATGAGTGTGAGTCATTCAGCCGTTGCCGTGGCAACGCCAGTGATGCTGGGGAGCGCAGCGCTGCCCTGCTCCCCCCAGCTCTTCCTGGGGAGCGGAGGGGACCGAGCCCCCCGGCGCTGAGCCCCTGGGACGTGCCGTGGGCTCCCCATGCCACGGGCTGCTTCCCAGAGCCCCCCGCGACCCCCGAGGCTGCGAAGATGCCGGCGGCTGCCACGGGTAAGTCGGTGCTGTTGGGGATTTACCCATCCGGGGGGAAGCTTCTGCTGGGGGTCTTATAGCATCCGTTTGTCTTGTCCAGCAGGACAGGCAGCAGCACCCAATGCCCCAGCCCCCTGGATATGGGTGTCCTTTGCAGCTTCCCCTTCTCTGTGTGCTCCTGGCAGCCCCAGGGGTCTCGTCACCCCAGTTCCCAGGGCCAGCCGGGGGGTTATGGGCTGCTCTCAGCCAGCTCTGAACCTCGGGGAGCGAGGGGCCCCCAGGGCGGAGTGGTGCTGGGCAGGTATCAGCCTCAGCATGTGTGGGGACAGTGGTGGTACAGCACTGCATGTGGGGTACCAGGGCCACACAGCCCCCCATGTGTGGGTAGCATCCGTGCCTGATGGTCCAAGTCACCGGCCCCGTGCCCCCTTTGCCTAGGACAGCGGGGTCATCCCGTCTCAGCGGGATGGGACCCTCACGAGCCGTGTTGTGTTTCTGCCCCGGGTGCTGCTCGTGGTGTCTCGGCCTCTCCTCGCTCGGCTCCGTCCTGGCACAGGGCTGTGTCCTGCCTGCGCCGAGAGGCTGCCTCTGCCAACCCCGGAGTGCGCCAAAGCCTTTGGAAGGGATATAGGGGGATACCCTGCCCTGGGCACCCCAGGGCGCGCAGGGACCCCCTTGTGTGCTGAGCCCTGCAGCAGGGAGGTGCACCCGGGGCACTGGCATCCCTGCTGGGAGCGTGGGGACCAGGCTGGTCCCTGCCCAACCCCTGCCTGCTCCCGCCCGCCAGAGACATTGGCATCTGAGGTCCATCAGCCAGAGTTTGCTGCCGGTGGCTCGGAGGTGCTGGCGTGGCTGGCTTCCTGCTCGGCGTCTGAGTTTTACAGTCAAGTTCTGGCTGTAAATAGGACCCGGCCAAGCCGGATTGAGATGTTTCAATTACCCTGACTAATTTGTACATTAACGTGTTTCTCTGGCTACAGATTTAAGAGCGTTCGAGCGCGGCATGTGCAAGCTGGCAGGGGCCCAGGGGGCTGAGGAAGGCGATGTTTGTTTTGGCACCTCTCTAGAGGCAGGGCAAGAGGGGACAGGGCTGCCAGGTGAAGGGCTCGGCTGCGGCGCGGAGCCGGCAGGGAGGTGAACCAGGAGCTGCGTCCCACCGGAATCGCAGGGGGCTAAAAATATTGAATGGGAATGAGTCGAAATGCCACCGCCCGCCCCCACCAGACCCTGCTGTGGTGGAATTAGAGGAGCTCTAATTTGCTTTTGAGGCAGTTTCTGCTCTTTAGAAACTCTGTGGGCTGAAGCTTTGCTCATTGAAATCACCCGGAGCGCGTTGCGGTGCTGTCCTCCCAGCCCAGGGCCGTGTGGTTTATATTTATGGAGGCGAAAGCTTTAAAATCCAGAAATGACAGCCCTTTCCTCGCGATACCCTCTGTATCTCAAGACCAAACCTGCCCCAGGGAAAGGGAAACGCCTGGCTCAGGTATATCCTCCCCGTGTCTGGGATGGAAGAGGTGATTTTCCAGGACCCGGCAGCAGCTTTTGCCTTTGTGCATCCCCCGGGGGACCTGGAACAAGGCGGCCCCGGTTTTGTTCCCACGCGAACACCTCCCTCTGCGCAGCGAATGTGAAACGTTTCGGTGAAATAACGATGTTGTAACACGTTTTTGGAAAAGGCTGGCTGGAGTCCGCTGTGGATTCCCAAAGGTAACGCCTAGCAGAGGTTCAGGACGTTGTTTTTGAGGATAACCACGTGCCGGCTCGTGGGGAGGGAGGGGGGTTGTGCCGTTCTGCTTGAAGTCAAGTTCTTGGGGCACCGGGGCTTTGTAGTGCTCCGACCGCAAACCCCACGGCATTTATTGGGATGAAGATGCTGAGTACGTCCAGCCTTGCTCTCGGCTACTGCACCTCGCAAAGCGCAGTCAGGAGCAGGGGGCAGATGTTGCATTTTGGATTTTCCTCATTCACTTCTTCTGGCGCCTTTCAATTAATCATTGCTTTCCAATAACTTTTAAATAGTGGTGAAAAAGTTGGAGATAAGTCATTCTCTCTTTGCATAGTTATACATTTGGGGTAAATAGAGTTTTACTTTCCAAAGTGTCCTTAGGAAAAAGAAATCATCTGGGTAAAACAAATCAACAGTTCCCACAGAAATTGATTCCTGCTTGAACACAACCCAAATATGCCTGCTAAAAAGGGTTTAATGTATATAAAGATACACAGGGATAAAGAAAAATCTCATTTTCTCATTAATTAGATGATGGCACCACTCAAAAACCTTTGGGTGCTCGCCCAGCTGGTCTCTGGGGTCTCTGGTTGGGGTTGCTCGAGGAAGGATGAGGCGCAGGGAAGGCACACTGGGACCAGACCTCTTGGTACAGAAGTCTCGCTGGAAAACCTGGTGGGCTGTAAATGCTATTGACCCGTCATCCTCCTAAACGCAGCCTAGGGACTTGAAAAGTAAATAACCTTATAGATGAAAATATTTTACATGCTAAAACCCCTCCTGTTATTAATGCAGACACTTAAAACCCACCACCAGCGCCTCCAGAGCTGTAATTGCTGGAGAAAACCACGAGCCCCATGAGGGAGCATCCCGTTCCCCGCAGCCGGCAAAGGAAGGTCTGGCTTCCAGCGCGAGAGAGAGCAGAGCAGGGCGAGCTGTCACCCCTCCCTCTGCCACCTCTTCCCCCTGGCAATACCAGCGTCATTAATTAATGTTTGCACAGCACTTTGAAGATAAGTGCTAAATAGAAGTATTATTTCAGATGCGATGGGGATCACCGTCCTCGTGCCGTGCGTGGCCCCTCTCTGCGAGGAGCAGAGCTGCCGGAGGTCCTTGCCCTGGGGCGTTTGCCCCCGGAGCCATTCGGTCCCAGGGTCCGGAGGGGCAGGAGCAGCCCCGGGGGGATGCCAGGGGAAGCCCAGGCAAGGCTCAAGCAACAGGCGGGGGTGTGAAGCGGTACTTCCCCTGGCATCGTTTCATACACATCAAACGTTTTAAGCAAGGGGAAAAGAAATAAATCTGAATAACTTGTTGCGCTCATCAGCATAATAGCTGAGTTGCACACGCGTTACCTTTAAAACAATACGAACGCATGCATGAATGAAATAGAGTCCTACTATCTGTGCTTAATTTGGTTTCTTTATTTACATGAAAAACATCGCTCGTTGCGTGCGGTTCCCCGGTGCAGGAGGCCACACCACTGCATATTCCTCCCGAGTTACGGAGCTGGGTGTAAATAATTACTGACAACAGCATTATGCTGCAGAAGCCCTTCCCGTGGTGTTGGTAATGGCGCTGAAGTGACTGGTCTGTTACTAAGAATAATATTCTGCTCTCCGTAAGGCTGGCGAGATGATGAACTGCTACGGGAAACTGTGTTGTACAAGGGAGAAAAAGGTATTTTGAAGCTGTCAGAGCAGCAAATGGCTGAGGAGCCGGCCAGCCCACCCCCCCATTATGGTACCCTGACTTCATTCATCCAGGGAATATTTTAGAATCATAGAATCATAGAATCGTCCAGGTTGGAAGAGACCCTTGGGATCATCGAGTCCAACCATCTACCCTACACTACAAAGTTCTCCCCTATACCATATCCCCCAACACCACATCTAAACGTCTCTTAAACACATCCAGGGATGGTGAACACATCCAGGGACGGTGAAAAGGGATGGGAATTTAAAATGTCAAAAAGACATTTAAAATGTCTTTTTTTTATCTCTTTTTATTTAGTGAATTTCTAGTAAGGCCTAACTTTTTTATGAACTTCTTAGTATGTCCTGGAGGATGCTAAAGCCCACTGGCACAGTGAAGACAGATTTCTCCTCCTCCTCCTCCTCGCCTCCCGCAGTGGTGGTGCCAGCCCCAGCCCGTCCAGTGACCTCCAGAAGCCCCCGGGCTCTAAGTCGATCCCAGCTGGGGATATTAAGTGCTCAGCGCCGGGGCAAACGAGGCGCTGCAGAACTAAGCACGGGGAAGCAGATACAGCGGGGTTCAAAATTAGTGCAGGGCTGAAAATAGAGCCGTAAGGAGAGGGCTGCAGGCACGCACAGGCTGCTCCTCACCGCTCCGCCGGGGCCGGCCTCGGCGCTTGTGACCACCATGGACATTTTGCGAGGATAACAGGACAAAAATCCCGTTGATTCATTCAACTGTCTTGTCTCGCCGTGCAGTGTTTGTCCTGGGAAAACCTTGCCTGTTTGTGGGCAGTGTGTGAGGGGTCGGTGAAGGAGAGTCTCTTCTCTCCTGTTCTTTTCCTGGGAAGAGGACAAAAGGAGGTGAAAGGTGGGAAATCACCGCTTTGGAAAGTGTGATGAGTCCTCGTGGAGGAATGTCAACAAAGCAGAAATCAGGCTGCCCAGCACACCAAGATTCCCAAGTCACAGCCCCTCACCCTGCTTTTTTTGCTGATTTTAGCACTAAGAGCGTCACGCGATGGGTAGAGACATCGCACGGAATCTTCCCTCTCTGTAAATAGCTGCAGGGAGACAGGGAAGCACAGGTTTTCACGCAATCTCTGGCAGATACGTGTTTTCCTTCATCTGAAGGTGATTTTGTAAAGCTGAGGGAGAACCCCAGTTTCTCGCTGGGCTTTCTAACTGGAAGGTGCTGGTTAGTGCCACTGACGGGTCAGCTCTCGCTTCCTCTCTGTACCCAGGAGGTATCTCCACCCTACACGATCCCAGCGCACAGCATGTTGATATTTCTACAGACTATGCTTTTTTTACAATATAAATGTAGATCAGAAGTCCTGGGGGTGACAAGGGACCGATACCCTCATTCTACACGTCATCTCCGGTACTGATAAATGGAACACGGTGGAAGAAACCAAAATCCCAGGCATTCTTCCAGGACGGCGGAAAACAAGCACGTGGGTTCAGCTTCGTTACGTGCAATAGGTGTCGTGGTTGAGTATGGTAATTTCTCAAAGGTGTTACCTCCTCGTAATTAATCTGTGGGTTCTGCTGGAAGACAAGTTGCGCAGTGTTTGTCAGGTCACGCGTACACCCACTCCGAAGGGTTAAGGAATCCAGGAGACTAAAAGGAAAATTATTTCATATAGGAAAGCAATGTATGAACATTTTCCAGAAGAAAAGCCTTGAAGTGTGTTTAGTAGTGGGGTACAGGAAAGAAACAAGTGGTTCGCAAATTACAGATGAATTTGCTGCTACTGAATAAGGGAGAGCCCTTCATTTTCTCATGGAAAAAGCAAACACGTTTAGCAATCCACTGATGACCCTCCCATTTTAAATGCAGGCTTTTTATCTCCAGGACAATTTTGAGGACGCTGGCGTGGGATGGCACCCAGTTCTTGACAAACCACTTCACCATCAGCTAGAAAGTTTCCCCAAAACCATCAATTTCAGCCTATTTAAGGACAGGCAAATGCCCTCAGCGACAGAGTTCCAGGGTATTACCATAGGGGATTTCAGGGTGTTGCCGTGGAAGAAGTGGCAGCTCATTTCACCTCCGACTGGAACAGAAACGCAGCTCTGAGTGAAACGCTGTACAAGTGAAAGGGGGAGGACAAGAGGTAATTAATTCTGAGGCCAGGATCCCAGGAGCAGCAGAAGCCTGTAAAAGGAGGGCATTCTCCCGATGCTTTTTATCCACAATATTCATTTTCTTGAGCCAAACTGTTCCACTTTTTTTTTATTCAGAGAGTTTCAGGTGTCCAGGTAATACCGTGCAGGGGCAATCTGCCACCTTCTTAAAGCGTATTTCTAAGTGATTCTCCTAAATTTAACAGCTGAATCCATTCTTTATCTATAGCAAAAATATGTCAGAGGAAAAAGCAGCTCAGTTTTCTCCTGGCTGCACCTTCACCCTCGCATACAGGTCACCTGCTCTGAGAGTCAAAGGGACATTTTTTTTCTGCAATCCATTTAATGCCTGATCCACCACGTAAAAGAAAACATTCTTCCTGAGTTTAAAGGGGATTTGGTTTGGGCCTTAATCTAAAAACAAGAGCAGCTTGTTATAATGATAACGTCACAAAACGACAGCCTGGAAAAACTGTGTGGAAAACCAACCTCTTCAAACAGAGATTATAAAACAACGAGCAAGTTGTTTGCAAAGGACATCCACTTTAATTGCCTACAATCTTGCAATATGGAAGAGTGATAGAGGCTGGAATAACCTTTGAACGCCAGATCGTATTTCCTGATGACACAAACCAGAACGCCCTCTGCTTGCACTTTGGAAAAATATAGGGAAATAAATGTTGAATCTTAAGACAGACCCATATTAATCTTTAATGATTTTGAAACATTTATTTAATCTACCGGTTACATGCAGCAAAAAATAATTTATGAGAATCATAACAAAGAAAATTAGGTAGAGTAAGGTCAGTCTGCTATCACTGTTGTGCAGCTAAACTTATAATCACATTTTCAGTAGCTGGATATTAAGATAATTCATCTATCCAGCACAGGCATTAAAGGCTCGAACCTCTACTCAATCATGTAGCTTCGCTTTTCGGATGAGCCCTGAAATTCACTTGTCAAGCGAGTTAATCTGCAGGATCCGGTGCCGGTCCCCAAGGCAGCGCGTAGCAGTGTCTACCCGCACCCAGCAGCACGGCCCTCGGGTGATTTCGATCATCTAACTGCACCCAGCAAAGAACAGCCATCAACACCCCATACCTGCGGAACGCTCCTTGCTCTTATCTACGGATCAGGACATAAGGCGGGTGAAGAAATTCTCTACCTGTTAAGAAACAACACAAGATGCAGAAGGCGGGCTTCTGCCTGAAAACCATCCTTTGATGACGAGCAGATACTAACACATGGAGCTTTGGGGGAAATTATTTGTAATAACCTGAAGAAAAGGATCGACGATTATCAGCCAATGTTTTGTCAAGTGTGGTTGGCAGCAGAGCGAGATCTCAATCCTTCCTGCAATTAGACAAACCTCTGATTATACTGCAGTGGAGTTTATTGTGTAACTAAAGGTTTCCACAGCTAGTGATTTTTGTCAAGACAAAGTTTTTTTGGCATTTCTGTGCTTCCCTGCATCCAAAGGGAAGCCCAAGTGAAGATGACAAGGGGTTGTGCCACTGCTGTGGGGAGGCACACCGGGCTGCCAGGGCGAGGAGAGGAACACGGGCTGGCGGTGGGGGAGTTCAGCCGCACACCAGTCACTGGGACCCTTCTGCCTGTGAGCTGGTTCCCTAAAACTGTGCAAACCCTGCCTCTCTCCCGGACTGTGGGTTTCGAGGAGCGGGACCCGCCTGCCAGGGCTGCTATGCACTATGGATGGGGAAGCAGCCCAAGCCACTCAAGCCATTCACCCCACTTTTAACCAGAAAGGCTCCACGGTGGACCCCGCTGCTCAGAAACGGTAGCCAGGGCCAGGAAGCCACAGGGTCATCCCCGGGGCGGGGGCCGGCCTCCCCAACTCCCTCACAAGGGGTAAAAGATTCTGCGGCCTGAGCAGGCCCGGGGCCTTCGGTGGGGCCTGGCGGGTCGCTGAGGATGTGAGGGCTCGTCCGGCTCCCACAAGGCCCGGGGCAGGGCCACCCCAGCCCTCGGGCAGGGCTACCCCAGGCCCGGGGCAGGGCTACCGCATCCCCGAGTCGCTGGCCGAGGCCCGGCGGGACGCTGAGGGCAGCGGGGCTCCCCTCGCCGCGCGGGCCCCGTCCCCGTTCCCTTGGCAACCGTTGCCTAGCGAGAGCGGCGGGCGGCCGAGCCTCTGCGCCTGCGTCGTGCCTACGCGCGCGCGCGCGCCGTCCCCGCCTCCTTTCCCGCCGTGCGCGCGCGCCCCCCCCGGCCGGCCGGGAGAGGAGGGGAGGAGGGCGCGCGCGCGCGCGCGTGCGTTTGGCGGGCGCATGCGCGCGCGCGCGGTCCCGAGCGTCGGCAGCCGCGGCCCGACGGCGGCGGCGGCGGCGGCTCCGTCCCTCCCTCCCTCCCTCCCCGCCGCCCTCCTGCACCGGCGCCGGGCCCGGCCCCGCCGAACCTCCCCCGCCTCCCGGTGCGCCGCCGGAGCCCCGGGCACCGCGGAGGTGCTCCGCCCCTCCTTCTCCCCCCCCCCCCCCCTTCCCTTAACCCCCTCTCCGGCCCGGGGATGAGGCAGCGGTAGCGCGGCAAGGTGAGGCGGCGGGGCCTGTAGGCCGCGGCGGGCGGGCGTGAGGGGGGAGCGGCGGCGGGGGTTCGGCGGTTGCCGTGTGCGGAGCTGCCTGCCGGCGCCGGGTGGGCTGCGCCCCTCTCCCTCCTCCTCCTCCTCCTCCCTCTCCTCCTCCTCCTCCTCCCGGGTGGGGGCGGGGATGCGGGCTGGGCCGCGGCGGGGAGGGGGAGCCGCCGTCCCCCCCTGCCCTCCTCCGCGGCTTCCCGCCGCCCGGCGGGGCGAACGGGAATGGGGGTGCGGGCGAGAAACCTCTGCTGCTTCTCCTCCCGGGCCAGGCGAGGGAAGGAGCCCCAGGTGCTGCCCCGGCGCGGCCCCGCGGGGCGGTGGCGGTGGCGGGCGGGGGCCGCGGTACCTGCCCGCATTGTTCGGCGGGCGATGGGGGGCGGAGGTGGGGGGGGGGGGGGCGGCGGTGCGGGGGCTGCGGGGGGCGGCGGGGAGGGAGCGCCCCGTCCTGCCTTTATTCCAGCGGTGGGGCAGGTGCCGGGCTGCTCCTTTCTTCTTTGGCCATCGCCCGCCCGTAGCCTTGGCAAAGGGCTTTTTGTGGGCGAATCCGCGGCTTGCAATAAAAGGGATGCTCGCCCTGGGCTCGGATGTCTTTTGATTTCCGAGTGGATTTTAAATTGCTAAATAAGCCCTTGCGATGTAAATGCTGAAGGATGTCGGGCCTGTGGTGTTCCGCCCGCCGTATTGTGCCTGGCACGATGCTCCTTGGCCATCCCTTCAGCCAGCTCCTCTCCCCTGCGGTTTTAAAAAATGCAATGGTTTCAAAAATGCCTGTGTAAAAGTCCGTTGTCTTTTGTTTTTGTTTTAGATGGTGGATGTTGATGTTTGCGTGGGTGGAGATAGTACCAGAAGAAAAATGGATGCCCTGACAGATAGTGCAGTTGAGATTGTCCCTTTGGAGCTCTATGATTCAGCCAGAGCAAAAATAGCTGCTAATCTACAATGGATCTGTGCGAAAGCCTACGGAATAGGTAAGAGCACTTTTATCAGGGCGTCATTCTTGGGTTTGTTCTTGCTTTTTGCGTCTCCCCTGCCATTCCAGAAGTACTTAAACTGGGCTTAAATCACCTTTGTTTTAAATGTCAAAAATATGACCGTCTCTTTGCTTGTAATGTTGCACGTTTCCTGGTACCTTCGACGGGAATAATGGAACTGTATGAGATGCCCTGAATCAGCAAACTTAATGGTGAACGCTCGCAGATTGTGCTTGTGAAGAATGCTTACCTCGAAATGTTTAAATCCTCATTTTAGCGAAGTAAGACTTTCCTCCACAGAACTGTATGTCAGGGCTTGCAGGCCCCGAGTCCCTCCAGGCTGTGAAGGCGTTAGTCTGCTTCCTTGTCTAGTCATCTTGGCCAACGGATGCTAGGACCTTGATACTCTTTGTGTTCTCAGGAGGTTTGTTTGTTTTTTTTTTTTTTGTCAGATAGTTCATTTTGAAACCAAAACCACAAAAAAGTAATCAGTTCATGATCAGCAACATTCTTTTATGTAAATGTTGAATGAACAGGTACGGTTTGTCTGTGTTCTGTGACAAACAGCAAGTTGTAGGTGATAGAGGAATTCTTGCCCTCACATAGTTGTGAACCTTTACAGTCAAACGTGGAGAAATAAAGATTCTTGGAGTATCACTTGTACAGTATTTTCCTGACATCTATTGAAATTTGCTTTTTTGTTTTGAACTAGATCTATCTGTCTATTCTGAATTATTCTTACTAGATACATCTTGAGTTTAAGTAGTATCATTATGAAGAAATAGGATGGAATACGTATGTCTTTTGTTTATCCAGAATAAAACATGTAATAAAAACATACAGAATCTTGTTTTGGAAAATGAGGTAGCCCTGTTAATCTAAGTCTAATTCGCCAAACTCATAATATGCTTAATGGATTAGCACTAGCTTACTTTGTGACAAGGCTGAAGAAAAGCAGTCCGTTCCTGCAGTTAAATATTAATCCTTGTTGGAATATTTTTCTAAATAATTTTTCTTTGTTAATATTTCCAGTCTGTCAGGGTTCTCATTATTTTAATGTTTGTGGGGAAAACAGAAAATCATGGTTTTATAATGTTTAATATTAGTGAAGGTGTTTCATTACAAGCAACAAGAGACAAAAAAAAGCTCTGTTTATCTGATGATGTTTAAAAAAAAAAAAAGTGGGAATTTTAGGAGGGTGTTAGTAAAACATTGATAACTTAAAACAACATTTCCTCATGGAAAAAAATTTTCAGTTGGTGGAATTGTTTGTAATGTTTGCTGAAGACTTTTTAGTGATCAGAGATAAAATGGATATTCCAGACACGGAGAGGCACTATTTATATTATGACTTTGTTTCGGAAGAAAGCTGATCCTAAATTAGAATGGACTGGCACGGCTCCTACGCTGCAGAGAAGCTTTTTGGCCTCGTGTTTCTTGGTAGTGGCTTCAGAACTCAGGGTTGTGTCTGTGCGTCTCGGACCAGGTAACGGGTTAACAGCAAGTCTGTTTGTGCACTTGACAGTGCGGACTTACGTTGAATAAGTATTTGGCTTTCTTTTGATTAAAAATTTTAGAAAAGAAACCCACCTTTCGTGGTGACAACGATGTGATCTCCAGCATAGAGAAGGCCGTAGCAGCGCTTGCCAGTTTTTCTGCTTGTATTGAGGCTTGTTCAGATTACATTTTAATAGAAGTTAAATGCCACGAACAGAAGGAAAAAAATATTTTTGCTGGTGCTTTTGGTGTTGCATTGTTGGTTAGCTCCAGTGTGGGCTTGTGTTGTGTGTGTATCTTTGGGGGACCACGGCCCATGGAAATTTAGTTTGGTTTTTGAAATGGCTCCCGCAAGGCGTTGTCACGTAGTAAGCATTATTTCTGGAATAGCATTGCAAAATACTTAGAAATTTATAAGCCTCTTTTATTCATAGAGAGATGGGTTTAAAAAGGTTTCTTCTGTGATTATCATTTTGAATAATATTTGAACTTAATACGTTACTTGTCATCTCAGGGTTTTCTTTATGTGTTAAGATATTGGATGCTGTTCAGTGGGCAGCTATCAAGGAATTGTCAATTTGTTATAAAAAATCTCAGTAGGCACATGAAAGTTTAGGGGTGGCTTTTTTGTTACTGTTAGACCTAATTCTGGTCCATTTGGTGGGGAAAAAATGCATTTCTGTTTATAATATTAAAACACTGTCTTATGTTCTGAAGTAATTCTCATCTGATAGGGTTTCCACAACTGCTGTCAAGTGGCTAAGTAAAGAGTGTTTTTTGGAAATGTTAGGTCTGGAATTGACATATATGAATTGACATAATTTTGTGCCTTGATCTTTCAAATGCTGGTGCATATCCTGGATTTCATTTTCATCTGAGTAAGGCTAAGCTGGTGCTGAAGTGTGGGAATGGTCACAAACAGGAATTTGATTCTAGTGTAGACTGTTACTAGAACGCGTTCATGGCTGCAGATTTTACCTGAAACTGTATTTTCTATTTACTGTTACAGGATGTTTGAATTCTCTACATCTTAGCTGGCATCTAAGTAGGAAAATTCTTCATCCTTTCTTTTTTCACAAGGACAGATTACTGAGAGCATGCATGAAGAATAATTTGAAGCTGAAGTCCTAATTTGGGCTTTGTTTCATTTGATGATGCATTCCTCCTTTTTTCCCTTCTGGCCACGAAAAGAGAGAATTTTGGTAGCCAAACATCGAGCACAGCTACCTTGTCTCTTCAGCACAAATGCTGCTAGAGAGACTGCCCCTCTCCTTGGATGGGAATTGGGCTGAATGGTTTGTTTCTGGAAGCCCGTTTGTTTCTGGAAGCTCCTCCTGTCTCTCTGTGGTGGCTGCCTGGTTGTCACAGATGGAGCCCAGAGGGAGGTCTTACAACTGTTTGTCCAAATTCCAGAAGATAGAGGGGGAGGATGTTGTAAAGGAAAGTGTTTCTCGGTTCAGTGTCATCCGTCTCCCCAAAATAAACCTGGGAGTACTGTCCTGGATCACTCTAAAAGCCTGTGCGCAAACATCTGGAAACCCTCTATACACTGGAGAGGTGATAAAGTCCGTTTAGCTGAGACAGTAGTTTGAGGGAATGGAATTTGATTGGAAGAGAATTATCTTTTTTCATCAGCAAACTTTGATTAGAACCAAATGTGTGCTTTAAGGAATTCTGTTGGCAGCGTGAAAACACAATTCATAACGTTGGAGTGGCCGAGGAGCAAGGGAGTCGCTGAGTTTGTGGAACTTCGGTTCACGGGAGGCGAGTGTGGGAGGTTTGGAGAGGCTTGGCAGGCTGTCCGTGGGAGAGAGCACATTTTCCCGGGCGGTGGAATGAACCAGATTGCCAGGCGGTAACAGAGCCAGGGGCTGAGCAGAGGGAAGCGGACCTGGTCCTCCAGTGCCACTGTCCCCTCGGGCTCTGAGCAGTCAGAGGGAAGGCAACTAGTACATTTCCATTTGGTACAACTTGGGAAAATAAGCAATGACAATGAAAAGTTTTGATTTCTCAACAGACTCAGTACGGCATTAATTTATGCATAGAAATCATTTTTCCATCATCACGATTATAATGTTAAAATTCAGATATGGAAGGAGTGGATGGAAGTCTTTCAGCGTTGCAGCTTGCTGTGAGCAGGTGGGTTGTCTGCAGCCCTTTCCATAACAAATGCTGATGCTCCTTTAAAACAGTTTGTAAAATTCAGGTTATCCGAAATGAACTTGGTGGGTTTTACATATTTATTAGAGCTCGGAGCTTTACATAGTTTCCAGACTTAATACTAACATTAGCCTGAGACCTTTGGCAAGATACAGGCAGGAAAGCCAAGCACTAATATAATATATTGTAGGGGAGATCCAAATTGTGGCTTTTTTTGGTCTTTGAAGTACTTAATACTCACCTGTTAAATAAGGTTTTACAGTACCGTAATAGCTACCCGCAGTCACCGCTTGGTAGAGGCAGTGTGAGCACATTTCCTGGGCTAAATTACCTAAATCCCCGAGTTCCTTGCTTGTATTTTTTCTCAGCTGCCTTCTCAGATCCATAGTAAAAATATTTTTAAGCAAGCTTTTGTGTTTTGCAAATATTCAGTAGTTAAACGTTTGTTTCTTTAATAATGGCCGTTTGATAAACACTGAATATTATTTGTGTGAAGTTTACAGGGGTGAAGAATTCCGTAATTATTATTTTTTCTGCTTCATCCAGGTGCATGGCCTTATGCTCGGTCAAAAGGTATGATGATGAGAGCGCGGCCACTCTCACCGGCAGCGTACAAAATCTTCAGCTTGTTATTTTTCCTGCCTGTTGTATGTAAATTTTCATGTGTAATATTAGAGATCACTTACGGAGTTTATAATACAGTTCTGGAACGAGACCCAACAAAGAATGTTTTTATTATAGTGCAGGTGGTCTTAGTTGCCGAGAGCCTGTAGCTTCTGCACGTGATCTGCAGGTTAGAGGACATCCATACAGCGCTGAATAATTCTGTGAACAGATACTGATACTGATGAAATCCTACTCACGATTTGAATAAGCTTCGTTCTGTTTACCACGATGCTTTGGCTCTCTTTCCGTGTGAAACCAGTTCTTCGTGCTTCGGGAGGTAAAATAAGATCTGGGGTGTATCCACTTCTCCAGTTCAACGGATAAGACAAATTTGTTCAGATTGCTCCATTTTTCTTTATCAAATCATAATCAGGTAGTTGTCTTTGAACAGGTTTTTTTGTAAGTGAGAAGATAAAGAAATAGTCCCTACCCTAAAGCAAGAAGAGGGAGAGTCTGGCAATAATCGTCTCCCTGATGGTTGGTACAAGTGAAGTCCTTTTTGTAATCCTGTGAACTGTGTGGTACACAATGATTTGTTCTTGGAACTGACATTTCTTTGAGAGGTGAGAACTCATTGATATGATGGAACAGACCAAAAGAATTGCCTCATGAGGAATTATTATAGTTTATTGTTGAGTCCTTCATCTCTTATAAAAATAGCTGGCGGAGGCGTCTCTCCAGTGGGCTCCGTGGGGCAAGAGCACTTCAGAGTTTATGCTGCTGAAAAAAGCTGCTTGGAAAAAAAAAAGATGTTATTACTGTGGTTTTTTTCTAAGTGTGGGAAGTGGCAAAAATGAGCATTTTTGCTCTATAATAAGCTGACTGCGTGCAACTAAGTAACGTGGTATAAAATGTACATAAGATCCATGCGTGGAAGGGATCCGGTCAGCTCCGCTACTGAGTGTAGGGTGGTAAATGCTTCGACGATTCTTGGTAGCAAACTTCGGACAAACTGCATAAACGCTGTTTGCCTTCACAGGTCTGGTTATCGGGTTATGTGCCGTTGTTTTTAAGTTACTACAAAACCCGCTGGTAGTTTTTAAGCTTTACATCTTCCGAACACCTCAGTTTGTCTAAAACTGGCAACTGTAAAGCTCGCGTTGAAGCCGATGCTAACGTTTTCCTGGGGTAACAACTGGGGAAGCACGTTGAGGAAAACAAGGTGTTTACAAGCTTTTCGATAACGTTCCATCTTTTGGAAGTAAGGTGGTGTTGGAGACCTTTTGATAATTGGTTTTGGTGGACTTCGGTATGATTTGTTAAACTGCTCAAGTGGATGTTTTTGTAGCTATAGCTTAGAAGTTAATTGCTCAGAAGTTAATTTTTCATGTTGATTTTTCCAAATTCCAGAACATAAATGTGTAAAAATCCCAAGTTTTAATGAACGGAATTTTTCTAACGTCTAAGTTCGGTTATAGGTCGTGAAAGTAAGGTGTTGAAAAAGATGCTTATAGAAACTGGGACTTGGAAAGACGGGGACAAAGACTCCAAACAGAGCATTGACACGTTCTGCGGTGAGGAAAGCAAAAAGCGTGTGACACGTTTGGAGTTTGCCAGATCTGCAAAAACTGGGGAGAAAAGCATCCATAATACCGGTGGCTACTTGTGTATCCCATGTGTTATTTAAATTAGCACCGAGTTAACTCTGATGGTGTAAAATTGCCCCAAAAATTGACAACGTATTTCTGAGCTTTTTGGCAATGTGGGAATTTTGACATTTCTAAGGGGGTTTTGGAGAACGAGCAGTCCTGGGTGCTGCAGGTGGTTTATGTGGCATTATACTACAGACAAGACTAATTACAGAGATGTGAAAGATAAGATAGGTCTCTTACATTACGGTTTCAGATACAGATTTCAAATATTGAAGGTATCTGGGAAGGGTGTGTTACCCGTGTGAGGTGACTGCATTGGGAACAGGACTTCTGCAACTGTGATATTTGAAAGGTTCTCAAGAATTATATACTCGTGGAGCGTCCTTTTTCATTATGGCTTGTCCTGTCATTTATTTCTCATTTATTTGCGCCTGCCATGTGGATAGTACGGTTATGTCCAGTATGAAATAAATTTGAATTAAATAGTAAATATTGCAGCTCTTGAGCTTTGATGTGGTTTTTATATCTTAAAATGTCTGTGGGCCTTTAGTCAGGACGTCAGATTAGTTACAAAACTGTTCCTTTCTGTCACAGGCAAATTTAGCTGGTGGAAGTGCTGGGTGTAGAAGATAAAACTGGGCAAGTGTTTACAGTGAAATAAGTTGCAATTATGGGAAGATTAATGTTTATGAGTAACTGCTTAAGATAGCATTCAAATTATTGATCCAGATACTGGAAGTTATTCTCCTGTCTCCCCTCCCTATCTTTAATCTTGGTCAATCCAAATCTATTTAGTCCTTAAGCAATTATATGGAGATCAGAAACACGAAGTTAGAGGGTTCTTCAATATAGAAGAAAAAGATTTCAGATCTCTTGATTGAACGTTGAGACTGAAGAACAGTAGCCATGGTACAAGTTATATTTTTTTTTTTTTTTTTTTTAAATATATTGATTTCTGGGACATGGAATCTCATCACTAAGAAACTAGATCCATTTATTTCTAGAAAAGGCTTTTAAAAATCATTAAAATGTTGCTAGTCTAAATGAAAATGAATGTGGGAGGTTTTACTGCCCCTGTCACACAGGAAGCTGGGCATTGTGTTCCAATAGTCGCTTCTGTTTTAATAATGGGTGTAAAAACCCCGGTGCAATAGATTGTGTCCCTTGTGGGTATGTCAGTGTTGTAAAGAATGGTTTTTTGCTTTCGGTAGTCCCAGTCGATAACATGATCGCAGCCCGCCCTGTGCAAAGGGCGCTGGGGAGCACCGCAGTGAGGGGGTCCCTGGGCTGTGCCGGGGGCGCGGGGGGCTCTTTGTCCAGCCCGTACCCGCTGCGGAGTTTCAGACAGTCACCTCGGTTACCCGGCCCTGGGGGGTCCGGGGAGCTGGTGGAGGGCAGATGTTCACACTAAACCCCTCCTCTAAGTACTTCAGATTTCAGACATCCTGAATTTGCATTTTTTTTGTTTGTTTGTTTTAAAAAAGCCTTCAAAACTTGGAGTGGTGCTAATGCTCTTAGCAGAAATGTAATTTTATGAGCTAGTATTCTATTATTTCCTTTCACAAATAATTTTAGTAAAAAGCAATGTATCTTTGATTGTTAAAGGTGTGGCTGCTTGTAATGAAGCTAAAATGTTGAATTATGTGAGCGGCTTTACATTTTGATTTTTGGGTCTTTCCCCGGTCTTTAGAAATGGAAGCTCAAGTTCTCTTCCTGGAAATGGCAATGACCGTTAAATGGAATTAGCTTTCAACAGCCTCTGATTTTAGGTCAGGTTGACTAATGTTAAGAAGATTAAAAATACTTGAATTTATTACCTATTTCACAAAAAATGGACACCCATCTTAGCAAACACTATTTATGTAGTGCCAGTGGGGGTTTTATTGTGTCTCTTCAAACCATCTTCAGTATATAGTCCGTATATCATGGCATTCGGTGTCACATGAAGGAAAAACAGTGATCTTAATTTTTAAAAACTTTAAAAAGCTTCCCATTTTGAAAAACAGGGGCAGCAGGGTATGACTAACGGACTAGCTGTAGGAGCTGTTGCACCAACGCTGGTTTCCTTCATATTTTTATTTAAGTGAGATGTGTTTCTGGCTCGTGTAATTGATAACATTCTGGCTCAGTTTCTTTTCTTTATGGACACGAAGGGCTCTGCAGTGTTCAAACACTGCGCAGCTTATTTTGCGGTTCAAAGATGTGCTGGGGGGGGAGGTTTTTTGAATGGGGAAATTTAATTATTCTGGAAATAAGCTGAATGAAAAGTAAATATGCTGCCAAATTAATAATTCCTGTAACTGTAGATGTACGTATTTAAGATGAACTGTTGAAGTGGCTTCAGGGGAAGATCTTCAGTGACTGGATGGCATAGGATAGAATTTTATGTTTGAAAATTAGGAAATGTCGGGCTTCTATTAAGACAACGTACTTGAGGCTAAGAAGGATTTTTCCTGGAGTTGAAGACTCTCATTATAACTGTTGGCTATTAGAAAGATCAATAGCTTCTAGTCTGATTACAGAATGTGAGTAGAAGTACTTATTTGGGAATATATCTATTTTTAACTTGTTTTATGTCTTTTCAATAATATCAAGAAATATTGTTTACAACAGCGTTTCCTTCCACGTCCAACTGTTACAATCAGTGACTACAGCCTTTGACAGGGGCAGGACTTCAGCGAGCGACATGTGGATTTGGGGTGGAAGAGATGCGATTAGAGCAATCAGAGTATTAATTGGTGGTAGTGCCTTTCTTTCCTGCCAGCTATGGAGCTGCGCTGATGCGTAGCAAAAGTGGAAAAGTCTTTCTGCGGGTTGGAAACCGGTGGGGATGAGGTGGGGTGCGAGGATGGAGTCTCCTGTGTTGTTAATTTTAACTCGCGTGTAAATTACTGCACTGGGGACCTGTGTTCAGTTTGATAAAAGACAACTTGTGGACATAGGGCCATTCCAAAAGAAGTTAATTTTAGAACTTGGTTTAAAATTCGTGTTGAATCCAAATCCGAGTGGAGTGGTTTTGCTTCATAGGCTTTAATTTTGATTTAAAGGCTGAAAAGCTGCAGTGGTTTGCTTCCATACTCCTGTCTTCAAAACCACAGTCAGCTCACTGGAGACTCACTTGTTTTGCAGACCTTTTGTAAAATGGTGTTAGTCAGATATTTCGGTCTTTCTATGAAATTTGGCAGTTTAGAACCAAGAAAATAGGTAGCTTAGTTTTCTTTTTCAATTTGAGAACGTTTGGCCGGCCCCTCCTAGTGACTGAGCGCTGCCGTTAGTTCATTGCTGCGCACAGATGTTTTGGGATATTGCTTGAAGAAGCTGTAAATTTTGCTTTGAAGATACATACATAGATAGATATATATATCTCTATGTATATATATATACATGCACACTTTGCTCATCTGGTACATAGAGCATTTTAGCCTGTGATCGAAGTAAATGATTTTTTTTATTTCAAAATAAAATTAAAATGCTAATAATATGCACTAATCAGTAGAGGTGACAGTGTGTCGTTCTGATTAAGGTGGGTCTGCTTGAAGGAAGCAGCTAGAGATGCGGAGAGGACATGGGGACCTCAGTCCATGTTGAAGGGCTTTCTTGCAAGGGTCTCTGTTAATCTTAAGAGAAACCTCAGTGGTAATGTATAGGATTTTTACTGAAGTATGTATTTGGCAGGAGGCAATTATATATGCTTTACTTAATTAAAATTTAAGGACAAAGACCTCCAGAAGACCATTTGCAGTGGGAAACTGCAGACTTTATTGCATTCAGTATTTTTTGCGCTTGGTTTTCTTTTTGTTCTTTCATGCGCTAGCTGTGAATTAAAGTAAAAATGTTTATTTCTGTTTACAACTGACACCACTTACCGGTGATACTTGTTGAAACTTTTCTTCCTTGTTTCAGATAACGTCCCAGAGGAGCTGAAGGACCCTTTTTACATAGATCAGTATGAACAAGAGCATATTAAGCCTCCCGTCATCAAGCTGCTGCTCTCGGGCGAGCTGTACTGCCGCGTCTGCAGCCTGATCCTGAAGGGGGATCAGGTGGCTGCTCTGCAGGGACACCAGTCGGTGATCCAGGCTCTGTCTCGAAAAGGGATTTACGTCATGGAGAGTGATGATACACCTGTGTCTGAATCTGATCTGGGCTGCGCACCAATCAAAATGGTTAGCTTAATTAAATCCCCCTAATGATCTTCTTTTTATTTAACACTATTTAAAATAGTTAATGGAACGAAGAGCTCTTAATTTCTAGGTCAGTAACATCAGGAATTTTTCACTTTAAGTACAGTTAGAATATACAGGTGATTTTTTTTCTTAAAGGATTTTATTTTTCAATACTCGTTTTTTTTCTTCTTTTAGAGTTCTCATATGGCAATGATCGATGCTCTTATGATGGCCTACACTGTAGAAATGATCAGCATTGAAAAGGTGGTCGCTAGTGTCAAGCGTTTCTCTACGTTCAGTGCCTCAAAAGAACTGCCCTATGATTTGGAAGATGCGATGGTTTTCTGGATTAACAAGGTAAATTTTACTTTGAGGAAAGCCTGCCTCTTTCTTACTATCTCTCTTCAGATTTCTAAAAATGTTCCAATGAGTGTCTTCCCTCCATCTTTCTGTGCATTTCTATCATCTTTTCTACTTCAGAGGAAGAAAACTGCTTTAATTACTGTGTTTTTACTTGGTATCTCAAGTCCAACGGTAGTTGGGTGGTTGGGTATAATATAATCCTTATCGAGATAGTTATTAATGGTGTTTGATTTCCTTATTACTGAAATGTATTCTAATTTAATCTTCTTGCTTGACTTCCCAAGGTTTCCATATGCATTGGGAAAGAGAATCAAACTAGCAGGGAAATGCAATTTATTTTTCTTAAGGGTCTTGTAATAAAGCTGGTAAATTTTTCAAGGCAAAATTTAAAATAGAGAAGATAATTAAGAACTAAATTAGGAAAACTGTGGAAATTGGGTTCTTTATTTTCAGACAAGCTGCCATGAGGGTTTTGGGTTTTTTTTAGGTGAAGCATTGTTTCATGTTAATTAACAGGATAGACTTAATTCTGACTAGCTTGAATACAGCTAACAGAAATACCAAAACTTTTCAAAGGGTAGAGGTTAAATTACTGAAACCCTTTCGAGTGACAACAGAGTCACATTCCAAAGAGAATTTCTCCTTTGCAAAGCCAGGATTCCCTTGTTGTGATTATAGCTACTGCTAATGAGACAGTTGTTCTTGAAATCTGTTGTAACACATTAATCTGTGATTTTTTTTCTGTTTGTGGAATGGATTGACCATTAAGTAAGGGGAGGAGGAAGAAAACTTGACTTGTGGAAACATATATTCAGATGTATTTTAATATCTTTTCTATGCTCTGGTCTTTTAGGTGAACCTTAAAATGAGAGAGATAACAGAGAAAGAGATTAAATTAAAACAGCAACTAATGGAAAGTCCAGGGCACCAAAAGGTAAAACAAATTTGTCTTCAGTTGTGATTTTGCGTATTGATGATTAATGGATTTAAATATAAACTTCTCAGTATTTTCTTTGCCAGGGAAATGTGAGGCATCCAGTTCTTGAAACTCCTGAGATTTTGTGCATGTAATTTTTGTGTGTCTTACCATCAGTGCCCTTCCGTACCTTTCAAACCCAATGGTATCTTCTGACTTTCCTTTAATTTTCACTTGGACTAAAATAACTTGTTTCAACTTAAAATAACTTGTGTCAACTTTCTATGGGTAAATATGACTCAACTTTCACAGCACAAAATATATATAATATATTTTGAAAGCTCTTGGGGCATATTCATTTTGCATGGGTTAATTGTCTAATATATATTCAGAGGCTTATTCAAGTTCTCTCCAGTAAGCATACTCTTGGCATTCAAATGTTATATGTGTGTGTTTGTAGTTTTTTCCACCTTTTTCCCTTGAAATTATATCACAATGCACTGACATTGCAAAATATAGTACACTTTCATTTCTGGAGAATGTAAAATACATCTTTCTCAAACATATCAGCTGTCTGAGCTCCTAATGGATGATTTGATGAAGCCTGAAGAAAAACTGCTATGTTCTTTCTTTAAATTGGCATTGCTGTGCAAAGGGGATAAAATTGTGACATACGCACAAGGCACAATTGTTTAACTTCCATATTAGTGGCAAAGATTTTTTTATGTGCTTTTTATGTAAAATAATGTGCTTTGATGATAAGGGGCTGAAGAGCTGTTTAATTTACAAGTTGATGTGTGGTCTGAAGGATCCCTTTAACTGTTTGACTCCATTGACTTTTGGGTCTCATTTTAATATTTTTAAATCTAAATTTCTAGGCTACAAGCCCTCTAAAATATGAAAGTGTTTATTTATTGCTCAAGTGCATTTAACTATTACTGCTTTTAACTTGCATTGCTGATGTTCCTCTCCTATTCCTACATTCCTTTCCTTGCTTCCTGAGCAGTCTCCTTCCAAATGGTATTGGAAATTAGTACCTGTAAGTGAACTACTTTTACACCAGTTGTCATCCACAAAATCATGGCTTTTTAAATTTCTTCAGAGTGTTTGCTTCCATTACAATGCTTCTTAGATGGTCTTTGAAAAAACACCACCTGTGTAAGCTTTTGGGTCATCAGGCTTAGTTTTCATAACGTGGTTTTTGCATACTGTACAGCATACAGCATAATCACTTTACAGCATTTCGAAATCACATTTCACAATCCCCAGGGCAGGAGCGAGGGATGTGGAGTAGCAGCAAAAGAACTAGAAAATTAACAACAGTTGAAATGGTTGCATTTACTATTTTTGTTGTAAGTAGGCGATCGATCGCAGCACTAAGGTGATATAAAAGCTGGTCGGTTTAAATGGTTGCTTAATCTTTTGAAGCTATAGTTAAGATACCCCGATGTTTGCAGTAGCTCATTAAATAATGCTCTTGCACGGGTTTGTAAATCTGTCAAAACCAGAACACCGTTATTCATTGAGATGGGGTTAGAAGATTTGACAAACCAGTTTGGACCCGTTATGACAGTTGCTGGGATTGCATGCTAAATTAATGAGACTGAAGCCGGCAGAGTGGGAGGAAAGACAGTTTACATACCAGCACAAAATACTTATTTTCTTTATGGTGAAGTGTGAAAATGGAATATCAATTCCACTATATATTAAAAAAATAATAAATTTGTACTTCTAGTATACCAGCCTGCTTTCTTTTGGCTGAGTTTCCTGGGTTTGTTTCAACTTGTAGAGATTTTTCCTTTGTTCCTTTGCTTTCCTTGCCTCGATACCCTTTCTCTTGCCCTTGCCGCGTTTGCTGTTTCTCATTTTCTCTGTGGGAAGATGAACGCTGTTGTCTGGGTTACAAATTCCAAAGAGCAGTGCAGGTGGAAAAGGCAGGCGTGATGGGGGAGTCACCTGTCCTGAGAGAGCTCGGTCCTTCTCCTCTGCCTCGTAACCCTTCATTTGTTTGAACCAAACATATGGGCAGCAGTAAAAACTTTTGAATATCTGAAATAAAGGAAACTCGAATGGGGACCTGCAGGCAAATATCTGTGAGTGAGCCCTATCTTCCAGCCTCATTTAATGACCTGCAGCGGTATGTAACGAAGCACTGACGTAGCGCTTCTCGCTTACGTTCTGCTGTGTTTAAAGGTCGCATCTGTGTTTGTGGCATATATTTGATAGCCTTTCGAGGAAGTTGAGCAGGTTTATGTTTCATTTAAAGAGACAGCTGGGAGAGAGTAGAAGGAACCACAGGACTTTGCAGGATGTCATTGAGCAAGCGGGTGGTAAAGGAAGGAGTAAATAGAGGTTATCTCACTGCTAGTCCAGTACTGCTTAGATTATACTGGTTTACTGACAAATTTTGCAGTCTCCATAGTAGTTGTCACACTGTATCACTTATGCATTTCTTTTTTCTTTCATGATTTTTTTTCTTTTAATATAGAGTTCTCTCTATTTCAGTAGCACCCATTTCTGCACTTTAACACATAGGAATGTCATTAGTTTTATGTATGGGGGGAACAAACTACAAAACTGCTTAGAATGTTAGAAAGAATTCAGAGAATATTAGAAAAAATTCAGAATATTCAGTATAAAAGACTAGAATAGTTAAGAGAATAATAGCTGAGCAAAAAATAAGGAATTAAATTAAGTCCACAAAAAAAACCTCCTTGATGATAAATTTATGGGTTTCCACCAATGCTAAAACAAACAAGGAATTCTTACAGATTTTAGTTCTCGGGGTTGGCTGTAGTTGGCTTAAATTCCATTTGAGCCTATCGGAAAGGAAATATTTATATCTAATTTACATACAGGAGGAATTAAAGCTTAAAAAGAAATTTCTGAAGTTTGTCTTTAATGTGCTTAGTTTGACTAAGTGGATAAATGACGAACCTTTTAAGCTAACCAGTTCACCTTAGTGTCCATACTTATTTTACCAGACTTAATGGCCACATTTCCAGTGCATAATGGATGTTGCTAATGCATTTGATTTGTTTCTTGCTTGAATAATCACCATCGTGTATCTCACTATTTCTTTTTGTGTAAGCCTGATCTGATGCATGCCATATCGCACTGCATGCTGGAACCAGTGGAATATGCTCGTGTGGTACAGTATGATTCACATTCCATTACATATTTGTAGAGTGCTCCAGGCTGGGGAAAAAATAATTTACACCTGGTAAAAAGACAGGAAGAATAGTATTAGTGAGTAGACATAGCCTTTAGTTACTTGTCTTTGCCAGAGAAACTTAACATAGCATGTTTGACAAAAGAAATAAATGAAATGGGTTCTTATTACTCTATTGTAAATGATCTTTGTTCCATTGAACAGATTTTTTCTCAGCCTGTGCCATCCTAAATTGACATGTATGAGTGTGTCTGTGTGTGTGTGTGTGTAGAAAGCTTTCCCAGGTTGTCTTGGAAAGTGTATGATACTGTTGGTAAAATCCAGCTTTCCCTGTGATGGTTGAGTACGGTTTGTGCGTGTCAGGCCAGCGCATCAGTCGAGGTAGTTCGTTAGATGCTGAGTGGGAGCAATCCTCGAAAGTGTAAAAGGAATCTTTTTTTCCAACCGTGAACGGCGTTTCTGCTGGGCTCTGCACTGTATTGCTCTTTCGCTTGCCCGATGGCTTTGCTGCTCAAGCTTAGATACAGCTTCTAGCCCAGTGGCATGGGAGCGCTGTAGTAAATAGCCACACGAAAACTTCTCTTGCAAAGACTGCAAGAAGCAATGCCAAGGTTTGTTCTTCACTTGACTGGCTTCAGCTGCTCTTCAGCTCTGCTCCAGATTACCTGAGGGCTCGGGGGTGGTTTGACGTTGATCCATTGTGAAATCAAGGAGAGTTTTGCTGTTGATTTACAAGGCCTGCCTGCTCCTCTTGCTGACCGGTTTTGGAAAAGATCGTGGTTTTTAATTTTGCACACCATTAGTGTTGCTACTGGCTTGTCAGACGTACGATGTTCTGAATCTCTCTGAGAGAACTTTGCTATCTGTTGACATGATGGCAAGTCTGTGGATGTAGGTAACGTATGAGAAATCACTAGCTCATCCGAATTAATTTTTTTTTGCTGTGTTTTGTTTTGTTTTTCCCAAGCTTTAAGTGTTTTCATGTAGTTGTCTGTGTCTCTTTCTTTGGATCTGCTGCATTCGTGCACCTGTGTGGAAGGATTTTGACTTTAAATTGCTTGTAACAAGTTAAAATGTGTGAAAAAAGCTAGAAATTCAGCAGCACGGCTTGCTTCCACATCTGAGGGGAATGACTAAAAGGGAAGCACCCTAGTCTTCAGAATTGGCTTCCATTGAGAGAAAAGTTTAACCTTGTAAATTATTTTTGACTTGGAGCAGAATGCGACAAAGGATCCACCGTAAAGAGTTTTCAGTGCTTAACAAAAATTCCTTCTTTTTTTTTTTTTCTTTTTTTTTTTGCCTTTTTGCTAGCATCATATGAACATTGTTTTCTGTCGGTAGGTGCGTTACCGAAGAGACCATCTTTCAAGCAGGCAATTACCTTACTTCCCTCTGCTTGAAGATTTGATGAAGGATGGTAGCGATGGTGCTGCTCTTCTAGCTGTGATACACTATTATTGTCCAGAGCAAATGAAACTAGATGGTATGTAATCAAGATTTCTAAAAAAAAAAAAAAAAAAAAAAAATTTCTTCAGTCTTTGACAGTTGAACAGGAAATACATTAGCAAATAAAACTGCAACACATCTCGTAGGTAGTGTGCTCCAGCAAGTTAGAGACAGGTCACGTATGGAACCTGCATCAGTGTATTTAAAAAGTAACCTCTCTTTGATTTTGTTTTGTTACCTGCTGTATTTAGAAGGCTCTGCTCTGTATATTACGAGCTACAAAATAATCCTTTCTTTTATAGATCTAGATGATATCACTTTCTTTGTTCAGGTAGCTGAGCTTGGTTTCAATAGACCGTAAGAAAGGAATACGCATGCACTGCTCTTCGCTGATGATTCTCGTGTTCTGTAGAAGTACATAATTTGACATTTTACAATCTAGTTTTGAAAATAATTTCTCCCAGTCTTCAGCAATTGTCACTCTTCAGCATTGCAAACATGAGTTCTCTTTCCCAGAAAATGTTTTTCTTAATAATTCAATGTCCTTCTTGCATTTAACTTCTACAAATCAACGTTTTGTATTGGTTTTTAAATTCTCAGATATGTTGTACCTTGCAGAGCTCCTGAATGTTTTCAGAAGGAACCAGCACTGTGAATCCTAGGAGTAACCTTTTATTATTTGCAAATCAAGATGTCTGTTTTTAATTGCTTTTGTATTTTGTCGTCATGTGTGTTCTCTGTAGCCTGCTTACCTTTTCTGTTGCTGTGACAGGCAGAATCCTATATGGATTCTAAAATGAATGCAAAATTGATTGTCTTTTATCTGTGTTTTTCTCCCTTCTTTTCCCATCCCTCTGGTATTTGACAGGTAGAGAAATGTCACTGGTAGCCGATAAATATTAAATGATGGTGTATAAGCCGTCTGTGGAGTTCCTGTATGTAGCTTTTCTGTTAGTTGTGGATGGCAGGTTAATACATTGGAATAGTCTGGTAACTTGCTGGTCTTTCTCACCTTTCTAGATATTTGTTTGAAGGAGGTAACATCAATTGCAGACAGCCTCTATAATATTCAACTTTTGAGAGAATTCTCAAACGAATATCTAAACAAATGCTTTTACCTCACATTGGAGGACATGTTATATGCTCCTTTGGTTTTAAAGGTAAGAAACATAATGAAGGTTTTATTTTTAAAGAAAATGTGGATAATTCATAAGTGTTTTATTATTGAGGTGTGATTTTTCTTTTTTTTTTTTCCCATTTTAGCCTAACGTCATGGTATTCATTGCGGAACTCTTCTGGTGGTTTGAGAATGTCAAACCAGACTTCGTACAACCAAGAGATATTCAGGAAATAAAAGACGGTAAGTTTTTAACTCGTGATAAACGTTAGCATGTTATTTAAAAAATACTTGCATTACAAAGAAACTGTTGCACAGTGGTGTTTCCTTTGGAGTTTTCTTTCTACCCAAACTTTCTGCTTGCTGGGGATCTTTGAAAGCAGTAAAAATGGAAGGAAAGTTAGTCCTAGATCCACTTGAGTTCTAATTTTTTGAATGAGAGAGGTAATTTTTTCCCTAAACCCACTAATTATTTACTTGTAACTTTCTTTCTGTTAAAGTCATCATAAGATATGTATTTATAAATAAAGACTTAATACGTGAAGTTTCATCTTAGTGTTGTTTCAGAAGGTTTTCGTTCTAATGTCCCGCAATCTGAAAACTTCCAGTTCTGTTTCGTTACTTTAATGGCAAGTATAAGTTGTGCTGATGTTACAAATACCTGCCCAGTTAAAACAGTGTTGCAGCAGAAGAGCAGTCGCCCGCCTGTTCCTATTTCCAACGCAACGAAGCGCAGTTTCATGGCCAGCCCTGCTGGTACGAGCCCCGCGGACTTGCAGCCCTCGGCACAGACCGGCCCCGAAGCCTGTAGCAGGTACTACCTGCACCCTGAGGAGCCCGACTATCTGTAAGTCTCTTTTCATGTTGTTTAGACTAATCTTCAATTTATACTTCCATTTGAATAACCTAGGAACTTCTGCTGCTGAATGTTCTGATTTTGCTACAAGCCGGGTGAATTTGAGTTGTGTGCAGTCAGTCTCTAAAATATTCTCAAGTTCAAAGAAGGGCTTTGCACTGTTAGGTTTGATCTTTGTTTGGCAAATGCCAACAAGCCCCACCAGTAAATGTCACCGTGGCATGATAGAAGTTACTCTAACTTTTATTTTGAAATAAAAGTGAAAGGTGAAAACTGTCCAAGCAGCTCATCTTAATAGCCGTATTCTATAAACGGTGATGTGAAGACAAACTTAAGTAGGATCTAAAGTACAAGAAGGTTAATCATAGAATCATAGAATCATAGAATGGTTAGAGTTGGAAGGGACCTTAAAGATCATCGAGTTCCAACCCCCCTGCTGTGGGCAGGGACACTAATGACAAAGTTTTTCAGCAGACGCAGGTTTAACGGAAGCCAAAAAGTTATTTCAGCCTTTACTTTGTCTCTAATGTGCTATTTATATAATTTTAAATCTGCTGTATTTAGAAACTCAGTTTGATTTCAGGTAGTACATTTACTTTTGTGTTCTGTACATGTGAAAATCTTTTGTTCTCTTTAAATAACTTCTTTAACATTAAAATTAATGATATATTGTTGTGTTTTAAAGAGGATGGGCATAACTATTACCAGCGTTAACTTCAAAACGATATAATTTCTCTCGTTATAGAAACAAAACTCTTGTAGTAATTCATTTTTGCTTTTCTGAATTAGTGGCAAAGGAGGAAGTCCTGCCTTCAGCCCTTCCCATCCACTGCTCCCTTTGAGACAAAAGCAACAAAAATCTTTACAGGGAGAAGACAGCCCTGGTAAGTCTACCTTGAATTTGTGTTTCAGCTGGGAATGACCTCCAATGTCAATACAGTATTGAATAAAAATATAAGTTTATATGTGTGAATGATCTAAAATTGAATTAAACTGCAGTCAGCCAAGTGGTAAGCATGTTTAGTTTGAATACATCATCTTTATTTGCGTTAAAAGATTTCAAAGGTCTTTTAGAAAGTTACTGGATTTTTAAAAATCTTTTCTCTCAAAAAGGAGCGTGTTTCTCAGAATCTCGAGGGCAAGAAATTAAGGCTAATAATGTCAGTTCTGTGAAAAGAAAAAGCCACTTGTCAAATGATCATAAGACTAGCAAAAGTGCTGGGAAGCAAGATTGTCATCCAGAATGACAAACTCACTCTAGTACTTGACGTATTTTGCCTAAACGTTTTTTTTTAATTACTGAAAACCTAGGTTTTATGCTTACGCAGAGATGCTCAGAATTTCTTTTCCTTTATCAGCTAAGGTACCAACCCAACATTCCAACTGCTTAGGCTCTAACAACATGCAGTGAGGAATTTTTATTTTCTTTTTTTTTTCTTTTTTTAGTGTGGGGAAAGCAAATTGAACAGTTTCACAGTTGGAAATCTGAAAGTCAGATATTTATATGTGGTCACTTTCCATTATAATTTTCTCAGGCTTTGATTGTCTGTCTGTCTGTGGCAAATCTATTTTCTGCTGCCATCTCTTGGTGAAAGAGTTTATTATGTTTGCTGTCAAGTAAAGTGAAAGTGCAAGTTTCAAGACCACTTCTAAACCATTAACAATTTAAAAAAATATTTCAGGTCATCGACATCGTTCTAATTCTCTGACCCGTGTTGACGGGCAGCCACGAGGCTCAGTTCTTGCGTGGCCAGAGCGGAAACCCAGGTAACAGATGCTTTTATTACAGTATTGTTTAATGAAAGGACACTGGGACAATTTCATTGTGTTAATGTGGTACCACTTCTTTAGAACTAGACCAAGAGGCACTTAATTTGGGTTTTTCTTTAAGGTACTTTTTCAGAGATGATTATTTTAGGGTCACAGTTGAAAATACTTTAAATGTGATTTTCAGTAAGCACTGTTGAAAATGTAAATATCTGAAGTTACTATTTACTACTGCTGCTCACTTTTGGTACAGAATACATTTTTCAAATGGAGCAAAAATTTTAGCTGTCTTTGTCATGGTCCTTAGTTCAACAAATTGTAACTTTTTGTGCTTAAGGTGTCAGCAGACTGTTCTTACCTGTTCTAGGCCTCTGTCTCAGCCAACACCGTTTGCTCTTCATCATTCTGCCAGCAGTGACGTGGACCCTGGGTCTGGTGACAGCATTAGCCTGGCTAGATCAATCAGCAAAGACAGTCTTGCCTCAAATGTTGTTAATGTCACTCCGAAAAATCAGCCTCATCCTCCATCAATGAAAACTAATGGGAAGAGCTTGCTCAACAACGTTGAAATCGAGGATGAAGATGAAGAGCTTATTGCAATAATCAGATCTGAAGAAAGGCCAAACCGCGGTGATGTTGAATCGCAGAACGCATCTTCCAGGGTGCCCAGCATAGCTGCGGCTGCGTGGTCTCCAAAAACAAACAGCGAGACTTCAGAAAGCAAACCGGATAGTTTTTACTTGGAGCCTTTGATGCCTGCCGTTCTAAAACCAGCAAAGGAAAAACAGATCATCAATAAAGAGGATGAATGTGGGGAGGGGAAACAAAGGAGTTTTATAACGAAGAGATTAAATGAAGGACACATGCCTTTGATCCGCAAGAAAACAAATAGCAGTCATGGTGAGCATGACCTCAATAGGACTTTTACTCCAATTTCTAGTTCTGATTTCACTCCAGTTGCAGATGCCAGTACTGCAGATTCCATGGCACTGGCGGAGGCAAGTTTAGAAGCTTCCAGACCTTTGGTGAGTAGCAGTTTAGATCCTTCCACTCAGGAGCTATCCACTGGAGGATTTTTTCTTCATGCTGCTAAATCTGATGATGACATAGCAAGTAAAGTCAATGTGAGTTATGTGAAAAGTCTCAATTCGCATGTTCCAGATACTACATGGACTATGGTGAGACAGGACTCTGATTCAGATCTCTTAGATATAGAAGATGCTGAGCAGGATTTGGTGGTCATAGATGACCATCCTATAGTTACTAAATACATTGGCGAGGAAGAATCTGCAAAATTGCAAGAAGATATGAAGGTAAAAGAACACGAAGATAAGGATGATGCTAGCGGACGTTCCAGCCCGTGTTTGAGTACGATTTCTCAAGTCAGCAGTGTGTCAATGGCCAGTGGCAGCGTCCGAATGACCAATTTCGCAGAACGAAAGCTTCAGAGACTTAATAGCTACGAAACAAAGTCCAGTACAAGCAGTTCACAAAAGACCACACCAGATGGGTCAGAAAGCTGCCCAGCACCTCTGACCACATGGAAACAAAAGCGAGAGCAAAGCCCCAACAGTCAAAATAAAGATAACGTTAATCTTTTAGCTTCTGAATTGGTGCAGCTTCATATGCAGTTGGAAGAGAAACGAAGAGCGATAGAGGCTCAGAAGAAGAAGATGGAAGCCTTATCGGCAAGGCAGCGACTAAAATTGGGCAAGGCTGCTTTCTTGCATGTTGTTAAAAAAGGGAAATCTCCTGATGTTCCCCAACCACTTAAACCAGAACATTTTGCAAAAGAATATGCTCGGCACAACGGTGAAGATTTGGATGAAGTTTCCTTGGGTTCCAAATGTGAGGAGTTTCTTGTGAAAGAGGAGGAGAGAGAAGAAATGCTTAACGATTCTCCAGAAGTAGCAAAAGTAAAAATGCAAGAAAGCTTAGCTTTTGCTGAGCCACATAAAGCAAAAGACTCTGCTGCTATACATGACTTGGAAAAAAGTAAAATTATTTCTGTTGCCCTCCTAGAAGACAATGTTACTGAAGTGGATATAAATGAATGTGATCTTTCTATTGAAAAACTAAATGAAACAATTAGTACGCTTCAGCAGGCGATATTAAAGATTTCTCAGCAACAGGAGCTACTTATGAAATCTCCATCAGTGCCATCACCAGGAACCAGAAGTAACTCTCAGGACCAAAAGGTAAAACCATCAATTCATTTTGTTGAGCCCCTATCTCCAACTGGAATGAACAGTCTTCGTAAACCACCTCGATTTGGTCAAGGAAGGAGTTCTCGATCAGGAAGACCAGCTGATCTGAAAGTCCCTAAAGACAGACAACAAAATTCAACACGTGTTAAAACCCCAACGCAGAGCCTAGAAACCTTACCACACTTAAGACCGTTTCCGCCCAATAGCTTGTCAAAGACCCCAACAGAAATCGGCTCGGAAAACAGTCCTGATCATGGAAGTGTTTCTCAAGAAAAGTGTTTCTTTGATACCTATAGACTTCACGATGAGAGCAATCAACGGTCGCTTGTTCTCTCCACCTCCAAAGATGCAAATATTATTTCTGAAATGAGCAAAGAGGTGAATAACAGCTTCAAGGAACTGGGGTTGAATTCTTCTGATGGCTCAGGAAAAGAAAATGTCCCAGTGGATGAGCCACTGAGAAGCAAGGCTAATCTCATTGAAGTGGACTTGTCTGACTTAAAAGCTCCGGACGAAGGAGAACTTGAAAACCAGGATAGCTCTACAGATATAATTAGTGAAGGTGATCAGAAGTCTGGTGTGGGCTTTTTCTTCAAGGTAATTGTATTACTTTTGTATATTTGGTTATTATTACACATTTGCCCAGTATTAGAACTTTTTTTTTTTCCACTTCATCCTTCAATCTTCTGGTGGAAAGCAGTACATTCTGGTTGCAATATTAGGATTTTAACAAACTGCATTGGAAAAGAATTGCTTGTGGAGAAAAAACTTTTTGACGTATGAAATCCCGGCCCTTGCTGACTTTACTGGGAGCCAGGATTTGTATAGTATGATCAATACTGACTCAAACTCCAAATCCTTACCGTTATGCTGGGTTATTTATGCTGCCCACCCTACCCCACACCTTAGTTGCATTGTGCTTTGCAGTTCTAGAAGGTTTTGTGCTGGTTAGACATATTTAAAAAAAGTTAGAGTAAGATGAGACCCTTTTTTCTGTTTTTCTCCTCACAGACTGAAGGAAACAGTAAAACCGTCTCTTAAATGATTCTTGAGCAGCAAAAAGTTCAATATAGTTCTAATTTACACTCAGCAATTCTAAAAATTTAAAGATTTCCAAGAGTAATAGCTTATGTTTTCCTAAAGTCTTCCTGGAATCCTCAGCAATCTTGTGATGTCCAGCTTAATATATTGGCTTTTATTCGTTTAAAACTCTCTGTCTCTCTGAATTTTGCAGGATGAACAGAAAGCAGAAGATGAGCTCGCGAAAAAACGTGCAGCGTTCCTTTTAAAACAGCAGCGCAAAGCTGAGGAGGCACGGATTCGGAAACAGCAGTTGGAAGCTGAAGTTGAACAGAAAAGAGACGAAGCTCGGTAATAACGTGGAAAATAATGCTTCTTTTTATCTTTAAGATGAGGAAAAATATTATACGTGGAATATAATGTTGTGTCTCCTTTTCAGTCGCAAAGCTGAGGAGGACCGAATACGGAAAGAAGAAGAGAAGGCTCGAAGAGAACTTATCAAGCAAGAATATCTAAGGAAAAAACAGCAGCAGATTTTGGAGGAGCAAGGGCTTGGAAAGCCCAAATCGAAGCCCAAAAAACCCAGGCCAAAGTCGGTCCATCGCGAAGAATCTTACAGTGATTCAGGCACAAAGTGTTCTTCCACACGTAAGAATTCTGATTTGTTTGCTCTCTCAGCGAGTCTACAAATCTGCTCTAACAAAGCGTGTTTCACATTTTCTCTTTTATTTTGTAGCGGATAATTTGAGCAGTGCTCAGTCCGGCTCCAGTCTGTCTTTGGCCTCAGCAGCAACAACTGAACCCGAAAGCGTACACTCTGGTGGCACGCCATCCCAGAGGTAGAGATAAGCTTACTTTTAATTCGTTTATTTTTTTATTGCTCTGTTATGAAATAGTGTTGGCATTCAGTATTGTTTGCTTCAGTTCACTGGCATAGAGGCGCAGTAGTAATTAGTGAATTCATCTTCTGTTTTATGTGGCTACCGGCTCAGATGTTCTGTACAAACTCGCAGTTTTGTTTTGTTTTCTCCCAGAGGAATAATAGAATTTTGCTTTGATAATTTATCAGAGAAAATCTGACTGTTCTGGGGAAGGAAAAGGTCAACAGCCTGTTCCATTCAGGGCCAGTGACTGGTGAATTTAAGGTTGGAGGGGAAAAACCAAAATCTTGGCATATATTGATTTTATTTTTTTTTCCCCAACAGAGTTGAATCAATGGAGTCCTTACCAATACTGAGCAGAAATCCCAGCAGAAACACAGAGAGAGATTGGGAGAACGCTTCAACAGCATCTTCTATTGCTTCAGTGGCAGAATACACAGGTGACTCTTCTGGTTTAGTTTGGGCATTGGTTCTGAAGAGCAGGTCATAAAAAGCTGTGATATATTTAATGTTATTTTTCAGAAGTTGTCAGGTGCATTTTGTTCTGTTTAATATCTCTAAAAGTAAGTTATTGTAGAAAAGTAGCTGAGGGGTTTTTTTTTTCACTTTGATGAACGAAAATCTTAATGTTTATAAATGTAGGGCAAATAATTTTTACTTTTTTGTTTTTCCTTAGGTCCGAAATTATTTAAGGAACCCAGCAGCAAATCAAACAAACACATTATTCACAACGCTATATCTCATTGCTGTCTTGCGGGAAAAGTGAACGAACCACATAAGAATTCGATATTAGAGGTAAACATTAAAATACAAGAAATACAAGATTATTAATGCACTCACAATAAAATGTATCTGTAATCCTCATTTCATAATTCCACCGGTGCAGTGTAGTGAATGCTGTTGCCTAAAATGTACCTGTATTGAGAGTCCTTTATTTCTCAGACTGTGTGGACTTGGGGAAAACATGATCCTTTAATTAGAATTAAACTCACAAGTTTATGGAAGGACTGAGTTAAACTCATATGTTTATAGAAGAACTGAAAATCACAGTTACTCATCTAGTGTTTCAAAAAGCTGTAAACACCTATTTAGCTCTATGTGAAAGCTTAAAGCTTGGCATAAAATGAGATTTTTCACTGTGAACCATCTACAGATACGTTTGTTTCTTTGTTTTTAATGCAGGAACTAGAAAAATGTGATGCCAACCACTACATCATTTTGTTCCGGGATGCTGGCTGCCAGTTCAGAGCACTTTATTGCTACTATCCCGACACTGAAGAAATCTACAAGCTGACTGGAACGGGGCCAAAGAGCATCACCAAGAAAATGATTGACAAACTTTATAAGTACAGTTCGGACAGAAAACAGTTTAACGTGATTCCAGCCAAAACCATGTCTGTCAGCGTGGATGCTCTCACTATTCACAACCACTTGTGGCAAGCCAAGCGACCCGCAGTGCCAAAGAAGACTCAGACTCGCAAATGACACTGAGCTCTTGGGGAGAAGATTGCTGGGATTTGCATCGAAAGAAGACATGTTTACCGTTTTCCTCCAGTTTGGTATGAGATGTGCAGAACCATAAACATTTTTTAAGAAGCTTCTAAACAGAAACCGTGGATGCAAGTTATTAAGAATGAAGGAACGGTGCCAGTGTTTTTTTTATGGATAATAAATCTGCTGTTACACCCAATGCTAACTACTGTGGCTTTCAACTGATGAGGGACTCTGCATGTAGCAAGATCTTTAACAAGTGGATTTCCTTTTACTTGAAGCTTTTCATCGGTACAAATTGGGAATAATTCAGTTCTGTTTCCTCTCTGCCTCATTCCTTCCTTTTTCCTGTCATTCTTAAAAGTTGGCAAGCTCTGAACTTCAGTAGAAGGATTGAACAGATCTTGGGTGAAGTGTTTTGGGTTTGGTTTGGTTTTTTAAACAGTCTTTAGGGAAATCTTCCTTTCAGACTTTTTTGAGGAACTGTTTAGTACATCGAATTATTGTACTGTATCTACTGCCAACATTAAGTCCAGCTCTCAGATTTTTGAAAAAAGCCCCAACTTGTGCTGCTCAGAACAGCGATTACTTGCAGTATCTGTTTAGGATAAGCATTGCAAGGATTGCAAAAGCCAGTCTTTTTTTAAAAAAAAAAACAAACAAAAAAACAAACCAGAATTGTTCGCAAATGTAAAGATTTCTGGAATACAATCATGAAGAGGCATACAGGTGCTACTAGCTGGAATGTGCCTGGCTGAAACTTAAGGCGAGCGGAATGGAGCACAGTTATTACTGATTTCAGTTTCAGGTAGTGTCCTAAAGATTTGTTTGCTTTAAGAAAGATGGATTCTGGTAGGTATAGAACATTTCCACTCTGAGCACGCTACTCCTGTACGATGGTGCACTTAATGATCACAAATTTTAATGTTTTTATTACATCATGAAATGTAATTCTACTTTCTTTGTCCTGTCTTTATTCTGAATGAGCAGCATGCTCTAAAATGAAGAGTGTGTTATGTTTTTTATTTTGGGTGATATATTAATATATATTGATTTGTTTTTCTCATTTAAAAGCAATTTTTAAACAGAGACGTTTGCATTTGTTTCAAAAGCCCAAGTAAGTCGAATGGCTTGGATTTCTTTTCATGTTGAAATATTAAATCTTGAGTTATGACCTTAAAAGTCTTTGTGTTTCAGCAGATTAAATTTTTGTCTGTGGTAACAGGGTATATTTACAGTTCAGTTCCTTTTTTTTTTTTTTTTTAACTATTCCCATTTCTCGTTTTTGGCCCCGGTTAGACTTCCGAGTAGGTTTCTGTAGCTATTGCCTAATTTAATCTGCTAACGAGCGCCTGCTCCATCCGGTCTGACACTACTACCTGAGGGTCACGTAGGCTTATACCTTTGGTTTGCACATGTTTACTTTTATTTGAAGTGTTACTTGAATACGTGTCTCTTAAGTGCAAAAGGCACTACACCACCCTGGAGATGAACTGAGCTCTAACAGGACAGTGTAATTATTAAACTTAGAGAATAATGCAAGTTACAGAGAGTTATGTACATAAGGGGAAAATAGGGTACGGAATAAAGTACTAGCTAGATAGAGCCAAGTGAAGGTCTTCCATTGCGGTCTCTCCATTTTTTTCCCCTTCCAGTACTCCGTGACTAGGCTGCTGCAACTTTGTAAATTATGTTAGATAGTTCGCTGCTTGTAAATAATTAAAAGGCTTTATGGTTTCTAAAGTGCTAAGTATTAAACACCGTCATGAGTGTAACTTTTGTTACCATGCTTTTCATGCTTGTGCTTTATTTCTCACTGTTTGATATTATATACCATATTTATTTTATGAAACACTGAAATTTAATAAAAATCATTAACTGATTTCCTTTTTATTTCATGTGTACTTTTGTTGTTGTTGTGACACTTCATCCCCTCAAAGAACTAATACGCTTTAAAGATGTGCTATTCTGTGTTTAGTTGTGCTCTTGGAAAGCCTCATCTGTAGGGAGCTGTAATAACTCCGTGACAAGAGCTTTGTTCTAACCCTGATTGCTTTGTGCAAGATTTGGAGCAAAAGGCTTTCAGAAAATCGGAAAAGAATTTAACAGTCTCTTTGAGGATTTATTTCGTCCGTCTTCAGACTCTTGAATCTGGCTGGAGGGTTTCTTTGGTCTGTGTGGTCAGTCAGCGACAGGATTTTGGAAGCACCAAGAGAATTTCCTTTGTTGGGCTCTTCAATATTAGCTTGTTTGTGATCTGTAAGGACAAGCTGCCTCTAGAATTTAGGAATAGGCTGGTTGTTTAAGCTTCCTAATGAATCCACGTTGGTTGCACAGAAGTGAAATGTACATTCTCAAAACTATAGACTTCTCCAATGCAGAAATAATTCTCCGTGACTGGACAGTAAATTTTTCAAAGAAGATAGTCCTTGTTTGTAGAGAAAAATAAACAAATCAGCGTTTTGTATTTTTCTGTGTTTCATTCAGGCTGAGATATCACTGCCCGTAGAAAGGAATGGACTAAAAGAAGGTGATGGCACCTTCGGTGTCCTCCTGGATCTCATTGTTCTAGATCAGGTCCTTACTGTTCCTGCTGCAACGTGGGTTCCTTTACTGCTGGAAACAGTAGGAGGTGACATCCCTAGGGAGAGGGAGAGGAGGCCAGGAGTTCTTCATCCATTCTTGGGAATCATCATTCTTGGGAGCAGGTAGTCCCAAGTCCCAAGATGAGGATCACAGAGGAAGTTGAGGAGTAAGCCGTTTTCTAAGAGATCAAATTCTCTGAAAAACTAATAGTCTCGAGTTTTAGTTCAAAAAACCATTGATCTCAAATACCTTGGCAAGGAATATGGTGTATTAATTGAGTTCAGAAAAGTGGGAAGAGAAGCTTGTCTGTAAAGAACATAACAATTGAGTGTGCAGAGGAATGTAGGAAAACTCTAGACGTGTGTAGGTAAATGCAGGCAGTGCCGGTAGGACGTGAGTGCAGATCTGTGTTAGCATTGGGTTTGGGGTTAAGTTTATTGAATCCTGAATACATAGGATTTTTAACTGTGGTTTTAGTGACGTGGTGCTTAATGCTTCACTTCCAATGACTGAAAATCTTTATGTGTAGGAATAGTTAGGTGATCCGATAATGGTCATGGAAGAGTGGTGCCAACATCTTATTGCTGATGTCACTTCTAAAAACCACTGCTTAAAATAGGAATTTTTGTTCTTTCCACACCACCTGAGAGTACTGTGTGAATCCCCTACAGCTGGAATGCGTGGAAGGTTATGGGTTATGTCAGTAGTGGTGCTGTGGAATATGTCTGGGTGCCTCCTGTAGATGAGCTTCAGGTCTACACATTATTTCTATTTAAGCTGTTTGTTTAGTTTGCTTTTCCCTGGGATTAATTGGAGCCGGGGTTGTTCCCTCCTCGCTATGTAAAGGCAAGCAGACCTGGCTTTGGCCAACAAAAACCATCACAAAGGCTCTCCTTGTGCTTCCTGGGAGCTCAGGCAGAAGGAGAGAGCAGGAGCTTTAGGTACAGCCGCAGTGTCAGCTTCTCCTACCGACTGGAGAAGGGAAATAAACTCTAATGGCTGTCTAAAAACAAGGGATTATTTTTTTTTTTTTTTTTACCCCCACTGAATTTTCTGAAGAAGCGCCTAAGCTTTTGTAGTGCTCCCACTGAGCTTGCTCTGAGCTGGAGAACTAGTTTCCCATGAGAGAATTATGAAAGTAGATCTGTCTCTGACCTCTCTCGATTTCTTGCTAGTTTCTTACACGTAATAAATACCAGAATGTACATCTTTAAAGTGCTTTTAAACGCAATTTCTTTTCCTCAAACTTTCATGCCCCGGTCTGTTGTGTATTTACACGTGCTGTTTGCGTTTGTAGTTAATGTGTCTTTGTCTCATTTTCATCATCCTCTCCGGTAGAGTATGAGTCCAAGCAAAAATAAGCTGAGTTTGGAAAATACTCACTGACTTTGAAAACCTTAATACAGTTGAACGCGACGTGCTGAGCGGCTAGACCGCTTGAGTGCGCAGAAAAAATAATCTGAATTTTCTCCCCACTGGAGTAGAGAGTAAAGAGCTTTGAAACTGGTGATCTCTGGGGGGGGTTTCACTTACTGCAGCCAAGGGTTTGGGGCTATAGTATAAAGGAGGAGTAACATGAATGAGTTCTCAGGACTTGAATTTTCCATTCCTTTTGCTTTTTGCCCCACAAGCCTTCAGAACTGATCGCTAGAGGCAGCGTCAGGACGCTCAAAACCCCTTCACTTTATTGGGTTTTTGTTGTTTTGGGTTTGTGTGGGTTTTTTTTTTTTTTTTTTTCCTAAATCCAGCAACAAATAAGATGGGTCACCTTCTCTCTGAGCTGCCGGTCCTCGGAGCCTGGTGTTCCCTGTGACAGCGGGATCCCACCTGGGGGCTTTCTGCAGTCCTGCATTAGTGTAGCCGGTCTTTATGGCTGGGTATTAAGCTATTGTCCGTGCTCTGCCTGTCCAATTAAATAGCTTTCAGTTAATTAGGATTTTAAATTTAATTCGTGGCAGTTGAGCACGGTGTGGGTGGCGGAGGATGGCAGTCTCGCGGGACACTCACAGGACACCGATCCGGAAAGGGACCTGCGAAGATGATTTTTGAGAGATTGATTTTGTACCAGTTTTTAGTGCTACGTCACCTGCACAGAACGGGAGAAATCTGGGAGTTATTTTGTGGGGGAGATGTTCCGTGTGCGCTTCGGATCAGCGAAAACTTTTATATCAGATTCTTCAGGATGGTTTGAAATTGAGGTATTCACGTGGTCGGCTTGAGTATATTTTTTAGATGCCTACGTCTTTCAACACATTAAAGCTGGAAAAAAAAAAAAGGAATTCTTGTCCTCATTTACATGGATCAGATGTTCTGTTATTTAATTATATATATGAAGATATTAAAAGTGGGAGAAAAAGTTTACTTCTTCTCACCTCTAACTTTTTATTTTGATGTTCCATGTATATTTATGATACACTTACAATTGCAACGGACGACAAATCCCATCGTGGTTTTAGCTTTAACACGTCGTTGCAGCAACCGAGGAACCAAGAGATCCTCCATCCATCGTGAGCGCTCCCCACGGAAGGGCGGGTTTAATCCCCCTCTGGCACGCGCTTCAGAAACTCGGAGTAGAAACCAGTGAATCGTGACTTGTTTTTTTGACAAAAGGCTCTGCCGGGCGTCGTCGTAGCCCTTGATCTCGCACAAATTGTCAGGAGAAAAATACCAGAATTACAGGAGGAACTTGCGCATCGTGAAATGTAAGTATATTTCCCACACTGCATTTAAAATTTTGCAATTAACCGGAGATGACCATTCGGACAATGCACTCCTATTATCACATTAGAAACGAAAAATATTCAGGTTGGTTTTTTTTTTTTTTTTAAATTTATTTTGGATACATTATCAATATAAAATTATCTAAGCAAAATATCTCCCTCGTGGTTGTGAGCTCTCTGTTTTGCAGGTGTGTTAGGGCTTATTTTGCCTGTAGGGGTTTTGGAGACGTCGAGGTTCCCATGTGCATCGTTAGTGCCTCGTGGCATTTGAAGTCATTCCTGGTAACGTCGCTGTGTTTAGTCCTGAGCGTTAAAGATGGTGATATATTCTAGACACCGTGTTACAGCTCCGCTTCCGTACGAAGCGCATTGCCCAGGATAATATTGAAGAGGAAGAGGAGGATGTGACTGAGCTTATGCTGTAAAAAAAACATAGAAAAAAGGCCCGTTTCTTCTCTTTTACATTGACAGTTGGACTGTTAAGGGTCCATAATCTGAAGCCATCCAAAGAAAACTGTAACTGAGGATCTTCGTATGAAGGAAGTGGAATGTCCCTTCTGGATGAAGGTCAAATCAACTGAAAAGGTCACCTCATTAAAATGCTGCTCTTTTTTTTTTTTCCCAGTTCAAAAATGATCCCAAATCTTATCATCAGCTGTTCTTGTCCCCCAGACTGAGAATTTCTCAATGTTTGGGTAGAATAAATGACAAAAATAAGCTAGTATTTTAGTAATTGAACTACCTTAAATGCAGTTCGTTTGGCAAAAGGATTAATTCCAGAAATGGAAAGGCTCATCATGACAGAAACGTGAAATGAAAATTGAATTACTTTTAGCCTGGTCCCCTTTTATTTTGCAGGGTTGTTTGATGCCGTACACTTCGCATATTGCAGGATTATATTGTGTTCCTTTATCCAAAGCACATCTAGACATTTAAGCGATAGATTTTTTTTTTTTATTATTATTATTATTATTTTATTTTCCTTAGGGATGTGCTTCCTGGTTCCCCAGAGCTGCTGAACGCCTCCCTCCTGGCCGAGGCTGGAGTGTGACATCCCAAAGCCCCGCTAGCGGGGCTTTGGGATGTCACACTCCAGCCTCGGCCAGGAGGCAAAACTCACAGGATGGATTTATTTGCTTGCCCGTGCCTAAATATAAATCTGCTTTCAAATTGCATCTCGGTACTGAAATACTGTCACGGTTTCCTGATACATCCCTCTGAACCGGTTCAGAAATAACATATATTTATTGTAACGGGGCGGGGAATGCTCTGGGGAAAACGTCTTAAACGGATGTGTGCAGCAGGGATGATTAAATATTCAATATATGGCATTTGTTAAAATTCAAATGAGGCACTTGAAAGAACGGTTTGAAGCACACAGGCCTCCCAGAATTACCATGGCATTACATGGAAATCTCACCGAAGAAAAAACTTACTGCTTTTTGACTCTATGTCTTTCAGGGACCAGCTACAAAAACTGAATTTATAGTAAAATAAAAAAATCCTTCATGGTTTTAGTTTCCTTTTTGTTTCTCAACCACATCAATACCATTTTTATTTTTTTTCCTTCTGGTGTATATTTTAGTGCTCCAGATTTTTCTCCTCTAAAAGAAGTTTTAAGTGTTAAAAGCTAATTTTTTTCTCAACCGGGACAAAAATTTAAATGCATTTTGGTTCATTTTGCGGTAGTTTCCTCTCTTTTACTGCTTCTGCTGCCGTGGAAGATGAAGAGAGACAAAAAGCAGATGCGACCAGGTGAAGAACCTCCTGCTGAGAAGCAGCGAAGTCCCCTTGGCGTGGTGACAAAGCAACTGAGAAACAGCATCTGGTGACAGTGGCACAAACTAAGACAGACACAACCCTGGAAATACTGACGCAGAATGGGTGGGTTTGTTGGGAAATGAAGGTATTTGGGGGAGATCTCCCAACCAGGGATCTGCGAGTGGAAACTGGAGCCAACCAAAGCCAAGCCCACTTAAGACATGAAGAGTGCTGCCGTGTGGCCACGTGGATGAGCTTTCACAGCGTCACTGAAAAACCAGAATCACAGAATGATACGGGGTTGGAAGGAACCTCTGGAGATCATCCAGTCCAACCCCCTGCCCAAGCAGGTCTACCCAGAGCAAGTCCCACAGGAACGTGTCCAGGCGGAGTTTGAATGTCTCCAGAGAAGGAGACTCCACCACCTCCCTGGGCAGCCTGTTCCAGGGCTCTGCCACCCTCACAGGAAAGAAGTTCCTCCTCAGGTTTAGATGGAACTTCTTATGTTCAAGTTTGTGCCTGTTCCCTCTTGTCCTGTCCCTGGGCACCACTGAAAAAAGACTGGCCCCATCCTCCTGACACCCACCCTTGAAGTATTTATAGGTGTTGATCAGATCCCCCCTCAGTCTTCTCTTCTCCAGACTAAACAGACCCAAGTCCCTCAGCCTTTCAAAAACCACACATAGTAATAATTTTAACAACTAACAATAATTTTAGCAACTCGAATTGTTTGTTCAGAACAAGCCGTCACCTGGGGCTGCTGGGACGGAGCATTAACTCCTGTCCCATGACCCTTGGTGGCTTTTCATACCAGTGAGGGCTATTACTGGTGGTGTTGAAATTACCTTCACCCACCTGCTATTCTTCTGGCTGTAATCTTTATAATTCAGCTGTACTGGAAAATTAGAAGGAATTTGTTCTCCAGGTGAAGATTTGGCTTGTTTAAAGGCAATAGTTAAAAAAGAATCTTAATAGGGCGCTTCCTGCTGTCCCCTACAGGGTACCTCTACAGCAAAATGACCTGATGGTTTGTACATGAATGTTAATCCTAGAATTATCTTCACTATTTAAGGTATATAGTTTGTGTCCTTCTGTATGGTTTTAAATAAATATATTATAATTTTTACAGTCTTTTCTTAAAATGCCTAATAAAAACCACTCTCTAGTTGCCCACTGTTTGCATTTGATCGCAAAGTTAAAAAAAAAAAAAAAATCTATAAATCTATGTGTATGTGTGCAATGTACTCTAGAAACAGGTTCTCCGGGAAATCTTGGGATGTGGATGTGAATTATAAGTCAGTGAAAAACGCTGAAGAGTTTAGAGGCAGAAAAAACACGTACTGAAATGAAATAATAAAAAAAAAAAAGTTCAATTAAATAGCCACAAAATTTAATGCGTTTGTTGACTCATAGAAAATAAGAATTAAATAAATTAATTAAATAACCTTTAAATACGATGTTGTTATTTTTAACACGGCAGCAAATCCAACACACGCTTTCTATGGTCATGCACAGAAAGTTTTGAAAACTGGGATTAAATCAAAAAGTTTTCACGTGCCCCAGCTTTGGAAGAGGTGACCTGTAACACAGGGTCATAACTCTTAGGACTCTAAAGCTACATTTTGCCGTGGATTTTTCAAATAAAAGTGTGTTTCCAGGAAAAAAAAAAAAAAAAAAAAAAAAAAACCCGTCAGTCTCTACAGTTGCTGCATGCAGCTCTTTTATTTTTCTTTTTTTTTCTTTACAGAGCTGTGACGCATCTTCACAGTAATTGTACAAAACCCTCTGCAGCGTGTCACCAAATCAGCGCTCGGGGAGGAAAAGGGGGAGTTTCATCTGCTCTTGCTGATAAAAAAAAAAAGAAATCCATGCAGGAGCCGAGCCTGAGAGAGGACAGGTCTCTCACGCGGGGGAAATAAAAATATAGCTTGAAGTAAAAAGGGGCATAACAGGAAATAAATATACTCTAGCATTGGTCTGTATATTCGATTTGGCTTTAATGCATGATATAGGGGTTTAGTCCGTATTTAGTGTGTGAAACCGTTAGTGGTCACGTAACATGCGATGGAGCCGTTTGCTGGTAAACCTGAAAATATCGCCGCCGTCCTCGTTTCTGCGTTTCCCCCCAGGGCCTGTCATGTCTCTGTGTTGGAACACAACCCTTCAGAAAAAACTGTGGTGTTTTTTTTTTTTCTAAGTTTATTGGCAGCAGTTGGCAGCAACGGCAATTGGTTTCCTCTCCCCGTGGAAGAGCAGGAGAGGGGTTGGACCAGGCTGGCTCCAGGGGAGAGTCCACCACAGCAGAAACAACGCTCCTCCGTGCATCAACGTTTCCAGGACCATTACAAAAATAAAATGCTTTTGTTTTTACATTAGTATCGTAACTGAGTCTAAAGAATTAGAAAAATTAAACGTTTGTTCTTAGACTTGCATTGACCACAGGTAAGTATCTACAGTATTTATTTCAACATCCCATTAGAATGTCTGCTATAAATTTACACCATAGAAAGGATGTATGCAAAACGCGTATGGTTTATACACGGAGCTTTCTTTTTTTAAATACATCTATTTATACATTAAACAAACAGAAGCATTGTCAAAATACAGTAATAGTGAGGCTTGTTATTTTAATAGTATCACAAACCACGTATAGTCTATACTTCTTTTGGTATGTGGGTTTCCTCTTACGGTAATTATCTCCTTGAATTAAGAATTCTGAGTGCCTGGAGAGGAGTTCCCGCGGTGGCACCAGACGTCGGTGCAGCCGGGGACGGTGGCACAGGACCCTCCGTCTCCGGGGCACTTGGGGCTGTGGCATTTGGCACATGGAAATAAGGGGCTGAGAAACACGGCGCTGCCGGAGCTGCTCGTCCCTACCCCAGCAGCCAGTCAAATGCAAAAAAATATATTAAAAACTCCTATGTTCTGAGCAGTTAAACACGCAGATAACCCCGACACCCACACTGCTTGGGTTCTGGATTCTTTTTAATATTCTTTTTTTTTTTTTTAACCTGTATTACTGCATCGTTCCACTCTCCCTCGAAAGCTAAGTAAGTGGGGATTAGAAAAATCTGTCTGAAATGTAGACAATTAAATATATTAACACTTGATGAGGCATTTCTGGAGTTATCTCAGCATCTCGAGGCTCTAAAGTGGCCCAGAGCCAACATGTGCTTTTGTACTCCGACTGCTCTCACTTTTCAGCCTACAAGAACGTCTTCCTGTTATTCTTTTAAATGAGATTTTTGGCATGCTAAGTTACAATTGGAAATAAATAAAGCATCTATCGGCCTTAGCCAAAGAGATTAAAAAAATAATAATTAAAAAAAAAAGCCCAAACAACCCCCCACCAAGAAAAAAAGCATCAGAGAGATTTCTGTTTGTGCCGGCATCTAACTAAGAACAGCAGGAGGGTCGGGCTCGTTGCCTTCACCTGTGGCACCTCTCGGAGCCCGTGACATCCCCTGGGCTGGCGGTGCCTGGCGCAGGTCACCCAGGGCCCCGTGGCCAGCACATCAGGCAAAAAAAAGAAAAAAAAAAAAAAAAAAAGATTAAAAAAATAAACAGATCAATCCCAAACCCCATCCAGGCACAGAAGGTCTTTCTCAACCCCTTCTTGAGGTGACGCCGGTCTCGGTGTGGGTCCTACCCCCACCCCAGGCATCCTCGGGCCTCACACACATGGTTCTCCCCCATCGCTGCTTTTCCCACAGGACGGGCAATAGGTCCCTGCAGGGACATCTCACCAACTGTTTAAAACTGCAATTTTAAACAGGTTTGGTGGTTTGGTGGTTTTTTTTTTTTTGTAAACAACTTTTATTGGAGGTGTCATGGGGAAAGAAAGGTAAAATTTAATGGCAATAAACTGTTCAGCAGCAGCAAGTCTGGGATGGCAGATGGGGCTTCATGGCACCGTTGTGCTTTACAGGCTTCTCGTTTAAAAACAAAAAAAAAAAAAATCACATTGCAGTTTTAATATATGAATGTAAAAGTATATAAAATTAACAACTCGGTTAGTCACTTGGCAGTCAAATAAAACTTTTACACATCACCCTTGTAAAGTGTGCAAAAATAGGTGGAAAATACATCTTGTGTTTCTGCTATGGAAAGGTCTCTGGGGGGTGGCCGATGCCGACGAGAGGGGGGGTTGGCCGGCGCAGACGATGCTGCGGCGCATGGTTTAATTGCACATTCATGCACCTCTGCTGCAGTCGCAGCCGCTCAGGAGCCCAGTTGTGCTGGGTTATAATGTCGAGTGAGGATGGCTGAAGCTGCTGGGGGGCTGTGGTGGGCAGGGGGGAGCGGGCAGAACCTGGCCAATCTGCCCCCTCCCATCCTCAGTACCGGGACCCCTGCATCCCTCGTCCCCCTGGGCAGCAGCGATGGAGGATGAGCTCGGTGGGGGACACAAAACCGGGGGCACCATGCCCTGGATAGAGCTGGGAATGTGTGACGAGGGACGGCACGGCTTTCGGTCAGCTGGGCTTGGTGGGTTTTGGTTTGTGAGATGCCAAGACGCACTGGAGGTGGCACAGCCCCTGCCATGGTACCCGAGGGGGCTGCAGTGCCCTGTGCCACCCCGTTCCATCCATCCCCTCACAGCTTCAGGCGCTCTCACATCGATGCCCATAACAGAAAACCAACAGAGGATGAAGAACATGAGTTGGGTGAAAGAGCAGAAGTTTGGGTACCCCAGGGGATACCTGGGGAGGAAGAGGAGGAGGGTTTCGGTGCAGTTTTGCTCTTGTATTGACAAGCCCCATCAAATGCAAACAACCTGCATCATCTGGGGGCAATATTAAACACAGTCCTCCTGCTCACACAGGGTCATTTGTCGTCTGGCCTCAGCCACATCCCACCAGCACCAGCGAAGAATTTCTCACTAGTTGCGGTATTTGTATAAAAAGTTAAAAGCCACGGGGTGTACGACCGTCGGTCTGTCCGGCTGTCCCGTCCCTCCCGGGGGTCCGGGCATCCCTTCCGTGGCCCAAAGCCAAGGCTGGGCATCGCCTTCCCCCAGGGCAACGGGCACCCACGGGTGGCAGCAGCCTTCCCCTCCAGCTGGCCGTCCTCTTCTTCACCGCCTCTCCCCGGAGCCCACCGGCCCCGGCAGGGACGTGGGGCACGGGGGGGGCTGCTCACAGCTGGGTCTCGTCGCGTGTTTCGGGGTTGCAGGGGCCCAGCTTGTTGCTGCAGCTGCTCTTGCGGCTGTGGCCATCATTGGCCACGTGGGCCAGTGGGTCGGAGCGGATCAGGTACCTGTGGGGCGAAGCCTGGTTACGCCACTGGGACCCCCCAGTTCCCCGATGGCAAGAAGGAGCTGGGAAAACCCTAAACTGGGGTCTGGCTCATCCTTGAGGCCGGGACATGAGGGGATCCCCCACAGCGCTGGGCTGGGAGCTGCTGCTAAAATAATTATGATTATTTCTCCTGGTGCTGGGCAGCAGCAAAAGCCAAGGGAAAACCTCCGTGCTGCTGGTGGGGGCAGTTTGGGCACTGCTCAGGAACCCGGGGAGGGGGAACAGCCTGGGAAGGAGGCAAAAAATGCTGGTCTTTATGAGAAATCATGGAAAGCAATGCGATGGGGGCAGCCCACGGTGCTGGGGCAGGTCTGGGGGCTCAGGGAGCGCACGGGTGGGTGGGGGCAGCACCTACACGATGTCGTTGAGCTCCAGCCGCGTGTCCGGGGGTGGATTGATCAGGACGTAGGACAAGGTGTTCTGGTGGTCATTCATCTCGTCTGCGAGAGGAGGGGAAAGAGCTGGTGAGGGACGCTCTGACCGACACTCCGACAGACACCCCGCTGGCCCTCACTCCCACAGCCCCACTGCAGTGTCCTCGAGCACCCGGCTCCGAGGGGTCTCAGCCCACCCCCAAGGACAGCAAATGGGTCCCTTCACTGGGGGAGGCCACGGGCAATGGCGTTGCCCAGAGAACATCGTTGCCACCTCCCTCTGTGCCTCCCCAGCCGCTCCCCACCACGACACAGCCCCACGGGACCGCCAGATGTAACTCTTGAAACTCCCCGCTTCCCACCCCAAGAAAAGTAAGTTGTCTTACCTTGGTTTAGTGCAAAAAAGGGAACAGGTTAGTCTTGCCGCGTTAGATACAGCACAATGACTCCAACCACCGGGTCAGGGCAACCAAACCCCCCCCCGGCCCGCTCGAACACGCTGCCCACTTCTCCCCTTCTTGAATGAGTTAATTTAGCATCATCCAGCAATGGGATTTAGCTCAACGATTGCTTCTTTCTCCAGCCCAAGGGAAACCTCCTCCATGGAGTTTCAGAGCCATCAACACCATTCAGGGATGGCTCTAAACTACGGCGACCTCCCCGGGGAGGCTCGGGGCCACCAAGAGCTGCACCCATGGGTGCTGCGCAGGGCGAACGGGGGGCCTCGAGGCCGGGGGGGGCGCCCTGCGCTTTCCGAAATAGCTGAGAACAAGATCATGGGTGAAATGAATGGGGGGTGCAAGGCTTGCGGGCGGCCGGGGAGGGGGTGGAAGCTGCGACAGATAACACCGTTTACAGACTGAGTGACCGGGTGCGGATGGACAGGATGGAGAGGGGGATGGACAGACAGACGCCGGGGGCAGCGTGATGAGCGCGGGGGGATACCAGCTCGCTGCAAGGCTTGTCACTGGGGTGCCTCTCCGGGCTACCAGAAAGGCCCCTCTGAGCAGCACCGGTGCACATCAGATGTTTTCCCATCTCGGACTAATGGAGCGGGACCAGGGACCGGCCACTGGGACAGGTCGGGGGGCCGCTCCCTGCAATCCGTCATGCCACCACCACCACCCCATCCCTGTGGTCTCCTGTCCCAGCACCAATCTGGAGCACATCCCCATTCAAAGGCAGCAGGACACGGGCCAAGTCCCCGGCCATAAAAGCACCCACGGATGCACAATCACCCCAGGCACTGGGGGGTGGCCAAGCCAGCCCATGGGTGAGGAGTACCACTGCTCTTCAGCCTTGGGAGGGGGGTGAAACCTCTGAAGTGGGGCTTTTCTCCAGCCATGAGATGAGCCACAAGCAGCTCAAGCCACCACAGCCACTGGGCCTAGCACCCTGCACAGGGATGCAAACAGGTCCCCCTTCCAGGCTGCCATCGCCATGCACTTGGCCAGTGCAGGTCCAGATGGGCCCCAGGGCATCCCTGTGGCCAGACCAGACCAGTATCACACACAGTGGCACTCGCAGGGGACATGAGACGCTTGCTTTGCTGCTCAGACACCTCCCTGGCACCTCTGAGGCCACAGAAGGTGCCACAGCCAGCAGAGGACAGGGAGATGCTGTGTGGGACCCCCTGACCCGTGCTGGGGTTCCCAGCCCCAGGTGTCGGCCGGTCCCTGGAGCTGCCGGAGAGCTTTGGCCATCCCAGTGCTCAGCCTTACAGCGAGGCGGGGACAGGGGGTGGCAATGCTGGGGCACGGGTGGCACACGGACCCTGGGACCCGACGGGAGACACGGGGTTTGCCATGACAGGGGAGGCGGGGAAGAGCCCTGACTCACGGCAGGTTTCCCTGCTCCATGGAAGCACCTTTTCCTGTCCCCCATGCAGCCGAGCCAGGCACTGCTAAACCCAAGTATACTGCCATATTGTCCCCTGCGGCACAGCGGCCGGGCTCAGCCCAGCAGCACCCTCCAGCAAGTTTTTTTCTGGGGGGAAAAAGCCACCCACACAGCCCCCGGCAGCGATGCCACCACGTCGGAGGTTCACCCGTGGGGTCTCCGGGCTCAGCAGGCAGCTGGGGGGGGCATTCACGGTGCTGGGTCCCTCTGTGGCAGGACACGAGCTCTCGCTCAGCCCCAGACCTTCTGTGGGAGGGGGAGAAACGAGCCGGGTCTGAGCTCTGCCCAGTACCCCCCGGCCAGCTGGCAATGTAGTCTACTGGCGCAGGGCTTCCATGAGCCCCAGCTGGGGCTGCTTCTCTGATGAAGGACACGGTTTGTAGGAAAATGCCAACTTTTCACCTTAAGCATGGGCTAGTGAAGCCTAAAATACAGCTAGGTTGGGCTATTGCTAATCTCCGGGCTGCTGCAGTAAAAAGGGGCCTTTCCAGGGCACTTTACCCGCCCTGGGTAAAGGTGTAAATGATGCAATAACCCTGCAGCTCCCACAGATGCCAACAAGGGCAGCACTAGCGGCTGCTTCTGCTGCCTCGCACCAAACCTGGGACCCCCCGGTTAGAAAAGAGGGTCTGCTAACGCTAGAGTTGTCCAGGAACGCAAATCAAGGATTGTGAAGGGCTTTCCAAGTGCTGCCTTGCCCCTGAGCCCTGGCTGACCCATGTGTAGTCAAGAGGCAAAGAGGCCGGGGCAGGAGTTCCAGCATCTATATTAGGAATAATTAGGAAATTTTTTTACACTGAAAGTGTTATTAAGCCTTGGAGTGGGCTGCCCAGGGAAGTGGTTGAGGCACCATCCCTGGAGGTTTTCAAAAGACGGGTTGACATAGTGCTTAGAGACACGGTTTGGTGACGTGGGGGGGGGGGTTGTATGGTTTTCTTTTGGTTTTTTTATCAGAGTTAGGTTGATGGTTGGACTAGATGATCTTAAAGGTCCCTTCCAACCTAGACAGTTCTATGATTCTATGATCTCCCGGCAGCACACACCAGCTCATCCCCCCCCGAATCCCCTCCTCGAGCTGCCACTGGCTTTGCAGACCAAAACCAACTTGCAGAGCAACGGAGGGAGGGTTTCTTTTAATGACAGCCGAGGGCTGTGATTTCCCTGTAAGAATTCAACTAGAAAGGGGTCCCTGAGGTTTTTATCTCCATGGCTTTGTGGAGCCCCTGCGTTTCCACTGCCGTTGCAGGACAGACTTTTGTTTTCAACACCACCCAACAAATTAGTGCTTGAAAGGCTCGGGTATCTAAGATGAAAACCGGCAGGGGTGTGGATTGGGCTTAGCTGGCATGATCTTGTTGTACGCTGCACACCATGAGTCACGCGGGACTCCCAGGGAAAGGGAATTACCTTGCAAATATCCCAGGTTTACCCGATTCATCACATCACTGGCTGTTAAATTTGCTACATCCTCTACAGAACATACAGGGAAAGGCACAGACATAAACAGAGAGAGAGAGAGAGGTCAGCAAGCCATGATTCGGCAAATATCAGAGACGAGCTCCTGCACTGCAGCAATAAAATGAGCAAAACAAAAAGGAAATGGGGAGAAGGCAGAGCAACGTGTTCTTCCAAAACGCCATGGGTGTCCAGACACTGACGGTGACACGCGGTGACAACGCACAGTCCCAGCACAGTTGGCCACAGGGGCCAGGGAGCTGGTGGTCCCCAACACCACAATCCCAGCCAGGCATTGCCTTCCCGCCCTGACAGAAGAAGGGTCTTGCCCCCCCCCCGCTGCCTCTTCACTTGTCAGGTCTTCCCCCAGTTTGCTCCAGCCAAAATTTGCCAGATGGGCCAGAAGAAAGATGCAAACTCTGACGCTAACCCAGCCAAGCGTGTCCTGAGCATCCCGGCAGGGCTGGCTGTGGGGCTGGCTGTGGGGCGGCCCCTCGGGATGCTCAGCCAAGGCTGTAGAGGCGAAGAAGCTGCCTTTGCCTTAACCTGCCTTAGCCTTAACCCCAACCCTCTGCATTTGCAGGGGGTGCCGTGGCCCGTCCTCAGCAGCACCCAAGAGCTGTGGCAGCTCTTGATTCGGGTGCACAGGCTTCGGGTGCACCCCATTTCCCAGCTTCCCGCACCCAGCAGCTGCATAAACCAGCTTTTTTTAAGGCAGCAAATGCCATCAGCCGAGCTCCGGACTCTGCAACAGAGCTGCAGGGAGGTGGGAGGCCCCCAGAAAAAGCAGAAGAAACTTCTGGGACTAGTAACGCTGGAAAAAAAGAAAGGGGGGGATGCAGCACTGCAAGACCTCGCCTGGTGTGCCCTGTGTCCCCTCTGTCCTGCCGCAACCTGGCTCTCCTGCCTCCCTCCCCAGCCTGTTTGCCCTCTACTCCAAACCCCCTCCTGCGCTGCATTTCTTTACATTTTCTCCTCCCTAAAGGGCTGTGAGGGAGAAGCCAAGATGGGAGAGGAGGAATCTCCCCCTCACACCTCCCGAAATCAGCTCCCGTCCCGGCCGGGGCATGTTCCCAGCCTGTGTGCGGGCAGGGGCCAGGGCAGGGTAGACGGATGCTCTTCAAGGATGGAGCAAACAGGCAGCAGCACAGGATGGCTTAAAAGAAAGAAAGGAGAAAAAAAACCAACCCCAAAACCAAAACCAAACAAACAAAGGAAGCTGTGGGCTACAGACTGCGTCGTAAGCAAGGACTGGGGAATCTTCTGGGGTGGTGTGGGGGGACACAGACGCCAGCACCGACGGGCGGGTGAGAAGCTTCACGAGAAATGCGGCTGCACGGAGGGACCCTGAGCGCTGCGGGCGCCCGGGCTCGTCACAGCCGGAGACACCAGTTTCACACACAATGAAGCAAACCACTCAGCCCTGTAGCTACCGAAATGTTTTCCGTGGAAGAGTTTTATGAAGGATTAAAATCTATAGCAAAAGGGGTCTGCGCCAGCTGACAGGGCTTCACCTCTCCCTGCTGCACTAGGGGGGCTCTGGGGCAGAAGGGTTTTGCTGACTTGGAGTCAGTGTGTCCTGAACCACCATTTCTGCACGGCCAGAAAGCGGGGGGCAAGCGGGGCATCGCGCCCGAAGGCTGCACGGCAGCTGCAGGCAGAAGGGAGAGAGTTACTCTGCTGCTGCAAACTCCTGCCTGGACCCATTCCAGAGCCCCAAAATGGGGGTGGCTGCCAGCAGCCGGCCGGGGGGTGGCAGGCGAGGTGGGGGTCCGCGCTGCAGGACCTCAGCCTTCAATGCACTCGTCTGCAGAAGCACAAGCAAGCTGGGGAATGCCGGGCCCGGCATCGCCTGCGGGGTTAGGCTGGGCTTGGGGTTAGGCTTGGCGTGGGGTTTGGCTTGGCGTGGGATTAGGCTCGGTGTGGGGTTCGGCTCAGCTTGGGGTTCAGCTCAGCTTGGGGTTCAGCTCGGCACAGGGTTACCCGAGGAGCCCACCAGCGGGATGCACCACCGCAGAGAAGTGCAACCGAACGGCACTTACCGTACCCGGTGGTGGGTAAGCCCAGGTGCTTCATACGGTTTTTGACCAGCTCGGAAAGCTCCTGCCTCTCGGAGCGCCGGTACAGGCTGAGGCGCTGCTGGCTGATCCACTCGGCCGTCTTGCTGGAGTGCTTGTTGCCCTTCCTGCTCAGCCGGCGAGCCCACTGCATGCTCTTGCGGCGCAGCAGCGGGTGCTCGGACTGGTCGCTGGAGCAGGAGTTCCTGTGGTGGCTGGTCTTGATGCCCCAGTGCTCCTTGACATCCTTCGTGTCCTCGCAGTCCTCGACATTGATTGAGATCTGTGACTGGAAGCCCAGCAGGTCACGGGGTGGGGGGGGACGGGGCGGGGGGGAGAGCCAAAAGGAGCCTGTCCTGTCTCTGATGGGGTGGGATCTCTCCTATGGGATGGGACCCTTCCTCTGACCCACACGCACTCTCCCAGAATATCATCTCTGTACTGCTAAAACTACCTGGCTGGCAGATTTGGGATAAGCACTGTTGAGTGGGTCTAATGGGCACCTGACATCTCTTCTCACACCATTATCCCTGGGCTGCCCAAGGGACAGCCGTGCCCTTGTCTCCCTCTCTTTCATCTCACAGCAGACGTGCTGCTGCATCTCCGACACAGCAATCCCCACTGGTGAGCCAGAATTTAGTAATAAAGCCGTTTAAAGCATCTCTAAGAAAGGGGTGGATTGCATTTAATTAAATGTCAACTTTCGTTTCCCTGTAGCTGCTTCCTACAAAGCTGAAAACTGAAGGTATTTAAAAGGGAGCCTGGCTTATTCCCCGGCTCCTTATCCCAGTTAATTACACTTCAGGGCGCTGAGGACTTTTGTCTTCCCGGATTGCTGTGGCTCACCCGGCATCGCCCTTCCATGGGGACAGGCAGCGCCGTGCCAGTACTGGGGGTGACAGCCAGGACAAGGCATGCAGTGGCTCTTGGTGGCCAGAGGACCACTGGGCAAGCCAGCCCAGCCGCTTGCCCAGGGGTCAGCCTCCGGGTTGAGGGGGGGAGCAGGAGGCAGTGCTGGCAGCCAAGGCAATGCCTGACACCGGCCGAACCCCCGGGGCTGGATGCAAGCGGCACTCACCTGCGCTCTGATGTCGTGGGGCTGCAGAGGGGAAAAGGAAGGAAAAATAAAGCGTCAGGCCAGCAAAAGGGCAGCCCTGCTGTGCCACGTCCACCCCCGCTCCCTGGGGACTCTCTGCCATGTGGCACGGCAGAGCTGTGCCGAGAAAATCCCACCACAGGGATCGGCATCTACACCGATCCAGCCTACCCCCTGGGGAGCCAGGACACCACCACCATAACACAGACGTGGGGCCGCTTCCCTTCCCCTCGCTCCTCCCCACCTTCCCACCTGCAACCAGGGACAAGGGGCCTCATGGCCCCGGCCAACCTCATGGACCACATCTCTGCCGGGCGGTGATGCTCGGCTGGGACCATCAGCAGCCCCTACCTCGGAGGTTGCGAACATGTGCGACTCCGTCCTGTAAATCCCAATGGGAATCTCCGCACTGGAGGAGCAGAGCTTCTGGAAGAGGCGGCCGTACGTCCGGATCCACAGGTCATCTTCAGTGATCTTCATCTGAGCACAACAGAGGACAAACATCACCAGCCTTGCACCATGCAAAGCCCACTGAGGAGCACCTTGGGGCTGCTCCTGAGCTTCACCCCAGCTCAGCTGTATCAATCCCAAAAGCAAGCTGGACTCCACAAAAGGACCAGGGGCAACTTCCAACCTCAGCCTTCAGAACAGGGACTTTGGTCCTCGGCAGCTCTTGAGCTTTTGGGCTCTTAGCAGTGCTGAGGTTCCCCACACACGATGGAGGGGAATGATGACCTGGTATGTTCTGCCCAGTGTTGCCTCCCACCCGACTCCTCAGAAGAGGGTGACCCTCCACCCTTGTGACAGATCCCACCAGATCCACGATGACTTGGCCCAATGGTTTCAACCTAGAGGGACTTGGCACCTACCGCGCAGAGGTAGCCGGAGCCCGGCGTGGTGTCGAGGCCCAGCAGCAGCCGCGTGATGGTGATCATGTAGTCCTTCACGAACGACTGGGGGGAGACATTTGGGCAGGAAGCCGGAGAAAAAGTTTGCTCGGTTATTCATTGGGAGATGCAAAAGGGTGTCCGCAGCTGCAGGGCTGCATCACCCAGAACCCGTTGGGCTCTCACCTGGTAGAGCAGCGTGTCCAGCATGCTGATGCTGAAGACCCTCCCGGCTGCAAAGGGCAGTCGGAACATGAAGGCCAGGTTGGACCCGTTCTCTCGCTCTTTCTGGAAGAGGAAGAGGAGATGTGAGCACTCACAGGCAACTTAGTTGGCAGGCGCTTGTTCACATCCTTCTAGGGCATTTAGCAAAGCAAAACCACACAGCCTCCCCCACGCACAGTTTGCACAGAAACTAGAAGACTCAGGAAAATGAAAGGACACCAGCTTAGCGTTTCTGGTGGGTGTGCCAGCAGGGAACCAGGGCAGCATCCTCACCTGGGTGAAAGAGGGTTTTTTCCCCATGAAAATGTGCGAGACATGGTTGGGGTTTTTTTGACATGGGCTGGGTGGGGCCCTTTCACATGCCCTAGTGTCTGGTTCAGGGGTACTTTCCCCCCACATCAGATGATCTCTCTCAGCACAACGTCCCCACTGCCCCCCTCACTGCAGTCACAGCATTAAACCTGATTCAGAGGTTCAGTGTGCCCAGCACAGCAGTAGGCAAAGCAGCACAAACTCCAGCCACCAAATAAATACATAAATATGTAGAAAGAGGTAGCTGCTCCGAAGATTGGCTGCCTACATATTTGTTGGCTGCAGGTTATCTTGGGTAGATGCACACCAACTATGGTAGCTCCAGCATGTGGAAGAGCACAGGACCTTGAGAAGCTCAAATGTTGTCACTCTGACCATTGACTTCCCAGGCCCTGTGTGCAGGAGAAGACCTTCTCTTACCTTTTCTAGCTTGGAAAGGGCAAGAGAGTAACTGTCCTTTGCTCTGAACTGCATGAACCTCATGTTGGAGGGGTGGGTCAGCTCTGTGATAATGCTGAGGCTGGGGAAGAGCCTGCAATGGAAAGAGACCTGTTGTCCTGCAGCCCACTCAGAAGTGAGAGCACTCCCTGCATTTAAAGCCTGAGGAAGATCAAAACCATCCCTTTGCCTGTCTCAGGTCAGAAATAGCTGATTAGAGGCTGCTTCCTAGAGCAAGCCCAACCGGAGATGTGTCCCACTACCCGTTGCCACCACCCCAGCCATCAGCACGCTTCCTGGTCTTGTCTCCAGCAGAGGTAAGAGGCCATGATGGAGCTGGGGCAGCTGTCATCCCTCACCTGAACATGGTCTGGACGTTGACAATGGTCTTTGCATCCGCCATGTAGTCTTCCTCAGCGCTCATCGTGCTTTCCTTGTCCACAACCACCAGGTTGTCAGCGTAGATGATGCCACACTGCAGCAAGCTGTCCAGGCTGGGCAGTCCCCAAAGAGAAGAGCGCAGGGTCAGCCCTTGGAAACGACACAGGGAAGCAGCACGCTGCGAGGCGCAGCGCTACAGCAAGCCCAGGCTGCTCCCAACCACCAGCTCTTCACCTGCTCCCATCTATCAGGGGGTGTTCGACAACCCGAGAAGCCAAGGGTGGGCTCAGCTCTACGGTACCAACCCTGGGGGTTCTCATGGGATGACCCAAAAGTCTGGGCTGGGGTAAATGCCACACATTTAGGCATCACCATACTGCCACACGTGGAAATACTTACTTGTCAATGGTGCCCTCCATGTAGTAAACCATGGGGAAACAACAGATGGCTTCCAGAAAGTGATGCTCGGGCCTGGAGGAAGAGTAACAGAGAACAAGGTGGTTCACCAAGTCCATGGGGCAAAGATAGACACAAAACCCACACAGGAGTCCCCAGGACTAACGCCAGCCAAGGTACCCAACAGTGGCACTGCCATTCCCCCACGCTCCCACCCCTCCAGTGTGAGATGCCCACGACAACACAGGGAAGGGCTTGGTGTGATGGAAAACACCCGCGGAAAAGTACTTGCTTGTTGTCCAGCAGCAACACGATTGGGTTCAACTCTTTGCGGGACCGATAGTACGCACGAAGGGGGACAATGAAGTTATACAGTCCATTCCCAGCTGTCTCCGCCGAAACGATGATCAGTTTGTTCTTAAACCCGTAGGCTTTGGCATCTTCGAAGCTGTTGTGCTTGCAGCCCTGTGGGATGGAAGGCAGCGCTGGGACTCAAGACGTGGCTCTTGGCCACCCACCCACCACGCATGAAGCCGTCCCGCTCCTGGGGGGGCCGCAGCCTCCAGGCAGCCACATGCAGCCCCGTCGTACCTTGTCCAGCCTCAGGCAGCAGAAAGGAGCTTTCTCAGGTAAAAGGTGGCACAGAGTCGGGGAGCTCCCAATGTAGGGGGAGTTCGGTGGGTAACCCTTCACGTACCTACAGCAGCGAGAAAATCCAGCAGCGTGAGGACACGGGGAGAGCTTTCCACAACGCTCAGACGCTGGGAAAAACACTTAAAAGCAGCAGACCCAGGATTCAAACACTTCACTGGGAAAGGCTTTGCAAAACTCTCCCACAGCAGTTGGAAATTTTACAAAATACACATATTTAGGAATCTCTTTCGCTATGCAAAGGGTCATGAGATTGCAAATGTACAATGTTCCCAGCACGGGCGGAGAAGGGAGCCGATAGGACCATTGAGCACAGTGGAAGGGGGACAGAGCAGAGAGCTCCAAGAGAGGGGGGTGATACTGAGACACATAAAGAAGGAAAAAAACTCGTGGTCCATTTTTAGAGTTTGTTTTGGTGAACAGATATTTAAAAAAATCACCATTTGTATTTCTCATGGACCCAGAAGCAGAAATTTTCATTTAAAGAGCAGCTACAAGTGGGAATGAATTAAAAGCCAGTTTGTGAGTTTGCAGGTACTCGGGAGCTCCTCACATCACTGTGACAGCATCCAAACAGGTAACCAGTAAAGGAAGTGCTTAGCTGGCTGTCATAAACTAACAGCTTTAAAGCTGGAGTAAATATTTATTTTGCATTTTTTATTTATGTGCAATGGAGAATAGGATCCTCTTCCCGTCGGTGAGTGAAGGGAGGGGAGAGGGCTGATGGAATAACCCTGCCCATCCCCAGCGGTGTCTGGGTCAGCACAATTTCTCTGATACCCAGAGGAGACTCCTCCAAAATAGCAGGAAAGGCTGATGGCCAGCAGATATTGGTGTGCTCAGAAAAAGCCGAGCGGGGCTGAGCCTGAGCATCCCTCAGGCACCATTGACCACCCATCATTTGCAATGGTCCCCATCTCTCGGAAACAACACAGGATGGCTCAACCGAAGGTGGGCAACTCACTCCACAACCGCCGAGCCCTCCTCGTCCGACTGCGTCATCTCGTCTTCCGACTGGTCGCTGAGCAGGTCGCAGGGCAGCAGGGACGAGGTGTCGGCCAGCTCGAGGACGGGCGCGATGCTGGGCCGGCGGTTGCCTGAGCCGTTCTCCGCCGGCAGCGTCAGCTTGCTGCTGTTAGCAGGGCGGCACTCTGTGTTTTGCAGGTCCATGGCTACTGTACCTGGACACGGCGGGGAAGGAAGGACAGCAAACACGCTATAAGGAGGTGAAAAGAGCTGCGTCGGCAAAGCAGCATGGAAAAGCATCGTGCCCAGGCGAGGTGGAGCACGCGGGACTGCATCGTGCCTGTTAAGTACACCCCATATGAAGCTAATCCGGTCATGGGCATGGGGAGTGCTGGCACAGCACCCACCAGTGACCTCCTCCTGGGCGCTGCTGGTGGAGCATCTCCCTGGGAACACAGCCCGGGCTGCTCCCACGCTGGGTGCAGGCTGCTGGCCCCGGGCAGCATCACCCCACCCGTCCCCCAGCCACCTCCTGCCGAGGTTCTCATCTGAGTCTTGGCCAAACAGTGATTTTTAGATGGTCAGGAACCTGAGGAGCTTCCCACCAAGCAAAGCCCAGGTGCTGGGCTCACTGGGCACCGCTGCCCTGCTTGGACTCAGGCGATTTCTCTCCCTCTTGTTACTCTCTGCCAAAGGTCTCGCTGCGAACGAGCTGCGTAACGAGAACACTGACAAATGCTGTTCAGCAAAGTGCTTTGTGGCTTGCTGAGGATAATCTATGCAAATTGCTGCTCATGAGTGCAAATGCATAAATTATTTCCCTGAAATATAATCTGCTCATGTAGCGCAGCCTCTCCAGGCAGCCCCAAAACTCGCTTTCCCCAGACACAAGCTGGAAGTAATGACTCAGGGTATTTTTTTATTTGCTAAAATGCCACCACTGGCTGCAGAGCCAACTGTGCTCTTTGTTGGGCTGTGAATCATAAACGTGATTCAGGATGTGGCCAACAGCATTTATCCCTCTAGCCAGGGCTTGGGGGATTTATGCAAATACTGTTAATGATAATGGACATCACGAGCTTTAATAATATTTGATCTTGCTGAGAGCACCCAGGGTGCAAGGAGCAGTGTGTGTTTAACTGGTGAGGCGACTGGGACTGGGAACGGAAAGGGATTTTCAGTGGTTCCCAGCAATACTGATGGGGGCATGGCAGGGAGTTTGCAAAATAAGACAAAACCTGGGGAAGGAGATGAAACCAAACCTGGGGAAGGAGCTGGGACAGCCTGTTCAGGACCCTATCCCTGCTCTCCTGGGGAGCCCCGCTGCCCTCCCACCCCGCTGAGACCCCCAACTCACCCATGCTGGCGATGATGCTGTGCACAGGCAGGCGGGATGGGCCATCATAGGTGCCTCTCCCCACAAAGCCCTTCTTCTTCTGCTTCTCCTCCTGCTTGAAGATGAAGGCGGAGTTCTCCTCCTTGGTGATGTTGATGTAGAAGCAGGTGTCGGACGCTGCCATGATGTGCCGCGGGCCGGGGTTCAGCAGGATGCTCTTGTTCTCCTCCCTCCTGATGCCGATTAGGCAGACACCATACCTGTGCCGAGAGCACAACATGAGCATTCACAGCTGGAGACAGCCCCTTTGGAGCTTTGTCCCTGCATGAAGGACCTCACAGCACCCTCCAGTCCCAGCCCCAAGCCCTCAGGGACACAGATTGGCAGATACGTCCTACCCACCCCTGCCCATTGCCCCCCTGCCCTCACTTCTTGTGTGCATGGAAGGCAGCGTAGGTGAAGCTCTTCCCCTCGTACTCCATGAAGAACTTGCTGTCGCCCATCCGAATGTGGTAGACCTCGTTGCCCGAGCAGCGCCCGTACATCCTCTGCCACTGCTCTGGGGACTCCTGGCCCTCCCTGCAACGACAGCAGCAGCATGCTGGGGTGGGACCTCCCTACCCATGGTGCCGGGAGATGACCCTTCCACTGTGCTGGGACAGGACCCCCCCCACACCAGTGCCAGCACAGATCCTGGCAGGCCAGCCAGCCCCCAGGGCAGAGCCACACAGCAGGAGGGCTAATAAGCACCGAAGCTGCCATTTAGACCAACGGGAGTGAGGTTATGGAGACACGTTCCCATGAGCTGTCAGTGTTCACCAGCTGAGGACGAGCTTGTTTTCATTTCTGATTTTAAGTGTCTTTTTATTTAACAAGAGCTCCCGGGGAGCGCAGAGGCAGAGTTCAGAGCCCGTGTTGGCAAATAGCTCTGAGCATGGGGCAGGAGTCACCTGGGAAGGATGTTTCATAACTCTTTTGATGTCACATTACCCCAAATTCAGACATTTCTGACTGGCCAAGGGGTGCAGGACCCACACTACTGCTCCAAGGTGGAGTTCCTTCCAACCATTCTTTATATAAACCTGCCAAACGCCCTGCAGGGTCTGGGTTTGCACATGTTGTGAATGAACCTTCCCTCTAGCGGAACCATGACATATAAAGAAGACATTTATATCCCAAGTCTCTGGAAACGTGGTGTTGGACAGCCCATGTGCACTGATGTTTCCCCCTTACAATACTGGCTTTTGCTCCCCACCTGGCTGGGGGGTCCCGGTGTGCTCCCCTAGAGCACACCCCTAGTGCTCACCCTCCTCCCCTGGGCCCAGAGCCCCCACCACCAGCTCTGATGTCCCTCCACGCTCAGGCTGGGGTGGTGGAGGTGAGGGCAGGGGCAGGCAGGGACAGGACTCACTGGCCGCGGGAGGTGTGCACCAGCAGCGTGATGAGGGTGGAGGTGGCAGGGCAGACGCAGTTCAGCGCCAGCATGGCGTATTTGCACTCCTCTTCGCAGACGACGTGGTCTGAAAGGCAGAGGGGACCGTCAAGGCAGGGAGGGGGATGCCCAGGGATATGGTAATTTTGGGATGGTGGTGGGGACTATGGACTTCCTCCTCCTGCCAGTCCAGGAGGGCTTTCATCTAATCAACAGCCCATGGGGAAGACCATAAATGGGATTAATGCAAGCAGGAAGACAGGGATGCTGGCTGGAAACCAGACAGGCAGACGCCAGTCCACCAAGGCCACCGTGGGGATGCACACCCAGTCACACGTGGGACTGGTGGCCCCACAGGCAGCCCACCCTCGAGCAGCCCAGAGCCAACTCTACCCCAGCCCCAGGCGCGATGCTGCAGGCTTTAGTGTGCATTGTGATAAAGGAGCTGATGGCCCTAAAATATCTTCCAGCTGAGGAGTCTCAGCACCAGGTCATGGACTCCTCCAAGATGGAAACACGGCTGGAAACATCCATGATGGCAGGTAAGGCAGTCCAGACCAGCAAAGCGAGCAGTGTTGCCCACTGCCACGCAGCCCCTCCGACTCACCGGCAAACTTCACATGGAACTTGTTTTCAGGCTTTAGGATCTGAACGTAGAGAGGGCAGTTTGGAGCAAAATCTTTCACAGCCCAGGCTCTCAGGATGGTCTGGTGGTCCTAGCCAAGGAGAAGAGCAAGAGGTACTTGTCTGACAGCTTATTTTCCCCTATGTTTCTACACCCAGGAAAAACTGCAAAGCACCCGGCCACCATGGAGACGTATGGCAAGGGCTCCTCCAACACCCACTGCTAATGGGGGATAACCCCTCTCCCTGCTCCCCAAAACCCAGCACCGATGGGAAACTGGGGCAGCAGAGGGAGGGTGAGACCACAGGGGCTCAACTGGTGACGTGCTGCTGCGTGTCCCCGTGCAGTCCCCACACCACCTCTGTGTTTCTCTGCAGTCACTGCCTGCCCACGGGGACCCTTGCAGAGGCAAGATGCAGAGATCAACCTGGTCCCTTCCAGCCTGAGAAATGAATAATCTCCGACCGTGCCATCCCCCAGCCCTGGCTTACTGCCGCGGTGCGGTCCACCTCATTTCGGCTGCTGAGAATGAAGCAGGCTTCTCCATTGTCCATCCTGCAAACAGAAAGCATGAACCCCATGAATTGCATGGGCCAGCAAAGCCAGGCATCTGCCCGTACCAGCCGGAGCACTGCCAACCCCTTCTGAGACCCCAACGAAGGCACGCAGGGATGCCCATCATCACGCATCTGGGCTGCCATTACTGGGGACCCTCCCCTGCGGCTCCGAGGCCAATGGGCAGCTCGGCAGGACCAGCCTCGCCGTGGAGGTGCAGCATGTCCCTCTGCTCACTTGGCTCTCATGAGGTCCTGGTCCTTCAGCGCAGAGCCCTGGAGGTAGATCACTCGCTGGGACCACAGAGGGATCTGCAGGACCCGCCGCACCTGGATATCCATCTCTGTCGGGCAAAGTATCACCACGTAGTAATCCTGAAAGAGAGAGGTTTGTGAGGGTGGGCAGGCTGGCCATCCTGCACACCCCTGGCTGCAGCAAGCTGAGGAACTGGGCTTTGCTGCCTGTCCCCATGTGTGACACCTCCTGCCCCTGCTCTAGGGCTCTGCAAGGGTCTTGGAAAACACATCAGCATCTTCCCCACTCCGTTACGCGAAACAAAGCCAACAGCAAAGTGGAGCCAGAAACAAACAGGATTTTAAAGCTTGAATGTGTGGAATCAAGGCTGGGCGATGGTAACAAAGTGTATGTGAGTGTGGGAATGAAACGCAAATCTGAAACACGTCTGTGATGTTCTCATCCTGGGGAGATGGAAAGGCACAGTCATTTGCTTGAAGATCACTCATTACGTGGGGATACTCCAGTTAGAGCTGGGTAAATCCACTGAGGTTTAGCAATTACATGTTCTGTTCTGTCTGAGATTCTTCATTCAGTAAAGACATCATTACATTTAGAAAACTCCCTCCGGTCCCTCTCCATGTCCTTACACAGTGCTGTCACAGGCTTGGCCAGAAAACGGGGCAGAGAGAGCCCCACCACTGAGATGGGAAAGTGAGGTGGCCCCAGGGTATCACTTGTCACCTCTCTTTGGCCGGTGCTGGGCTGGATGGCTTTTACCTTATTCTTTGCTACAGCCACCATAGCCGGGCAGAGCACTCACCACCAGCAGTGACCCAGCCATGTCCAGCAAGGCTGTGAGCCCAGCAAGGGCCAGCATTGACCAAGAACATGCCTGGTCCTCACCTGCAGGCGTGGGTGGGCGTAAAACTCATTGAGGAAGTCCATGAGGAGATCAATCTTGAGGGAGCTGACACACAGGACGACGTGTTTCTCCGTCTGGGCACGGTGACGGCTGTAATTGCCTCCCGACTTCTGCCGCTCCATCCACAGGTAGACGAGCTCCTCGAACTGCAAACAAGGCAGAGAGCTGACGTCCCCATCGGCAGGGCTGCCCGGCTGCAGGCTCTGCATCCCTCTCCATCCTCAGCCACGTGGGTCTAACCTGGAGCGGCAGCACGACCAGGGCGACGCAAATCATTATCACGACGAGGAGCTGGGAAGGCCAGATCTTTGGTGTCACGTCTCCGTAGCCCACGGTGGAAAAGGTGACGATGCAGAAATAGAAGGACTTGAAGAGGGAGAGCTTCTCGCCTGCTCTTTCTAAATGCTGGATGCCACAGGTCCTGAAGGGAGAAAGTACATATCACAGTGAGCGCTTCCCTGCCCACGAGACGGTCAGTGCCCGTAGCTCCTGCTGAAGTCAGTGGGGAACCCTAGAAGGTTACTTACACCCGTGTCCATGGAGGAAATTTGTCTGTAACACGCTGTCAGCATCAGCAACGGATTTATGTCACCAGTATTATACAGCCGATGGTGCTTACAGATGAAGTAGTGAATCTGATGTGGTTGCTCACCAAAGCAGCATGCAGAAGTCTAGGTCCCAGGTGATGGGTCATGATAAGACCATGCCATGGACGGCATGTCAAACATCACCTGGGGGCTGCCCTTGCATTGCAAAAAAACAAAATGTGGAAGCAAGCAGCTGTCCCAGTAAGGCTCTGGGGGGATTCAGCCCATGGGAAGAGGGGATGCAGGAGGTAGATCCCAGCACTGACTCCTGGCCCTGTGCCTTTGCTCTTGCAAAGCCGTGCCGCAGAGCCGCCTCGCTCCCCGCAGTCAGGCAGGCAGCGTAACTCCACATACCTGCAGTTTCAAAGTCATCTTGCTGAACACAAGCGTCACCTAAGTCATCCTGGACCCCAATTCTAGCCCTGCCGCATCCACCAACAAACACGTCCGCAGCCCCAGCAGGCAGGAGGTGCCACGGGCAGGGCACGCTGATGAGCTCCGAAATTGCATTAGTCATTCACATCAGAGGATGGTCTTTATTGCCAAAGACTCATGAGCCTAAAAGCTTCATTTCCTGTCGTTCAGTAACTTAATGATATTATATGCTTCAAATCAGACCAAGGGAGCCAGAGGAAGATTCAAGAAGCCTAATTTAAAGCTAAGCACCCAGCGATGAGGACCGACTCCTTTACAGAGAGATGCCCTTGTTGTTGGCAATGCGTGGGGTAAAGGGCCCAGTTAATTAGCAGGAGCCCCGGTGGCCTATTACACAAACGAGCTCAGCAGCCACAGTAACTTGGTGGGGAGGAAGAGCGCGGCCAGAGCCAGCGGGTGCAATGGGTCCTGGTGAATGAGCTGTCACACACGTCGGAGCCCGTGTCCCTGCGGGAAGCTGCTGTCCCTGCCCTTGACCCTGCAGCACTCACAGCCCTGCTCTGAGACTCGCGTCCGCATCACCCGTCACGAGAACGCCCTCATCCTCACACACGGCCATTAAAATGTTTCTGTTAAATCATATAATTAGGGAGGATAATTAGTTTCTAAAATAGGAATTGATCTTCCCAGTGTTCGGCGCGCTGGGGAATGAAACAAGGTAGGGAAGAGCCCGGTGCCGAGGGCTGGTGGTGCAGGGGGTCCTCCCAACGCGCCAGCAGATGTGGCCATGCCCAAGCCAAAGCCCATGGACACACACGGAAACCTGGGGCACACTCCTTGCCACGGCTCCCCCAGTTCCAAAACTCAGCCCGAGGAACTGGAACTTGTCCCGTTAGCGAAGGAAAGATGCCAGAGACTTGGGAGTTCAATCCAATCAGCAGCCCTGAATAGTTACACTTTCCTCAGTGTACAAAGACCTCCCAGGCTGAAAAATCAGGCTAGAAGACACTGCCTAAAGACAGAATCTCCTCTGGCTTCCCAAATCACCACGTTATGTCCTGGCAATGCCATCCCACCACAGCTGGGAAGGTCCCACCCCACCTTCCTCTCCTGGAAGCGCCTTGAGAGCCTGGCTCTGCCAGTCACCCCTGGGACGTGCAGAGCTGGTTTCCCTGGATGAAGATGGTTTTGTGAAACAAAGAGCAACACTCACCCCGTGAAAACGAGACACAGGAGGGTGCAGATCAGAATGAGCACCTGGTTAAACATCGCAGACTGGGTCCTTTGTATGGCTCGGTGCAGGTCGTTCTGGGAAGAGAGGAGAGGGCTCTCACCAGCTCAGAGAGGCTGAGGGTAAAGCACCCCTCCAAGTACCAACTGCTGTCTTGCTGCTCCAGCAATGCCCCCCCAGATGAAGGTCAGGCCAGAATTTGGCTCTTGAAAAGGGATGTGCATTTCTGTGAGCAGGTCTGGGCTCTGCTGCCAGGAGAGACAGCTTGAGTGGGCACGTGGGAATGGCTGGAAGAGCTCATCCTGCTGTAATCCCATATCCCAGGGACAGCCGGATGCCATCCCTGTCAATGCACAGCCAACAGAGTCATCGTGGCTCAGACACCAAAGGTCTCCTGCTCAGGTACACAGCCCAGCACCACCAGCTGGCAAAGCCTCACCTCCCACCATCCCTGGCACCCACTGAGCACCCAAATCCCACCCGAGAAACGGCAGCAGGCGAGGGCCCCCCTCCCAGTCAGGCCACCCCTGGCATCCCCAGGGCAGAGGGACCCAGGGCGAAAGGGGTGGGATGCCCCCGGTCACTCACAATCATGTTCTCCAGGGCGTACTTGGCAAGCCAGCAGTTCAGAAACACGGGGATGAACAAATTCCGCAAAGGAGGCCAGAATATCTACAAAAGCAAGAGTTACTCGCAGAAAAATCCATGCTCTTTATCAAGAAATTCGAGCCCTGTTGGGAAGGATCCATCTCCAAACCAAGCGCTGGCCTCTGCAGAGGCTGCCACCAAAAGTGGCCCCGCTCCCTCGGCTGCAGCGGAGCAGCTGAAAACAGATGATGTTTTTTGGGATAACTCTCCAGAGAAAGTCATTATGTTGAAAAATATTGAAGAAGAAAATTTTCTGCCAGCTTTAAAAACTACTTGGCCAGATACCCATTTTTCTTTGATTTCACCACCAAAACTACAGTACTAATTAAACTTAAGTTGCTTTAAAATGTCACCAGGAAACACTCACCGTGATAATAAATGGCACCGTGTTGATCATCTCAAGGATGAATGAAATGCGAAAAATCTGTTCCCAGATGTTACCCTGAGGAATTAAAAACAAATAAAAATTAAATAAGCTTTAAAATCTGCCAAAGGACAATTAAAAGCTCCTACTCTGCCACAGACCCCGCTAAGTGGGGGAAGTAAGACCAGAGCAGCCAGGAAGATGCTCCGGTTTGCCTGCAGTGCTGCTGACAGGCACGCTGGAGTGGATACAGCCTTCCCAACCTGGTCAGTCCCTCCCACAGCCACGATGTCCCTCTGTCCGTCACCGCTGCTGCCCAAAGCCGGGGGACATCAAGGCTTTGTGCAAGGATGGAGAATGAGAGTGACAGATACAGGTGGCTGGCACTCAAACCAGGCGGGTGACACGGGGTCTGAGTCTTTTCTGCCAACTGGCCCAGGGACCCCGAGAAGATGCCATTTGTTAAGGTCACTTTTCTTGGCCATTTTAAGGGGCTTTGATGCAAAGGAGCCAGCCCGTGCCTCTCCCTGCCTGGCTTGGAGCAGTGCCGGCTACCTCCGGAGGCAGCAGACCTCGGCACAAGCAGGGGTCACGCTGCCGAGCTCAGCTTCAGGTCCTCAGCCTTAGGAAACTCAGCGTGTGTCAATCTGCCCCTAAAAAAAGCAGCAACCCTTTGTAAAACAGCTCTGAATTTAAAGGAAGGTGGAAAAAGAAGAGATCTCCCAGCTCTGCTCTGCCAAACGCTTATCCAGCAGCCCGAGGCGGAATGAGAAAGGAAAACAGCCACAGCCAGCTGAGACCTCGCCGAGACAAACATCCTCTCAGGATGCTTCAGGCTTCAGACAGCTCAAAGACAGAGAAATGAATTCACGCCGGGGGGGGGGGTCGGACCCAGACTGCGCATCACTGTCCACCGCCCGCCCCGGGGCACTTACCTTGTAGCTGAGATAGATGAGCAGCATGGTCTCCAGAAAGCTGATTAAAGCTATGCTGACCTGCGGAGACAGACGGGCAAAGGCTGCCGAGGGCTCGTTCGATGCACCGTGGGTCGCTCTAAGCTCCACCAAGCCCTCCCTGCCCTGCGCCATGAGGAGCCCATGGGTATCGCAGACACAAGCCTGTTTCTTTGCTTTCCCTGCGCCCGTTTGGGTTAGACATAAGAGCATCTGCCACAGATGTACAGGCAGCCCTTGACGGGCTCTCAACCCTCGTACAAGCCATTCCCCAAGCAGCTGCCCAGCCTGAAAATAACCCGTTACTGGTACAGCTGCATCCAGGCTGGGGAGGAGCTGAGCCAGCCTCATGATTTTATCTTCCTACAGCTTCTCCTCTCCTATCGGGCCCTGAGATTTTCACCCAGGGCCATGTTGTTGCTCCCAGCAGAAGCCCCAGCTCATTTTCTGCTCTCCCAAGGGTACCCCTGGCCCCCGGCTGCTGTGGGCAGAGGATGCACCGAGACCTGCTGGCGGCGGAGCTCAAACCCCAGCTCCGGCTGGGCTCCTGCTCGACCGTGCCCGAGCTCTGGGCACTCACCTGCACAGCCCACAGCGGCATTTTCCTATCCACCCAGAAGATGTGTGACCTGCAAAGAAAATTCAAAGCGGATCTGAACTGTAGCCCAACTAGCAGCGCCTTTACCCCGCACCGAACCCATCACTGATGCAGGATCCAGCACAGGACTGGTGCTGGTGTTCCTTCCTGCCCGGTTTGTTCCAGAAGCCCCTACACTGGGAATAAGGGTGCATTCCCAAGGGTGCATCCGCGGCAGGCACTTGTCAATTGATTTGATCCTGGGATGCTGCTCCGCATCCCTTGAGCAGCCCCGTCACCAAGACACGGAGAACCAGCCAGCTCCAGCGCTGCATTCCCGCATCCCCAGCGCTGGAGCAACTCTCGACTCACCAGTTTATCTTCGTGGACTGGTTGAACGTCGTGTAATTCTGCTTTTCGCATTCCCAGCTAGGAGAAGAGAAAGACAAAGCAGGGGAAAGCAGTCAGCGGGGTGGGGGGAAAGGAAAAGGGGTGCTGGCATTGACTCACGGGCTGCCCTCGCCAGGGATGGGCCCCAGACAACACTCTCACAGCTCCAAACACACACTGGTCCACCCTGAGGAAAGGGGATGCCCTGAACTGCAGCAGGGCTAAACCTGGCCAGGATACGCTTAATTCCAGTCACGCTTAATTGTTACAGATTTGAAACCGCTTTTGGACAACACAGATGTACTTGGTAGTCTGCAACCTTTACAAAAAGAAAATCAAATTGCTAATTCTCCTAGCTCTTGAAAAAAAAAACACAACCCACACTGTATGTGAGCTAAACAACGCAAGGACATATTAAAAATAGGCTTATACTGAAACCCAGAGCAAAGCTGATGTATGTAATCATCTGTCACCTGGGGGATCTAAATGGCAAAACACATTCCTTCTCAAATGCTTAAATGGGATTTAGCATAAGTGTCTTCCAGGGCATCAGGATTCAGAAGATACTTGCATGGTGATGCCCTGTAATCATGAGCATCACAGGTGATGCCCTGCCTGTGTCTGAAGGCCACGCTGAGCCCCGACCGTTAGAGCCAGAAAGATTTTGGAAACGAATGTGACGCTGAATTTTTCCACCACCTTCCCCTCTATGCCACGCAGGGCCAGTGGATGCCCAGTGCCTATCCACAGGGTTTCAGCAGGGAGCAAAGCCCACCGGACCAGCAAGCTTGGCATCTTCACACCCGCCGTGAGTGGCTGCCACCACCTCTGCGCTCCCACGGCACGGGGTGGTGTGGGGAGCCCGGCGGCAGCGGCACTCACCAGCCTATGCCCTCCTCCGGGTTGTCCAGCAGGACACGGACGATGTACAGGAGGCAGGTGAGCAGCTTCAGCGAGAAGTTGAAGAGCCGGATCCTTAGGCCTGCGGCAGAGGGGAGCACGGCGTGGGGCAGACAGCACACCCCGGGTACCCCAGGCAGCCCATGCCCCCCAGGGACCCCGTGCACCCTGGGCACCCCATGCAACCCATGCACCCCATATGCCCTGGACACCCTGCACACCCTAAGCATCCCACGTGCCCCGGACACCCTCTGCACCCCACAACACAGCATCTTCATTTTCCCCCAAGCTTTGCAGGGACCCTTTCACCGCGGGACCCCACTGAGCCCCAGGGGAGCTGCAGGAGCCCCAGGACAGCACACAAACTTTGCTCACGCTTTGCCTGGGGCTCTACGTGTCCTACCCAGCGATAAATATATAGGAGGCTAATACAGAAATAAATAACCATGAGTCAGCTCCTTGCTGGCCCCAATAGACGTGAGAGGCAAACAAGGGAGCTGCTGGAGTGTGTCCCCCTCATTATCAGGCATCCATTAGAAAGCATCAGACAGACAGGGCCAGGGCCCTGCTCCACTCGCCACGCTGCAAACTGCTTGTGGGAGGAGGGACGGCAAGGAATAAAAGCTGCTGCTTTATCCGCTCTCCCTCCCCAGCCAGTTCATCGGATTATTACTCAAATTACAAGTGAGAAATTCATCACATTTTCATTAAAAACTTCCCCGTAGGCACCCTGTTGTGCTGCGCTCCAACTTTTTAACAAGATGACAGGATGCAGGGAGGAAAAGAAAATGTGAATTTATAAATTAACGAGCAGACTCCCTCCAGACAGCTAATGACATTTCAGAGAAAGAAAATAAAAACACCATTAGTCAAGTGGAGGCTAATCCGGATGGCTGAAGCAGGAGCGGGTAACTCACAGCCGGTCTCGGCTGTCCCCACAGCCACTGACCTCCTGTGGGCACAGGGAGCATCGCTGGCTCCGTGGCAGGGACATCTGCTCCCTGATCCCTCCAGGTAGCTCCTGACACCCACCCTGCTCCCTGCCAATTTGTCCCAGCTGGTTGCCCTGCTGTGTTTGTCCCCAGCGAGCAGTGGTGGCTGGCAGCACCCCCTCCTCCCCGTGCAACTGCATCCCCCCAAACCAAGTTGGCCAACACCCAACAGAAAGGCCAACGGGCAGCAGCAGCCCTGGGCTGGGCAGCCAGGGCTGGGGACACACAGGGAAACAGCCACCAGCAGATGGCAATGGCTTCTCATCCCAGGAGGACGGAGCACAGCTCTCAAGCTCAGGCAGGGTTTGGTTTCTCCCGGCAGACACTCGGGCTCCCCGCACGGGGCACTCACTGGATCGCTGGTTTTTGATGAAGAAGAGCTTCAGCCGCTCCTTGAAGGTGTTTTCATTCACGTAGAACTCGACCTGCACCCTGTGGGGAAAGCGCCCCAGAGCAGCTCGTCAGCAAGGCAGGAGGTCGGACCTGGAGTCCCTCCCAGCAGCCCTGTCCCCCCCATCTTAGCTGGATGACCCCCCAGAGCAGCCCCCAGCAGACCCTGGGCTCAGCCCTGGACTCCCAGTTGCTCCCACTGTACCAAATCCCCAGCAGCACCAGTCGTGAGCACCAAGATGTGGCACACTGATGACTACCAAAGCAGTTGATGCGACCCACAGGGCCAGGTCTACTTTGGGTTAAGGGCTTTGCTTTCATCCATGTGCAACCAGCTGACATCAGACTGGCAAACTTCTCCTTTCCCGCACACTTTACAACATTAAAAGCCTCTCGGAAAAGCGGTGGCCTTGGAGTGGTCTCCCCCGGCAGTGTTTTATCTGCTCCAACCCCCTGTGGCTGCAGCAGGGCGGGAGCCAGTGAGGGTGACATCCCCGGTACACGCATGCCCCAGCTATGCCCAGGTAGACGCAACATTCAGCACTGAAGCTGTTAAAAAGCAAATTCGTTCTAAAATGAGAAAATTTCCCTTTGTTGCTAAGATACCACATTTGGCCATTCCAGAAAAACCCAGGCTCTGCCAACCAACTCAGAACGTCACTTGGCATTCGGAGCCGCTGGTGACTTGTGGCACGGGGACAAAGGCGCCATGGCAGAGAGCCACCTGCCGGGGCACTTCGCAGAAACCAGGTCAGGAGGAGACACAGGTGAAATTCAAAATGCCCCATCCACCCCTGTGACCACCACGGGCACTTCTTCATCTTCAGCTGCTCCAGTCTCCACCACTGACCCCCACCCGCAGCCCTCCTGACGGTCCTCACGTGTTGGGCTGATGTCCACAACCTCATGGACCGGGATAAGCCTCACCAAGGCTGGAGGTTCCTCCCCATGGGTGTCGCTGGGGTGTGGGATCAAGCACATCCAGATTAAGGGTGTGCAGGCAAAACTGGTCCCTGCTCAGCCCATCCGCCACCCGCCTCTCCTACGACTTTATAAATACCCGCAGCCCTTTGCAAACTCACTTATTCCCACCAGGCAGGGCTGGTTATAAATCACACGCCCCCCTGCGAAGTGCAGGCTAAAAGGGATTGTTTCGTGATGCCTCGGCTTTAGACTCTGGGCAAGACAGTTTGTTCATTAATTACAGCTGCTAATGGAGTTAAATGCAACGAATGAGCCGTTCCTCCTATTTCACTGCGTTCAACGAGTCTCTTAAGTAAGTGCTACTATTATTACTGGTTTTTTAACTGCTTGGAAGAGGTCATCAAGATGTCATTACTCAGGCATATTACCAAGCCAAGGCGCAGACCAAGGTGAGAAAATTCATAGTGACAGTCATTGAACACACCACCCCATTTTATTTCTCCCGTGCAACCCCCGTGCACACGTGGTGCCAGCCGAGTGTGCCGCCTGGCACACGCCACCGAATCATGATTTATTGGAAAGCGGCTGCTATTCGCTCTGACAAGAGAGGGAGAAACAAATATTTACTGAGCAGTCATGCCGAGCTGATCAGGCAGCAAATTGGGGAGGGGTTTTATGAGACCCTCAATGCTCGGGAGTCCCTCGTCCTGGTACCCACCGGCATCCGCTGGCATTTCCCAGCCAGCCCGACCACTTGTGAGGAAACCGCCCAGCATGTAAAAAGCATGGCACAGCCTTGAGAGCTCCTCGGGACTTCTCATGGACTCCCTTATCAGGTTGAAAAGTCAGATTTTTAATTTGCAAGGCTCTTATGTGCAGAAAGCAAATGCCTCAGGCACAACAGCTGGGATAAAGTTGTATACGAACTACCAAAATTTGCATCTCTTCTGTCATAAATCAGCTTAACCTCCGGCTTAACCCCCCCTGGAGCGACACAGTGGGGACCCACCGGCAGCTGCCTGGTCTAGTGGCTGGCAGCAACTGATTCAGGTCGGGGTGGCTGATCCGTTCCAAGAGCCCATCCTTCATCATCTCCCTAACGCTCTGTAATGGAGGTGACAATAACCAACAGCCTCTGTGGGGCAGTCACCAACCCTGTTAAGACATCTGGCACTTGTGCTGGTTGCCGTGCCAAGGGGAAGGATGCCCAGCGCTCAGCAAACCCATCAGCAGCGATGCGAGCGCGTCGCTCCTCACCAGGATGTCGAATGGCATCAAGTGAAGAAAATGCTAAAGCACGAACGCACCTGTGGCGGGAGCTGCGGAGTTTCACCAAGATCATCCTTCACCCCAAACGTGCCCAGCTGGCAGGGGAAGGAGCTGATCCTGCATTTTCCCTGGGGGCTCCAGCACTCGTGGGGAGCGGCAGCCCGAGGGGCAGGGAGGGCGGCCGGGGGGGCTTTGCACCGAACCCACTGCGCGTTCACCAGCCGCACTCGCTGGCAGGAGAAGGGAGCAGGGAGGCGGGTGGGCAACCACGGACCCTGCCGTGGGGACAGGAATGCTGGGGAGCGAGCAGGAGAATTTACGAGCGCTGGCTGAGGCAGCACGATGCCTCAGGAGCACGCAGCCGTAAACGCAGAGCTCCGTAAGCACAGCTTTAACACGCGTTAAAATTAATCATTTCCAAAGCCAGACTTGGCAAATGATTTATCTGTGTCAGGGCATAAATCAGCCGGCCACAACTGCGCACACAAGCTAATTGCTCCTTCTCCTTATTAAAAATGCCCAGGAAATGCTAGGAACTGGCCGTCAGCTCCGTCGTGAGCGCTGGGCACCCCATTCATCAGAGTCCCTGAGGATTAAGCGCATGAAGGAGAGGGAGACTTCAGGGAGCACGATTCCTCTCCCAGACATTTGCCTCCATACCAAAGAAACAAACAGCAATATAAATCTCTGTCGCCAGACAGATGGTTTGCTGATCTATAGCGTTGCAGCCCACCTCAAGCCCATGAATATAAATGCTGACAGATAAAAGAACTGAATTATTAGAAGACATCTAACTTTTTATGACAAAATAGCCCATGAATTAATCCGCCATAATGGCTGCAGGAAGAAGAAACAGTTGGAAATCAACTGCAGTGGATCCTGGGGGGAAAAGGGGGTGTTTGTCACTGCAAAGAGATGAAGAAATAAAAGCATGTAGAAAGAACAGGTTCCTGTGGAGACAACCTGCCCCTGCCGCTTCCTGGGCTGCGCCCCTGGAGCTGGATGGGACTCTGCAGCCCTGGCCCTGCCGATGCCCTGGCCGAGCCCCAGCAGTGCCGCGGGGTGACAGTCCCACAGGGCAGAGAAAGGCCTCAGCATGATGGGGACCAGGGCACTCCAGCAGGTCCAACAGGCCACTCCAGCACTGGTACCCCAGAGGCGACCCATGGCTGAACGAGCGACAGCTTTTACCAGGCAGCAGCAACCATCAGAAAGCAGTAAAGCTCCTACTCCATTTCCAGCCGAGGGAAGGAGATTATATCATCTAAAACGTACCCTTTAATTTTGTTGTCAGGAAGTTAACTTCAAATAAAAAAATCAAGCTAAACTCCAACTGCATTAACCGCCCCAAAAAACACACACCGACAGGCTCTGCCGTCACAGCGGCTCAGCCAAGCTGGTCCATTCAAACCAACCTCTCCCCGCTGCCATGGCTGGGCATCGCTCCCACCAGCCAAGCATCCCTCCTGCTGGCCAAGTATCCCTCCTGCCGGCCCAGTATTCCTCATATCGGCTGAGCATCCCTCCCGCCAGCCAGGCACCGATCCCACTAGCCAAGCATCCCTCCCACCAGCCGAGCATCCCTATCGCTGGCCAGGCATCCGTCCCACCAGCCGAGCATCCCTCCCGCTGGCCAAGCATCCCTCTCATCGGCTGAGCATCCCTCCCACCAGCCGGGCAGCGCGGTGTCAGCCCAGCCTGGGCAGCAGGCAGCAGCTCACTCTGCAGGAAGGGAGCAGGCAGCACACCGGGTCCCCCCGTTCCCCTCGTGTCACCCCGGCTGAACCTCCCCGGGCTGCGCAGATAATCATCACGGTACAAGTTTAGTTACAAGCCCTTTGCTTGGAAGTGTAATTACCGCCATTACGTACTTCATAATGCCTGAGCAATTTCATTTTCTTTGCTTGGTTATTTATTGCACTTTATTAATCTAAGATTAGAGACAATTTGTTCTAAGATGATAAACTCCCAAAAAAGACACAATAGTTTGTTCAGAAAAGTGCAGGACGCAAGAGCAGGATGAGCACAGCCCGGCTCGCCAGCACTAAAATAGACACTGAGGAGCACAGCCCCAGCTCCATACTTGTACCTTTCCCCAGAGAGCTGGGGATAAACACACTCCCCTTAAAAACAAGTAAACCATGAAAAATACCAACCCACGTGCAGCCCCACACCGGGGCAAACCCACATGGGTAGTGCAGGCAGGGAGGGGGGACGCAGATGTGTCCCCAGGCTCTGCAACCCCGGGAGACTTACATGGGCAGTCGGGCACAGGCAGCTCCCCTCCGGTCCCCGCAGCATGTGACAGCCACCCGGCGTGGCCTGAAAACTGAGACTGCCCCAAACTTGAGACGGCCACCCCCTGCACCAGGACGCTGCCCAAAGCCTCCCTGCTGCCCTCCAAAGAAGGGCTTAGGTGCCCAGGACACTTTTGCTGTATTTCATACAGGGACTTCTTGCCATGAGAAGTATATCTTCAAATAAATATGCCTTTTGAAAGACAAGAAAAAGATCTCAGCAGCTCTCTGCAGTTCCAGTCCTTGCTCTCACACTTTGGCTGGGTGGGAAAGGACGCTCTCATTCCAGCAAATTTCTCAGGAAACTTTCCCGATCATGCAGCAGGATGCAAACAAGACTCTTCAGAGATTTGGTGGGAAGAAAAAGAAACCACAACAAAAAACCAGAAATCTCTGCAATCTGATGGCTGCCAACACTCCCCTCTGCCAAGGCAGTGCAGTCTCATGTGAGACCCTGCTTCATCTCCCTGCTCCAGCTCTGCATCCTCCATGCAAAACCACACTGCCCAAATACGTAAGAAACGTGGCTGTGGCCAAGTCTGGAATTAAAGAACCATTCTGGTGGCCCAGGTGGGCTCTCTGGGGATGGGGTGTGGGTACCAGATGCAGCCCGGGGTGGAGGAAGGTGAGGAGCAGTGCTGGAAGGGCAGGTCTGCAATGTTTCCTCCCTCAGCACCCTGCAGGGTGAGGAGCAGCAGAGGACACCGTGCCAAGGGCAGGATGCTGCTAGAGGTCCCGTGGCTCTGGGCTGCCTCCTGTCCTGCGCTCGGCCACCAGCCCGGCACACAAAGCAGCCGGTCCCAGCAGGGCATCGGGGGAAGCTGAGCAGAGGCCAAAGTCCTTCCTAAATAAACCACCGGACCAGCCAGCTTGAGGCTCGGCTACCTGCTGATGGCAACCACACAGACTACCCAGACAGACACACCTCCCGCAGCTGCCAACCCTCCTGATTTCCTTGGGAGATGCTCATTCCTTTTTTCCACTGTTTTCTTGGTGGTAACAGCCGTTTGGGTACAGAAGCGACAGCGAGACGGATGACACCGAGTGAGCTTTGCGTGCTGAACACCACCTCTGTGATCCACGTGTTGGCCATCCTCCATCCCGAGCAGAGGACAGGGGGCAGCTACGGCCCTTCCCACCGGAGCTCTGGCTCGCCGTAGCGACGAGCCGCTCCCAGCGCAGCGTTTTGAGATGGAAACGGGGAATAGATGTATGGCTGTGTGCGTATAGAAAACCTGGGCGCCTGCCAAAGTGAGAAAACAGGGAACAGGCTGCCCCCACGCTCAATAAGCAGTAATTGAACAATTACTCAAAGGAGGAGGGTTGTGGGTTTCACCACAGCTGTACCAGCTCAGCGCCGGCAAGAGAACGGCTTCAAAACTGCACCGGAGCTGCACGGCTCCGGGTGGCATCTCCTGCCACAGCCCCACGGTCCCCTGCATCCTCTCCGGCAGCGTGGGGACCAGCACACAACAGGGGCTCTGCAAAATCTGCCGCCTGGTTTTGTTTCACTGCCCATGAGAGCCCTTGGGAGACCAGTGGGAGAGTCTGCACGGTCCAGAAAGGCCCAATATTGCAAGGAGGGGAAATCTGCCCGTTTTCTACGAATCACTCCTGTTCCCAGTCCCTTAGTAGGTGCAATACTGAAGCCATTGTCCCCTTGTTCTGCAGAGTCCCAGTTGATCCCCACGGATCGTGGCAGCGGCCAGGCCCAAGGCACTCAGCACGTCCTGCATCAGCCTCTCCCAGGCACCATCGCAGCCACCACGGCACCAAACCACGATCAGCAAGATTGAGTCCCACACCAACAGCCACACTGCACTGGGAACCGCGATGCTGTGGCACACATTGCCCCAGGGCTGGCTCAAAACCTTGTTTCTTCAAGACTTCATGCGTTTACCATGAGAACAAATCAGAAAAAAAAAAAAAAAAAGCATCTCCTGTTTTATTACGGAATGTGATTTTCGCCCAAGGAAAAGGAGCGATATTACCAACTACTCTGCAGCAAATTAAACACAGCTGGATGCAGGTAATGTCATCCTGGCTCCAGCAGTAACCTGCAATTTTACTTTTTGGGGATGAAAAGCAAGCTCCAAGCAGCCACTTCTGGAAAAACTCTACCCACGACCAAGGTTGGCTTCCCAGTCCAGCCCTCACTGCCTCTCCTCTTGCACCATGAGGTGAACGGTGCCCTGAACTCTTCCACACAAGCACTCCTGTGTCGGTGGGCCAAAGGCATGGCAGGAGGCACCGCACCGAGGGCACAACGTCTCCACCAAGCTGGGAGTGGGCCAGCCCTGACACATGCTGCAGGAAAAGCTTCAGGAATCTGTAGTGATAAAAAAGAAAACTGCTGCTGGACTTCTTTTTCCTGGTTTGGTTTTTTTTTTCATTAGGTAGGACACCGCAATGAAAATGGGATTTTTACACCGGGAGTTCATCAGTTCCTCCAAAGACAGCTCTAATCTCTCTCCAACTGTATTTAGCAGTTGCAGAGCTCGTTTTCAGGCACCAAAGCAAGCACTGGAGGGCGCAGGGAAGCACTCAGGGGTGGGAGTTGAAGATCTCCCCATGAGAGTGCCCGCAGTACCAAAGAGCAAGGGGCAGTGATGCGCAGCGGGACCGGCAGCGTGGCACTGACCCAGCAGCACCCCACGCTCCCAAAACCACGAGTTCAGCTCTGGGGTGAAGCGGGACACGCTGCTCCATCCCAGGGCTGCTCCGGTGCCTTATGAAGTTCAACAAGGACCGTGCTTTAGCCAAGAAAGGTTGGACCAGATGATCCTTGAGGTCCCTTCCACCCTGGGATTCTATGAGAAGGTGGCGAGAAGGTCTATGAGGTGGCGAGCACGGCCAAGAGGAGCCAGGGGAGAACCAAGGGGCTCCGTGCCATGTTCTCATGCAACCCTACTCACACGCTTGCAGCAAGCAGGACCTTGGCCCACAGCCTGCTCCCAAAGCTGGGTGCTGAGCCAGGCAGGATGGGGAGCCCCTGCCAGCAGTACTGTGCCTGATCCAGGCCTCTCCCCGTGGGGGCAGAGAGCTCTCATTCACACTGTCCAAGGAGACACATCCCCAGCCATGGACCCTGGGCAAGGACTCACTCATCCCCCAACTCATTTTCCCACTGCATCTCCCATCCAAGGCCTCGTCAGCCTCGCGGACGCACGGAGCAGCCCCAGCCTGCTCATGGCTGGGCAGTGGCACTGCTTGCTCTTAATAAAATAATAATAATAATAATAAGGATTAAAACCCAGAAAGAGAAGAACCAATGGAATAACACGCTGTGTTTTGTTTGGCTTATTTGTTTTGCAACATTGGAGATTGACACTCATGAGTCTGCTCCTGTAATTGCTTCTGCTGATGAATCTGGATTGTTTAATTAGGGTCTGCGCATGGAGCTCATCGTTAATGGGTAATCATCAATTTGCTGCCAAGGATATCACTTCTCCCCCAAGAAACTCATCTGCCTCTGAGTGCAGATAGTCCTCCCCATGGTGGGAACCATTACTCTTTCAGAAGAGTTTGCTAGTCCCATGCACAAGTCCTTGGTGCCAAGAGCAGTAAAGGACCAACCTCGTGCTTATCAGCTCCCTTAAAAGCAGAATAATCTATCACTAATTTAAAGTCTAGACTGACTACTGCTCTTGGCAGCTGGTACTGCCCCAAATACTTGGCTCACGAGACACCATGCACACATGCACTGCACAAACACCCCAGATTTCAAGGGGTTTTGCTCTCCAGAGAACGCAGTTGGCTTTTCCCCAGCGGCCGGGCGATGGTCCCCGGGGCCGGTGGTGCCACGGCCGCCCTCGCCCCCTCCCCGCAGGGAAATGCATGCGGTGCACTTACTGCGAGAAGGAGGAATCCACGCTGAAGTCCTCGGCGTGAGGCCTACAGAGCGAGAGCATCACAGGAGGTGAGGGAAACGTACAGCTGCCGGGCAGAAACAGGCACGACAGCCGGAGCTGTGCCACGGGGAACACCAGCACCGGAGGGACAAACAGCCACCAAAGTGCTTGGCTGAGGGTTGCACCACACCTGGGACGTGTCCCTGTTGAGGTCCCCAGAATGGGGATGCTGGGGATCCAGTGATGCTCTGGTAGCTTTCCCAGTGTACGGCCCCTTTAAGGGCTCAGATCCACAGATAAGGACATTTGTAATGCTTTTTTTTTTCCTTTTTTTTTTTTTTTTAATGAGTCTTGCAAACTGCATCGCTGCTCTGTCTCAGCTCAGTGTCACACTTTCTACAGAGAAATTAGATTTTGAAAGATGCTGGTTGGGGTGGTTTTAGGAACCTGACGCTGTGTTTCTCCTACACACAGCTTCACAGAGTTGATTTTACAGACACAGGTGATGACCAGAGAAGGGAAAACAAAATAAAATAAAAGAACAGAAAGGAACAGAAGGAACATGGGGGGTCATGGCAGGGGGAAAAAGAACACAAAGATGCCCGGGAGGGGTGGGAGGCGAAGCGATCGTGCTCGTGTACTGTACATCCTGCAGACAGACAGACAGACAACAGCACAGTGCTGTGAAACAAAGCAAAAAATTCCCTTTGCAAAACCAACACTTTCTTCAAGACATATCCATCCCTGTGGATGGCCACACGTCCCTGTCACCTGAGCCGGAGCCCTTCCCTGCCGCCCAGTGTTCAGCAGTGCCTATTTCCTGTACTTACTTAACATGAGTCTGGGCAATTGAGAAATAGAACCAAAGCAAAGGGGGCAGTTGAAGCCCATAAAGGTTTTTCTTTTATTTTCTTTTGTCCTTTATGAGTCCACAGGAGTTCAGCACGGTTCAAACTAAATAAAAGCAATAAATTCTCATTTCAATTAAAATGCGAGTCCAAAGGAAAGCTAATTCATCCCCCTGCTACAAGGCACACAGAGCAGTTTCCCTGCGACATGATTTAGTTTGCTACTACTCTTCTTTTATTCCCTGTGAGGAGGCTGTAGGGAGGAGCTCAGTGTCCCGGAGTCGAAATCCCTGCAGAGCACAGGCTGTGCTGACCTGAGCCACCATCCCGGGTGACACCGACAGTGGTGTCCCCACACATCAGACCCAAGAGACCCGCGGGAGATGCTCAACTGGGAGAGGATGCTCGGTTTGGAAGAGATGCTCAGTTTGGGAGAGATGCTGGGTTCCTTGAGGGGAGGGGGCTGGGGGAGCCAGCACAGGGGCTGAGGATGTGCTCTGTCTAGACTAGAGGCTCCCACGCAGCCCCGCTTCCCACCAAGCTGGGCGGTGAGCCCTCCCCGGGGAGCTGCTCAGGGGGTTGGGGGGCAGGAGGTGCTGGGGGCTGCCCTGGCTGAGCCTCTGCCACCACTCCTGGCCCCCACAGAGCCCAAGGGGACTCCCACAGGCAGCCCAGCACCCCCAGCCTGGGTTTGTGCCCCTGGGGCTGCACATCCAGCCTTGCCCACAAATAATCTGGTTGTGAAAAGAAAGCACTTCTGTGCCACCTTCCCCTCCTGCCCCGCTGATTTTTAACTTGCTGGTGTGACCATCAGGGAGCAGTAAGTTAGTTCACACCCAGCTGGTCCCTCGTGCCATCTCTCCCAGCGATCACAAGCCCCGGGATGGGTCTATCAGCCACACCGTCCCTCGGCGCAGCCCTGGCATTTATTAATGACAAACAACCCAGACTTTCTCCAGCTGCAAACCAGAGGCAAGCGCAGCCCCGGGAAGGAGCCCAGCCGGCTCAGCCTCCCTCCTGCCAAATTGGATTATCCCACATTAGCAGCAGGGGCTGTTCAAGCCCCTCCACTCGCGTTTGGTTTTGCACAGGAGTTTTTTTATGCCTCGCAGAGACATTTATGGGTAAGAAATAGCAAATTATTTGGTTTTCTCCTAATATACTGCCAGCTGGCAACTGGGAAAACTGTACAAATCGGGGCTTATTTTATCTGCAGCTCCTCAAGGCAGCAGAACGTTCCTGAAAACCGAACAGCAATGGCACAGTTAATGATACAGCTCGGTGGCGTCCGGCAGACCCTGAGGGTCTGGCGTCACCGTGGGTCCTGGAGCACTGGGATGAGCTGGCATGATTCCCAGGACACCTTCCCCCGACAGGCGAGCGACGGGCCCACGAGGTAAATAAACATCTTGCTCACGAGAAGGCACCATGAATAAAAGGGAGTCCAAAGTGACGGACAGACCACAAATCTCCCCAGCTGTGGCTTTGCCCACTCCGGGCTGTGGTTAAAGCACGTGCAATAAAATAGTAACAAAAAGGTGCTCTCAGCTTCCAAATGAACAAACTCCTTTATGCCAAACACAGGAGAAAGAAGCGACCCTGAGACGTCACACTGAGACCTCTCCTTCCCCCCAGGCACCTGAATTCTCATAGCTAGTCTAAATGCTGAGAAAATACAAAAAAATCTTTTAAGAAAACTAAAAATCACTCCAGTTCTCATTTGAAAAACCGTTGTTTTCCAGAGTCCGAAAACTTTTTAAAAGTTTCAGCTTGGAGAGTTTGGTTTATTATGGCAAGGCCACATTTTCTGCAGGGAGAAGGACGTACGGACAGACCCTTGGGATGCCCAGCACTGCCCCATGGCCAAGGTGGTCCCAGGTCTCTCTGCCAGGCACCAGTTTCTAACCTGGGTTTCGTGCTGGCTCCAGTCAGAGGGACCAGCCCCGCACCGGCCAGAGTGGAGCTGCTAACCCAGCACCAGGGGGGCTGCACAAGCATCCCCCTCTTGCTGCTCCTCACAAACTCCCCCCCAGCCACCACGGACTTGTCTGCAGTGTCATTTATCTGACAATTAATCCAGGTTAACTGCTAGAGGGGATTAGCAGAGTGGCAGGAACCTTTTTGTGCACAGTCTCTCTTGAAAGAAAAGAGTAGATTTACAATAGACAGAAGAAAGCCATTTAACCGAGTCAGAAAGGTTACACTGGCTTTTCATGCATTTTAGATAATCTACCTTAAATTCACCTTTTTATTTCATCCAGATCAGCCTCTCTGAGCATCCCCATGCAGACAAACCTTGACTCATCTCATTCCTACCATGGGAGGTAACGACGACACAGCCAGCGAGCCCGACCCTCGCTCCCCTGCAGAGTCCAGGGTTGGGGACAGAAGTGTCGTGTGGGGACAGGGAAAGCCCAGGCCCCTCACCCTGGCACTGCCAATCATTGAACCACGATGCCGAGCTCCTGGCTGGCATGAGCAGCATCTCCCAGAGAGAAGGGCAGAGCAGGGAAGGATGAGAGAAAGGAGAGGAGCAGAAGGGGAAGAAACTTTGCTGCTGCAGAGCCAGGTCTGCCATCACATTTCAAGCTGCAGCCCCTTACAAAATGGAAGGGTTTTATTAGAAGGTGAAGAGACAATGGCACGTTTATTACTAGAACAAAAGCCACTAATGAACCTTGCTTATGTACAAGAAAGAGCAATCACCTGCCCGCCCACGCTGTGCAGCAGCTCCTGGGCTGAGCAGTCACCTTTTCACTCCATCCTCCTCTTCCTCGGCTCCGCACACCCCCAGCCAAGGCAGCTCTCCTCCCTGGGGCTGGGCAGGGATGCGGGCAGCACCCCCGAGCCCTATTCCCCCAGGGATTTCAGCTGTGGAACCGATCCCCTTCACTCCAGAGGGGGAAAGGCAGCCAACCCTGAATCCCAGCTCTGCCGAGGCGCTGCAGGATCCGGGTGGCATTTAGCTCATCCATCTCATGCAGATAATTTAAGGCTAAATACTTTCCCCGCGTTTAAAGTGCTGGAAGGTGCTCAGATGGAAGAGAGAGCAGCAAAGCACGGCAGCAGCTCAGCTGAGCTCGCACAGAGACCTGCTCCCTCCCAGCAAACTCCCTGCCAGCTCCGCGCCTTTGCCGCTGCCTCCTGATTTTTCTGGGAGGTATTTCGGTAAATGAAGGGTATTAAAAATTCGCTTTTGGTCCTGCAGTTCCTATTACTTTCAAGTGAAAAAAAAAAAAAAGAAAAAAGAAAAAAGAAAAATTCTGCCTTGACTAAAAGCCCCTGGAAGTTACAAAGACACAAGTAATGACCTGCCAACACCACACTCAGCTGCAGGCTGCTTAATAACCACTTGCAAAGCTCAGAGGCGTCGAGACCGGGGGCTAAAGGGCACTAAATCTGATGGCTCTCTCCTACGGCTGAGCCGTAGGAGAGAGCCATCAGATTTAGTGCCCTTTAGCCCCCGGTCTCGAAATGCCTCCAAGACAGGGGCAAGATAGGGGGGGTTAAGATGAACCAAGCAATGTAACTGCTTGGGGAGGGCTTCCCAAAGCGATGTTCATCCTCTAAGACATGAGCTGCACCATGGTTCCTACCATATTGACAGTGAGAAACTCATCCCCAAAAATAGCCCGATGTGAGAAGGACAGATGGGAGGACACAAAAAAAGAAAGTAAAGAGGGGGGAGAAGGAACGAGCAAGAGGAAGGGGAAAGGGAGAGAGGAAGACGCACGCGTCCCGCTCACAAACACGTGCGAGAGGGGAGGGCGTGCTCAGCGATGGGGAAGGGCAGCCCAGCTCCCTGGCTTGGGGACAGAGCAGGGATGACCCCAGGGAAGGGAATCCGGCCCCCAGCACCTCCACAAGCCACCGACTGCTGCAGGCACTCGCTGGTGGCTGGAGAAGTGCCACACGAACCAGCCCTGCAACAACGCGTGCCATGCAGGCAGGCAGCGCCGCCGGCAGCTGCCTCCTCCCCACCGAGCGGCACCTCGAGGGGCTCCTCTTTAATCACGGAGGTAGTTATCTCTTGGCGTTCCTCTGCAAAACCCACATCGTGACTACAATCCGGGAAGTTTAGAAACAAACAAGGGGCAGTGCCAAAACCGCAGCCTTACCGGCTGCAGCCAAACAAGCCATTCCCCAGCCCGATGCCCGGCAGCTCCCGGTGCTGCCAGCAATCACCTTCTAGAACGCTTTGGCTCTCCCAGAGGGGTGAGCGCTGCCAAACCTGGGCACTGGGCTCTGCCCGCCTGGCAAAAAGGCCCTGCAGATGCCGAGGCTGCTCTAATGCACACCTCCCTGCCTTTCCTAATGAGCTAAACGATTCCCCGGGGTCCCGTCAAGCCTCGTGGCTTGCGGAGGAATGACTGGGCATGAGTTTGGAGGTGGTTGTGAGACCCCGCTGTGTCGCAGTCCCGCACGACCCCGATGGCCGGGCTGGCAGTTGGTGCCCGCTCAGAGGGATGGCCATGCCTGGCATCCCGCTCTCACCGCAAGCAGGAAAGCCTGCACCGGAGGAGGAGGAACGTGCTAATCCCCACGCCCCGATGGGACCTGATGGGAATGAGAGACCTAAAATAAACAGAGCAAAAGCCTGAGTGCCTGTTTTGAGTGTAGGCATCCTTAGGTTAGGCGCCTCGTCTGCATGTCAGCGCCTATATAGGGCACCAAGATTTTCAGCGGCGCTGGCATCTCACCAGCAGCCGTGGGAGGAGTGCTCAGCGCTTCCAAAATTCAGCCTGTTCCCCTCTGGCACCCGGCTGCAGTGCTGCCAGCTCGGGGGTTAGCACCCCGGGGGGGTCCAAATGCTTTTTGCCAGAGTATGCCTTGGGACAGGGATTTAAAGGATGGGGACCACAAATATGGGACCCGCCACTAAAACACACCTGAAACCTGCAGGAAGAAGCTCAGAGCTGAGCCCTGGCTGGGACACAGTGATATGGGTCTTGTCCCCATGCAGAGGAGCGGGTACAAAATGGGGAGGATGAGCAGAACTCGGGGGCTGCTCCAGCAGAACTCCGGGATGAACGCAAGAGATAGCCAGGCTCAAGCCCCCGCGCCGCAGCCCAGGATGAAATCTCTGGCTGTGTTTATGAACGGCTCTGTTTGGTGCGAAGGATGCCAGCTGTCAGCTCGCTGTGCCGGCAGCCGGGATCCGGGATCGTTTCCTGTTCATCGGGATCAAGCAGCGCGTTTGCATATTGCCCTTCTAGGGAAGTTCAGCAATCGAGCACCCTTTTTGCAGCAGTCCTACACTGAAAACATGCTCGGCATCACATAGCAATGCCCGCTGCTGTATGGGAAAGAAATGCCCAGGTTAAATGGCATGCAAGAAGTGCCACCTCTGCAAAGACATATGATGGTGCCTGGAAGAACAACCCCAGGGAACTACACCTGAAGCTGCGAGGAGGGGTGATGCCCAGCAGGCACCTTCCCATGGGGATACTGGGCATGGACCCGCAGGCAGGTTGGGTGGCTGGACCCCAGCTCCAAGAGCAGCAGATGGTTTGGTTACTGCTGGGGGAATGCTCGGAGATGCCACACTCCAATCTGGACAACCATGGCAGAGCAGCAGCACCCTGTCAGCAAAGAGCCATGTGGCACAGCAAGCCCTGACATGGGCTCAGAGATACCCACCACCAGGAATACATCCCCGCAAGGGCCTGCCCAGCCCAGCCAGAGGGAAAGCAGATCAAGGCCAAAGCAGCTTGTAAGCAAAACCCTCTGGAACCCCTGCATCTCTTTCAGGTCTTCTCTGCAAAGGCTCCCGCAGGGACACTGCCTGCAGCAGTGCTGGTTCCTGCCCACCCTGGGGACACACGGCAGCACGGCCTTCACAAAGTGGCACAGACTGTCTGGCTCAGAGAGAAGTGCACCAGGAAAGGTGGCTGCTAGGACAAAGAGGTTGCAATGGTTTCAATGGCCAGACTGGACCTTTCCACTGGTCTGCTTGTGTGTGAGTGTCAGGCAAAGACAACTCATTAGCGAGACCTGTTTGTCACTGCCTGGCTGCCCCTTGGGGAAACAAACATTGATTGGTCCGAAATTACGTTTTCAGACACATTTGGGTGACTTCCTCACTCTCCAAAGTGCTTTACCTCCAAGAAATGTTGCATTAAACTCGCCCTAGAAGAGTGTTGCTATTTCTCACCGAGTAGAATCCAGCCACCTTGTTGACTGTAACGTGGCTGCAGCAAAGTCCCATTTATTCCTGCCAAAAATATCTCGAACCGAGAGACGAGGCGAGGCTGCGGGAGGTGGAACTGTGCAGCCTGAAGGAGAGAAAGGGAGGGAAGAATCTAATTGCTGCCCTCGGCTACCTGAGGGATGAGGTGTAGTCAGCCTCCTCTCGGATGCACACAGTAAAATGACAAGAGGGAACATGAACACGATGCAGCAAGGGAAAAACTATTCCTCCTGAGAGTGATCAAGCCCTGAACCAGGTGCCCAGAGAAGCTGAGAAATCTCCAGCCTGGGAGATGTTCAAAACTCAGTAGGACTGGTCCTGAGCCAGCTGAGCCAACTGTAAAGCTAGTCCAGCTTTGAGAAGGGGTTGGACCAGAGCCCTCCAGAGGTTCTCTCCAACCTCAGCTCTTCTGCAATGCTAATGTTCTTCCCCAAACTTCAGCAGTTCCGATTTCAGCTCTCAGCAGCTCAACAAACTGGACTCTAAGAGGCGAGGGTGGAAACGTGGGTCAGGGAGGGGACACGCAGCACTGTCAGCCTCTGGGCAGAGCTTCAAAACCAGATACCTTACGGGTATGTTTGCCATCCCTTAAGAGTATCAGTTTGCCCCAGGACGGGTCGTGGTCAGAGCTTCCCCTACTTCCAGCAAAGCTGCACAAACAGGACATGATTATCTTGTAAAAATGTTTGCTTGTGTTTTTAAGCCCACATCTCTGGTATTACAGAGAAATCACCAGTCCATGTAATGGGATCCAAATACAGATATTTACACATCCTCATGCCTGCCAGCAGCTTCCTCCCAAACACAGAGACACTCGATGGAGAGCATAGCGCAGCATTTGACTGTTCTGTGATTTTGTTCCCTATCACACCTTCCTCTTTCAAATCCTCCCCCAACACAAGCCATACGGGACCAACCTGCCTCAGGAAAAGCCCAGCTCATAGGGGAAAAGCTCAACCTTTCACGGCTTGCTCCAGCCACATGATTGCTGAGGGCCAGGGGAGTTTCAGAGCCCAGGTGGCAGGTCTGGCAGCAGATCCTGCCCTCCCCGGAGTGGCCGGGAGGCTGCCCTGGTTGTATCCCCTTCTCAGAGCAGCCTCTGATGCACAGAAGTAGCTCCAAGCATTTTTAGTAGGAGCTATTCCATGTGAGCAGTCTGGGCCGGTCCCATCCCACCCACAGCTCCCCAGCCACAGAAAAGCATCCCAGTCCTGGATGCCCAGGGCCAGCGCTGAACTCCCCTTTTTGCCTCCAAGTGTGGAATAATACATGGTTGTGGAGTGATTTCTTGTCAGAGGAATTCAAATCCTTGCCTCCTGTTTTGACTGAGAATGCCTAAAAGCTTTGAGATGCTGCAATGACTAAGAGACAGAGTAAGGAGGTAAATAAAGTAGGTGAGAATAAACTTCACTGGCTTCAGTCGTCTAGAGAATTCATTTGCATCCCTGAGAACATCCTGTAACAGCATCTTCTTCCACCATCACCTGGTAATTTCACTCCCAACTCCCAGGGACAATTGTCACTGCTAACTTGATAACGCTGCTTGTGTCTGGCTTTGGAGGAGACGAAGCATCTCAAACACGCTATTCATCATTTCTGAAGCAATCTTCCTGCCTTTGTTGCTTGCATACGCAGTGAAAGAGAAATGCACAAATCTCAATCTTAATTGCCAACTCAATTGTTGGGAAGCAGCACACAGAGAAGAAGGAAAGCCCAGCAGGCGGAATTCAGACACTGCAAGAGGCAGCTTGCAGGGCTCTGCTCACTGCCAGAGGAGTGTAAAAGTGTTGCCATCAACTCCTCTACCTCTCAGCAGCATCAATTCCTTACAACAAGATGCAGCAAAACACTTGAAATTCCAGTGAAACCCAGGGAATTGGATTCTTTCATAAATCCCTGAGGTACCCTGGTGTTCTCTGCACACTTGGCCTTCTGGCAAGGCTCCACTAAAACGCTATAGCTATGTGATTTTTGGAACTGTTGCTCCCTGTACCCCCCAGACCCAATGATGACTTGCAGCATCCCTCCTTTGTGCCATGCTCCCCTCAAGAGACAAGGAGGGACAGCCCTGGGATGAAGGTTTGGCTCCCTGGTCCTGGGCAGGAACTCACCAAGCCCCCGAGTGCAGGAAAGGAGAAGCCCCTCCTGCGTGTCTAATCACAGCTGATTAGCAGTGCCTGGGATAAGTTTGTAAGAGGCCCAGGTTGCAAGTATGAGTCTTTTTCTAGCCCCAGTGCATCTGGATTTGAACACTGGCACTGTTATGAGGGTACATCAACAGTGCCTGAAAGGGCACAGAGAGGAAGCAAGCTCACTCCAAAGGCTTTGCCAATGGTAGAGTTTGGGACGTGCCTTCAGACACATAGGTACCCCCAGAACAGGTCCATCTTTAATGTCTTTTTGAAGCAATGAAAACAAGATACAAAACCAGAGCGGAAGCAGTCCACTCAACACCGGCAGCAGATTCAGACTGCTTGATAAAATGTGCTGAGACCACACAAGCTTCAGGGATTTAGTTCCAATGCACCCACACGATGCCCATTTGCAGCCTTCCACACATGTAAGCCCTTGCCTCACGAAGTCAGAAGACAACGACCCACAAGATCCAAGTGTCTGCTCACCAGAGAACCAGCATGGGTGCCATCTGGAGAGTTGACACACCACGCATCAGACCGAGACACGCACTCTCAGTTCCGCAAGTACGCCAGGACTCTGCCTCCCAGACCTGGAGACTAAAGCATGTGCCCGGCACAGCTCGGCACCGGGGGGAAGGACCATGCCAATGCTCCTGCCTTGCTCCCGCAACACACGCCCTCCTCCTCGGCTTCCCCAGTAGGGACCACATCTGCTAATCCTGGCTTGTTGCCATCTTCCCCCAGCCCACCAGTGAGATACACCAAGATACTGAAGCTGAGGCGTTAATTCATTCCAATCTAAAGCCAAGCAAGTAAAATTCACCATGAGCAGACGCTTTCCTACAGTGCTCATTTGCACGAGAAACCAGAGCTAGAAGCAGCACTAAATTACATCCCAGAAGATATACAGTACACAATCACAGGTGAGGCAATTTTTGCTGAGAAGGAAGACAGCATGGATGGGCTGCAAAGCTGAATAGATGGGGAAAAAATGAAACAGATAATGGAATGAACAGAACAAGAACTGAGTTTCTCACATATGCATCCTCATCATAACTAGGGGACCTGGCTTCTTCTGAAACACTGTAATTCAAGAGCAATGTAAAGCATTTTTATCCTCCTGAAAAGCAGCTCATTTCTTTCTGCACGCATCAGCTGTGTGCTTGCAGAAAGAGGCTGCAGCATTTTTTATGGTAGCTTTTTTTTTTTTTCAGTTACAAATAAATTATTCCTCAGATGGGGGATTGAGCATCTCTTCTTCCATGCAAACATGGTGCTTATGTACAGTGCATACGGTGGTGTTAGCAGTGTAAATAAGCTTCAGTCTTATACTGCCCAGATAAGGTGCAGTGCAAGTTAACAGTGTTGTGTGGCAGCCCCACAGGCTCAGGGCTGCCGTTCAGACATGCTTTTGGCATATGAAAAAACAAGAAGCACTTATAAAAAATTTAAAGGAACTGGATTTCTTCTGCTCCAGCTACCTATTTCATAACACAACTTTGGAGCCGGTGTGGCTCTTTAACATAGCTATCAGAAGGATTTGATCTACCACCCCTCCAGCCTGTGGTGGCACTAATCCTTTCCCTCGCATTTAAAAGATAAAAGGTGCTGCCTCCCCCACCCACAAAGCCCCATGCACCACTGCAGTCCTGCAATACCTTTGTCCGACATCACTCCCCAAGGATCCCATCCTCCGAGCCGGTAACAAGGGGCTCACCCCATGGACATCTTCTGTCGTCGCTGGTGGGACAGTTTTTACATGGGAATTGCTCTCTGAAGGGGAATTCTTCAGCTTGGCTCTCGCCATCCTGCGAGCTTCGGCCGCCTCTGTGACTTCCTCCTCTTTCCCCCCTGAACTCTCTCATACATAGCAATCCTCACCGCATTCAGTTTAGAGCTGTCGGCATGTACCATCTCCTTCCTTCTTCTCTCTCCCCACTCACGGCTGCTCAGTGGAACAATCCTGCCCTGTGCATTTATTTTGGTAGTGAGGGGAGTCAAGGCAAACTCTCCGGCCTTTCTGCTGCAACGAATTTGGTGCAAAACAACTGAGAAAACATCCACAATGCAGAAATCTCTGAAACAGCTTTGTTCAGTAAATAATGTAATTGCCTTGGCTGCCTCCTTTAAAAAAATGATTGCATTGCTCTTATCACCACAAGCAGGGCAGGGGCTGAGGGATTATTTTTTCCCCATCCCTGTTTTTCAGTAGCAACGTGAGGGGGAGGAAGCTATTTTATCTTATTCCTCTGTGTAAAGAGCAGCATGTGGACTGCATGCCAGGGAATAGACTCAGCGTGCTTGGCTCACAGACACAAAGCAGCAGAGCAAGGTCCCCTCCTAAATGCACCCGCTGTGAACTAAGCAGAGAGGAACTTGCTGCTGCTTCCCTTGGAGCCGCCAGCGGCCACAGTGGCTTGATCACTGCTCCCCTGGCCAGGCTAAACCAGCGCCCGCAGAGGTTCACACTACTTTTTCCAGAACAACCCAGCATTCCCTCTTCAGGTGAGAACAAAAGCTGCTGCTCCTTGAACATGCTTGGCATCGAGTTCTCAATATGTCAAACAGAAAAGGGAATTCACTGCGGCCTGGGGACAAACCTGTGAGTCCCCCCAGCGCACAGGTGGGACTGGAAAGGGGGTGGGGGTGGTGGTCCTGCATCCCGCCCTGTTTTGGAGATGCCACCAGTCTGTAGCTGCTCGTGCTTGATGGCAGCCCTCAACACAGAGCATCTTCAAGCGGTCCATGAGGGTGCCACAGCACGTGGGGCCAGCGACGCTCTCTGGGGCACAGGGCTCAGCACCACGGACAGCGGCGGCCCGGCACCGCCCCACGGCACCGCCCCACGGCACCGCCCCACGGCATGCCATCATCGCCCCACGGCATGCCATCATCGCCCCATGGCATACCAACACCGCCCCACGGCATGCCATCACAGAATCACAGAATCTTCATCACCACCCCATGGCATGCCAACACCACCCCACGGCATACCAGCACCAGCCCACGGCATGCTATCAATGCCCCACAGCGTGCCAACATCACCCCATAGCATGCCAACACTGCGCACCAACACTACCCCATGGGACAGCGATGCTGGTCCACGGTGTGCCAATGCTGCCCCACCGCACACCAGTGTTGCATGACAATGCTGCCCCACCGCATACTTTAAATAAAGACTAAATTCACTGACTGGTCACCAGCAAGACATCATGACATGAAAAGCCAACGCAGATAATTAAAGTCCACAACAGGAGTTCTTGAAAATGAATATTATGTACAAAGACTCAACATATTGATACCTGCAAGGGTCTTCCCAAAGCCTGAGGAAGGCCAGCTCAGCGGGGGCTCTTTGAGGGCAGAAGCCACTCTGAAATGGGAAATCTGGGATCCAAAGTACTTCAGTTTCAGAATGAAAAGTTGACATTTTCCTCTGGCACCAGCTGTGTGCCCTAACCACACTGCACGCTTCCATACCCCCCGGGGCCATCAGAGCACCCAGCACCACTGTCCTGCGCCAAACCGTGGGAAGGAAAGCCCAAACCTTTTTTTACTCTCTCTTATCACTGACCTGTCAGGGGTGAGCTCTGCTTGCTCTTCTTCCCTCTAAGGTTTGTACCTAAAGGTGACTGACCCCGTGACACAAAGGCAACTTGCAGCTGATCTGGGAAGAGAAATCAAGTCCCCATTTCCTGTTAACCAAACCCTTGTTTCCCTACTTAGAATATTATTTCTTAATGGGATTTCACCATAAGACACACTTTATTTCAGCATTTTGAAATGTAAAATGGATAAAAACCCACAGCCCACTTACTAATTGCCAGCTTTCAGCATACATTTAATTTCTCCTTTTCCCTCAAAATGGTTCATTAGCTCAATGCATTCATTTTCTAACAGAGTCATTCCTTTCTGCTTCATGGTTTGCTTCAGCCTCATCCTGAACTTATTGCTCCACATCTGTTAACTTCAGGATGTTGTTCTCAAACCCAAACATAATTCCTGCTGTTAGTCCTCTGGATTGGGCTGTGCCCACCTTGGGGTCTGATGAATCCTCCTGGACAACAGGAGTCACTGGGACTGGGGCAATAAGGTCTCTCTTTTAGGGAGCTACTTGCAAATTCTATGTTGTATTGTATTCCTAATTCCAGAAGAACATTCATTTCAGGATTGAGGTTTGAGGTGAAAAGTGGCTTATGCTTAAATTATGATCTCAGCACTAATGCCATCAAGCAGCAGCACTGAACAGAGAAGGTATTAGGGAAAGACCTGGGGAATTTTAACAGAAAATGGAAACTCTCCTGTCGTACTTTTGCTGTATAGAAGGTGATAAAAAACACATCAAAGAACCTTTTAAGAAAGTTCCTGCTTGTGGGAGCCTCCACATGAAAACACCTTTTCTGCTAAGCACTTCAACAAAACCAAGACACAAACAACAGATGAGACGGGAGTGATTCAACGCAGGGTCATGAGAAACTGCAAAAAGGGCTTCTGGTTTGAATAGCCATTTCCCTTCCAAGGGAGAAAAGAGGTCGCCTGATGCTGAGGACAACTTTTCCGAGGCTGGGTAATCCCACAGAGCTACCCAGACTGCTCAGATCTGCCTTGGGCTGCTGAAGCAAATCCTTTGCTGTGGTTCTGTCAAAAAATATTCCTCTCTCAGGCAACGCAATGTGTTCCACTTCACCTAAAGACCTACAGCCCCGGCAGCGTCTCTCCTCCCAAGCCACCTCCCAGACGGGCTCTGAGCACTGTCCTGTCAGTAAGAGCAGTTGAAGGAGGAGGAGTAAGGCAGGAACTTGAAGCAAAGGCAACCTGGAGCTGTCTGGGTCACGGAGCCACCAGCAATGCAGGAAAAGCACCCTGCTCCTCTCGGCTGGAAAAGAGCAAGCCAGGGCACTGATGAGAGAAAAGGACAAATAAAAGTACTTGAGGGCTGGGTTGTCGGTGGAGTACGTCACCGTCTGTCAAAGGGTAAAGGATCCTACTGAAGGGATAAAGCAGCTTTCCTGTACCTCTGAAAGCAAAGGGCTGTTACTTAGGAAAAGACATTTAAAACTACTTGCAGGTGCCCTGTGCTGGTGGTGCCTGTTTATGGATGCTGTATGCTTACCCAGAACTCAAATCACGCAACAGGCAAAGCGCATCACTCAGTACTTCCACAATACTGAGACATCCACAATGCTCATTCTTGCTGGGAAACTGCAGGTTCCTAGAAAGAGCCGTGGCTGTAAATGTAACCTGGAGGACAGCTCGGTGAGTCGGCTCTGCAGGGACACGTTGTCTGTGCTCCCACTCATGGTACACAAGGGTAAGCTACACATCAAACAAACACCTTGTTTGTACAGCGCCTTCTCCAAGGGAATCCAGGAATGAAAATCAACAAAACCAAACCTTGGTAACATCAAAGTCCCAATAAGAATTCCTCTGGTCCAGAAATATTGCCCGGCTAACTGAATGCCAACCATCTGACCGTAAGCCAGGAAATCAATGTTAATTTTAGTTTGAGAGCCCATTAAAAACTGCTGATTTCTCATTTCAGCATCTGCATTATGCAGAGGCCACTGCTGCGCTGGGGGGTGGAGAGATGGCTGGGAATTGCTGAGCAGTAGTTGCAGTAGTAATAATATTTCTGAAAATAAGATTTAGAAAGAAGCAGATTTTTCATTAGTCTTAATTGAATCCACAGCAACTGCATTGTTAAATATTCTCTTTTTATCTAGGCAGCTTTCATTGCCAACTGCCAAAACTTTTATGCAGCTATTGAACTTAATATTAATAAAGCATGACCTAGCCCATTAAAACTAGTTGATGAAACAGGAAGGGGTTGGGGTTTTTTCTGAATTCTTCTGGCAAACAAACCTGTTATGTTGACATACAACCCAAACCTGTTAGTGTGCAAAGCCTTTTGTAAGAAAAGCCAATTTGATACTTCTAAAAAAATCTTTAAAAGTCACCCTGAAAGGCATCAACTTTGTAAAGATACTTCCAACGAGCACAAAAGGTAACTTGGGTAGGAAAGCATGTTTTGTTCGAAAATATCAGTGCTCACAACCACGTCAGCATCGCACGAGAGGCTCCATCAGCCACCACAGAGCTGCTGCTCTACAGGAGGGGCTGCATTCATACAAAACCAGCGATAATTCATAGGACCCTGAGCTGCAAAGTCATTAAGGCTCATTATCATCTCTCTAACGAACCCCCCCAGGTCTATGGACCCACTAGAGAGCTGCCCTAGGAAAACCACCTTTCCATCGGGCTACAGCCCAGCTCCCGAGGAGCAGTGCCCTGCACTCAGCAGGCTGGTTTGCGTTTGCGCTGCCTTTGCAGGGCAGTCCTGTCCTCCCTTTATTTAATAACTCCAAGGAAACGCAAGGTCCAACGCCGTTTTATTACCACCACAAACACTTCCTATGTTTCAAGACCCCAACAAATGTAATAACACGACATTAATGGCTGAATAAACTTCAGAGCACTCCTAATACTTTGACAAAGGTTACAAAACCTCTCTGGCCCAGCCGAAGTGATTTTCAAGAAGTGCACACGCACCAGTTTTGCCCTTTAGTCGCCGGGGAATGCCCTACATTGTCACCATGCATTTTGCAAAATAGCTTTTCAGAAGCTGCCAACTTTTGGAGGTTGCCAAGGCTTGCACACAGCCCTGCGAAAACAACTCCCCGCCGCACCACGAGGCTTCTGCAGCTGGGCTTGCACCGAGCCGCAGAAAGCAGCGTTGTTTAAGCACCAGCAGAAACACCCCTCTTCAACAGAGCTGGCTGGAAATGTCAGTATTTTTGAGGAAATGTAAAGCTTTTTTTTTTTTCCTTCTGTTTAGTAATTGTACTCTTTTCCAATAGGAAGTTAAAATCACAGAAGACGGAGCTTCTGCTTCCTCACTAGAATATTTTTTCCTCTGACATTTGTTTCAGTTAAAATAACAAATTTGTCAAAAAGAAAAAAATGCAAAAAAAAATAATGCTGATGCTTCATCCTCTTTCTTTGCATAGGACTCAGCCTTTCCATCCCCGTGGGGTGCCAGCGCTGCGCCTCCGCACAGGGACATGGTGGGAGCACATGGACACACTCAGAGACCACAGAGACCCCCGGGAGCCCCTCGCCTGCTCCCCTGAACAGCACACCACACACAAGACTGGCCCGAGTAACTCTTCTCCAAACAAGACAGGTCCTTCTGCCCATATTTTTGACTGTCAATCAGTAGGTGGAGTTGCAGTTAATGAGAGTGTTGAATCCAAAGAGTTTCCATTCCTTTCACAGTCAAAAATACGATACCAATGCAGTGAGCACTTCAGATTGCAGAGATATTAGAATATACAGGAGATGCTTGGGAGTCCTCTCTGGACAGCAAGGATGTGTGTATTTATTAATAAGAGTGCTTAGAAAATACTGTTTCTATTGATCTAGAGTAAATTTAAAATCTTATCTCCATTTTCTTTCCATTAGCCTGGAGAGGAAGGTCTTCTCTGGCACATGGCCACCAGCATGGGAGCAGGACCTCGGCACTCAGCTGCTGTGGAGAGCCAGCAGGTCTTTCTCAGAGATGAGTGTGCAATGAAAATCAGGGTTTAAAAGACACAGATGATCAAATCCTTCCTGAAAGGCACTGGGGGAAACCCAGGAATGGATGGTAGCTCCTACCTGCTGTTCCCAGAGACGTGCATCCAGGTGACCTGGGGCTTCCCAGAAGCTGCTCCCCATGAGAGAGATGTGGATCCCCCAAGCAGCCAGAGGCCCGGTGCAGCCAGACCGCTGCTCTGTGCCAGGTTAGGGTTGGGCAAGTCCATAGCAGCACTTTGCAATTCAAAGTACTTGCAAATGCTGTCTGCATTCAAGCTCCTGTAGCACTCTGTATCCGATGGACCACAGCTCCTGCCTTCCTTTCTCCCACACTGCCTGCGAGCAGGAGTCCTCAGCAGCAGAGCGCCAAAAATCATGGGAGGATTTCCCAGGACCTCAGTTTTCTTTGAGGTGAATCCATGTCTTGGCATCTCCACAAACAGAACCAGTAACGGGCTGTAAGAGCAGGGCAGCGACACAAGAAAGCATCTCAGTGACTCTCCCACCTGCCTTCACAGTGCACAGAGGCATTATCATTCACCATGAGCATTACTGTCATGCCAAGAGGTCCCAGCCAAAACAAGCCTCTGTTTCCCTGGGCTCAGGACAAGAATCCAGCCCTTTTCCCTTGCAAACCTGCAGTCTGATGAGGGCCAAGATGCAAGAGGGGGATGTAGAGCAGAACAGAGGAGGGAAAAAAAAACCCAACCCTCAGCAACTTCACAGGAGCTTGTAAGAGGTTATGGCCTCTGAGCCCTCCAGCTAAGAAACCAGAAACACCAATTATTTCAGTGACATTTCTCCCTGCACTACACAGAGCACATGGAGACCCAAGGGACGTTCAGGAGTTGGGAGAGTCTTCCCAAGCGATGGGGCTTTGAGCGGCTGGAGGGGCGAAGGGCAGCGGGAGCAAAACAGACTGGGACTAGGGCAGCAGAAGCTCTCTGCAGCGCCTGCTCACCAAGATCTAGGGCACCAGCAAGTAAACACCGTGCCCTGTCTTGCATTTATTTTCACCAGTTTCTATTCCCTCTGCACGCTGCCTTGGCAGGGTTAATGCCTTTGCACCACAGGCACTGACAAGTTCCCCGAGAAGCCGTCAGATGGATCTACACTACTGTGAGTTCTCCTTTGTATCTGGGACTCTTTCCCGACATTTGTCTTTAAAAAGCAACACCATTCATATGAAAAGTTGATTAATTCCACTTGTTATAATTATTCTCACAAATAAAATCCAGCTATTTGCCCCCCTGTGAATATGGGGGATAATGGTCCTTACCCTTCTCGGTAAAGCATTTCAGTTCCAGGGGTGAGAAGCTGTGTACCAAGCGCTAAGTGTTATTATTAAACTGTCATTAAAAGCATTTCAGGAAAAGTTCACAAACTGCAGGGATTTCTGTCATCGCAGCAGCTGGTTGGGATGGCAATCGGGCTGAGCAGTTACTGCCAAACCCACAACCGTACTCAAGTCCTGTCTCCATTCAGGAGTCTCCTTCTTCTGCAGTCAGTGCCACCACTGCAGCCACCTCCACCTTTGGAAGGGTGTCACCTCCGAGGATCTCCCTGCTCCACCACCCTGTGGGGGCCATGTCCCACCACGGTGGGCTTGGGGGTCTGCTCCATCCCCACTGCAATTCTGGAGGATGCTCAGCACCACGACAAACCAAAGAAACCCAACAGGAGGGAGCCTGGAGCAGGGGAACAGCAATATTCACCAACATCATCACGCAGTTGCGGAAATCTTTGGCCAACCAGTGTTGCACCACACACTGGGAACTCGAAGGCGCCTGAAAGATTTGTATGACACAGGCAGAAATTAACTGGCTGCGTTTTATTCCCTCGCTTCCCCTATTTAGTCTTGGCAGCTGAATCAGGCAGCAGCACCTGGCAGCAGCTCCCTGTCTTGCTCAGCGTCTTGGGAGACTTCACTAATAAACCCAAGCACTGGAGTTTCAGGGAAGAAGGAACATTTTAGGAAACATGGAAGAGTGCACGTTTATCAGCAGCAAGAGAGCTGGAAAGAGAAGGAAGCCTTTGAAGAGCCGGGCTGATGGAGAGTGATGGAAAAATTATGTAAAATAAGAAAATACATACAGAGCTTGCAGGCAGGCTGCAAGCCCGGAGGGGGACGGTGTGTCTGATAGCAAAGAGCCTTTGATTTCTCTCCTCTTCCCCGAGTCCTCTGCATTAACATTTCAAATGTTAATAATTTCAAAACATTAGCATTTAGAAGGGAGGAAAGCACCTCCCTTACAGACCCAGGGCTCCAGTAACTGCCCAGTAATAGGCAGTCCTGCCCTGTGGCTTCCCTCCTGCCTGGTGAACTGAGCGGCGCCCACCCCAGCTCCCCACTGCTCTGCCTGCCAGGGGGCTCGGCTGGACCCCCACATGTGCATTGGCTACCCTGGAGGGGGACGGCAGGTCCCCTTCACCAAGTGACTCCCCAACTACCCGGAGAGTTGGCGAGAGCCATTATGTAAGTGCGACGCAAGAGCCTCGCACGCCGAATCCCAGAACTGTCATCGCAGCCTTTGCAAACCCATTTTTACCTCTCTAAGTGTGGCTCATCAGCGGCGAACATGAAAGCTGCAAACCCAGTATGTTAACTTGGGACTGCTTAGCAGGGAGAAGAAGAAATAGCGCAGACTCCAGCAGATGCTGAACAAATATCCCCACAAAGCCACGGTACCTCCGATGATGGTTTCCTATTTCTATGGTGCATTTTACATGCCTACAAGCAGAGCAGTGAGACCCTGAAGCTTTACAGTGACTTGTAATCTCTTCCCACTTCTTCTGAACAGAGTTGATGACAGGTTAAAATGGCCGGAGGAAAAAGGGAAAGTATCTGTATACCTGTCACAGCTGCTCAAGCCAGTGAGGAAATTAAAAGCCCTTGGGTAAAATCTAAATATATATCTGCAAGGGAAGCACGAAAAGTCTCCAGGCAGAGCACAGTAATCAGGCATGGCTGAGTCACTTTTCCAGGTGAGTACGTAACGGGGTCACTAACCACTTCCCAGGATTTAATGAGCCCAGCGCCGGGGTCCTCACCCCAGGCAGAGCTGGCAGCCTGCACCGGCAGGGACGGGCAGCGCTTCCCAGAGCATGAGTCAGCCCCGGCTCTGTGCGGGGAGGCAGAGCGCTGCGGCGAGCAGCAAGGAAGGCAGCGGTGCTCAGAGAAGGCAGCAGAGCAGGATCCAAACCCAGCCAGGAGGAGCTGGGGTTCCAGGGTCCCCCCCAGGCACATGGCTCGGGGCTGGCAGAGCTCTGTGCCAGGGATGAGCAGTCTGGGTGACTGCCCTCCACTGCCATTAACTGCAATTTGTTGCCTCCCAGTCAGAATGATCTTTGCACTATAAATGTTTATTACTCCCAGCATTTGTGCAGCACTTTCCCTCCCCGGGAATCTGAAAACACCTTGTAAACACCCCTGGGTACTGCTCACAATTCCCGCAGGAGGAGCCGGGCAGGAGGAGGAAGCAATAAACCCCTGTCGCGTGGCATAATTACCGTGGCAATTCTCTGCCTTCCCTCCAGCCTTCCCAAGGGTCCCGGTCCCACGGCTTCCTTCCGAGGCCAGGACCTTCCCCTTGCTGCCCTCCTGCTGCAGGTGCCTGCGCCAAGACCCAGAGGAAGGAAAGAGATGCTCTGAGCATCCCCGGCAAGTGGCCAAGGGCAGGATGGCAACAGCAGCACGGTCACCCCCAGCTCCTGCCACATATTGTCCAACAATGCTCTCCTTCGGGGGACACCCTGATGCCCCAGGACTTGCCTCAGGGAAAACCAAATCCCCTGGGAAAACCAGGGGATGGGACAGGCAGCAAGAGCTGGAAGGGTGCCCTGTGCCTCCCCAAGAAGCCTTCTCCAGCCCCTCGAGCGCTCGCTATTTCCAGCCCAGCAGCAAAGTGCCTTCAGGAGCCGGGGAGGCTCCGGATGGAGACACGCTATGGCGTTTAATGAGCCGGGAGCACAGGCGGCTCACTCGCTGCCACACAACACCTCGCAGAGCTCCCTGGCACAGCTCGCCAGGAAGCAATTTCACAGAGGCTTTCAAAATGCCAAAATGATTCCTCCTTTGCAGTTTTAAAGGACTCCGAGCCTTCTCTGCGTGACATTTTGGTGGCAACTTTGTTACTGAAGTATTCAAATTCTAATGAAATGCTCTGTTAAACTGCAAAAGAGTGTTTACTTATTAAACGACTCTAAGACTTTCTGCTTAAAAAGTGGAGAATTTTAGCATCTAAAAACCTTCTTAAAACTTTTTTTTCTAGGTCTTTTTTTTTTTTTTTTTTTTTTTGCAAAGATGAATCTTCAAAGGAGAAAGTCTGCCTTTGGGGCTCTCCATCAGCTCTGCCAACTGAGTCTCAGGGTAATAAAATTTTCTTCCCTCCCTAGGATCATTGGATCATGCGAGGTACCATTTGCCATACATTTTCCGTTCCTGACGCCATTCATTTTGTAATACATTATATAAGATAGGGAAAATGGCAAGTCCGTATAAAGAGGAATTCACAATGTGCCGCAGAAATGAGGCATGAACTCCATGGAGTCTATGACAGCCTCATCGTGGTGTGTGGGAAGGACTAGAACAAGGGGTTGTGCCAGACCATTGATCTTCAAGTATGTTTCTTATTTTAACTTCAATGAGAAAAAAATTTGCCTACCAGTCAATAGCAAGCTGTCGCTGAAAGTTCTGCCGTGCAATAGGAGTCCCTGCCAGCCAGGTGATGTGCAAGGCCCAAGGCAAAGCTCACGCTATGCCCAGGTGCCCTGGGGAATGTGACAAACGGTGTCTCTGTATTTCCACGTTCAGCCAAAATCAAGACATTACAAGGGGAAGAAAGGTTTCTTGTGTCCTGCTCGGGCCATGCAAACCACCACAACAAACTAGCACCACGTTCCATATAGACCTAATGCAGAATTTATGCAACGGTGAAGGTCTTTTACCATCTTGGACATCTACCCACTTTGTGTACTCTGAAATAAATGAGTGAAGTGTGCAGATGACTGTTAAACACCATGTCCCTGTTGTAAGAGGTTCCAGAGGCCTCTTCTGCACAAAAAACCCTGAAATTCTCCCCAAAGGAGACATGCAAGAGCCGTGCTGCCTTCTGCTAAGCACGCCCGGTCAGGAGCAAAAGGTGAACTAAAGCCATGGAAAAGGATTTTAAGTCAGGTTATTATACACCATTGGTCTTATCTGCTCATCAGCTTCTGGTTCAACTCCCATAACCAAGTCATCTGTCGGGAAGGGAATATCCGCTCCAGGAGTCGGTCTGACAGCAGATGCTATTTCACGGATGCCGGGTCTCGACTGCTTCATACATTTAAAGTAAAAAGCAGACTTTAAAAAAAAAAATGCCTTGGCCTGCTCTCATCTCTCATATACAGAGACACAAAAATGAAAAGGAATAGGCCCCATTTTTTTTACACAGTGTCTCCTTAAAGAGTGAACTGCAAACACCATCTTCTCCATTTATATTCATTCTGGCCAGGCAGAAGCTTTTAGGAAGAAAGATTGTTTAATAAACAGACATTTATAACAAGTGTCTGGTCTTGCAGCCTCATCATCTGGAAAAGAGTCCATTAAACCAAGTGAGAAACTCTCTGATTATTAAGGGTGTTTAATGGGATCAAGATTAAATTATATCATGATTGTGTTAATATCTGCACCAGCAGGTTCAGTTCTCCTTTCTCTCCCTAAGATCTGATAGTGGGAAACAGGGCAGCTTAGAGGGGAAAAAAAGGTCTTAAAGGTGGGATAATTGTTCCAACTCTCAGAAGTTGCTCCAGAAAAGCAACCATTGAGCCCTAAAGAGGATCTCAGTGCTCTCTTGTGTTCACTAATATGTGCCAGATCAGCAGCACCCGCTGTGCCTCTCGTGAATCATCCTCCTTCAAAAGGGAACAGGGGATCACACCGGCACATAAAAAAGCACCCACAATGCTGGAAAAGGGCAAGGGACTCATCTAGATATGCGTTTCATCTCAGTCTTTCACAATTCCCTGCAACAGAGATGAACATCCCTCCTTTGTCTTTTCCCTCCCTCTAAAAGCCCGATCCACGCTCCCCCAACTTGCTCCCTCCGGAGCACTGCAGTGCCACGGGAGCCGGGTAACACACACAAGGATGGCAAAGCAATCCCTGGGGCTGCAAACACCAACTTTGTCCCTCAGGGCAAAGCCGTGCCTGGCACAGAGCCATCCGCTTCAGCACGCTTCCGTGGTGAACCAACTTTGCCCCTTACATCCAAAGCTGGACACCTTCCTGGGGCAAACCACATCACCAGCTTCTCCTGGAAAAACCTCCACGTCACCGAGGGAGCAGAAGACACTTTCCTTCCTCTACATACCAGCACAGAGCTTCCTTCAGCAGCACAGCCTTGCTATGCAAACAATGGCTTTGGATTTACTTAATTAACCTTTGGGGCTTCACCTGGACCTGCTGCATAGCTCTGCCAGCCAGGACTCCTTCACCAAGCCGTACGAGGCATGTCCCCGGGCGTCGGAGAGCAAGCCTTGGGCTTTGATAGCTGGGCTTTGCTCTTTTTCCATAGTTGTTGGGGTTTTTTGTTTTAATTCGAACCGTTGGGAAAGGATCCGTCCTTTGTACCTGTGCAATGCATTTTGCACATGTCTGTAAGCAGAAATATTTGTACTGTTGAACCCGGGAAGGCTGAACATTTATTAGCCACAGAGCACTGCATCTGGCATTAAAATGCATTTACAAGTTCCAAGCAAGAAAGAAATATCTCCCATTAGAGACCATAACAAGAGGTGACTAGAAATTGTTTTTCCTCTCGATTTTAGCACAATAGCTGCTGGCAATAAACCTCTCCATCAGCACTGGGCAGTTCTGAGTGCAGATACTGTGTGGGAAGAATCCAAACAAAGTGACAATATTGAGCATTAAAAGCACTTTGGAGAGAGATGAAAAGGAACAATTGTTGAACGTCAGCTCTGGAAGAGGCTGATGAGATGAGATGGCTCTTCGTGTCACCATCTCTTCACCATGTAATGCTCCCAGTGACCCGAGAGATTACTAGCTCCTGCAGCACAGCTTTCCAGCTCATGGCAATCCCTCTACAACAGCTCTGAGATGGCAACTTGAAGGATCTCCACCCTAGAATGAGACTATAAAGTCTTTCTCCACATGGGAAAAGCTCACGGTGCCGATTTACTGAGTAGGAACTCATGCCACGTGTACAGGTCTTGAGGAACTTCAGACAAGTGGGTATGAAAGGGTGTACAGAGAAGATGAACGTCCCCTTTCTTGTTTGCGTGCCGGAGTGTGGGCAAGCACACTCATGCACGTATGTGTGTGTGAGCGCCTCAGGAAAGGGTATGTCCCTGTGCCAGAGAGGTGGAGCTGCTCCAGATGACTAGAAAGACCAATCTCAAGTCATCTGAAGTGGGAACTGAAGTGTCAGAGGAGGCCTTCACTCTCAGAAGCATGGGTGTAATTGCATCCAACTGTAATAAAGCAAATCCATCTTCAAAATACAAGCTCAAGAACACTGACTAAATAGCTTCCTCGAATAAATGTCTTTCCAGAGACCAGCTGTAACTTCTTGCTGAGAAATACGGACACTACCTAATACACATTTCTCTGTCCTTGAACAAATACTGTGACTGTGCATTATAAATGCCAAACCAAATTAGCAGACTAGTGTCCATGCAAATTATTTCAATTAAACTCTCTTCTAATAACCCATTACTACCCATTTTATTAAATTAGAAATTTTTTCAAACAATACTCCCATACGGCGCTATTAGCCCAGACATAATTATGTGCTTCACACATTAACACGTAGACACTGGGCAAATGAGCTTCTTTCGGTCTCTGCAGCTCTCCCCACTCCCAGTCATGCAATCACATCCGTAGCTGGTCTGAAAGGAAAAGTTGTAGACAATGTTTTAGCTTTGAAAAACTGTATTTAGCACCCATCTGCAGGAAACCTTTCTGTTCAAGCTTTTTTGCTCACATACAAAATAGCGCACTGCACTGCACGCAGCAAGAAGGCCACTTCAAAATTAAATAGCTCCAGGGGATTGATTAAGGCGCTCAGAGATAATGCAGCGTGGCTTGGCCAGATGCTTATGTCCTAACGGTAATAGTTACAAGACCAGCTCAGCTGAACCAGCAGAAGACTTGAGACAATCTCTAAAGCAAGCGGTCGCTTCCCCTCTGCCTGCAGTGGGGCACAAGCTGCCTGATCTCTCCGGTAAAAGCAGAGGTATCACGTCGGCACCAGGGACAAACGGCAGCACTGGCTGAGCCCCAGCTGCCCAAGCTCTCTTGAAACTCAAGTTACATGAGTTGCAAGGCCAAGTCTCACTCATCAGACATCAGGAGGCATCTGTGTCTCACCAGAGCTGCTCGTCTGGCATCGCCCTGCCCGCTCCCTGCTCAGTGCAGAAGGGGAAGGAGGCGAGATCCTCCCGCCGCCCCCGCGGAGTGAGGCTCCGGGCTCCCGAGCAGAGGCAGGGGGAAGCTCAGCGGCTCCTTCTTGCTGAAACCCAGAGAGGAGCCAAGAGAACTAAAAAAAAACCCAGAAGAGAAGGCAGGAGCCATGGGTTGAGGGTCAGCAGAGGCTGCCAGCCTTTGCCCAGGAGGGATGGCGATGTCCTGCCCGCCCGGTGCCGATGGCTCCTGCCTTCATCCTCTACACATGCAGGAGCAGGATTCCCACTGCTCCAAGGACCTCTCACTCCTTGAGTCTCAGGGGTGGAAAAACACCCGCTTTTGGCAAAGGCCTGCCTTGCTCGTAAACATTTAGCTGGTGGATTTTTTGCTGCTTTCTGACAGAATAACACATTTCTCAGCGATGTCACTTCTGCCCACAGGATGGCAAGGTCTCAAACTGACATTTGCTAAACATCTTCACCACCTGCTCCCCAGAAACGTTCCTCTCTCCTAGACAGAGGAGACATTTTTCTTGACAGCTCCTGCCATCGGGGAGCCAGCACGTACTCTGCCACCGAGCCGCGGTGTTTGTGCTTCGTGCTCTAACTGCTGCTGGGCACCCCAGCACCGGGGGCTGGATTCACTGGGGGGCTGCCCCACGGCCAAGGGCTCACAGAGGGCTGGCCAGGCCAAAGCAGCAGCACGGCATCTGAAAAGTCCAATTCCCAAACAAATCTGCTTGTATCGATCTGAAGTCGGAAAGCGACTGCGGCAAAGCTCAGCCAAAGCAACGGCTTTGCTAATAGTCACTGCCGGAGAACCAGGAGCGGATATGAGACATGCAAAAAAACGCTCGATGACTCTACCCACGGCCCAAAAAGTGATTGCTCCCCACTTAAAGGTAGCTGCTAAATTTGCAGCGCAACACTCCCGCTCCTGCGGGAGCCTGCGTGGGCTGCAGGAAGCGCGGCAGAGTCACTAATGCAAACACAGCCGCCGTAGCGCCGGCACTCGCTCCGCAGCCTCCCCGCCGCACTCCCCCACGGATCCTTCCCGAAGGTGCCGCAGACCTGCTGCCGGGCCCATCTCCAGAGCTTGTGGATGGTGCCTACACGAGCCCGTCGGCTGGAGACCGGGGCCGAGCAGCGCAGAGCCCCAAAAAGCTGTGAAAGGCCCCGCAAAGCAGAGAGCACGGGTGTTCACCGCGCAGCAGAAATCATCACCCAAACTTAACGAAATCCAGCAGATCTCAATGACAGCTCAATCACAGAAGACGTGGTGGATTTCTCCGACCTTAAAATGAAACTATTTTAGAAATCCTGCTGTTGTACCAGATCGCAGAGCCTGACAAACACACATATCTGTGTCCTTTCCCAGTGTTGCAGAAGAGCAGTGAGCCCCAGCCCGGAGCGAGGAACTCGTCACAGCCCTCCACAAACCAGGACCAGGAAATATCTCGCACGTGAAGAAGAGCAAACTGTACATGAGGAATGGGGGGATACAACCTGCAGATCCACGTTTAACTCCAAGAGTTTCAAGACCTGTGGACAGGAGGATGACAGCACCTTCCTCAGGACCCTCGCGTGTCCCCAGGCAGGATCAGGTCGGGTGGAGGATCTCAGCCTCCAGTCTCAGCTGAGCTGCTGTTGCATTTGAGACATGGACATAGCCCCCTGGCACCCCACAGACAGCATATCCAGTATCTCTCATGCAAACACACCACACCAGTCAGCTTTTGCAAAGCTACAACCAAAAGCTAAAAGACAGGTAGCAGCAAGGAGTCCTGGAGAGAATAATAAAATCACCATTTTGCCCTGGGTTTGGGGAGTTTTGCTGGATAGAAGTCATGTTTGTGTTGTCCTCAAGAGGGCTCTACCACAGTATTATGAAAGAGCAGCAGCAAAAATCATCTGTGACAAAGAAACTGTTGGCAACAATAGACATGAAACCTGTCTCGGTAAACCGACTGCGGCGGGGCACAAAGCGAGGGCCAGACACTGGGCAGACCCACACGGGTCAGGGGAGCGATGCCACGCGGGTGAGAAAGCAGCTTGTGTCCAAGATGGACACCCCCAAGCAATCGAAGGAGGTTGCAGGTGGCCACAGCGAACACCTGCGCTCTTCTCCACCAGTTCCTTGCAACACCCAACACCCCGTGTGGGGACACAAACCCCTCTCCGGGTGATGGAAGGCTGCTCCGCACCCCCAAGGGAAGAGGCGAGGGCTCAGCGCTGCCCCTCACACCGCAGCTGGGAGCAGCTCCAGTGCCGGGGAGCCGGGGGAGCTTCAGTTCCATCCCGCCGGAGCGTGCTGAGGCACACAACAGCACAGCGACACGCCACCGAGGCAGCCGGCACCTCTCGAGTGCCCAACTTTGCACGCTGAGCAATAGCGGGTTATTGCTGAACTCGTTCAGTTACAAGACCAACCCTCACGCTGTTTTTCGCTCACGTCAGGCAAGACTGATACATCAAATTTTGATTTTTATGGGTACTTCAATATACCAAAACAGTAACCCTACAAAGGGAAGGGGTGAATGAACCTCTCGGCTTCACCGAGGTGACACCTTGCTATGCGTGTCCCCCCTCTCGCCACACTTTGCCCTTGAAGCAAATCACTCACCCATTCAATTCATTGCCATTTCACTATTTACATTACCCAGCTGACCCCAGGAGCTACCCACCTCCTGGCTAATGGGCTCGCTCTGCGTATGCTGTTGGCCTCAGCCTCCAGCACAATTCCTCCTTCCTGCCTTCCTTCCTTCCCTCCGGCTGCGCCCACGTCCTGGCCCGGCTCTGAACCCTCGAAGGCTGCGGCCGTGGCTACTTGTACATCGTGCTGTGCGTATATGCACACCCACACAACTGCTGCAAAAAAGCAGGCAGGAAAAAACAATGATGGCATCGGATGGGAGAGAGCGTGAGCAAGCTGCACCCTCTCCATTGCAAGAGGATCCTGTTCAATGGGGGAAATAGGACAGAAAAGCACAGGGGAAAACACGCCTGCGTACAGGTACCCTCGCACGCAGCAAATACCATCTGAGTGCAGAAACTTTCGTTCCCGAAATAGAGGGCTGGCACCCAGCACGTTGGGACTGACCACAAAGTGATTGCTTTGGAGATGTCACGATCCCAACGTGTTTCTGCTCTCCGTAGGCTTCGCTTTGCAGCTTCCACTCACAAAACACTGCTTCTATGACCTGTCTGACCATCAGCAAACAGCATGGCCCCAGATGTCTCTTGAAGAAAGAGGATCAGAAGAGAAGCAGGTGCTCTATTTTTAGGAGGAAGACATAAGCAAAATCACAAAATTGTGGCTCCAATGCAAGCCCGAAGAGGCAAAGCCAACTCAAAGCTCCTGGAGTTCTTCCAGAAAGCTGTGGACAGCCCTTGCGGAGCACACCTGGCCCCTGCAACAAAGGTCTGATGTAGTTTTAGAACAGAAAATAACTCTTTAAAATGCCTGCAAGTTAACGTAACTGTCACAAAGCATTGCTTCTCACACTACTACAGGCTTCCTGCTCGCAGTGACAAGTTCTGAGTTTGAGAGGTTTGGAAAACATGCCTTTTTAAAATTCAAGTCTGCTAGTAACATGCTAATGTTCACAACCTATCTGTCCCACCAAGACTTAAGCCCTGTATTTCAACTCAGCACTACAAACTCCTTCGTTATCAATTACTTATTGTCTAGAATAATTGAAGGGAGATGCTGAAGCCTACCCAGGGGACCCACACCCTTGAAACTTCCTCTCAGCCCTCTGGCTACACAGGGGAGATTTTAAGACCCCCGCAATCAGGTTGCTGGGACAGGACAGGAGAGCAGAGACTGCTGTTCCCCACAGCCCTTTACCCCCAGGGACCTGCGTTCTCCAGCAGGTTGGACTTTGTTCGTCTCCCTGCAGTAAAACAGCCAGCCGTGAATATTCTAAAATGGCAACTAAATGCTCCTCAAAGAAAGGAAATAAGGTCACGATGGCAGATGAAATTCAACAGTATAATTTTATACAAAGCGTCACAGAGCAATGTAATCTAAACTCTGAGCTCTCCAAAAGATAAGAAAGAATAGAAGATAAAATTCTTTTTATTGCAGCAACGTAGCAGATTAATAGGCTGATAATAGAAGAAACGTCCAGGCTGAGGGACTTGGAGGCTGGTGCTGCTCAGCCTTGGGCCGCCCCTGCACTGCCAGCCCTTCGCGGGCACACTGTGGCCAGCACGGTTCTGTAAGTAGCTGCCAAGAGCTTTGTACAGTATCTGTATGACCCGTTCCCTGAGCTGTCAGTCAGGTGGAACATGAGGTATTTTCTTTGCAAATTAATACCTACATCTCTGCTCCAGATCCAAGCCAGTGCCAGCGGAGCAGAGGCAGATGCAGCACGGCAAGGAAATCTGCACTAGCTGTGGGGCTTCAGCAGGCAATGTGTTCACGTCTCTCTTGATAAGCAAAACTGAAAACAGTAGAATTAATCCCTCTCTGTTGATGGAACTTCTCAGAAACATTGATTTTTTTATTTAAATTTCAGGCCTTTTCCTCCCTAGACCCCTCTGCTCCCTTGTCTACCTCAAAATGAAGTCTCTGAGATGCTATGCCTTATAGGAGAACGTTGGGGGGGGATTTACTAACCAATTTATTTAGGCTCTGCTTGTGATCTGGTTTACCGTGACCACACAGGGGTCTATGAGAAAGCAGCTCACGCCCAAGCACTGGGACAGGGCTGGCTGCAGAAGACAACGATGGCACAGCAGGAGTCGAGCCCCCATCTCCCCCAGTGAGTGGGGGAAGCCTGAGCTCTCTACGCTCTGTCAGTCACTGAACAGGTTGTGCAGGGGAAAAGGAATGAGCACCACCTTCAGAACAGCAATAAATTATTTCCCTTGGGAACAAAGATGCAACTGTGACGAGATAAAGCGGTGGGAAAACATAGCAGAAAAATTTAATGCATTCTCTGCAATTACAGCTACAGCTGCCAAGTTGTTTCTCATACTGTCACTACAGCAGCAGTGACAGCTTCGGTCTCAGCCTGACCTTCTGCCCTCACCCAAGGCAACAGCAACACTCCCATCGATTTCTGCAGACACGGGGTTTTGCTGCGATGACAAATATCATCATTTCTTCACCAGATCTGCAGACACAGACTCAGATTCATGATACTTCCCTGGGGCAAAAGAGACCCGTGTCTCTTGTAGATCTGTGCCAAGATCTTACACGCAACCAAGGTTCTTCCACTGGCTCACGTATGATTTCTCCTCTCTGCTCTTTACTGGCAAGTTTAAGCAGCCGTCCATCTGAGCACAGGAGCTCCAAGAAGCCCCAGGCAGAAAGGAGCACCAGGCCCATGCACAGCTGGAGCAACCAGCATCGTCCCCACCGGGCTTCAGTCTCACGCCAAGGACACGTGGAAGGAGATCTGCCCTAGTTAACCATGGTAGGACCCAAGACTCTGACAATTTTCATGCCACTGCACTCTGTTTCTTCAGTTTCACTGCAGGAAGCTTTTCAATTAGGACTTTCTGCGTGTCCTGTACAACTAGCCAATGGGAGTAAAAATCTTCATTTTGCCAATGTATTTAATTTTCCTTCAGTACGGCCGTCAGCCGTACTGAAGAAAAATAGGTGCTTCCCTGACAGCACGCCCACCTCTCAGAGTGCCTGGAGACCAAGGGCTAACCGCTGGACTGCAAGGACTGTCACTCCTCCCCATGGCCCTGCTCTCCCCCTTTGCTCTGGCACACAACATGAGCCAAAAAACAGCTCTTCAGCTGGCACAAATCTCTGCTGGGACTACACCCACCGCTCTCAGCAGGGACGTGGCCCTCTGCCACCCTTGCTCAAGCTTCCCCCTTCACTTGGAGTACTCTCAGGTAACTTGAAACACTACGTTTTCCCTTTCAAGCCCATCCTCCCAATAAATTGAATAGAAATCAAGACAAAAGAAAATAATCAAGAAAATACACCAGGGAGGGATGGAAATTTGAACCCATAGTGTTAAATTGCGCTAAATAACTGAAAATCAATGTTGCTCTTCCTTTTCATCAGGGCACAACTGTACGTACTGCAGGGCTCCAGGGACACCTTCACTCATTCCATCAGACTGCTACATGCACTTACTTTTATTACCAGCAAGGGTCCGTTATTGACAGTAAAAGCAATATCCCTGAAAAGAGTAATGACACCTTAAAAAAAAATAAATAATAGATATAATTATAAAAGAAGTGCATTTCTTCTCTTACTCTATTACTTTCATAACTTTCCTCATATTGCTGCTGATGTCCAGGGGTTGCTGCCTTAAGCCTTAAGATAATACTCAAAGGCACACCAAGAGCTACAAGGAAATATCCATTTAAAAAACTCTGAACAGCACATCAATTAAGACACTGCAGTAGTAATCATCACTGCAGCCTTTCAGAACAACTGAAAAACCAATCCTCAATTAAGAATGTTATCTATCAGTAAGAGAAAAAGATCTACAAACACAAGAAAACCCAAATCCTTTTTATAAAGCTGTCCCAGGTTTCCAACAGGCTCTTGACCCCAGTGTATCCCATCTATATAGCCAGGCTAAGGAATCCAGAGGCAATATATGTTGATTCTGCCTCTGTTAAGGGGCAGGACCTGCTGCAGTCACCCTCACTGGAGAGGACCTGGCCACCTAGGACTGCAGACTTCTTGGTTACCCTTCCATGCAAGGTGGTGAATTGGACTGGCAGCAGATTTAAGTGCAGCAACAACGTGCCCCAGGTGCTTTTTCTCTACACTAAGCTCTGCTAGTCTAGATCTAAGCCACTGTGCTTCAGAGCCCGGTGGCACCATGCCTGGTGGCCTGGGATGTCCATAACCACTTGTTAAGAGAGCAGGAACAAGGCCCATCAGAGAAGTGCAGTGTGTCCAGTCTCCCCCCCGAGAAAGCACTGGCATTTTCTCCAACAGCTTGGATGGCACCGGGGGACTGAATTTGGTCTTGCCCACAGCCTCGGCTGATGCAGCAGAGCTGTAGGCATCTGCTTTGGAAAGAGCTACACCAGTATGTGTCACCTGCCCAACTGACTGTGCTCAGGAGCAGGAGCCCACAGGGAGAAGCAATCGCTCCAACTGGGAGCAGGGTTACTGCCGCAGCTGGCTGAGCGTTCAGGGGTGGACACTTGCTTGGGTACTGTCAGACAGAAACTTTCTGACAAAGTGTTGACTCAGGAAAACAGCTTAATCCAATTAATAAATGTTTTGATTTTGCTTTGCCAGGTGGCAAAAGCAGAGGAAAAGCAATTCAATTCAAGTGGTCACACACAGGCACTCCCACGTTTCTGTTTCAGATCCCACCATCTTCCCCAGTGTTATTTATTACATGGTTTGGAGCTGGGCTCAGGCATTGGAACTGAGACTGAGTCTCTCCTTGTGAGATTCTGCACACAGGGCTGGTGGGAGACTGGGTCTTAACACTCTTCTTGAGGAATGGGTATTAGATAATAAATACCCTCATCTTGCTTTCACAAGGGATCAAACTGCTGGGAGCTGAAACGCCTTCACCAGGGGGATTTTGTGGCACACAGGCATCGAAGCTGGATCTCCTAAATCCAGGTACAAATATTCACAAGCGCAGATGGTACAGCTTGAACAGACACTGCAGCCCAGAACCTAAAATATTGCCCATTACCTAACCACCACAGAAATAAATGTCTCTAACTTCTGGATACAAACTGGAATTTTCAAATTAGCATCTGCATCTTCCAAATAAAATGAGAGAAATTGCCCATTAAATCAACTGACAATGAAGTGGGGATTCAGCCGCAGACATATTCAAGACAGAGGGACAGAAAACTGCTTGGCTCCATTAATGTAATGATGCATCTGATGAGGAAGTCACTTGGGGCCTGTTAGCATGAAAACTGCAAGAACAAGATCCTACAAGCCTGATATTTCAGCGCTCCAGATTGTCTGTGCCAAGTATAATCCAACCTATGATTTAGAGCCACCACCTAGAGATACCTCAAACCAGGACACAAATTTAAGAGACAAAGACCAGACATCAGTTGACAGACAAAGAAGTTTTCAAAATCGATCTAACCTGGAAGTATAAACTTAGAAGAATTTGCCCCAGTTGTTAAAAGCCTCTCTTTTCTTGGTTATGCAACATCTGAAAAAATCTTTGATTTGAAACAGATGTTAAAACTTTAATAGAGATGTTGCTGAATTCTTCTGCAGCAGCTTTTCCAAACGTCCTCATCCGTCAAAATGATTCTTTGCTGATAATTAGCCTCAGAAAAATGCACTTAATCAAAGTGACATCCATTACTTCTTGCTACTGTAAATAGGACTGTGGCTTCTGACAACGATTTTCTGGAAAGTATTCAGACTATTTAAATTAGGCAACAAATAAGCTTCTAATGGCACTTATCTGAGATACAGTTTAATTTTATTTATGGGCATTTTTTATACATGCTCCATCCCAGTTGTCAGCATTGCCCAAGAAAAGAGAACGCAGGAGATCAAAAACTGCCATAGTCAGGACAGCAAAGATCACAGGGATGCCACAGCTTGTGGTATAAAATAATATTTATCAATTCAGCAGATGTGCTTTCTCAGCTGCCTTTAACCAGCAAATACCATATCACTTTAGAACAGAAGCCTTCCTTACAGAGCCCAAACTTGCAGCACTGCCGGGATGCTGCATTCAGCTCCTTCTCCCTTCCAGCAGCAGCCTTGCTCCTACACCCACGAGTACCGTTGCACAGAGGACTCCCACAACCAGAGGAGTCATGGGCCAAGCGTGTGAAAGGATGGCCAGGCACAAGCACTATTTTTGCCCCCAGTTCTTCACCTTCTTTTCATTACAGGCGCAACATCTCAAACTCTGCCTTTACTGTTATATTCCAGTGGCTCCGAATACTTTCATGACAACAAAACATCAATGAGATAAGAAATGTAATACTGCCATAAGAGAGCAGAACAGATGTCTTTTTCTCCCAGTACTGACACTGAACCTTCCAAACAGAGGGAAAGAAACTTCTGAACCAGACTTGACTTATGGCAGACAGCTGAGGCAACTGCAAGGTTCCCAAAGAGAACCTTCTCTCCCCAAAGGAGAAAATACCTCCCAGTCCCTATCTGTCAGATTTATGCCAAGTTAGCAGTCTTCTCTGGAAATTTAGAGCTGAATGACGGTTAATCCTGTTTCTATAACCTCAAGACTGGCCTTGCAAAAATGTCAGGCATGGTATTTAAATACGGGTGCACTGCATTGGAACACAGCTAAGCCCAAAGCCTTCCAGACGCCTCGTGGTAGCGAGTTCCAAAGATGAATAAGATGATCTTCTTGGAAAGAGCACTTCCATTTGACAACTCTAGATTTGCTTGTTATTAGGCTTTTCTCTCCCTGTTGCACAAATCCATTTACCTCCCCCATTCCTCTTCTAGTCAGTCTTTTCCTATTTGCTTCCTGGCTGATATATTGCCATCCCCCACACAACATTCAAAGTATTATTTTAATTTTCATGTCAGTAAGTCTACCTGCCAAAGAGTAAGCTCTACTTAGTTAGACTGGCTGTCTTCACCTTTCGTATTCTAAAAAGAAAAGTAAATTAGGAGCAGCCTAATTTATCTATTGCACCTCATATTCACTGATTAGTTCTTTCAGTTCTGTGGGTTATCTGCACATGCTCTCTCCTGCTATACCACGGCTCTCTAATTATCTACTTGTTCCAGCAAGCTCTCGTCTCCTCAAGCTCCAGCATTACCTCATTCTCTTACCTCAGTCCAGTGTTGGTGTCTCCTCAGCATCCTCTGTGATGAGGACAGATTAATACGTCTATAACAGAAGCGGTTCTAATTGCCCGGAAGCAGCAAAACCTGGATCCCCATACAGCCTCCCATCCTTTTAGTCTTCTGCTCTCCCTAGAAGCCTCCTCACTTTCATCAGCACACTATCATTCTAGGGGAGTTTTGAGATATTTGAGATGCTAATGTTTTTAGCATTTCTCTTATAAATAAATGAGATATTTCGCGCTACGGGTGTTTTCCTTCAGTTCTACATCTGTAAGTCCAACGAGCCTTATTTTACCATTCACAGTTCCCCATACTGTTTAAGTGGAGGAATTTTCCTCAGCACATCCCTGTCAGTGCTATAACAAAGCACTTCAAAGCACATCTCTGAGCTGCTTATTATTTATAAGCACAGCAAAGCCAACGAGGCTTTCTCCTTTTCTTCTGCTAGCCTAAATCAGCTCCTAATTCCGTTGGTTTGGAATAGACTGATCTACTAGTTATAATTACTCCAGCTAGCTTGCTTCATCTATAAAATCCCAGTATCATTAATAACTTGGTCTGAAACTGAGGCCTAGCAGCAACATTTCCAAAAGCCTGTGGCTGTGGCTCACTTCAACTCCCAGTGAAGCCAAGAAGACTACATGTGAACAGCAAATGTGTGTTCATCGATTTGCATGCTCAAACATACTGTGAAGGGTTCAATATTTTCTAGATGAAGGGGAAACTCAAACAACTAAGGATAGCAGCACATAAAGCCAGTGAAACAAAGACATCTTGAGAAACAGGCTAATAGATGTAACCAAATAATCCAGAGTATCTCCACACTAAAATTAAAGAGAGATTCTGAATCAGAAATACTCAAATCTAGGTTAAAATTAAGGTTAAGGGGTATACCAATGAAACGCAGAAAAAAAACAATCTGCAATTGCCATCTTCTGTATTTCAGACAGTTCAAATACTTAAATATGAAAACTAGTAAAACTTTAAACTTCAAACTTATCCAAGTGAGTCATATCATAAACACTCTGAAATCCAGACATTTTCTGCAGCAGGAATTTCCTATCAACCCCTCATCTTATGCTGTAAAATTATATTAATGCTTAAGTGCCTGTTAAGGAAATCTGGGCTTTAAAATCTTGAGGATCACAGACTCATTTCCAAGACAGATCAATTCTTATGCAGCTATAAAAGTTAGGAATGCTTATATAGAACATTTGTATATCCCACATGCTCAATTTCAAATTCACTTTTTTTTTTTGCATCACACTTGTACACATAAAAATTGAAATTACCTTTTAACAAATATGCACAAAAGCCTTGATATAGGTGTGCACAGCAGCTAGCCAAAGGCTAACTCACCAGCAATTGAAGGATTTTTTCAACAAGAGCTACATATCTCTCTGTTTACATCATGCAGTTAATTGGTGGGAAAAAATTACAATATTACTGACTCCCCATTAGCACTGTAGCCCCTTGATTTTTATGATATGAACAGAGTTGAAGAGAGGGTTGTTCTTGTTCCTCTTCATTTAACAGCTCTGCTCATGTAATTCGCTTGCCACTCATTGCCTTCCTCCTTTTGCTTTAGCTCACTCAACCTATGTTGAGTGAGCTAAATCCCTGCCATCCAGACAGGAAAAGCAGGCTTGGCGCTCAACCCATAGAGGCCATTTCTTGAGACAGCCCAAAAAAGGGAGAGTTGTGCCACATCCACAGCAGCTCTTTAGAGTTACTCTGCTCCCATCGGCATCCCCTGCTGCAGAGACAGCCTCTGAGAACAGCCTTAACTCCTAAATAAATGTATGTTCTCAGCCCAAACTCTGCATATGGCTTAACAGGGAGTTTTTCCAGCCCTTCACCTCACCAACTGTATCCCATGCATCTCCCAAACAGAGGTCCCTTTTCCTCCTTGCCAACCCTTGATGGGACCCCCAGACACAGCAAGCTGCCCAGCATACCCACACACGTCAATGTCTTCTGGCCCAGTATACCCACAACTCCCAACGCCCAGCAGCTCCAGCAGCACGTCCACCAGTCCCAGAACACCCAGAAGTTCCCAGTGCCTACTATCCAAGGCATACCCATCCCCATCCCCATCCCCATGGCCTCCATCCCCAGCATACCCACCCACTGCCCCCTCGCCCAGGCGTGACCACTGGTTCCTGCGAACACATCCCAATCCCCGCGGACTCCCACATACTCCCGCATCCCACTGCCCGACAGCCGTTGGGTGCCCACCCCCGCCCGCCGAGGCCGCCGCCACGGGAACCGGCCGTCAGCACCGCGGAGACTTCCGAGCCCCGCCGCGTTCAGCACCGCGGAGAGCTCCGCACCGGGCGGGCTTCGGCCGCGGAGAGCTCCGTGCTCCCCCCGCCCCCGACCCCACACCGTGGGTGCCCCACCCGGAGCGAGGGGGTCCGCGGGCGTCCCAGGTATGTGCCCCCAACCCCAGCGTGCCCCCAGCTGTGTGTCCCCAGTGTGCGTCCCCCTCCCCTCCCTCCTCCTGGAGTGTTTGTGTCCCCGTGCCCCCCCACCCCGCTGTCGTCCGTTCCCCCCCCCCCCTCGGTACTCCCCGAACCTGTCGTCGCTCTGGAAGGACTGGTCCCCCAGCAGCAGATCGCGGAAGCGGTACCGGGGCGGCAGGGGCAGCACCTCGGACTCCAGCTCCGTCATCTTCAGGGCGGCGATGTCCAGAATGACCCCGCTCTTGCGGCTCCCGCCGCCGTCCCCGTCGCCGCAGCCGCCGGGCGACGAAAGCCTGCGGGAGAGAAGGTGGCAGTGGCAATGTCGGGGGGGTAGGGGGGGCACCCTGCCTTGCCCTGCCCGCCCCCGCCCCGGCACCTCCTCCGGGGCCGGCCCCGCGCCACCCGCACCCCGGCACGCACCGCCCGGCGCTGCCCCGAACCCCCGCCCCGGGAGAGGCTGGCGGCAGCGATTACATTGCGGGGCAGGCGGCGGTGCCCCCCCTGCAGAGCGCTCCCCCCGGGGGCATGGGTGGCCAGGGGCTCTGCCGGCCTCAGGCGAGGGGCCGGCGGGGTGGGCAGGGTGCGGAGCGCGGTCGCCCCCAGCGCCCCGCAGCCCGCTGCGCAGGGCAGCGCTGTGCACAGGACATTTGCTCCTCAGCAGGCAAACAACAGAGAGCAAGAGGAGCCAATGGAAAAGCTGAATCGCCAGGAGGAAATAAAACCGCTCGCAAGATAGATCTACAGCTGACAACCAAACCCAGATCCACCCCCAGCCACCCCCCCCTGCCGCGAGGAAAAGTATGGATGGGAGGCAGACAAGGCGATGGCTCCCCAATCGTGCTGGAAGCAGAAGCACAACCTCCTCTCTGGACTCACGGCACTTAAATCATCTGAACAGCCCCGGTATTAAATGAGAAACCGCGAACACTGATGAGTCAGTCATCTGTCCAGCTGCCAAGTGTCGTGGCCGGGTGGATATATCACCCATCCCTCGGCGTGTTGATGCCTCTGATCAAGGGTGGGGAGGATCACAATGCCTGGGAAAGACCCAAGGTGATTGCTCAGACAAAGAGCTGTGTGTGGCCAGCTACATGCAGTCTGCCCTGCCACACAGAAAAGAGATGAAACTCAACCAGCTCTCAAACTATCATTTCAGAGGGCTAAGAGCTTGTCTTTGGTCTCCTTTTTCAAACCACATTACCAACCAGAACACGGGTACGACAGTGCTCCCCATGTCAGCTAGAGCTACTAATCAGATCAGGGTTAAGCTGAAACTTCCCTTCATAAAGCAACAAAGCCATTCAGTGCTGTAAAGCCAGCGTACAGACACACAAGGCAAGATCACAGTTCCTAATCCTTTGGGTTCTGGCTTCATCAGTGAAATTTATCGGTGCCATGACAGGAACACCAATTTCATAGACCCTTTGTGGAAAGTGGGAAGGACAGAGAGCTTGGAAGAGGAGACGTGGTGCTTCTGCAGTGAGCTGATTCTTTGTCCCTCATGTTTAACTTTGGAATGTGAGGCAGGCAAATAGCTGAAAGGCTCCAACTCCTGTCAGATGTACTTCCAAGGGTCTCACCCAAAGCCTCTCCAGCCCACTCCTACCACCTTCCCACAGCTTTGCCTCCAGTACATACTGCATAAGCTATATACAGGCAAAAGAGCTTCAATCAGCTGAATACTAAACTGGCAATAAGCAGACATCTAGGGTTTTTGCTGCTGGCTGCAGAGATGTGATCTGAGGCTCCTCAGACTGTCTTTTCCCTTTAACAACTCAAACCCCTGTAAATAAGTTCCCAGGTGACCAGGTTCCAAAGTCCTGACCAGCTGTTGTTCCTGAGTTTCTGGAAGAGCAACCAGCACACAGAATTTCTGCTGAACACAGCCCCAGAAGACAACACGGTTCACTCTCAGCACTTTAGATGATTTTCACCGATATTATTTGCCACTTAATTCTATACCCTCGAAGCTTTTCAATTCCTTTTAGCTGCCATATGCACACTGCAGCCGAGGCTCTGCACTGAGTAACGCATCTGTGCAGGGCCTTGGGCATCAGGGAGGTTGTTCTATGATATACATTGATCCAAAACTTGGTCTTTAAGAGAAATCAAGCCAAACTCCTGTCAACTCAAGGACTCCCTGTGGATCAACTGATATAAACACAGAAGTTAGCTGACCATCTCTAGCTCACTTTGCAAAGGAGGATCTAACATTAATCTAATCACAAAAAAAGCCACAATTAAGTCTTTCCTCTTAGAGCTTAGCTATAATAAATTATGCCAAAAGCATACTCTCTCCAGGCCACCTCCAGCAAAGTTCTAGCCCAGTTGAGATCTCTTACTACTGTGAGGCCAGGACAGCATCCTAAAACTGGACTTTTGGGGAGAGAAAAAATAAATTTTAAAAATAATCCACTCCCTTATTATAATGCCTATTTTAAAGTGGGGACCCAGGTGCCCAACTCCAAATGTGGGCAACTATATTTGCATTTGAAGGAGACTGTCACACACAGTAATCTCCATTGATTATTAATTGCCTGTTTAAAGGAGCACGTTGTCTCCTTCCCCGGAGGAAAGGCAGAGTGCTACGGCTGCACAACCCCGGCCACACCGACTGCCATGTGGAAAGGGCACCTTTACTCAGAGCTTCTGGCCAGGCTTACACTCCCCGCAGCTCCCACTGCCCAAGGTCCAGGCAGGCAGGTCCACCGCTACCCTGCACCCACTGAAAGCTCCAGACCCTGATATCTACACACAAGCATCCTCTTCAAATGGCAAATGCTTGTCTTTTGGGCTTTGGGTGTTGGTTGTGGTTTTCTGCTTTTTTTTAAACTCCACAGGATTCTTTTAAAACCTTCTTAATCCACCTCTCTTGGCCTCAGATCATGTGCCAGATTAATGAAACAAAACAAATATTTACCCCGTCCTTCATTAGTGTTAAGAAACTGTAGTAAAATCCAATTATAACAGTATCTCTGGAAACACAATTTCTGCTATGTATTTTGCATCTCAGTTTCTTCTCCCATCTGCAGGAGCAGCTACATTTTTAATATATTCTTATTCTCGCATATTAAATCATTCAGAATTTTTAAAATTTGGCACATTTGTTTATTCTGGATGAAGGTTCAGTAAAACGAATATTGTATGCTCCTAACTGATAAAGATGTCTTTATCAATTACACAGTGACTTTAAGACACGTTGCACATCAGTGTCTCAGAAAAAAGTGCTCCTGCGCTGCACACAGATCTCCTTACATCGGCACAGAGAATTTGCAACCCTCCTCTCTGCCCTAACATATGGATTCTGAGCTATAGAAAAGTCACAGCAACCCGGCTACTTCTTCAAAGCACTAGTGGTATAAAATAAAAAATTCATGAACAAGCTTGTTTATTGCATAGTCTTCAAATACTACTGAAAAAAAAAAAAAATCCCAAAGTGGTTTACAGCTAAATACAGGACTGAAGCTTTATTTTTATCTTCCCTTTCCTTCCTTCCTCCAGAACCATGTACCACTAAAAATGCACGCTGTAATCAGCATATGGAAACCTCAACACTATTCCACTTTCTTGCTACGACACCGTCTCTCCCCCAGCTTGGCCAGCTCCCCGGCAGCGATCGGCACGCCGGGAGTGGGACACCCTACTGCTCAGCCTCTTGGGAACACGGCAACTGGGATCAAGGCGAGCGTGATCCACACCAGATCTCCCCGTTGGTCTCTCCTACTGTTAAACTGCAGCTAGACACAACCACCGTCCCAGTTTAGCAAACCCAGCTGCCCCTCGGAGCACGCTCTAGCAGAAACCTCAGAGCTGCACCAACCTCGGGTTTCTTCAACAAGCTTTCTCATTCGTGGGCTGCTCGCAATCCCGTCCTTCCCTTGCTGTATTTCCACCTGGGGCACACAGGAAAGCTACGTTGCTGATAGCACCGTCCCCTGAGACTGGAAACACAGGCAGAAGACCAGTGACAGCCCACACATCTGCCTGTGCCTGGCCACGGAAGCTCTGCAACGCACGTGCCCTGTGCAGCTCGTCAGAGGCTGCTCGGGTTCCCAGCACCCAACAGACAGCTTTGCCTCAGAAGAAATTCCACGGACTGGGAGCTTGTTGCAATATATCTTAGGATTTTTATTATTATTTTTGACTACATGTAGCAAAGAGGAGGAAGGACACAACCCAAGTTCCTCTTCTGCTTCCTTGCTCACTACACACCACAGAAACCACAGAGCAGCATCCTCCTGCTTCCCACCACGAATCACTGCCCAGGGTCATTAACAGATCCCATAATCCTGCGTCCTGGTACCTGCATCATGTAACTGCCTGGACCTGCCAGGCACCGTCAGGAGCTACAAAGCTCTCGGTGACACCCCCTGCTCTGTTGGCATCAAAAAAAAATAAAGACCCTCTCAGAATGTTCTTCCTCTCCTCCTTCTAGGGACTGGGGTGTGCAAAGAGAATAAATAGCTGAACCTAGATTTTGGGCAAATTCTCGCATAAGCTACAGTCTAAATCCCTCCTTTCCCGCTACTCCATGCTGTAAAAGGAGACAGAGGAAGGAGGTCCTGCCAGCAGCTGTCTGTTCCAACTCCATCCTTTCCGCAGGAGGATGTCTGGAGAGTCTGGATGTGCAGTCAGGAAAGCAACTAACTCATGTCCAATCTCAGCATCCCCTCCCCAAGCAACACCACCTTTCCTCAAGCTTTGGTACCCAGCACATACTGTGACACTGCAGCCAGCTGCTGCTGTGTCTCCTGTCACCTCTACCGGGATGGGAAGAACAATTCCTGGCCGAGAGCAATGGTGGAGGAAGATGCAGGGTCTGACCTTTCTGTTGCTGTTGGCAGAGACGTGGGGCTGCAGCACAACCTGTTGTTAGAGAGGCAAAGCCAGCCTGGTTGTGCCCGTGGCTAGGCTAAACCCAGCCTTTTGGGCAGCAAACAGGCACCGGTAGGGCAGAAGCCTCCAGCTGCTCTTTGCTGGCCCAGACTCATCCTAAGGCAACAGTGTCTAGATCACACTCGAGGAATAGGACACTTCTCATGAGGGCTCTTGGAGCCAGGCTGCCCCAGGACACCAAGGACCCTGCCATGTCCTCTCCTCCCTGCCACAGTGTTTCACCAGCCACGGCTGTGGAGTCTGGCCCTGTGTCCCTGGTCCACCAGCGAAGACAAGCTCAGCCACTGCCAGGCTCTCAGAGCCTCTCCGAATAACAAAGCCATATAGGAAATTCTGCCCTTTCTTTTTCTATATTTATTAAAGTATATACAATCATCTTCTATTTGCTTCTCCTCCCACAGCTCTTATGGTTACCGGGTTACAGTTGTTTCCCCATCTCTTTTTGTTTTTTGCTTCTGAGTGACATCCCTGTGGGGTCTCCTAATGGCCCGAGTGCGTGGGGAGACGCATGCTCGGTCTCCAGAGCCGGGCTGGAAGGCAGCACCCCCCTCCCTCCTGCACCAGTGACACGCAATGGCTGCCAGCGTTGGCACCACTCTCCTGGCGAGGAGGGGCAGCGAGCTGGCACGGCAGCACAACACAGCCCAGGCGGCGGAGAGGGCAAAGACCAGGCAGGGAAGGGAAGAAGCAGACCTGCACACGTGTGGGCAGCCATGCGTGTAGACGAGGTCCCACAACGGGCCTTCCACCCGGCTCAGCATCACCTTTCCCCAGACACCAACCTCAGCAGCTTTCGGGGCAGGATCTCTCTTCAGGGGCATCCCCGTGGAGCAGCTGGGGTGCTCATTTCAGGCACAGAGCTGCTTTCTCTGCCACCGCCTCGGCAGCACGTGCTCCTTATCTCTGTGAGCACCAGCTAACGTCACTGACAGTCATGTCTCTGTCTCTCGGAGGAAGAGACCCAGATCATTATCCCACCGTCCCCTCTCCCTCTGCAGAGGTCATTTGGTGACTCATTGATGCCATTCACAGACATCAGCAGTCCTAGAACCCAGACAATGCATCCAGAGCCACAGGAGGATCTTCTACACCCAAGTGGGGCCTGAGTGACCTTCTGGAAGGGGCCATGGCAGGGAGGAGCCCACACACAGACCAAGTGGCAGGGTTCTTTCCCCAGAAAAATACATTAAAAACACCTCTTCCATTTTCTAAGCACAAGTGCCATGACCAAGTGATAAATCATTGCAATCAGAATGAATCCCAACCTTAAAGATAATCAACAAGAGGCACAAATGGTGGCAGCTGCAGGAGCTGCCCCTGCCACACCTGTGTGGAACAGCCATGTGAAAGGAGCATTTATTGTGGGCAACCCCACAGATCAAACCAAAGGGACAGGAACGATGAACTAATGAACTTGCAAAGTTACTCTCTGATAATGTATGAGCAAGAGCTAAAGAGACCAGCACTAAAGCCCCAGGCACTAACGCCCTGAGCTTGGTACAGAAAAGGGGAATCTGGGGAAGATGGGGGGTCTAATTCCTTTAATAAGATCATTTTCTCTACCTCACAAACACTTCTGTGTCCAGAAGCAACTGCCTTCCATTTCATTTAATTGCTTTTTCAGCTTCTTGTTGATGGTCATGGATTTTTTACTTTTTGATTCCAAGAGTTTGAAGTGCTCCGAGGGATGTGAACAGGCCCATAACAACATCCAAGTCATGATTTCCAGATATTCTGAGCAGCTTTGGCCCAAGTCATGCTTTGTGGATACGACAGCTGCAGAACACACATACACACATCTACCCGCAATATATGAAGTGCTCAGTCTCCCGATTAAACCGCTGAATCCAAATTTGTGCCTCCGTGGAGAGTTGGACCGTCCATGTCAGCGGCTGCCGTTGCTCAAAACTCAGCCCCAGAACTGCTGAGCCCTGTGACAAATCCATCCATCGCTTCGCTTTCAACGTGCGGAGGCAATTTAGCACCACAGGCCTCACGGAAAAATTAGCATTTTGTGTATTTCACGTTGAAAATGAACAGGAAGCGTGAGTCAGTGCAAAGCTCCACAAGCCTTTCCCCCGCTGGCAATGCTATTTTCTAGAAGATAAAAGTAGAAATTGTGCCTTCCAGGTCCAGAGCCATTTTTCTTATTAGACAACCCCGTATTAGCAATTCAGCCCCACATCTCCCCATTCCCTTCTGGCCCGATGCACACATACACTTTGTACAATAGGGTAAAACCCAGGGCAGGCAAAGCCCCGCTGAGAAGTCTTTTCACTCTCCTTCAATCCCAACAGCAGCACATGGAGCACAGGGGTGGCACAGGCAGGCAGCTCCACTCCACGGCTGGGAGGCCGGTGACACTATCCATCGGTGGCCCTGCCGAGGGCAAAGGGGCCAGCAGGAGTGAGCCATAGCCAGCCCTTTCCTCAAGATGCATCCTGCAGGGATCCTGGGCTGTTCCCAGCAGGAACAAAAGTAAACAAGTCACACTGATGTCCCTGATGACTGCAAAGCCTAAATACCACTGTGAGAAAGGAGGGAGGGGAAGCACATCCTACACACCCTTGACAAGGTTGGTGAGGGGACCGGCTCCCTCTCCTCAAGCCGGGGCTGGGGCCACCACACCGGTGAAGCGAGATGGCAGCACACAGCCAGGTTTCACCTCCTGACACACACCTCATTCTGCAGCGCTCTGACTTGATCCCAGTGCCTTCCTGACCACCCAGCCCCTGCGCTCTCCCTCCCTGTTCCTCTGCCAGAGGCACCGGTATGTGCCATGGTGGGGAGGTGACCGAAGGGACACCTGCAGCCCTGGGAACCCTTTCCACACGTGCATCAAGTTTCCAGTTTAGCCCTCGCTATTTTACTTTCGGCATTGCATGTCCCATGCTTCTCTTTTGCAGAGGTTTGTGAGACAGCTGCAACCGTGTGGGACAAAGAAGAGGCTGGAGACAGCAGGGAAGGGCTGATGGGGAGGATGAGGAGCACAGGAGAAGGCATGCACCAAGGGCCACCCAGAGCAACCCCAAACCCCCATCCTTTAGCAAGAGTGCATTGCAGACATGCTGTGATTCAGAAAACATCCCCCAAATTCTGGCAGCAAACAGGCTTTGGTCTCTCTCAAAGAGCCTCCTGGAAGGAAAAGTCATTATCTCCCCTTCTTTGGTTGGCAATATTAAGTAGTACCAAAAGAAAAAGCTGAAGAAAGCATTTGCAGTGGCAAGTGCAGGGAACCAGCCTGGGCTTTCCTAAGGCCACAGCTCCGCTCCCCATCCCAACATCCTTGGGCAGAGGTCTCCAAGGACCTCGCTCCTGCAGCAGGACTGGTAGGACCTCACTCACTCCTCTTCCTCCAGATGTGAAGATTCAACTCTCCACTGGAAGCAAACCACTTACACCAGCGATCTGCACCAAAGGACAGAACGGGCACGAGACTCCAGCCAAGCTCTGCCTGCAGCCACCCATCCAGCCCGACCCTTTCCACCAGGGAGGGGCTCAGGAGTGCCCACACGCTCTTACCAGCATCTCAGCCATGAACAGCCTCGGAAAGAGAGGCAAATCCAAAATACAGCCCGCTGAGCCAAAGTCACTAACCCTGCTGGGAAATTCCTGACCCAGCAATCTCCAGGGCTATTTATGGATTACAACATTAAACTATGTCTTCCTTATAGGAGCTATATGCTGAGGAGCAGGTTTTCCAGAGTGCCCAGCCCTTCCCCAGCAAGGACATGACCCTTCTTTCCCTTATCACGGTGTTGGGTTTGCAAGGCAGCCTGGGAGCACACACAAGTTCATTTAAAAGCAGAATCATCCCCAAGGCTCGAGAAATCAAGCAACCAGGACACACGCTGCTGGAAGTGGAAAGGATCCTTCACTGATGTTCCTTCACTGATGTTCCTTCACTGTGAGGCCCCATCAGTCCCACTGGGGATTTCAGAGGCTGCGCACACCGGAGTCCCCTGGGACATCACCCGGCCTTTAATGACAGGGTGCTGCAGCACACGGGGATAACACCAGGCTCACGATTCATGCCAACCAGCCACGAAAAATCTTAAACCTAAACACATTATTAAACTAAAAAAAAAAAAAAAAAAAAAGCAACTCATTTGTCACAGCCTCTAGCTCTGCTTCAGGAGCCAACAGCCAACCCTCTACTATTACCTGCTTAAGAAAGGGAATATAATTCCTACCGACACTCCAGCGAGTCTCTACACCTCAGCCACTCCGTTATTCGCAGCCACGAGGTATCACTTATCCCACTGCAGCTCCGCTCACCGCCCAGCCTCACCCCTCGGCCGTCTCCCAGGTCCCTACTCCAGCAGCTAGCATCATGAGGAAGGCCAGAAAGCCAAGTGGCTCTTGGCCAGTTATAATTCTCCCATGAGCACTCTTCTTAGTCCCCACAAATCCTAACACTCCATCAGTCTCGCTCCTGCCAGCGCACCCCTCTGCAGGCAGCGACAGCCCTCCTCCCTCCAGCCCAGGGGACAGAAAAGCTCTCCTCCAGCTAAAGCAAGGCTTAAAAGTCCTTTGCCCTCTTGCTCTTGCCCAATACAGTTTTTTTTCCTGGGGCTTCCCCTCCCACACCAAGCTTACCTGGGACCAATGTCACCCTCTCCAACTTGGGAACCAGCCAAAACCCTCATCTTGGTAGATGAACAGTTGCAAGGAGGGCAATGCTATCTGTTCCCAGCTCTCACCAGGGTGAGCAAGGAGATGCTCTCAAGGCAGAGCTTGTTACTCTCCAGAATCATTAGTCACAGGAGTGTATCCTGGTATCCCACGGCACACGATCCTGGTGGTGTCTCACTCCCCAAGCTGTTATACCCTCTACCAAATTTGCCAGTGCCCGGTATTTCTCAGACTCATGTCACACACACACACAAAAAAAAAAAAAAAAAAAAAAAAGAAAAAGAAAAAGATTAGGAAAGTGCTAATTCTTGCTAATGATCTGCTGGGAAAATCCTCCCTTCCACACAGCCCCAAACTGCTGTAAGCAGCTAGGGATGAAGCAGGGAGAAGAAACTTCTCTGCGCTCCAGACCCCTGCAGAACACTCCTTTCTATTGAAAGCAGAAAATAATAGAGAGACGTAGGAGGAGGAAGAGTCTTTTCACGCTGTTCAAGGATACAAAGACTTGCAGAAATAAACCCCGAGAGGCAGGTCTGTCAGCCCACCTGCCAGACCAGGATGCGATGGGACGAAGAGGGGGATGTCTCCGGGATTCAAAGACAGGAGACAAACAGACAGGGAATGCTGAAGCAAACATCTTCTGTGGGGTCCCACAAGGCTCTCTGCTCGTCCATGGACTCAGAAGTGATGGTGATGACTGCAAATTATTCAGTATGGTCAAACCTAAAGCAGACTGTAAAGAGTTGCAGGAGGATCTTGCAGCGCTGAGCCACCCGATGATAAAATGCCAGATAAAAATTAGCATCAATAAATGTCAACTAATCCAAAAGGGGAGGAAAAAAAATCACCTTCCTGCACAGGCACTAGGAGGTCTGTAAATTAGCACTCAGAAAAGAGACAAAGTCACAGTAGACAATATCACAAAGCCAAGAGCTGACTGTCAGTGGTGGTCAAAACCCAAAACGTTAGGAGAGGCTGTTATACTACAGATAAACCCACTGTGGAGCCACACACACTTCTGGTTCCCTTCTTCAGAGACGATATGGCACAGAGAAGGGCAATGGAGATAACTACAGGGTTATAAAGTGGTCTGTACAAGGAGAGGCTAAATAGATCAGGAGGAGTCTTTAGCCTGGAAGGAGACGTGATGAAAGGCAGGTGAAATCAGAGCGGACAACCAGGGAGCAAGCACATCACAAGAGCCGTAGGGATCTGGGGAAATCACAGGGCAGCAGGCTCAAAGGAAAAGCAGTGTGTTTTCTCCCAGAGCAGCTGCATCAGACAAGTCACATCCTCTTGTGGAGGCAGAAAGTACCAATGGCTTCAAGAGGAACCAGGTAAACCCCAAGGGAAGCATCCATCCCTGTCTTCGAAGCACAACCGCTGCATACAACCTCCAGCTCAGGATCCTGATCTGACAGGCTGTGGCAGTACAGCCCCGGGAAAGGTTCCTCTGTCCCTGCCCTCTGTCCCTGTCACCAGCAACTGTCAAAAAACACCAGGCCAGAGGCACCTGTGCTCAGACCTAGCATGGCTCTTTGCTTGTTTTTATTCATAAGAAGGATGAATGAGATGTTCCACACTCCAGCACAGCTTGGCAGGGATGCAAGAGAAACACTAATAAGCTCCAAAACAAATTGCGGGCAGCACTTGGGAACCAGGCGTGGAGGTCAGGAAGAGGTTGCTGATGGGGAATTGGGAGGATTCAAATAGATGCTGTAAATATTTTTGCAGAGCAGAAAGAGCCTTGAGCACAGGCAATGACCTACTTTGCTGTTCTCCAACGAAGGGTGACACAGCCCTGCCAGAACCCAATGGCAGTTTCTAAGGAGGACATTCGGGGGACATGACATTCATGTCAAGGGGCCTTCGTTAAAGGGAATAGCAGGAGGGTTCCCAAAAACCTCTTCCCACTGACCCAAGTATGCTGGCGGGTGCTCTCCTACGGCAGATTTTGCAGCACAACCTGCTGACAGCCCTGTCGAGCTCCAGATTTCAGACTCCTGCCCTTTCCTAATCGGCTGAGGAAAACAGCTGATCTCTGCTACATAAACACTCTGAAAATACAGGGTGTTTGGCCCTGTAGCTTTATGGCTCCCTATAGCAATTTCTCCTGGAACAGCGAAGCCAGGATCCCCACGGGCAGCCGGAGCAACAGTTGTTGCGATCCATAAAGGCTGACTTTTTGGAAGCTGATAAATGTCTAAGCTAGTAATCTTGCCTGGAGGAACTGGTTATTAATTAGCTACAGAGTCTGGTTCAGTGTAAACTCTGCCAAAGAAGCGTCTCCCCATTCATTTCCAGAAAACGGAAAACTTAAGAGACAACAACAGGCTCTTGGCTGCAGGGACCATCCTTGTGCTAAACTGAGACAGTCCATCTGATACATCTGAAGTGTCGTGGGAGAAGCCATGGGAGAGTCAACCCAAGTCTGGATGAGAGTGTTCACCCTGAGCAAGAATCTGTTTTAAGCAATGTTTTTTTCTTTCTATATTTTTTTTTTTTTCCACATTCATATCCTTCAGATACGGATTCAGGTCAACTTTCCCAAACTCTCTTATAGCCCCAGCCCTGGGAACTCACTGATCATCTCGGGTTCAGCGAGGACAGCAGGCAAACACTTGTCTTTGGACTCAGAGGCTTTGACCAGAGCAGCAGAAGATGCCTATAGGCATTTTTAGCCTTGCTGCCACCGCTCCAAATCTTGCTGTGATTTCTAGGGCCAGAAAGTATGATCTGTCCTGGCTGCCCAGTCGGGTGGGACAGATCCCACCATAGCACAGCCCCTATCAAGCCAAGCCCCCTTTAGCTGGCTCTCCATCAGCACATCCAGGGCTGCCCCACCAGCCGTGCTCACAGGTCTCTCTGGTTGCTGCTCTCCAGCCTCCCACCTCGGCTCCTCAAGCGCTTGCACTGGAGCAGCCGCTCCAGCTGGGAACGACCTTCTCTCCACATCCCGCTCCCAAATCCATGGCAAGATACCCACACCCCAGCCCCACTCGCCAACTGTTTATTCCAAGTATAAACAGCAGCACTGAACCTACAGCGGTGCAGGCTAGCAGACAGACAGATCTGTAAGAGACATTAAAAACAGACATGAGAAGAGACACATACGTCTAATGCAAAGACGTGATCTTCCTAAGCAGCTTCTCCAGGTATCATCACGCGTGCCGCCGCCTTCTTTCACCTTTTTCTTCTTAAATAAGCCATTGTAGCGGGAGAACGAAGCGGATGGAAAAACCAAGTCTCCTCTCGCACATCCCTGCTTCTCCCGCAGGCCCCTTTACTTGTGCAGGATATTTTTGCATGAGTCCTTCCATATGGCCACTCATCCATCACTGCTTCTTGCCAGAGTGCCCTTACATGGGCAAGGCAGAGGAAGCAGGGCTGCTGGCCGGGGGAAATCCTGTATTCCCCTAAGTGACGGACTAGCTCCTTGTACAAACATTTACCCAGATTTCCCACAAGGCAGGAAAGTAAAATTTAGGCTATTTGTACCCTCTGGGTGCCAGAAATGTGTATTTGCTCTCCAAACATACTTTCAAGTGCCTTTAAGGTTAACCCCTTGCTTTCCGACTGGATGGGACTTTCAGGACCATTGTCCCCTCATAAAGAGGGCCAGGAGAAAGCACACAGACATTTACACACACGCCTCCATGCTCAGGCACCTGAGAAGATGGAAGAATTTCTTCTTCTTTTAAGCCATCTCTAGATTTGTTAAGGGGATAATTGAGGCTTCCATTTATCTTACTGGGGCCAGCCCAGCTGAAGTCCCCTTGCACATTTAGCAGAGGGTGCACTGAAGGTGTTGTACATCTTTGCTGCTCAAATATACTCTGACTCTCACATCCTTCGCACACACCTCTGGTGACAGGTCTGCTTGTCTGCCATCACACCTACAGCTACGAGTATATCCCTGGAAGCACAGAGCGGAGACAAGCCAAGGAGCCTGCATAGGACTCCCATGCCCTGATCTCCCCAGGGACCGTGCACCCCTCAGACACAACCCCCCCGTCAGACACAGGCAGGGGGCTGCCTTCACAGCCCTTTCAGCTGAACAGAGGTAAAACCCACGGGAGTTGAGGAAGAAACTCTTGTACCAGGCAGAAGCCAAGTGATAGCAGGTTGTTAAATGCGATCACCCACCGAAAGGGGATGCTCACCCCCAGTCCAAGCTGCAGAAGGGGCAACCAAGCAGCAGATTAGGCCCCTGGGATGAGCTAAAGGGGGAGATGGGGCTGGTTGCTCTGCCAGCTCCTGCACATTTCTCTTTAGCCTGTTTACAACAATCATTTTCTGCTTCTTCAGCTGAAGAGCACTGAAAAAGTACATTAGAGATCCAGGCTGCTCCGAGCTGGAGAAACAGGCAGCTACAGGCAAACCTGCCGAGGCCTGAGGGCTCCAACCAGCTTGTTCAATAGCTCTGGAACGGCAGCAAAGGGGCTGAGCGCAGAGGCAGGCAAGACAAGCCACGGAAAGTAATGGCATTTCAACCTCTCCGGAGCCAGAGGGGGTTATAGAAACACATTGAGCTGTATAATAATAATTAGAAAACAAAGCTCTTCTATTCAGATTGAAAGAGACAGAAGGGCAGACCTTTGGACAAGGATTTTGTTGTTGTGCATTAGATGAGGATAAATGCCCCCGAGCAGTACTGCAGTGCAAGAAATAAGGAGCAATAACTGCTGCCTGAGCTGAGCAACTCATCATTTTGCCATCGTGTTGGGAATCCAAACCCTCCCCAAGCTGCCGTCTCTGGCCTGATCCCCCATCTCCCCCTGCACACAGACGTGTTCCATAACCTCCTCAAGGACATACTTTCTGCAAACGCCCCAAGTACAGACACAAAATGAGGAAACTGGGTTTGGTGGAGGCCCTGTGGCTCCGCAACCACCCTGGCGTGCCCAAGGCCACCAAACAGTGTTCTCAGCAGTTAGGTGGTGCTGGTCCCTGAGACACCACAGCACCTTGGCCACATGGGACACTGTGTCTCCGACAAAGAGGACAGCGAGGGGAATAATGAGGGACTTAATCCCAGGAACCAATATTCAAGGATTTTACCAATTACCCAGTCACTGGTAATCTATCGAAAGTTAAAGGGTTCACTGAATAGACTCTTCCTTCTTTTTCCAGGTATGGCTTTTAGGAATAAGAGATGGTCTCCCCAACTCCTAGTGAGCAGATATCAACATAAAAACCCCCAGCTGACCAGCCCAGGGCATAAACCCAGCCAAGGTCCTTATCTGCCAAGAACAAATTGATGCACACACTTCATTTGCTCATTTAAGCTGGCATTCGATGAGTGTGACAGTCAGAAGAGCCACGCTAGTAAATATAATCCGATCGATGATAATATAAAGGAGTTATCAGAAAAAGCTGGGATACTTCAGCAACAAGCACTCGTCCCCTTGTGAGACACGTCTGCTGCTGCTGCCTGGGCACAAGAGGACAGTGGCACTGGGTCCCTGTGATCCCCTTTGAGCAGCTCCACTTCTACACCACAGCCCCTCCCTCGTAGCAAACATTATAACTTTGGCATAAAAGCAGCCTAAAGCCGGAGCGTGGGCTGGGATGCACCTATGGAAATGTAGCCTTTTTGCCTGCGTGCATTTTAGTCCTCTGGCTTTGGGGTGAGTTCAGGGCTCAGGCAAACCAGCTCCTCCAAAACACTGCCTGACCCACACACCACGGAACACAGCTTTCGTCCGTGCCAGGCACGACAGAGGGGCAGCATCGACCCTCTTCCCACGGGAACAACTCGGGGAGCTCCAAGCACGCCCTGTACCCAGGCACCCTCTAACTATCCATTCCCAAGGCGATGTTGCCCAGAGGGACGTCCGCAGGGGACCCCGGCCAGTCCTGGAAGTGTCGCAGAAACTTTCTTCCAGGCTCGGGGCACGGGAAGGGCGATGGGAACGCGGGGTGAGGGTCCCCCCGGGCCGGGCCCGGCTCCCCCCGCAGGGTCGCGGCGGCGGGGCGGGAGGGAAAGGGCTCCCCCCGGCTCTGCGCGGTGGGCTCCGCGCTCCCCCGGCCCCGCGGCTCCCCACGACGGCGGCACAAGGCAGCCCCCGGGGACCCCCCACCCCCACCCCGACACACACGGACCGACCCCCGCGTCCCGCCGGCGGGTACCTGTGGGCGCTGCCATCGTCGTAGACGAAGGAGCGGTTGGTGTAGCACTCGGTGCAGGCGGTCGCCCCGCCGGCCGCCCTGCCCTCCGCCGGCCCCGCCGGCTTGTAGATCCCCTGTAGGCTCCGCTCCTCGCCCGAGAAAGGCATCGGCGAAGCGGCGCGGGTGCCCGGAGAGGGGAGGCGGAGCAGAGCATGGGACCCCCGCGCTGCCGAGGGCACCGGCCGGGGGCTGCCGGCCGCGGGCAGAGCCAGAGCCGCCGTCCCGCTCCCGCTGCCGGCCGCCCATCACGGCGCGCCCCGCCGCCGCCGCCGGAGCAGCCCGCGGGCCGGCCGGGCGCTCCGCATACCGGAGAGGAGGCGGCCGCCGCGGGGGGAGCCCGGCGGGGTGCGGGCAGCAACAGGTACCGAAAAGTTGCGGGGCACCGAGCGGGAGAGGGGGGCGTCCTGCCCTACGCGCACCGGCGGAGCGGCGCGGCGGTGGCCCCGCTCGCCTCCTCCGCTCGCCCCCCGCGGCTGCGGCGCTGCCCGCCGAGGCAGCCCATGGCGCGGAGCGGCGGGAGCCGCCACCTCGCTGCTGCCTCCGCCGCCGGAGCCCCCCCCCGGCCCCCGCCCGGCCCCGCCGCTGCACCAGGGCGCCCCCTGCCGACCGCGTCCGCACACGCCGCCCCCGGCCCCCGCAGCGGCACCGCGACCCCCGCCCCCGCCCGGGCTGCGGGCACCCCTCCGTGAGCCCACCCCCGCACCGCACCGGGCGCCACCCCTCGCCCCCCCGGGCCGCCACCCGCACCTCTCCCCGGAGGGAGGATCTTGGCTTGCTGGTTTGTGGGGGTTTTTTTTGCATTTTTCCCCCTTTTTTTTCCCTGTATTTTCCTTTTTTCTCTTTTTTCTTTTCTCTTTTATTCTTTTTTCCTCTTTCACTTTTTTCCTTTTTCTTTCTTTCCTTCTTTTCCTCTTTTTTCCTTTTTAGTTTTTTCCTTATTTTCCTTTTTTCCTTTTTAGTTTTTTCCTTATTTTCCTTTTTTCCCTTTTTCTTTCAAATTTTTTATTATTATTATTTTTATTTTCTTTTATTTTCTACTGGTGATATAAATATTTGCGTTGAGCGCTGCTGCGCCTTGGGGTTGTGCAGAAAGCAAACAGGCCAGCCAAGCCCTGACCTGCTGGGGAATTCCTGTGCCGTGCTGCGCTGGCCAGGCCGGGGAACATTGATCTTCCAGGGGTGCCCTGCTGCAATAACACATCCCCACTGCGGGCATGTCCCCGCCCCAGGGACAGTTGGGGCAGCCTGGAAAGAAGCCAGCCAGCTCTGGGAAAGGGTTAATGGGACAGAGTCCATGGTGCCTTCTCTCCCCGTTAAGTTTAGCCCTGTGCCAGGAGTCAGGAGGTGCCATCCATAACGGTGTGGCCAAGCCCAAAGCGTCCCAAAGCTGTGTGCCCCCTCAGGGGGCTGGATGCAAGCGGCTGCAAACAGAGCAGCCTCCTCGCAGGCTCCCACTGTGCACCCATGGCCCACGCTGGCCCAGGGCCATGGGGGAGACCGAGCCGGCCCCATGGCGGGGGCAGCCGTGCAGCCCGTGGGGCAGCAGAGCCCGGGGGAGCAGTTCTGCCCCAGCTCTGGCACACTCCTGTCCTCTCTTACTTCTTTTTTATTTGTCTTCAAGAGTCTGTGCTGTTGCACAGGCGCTGGGGAGTTCTCCGTGTGACCCCAGGGCTGCACAGGTGAGCAGAGACCCCCAGGGAGCCCCGTCTATTACAAAGGAAACGCCCCCGTGCCTTGCGCCTCGCTCCTCTGCCAGCTCAGTCACCCGAAACACCAAAGCCCACTTCAGTCAGACCCCAGGGGAGGGTGACACCATCTGGGCCAGGCACTCGCTGCTTCCAGAGTGGCAGTTTCTCTCCAACAGCTCCAGGCAGCCCCATGTCCCCCGCTGCCCCCCACCCCCTGCACACCCCCACGGTTGCTCCCGGGAGCCCCAGCCCTCGCGTGATGCATCGGCACCCGGTGCCCGTTCGCTGCCACAGCCTCCAGCTCCAGAGGAAAGTGCCCACTCAGATGCGCTGGGGTTTACGCTTCTCACTAGGACCTGAGACTTTGTTTCTCCCGCAGCATCGCTTCCTCCTCCTCCTCCTCTCTCTCCATATGGACTCTCCTACACTAGGAGTCATTTGAGAGAAAAACAATTAATACTCCCCATGCAATCCATCCCTGTGATACTTCCCGACCCATCATGCTTTTAAGTAGGAAAGTTATTCTTCATTCACTAATTGCCTCCCGTTATCGGGTGCAAAATGTTAACGTGCAGCTCTGCGAGGAGAGGGGTGGGTGGCACAGCAGCGTATTCACAGGCTAGGTGATAACACAGGCGTGGAGGAGGAATTATTTAAAACAGTAACAGTGGGGGTGGGGACAGTGAGAAAAGAGAAATGAAAAATGAAGGAGAAAGAGCCAGAAGAAGAGAACATCCCCATCCAAATGCTGCAGCTTGAGCAGCGAGGTCAGCCTGGTCCCACCCACCCACCACCCTGGAGATGCCACCGGTGATGGACCAACCTGGAGACGTGCCTGGAAGGGTGCTGATCCCTCCCCGGTCCCACTGGAGAGCAGGGGGGATGCTGAGGCACTTGCTGGGACCCCACCTGAGAAAGGAGAGCCCCTGCCTGGGGACCACTCCCAGCTCCGGCACAGATCAGCCACGCTGGACTTGCAGCCTTTGCTTCCTCTCCTGCTAAATGAGTACAAGAGGATGTTCCATAACGAAACACTTTAAAACCTGTAGTTAACAGAATAACAAGCAAAATACTTTCCTTCCTTCCACATTGGTCGTTTTATTCTTGCCCTGTTATTATTTAACTCCAGAAAGTATTTCAGGGCATAGTGTGTATTGTAAAACAGAACGACCAGAGGATGGGTGCTTATTTATGCTTTGACACCGGCTATCGGGGGAGCAGTGTTGGCCCCCAGGGTTGAGCTTGGTTGTTCTTCCTCTGTCTTTCGGCAGCCCGCAGTCTGATTTTGTCCTAAACTCAAGGTAGGAGCCCGGAGGGTTGGATGTATTTGGGAGCTGAGTGCCTGTGGGAAAGATGGACATTCAGGCCAGGGTCCAGATTTCTACTCTCTCATGGTGCTGGGCAAGACCATTTCACACTCTCCCATCAGATAACTGGCTGTGCTGGAGCCCAGAGGGGCTGATCCAGTCTTCCCATCCCTTCCCTGGCACACAGAGGGGGGGTCATCCCACCCTGGCCAGCCCCAGGACCATCTGACCTCCAGGAAGGCATTTGTGGATACTGAGATCACTATATCTCCCTCCCTTGGCACTCCTTTCCTGTGGCTTCCCCGCATGCCGCCTCGCTCATTAGTCAGCTGCACCCCCTCCTCCTAACAAGGATTTGTCTGACTGCAGCTTCCAGCCGCAGCAAAGCCTGCCTCTTCCCACTAGATCGAGTCTGCTTTTATCCTGCGCTTTATCCTCATGAAAACATACCGCAACACAAAACACCTCTTCCTTTTCTTCGTGAAAAGCGAGGCAAGCTGAGTGTTCTCCCTCCTCCCCAAGGCTTTGGGAATTCTGGAGGTTCTCCTCGCTCTCCTGTTTACATCTGCTCATCTGAGCACTGACCAGAGATGCTGCCCTTCCCCTCTGCCTCTACCCTTCCAAGAACAATAGCAGTAAACTTCACTTCTCTTTGGAAACTCTTTTAGGTCTCTGAGGTCCCAGCCAGCACTACTTTGTGATAAAGAGTTTTTCTTCCCAGCTGCCATGGTTTAACATCATCTTTAAGCATCAATATATTGCAGGTGCTCAGCCTCTCAGCCCCAGAGATGCCTCAGGTGTGGGGCAGGGTGCTGTGGGTGCTTGGGGCTGTCACACCTGCCCTGTGACCCCCAAAGCTGTGGGGGGAAGGCAGGGCAGCGCTCTCAGCAGAGGCACCATTTGGCATCTCGGGGACATGGGTCTGGGTGAGCTGGTCCTTCCTGCCCTCAGCTGTAACACTCGACAGAATGCCATCGACGCTACAATTCCTTCTTTCCCAACAGTTTCACCTCGTTAAGTCTATTCCCACTTGCAAACATCGTCAGTGTGGACTGAATTTAATCAAAGCTGAGCTTGGTTCAAGGCTCCAAGCGCTTCAGATGGTGTGTGTGTCGAACAAATTTCACATGAAATCTCAATTTGCCAGGCACAAATACAGCCTGCGCCCGCCTTCGGGGGGCGAAAGGGCAAGGCAAAGCAATCTGCATGGCACACCGTGAAAACTAATAACAAGGGGAAAGCTTCTGGTCAACCGCAAAATAGGCAACTTTTCTGTGAAGTTGACATCTTGGCGGGGAAACAAACTTACGGGGACCAGCTTGGCCCGAGGGCTGGAGCCCTGTGGCCTCGCAACTCGGCATTTTTCACACGCTCCTGCTCTCTCCCTCCAGTTTACATTCAGCTCAATATTTCGGAGGCTGAATGCAGCCCTTCCAGAATGCACAGAGGGTTTAAGCTGTCTTTATCAAGAAACATAGCGGTAGTTAGTTGTCAAAGCTGTCGTTAAACTCCAGAAGTAATAATCAAACATACCCATAGAAAAAGATTGAGCTCTGTAACTTCCGAGACTGATGTATGCAAAGAAAAAATGAATGCTAGAAAATTGGCTATAAAACCATGTTTTTAACTTAGTCAACTGAGCCATTAAATAGGAAGAAAAGACATCCTCGTTTGCGTGCCAGGAGTGGCTGATCTATTTGTCTCGGGTGTCAGCGCTACAGTTTGTTGGTTTAAGTTTTCTACTTATGTGCAACACCCAAAGGGATGTTAAATATCAAAACCCAAACGAAATGCACACTGTGTAGCTCTTACAAAGCCTCCTCTTCCATCATCTCCCAAGCCTCGTGGAGAACTTAAGGTGAAGAATTGCCTGCAAAAGCTGAATCATATCTTCAAGCAAAAACATTGCTATTAGGTGACTAAGACCTAAACAATTGTCTTCCTTTATTTATTGCAACCGATGCTGTTATTAAAAACCAGACGAGTCCCTTCCCAGCCCCTCGCGGTGTCGGGTCTGTGTGCGCTGGTGAAACACGGCAAAAGGCAGGTTATAAATAGAAAGGACCCTTTGGGCAGGGTCCAAAACACGGGGAAGGTGCTTTGTGCTCCCAGGAGCATCCCCGCTGGGGACCTGGCAGAACCCTGTGGTCAGCAGAGGGTGCCTTGTGACAGGGGTCATCTCTGACCCTTAAAATAAGACAAGCGGCTGCGTGATGGCACAGGGAATTCCTCAGGAAAGAAGCCGTTGTGCGAGGAAAATCGCCTGCCGACGGGTGGGCTACACAAACAGGATCTGGCGTGTTTCTGGAGCAGGAGTCGAGTGAAGGTCTGAAATCCTGCCTGCAGGAATCAACCCGGCTTTTGGGAAAAGCCTGGGAGAGGGGGGACTGTGATGAGGATGGAGAGGAGTGTCCACCCTGCAGAGACAGACAGTGCATGGCACAGAGTGACCGCACGGACACCTGGGGCAGGCAGAGCTTGGACTTCTATATTGGAGAAACCAATTTTCGTTGGTTTTCTCTGATAAACCCCATCCGCCCGCACCATCGCCTGAGAACGGTGCGTCATCCAAAGCCTTCACATTTTCACGAAGCGGAGTCGAGCAGAACTGAAACAAGCCGGGCTCTGCTCCCCCCTTCCAAATGTTCTCAGCATCGGGAGGGAAGCCAGGAGGCTTTAGAAGACATTTTAAGGAGCTGTTGGGTACGGCTTCTCCCCTGCAGCACATTGCACCACGGCTGCCCACCCCACAGCATCGGCTCCGGGCTTGTCCTGCCCAACAGCATCTCCCACTGCCCTCCATGCATCTCTGCTTTTATCTTTGGATATCACAGGAGTTCAGGGCCCTGTCCTCTCTGAAAAATCAAGCCCAAGTGTCCTTCAGTCTAAACACTCACTGTTCATATAGTAGATGAAGTTGTCTACAGCATTATAGGCACATCCCTGCTCCAGTTATGAGGTTTGCTTGAACGTAAAATTTAAGGAAAACGTGAAAACATCTTAGGTAAAGCAAATTATAGCCCTGTAGCTCAGGAAAACCTGCTTTCCTGGTTGGTTCCCTAATTTACACCCACAAGATGTTTTGGGGTTTAAGTGAAGCTGTAGGAACAGCACTCCTTTCTCCAGACTGGCCTGACTTCAGTCACCCCGGGGATCCTGAATTCATCCTTCTCCTAGAAAGTCTTGGATCTCTCTGGGAGTGAGGTTTGTGCTGAATGTGTTTGACTTTACCCATCTGAAAAGCAAGATAAGGTCATACGTAAGCAGCTGCATGCTACGCTTGCCTGGAGCCTGGGCTTCAAAGGCGATGGAGGGATCACCCCCAGGCAAACTGCCCGAAACCGAGAGGGTTTGTGGCACTCCAGATCAGATATTTACCCTTCAGCAGTCATTTCATGTCTGTTCCTCCTCGGCTTTCCCCCACGGGACTCAGCCAGGCTCTTCAGACAAACAAAACCCTGCTTCAGAGAGCTGCCCGCGCCCCGGCTGCGGTTGTATAGTGTTAAACTTATATATGTGATAATCGGCGACTGTTTGAAGTTCCTGCTGCCACCACAAAGCAGTGCTGAAGAAATGACTTCAGAAGTGCTGCAAGCACCACGCTGTGCGTAATTGCAACAGGGATGATACACATGTGGGTTTTATTATTATTCTAAAAACGCACAATTGGGAAAGACAATATTTTTAATGGAAGTGGTTCCAAATGCTAGTATTTATTTGCTTATTAAATGGTTTAGCTGGAGACAGAGCATCTTCAAAGGAGGAATTTTTTTCCCAGATTGGATATCTAGGGCTATAGTGCTATATTATTATACATGAAAAATATTTCTGTATTAGCTTTTTATTTCAGAGACCACATTTAACTGACATTTCCCATGCTGACAGCTTGCCAGGCTTCAAAGCACGACTTCTGCAAGGACTACAACGGTTGTGAGGTCGGTCCAGATGAAGCTGTAGCCCAGCTGACACACAAGCTCTGTGAAAGGAGTTTTTCCCCTTTTTTAGAGATCCTAAAGCCGAGGTCTGCACTGGGACACGTGCTGTGTGTGTTTGGACTGTCTTTCAGAGGGGCACGATGCACTTCCAAGCTGTGACCACATTTTGGGGACCTGGTTTCTTCTGTAATTCCAGCTACTCCCTACATCAATGCAGATTTCCCAACACACGTGGCAAAGATCTCCCCCCAGTGCTGCAGAGCCAGGGGCAGGCACTGGGAGAGCTGAGGGGCTCAGCCAGAGCTGGGGGATTTGCCCTTGGTCACCCCAAGCCAGAAATCAAAGCTATTCTTCATTTCCCTGGGATGTTTGGATCATACAGGTTCCCCAGAGGATGCTCCAGTGAGGGTTGCAATGGTCAGAGCATCTCACCCTGGGAAGGCACAAAGCTATGGCAAACCACAGCAACACTGCCTTCTCCTTGCACCCTTTCACTCAAGGATGCAGTAACAGAAATGGACCCTTACCTATAAGAAATCTTTTCAAAATTAAAAAAAATATTACTATCTCTCTGCTCTGACACAGAGGCTTGAGTTCCCATGCTCGTGCTGATGAAGGCTGATACCTCCCACCACAATTTGCCCATCAAACAGCATCACTGCCATCACCGCCCCCTCCACCTGCCCTCCCCAGGGGGCTGGTGAGGACCCGCAAAGCCCTTCTACCCCCTTCGGTGCTCCACAGGCCCCTCAGCTAACGTACCCGCTGCCAAACCCAACTCTCTCCCCTGCTGACACCTCCATCCTGTTTGTGGTGTCTTTGGCACTCCCCCCTCCAGCACTTCCAGTCCCCCGCGGCTCCCCGGCCCCCTCAGCTCCAGCGCAGCCCACGGCTCTGCCAACATTAACACGCGGAGCATCCGGCACAGCTGAGGCCACTGCCAAAGGGGTGTCCAGGGGTAGATCATCACAGCTCTTCACCAGGACACGCAACCACTACAAACCCATAAATCCTTACAGTCATTTAAAACCAGAGTGATGTGCTGCCGGAAAGCAAAAGAACATCATCACAGCTCGTTAGGGTTCACATCCCCACTTCAGTAAACGGATGCTGGAAGGGCAAGACGTTGGGGACAGACAAAAATGTCCCCAGCTTCCTGGCCACAGGCGCTCTGGCTGAGCACTGTCAGCTCTCCCTGCACAGCCCCTTCTTTGTGCCTTGCTCTCAGGGGCCAACTGAAAACACGCCTGGTACCAAACGATGCCCTGGGCTTCCCTGGCTGCAGAAGCCATCGAGCAAGCCAAGTGAGGTGCCTGGCCCGGAGCGGGGTCACGGCTCCCGCAGCTCCAGCCCCAGCACAGGGAAAACCTCTCCATACCCCTCTCCCTGCTCCCTGTGCACTGGAGACCAGTCTTTTTTCAGTGGTGCCCAGGGACAGGACAAGAGGGAACGGGCACAAACTGGAACATGAGAAGTTCCATCTAAACATGAGGAGGAACTTCTTTCCTGTGAGGGTGGCAGAGCCCTGGAACAGGCTGCCCAGAGAGGTGGTGGAGTCTCCTTCTCTGGAGACATTCAAACCCTGCCTGGACACGTTCCTGTGGGACCTGCTCTGGGTGGACCTGCTTGGGCAGGGGGTTGGATTAGATGATCTCCAGAGGTCCCTTCCAACTCCATATCACTCTGTGATTCTGTGAGACAGCCTGGACCAGCACCGCCCACCTTCTCCGGACATCCTCCACATCCACAGGGACCCCACACAAGGCAAATCCACAAATTCAGGCACCAAACCTCCATCTCGGGAGATGCAGAGTGCTCAGTGCAGGGGTGAACTGCCCTGGATGGGGGAAACAATACCAAAATGGCACAGCTGGAAAAAACACACCGCCAGCCCCAGCACAGCTTCACAGTGGTACCCAAGGACCCCTTTTACCAGTGAACTCCAGCAGTTGCTTTACTTCTTTGTTTCTCAGAGACCCAACCCCGAGTGTCAGAAACAATAAAGGGAAAGGCTAGAGTTTGGTTTGCTTTGTGTTTTATGTGGCTGCAACACGATCATCCCCCCGGGATCATCTTTCCTCCCCGCAGGCAGGTGAGGTGGAAGCCACCGCCTCTGGGTACCGGGCAGTAACTGGATCCTGCAGACCCAGATACAGCCTCTGCCGGGGAGCAACTGCCTCCGACGTTACCACAGACCCTGCTGGGGGGAGAACTCCCACCGCCATGCAGGTAAGTGCTCCGGCTCGAGGCTTTCCCTTTGGCTTCTTATCCTGCCTGCTTTCATACGGTGTTGTCAGGCCAAGCACCAAAGGCTCTCCTTCGAGGACACATACTAACACTACAGGTCCTCATTAGCATCTCAGGTCTTCAGTAACAGCTTGAAAACAGTCAGAAAATATTAATAGTGAGTTATTCCTCAGTATTTCCACACATGGGTGTGCGGAAAGGAGCCTTCTAAACTACATCGTGGTGATGTTCTCCTCAGCTTGGGATCTCACTGTGCCACAAGGAGCAGGGCTGCTTAAGTGTCTAGGAGGAAAAGAGCCTTACACTAATAATACAAAGACCACAGTCTGAAAGTCATGATTGTTTCCATGAATATATTATAAGATTAAGGAAAACCTTTCTGTTCCAGTAGCAAGAGAATTCACTGTCCGCATCTTCTCTTCTCCAGCTGACCCCCTGCAGGCTCCGGACTCACCAGTGGTGCTTCATCCTCTTTAATGTCTTGCTTTTCCACATGCTGCTTTTTGGAGCGGATTTACTGGAGGAATACTTCCTGCGGTCATTACCGCTTTCCTACACCGACGCAAAGGCTCTCGAAATCAGGGAGAGGGCCAGGAAGCTGGATATGGATCCTCTGAAGGCCAATCTCTCTTACGCTGTCAGCAGCGCAGCAACGTGCTCCGATAAAGAGATATTTTTACTCATTCTTGTCTGCAGTAGCCCAGAAAACAGGACAAGGCGCAACGTGATCAGGCAGACATGGGGCAACGCGACAGACGCCAGGGGTTACGCCGTCCTTACCCGGTTTGCTTTAGGAAAGCCGGCGTCGGTAACCACCCAGCTGGAGATCGATGAAGAGTCTCAAAAGCACAGAGACATTATCGAAGGCAGTTTCATCGACTCTCCCGAGACGCAGACCCAGAAGATGGTGATGAGCGTGGAGTGGGCAGTGACTTTCTGTCCCCAGGCAAGGTATATTCTCAAAGCAGACGAAGACGTGTTTGTCGGTGTTCCCAGCCTGGCCGGATACTTGCTCGGCTTAACACAGCTGGAGGACGTGTACATGGGGAGGGTCGTCCATCAAGCAGTGCCCGACAGAGACCCCGCAAGCCCTGGCTTTGTTCCCACCCATCGATACGCCGAAGAGTTTTACCCCGATTACTGCGAAGGGAGCGCTTTCGTCATGTCCCAGGATGTCGCCCGCAAGGTCTACGTGGCATCAGAGGAGGTGCCACTTTCGGTGCCCCCCGATACCTTCGTTGGAATCTGCGCTAAGAGAGCTGGCATCACTCCCATCCACAGCTCTCGGTTTTCCGGGGAAAAGCACATCAGCTACAATCGATGCTGCTATAAATTCATTTTCACCTCTTCCAACATGAAAGAGGACGAGTTATTTAAAGACTGGAAGGAAACAAGCGCTGACAAAGACTGCTCGTTACTGGAAACTTACTACGGTCTGGTGTCCTGCAGGGTTTTGAGCTATATCGATAAGTTCAAACAGTTTAACTTCGATAGAATTAAAAACGAGGTTTTTCATTTTGCCGATTAAGATTTAACTTTTGTGGAGAAAGCCTGAATTTTCTGGTACCGGCTGTTTTATCCTGTTAACATTTAGTAATAACAATCTCTTCAACAGCAAATGAATCCTCAGCGCTATGGTGTGTCACTGTCACTGTCAGCAGCAGAACTGGATGTCCCCTGGCTACAGAAGTACCTCCAAGCGCATGCATCCAGGTTAAAAAAAAAAAAAAAAAGAAAAAAAAAAAAGGAGTATTCCAATAAACTGTGTCTGCATCCAGTGTTTTCCACACTTTTGAAGTCCTCTACCTCACGCCAAAACTCCTATATATTTTTTTATCCAAGTGAGGCATCACCTACTCCCAAAGGATTTTGTAACGCAGGGGAATCTTTCTGTCCACAAAAGGGAGCCACTTCTGAGTGGCTTTTTTGGTACCAGTGAAGGCACAGCACAGGTCGGAGTGGGAACAGACACTGAGCCATCACGGGCACTGCTTTGGTAAACGGCCCAGGGAGATCCTAGGCAAGAAACCCAACTTCTCTGTTAAAGAACCTTGTATTTCTGTCACTCACAGTATCAGAGAAACACTGACAGGAGCAGCTCAACACCACAACGTGCTGGAGAACAGGAGTCAGAGCAGATTCACCAGCAACCTGGTAACACCAGCCTTACTCACGATGTAAGAATTCCCCAAACTAGGAACCAGCCACAGAACACAACCCCAGTCCCGCCTGCGTCCTCTGGATTCACTTGACCACATCAGCTCTTCCAGCAGCAGGAACTGGAGAGATTGGTTCAAGTTGTGATGGGCACACACGGGAAGAGACACACGGACACCTTCGAGGGTCCAGCTACTCCCCGGCTGTGACAGGAGGAACCAGAGTGTGCTCTGAAGGATCCACAGTGCCGTTACGCTGCTTGTGAAGCAGGGTCAAATGAGGAGGTTTGGGAGTTTGTTTGGGTTTTTGTTTGGTTTTTTTTAAACAAAGTTCATCAAGTTTAGCACTTCACCTCAACTCTCATTCTTCATCATTCCATTCCCGTTCCATCCTCAATTATCTCCTACTTCACAGGCAAAAGGACAGGGACAACGCGCTTAAATGTCTCCATTCCATATAAGATACACCAGCAGCAGCATGTAAACCGTACAGCAACACAGGGGAGGGGTAGGGAACTACATGTGAGTAGTAAGGGGTAAGCGTCTGATCAATTAATCAGAACATCGAGCTCAAAGCTCAACAAAATAAAGCATATGTGCATATATAAAAAAAATCCCCTTGTTTGGCATCTCTGTGTATTCTGAAATATTGTATTTGGCAAATGTACCATGCAAAGCAGATGCTAAAAACTCAGCACAAAGAGTGGCCTTTAAAAGCAACAGCTGAAAACACACATGGAAGAGATTCATGAATTGCAGAAAAGGTTTCTATATTGATTTCTTTCACTGAGATTTCAGTATATGGCTCAGAGCTACCAGCACACAAAACCACCTAAAACAACAAAGCTGAACTGTCCTGTACGAGTGCAAACTAAGGGCTTCTATACTCTTCCACTTCCTTTTTAGCACTTTTCATGTTTCCTCTGGATGCAGGATTCCCAAAGCTTCCGTGCTCTCTCTGTTCACAAATGAGACACCATGCACCACCCTTCTCACTTGCAGATGTTTATTATGCACATCTAGGATGAAAGCGTCAGCAGCAGTATAATGTTGGACGACAACTTTTGTACACATTAGCTCATAAGCAGCGAGGCAGATCACCTGCACTCAGACAGGTTATTAAACACCAAGGGATCTTCCCAGCTACCCGGCTCCTCTGAGCCCACTTTGACTCCCAACCAGCAATTTTTGGCAAGCGACACCATCACCTCTGCCGCAGCCCAACGCGAGAAGAGTTACTGCACCACCAGATCACCCCGCTCCCTTGGGGACACAGGGCCAGTACCTTCCACAGAGGTATTCCTGACTTGACACACTACTAAAATAAGCCCAAAAGTAGTAATTCCATGTTTTATTATGCTTCCCCCCCACCCCCCCAGCTATTCCTCAGATTTGTTTCTTACACCCTCAGCAAAAATAGTATAAACCTTTCTAATAAAGTACATTGTGGTCTGTGTTTACGGACAGACACATCCCATGTCACTCAAGTGCCCAGCTGGTCTGGCACCTCGCCCGCTGGGATGCTGAGCATCTTCAAAAGAAGATTACAACTTTGGAAGGTACCACATTCCATACTCCTACTATAGCTCATGCTTTTAAACATGAAAGCTTTATGTTCTTGCCTCTTTTATTCTAACTCAGGCAACTAAAAATCACACATTTTTTAAATAACACTTAAAATTTAAAAAAATCTCTTAAAAATAGTGTAAACAATTTAAGATTTGGTTCTGAAGTAGAGTAGACTCGTAGTGCTGTAGCTCATGCTCCTTTTGAGAAAGCAAACTGAGCTGTCATACAAAGTCGCAGTCAACAAGGGAGACAGAGCTCCCAATTTGGTTTTATACATGAGAGCCTGCATTCCTTTGTTTTTAAAAGGGCTAAAAGCTTATTTCCATCTTTAGCATAAAATGTAAACAATATTTAGGACTATTTATTCAAGCAAGATCTACATCCAGCAAGTTGAAAATAGAAGAGAACCCAGTTCTTACTCCCTCGTGTGGGCAGAACGTTACTACCTTATTCTTACCAACAGGGTTTCTGGCAGAATATGACAGGCTAAAAGAGCACATTCCATGCAAGAGCCAAGTTTGGCAAATACAAAAAAGAAAAAAAATTTAAAAAGAGAAACTATGGCAGCATGTGAGGTTACAAACCTCGAGGTGTTCTGGTGTTTGGGTTTTTTGGGTTTTTTTTGTTGTGTTTTGTTTTTTAATTGAACTGTGATCTACGGAGGAAAATACCACAGGAACTCCAAACCCAAGAACAGTTTAACTAAACACTGATTAATCTCTGCAAAATACAAGACAGGCAGCAGCTGACAGAGTGCTTACTTCGGTGACTTGTCTCACCACACACAGAACTTCTGCCATGACATTCTAGGGGAGATTACGCTGTGCCCTATAGGTTTTGATTTGCTCTTGTCACCCTTGTTTCAAACAGAGCCAAAGTGCTTCACCTTCCTTTAAAGAGACAATCTCAAGAGACTCCAGCGGGGAGAGTCGTTACACCTTAAATCTTAACACCTATTTCAGTAACATGGTTTGCAAGAAGGGGAACCAAGACACCAATGACATCACTCTGCTCCTTCCACGGCTGTAGTAGAAACTGCCTTCACATAATAAGGCCCTTCACGCAAGTAAGCCCTAAGCCTCAAGTAATACTGGTTTCCAAAAATTTCCGCGATTGTTTTAGAGTTTACAAGGGCCTTAACCAGTTCGTATTTGGCATCCTTCGAAGCTTTGTCAGGCTCCACAGATCTGTCCACAACATACTCCACAAACCCCGGAGTGTTGAGCATCAACTTCTGGGCCCATGGTTGATTTGCAATAGCCTAAACATGAAGACAAAAGAGGAGAGAGAGGGAAACACTTCATTTTAAAAACAAAAAAAAAAACAGTTACAGAGTTTTGCAAACAGCCAAGGAATAGAAAAAATGAAACGGGATATTCGTTCTACTCAGTAGTTACACAACCCCCACTCAAATCAAGGGGTAGGGTTTAACACTGGAAAACAAGTGCAGTTCAGCGCTTATCTTTAAAGTTTAAGTGAATTATCACAGCAGTGCTTCTGATATCAAAATAGCACCCTAAGCAGAGCTGATGCTTTTTTTTTTTTCCTCTCCAATTTATAAGAAAACAAGGATTACAGACATGACGTGCCTGCTTTGTTATTTAAATAGTGAATGCGAGTGGGGCACAATGAAAAAGACCTTATTTCCGACCACTTCAGGGCTTCAACAAGAAATCTGTGGCATACACTTAAAAATCTGAGACTAAATGGCAATTCACTACCTGATCTTTCAAAACAAAAACACTTACAGTGAACACCCGCAGAGCCCCACAGTGGAGATCAGGGAACGGCTGGGTGCTGATGCTCCTGAAGAGCTCCAAAGGCTGGCTGGACAAGGATGTGAACCATGATTCAGTCATTCTTAAAAGGTCCTCTGTCTGCTGCTCTGGCTAGACATGTCAGAGAAATGCGCAGAAATAAAAGAGTTTGATTAGGATCATGAAAAGCTTTCAAGTTTTGAGTGTATGTCCAATAGCAAAGGAAGTTATTTAAAACAAACCACCAGGAGATTAAACTGAAATAGTTTAAATTTTCAACTTATGTTCGTGAATGAAGAAATGGCCGACTGTATTTCATTTAGCTTGGAGGACAGATTTAAATAAATTGATTTTGACACATGAGATAAATGCTGTGCTGGAGCGCAGTCTTGCAAGACAAATGGAAACGGCTCACTTGCTCATTTAGAGCTACACTATTAAAACCAGATCTAAAGAACACAGACAGGGACTACAGCAGTTTCCCACTAGCTCTTTAAAGCACAAGAATATCAAGCTGTTTCCTCTCATTCCCTTGTCAATGAGGTCTGGGTTTCATGGTTTATAAACAGATTTCAGAACACCTGGCTTCTTACAAACTCACTCAAACTTTAAACGAACACATAAACCAGGGAATTTCAAAACAGTAAAGTTAAGGACTCAGAATACTAGAAAGCTACCACTTCTACCTAAGCTAGATGCTGCAAGAGGTCTTCACACAGTAATTTAATTCTTGTAGGTTAAAAAAAAAGACAGACAACAAACCAAATCACAAAAACTTACAGGCAAGTAAAGAAGAGATGAAATTGCATCCAAGCATCGAAGTCGTAACTCCGTGGGGGCATTCTTGGCCTGGTGCCCTATTCTGTTTAACAGATTTTGAAATCTAGTTCCTTTGAAAATAAAAACAAATTGCTTTTAATTAATTCAGACAGACCTCTACAGGAGTACAGAGTTACCCACCACTCACATTATACTACATTAATGTACAACACTTTTGACCAGTTGAAGCCGAGAAAGGCAACTTCTTTATCTACTATAAGAAAATCAGTGTAAGATTCTCTTTGCTTCATATGGATCTAAAATAGACAAAACCAAAGCTTTTACATTAACTCTCCAGACTATCCAAACATTTCCAAAAAGGAAGTTATGTGTCACAGATAACTGAGTTATCTTGGGAAATGTGAACTCTCATACACTTGTGATTAGAAATCTTCAATCCCGTTCTACAACGCTCCACTAGTTATCTGCTAATACAGATTTTTCACTTAAAAACCCCAAAGTTCGGAGTAGCAGCAAGAAGCCTGGCACCTGCTTTGAATCCTCTGAACAGTTTTATATTACAAGAAACAATGCGATCGTTACAGAAAGCATCGTTACATGATAGTTCATGTTTTTCTAATGCTGGTAAGAAAGTCATAGTATCAGCAGAAACAGAGGAATCTACAGTAACACAACTACTGACGATTCACATGACGCAGCTCACTAGAAAAGAATAAACAGAATCACATTTGCAATACCAGAATTCTACCTGGCAGGCATTTCACACCACCACACCTAGCAAGACAGTTAAAAACCACCTTATCTGCTATAGAACAGCTATTCAGACATCCTTGATTAGTAGATAAATCAATATATTTCTCAATTCCTTTCTCTATTACACAAACCAATTTACTCCATAACGTATATTATGACATACTGAGAAAGTTTTATTAAAGGAAAGAAAAAAAGATACTAACTGGTTTTCTGTAAAACCTGCTTGCCTTCCACATTTGATCCCAGGATTCCCAGCGTGTCCACAGCCACCCCGATCATGGTTGGATCGTGACTTTCTGCCATTTCAAAGACTTTTTCCATAAAGACAGGGTATCGTTCACAGATCTGCTGTGGACTGTCTACAATAGCCAGATTTCCAAAAAATTTAACAAATCCTGAGAAAACAAGACAAAAAAAGCATTCAGAGTGGAGGAACAGTAACTTTAGCAATGTCAAAATTAAACATACATTAACATAAGATTGTTTCACTGCTAAACGAGTGCTTTTAAATCTGAATACTGTTTGTGAAAGGCATCAGAACTAAGGAACCAGTCAGTATTTTGGAATCACTTAATTGATGAAGTAACAGCTGTCTTCTTGAATTCATAAAAAAAACCGCCAGAAGACTACAATAACACAAACTTCAAACCTACAGTACAGTCTCTCCAGATTTTATCTGTACTACCACTGCTAATGAATAATATCATTCATGTATTAGACTGTCCTTCAGCATTTTTTGTGTACATCCATGATCTAATATTCAAAAATTCACATGATCTTTCAAAACAGAGGCTTTATAGTTCTCTCAATTTCACCCATTAATAGAAGCAAACACTAGAAACAAGAAATGCGTGATGTAACCTGGTAAATAGAAGCCTGAGAAAGGATCAGACTCTGCACCAACAATGATGTTCGAAATTTTATCGATAACTCCTTGTTGAGCAAGATACTGACGCCCATGTGGAGTATGGGCCAGGGACGTCACCATCTCTATGCACGTAGCTCTGTAACAGACAAGCAGCTATTTTAGGTTTTTTTGGTTTTGTTTTTTTTAGGTACTCAGCGATTAAGAAAAAACAGGTTTTTTACCCTTAGGACAAAAACTAATCAAACAAAAAAACAAACACCAAACTACCCCAACTGTCCAACACCCCTCCAAGCTCACACCGCTATCTTACTTTATGTGTAGATTTGGAAAGAATTCTAAAGCGTTTACATTTCAGCCCAGTGTTACAATTCTCACAGCATACTGGGGAAACTTCATCCTGGTTCTCACATTTCAGTATACAGTATTTTAAACCCCAGGCTGTTTAAGAAGAGGCAGATAAAGTGCTTTCCTGAAAAGGGTTTGATGCGAAACACACACAAATGTGTTTAAAGACTGTTATTTTAAGACCAAACATCAGAGTTTTAACAATGGGGGAAAAATCTCATTTGGCAAACTCACTACCAACATACCTGACCAGCACATCATCTCCAGTCAGCTCTCCAATTAGCTCTGATATTAACCCACTGTTTGCACAGTAATTTAGCGAATCTGCTGACACTGAAGAAATCTCAACAATTAACTAAATAAAAGCACAGAAAAGAAAAAAGGATGGTTTATAAAAACATAGTAATGTTAACAATTCACAGTCATGGCCAAATACATCTTCTAACGCTGACTAACCCTATGTAGATTAAATATAGAATTTCATGAAGTTTTCATAATTAACCTAAATGTTTGCTTGAAACAAGTTCATAAGGAGTTCCAAGTTCACAGCACGTGCATTTGATTTCTATTCACAGCCACCTTTTCTTCAGAGGATCATCACTGCTGTACTCTTCTCATTCCTTTCTTGTCTTGGCAAAACACAGACAGGAAGGAAAGTTTGCAAACTAGTGATGAATACTACTAATAGTATAAAAACAAGCCATAAAATCCAGATTTTAATTCAGAACTCCAGTCCAAGAGAAATGGCAGTACCATGTCATTCAAACGCTCACACAGATCGCATTCCTACCTCATATACTCTGTATCGAACAATATCATTTGTTGCCATGACATTTTTCAAATCGCTCAACAAATTGCTCACAAATAAAGCCTCTAAGCCATCTTGCGTCTGTGCTATTCTTGAGAGAGATTTGATGGCCTGGAAACAAAAACAGCAATGTATTATAAGAAAAACACAAAGAAGAAAATCCAAGATAATCTGACTTAGTTTCACTGTTCTTTACTAACATATGAAATCATGTTACACATCTAAAATTGTAATTGCAAGTCACTTTTCAATGAGAATTAGCATATCATTGACAAGAGCTAGTTATGGTTACTGTGATCCAAGTCTCTAGCATTAAATTCAAATCTATGAGTTCACTTTGGCATCAACAGCTTCTGGAAGAGAACAGTTCTAAGTACATTTTTTATCACATCTAACTAACTTTGGGCTTAGAGTGCTTATAACAGCTTTCAAGCAACAGAAGCTCTCTTTTCGAGGAAAAAAGAAGACCAAAGAACAGCAGAGGCTGTCATCGCAGACACAGAAGAAAAGGTGTTTTGTGCAGTGTCTACATCACCTTGTAGAAGAAGAAAAAAAGAAAGCAATGCTTACCTCTTTAGCCACTGCTATCTTCTCTCCACCAATGCAATTTATTATCTGCCGTAATAGTTCAGGACTGTTGAGAATTTCTGTAACAGCCTCTGAATTTTCAACAATCCTCCCAACCTAAAGATATGATTAAATAATTATAGAAAATAACATTAAAACAAACTTTTTCTACTGTAAGAAAATTCAGGTACTGGAAGAGCTACCCAGACAGAATCACCATTTTTGCAGATACTCAAAATTCAAGGGGACAATATCCTGAGCAGCCTGCCACAAGACAGCCCTGCTTTTAGCTGGGGGCTGGACCTGATGTCTCTAGAAGTCCATTCAAAACTACAGTGTTTGACAAGTCTATACTTTTAAATTAATGCAACAAGTGTCAAGTTACTACATCCTATTCCTCTTCAGTGTTTCCATAATATTGTTCAAAGTATCCTGAATATCAAAATATTGCTGCACTTGATCCTTATGGCACCTGCTGTCAGTGCTGGCTTAGAAAGCTTTATCCAGAACACGTGACAGAAGATTAATTTACAAGTTACTTCTGTCAAGACATAGTTTTATACATTAACAGACACATCATAAAGCATTACATACCAACACACTACACGGTATTTATCCAAAATTGCACGACCACGTAAGAGCACAATTCCTGAAGATAGCACTCGATGTAGTGCTTTTGGCACAAATTAGGGCATGAAACTAACCCAGCCTGGCTCAAAACAGAGCTCTGTTCCCTTCTCCTGGAGCAAAACCTTGTACCTGAGATATGGTGAGGATTTTCACTGAGTCATCTGGGTGGAAAAGCCCTTTCTGAAGCTCTTCTCTGAGGTTCTGGATCACATAGACCGGGTCCAGGGCCTGCAGGAGCCTCTCCAGGATGGAAACACAGGCAGACACCTGCTCCCTGGGCGGGACAGAGACAAAGCCAAGCCCTTCAGGAGGGAGACACCATCGGGTGCTCCCAGATCCTCAGCTCCGCCAGCCCCCGCCCTGAAGGAGGGCAGGGAAGGAGACGGGATAGCAGCAGAAGCCACTATGCTCCGGGGGAAAGGGAGAGGGGAGGCGGCCGGGCCGCCGCTCACCGGTCATTGACGCTGAGGAGGGCGAAGAGCGCTCCCAGGTGGTCGTCGCTGAGGTGGGCACGGAGGGCTGCGGGCGGTACGGCCTGCACGGCGACCCGCAAGGCCCGTAGCTCCTCCAGCGGCGCCTCCCGCCTGGCCGCCCGCTCCAGCAACTCCACCACCGCCTCCGCCATCTTGGCGCCGCCGGAAAGTATCGCGAGAGCGCACAGCCCCTAGCAACCACCGCGCCGTCGCCAAGGGCCCCTTTCGCGTCCGGCATGCCGTAAACAAAATGGCGGTGGCGCCCCTCCCTAGCAACGCCCCTCGCCCCGTCTGCCCAATCAGAGCTCCAGGAGGGCGGCCTGAGGGCTCCCTCCTGGAGCTCTGATTGGACAGACGGGGCGAGGGGCGGTGCTAGGGCGGAGCGAGGGGCGGGGAGGGCCCGGCTGAGGGGAGGTCGGAGGGACAGAGGGGGGAGGTTGAGGGGTGTGAGGGGCGCAAGGCATTTGGGGGTAAATGGGGGGAAAATTGGGTTCGTGTGGAGGTGGGAATGGAAACCGCCTTAGCCGGGAGAGCCGGCTGCCCTCCTGATGTGCGCCCTGAGGGAGCCTGGGAAGCGGCGCTCTGCAGGGTCTGGAGAACAGACCCCATCAGGGCCAAATGTGCTTGGGGACGTGGTTCAGTGGTGGAGGTGGCAGTGCTAGGTTAATGGGTGGACTTAATAGCTTCAAAGGTCTTTTTTAACCTTAACAATTCCATGATTCTATATTTTCCTAATAGCCTATGAGAACTAACAGTAATGTAAGAAACAGTGTGGGACAGAATGGAGCTGTGTGCCTTTGCAGTGGATTCCTTACAGGAGCATTTTTAGGCCCAAACACCACAACAGGACTTACCAGCTTTATGAGAGTTTCGATCCAGAGCGTACAGAGCCCCAACAATATTAAGTCTGAGAAAAGAACTTTTTTTATGGATGGGTAAATGAAAGCAAAAGTGCCATATGGCATGAGCAGGTGTCCCGGAGCGCTTGTCCTCCGAGTTCATAAGCTGGAGGGAGAGATTTCTCCAGCAGCCGGTGATGCAGGGGGTGTTGGTCAGCACACAGACGCTACTGGGAGAATTTGTCCTTGCTCATGACCGTGTCCCGGCATCTGCCATGTCCCGGCATCTGCCCACCCCTGGGGGCGGTGGGGAAGGGCCTGGGGGGAGGCAATGATGTCCCTAAATCAGGGTTCTTCACCTGCTGTGCAAGGGCCAACCAACACACTGAGTCGAGGTATTTGTTTTTATTTCAATTCTGCAGAATCAGGTGCCGGGCATCTAACAACAGGCAGCACACCACATGTTTCCAGCTGTCCGATATTTGTAACAAGAAAATACAGCTGATTGGTTAACAGTGATTCGTTCACTGCTCCTAACTATACATATGCATCTAAGCTCCCAATATTTATAATGAGAAAATACAGAATATTGGTTAATAATGATTCATTCACTGCTCCTAACTATACATATGCATGTAGACTCATGTTTAAAACACGTCAGGAGGTTACCTGATTAGCATGCTCATTAGTCACAAAGGGGTGTGTGTTTTAGCACACACAATAGATCGATTTATAATTACCCCAGGTTAGTTTGGGATATATTTTTGGCTTGGCTTTGGTCCAGAAGTTGTGTATTTTGTTATTGTGTGTCTAAGTCGGCAACAGCAAAAGAACATTGTTTTGTTCCCGTCCTATTCAAGGTCAGGCATTTTCCTGTGATGTCCCGACCAAAACTTCTTGATAAAATTTTCACTTTTCTTTTGCCAGCAGCAGGAGTGCTGTGGGGATGCCGTGGTGGCCCACGGGCTAGTGCTCAGCCCCAGGCTGGGGCAGGCAGCCGGACACCAGCCCACAGGCAGCCGGGGAGGAAGAGGAGGAGGAGTTAGAGCTCATTGCGGGCAGCCTTCCCCGGCAGCCTTCCCAGCTTGGGCAGAGCAGGTGGAGGGACGGAGGGGATGAGGAGATGGAGTGGCTGAGCCAGCGTTGCCCGCTGCTCCCCGCTGGCCAGGGCTGCCCCCGGCCCAGCCGGGGCACCTTGCTGCTGGTAAGTGGGAGCCCGCCGTCGCGACCAGGGCTGGTGGGACAGGGGGACGCAGGTGACCCGCTGGGGAGGGCGATGGATGCCAACCCAGGCAACATCTGTCTATACCTTCATAAGGGAATCTCTGCAAAATAAAAAAAAAAAGGAAGAAAAAGATCGTGCAGGAGGAATGTATTCTTTGCCTCTGCAGAGCAAAGCAAATTTCTTAGGAGTTTTTTTTCCACTTGTGCTGAGGAAACTCAAGCCGACTCAAAATTGCCATGAGTTGTGTTCGGGGTGGTTGTTTTGATTTTTTTTTTTTTTTTTTTTTTTTTTTTAGAATTTCATCAAAACTAGGCAAAAAGTCCTAACGTGGTAATTTTAAACCCTAAAGCTGTTTTTAGTTCACCAAAGACAAAACAAGTGTTGCAAAAATCTTAGTCTCTCTCTAAACTCAGCTAGCATTTTGCTGATCAGTGCTTTTCAGTGAAATACTTAAAATCTCACAGCAAATTTTTAAATTTTGTTCACTTTAACATTTTGGCAGTCATGAGTTTATTCTGTTTATTGGGTAGGAATCCTGCGGTTTCAGTCCTTATTATTCTGTCCAATTATTCTGAAAAAAAAAGGGGGGGGGGCTTTTATCTTTCTTTTTAAAAAAAAAAAGGGGGGGGGGGAGAACTCAAAAAAAAAAAGGGAGTGGTCATTCTTGTACTAATATTCAATCACAAATGTTCATGGGGATTTCCTCATCACATGCGCATACATCTTCAAAGAAGATTAATGATTGCTGTGCTGAACAGGTTGGATTTTTTTTTTCCTGAGCAGGGAGCATGATTACATTCTAATCTGGAAAAATAGATACACCAGCATATCTCTGTTTGGCTTGTAACTATCTGAGTAGCTTCTGGGATTTGTTGCGTAATATTTGTTAAATGGCTTATTGGAAGAAAGAGCACAAAAGAAGCTCTAAAAATTATTTTGAGAAACCTTGTGATAACAAAGAATATTTCCTCAAATGGATTGGAAAAGAGGAGACAACCAATATAGCACAGCAGTCGTTTTCCAAACAGAAAGGAGCTGCTGTCTTTGTGGTGACAAGAATTTTTAATTCAATCTTTTTTAAAAAAAAAAAGCAACTCTGACATTGGTCTTGTAATGGGAGGTTTTCAGAACATAAAGGATGATGGAAATAAGGAAGAAAAGGAATATATTCTTAGTCTTATAAGCATTTTTTTTATCACTGTAGTTGAATAAGGGCCAGATGCTGTTTATTTTTAAAAGAAGACAAAAGACAAAGGGACGAGCAGCTGTGCAGAGAGAGCGAGCGCTGCGGCCCTGGGTACGGGCACCAGCCCTGTTACTCAGCACGCCAAATTAACCTCGCTATTCCAGCAGTGTCCCCACTGCGATAATTATGTATTTTTATATGGCTGTGTTTGTGGCACATGAGTACAAAGAGCAGCTAAGGGTCTTGCCAGGAATAGCATCAAATGTACAGCAAAACCAACTTGTTGCCGCTGCTTTGCCAGTCCACGCAGAGACCGTTAGTGTTTTCTGCAGCCCGGCAGGACAGACAGCCCTGCAGACCTAGGCTGTGCCTGTTAGGATTTCTGTGCCCAAAAGGATCCAGCTTCACTGGCCTATTAGTATCAGATAATTAAGATGAAGTGAACTTCAACCGTTCACTTGAGTCTTATCCCCCCTTGCCTGCTGTGCGAGTCTGTATCGTAGCCGGGGGGGGGGCTGCAAAACATCTGTCAGCAGAAGAGAAGAATTGCCCCGGGGCTGGCAGGGCAGGACGAAAGCTCTCCAGGTCCCGGCACAGACTGTATTAGCCCAGGCTTCCTGGGGCTCCGCTCCTGCATCAGGCTCCTGCCCAAATCTGTTTCCCACAGCCAGATCCCTTCCCCTACCCAACCTACTGCTCTCCTGCTTCCCACATCCCGGGGAGGCGGAGGGTCCTTCCCCGTCATTTCCCAGAGGGGTGGACATGCCTTGCCCTGGCCACACGAGAGGATGGCAGCAGGATGTGTCCTCAGCAGGAAAGAAGATGTGCTTGGTGTAGGAGCCATGCCTGGCAGTTCCCTTCTCGCCCCTTTTTACAGCAGAAATGTATTTTAACAGAGGCAGCCAGTGACTTACCTCCTTGTTCTTCTTTGGAAAACCAGCCCTGGCTGCTGAGGCTGTGTGGTGGGGTCTGTAACCCCCATCATTCCGGGCTGTGACCTCCCGCAGCAGAGGTCAGGGCACCTCTGAGCCGATACAGCCTCTAAAGCTGATCCTTTCCTGCCCCGAGCACTTGGCGCAGCACTAGATCGGCCACACTGGAGGGGACTCGATCTCCCTACGAGCTTGTTTTCACCAAAATTACAACTAGAGTTACTGTAATGTTGAAAGAAAGAAAGAAGGCTGGAGACTTCCCTTGAGCCGCAGGTAGTGTAAATGCTTAGTTTTACAAAATGCAGTGTTTCACCTAACATCATCACTTCTCCATTTCACATTTTAGGTGGTGACTCTGTCTTTGCTGATGTATCCGGTGCTGAGGAGTCTCGCTCTTCAGCTGCACTCTGCCGTCACTGGCAGCTACATCTCCGGGACCCACTCCATTGCCTTTATCAACTGTCTCAACGAGCAGATTGCCAAGGATATTGCAAGGTACAGAGACGCCTCCCCTGCTTGTCTGCTTGAATTGCTCAAAAGCAGCTTCTTGTGGAAGAAAGCCTTTCCTTATCCCTCGAGAGGAGCTGTACTTCTCTGTACTCTGCGCTTCTGCCCCAACGGTGCTCCTTTTCTCTCACTCTCTCTGTACCACATATCCACTTACCAAGAGCTGTGCTTTCTAAAAGGCTGGCAATTGCCTCTGAAGTAAATGACACAGTAACATCAAGCTAATTCTCAATTTATTCCCCTGCCTTTCATTTTCAAGCCATGGCCCTAAATGTCTGAGTCCTCAGATGGATTAAACCCCAGCTCCATGTTCTCTGATCTGCCACAGTCTTTCTTCTTCTCTAGAACAGCACAGATAAATTCCAGGAGAGGTGTTTATGGAGAGGGACAAAGCATAGTACGCTGCCATGAAAATAAATGAGACAAAAGTGTCCATGGCAAACCCAGAACAGGCGCTTGTGAGGTACCACCCGGGAGCCTGCACTCTGCTCACCAGACAAACTTCAGGGAATGAGGGCTTTACCTTGTATTTTTTTCTCTCTTTTAATGTATGACATACTTTGTGTGATATTTTGCATGCAGAGGTTTTTTTACATATCCGTCAGCCCCTGACTCAATAGATGGTTTGTTCAAAGTACTGAAACTGTGCTGACTGGGGAAATGTTTATGATGGACCATTAAGTTTCCTGCAACACCTTTCGCACTCTTTTCCCTGCTGCTTGCCAAAACCCCTCCGTCTTCTGTTAAGTGTTCCCCAACAGTCATTCAGGAACTGACAGGCTACTGAAAGGGATTTTGTGTCACCTTAAATGCTGCAATTGTATTAAGAAATTCAAATAGAATAATATCTGTACCACTTGACGTCTCCTGAAAAAAGGAGTAACTGTACATGGCTGGTCAAAAGAGCCTCAGTTCCTGAAAATGCTTCATCATAACAGCTTTAAGAAAGTTTTCTTTCTTCCTTATCTTGCAGAGAAGGGCGAGGAAATTAATCACTCCCCATTGCTGAGATATACGTACTTTGATTGCGTTTTTACTGGTGGAGTAATTATTCCTTTGTTTCCAAATTTGGATGAATAAGCCATGGTTGTAGAGGATGACACAGGGCCTCTACACTTATTTTCCCACCCACCGTTTTCCTGGTGCTCTCATGTTTATTCTTCCTTTACGTTGCTCAGTGGAGCACTTGCTTCGATGGATCAGACTGCAATGAAATTTTCTGCTGGTTTTAAGGGAGTTCAGGGTTTGTGAAAGCAGATTAGCTGCATGTAGAATTCAGCATCTGGCTTGTTCATTGCATTAGTTCTAACCCAGTTGATCTGGATTACTATTAACTTAAAATCCTCAGAAGAAACCCTGAGTCCGTACAAGAGATCTAGTCTCTCTCCTGTGCCTGCTGTGAGAAGTTTACCCCTTTGGGCTGGACAGCGTGGCCATTGCACCTCACATAACTCACCTAACACCCGAGCAGCTTGTCAGCCTCCAGCTCTGCCTTGGATTTGTGCACATCATTTTCTTCGCTTTTCTGCTTATTAATATTTCATCAGTTTCAATTCAGATCCTATTGTGAGGCAAGGACAAAGAAACACACATTAAGTACCCAACCCAAAGATATCATGTATTATGCAGACGTTTTTCCATAGATCACATTCAGCTTCTTATAATGTTTCCCATTCCCATGGTGGCCGCTTCTTTCCGCTCAGCTTGCTAGAACAAAGTTCAGGATCTCAGTTAGGATCGCGGTTTAACAGGACAGAGCAGAAGCAATTAGAAGGTACTCACCCAAATCAAAAGGTTCCTGCACTAAAGTGACTTGGAAGTTGCAGGCAGCAAAAAACAAAATGATTTGTACCATGTGTTTGACATGACAAACACAGCAGGGATATCTCCGCTCACGCTGCTGCACTTTGTGGGTCTACAGATTAACTCAAGATGCTCTATGAGCATTAAATGCCTAAAACTGGCTACACATGGTGAGAGCAAACAACCCAGAGCCTCCTCGGGTGGCTGTCCCCTCAGGCCACGCTCCCTCCAAGTCATGGGCAGAGAGAAGTCCATCTCCACCACCTTGATGTGCTTAAATATTAAATCCCATCCCAGGAGTTAGCTGGGTCCATGTGCTGGTTCTCCAGTGCTCTGCTGGAGTGGTGAGATGTCATAGGATCATCAGGAAACGCTGCTTTCCTCCGAGCGCCCGGGCTGCTCCCGATTCCTCCCTGCCCTGCACGAGGACACCTTTGCCTTGTGCTTATAGCTGCAAGGTATAAACCTCCGCAAGTGGACAGAGAAAGCAAGACTGATAATGAAGATGTGCAAAGGACCTTATGCACATTCAGACAAGAGCCCAGCTTTCCTTACAGGTCAGAGGCCAGATCGCAAGGCACGATGCAGCTGCATATTTGCACCTTGGCTGAGGTGTCTTCAGGTCGCTGCTGTGGGGGAGGCACCTCCTGTGCTCCTTCTGCTCATCTTCAGGGACACGCTGGCCAATTTGTTTTGTAATCGCCTCCCGTCTGTACCGTACCCTGGATGCAAGGACAATAAATTTTTAACTTGCTCTGAGCCAAAAGTGTCCTGGAGAGCATTTCAGAGTGGAGTGGTAGTTAATCAGAACGGTTTTAATTCTGTAGCTCACTAAGGTTTAAGTTTGTGAGTTGCTGAATCACCCTTTCCAGCTTCTAATAACTCTTGCCTTCTCTGCAATTCAAGGTCAGCGAGAAGTTAAATGTTTGCATTGTCAAAGCACTCGGTACAAAATAGTGCCCGGTGATGCCAGTGTTAAAGAAAACCAAAGGTAAAAATCACCAGTGCAGCTGCCTGCAAGAGGGACGGGGCTGCCATCTCCATGAGAAGGGCCCAGACATTGCTGTGGTCAGAAAACACAACATTTGACCTAGTTCTTCTAAAAATCCACCCTGAGATTGTTTCAATACTCTTTAATCACTTAAATATCACTTCTGCTGGCAGACCCAAGCCGCTCTGCAATAACAAATCAGCCCACAACTAAAGGAGGCAGCCAGAGGGAAGGAATTTATTTGGGCTTCAGATTTCTAGGACGTTTTGGGTAGAAAAACCTTGATGTTGTTAATTTAACAAGATCCACATTTAGTCTGCTGTGTGAGGAAGGGGCACATTTTTTGACAGCATAAATACATAAATACTGGACTGGGAGACAAATCCCTTGGTGTCCGTCCCAGCCCTGCTTCTCATGGCCTCGTGGCTCAGATCCTGCCCTGGTGTCCCCTCGGCAAGATGAGCAACAGGGCTGATACTGGGCAGAGTCCTTGCGCTGCGTGAGGCACAGGTCCCATGTGCTGCTCCAGAACAGGAGCAACACCAAACCTTCCTCCTTGTTGGTGGGGACAGTGAGGACAGTCCTAGAGCTGTCCCAGGAGGACCAGAGCTGAAGCAGCTCTAGCTGGAGGTCACCTTTGCCTCTCCTTTCCCAGGATAATAATTAACTCCAACTCCTCCATCTCCAATGTCAAAGCTGGTGCTGGCGGTCAGGGGCAGCACCAGGGAATGTCCCCATGGTCAGGGTCAAGTGCTGAGCCACAGTGAGCTGGGGACAGGCACTAACTCCCCCTCCTGTCTCCTGTCTCACCCAGGGCCATCATGGACAAGAAGCTGGCTGCCTACGTGAACATCCTGCCGAAGAGCTCGGCCTTGTAAGTTGGGCTGAATATTCCCCAACAGAGGAGGCAAACCCGGACTTCCAGAGGGGGGGAGGAGGAGACGGACACCCCACAGCCCCATGGAGAGGAGGCAGTTTCCAGAAGGCTGCTGGGGCTGTTTGTTGTTGCAGATGATAGAGATGATCCTCACCAGTGCAAAGTGCGTTAAGCTCATTAAGGAGTGCAGATGCTCCGACTGCCGGTGGGGACCATTTATTTATTGGTTACTTAGCTACAGGGAGATGGAGCAAAGAGCAAGGTGATTTATGGGCCTGAGGGCATGATGCCTGTTATTAGAGAATCTAAAAAGAAGCTAAGATAGGGACCAGAAAAGGCCTTTACAATATTAAGCAGCATCTTTGACCTTGAAATACGACCAGCCACGATCTGCAGGTATCCTCAGCCATCCATGCAAAGGTTTTGCACTTTTTAGAGAGGTTAAAAAATAAAACCCCAAACCAGCCATTTGCTCGCAAGAGCACCCTGGCCTGGCCCCACATCTCAGCCTCCCCATAGGAGGGGCTCCTCCCAGTGCACTCCCCAAGGCTCTCCCATAGCCCAGCTGAGGCTGCTGAGAGAGATCAGACCCAGTGATACCTGTCTTCCCATTACGCTTGGTCCCCTGTGAGCCACGACGGCTGGAGCAGAGTTGCTCGTGCACAGCCCTGCCTGCTCCAGCTGGTTTCCCCTCCATGCCCCTCTCAGGAGACATGGCGCTGCTCCCAAATGCCTCCTGGCGCAGGAACCCAGCACGCAGATGAAATCACGATGGCCGTCTGTCAACATAAATGTTTTGAAAGGTCATATCTGACTCATGAGAAGTACATCTCCTCTCCTGCAGGGAAAAAGAGGAGGAGAAAATCATGATGCTGCTGCGCTCAGCCTCCCAGCTGCAGCCATGCTGTGGTTCCCTGCAGACACTGTCCCCTGGCCACTGCTTGGAGCAGGGCCACCACCACACAGCCCCCCAGAGCCACCCCATTCCCAGCTCCTTTACCCTGCCGTTCCCCCCTGGGCAACTTCTCGAGGCTGGCACAGCCAGGGGGACTCTGGGCTGTAAATCCAGGGTGCTCAATTACGTCCACAGCAGACTTTTGGGGACGGTGATGCTTCTTGAGCACCACTTTGTAAAGAAACAGCCGTGTGAAGAAAGCACCAAGCAGGGGGAACGTCAGGGCTGCACCCAGAGCTGTATTTGCTGATGCTTCTTTTCTTTTTAAATCTAGGTATTTCTGGAAAGGGGAACTGGAAGAATCCACTGAAATACTGCTGGTAAGTGACAATTCCCCATGTCTCGAAAATCCCCATCCCAAGGTGGTTTGGGGAGGGTGGCACCAACCTGCCTGAGATTGGGACAGTACCCAGGGACCCCGAGCACCCACCTGCAGGCATGGCAGTGGCAGCCTGGCTCAGCGCCTCATCCTGCCACCACAGGGGACATCTCCTGATCCCCTGGGGAAGATCCCAGGAAGGGCTCCTATTGCACCACTGGGTGCTGGCCATGCTTCATGGGAGCAGGGGAACTGTGCATGCAGGATTGCTCCATCCCGTTTACTTCTCCATTGGGTTTTGGTTTGTTTTTTTTTTGTACTCTCCACAGATAGTGAAAACAAGAACATCCAAAATAGGCGAATTGTCCAACTATGTCAGGTGAGGCTCTGGCTCTGCAGGAGCTCTGGGTTTCCTATCCAGGGTACACTGCCATCTCCTGCTCAGGCTTTGGGAGTCCTTGATCCACTTCCCATCCAGGGAGGGTTTAAGTGCTCCTGATGTACCTTGTGAGCCACAAAAAACAGAGATGGCATCAGGGAAAAAAAAAAAAAAGGTTGGTGGGAATATCAACAGTTTGGCTTCAACCAGCCCCTCCATACTGGGTACAAAGAGGGTTTCTCCTTCTCCTAACACAGGTCATTCCCTGGCTGCCTCCCAGCAGGATTTCCTGCATTTGGGGCAGGGCCCCTGGCCGTCAGCTGCTGGCTGCGGTAAACCCCAAACTCAAAGCAAAATTCTCACATGGCAAAAAGAAGATGCGGGTGCTTTGAAGTGAGAGGAGAGCGTGGGGCAGGGCTGGGACGCGCGGCTGGGAGCGGAGACCTCTGCTTCCCGCGCCTCCCAGCAGGCGTGGGGCTGTTCTGCCGCAGGGCTGTTGGTGACACTGTTCCTCTGCATCTGTTTCCACTTTAGATCCATCCATCCCTTTGAAATCCCTGAAATCATCAGCCTGCGTATTGACCAAGGAAACCCGCTCTACCTCAAATGGATAGAGGAAAGCGTCCCACGGGACTGAGAAGTGCAGAGAGCACCTTGCTTTCGGGGAGAGTTACGCACATGCACGGAGGCAACTTATGTCTTCACAGGTTTGCTGTAACACAAAAGCCTGGGATTGGGAATTCCATTTGCACCCAAAGCACCCCCTCCTCGGCCTGACCCTGTGCTCCAGGGAGCACCGAGCAGCCCAGAGGTGGTGGAGGCTGAAGTGGGAAAGGGCTACGTGCATCAAGGGCTGTTGCAGATGAGGATACACAGAGATGCTCATGTCAGGACACCGCAGCATTTGAGGGCTGTCTCAGGCCCCCAGCAGCAAGTGCCAGCTGGTAGCCATGGCCTGACAGCCCCCGGCAACCCCTCCAGTGCCATCTGTCCCCACAGCCAGCACCTGAAACCCTGTCTGGCCCCGCTGCTCGCCCGCAGTGACTGTTGTAGCATCCTGGCCCACTCTGCTCCCGCCTCCCCAGCCCGGAGGCAGCAGGATGTGGCCGGGCACCCCACGATGTGTCAGCTCACGCCCTCTCCTGCTGTCATGCTGCTGATTCGAGTCTTACAAAATCCAAGGAAATGGCAAACTCGAACAGGCACTACAAGCGTTGATCAGGAGCCATAAGCAGCGCATGCACTGACCATGACCGGTCTGCAGAGCTGGGAAGAGCTGGGCTGAGCTGGGCAACATCTACTGCCAATTGAGGGAAACAAGTGCCGGCAGGACCAGGGCATCGCCCCGGCCCTGCACCCCCTGCCCATGCCTGAACAGTGGCTTTCTACCTGGACCAAGTTTAACCTTGTAAAAAGATGCTCACGTTAATAGTTTAATGGGATATAGCTTATGGAACAATATTGACTTATTTATGTGACTGGGAAGGGAATAAAGAGGAGAATTTCTTACCTGGGCCGGCTTACGTGTTGTCAGTTTGCAGGCGCAGCATCCGCAGTGAGCTGGGCAGGAGGAAGGGCCCATCATGGCCCTTTCGAGCTCTGAGAGCAGAAAAGAGGCACCCCCTCTCTACAAAAGCCATCACTGCAAGGGGTGTCCCTGTCCCCGGGGCTGTGCCCACACTGGCCCCTTCCCATCCTTCTGCTCTTCTTGTGTTTGGGGGCAGCATCTCTCCGGCCGAGGGCACACACCCCCTGCCGTGGAGTGTGACCCAACACCTGCACCGGAGCACACGCTGACCCCCAGCGCCCAAACTCAATAATCCTGACACTGCAAAGAACCAGTGATGGTAAAAAAAAAAAAAAAAAAAACAAACCCAACCAAAAAAAGACCTTTTAATTGTACATCAGACATATTAATTACAACTCAGGTATAACAAGAGTTGGTTATTACAAGCAGCAACCTGAACTCACAAGTCTTTAGAAGGTGCACAGAGTCATTATAACATCTATTACAACTAATGCAAAATATACTCTGCAACAAAAATATTTTTAAAGGCTCCACATTTCAGTTGTCTGCAAGAGGCCAGGAGGAGAGGGAGAGGAGGGGAACCGGGGCCACGCAGTGCGGGTGCTCCCACGAGTGCAGTGTCCATTGGCATATCCCATGGGAATAACCCTGCTCAGCCCTGGCACGGCTCTTGGCAGCCCCCCCCCCCCTCCACCCCCAGGCAGCAACTGGGACAGTAACACGGACTTCACAGGCACTGGTGAAAGGGAAATACTTTAAGCGAGCCTTTGGTGACAAGCCAAGGCAGGACAGGGAGTGACCCCACTGGCTGCAGGATGGGGGGTCCTGACAGCACACCTCCCACCAGGACGGCCCCCCCCCCCCCCAGAGACACTTCCCTGGGGATGAGCCGAGACGCAGCCCCCGAGGGTGCCAAGTACCTCTCCCCAAGGCACATCTGACCCTGCTCAGCTCAAACCATCTCATGGTTGGAGTTGGACAGAGGGTCCCCTCCCAGAGCTCATGCCAGCGGCTTCTCCACCGCACACACCACCAGCTGCACGACACCGGGCAACTCCTCAGAACGGAGTTAAAACGCTTTTACCTGCCGAGACCAATATTCGCACTCCTCATGCGGGCACCGAAGCAGCTCTCGGTTGGCCCAAACCACACGGGCACATCTCAGGGCTGCAGAGGAGCTGCTTCTCTGAACCACGGCCCCGTGTGAAGCATTCATCACTGGCACTGTCACCTCACAGCCACGCAAGGGCCTGGTGCCTGCTAGATGAATTAAAACAACAGATAAATAGCCCCTTCCTGGGTGTCTCACGACATTATTTCAGCAGTGGCTGAGGCAGGAATTTGGTTTGAAGGACCACGCTTTGGCTTCTGGTTTGCAAACATCACCTGCTCCCTCGTGCCGATCACACCAGTGAATTTTCTTAAGTACTTTTTCAATAAAACAACCTTTTCAATTCACCCTCCGGTCGGCAGATCCCACAACCGCACGTACGAACAACGACGGGGCTGTAGGGAGGGGGTGTGCGGATAGAGCAGGACCACGCAGCCCCACAGCATCGCCCACCCTCCGTGCCCATGGGACAGCCACGGTGGCAATGGGGGAGAGACGAGAAGGACAACACTAAAAATATATATATATATAGATCTCTCTTAGAAAAAAGACTAACAAATATGTCTGATGATATTAGATTATTTTTTTTTTAAAAAAAGACAGCTGCTTTGCTCCTGAACAACCTGGCAGTATTGCTTTAGTTAAAGAAAGGGGCTGCTCCTCCTCTTCTGCAGACAAACCCACCCCACACGCTCACAGACATCAACATCACCCCACTACCAGAAAGCGCGGCTGCCTGCCCTCCAGCGAGGCCCAGCCACGACACCACGGGGATGGCCCCAGGGACCCCGGTACAACCCCCTCCCCACGCCCCCGCTGTCCTCTTCAGCCTTTTTGGTTTGTCTGCTTGTTTGGCACATTCAGGACGAGGATTCTTGCAGGAATAAAGGCCTCGGGCTCCAGTCTGTGAAATGCCCGTGGTGGTTTTAAGGCAAAGGCGTATCTTTTGGCTGATCTCTTCCAAGACCATGATTGTCAGAAGAACAGGGAAACGAAGCTGGTGCATCATCACACACCATCCAGGTCGTGGGACAAGAGGAACCACATACGTCTGCCCCACGGCCGCAAAAGCCGGCCACACGTGGGCTGCTTAGGGGGCATTTTCCCCTCATTTAAAACAAACCACATTCCTTTAATGAATGGATTTAGGAGAAGGAGAACCCCGTATCCCAGCTCTGCCGAGAGTTGCCCGCGGTTCCCCGTGGGCAGAGGGACGGGCTGGGAGAGCTCGGGCGAGGGAGCTGCCCTTTGCTTTATCAGCAGGACCCCCTCGAGTCGGCTCCGCAGGGCTTGGCCATGGGGATGAGTCAGGGTGCACCAGGCACCGGCACGACGTCCGTCTGTGCCAGCAGGTCACGGGCTGCCCCGAAGGGACCTCCCCAGGGGGGGCCCAGCCACGTCGGGGGGACCCTGGTGGAAAGGCCAGACTCGGTCTCTGCTCTTTCCACCACCGTGATGGTGCCTCGGGCTCGGCCAAAGGCTCCATCAGGAAAGCGCGGCTGGGCCACGCTCTGAATATACACGGCCAATAAAATAACAATTGTTAAATTAAAAAGAATACAGCAGCAAGGCTGCGGGTTCCACCCCTGGGCAGCACCACTGATGGTGCTGGTGACACTGCCTCCACCCACGGCAGTTCCTGGGGAGCTGGTCCCAGCCGGGACCCCTGAGCATGGAGGAGTCCCAGCCCTCCCCACCGGCCAGCGTCCCTCCTCTGCTTCGTGGCAAGGGTTTCCCCATCATCCCCATCTCCTCTGGTTTGGCTCCGGAAGAGGTTTGGGGGCTGGCGGGGCTCAGTAGGGGGTCGTGCCTTCCCACTCCACCAGGTACTGCACCTTCCCCTCCAGCGTCACCCGCCGCGCCAGCACCTGGTACTTCTCTCCGCAGACCAGCCTGCCCGCCGCCCCGAAGTAGCTGCTGATGGAGGACTTGAGGTGGGAGAGCGAGGAGTCGTCCTCGCTGATGCTCTCGAAGGTATGGCTGTCGATGCCGTCGTCGGGGCGGTCGGGGCCGCAGGCTGCCTCGCTGCCCTCGGGGGTGCCCCCGGCCGGGCGCCCGCCCGCCTCCCCACCTCTCCTCTTCGCCCCCGTCGCCGAGGCGTAGGCTGGTGCTGCCAACTTGCGCTTGCGGCTGCCCACGGTCCTCCGGCTGCCAGGGAGGGGGACAGAGGTGGGGTGAGGGCAGCACCCAGGAGGTGCCCCCCCACCGTGCTGTCCCCATCACCCTGCAAGCTGGGAGGGAGCTCACCAGGAATTTGGGTGAGCCCAGCAAGGACCGATGGCTCCAACCCTGCGTGCCCCGTGAGGCAGCACCGCTTTGGGACCATCAGCTCATTTTAGGTAGCAGGGAGGAAAGGGTCCCCAGTGTGGGACATCCCTGTGCCAGGACACAAGGGTGCTGCAGGGGGAGAGGGGCAGCCCCTGGCTGTCCCGCCAGGACCCCTCTGGAAGGAGTTGAGGGGGGCACAGCCCTCACCTGGACTCGTAAGAGAGGCTCGTGGTGGCTGAGCCTGAGGTGCTGGCAGCATCCGTGGAGTCCACATCCGATAGGAAAGTCTGTCCCGAGCTGGCACTGGGGACAGGAGACAGTGTTGGCCCCAGCCTGGCACAAGGGGCACAGTGGCTGGTCCCCTGTGCCCCCAGCCCTGCCTTCACATTTCGGTGTTTAAACTGCCCCCCCAACTTGCTGCCCACACCCCCGGGCCCGGCCACACGGACCTTTTCAGGCTCTGAATTTCATCCAGTGTGAAGTCAAAGATGCTGGCCAGGTGGTGGTTGGTGCTCCAGGCGGAGGTGAAGTCACTCTGCCCCAGGAAAACAAGGGCACTTGTCACTGCCAGCGGTGCCACCCACAGCCCTGGCATCGGCACCCTCCACCCCGGCACCACCGCGCTCCCTCCCATGGCCCCCCAGCCCCCAGGAAGCAGCCTCGGCACAGAACATTTGGGAACCCCAGAGAGAGGAAGAGAGGGAGGGAGGGAGGGACGGGGGGCTCTCCCTGCCCGCAGAAGCCAGGGAACCTCGCAGGGAGCCCCAGGGATGGGGGCTGTGGGGTCCCACCCGGTTCCCAAAGCCCAGGGCAGTCACGCAGAGGAGGGGGCGAAGGACTCACGCTGGGAATGGCGTCCTCCAGCAGGAACTTGGCCCTCTTGCGCCGCGCCGCTCGCCGCTTCTGCTGCTGGAGCTGCCGCGGCAGGAGGCTGCGGAGCAAAAGAGGGGGGTGAGGCTGCCGGACACCCCAGGGGAGTGTGGCAGTCGGGGGGTGCCTGGGTGAGTTCGGCCACTCGCCTGTCTTTATGGATGTATTTGCTTTTTCCTCTCTTCTTCAGCTCGCAGGAGCCGCTCTCGCCCACGCCGGGGGCTTTCTCTGGCAGCACCTTGCTGGGGGGGTTTGGGGGGACACGGATCCGCAGGCGAAAGATGCATTTCTTCTTTTTGATTTCCTTCCCACACAGAAACCTGGGCGGCAGAGGGGAGGAATCAACCCTCAGCCGGGGCTGGGGCAGGGAGGGGGGCACAGGAGCATCCCGCATCCCATCCCTCGCCCCGGGGGCTCACCTGCTTTTATAGCTGTTGAGTGCATTGAGGAGGTGGGGGCCCCGCTCGGCGATGGGGGTGCCCGTCAGCTGTGGAGAGAGAGCGGAGGTCAGGCAGGGCTCGGCGCCCGCTGCCATTATACAAAAACTAAACAGACGGGGGAACCCGAACTCCGGGTTTCGGCTCCCGCCCAAGGTCAGGGAGCGAGGGACGCTGACGCCCGGAGCCACCCGGGTTTGGCACCGGCCGCTCTCGGTGCGGGGGACAGAGGTGGCTGCGGGGAACGGAGCCGTCCCGACAGGGTGACAGGTTTCCAACACACCTTGGTTTTAGCACTATTCCCGGCTCTAGTTCCAGCTGGGAAATTTGTCGGGTACAACATCCGAACAAAGGGAAATCCCAGCCCAGAGGAAGGTGATTACGCTAATTTTGAGGAGGAGCCACCTGCGCTGAGCGCAGCACCAACCGGGGTTTTGCTGAGACGCTCATCGGAGCAGGGCTGCCGGCACGGTGACACTGCCAACCCACGGGCACAGTCCCTTGTCCCTTTCCACCATCCACCCTCCACCTGCCCCAGCCCCAGGAGAGGTCCCTTGGCTCTGCCCGAGGCCAACACCATTCCCGGCTCCAGGAGCAGCATCCTCCACGCTGCCCACTGGGGATGCCCCACTCCGATGCCATCTCGGGGGTGGATGAACCGCAGACGGGAGCTGCCACATGTCCCCAGTGGGTGCAAACACCCCAAGCCAGGTGCTCCTGCCCACCCAGGGAAACCGGGGAGGTGTTTTAAAGCTCCGTCCCCGCAGGGGACTGGCCAAGGAGCAGCCAGCTCGGGCCATGGCAAGTGGGCACTCCCCAAAGCTCCGACGCTTTGCAAACAAGCGACACAAACACACGGTGGGGTTGGTGGCCACCAAGAGGGAAATTCAGCCCAGCCAAGGGGCAGAGCTCCCCGCCCCACCGCTTCACCCCAGCATCAGCCTTCACCGACCAACCTGCCCCAGCCCCGGGGGCTCGGCTGCCGCGGGGATCCATCCGGTCCCTCCCAGCCAAGGCTTTGGGAACAAGCCCATGGGGTTGGACATGACTTACAACCCTGGCAGCACCTCTCCCTCCCCACAGCTGCTCTCCAGCCCAAGCCCAGGCTGCGTTTTTACCTTCCCGAGCTGCAGCGGATCCCAGTGGTGGTTCACAAAGGCCAAGATCTCCTCGAAATCGAAGTATTTCTTCTTGCTCTGTACGCCCAGGTTGTAGAGGGCAAGATGGACGACATCCACCCTGCGGGAACAAAGGGGTGAGCGGGTCGGCAGCCCACCCTCTCCTCGGCAGGACGGCACCCACCACGATGTTCTGCTCTGCCAGCACCGCTGGAGCGCAGCCCCCAGCACAACCCTCCCTAAACCTTCTCTCTGGAAGCTGGGACCATTCCCACACCCCGCAGGCGAAGCAACCCTGACCCAGACACACATCCCAAGGGATGTCACCACAGCCAGGATGGTCCCCCCCGAGGCCTGGGGAGGTGTGGGACCCTGCCTGCAGCCGGGGGGAACCCCAAACACTGAGACCCCCGAGCCCAGGAGCTGGAAGACATGCTGCTCCCAGGAAAAACGCCCAGTTTTCCACCTTTTTAATAAGCCCCGGCCGTGTGCTCTTGCTGCAGTTACGTACAGGAGCGGGACGGCTCTTATTCACATGAAAATACACTGACTATTTTAACAACCCAATCTATCCTGTGGGATTTTACACTTGTGTGTCTGAAAATGAAAGCCAAGCAATATATATCCTGCAGGATTTCCCTTCTTCCTCTTCCAGCCCGCGGCGCTGCTCGGTGCGATGTCCCCGAGGCAGCCGCAGCCCAGCATCAGTAGCACGTCTGACACGGCCGAGCACAGGGGGAACAGCAGGGAAAAGCTGAGCTGCTGGCACTGTCAGTACACTTTATAAAGTGCTTTCAGACCATCAGGGTACGCTAGAAGGTACCACTTGCAAACCTGTATTTTTTGATTAATTGGATGACTTCGTCACCCGACTGCTTTTTGCAGTTACCTTCTGGCAAACGTGTGCCTTGGCTCCGGGACAAACAGCAGGTTTGGGGCTTATCGACCAGCTTCCCCGGGAACAGCCCCGCGGGAGATGCTCCGTGAACTCCCACCGCTGAACCCAGCTCCGGGGCTGGCCCCAAGGCAAGGGCTTGCAGCACCGGGCAGCAAGCAGCCCGGCGCCCCACAGCCACCCCGCTGCCCCACGGCACGTCCCAAAGGAGCCAGGGATGTTTTTTACCATCTCAAGGGCAGGCGCTTGATGTATTCAGGTCCCTGGTTGCACACGGAGCAGAAAAACACATAGAACCTGGAAAACAGCAGGAAGGGAGATTGCTGGGGGTGATCCCTGCAGGGCCTGGGGACAGGCTGGGGTGAGGACAGTGCTCCGGGTGCCAATGGTGACAGCACAGCCAGGAGGAGCAGGGCTTTGCAGGACCCCCAGAGTGGCTGATCTGCATCGGTGCCACAGTCGGATCAGGGAGACACAGACTGGGGACGCGTCCATGCATGAACCCCCCCGGGAAGCCATCTCTGATGTCCAGCACCAGCCCAGCAAAGTCCAGCAGGGACGTACCGGTCTCCGAACATCATGGGGTCGCTGAGGCACTGGGTGCAGGCTTCGTGGAACCACTGCCGGCAGCGGTAACACTGCAGCATCTTCAGGTACCACCTGGGGAGGGACAGGAGGCAGGTGACAGCGAGAGCAGCGTGCACCAGCCACCACCCTGGCCCCCTCCCAGGCACGGACCCCCTCCAGCCAGGGAAAGAAAGTCTGGCCCTAACTTTATTTTCCACAGCCACAGAGGTGGGTACAAAAGGTGCCTCCAAGAGCAAACAGAGACCTGGATGGCAAAGCTAGCGCGGGCAGAAAGCCACCAGCCTCAGGGCAATGCCCTGCAAGCTGGGGACTTCTCTCCTGGGAGGGGGAAAATGTCCACCCTGATCCCATCTCCCTTTAGCAAATGGTTTTCCCCCCAAAACCAGACGCGACAACCCTCCCAGCAGGCAGGGGCTTACTCTCCAGGGCCCCCGCAGTAGCAGTAGCACTGCTGCTGGTTGGTGCGGTGCGGGGAGTCCCACTCCAGCAGGTCGGGGTTGTAGGACAGCACCATCTTGACGGCTTGCAGCGTCTTGGCGATGGCTCCCTTCTTCAGGGCACCCCCCTTCTGCGGGACCGAGCGGGATGGGGGTCAGCACAGCCACTCGGGGGGCCACATCCAGCACTGCCGTGCCAAGGGGGGGTGGCACACGGAGCTGGTGACCCCGGGCAGCCCTACTCACCCGCACAGCCAGGGCAAATATGCAGCGGCGGCAGAACCACGGCGTCCCCAGCGGGCCCTCGCTGCCACTCGCCACTGGGATGTGGCACTGCTGGTGATAACCTGTGGGAGGGCTCGGTGTCAGCGCTGCTGGGCTGGCCGGACCCTCATCCCCGCGGTGGGATGCGGCAGATCCCACGGCAACACGCCCACACTCACCCAGCCCGCACTTCCCACAGATGAGGATTTCGTTCATGGGGCCCGATGTCTTTCCCAGGCAGACGTTGCACTTGGGCTCCTCCCCGGGAACGCCAGCTGCGGGACGGGGATGGCAGAGTTGGAGATGCACAAGCCACAGCCACATCTCTGTGGCACCAGGAAGGCCTCCCAGCACGGCAGTGGGAAGGGAGGACGGGGCAGCAACTCACCATGCTGGATGTCCTTCCAGAGGACCCAGTACTTGGAGTTGTCCTCAAACGTGACGAGGCAGCTCTGCTTGGAGCCGCTCACCTGCAGGGAGAGAGCGGGAAGAACGGCCGAGCATCAGCTCCCATTCCCAGCGCTTCCCTGTTCTCCCTGGTGACCGACCCTGCCTCTCGGGGCTGCAGGAAGTCGGGGTTGGGGGGTCATCCCCGGGGGCAGGACATCAACCCAAAACACCCTGCTGACCAAAGCCACCACGCAGCCCAGCCCAGCATCCCTCCAAGCTGTGAGCCGACCCAGGGAACGGCACTAGCTACACTTTGGGTGCCCACATTGCCCTTTTGGGTGCCCACGTTACCCTTTTGATCTTCCCGAGGTAATAGAGCCCATCGGTCCAGCGGCACAGCACGTACTGCCCCTCCGTCAGCTTGACCATGAGCTCTCGGCAGCCGCTGCCCCTCCGCGCCGCCGCGGCGGCCGGCGCTTGCTGGACACGGCCCGCGGCTGCGTAGACATCCCGGATGATGGGGTTGAGCTTGGTGGTCTCCATCAGCAGAACCTGGAGGGGACACACACGCTCGTCACCCTGCCCTCCCATCACAACGCTCCCATCGGCCGGAGCACAGTGTCCCGGAGGGTTCTGCGCGGGAGCACCGAGCCCGGGGCCGGTTCAGCCCCACCAGCGGGTGCTCAGGACCCACAAAACCAGCGCTGACGAGCCGGGTTCATCCACATGTAATTTAAGCGAAATCAAAGGGAGCAGCCACAATCTTTGCTCCGGAGCCACCTCGCCGTGGGGCACGGGGACACGCCGCAGGCCTGCGCAGGCGAGGGGTAACGGTTTTAAATTTAAGGTGATTTTTAATTCACAACTTCCTGGCAGCTTCGCAGGCTCCCAAACCAGGGGGCCGCCTCAGGAGCGGGGAGGCAGCAGCAGGACCCACAGCCAGCGAAACCCAGCGGCCGGGCGGTTTGAGGGGCGGATGGCAGAGAGAGGGTCCCCAGCCCCAGCGTCCGTCCCCGCATCCCTCGCATCCGGCAGCAAAACAACTTTCCAAGTTACTCTTCCCTCCTTTGCGCTCCCGTCACGGCGACACGCGTGACCTCACGCCGCGATCACAACACGAAACCTCAGCGCGCTGGAAGCGACGCAAATTCCCTCTTGCCCCGACCGGGCTATTAATAACAGCCCCCGTTTCCCGAGAACACCCTGACCGTGCAGCAACAACTAAAACTTACGGTAAACCGGGGGCGACCGAAAAAAAACCCACCCAGGCGAGCTCCCGCGGGCCGGGGGCTGGCAGGAGCCGCGGCGGCAGCGAGCTGCGACATGTCACACGGCTTTTCGCCCGGGGAGCGGTTATGAAAGCGGAGGCAGCTCCGCGCCCACCCAGCCCCCGGTGGGGAGCGGTGGCGGGGGGGGGGGCTGGGACACACACGGGGACGGGACACACACGCATCTCCCGCCGCCCCGGGTGGGCGCACGCACGCATCTCCGCCAAGCGTCCCCCACCGGGACGCACCGGGAAGCTGAGGCGGGGGGCACCGAGCTGAGTTTCCCCCCCCCCCCCCCCCCAACCCGCACCCCCGGGGTCCGGCGGCACCTGCCGGGCGGGACCCCCCCGGGCATCCCCGGCCCCGCCGCCATTGGCTCATTCAAAGGCGCTGCGCCGCCGTCCCGCCCGGCCCCGCCGCCCCGCGCCCCCGCCGCCGCCCCCGCTCCCGTCCCGGCCGCCCCCCCCCGCCCCCGGCGCTGCCCTTACCGCTACCGCCGGCGCCGCGCCGGTCAGCGCCCGCCCGCCCGGGGGCCGCGGCGGGGAGCGGCGGGGAGCGGCGGGGGCAGGGCGCGGGGCGCCATCTTCCCGCGCTTCCCCCCGCGCCTCCCGCGGGCATTGATGTTCCCGCTTATGCAATTAGCGCGGGGCCGCCCCCCCCCCGCCTCCCGCCGCCCCCAGCGCGGCGGCACGGCGGGGCACGGCCCCGGGGCGCGGCAGCTCCGGTGCCCCGCTGGGGGGAGGCAGCAGCCCCCCGGTGCCAGGGCAGAGCACACGCAGGGGCGTGGGGTGCCGGCTACACACACACATACCCCACGGGTACCTGCTACCACCCCCCCCCCCCGTGGGATACCTGCAACCCCCCCCCCCCCCCCCGTGGGGTACCTGCTATTCCCCCCTCCCCCCCGCCATGGGATGCTTGCAACGCCCCCCCCCCCCCGTGGGATACCTGCACACACACCCCCCGTGGGATACGTGCTGCTGCCCCTCGTGGGGTACCTCCTACCCCTCCCGTGGGATGCCCCCAGCCCCCCCAGCCCCCCCCGTGGGATACCTGCCAATGCCTCCCGTGGGATACCGTGGGGTACCTGCTGCTGCCCCACGCAGGTACCATCACACCCCAGAGCCCCCTCCAGGGCACTCCACGTCCCCACACGCAGCATCACCCCACCCACCCACCCTCTGTCTGCACCCGCGCACCTGGGGGACCCCAAGAGCACCCAGGGCCAGCCCTGCATCCACCACCCACGGAGAGGGAAACGTCACCCTGTGCCACACAGAGGGGACCTCCCTGCCTGTCCTCCCCCTACTGCTGGCTGCAGCCAGGCAGGGGCATCCCCCGGTCCCCCGGGATGGGGTGCGGGCAGGGGTCCCCCCCCGTGCGTGAGGGAACAACCTGTGCTCCTCAGGATTCCTAGAAACGGGGGTAGCCTTTCTCTGAATCTCCACAGAGAAAACCAATCACTGCAAAAATGCTTCGGTCGGTGCCAAGAAGAAATCTTAAGGATTTGCTGTTTGCTGGAAAGCGCTGCCAAAAAAGAAATGTTTTCGGGCCTGCTCAGGCAGTAGAGAATCTGATCCCTGGTGCTGGGTCTGGGCCAAGCACAAGCAGAGTCGATAACGAATTTTATTGCCTGTAATCGATGAGCTTTGGGCAGCTTCCCCCGTGCTGGGGTTCGTAGCACACCTGCAAAAAGCTGCAAGCGAGCGGCTCCCCTGGTCATCAGGAATGAGCGGCGCGGGGCTAAACGCCTTTTAAATACCTCTGTGTAATTCTGTCATCCTAGAAATAATTTTGTTTTTTAATCAAGCTTTTCCATAAAGCGCTGGTGCCTGAGCGTTCCCCACGCTGCGACTGGCCCTGGGTGCTGTGCGGGCGATGCCACGCGTGGGAACCTGATGGGAAATGCAGTTCCTCGAGCGACGGGCACCGTAAGGCTGCTCTCCTCTCTGCTCTCCAGTTCTCTGTGTGCAAGGCAAAGCCCAGCACAACCTGAAGATGGTGGCGGGTGGGGGCCTAACATGCTGTGCCGTGCCGTGCCGTGCCGTGCCGTCCCAAGCCCTGCCAGGCTGTGCCTATGCCTGACTGCCCAAGCCCGGGCCCGTGTTTGCAGAGGTTTAGGCAGCTGAAAAAATAAATGGCAGCTCATTCCCCCGGTGTGAAACACCGTCCTTCGCCTTCCCGGGAACCTGACGCATCTTCAAAACAGCCAAACGACCAAACTCTGGGGTGAGTCATGATGTCTTCAGCCGTGAGTCACCGCAGGATTAAAATAACTCCTGCACCGTAACTCTCCCCCTGGACGAGCAGCGCTGCTCACTTCGCCGCAGTTGCTGGTGCTGGGTTTGACCCAAAGCCAGTCCTTTGCTGCACTTGCGGAGCGGCTCCCCCGTCCCAGTCTGTGCCATTTGCTGGAGGAGCAGCGCACGGGGACGTTCTTACACCCTCCTCCCCAGCCACCACGGTTCACGTTTGCGGCATCTTGGTCATTTGCCTTGGGAATGCGGATGATGTGACACATAAATCAAACATGGCACCAAGTTCAGCACGGGTGTAAGCGGGGGTAACCTTCCTGAAAACCCTCTGGCACGGAGAGGGCTGCCCAGACCCAGCACGTGCCAATGGGAAGAGCACAGTAACGTCACCCTGGAACAAAAGTCCCAAACAAAAAGAATAAAAAAAGGAATTTGAGGTGCATCCTCTATTTCCTAACATGAATGAAGCCACCCAGTCGCGTTTAACTGTTTTCATTGCGAGTGCTTCTGCCACACCATCCCCACCGAGCCTGGCCCTAGCTCCCGCTGTGGTGAGCTAATGGGTGCTGCCCTCTTCTTCTTCCTCCTCTTCATCTTCCTCCTCCTCCTCCTCCCCTGCACCCCTGCCCAGCTGTTCCCGCACACCCCTGTGGAGTCGGGGGAGCTGCTGGAGATCCCAATCTGTCACTGAGTGGAGGCCCGTGACCCCCAGAGACGCTGGTGCGGGGCTGCTGGCAGCCCCTGTGGCGGGCACCGTGGTCGGACACAGCGGAGCAACTGGCTTCACACCCGTGGGGGCTCCAGGGACCTCGGTGGGACGACGCCTGACACGCTCGGCTGGGGAAGGAGCACCCACCCAGGCTCACACTGACGTGAATATTTCCGTGCCGCGCTTACAGCCCCGGCGGAAGAGACCTCGGTGCCCGGCACGCAGAGCCGGCAGGAGATGCTGCCCTTCCCTCCCTGCTGATAAGCAAGGAAGCCCCTGTTTAAATCAAGCCGTTAGAAGCAGACTATTCCAAACAGAATGAATAAGACCCCGAGTGAGAGTGCCAAGCCGAGTGCCAGCGATCCTCCACCTTCCTGGGCTGGGGAGCGGGGCCAGCGCGGGCTCCCAGGGCTGGTCCCTGCGGCTCCTTCCCCGCTATTGAATTTCCAAACAAAACCAGCATTTGCAAAGCCATTTGAATGGAGCCCCGGGGAGCTCCCTACCCCAACATCCCCATTCTGTCCTTAAAAAGTTCCCCTTGCTCCTCCACACCCTGCACTTGTGAAGGTGGGGAAGGTGCTTTCCTGCTCGCAGGAGGACGGAGCAGCCGGAGAACCGTGGCCGGGAGGCCTGGCCAAGAGCAGAGCCCGCGGCGAGCACAGGGCGAGCAGCTCCCGCTGCTGCCTTTCTTTCTGCTTTGAAAAGTGCCCAGAAACCGGGTAGCTTCTTTTCACAGTGTTTTTCTTTCTTTGAAAACAGGAGTGGGAGGAGGGGTGGGATGTTGGCTTGTAGTCTTGGAAACCGAAGCCCAGGAATATTGAATGGAAACCCAAACACGAAGCAGCCTACAAGCTACAGCCCCGATGTGGAGATAGGATCTGCAGGAAGGACTGGCGCTGGCTGCAGCCGCTCCGCAGCCTCCCACGGCCGAGTGACGTGGGACCGCGAGACCCGGCGCAGCTCTCGGACGCTCTTCAAAACAATTCACGAGTGCCATTTCCATCTGGGGATTCAGCTGGTAAAACACCACACGTCTGTGCCAGTAAAAGTAGCTACAGCCAAAGTAGCTTGAGGCCCTTGACATGATTGTCTCTCTCTTGGCCAACGCTTCCCTCTGCTCTACGGGTCTCAGCCACCTTTTCTCTGAAAACACCCAACTGACCAACATGACCAAGTTAAGCTCAAAGCAACTGTGTGCGAGGTTGTGAGTTCTCTTCCTGCCCTGAAGAAGGGCTCACAAGCCTAAAAATTTGCCTGGATTTTTTCAGCTTTATTAGTCGACTCAAAAAAAATATTATCTTTCCCTACAAACCTTGTCCTTGATTATTTAGACGCTCGTAGCTACAGAAGCACTATGACTCTTTGCCAACCAAGCCATTAAACACGGAACAACCGCTCCTGACTTGGCTCACTAAAATTCTTTAATTTTTCTGCATCATTTGATTTGGTCCAGGCCAAAAAAAAACCCACTTTGGCTCTTCATTTCTGCAACAGAAATGATTTGCTGGATTAGAGAACTCTTGATATCGCTCTGATTCCAGCTTCTTTACTGGTCAAGTGTCATCCATTTCCTTATCAAGACTTTTTTGTGGCCGAAGGTCTTGGAGATGAAAATCAGGAGCCTGTTCCAGGAACACCAGAGCCGGGAGCGGAGCCCCGTGTTTGGAAAGCGCGGCGGCTCCGTGCATTCCTCATGGACGCGGTAATGCTCCAGCAGCGCCTCCTGCGCCTCCCCACGGGGGGAGTTCACTCTTGTTCAAGCCCTTTCAGAGGAAAGGGCATATTCCAACAAAGGTATGGCTGTAATTAGAATCAGTCGTTAAATCTGACATTCGGCTGTTTTATGCCAGCTGTGCCTTTAAGAGGAAGAGCATTCAGGCATTGGGTTTCGTCTCTTTTTATTGTTTATTTAGCATGAATTTAATCCATACCCATTTTTTTTTTAACTTAACTTTCTTTGCGTGCCTCTATGCAATTGCATAAGACATGAAGAGCTTGTAAGTGTTCTTACAGCTGTGCAAGCTTTATATTAATGGAGCCCTTACATAATTTTGACAGAGATATGTTATGTACACGTCTGCAGTTCCTGAGCACGGCTCAGAAAAGACATTCCCCAAAGAAAGGAGAAAGAGAGAGAGAGAGAGAGAAAGAAAGAGAGGAAGGAAGGAAGGAAGGAAGGAAGAAAGGAAGGAAGGAAGGAAGGAAGGAAAGAAGGGAGAGAAATAGAAAACCCTGTTTTGTTCCTGAGGAAAAGTGAAAAATGGAGAGTGAAGGTCAGTATTTACTGGGGGATGTTTGCACTGACCCAGCTACAAAACTGCAATAAGCAAATGGCTGTTAGTGCAACTGTAATTACCGGTGTTCAAGAAGAATTTGGGCAGTGTCTACGCAGTGCAAAGCTGTGCAGACAGGGACCCCCAGTGCCACCAGACCCCTGAGTCCAGGGCATGGCCCCACGGGCGGCTCTGGTAGCCCCTCGCTTGCCTTGGGGGATTTTGCTCCCCTTTTCCTTAGGGTGTCCCCAAGCCACACCCCAGCCTGCAGCGCAGCAACGACAGGCTCCAACTCTTCCCTTTTGCTCTCGGGGTCCCACGACGAGCCCCAGAACCAGCCCACGATGCTCCCTCAACTGCTCCTCCAGCCCACGATGCTCTATCAGGGCACCATCCCCTGTGGCTCCAGGGTGCCTGGCTGCTGTGTGAGGCCTCGAGTAATCTCAAGACTCTTCCATTAACTGCACACACACAGAGCCCACGATCAACGTGCCGCTTTCACAAGTCTCACAGCAGTCCGACTGGCCTCTGTGACCTGCTGTAAACGAGCAACGCTTCATCTACGTCCTGTCCCGGGGAGAGTTTTACACCAACGAGCTGTTGGCCCCACAAGCACAGCCAGTAATTCATGTCCTCCCTTTGCAGACATTTGCCATCCAGGCCTGAGTCATCCCAAAAGCTGGCTCCGTGCGATGCTCCCCCGGTGATTTCATACTGAAGCGTCAGAGGCACCTCCGCCCCAGCCCCGCGCTGCGGGACCATGAGCACAGCGTCCTGTGAACCTTGCAGCCCTGTGGCTTTCCTCCCGGGATCCTTTCCTTCAGGGATTTCCCAGTGGCTGGAAAGAAAATGGGAACTAAAGGACTTCCGATAAACTTTTATAATGGATTTTTACCAAGTGGGTCCCTTCTTCTGTCGTCAGCCCCGTCCTCCCAGGAGGCTCCCCCCTGCAGAAGGGAGATGCTGAGTGAGGTCTCCAGCCCATTCCATCCTGACATCCAGGGCAGGTCGGGCCCAGGCTGGTACCGCTCACACCAGGATGGAGGCAGCATCCTTTCTCCAGGGGATTTACTGGGCCAGTGTGGAGGCTTCTGATTCCTCACAGCTTGTCCTGCTTCTGCGTGATCCAACCTCCCGCCTGCAGCCACCCCGAGCTCCTGCCACCGGTGAAGTCCTGGATTTTAAGGAAATCAGTGTAATTGTTCCTGGTAGAATCACTCCAGAGAAAAGCACGTCCCCGCTGGCTGTACCTCTCACCCCGCACAGACACACACACACACACACGTTTGTGCTCCCCTCGATGCAGACACACGCCCATAAATACTCTCTCCCGCGCACACACATTCCCTTCTTCTCTCCCACACGCTTTCTCTCTTTCCCCAGCTCTCACCCACACATGGTTTCACTCATTTTCTCCCACCTTCTCTCTCTCTCTGTCTCTCACACACAAGGAAAACCCTCCTAATTATTTTGAAGAAATAACAGCTCTACGTGGAAAAGGATTTGGCACCAAAAAAAAGTAAGAGCGGAGCAAAGAGGCAGCCAAGCTGCCCCGGGAAGTCAATGCCCACTATGATAAAAGCAGCTAATTAAAAAAAACATGGAAAAGCTCCATGACCATGGAAAGCTCACACAGGCCTGGAGCAACTCCCACCCCCCTGGCACCCGGACAGAGCCCACCACTACCTTAATCTGCGGTAATTCTCTTCAAATCAGCCGCCACCTCCCACTCTCCCGCTCTGGCTGCAGTGGCCAGAAACAGCCCTAGAAAGAAGCTGGTGGTGCCAGACCGTGCCATCATCTACTGTGCTGGGGGGGTGAAGCCACAGGGGTCGGAGTTGTACCACCCTTCACTCAGTTTTCCATGTCAAACCCCCGTATATCGGGTGCTGTGTCTTCCAAACACCAACTTCCAGGGGCAATGACAGGGTGACCCTACCATTACAGCACCCACCAGAGGGATGCTGCAGGGCTCCTTCCCAAAGTTCCCGTGGATTTCCTGCGGGACACAGGCGAGGCGTCACCCCGAGCACCCCGGCTGAGCGCAGCATCGTCACCCCCTCGGGGCAGGGTGGTTGTCTGGGGGGGCAGCAGCACCCAGCACAGCCTGGCCCCACGCTGCTGAACTGCCGGCTGCTCCTACGGCAGAGATGAGCGAGTTCAGCTCAGCTGCTTCTACACCAAACCACAGGTCGCTCAATTGTCTATTTTACAGTGAAAATAACATACAAACTTTTTTTTTTTTTAAGTTAGTGAGCTTTATTTAGGAAATAAATAAAATCGTAAGATAATAGGAATGATTGTAATAAATACAGCACTTGTCAAAATTACACAGCCATGAAAAGCAGAATATTTTTAGGCATGTTACTCCAGTGTGGTTACAGGGCCTGGCACGTTACTGGAAAAATAAATTTCTGTCCCTGAAAGAACATTTTAAACATGGAAGAGAGAAAAAGAAAGAGAGAGAGAGAGAGTGTTTGTGTGTGATGGCAAAGAATATCCAGTTCTCTCCCAAGCAAGCTTGGGTAGATGTTTGTTTACGAGGTGGATTTTTCTGAAATGTGATACTTCATCACAACTAATTATTTTTAAAGGATGCTGTCAAGATAGAAAGGAGAGATTTGCAGCATCTCCTGCAGTCGGGCTGGGCGTTACTCACAGCACGTGACATTTCACCAGCTCTGCTGGACGGCGGCCGTTTCCATGGTTTGCAAAATATAAGTGGACAAACAGTTTCTCCTCTCCCTTCTCACACAGCGGGCACAATATTGTCTGTCGGCTTTCAGCTGAGCCATGGGAAATATTGCAGAGGGAAAACGAATAAAGCAATTGTGGAAAGGTCTTTAAATTGTGTAAAGGTCTTTAAATACACACCTGCCCTCTCTCTGCAAGATGAGGCCCTGGGTTTGCGCGCTGCAGCCGCGGAACAGCCCGGGACACACAGCCTGTTCTGCGGTGAGTTTGCTGGAAATTCAGAAACTGCTGCACCAAACCCCAGCTCAGCCCCAGCGATTCTGCCAAACGGCTGTTAAGCAGGGAATGAAGAGGGGAAGGCTCGCTGCTTGTTGGGGGTAAGGTGGGGCATTTGCACTTTGCACACATCCAGACATTTCTAAGCTTGACTTGTTTATAAAAAAAAAAAGATAAAATCATTCCTTACCTCTAGTAAAAAAAAAAAAAAAAAGACAAAACCATTTATAGCTGTTACATCCATTTTAGAGTGTGAAAAGACTCAAACATCAGAGCACATAACAAGAATTAAGCAAGAAAAAAAAAAGGTCAATACTTTCTAATAAGTCACTTGCCTTGAAGGTTCAGGGAGTGACTGAACACTTTAAAACAAAGGTACTGAGGGGTCCTTCCCACTCCTTGGACTGGCAGCTCCGGAATTCCCGGGGTTAACCACCCTCAGAGCTCCAGGTCTGAAATGGGAAAGTCCAGTGACTCCTTTGGAAATACAAGAGGTGATTTCCCCAAGGCACAGTGTAACGTGGTCACCGATTGCCCATGCAACAGCACATCTCTTTACAGAGCACATAAATACAGATCTAAAATAAATAGCAAGAAATAAAACATCCGGTATAAGGAATTCAAGCTACAAATGCTCCCCACAACTCACTGCTCTCAAGGTCATCAATAAGCACAAACAGAGACACCCGATCGGTGCCTCCGGGGAAGGAATCTGTCCTTGTCCCCGGCGGAGGAACAGCCAAAATCCCTGTCAGGGCTGTCAGCCAGCGTCGTCCGAGCAGGGCTCGCTCCGCACCTCCCAGGAACAGGCACTGCACACCCCGCAGCGCCGCTGGAGGCTGAGGAAAGCTGGGCTTCACTCCTTGCACCCCAAAAACCCACGAACCCAAGGGTGCTAGGGCGCTGCCAGACCCGCTGGCAGAACGGCACCGATGCCTGGGCTGGGGGTGAGGAAGAGCAGCATCTGCGGGGGGGTGACCATAACCTGCATCCAAACCAGGAATATCGTGTGTTTTCATGAAATAACCACAGTCCCCATTTGCACTAACACACTGGTGGGGCACGGGCAGAGCACGCTCGGCAGCAGGAAGATCTCAGCTGATGGGAATTGATTCAGGGAGCACAGGCTCAGGCTCCCTGCATTTTGTGTGCACATAAAAACCAATACAAGCTCTCAAACCGATGGTTTTTTCCTTGTAAACTAATGAAACTCAGTGGGTGGTTTACCAGACATTCCTATTTCAAGATGTACTAATTTGTTTCTATAATGCATTTAAGGAAAAGCGTGTCTTCCTTCACATAGGCATACTTAGGTGACTGTAGTTTGGACAAAGGGAGGAACATGGGGCAGCCGCTTGCAATATTCATATCGTTCACTGGTCTCTGAAACGAAGCAGAAGTCAAGTCTGGGCGAAACGCATCAATAATGTGTTCCCTGTTATTTTGGTCAAGCAACATAAATGTCACCTGAAAAACAGAATGTGGCAACCATGAGTTACTGAACTGAAAAATAAACCAGAAAATATCAGAGACAGAAGCGCAAATATCCTGCAGAAGCTGCTGGAGGTTCTATCGATAACTAAGTACAAACTAGAATGATTGTTTCGCAACCTGCAAGTTCAGTTCACCTGAAAAGGGAGATCGTAACAGTTCCCAGATGAAGTATTTAAAACTTTGCCACCCATAAAATAAAATGAAATGAAACAAAGTAAGGAATTATTTCATGGTAGAGAACTGTCCAAAGGCTTTTTTTCCTCTCTCTCCTGACAACTTACACAAACGCCGTGTTTGGTTACAGTCATTACATTCATTCTGTTACTGTGGTTTGGAATCAAAAGAAACAGCCCGGTTGCCTGTACGCAAATATTTAAAAGACACAACCTAAATATCAGTATAGAATCTCTCCATCTCATCACCACTTTTATTAACTCACTGTTCTTTAGCTTTAAACATGAAATTTATGTAATAATTTTTAATACAGTGAGGACTGGGGACTTTGATTTCTATTTTTTTTGGCTGTAAAATGGTAGTAAGGCTATTTATATGAAAGGCTTACGGAATTATTACCACACAGAGGCAAGTGCTAGAACGGTGATCAGAACCCTGTGCACACTTCCCCTGCTTTTCTAACCATTGTTGCCATTATCAGATTGCACTTATAAAATGAAAAAAAAATAAGATCAGGATCACATAAGGCATCTACGGCACATTTGTAAGCAGAACTCTAACCTCGCATTTCTGACACCCGTAATTCAGACAGCAAATCATAATTCCCTCATGAACTGATATTATCTATGTATAGCAAGAGCCAGGAAAAAATGTGTCTCTGGCTTTAGCCCAGGCGGACACAGGTTGGGAGGTATCAAACAGCAATATTCTGCTGCTTGAAAATCCTACCGGGCAAAGGAAGAGCAGCTTTCGCTGGGTGTAAAATCACTCCATTCAGAGACAAATTATTACCAAAGATGGCCAATAGCCAGCAGAGAGGAAAATAGGAAAACACTCCAACTTCCACTAAATTCCAGAGAAAAAGTCCCCGTGTGTTCAGTGGGAGAAGCAGGGGGTTTGTGCCGGGATCAGATACAGAAAGGTTGTCCTTCTTACCTTGTGTCTGAAAGGCCACGGGAGCAGAGCATCGTAGTCTCCTTTCATGACAACAAAGAATAGGGACACGTGGGTTCCTTTTCCTGACCCATCCCCGTTCAGATAAACCCTCAGACAGACCTTGTAGCCGTACTTCGCGGTGTAGAAAGCTGAAAATCAGAACTCTTCATTAGTAAGGCCTCCTTCGAAAAAAAAAGACATAATGAGTGTTCTGACATATGGGAAAAAGATAGTGTATGATGTGTTTTGCTACCACAGAGATGAGAACAGACAAGCCAGTACACCCTGGAGATTACAAGCAATGAAAATCCAGGGGTTGGAATATCTTTATTGCCTCACGCCTCAGTGACAATTACCTGTTATTAGCCACGCAAGCATAAATATATATATTTATAAAATACCTAATCAAATTCTTTCCCACATAGGAGACAACTGCGGCAGAAAGCCATTCAGTACCGCAGGCACCAAGGCGTGGGTTAGACGAGGCAGATCCAGCAGATGTCACTGCAAGTAGCTGAGGCGGAGGGCAAATTGCAAAAGAAAAGCCCAGAACAGAACACAACTCCGTGGAAGAGCACACCACAGCTGCCCCAAAGTACAGGCAGGAGAGCATCAGGTCTTTGCATAAGCAGCATCTTAGTTTAAGGAGCTATTTTGAAGGACCTCCCGTCCACATGAGCATTGTTCTAGATAATCAGTAGGTTTCCTAAAGGACTGGGTTTCACTAACACACGTGTATATCTTGTTTTACCTGGTGAATACAAACTGACTGTTCTTCCAGTCACAGAGTCTTGTAACTTCCTGCCAACATCTGTTATTTTCCACAGAAAGACCCCATCATAGGAAGCTTGCTCAGAGAACAGAAGGGTCTTGTGAAGACTGCTCAGGCCTGCGTCTTTCTGCGTCAGGCACCGGTGCAACTCTGCAATCTAGAAAAAACAAAGCAGTTTTCAATCAAACCCCCTCTCCAGGCTGTTGTGCTGCAGAAATAGAATCGTTCTGGAGAGCTCATGTTCTGGAGAGTCTCCTTTGATTTCTTTTTAAGTGACAGTTATGTATCAACACATAAGGCAAACAACTGGAGAGATCGTTGGTTGCTCCTCGAGGCGTAACGCTGCTTTAAGAGGATCTGTCAATTAAACAACTGTCTCTTGTTCACAGCCTGATCGTGGCAAATTCTGAACATTCAAAACTCTCAGGAATATCTAGGTACCTAAACACAGATTCAGACAACAAATATTAGAGACCCCATTTATCCAAAACAACAAAAGGATCCTGTGGATGTGTCCAGAACTTAACACTTCACAGTTCAAATTCCTGTGCCCGTCCCTGTCCTGATCTCTACACCACCTCTCTCTGATATGTGTAAATATTTATCCATAGAAACAAGCACACAGACAATGCTTATCATAACTATTTACCTTCAGTTCAAGGCCTCGTATTACATTTTGATCAAGTTCACTCTGTCTCCGAAAGGCTGTGATTTCCAGATTAGAGGTCTCCACCTCTTTATTGAGCACTGCCATGATATTCTCAAACACATGCAGCTTATTTTCTAGCTCAGAAATCACTTTCTCCCTCATAAGTTGTTGCATAACAGATTCATCTTCAGAAACAGAAGATCCAGGAAAACAGTCTACTTCCAGATCCCCATTGATTTCCAGCCCCCCAGGGATCTGCAGATCAAAGATGCTTTTTCCCGCACCATTCACGTTCAGCTCTGACCGTGGGATGAAGCCGTTTGCAGATTTGGCAGCAGCGCACACGCTAGCCTTCAGCTGCTTTATGTGCTGCAGGAGAAGCAGCATGTGGGCCCCAACTGCAGTGTTTTCATGCTCCTTGATCTTCTCTTTGCTTCCCTGGAAGAAGAAGACACTGTCAATGCACTCTCCATACAACTACATTATGGGCCTGGGGCCAAATCAGGCAACGTTCCCTTCAACTTCTTGGGAGAGACAGAGATGGAAGAGCCGTGAGATACAGGTCCAGCTCCAGCAGCCGACTCTCAGGGGAGACATGGAGAGAGGAAAACCAACAAGCCCTCCAACGATGGGTTTAAGCTGTCTATTCACATGTCTACACACGCTATATAAAACAATTGTCTACAATTTTGGTATTAAACAAGATGCCTAGCAAGATTCTCAAATAAGCCAATATTTAATACAACAGACAAAGCAACAGCTGCCAACTAAAGTGCAAAGAAGCCCCATTACTGATTTAAGAGGCATCACTCTGAAGGGAATATCCAAAACACAGCAGAACAGCACATCTGATAAACCAGCAGAGTTATAATAAACATCTATTTTTATCTGACTTGAATGCACAGTGCGAGATAAAGAGCATCACAGGCTGAACTGCACCTTACACATGCTGCGTAACCATGGCAGTTCCAACATCACCTCTGCTGATCTACTAGAAGTGGGCAGACTTTCTCTCTTTTCTTAAAGATATATTTAAATCAAGGCCCACTACCTTGCACACAAAGGCTGGCTAAACCAAGGGCACCGTGCGGAGTTGTACACCATCTGAGACCTTCCTGAAGGCAGCTGTTTTACTCACCCTAAACGAACAGCCGACTTCAGAAAAACGACATCCATCCTTGTTGATTAAGGGTGTAGAGTGGTTCTGCTGGGGAAAAAAAAAAGAAAAGAAAATAATCAAGTACCAATTGAAATGGATTCTTTTATTTATCTACAAGCAACTAGGCCACAATCCCAGCAGCTATAAATCAGGTTAATTCAAGTCAAAGCATTACCACAGCTTACAGTGTCCAACTAGCTTTGAAAATTCATTAGTAAATCAATCAAGAGTGTGGTTGATTGCAAGTTTCTTGCACCCAGCCTGGCAGTTAAGTGTCCATCTAACAGACTCCATAATGATTTAACAAACCACAGTGATCCCCAAGTAACAACCTCCCATAAAAAAGATGCCAAGAAGAAAAGTGGGCCACCGCAGTGGCTACCACCATGCACACAGCCACCCCGACCCTCTTCCTGCTCTTAGAGAGCCCACAGAAAAGCTGGGTCCTACACCACGTCCTGGGAATGACCGGATCTGACAGATCAAACGCTCTGAGTGATGTTCAGATTTAGTCCTCTTCACAACCAAAAGCAAGTCTTCAAATATACTGCTCTACAGCATCATCTTCTTTCGCTCGTGTGGGTCTCCATAATATTTGAAAGGAAAAAACATTTCCACATTTTTGTAAGATTAAATTGAGAAGATAATTTAATAAAGTTAATTGTGGGAAGAGAAGGTAGTCAGCAGAGCTATTTTTGGATGCAAAAAGCGCCCAGATACACTGCCCTATGTGAAGGTGTTCTCTGATGTTCATTTAGTCTAAACGACCAAGTGATACTTTTATGAATTGAAATAAAGCTGTATTGCATTCACTCATCTCTTACCCACCTTTTCTTTTGATGGTGTTTCTGTTTGCACATGTTTTTGTTCCTTACATAAATTGCCTTCACATGAATGTTCCTGTCATTAAAACAAGAAGAAAAGAATTCAGTACATTATTAAAATCATTGAGCATCTTTATTTAGAAGTCTTCGAAACAAAGCTCATGTTTGAGAATGCTTTTCCCATTTTACAGAAATGGGGATTTGGGAGGCTTTTCTGCAAGAAATTCTGTGTTATGGAAGAAAAAGTTTACAGTAAGTTTCCTGCTTTTGTCCTGGAAGGTGTGGATTTAAGGAAGAGATTCTCCAGATGCAATACCTGTTAAGTGAAAGTACAAAGTGTGATCTCTGGCTTATGAGGCCCAAAGCTCTTGGAAACTACTTACAGATGCTTTGTGAGGTCACCCTGGGAAATGTGATATAAGATTGGCAATGTACTAGTCTTGCCCACTTCAAACCATAGTTACGTGCACACATATGCGTTCATGCACACATATATATATGCATTGACATGCAGGTGGATTACAGAACAGAAAGCAAATATACAGGAAACCCGAATATAAACTCTTCTTGCACTGACTTCATATAGTTTCCTTAATGTGCAGACCCTTCTAGCATCCTGCTTATTAACATTTTGAAGGCTGGAATCCAAATTTTCCATGGTGATGTGCTAATGCAAAATGCATTACCGCTAACACGGGACTTCCTGCCATTTCTGGCTCCAGAAGGGTAAAGCAATCCTCCTGCCATTGGTTCACACAGCTGTAATATGTGTATTTAACACAGCAACTGTCAGCTTTCAATTCATACTGTTCAGGGGAGCCGTCTTTAACCTTTACAAACACTTTTGCATGGCAGTACATTTCCTATAGCAGTCTAGAAATTTTTTGATAAAGCCACTGCAGCAACCCTCAAGTCTCCCCTGCAAAGAGTCCGAAGGTTTCTCTTTCCACCCTCAGAAATACAGCCACACGTTTTTCTCACTCTCTGACTCATTTCTAATACTCTGTACCTTAGCTATTGCACAAAGTGTGCCTTTATTTTCTTCCTTTCTGCTATTTGACTACTTTAGATTGCTGATTTCTTGAGGGGGGAGAGGGGCCGGTAAGAAGTGTCTTTAAAATATAGAAATGCAAAAATCACATGACCAGTAACTGATTGGCTCAGAGGGAGAGAGCAAGAGCAGTGCCCCAAACTCACTATTTGCTCCCAGAGGATTGTGGATACATGGAATACACACAAATAATCAAAATTTTTATGCCACGTAACTGCAAATTTAATAAAGCAGATCATGTAACCAGCAAAACTTCAATTTTACAAATCCTAACTAAGGCAGGCAGAGAAAGATCAACATCGCAAGGCCAATCCCCTGCTTGGTTGCCAAGGTTTCCTAACCAAAAAATTAATTAGATGATAGCTAGCTGGAATGCGTGGGAGGAAAACAGTTCTTTATTGCAGGAAAATGAAGCTCGCTGAGGTGGATCTGCCTCTGAAAAGAGAAAGGTGCTCAGGGAAGGCTCCTGCAGCTCAGGTTCCTCCTCCCGGCTGCTGCTGCACTTACACAAGGCTGAGAGGGATTAAGTGTTGCCACCTTCTGGTATTTACGGTCTCTCTGAAACACACACTGGATTTAGCACTGGTAAAATGTGCCTGGGTCCAGATATTCTTCTCGCTCTCTGTGTAAGAGTCAGTAAGGTATGAAGAGCACATGCAAAAGCTTCCCAAGAAACGTGTTTTAGCAAGAGCGCTTTGTTCTTACTCCAGAGGGACTGTCACCCCCACGTTGAGTAACTCTTACAGCGCAGTATTTGGAAAGGCATAAACTTGTGACAGTTGTGACATGCAAAGCTATCCACTGCTAGCCACTCCAGGCTACGTTTTTGAGATACAACCCTCCTGCCATGTAGGTCTTATATCACTATGCCCCATTCCAGGACAAAACTCCAAGGCTGGCAATTATTCTCTTTAAATCACCTGGAATGAACAATACTCATTAGGCTACACCCCAAAAGAGTGTCGCCCCAGCAACCTTTTTTGTGATAACAGAGCCCACGGGGTCAGAAATTAGGTGGGTTTGGGATGAGAAGTTTTTCAGAGCTTTCAAATCCAAACACGCAGAGCAGCATTAGCAGATGTGGGGCAGCTCTCACTCATGCTGCTATTGCTTTGCTCCAGGAGTTTTTAATTACAAAATGACCTAAACCACAGACGATGCAGTTCCACCACGAGGCAAAGCAGTGTGCCACTGAAGCTCTATCTTTGGCGATCTCTTCATATAAGAACATAATTATCTATCACTTCTCATCTGCCCCACCACACCATTTCCTCCTTCAGCAACACAGCAGAGTTTCTACCAGCTCACTTCATGCCCTCAGACCACTCCCAGAACCTGTACCATGCTGCATCTACAGAAATGGGTAAAAATCCAGAGCACCTTTCATTTAAGTTAAATTGAATGTATAAAGGTACTTAAAATCTGCAAGTTGGTAACACATAACGTTGCCCTGCCACCGTAACTTTGAGCATCGACTGAGAGTGTCATTACTTTCAAGAAAGAATGCAATAGGTTTAGTAACACAAATTTAAAAGTTTCATGATCAACTACATTCTTGTGCTAAAAAAGTTGTTTTAAAGGGGATTTTGAGCAAATGCTGGGGACAGAGTAGTGTTAGCCTGTACAGGTACACACACAGGGTGTGTACACATATGTTTTGCAAGTCTTGTCACAACAGTGGGAAAGACAACTTAAACATAAAAAAATATAAATTAAATATGTTTAAATAGTCCCTGAGAAGTTTCTGGCAGATTCAGAGTATGTTCTTCCTGGTCTACATGAACGCTGCTGCTAATTTGGAGAGTTATACCTGATCATATCTATCTGACAAAAGCCTGCCTTACAAATCCGTGGGCAGTTTTAGTTTGAATAAAACTTCAGCCGCTTTCAAGATCTCTTCCCTGCCGCTGTCTGTGCTCTTCTGCTTCTTACCTACCTCGTACTGGGACACACACTTTGAGACAGGAGCTAGAACACGGGCTGCCCAAGGCCTGGGTGAGCACACAGGTATTTCCCTCTCTGTAACGTCACAAGCAGACTATCAAAATACAGCTCATTTTCCCCTCCAACACAAGCAAGGAAAAATTAGCAAACTCAGGAAAATTAAATACTCTCCAAGTGCACTAGCATTCCTGAAATCGGGATGAAAAACGTCACGATAGATTATTTAAGCCATTAATATAAAGCCCTCATTTGAAACAGAGAAATGTTCTTACTTGGTATTCGCTGCTGGATAAGCTCCGCTTACACTTCTGACACATTGTCACGTTATTAACACATCCATTTTCTAAATGATCTGCAAGTTTCCTTCTCATCACCATGTGTCCACAGCCAGTGTGACAGGGGATTAAAGCGTATTCACATAAACTCTGATGCTCCTGGAAGTAAAAAGTTACAAACCACCATGTAAAGTGCAGATACACATTTATCTATAAAGGTTCTCCATTCTGCCAGCCTAGATCTTCACTTTGCATTTCTTCTAAGCTCCAGTGGAGTCCCAGTCCCCAGCGTTACCGAGATTACTGGTGAAAAATTCACCAACTTTACTGGGGCTTTTTTGTTAACTCTTAACTTAAAAAAACCCCAACAACAAACAACTTTTGATAAATCTAAACATGAGGTCTCCCTTGAACTGTTTCTAATGCTTTTGTTTGAAAACAACATGATCCTGGTCCCAGCTTTTTTCCTTGTCCTACAGGATGCGTAACTTTTAGCCTGGGGGTTTTGGGGATGGGTTTTTTTTGTTTGTTTTTGTCTTTTTTTGTGGGGTTCTGGGTTGGGGTTTTTGACCCCCGGGACCATCCTGCTCTGGCTGGTAGGATGAATGTGGTTCGTCTGCTGCCACAGCATAAAAGAGTGGACATCTGACACCTCCTACGCAACAATTAGGACAGAACCCTTACTTATATGCAAAAATAACTTTAAAAATGTTTCCTTTTCATTATTTGCATCCTCTCAACAAGCAAAAATATCAGCATTACTTCTTTCGTAACTACACCTAACGGGTCTATTTTCTGATTCTTAAATACACAGTATTTCAATAAAAACTATTTACACTGACCTCTTTTACCGAAGCTTCTGTAGGCGCTGTGTCACAAGTGATTTTGTCTTTAAAGGGAGATGACTGTCGCCTACAGAACAGGCTCAGAAATGCCAATTTGAATCACATGCCTAACTCTCAAATCAATTTTGCCATGAATTCATGCTGAGAGGGGCTCCAATTCTCAAAACTACGAAGCCAAGCAAACTGGGTAGATTTTTTTCCTTAAGGAGGAATGAACTCAAATAGAAAATTTGCGCAAAATTAGCAAAGAAAAGGCAGCAGCACCTCAGATGCTTATTGGATACACAGTCACACAAGGTCCACAGCAGACTCCCTGTCATAAACGCAGAAAGACGCCGGTTTCTACACCAGGGGACCAAAGTAGAGCTGCTTTAATATCAGAATTATCTGCGTTTTTTCATTATTCTAATTTGCATGGCAGATGCACAGATCTTGCCCATTTAAACATTTGACCTGGGACACTTGACATCAGTTTGCAATTATGAGGAACACATTGAATCAACAGGAGTAACTGACGTGGGGGCAAATTATTTCTCCTATAAAAACATACTAAGGATATTGCCCATAACAAAGTCCTGGAGACTGAACTATTCTGGTCTGTCGAAACCTACTTGCATTTAAGTAATAAGTAAACCCACTGGAAAAAAAAATCATAGTTGATGTAAATTTATGCAACGAATTTCACAGTCATTCAGGATGTTCTGGATTTGCTCAAAGCCCTACTAAAGGTAATGGCATGTTTTTAGACAGTCTGTTGGTATAAATCACAACACTTTTGCTGATTCTGATGTTACATTAATTTGTGTTTGCTGAGAACCTACTTTCATTGTCTTTCTGTCCCCATTCAAGTAAGAGCGCATGTTAATTTAAATAAACTGCCTTTAAACGTACTTCAAAATTCTTCATGATACCAGACCAACTGCATCCAAGGGTCACGCAGTGTACTTTGAGTTCAGAAATCTCTTTATTAATGGCAGCATCACCAAAAGCCTGGAAAGTAAACACAGTAAGGAAAAAACACTGGTCAGAAAGTACTCCAGCATTTTTGACATAGGAATAAGGTGACTGTCAGATCTTGATAAATCCCTTAATTTTTTTAAATTTACTGTATTTCCATAAGACTCTAACCTAGCAAGTTAATCCTAGTGTAGAAGAAGCCCAAATAATTATTAAATAATTTCTTTCTTATGGTTCAAAAATAAACTATTCGATGTGACATAAATTCACTGAAAATATGCCTAGCCAACTACAGCTATTATTTTAAGTTTCTTTTCACAGAAGCCTGAAATATGTCCCATGCAATGAATGTGCTGACAGGACCCGAACTATAGGGTGCTGCCATGTGCCACTCTTAATGAATGCCTTTCATTATTGGGGTCATTAACACCTCCTAAACGTGCTGCAGAGAGGACTTGAGACTGTTCTGCAGTGAGAGTGCATTTCGCAGACTGTAGCTGTTTCCATTTAGTAGGGCACTGTGTGCTAAAGAAATGTAAACCATATGTGAGTGGGGTTTTTTTTTGCAGTACATAGATTTTTTTATTAAGTTGACCATGAAAAATTGTATAATTATTATTATAATACTGAAACACTACACACTTTTAAGATTACATCTTGCACGATCAAAATAGGTACACTGACACAAGAACAAGCCCTCCTAAAGGTAATGGCATGTTTTTAGCTACTCTGGTGGTAAGTACCCGACACAGAGGACTGCAGATTTCCCCTGTGACACCACAGAGCAAGGCAAGAGCTGGGGGGGTGGAAGCTTTACAAAGAGAGGGAAATATTTACAAATGATGCCCACATTTCAATAGAGTCACTGAGATTCTACACAACGAGCTAAAAAAAAAAAGCAAACAAAATTATCAGAATCAACATTCCTCACTGTTTTTTTTTCTAATCTAGATACAAGATGTTTGTACTTACCTACATTTGTCATATTAGATCACACAAAAGAAGCACAGTCAATTCTATGAATGGGAACAGTGAGATACATTTCTATATGCAGAGTCTCACAGAAATTCATTTCCTATTCTCAGCCTGCAAAGTCCAGAACTTTGCACACAAATTGCAAACAACTCCACAAACAAGGAATTAAAAAATAATCATGTAGGTTGTACAAAACCATGTACGGCTCCATCTGTGGATATGGTTGAGTGTATGTAATGGGAAAGTGTATGTAATGTATATGGAATATGTATATGTATGTATATGGAAGAGTGTATGTAATAAATTTGCAATCAATGTCCAATTAGTGAAAGCATACCAGCCCCATCCTCTAAAACATTCTAGTCTAATTTATGAGTAAAATCAAAGAAAAGAAATTCAAGTTATCAGGCACATGGTGGCTTTTTCCCCCTGTGTCATAAGAGAAAAACTCCAGGAATTTCCTGACATTACAAAACAGATCATTTAAAATATATTTAACTACAGGGACAGTCCCAGCAGTGCATGGGTTTCTTACTGCTGTGTGCATTCCCTGTGCTTTTTGTTTCACACTTGTAGTTGCTTAATCATTATGGACACTACTCAGTAAAAGACAAGGCAGGAAATCTTCATCTCTCCTTTTATCCACGGAGGTCACCGCTTCAAAACACTCACCTGAGCCTCTGCCCTCTTATCTGGGACCTCGAGTTTGCACAGAACTTCTTTAGGGACCTGAGTCAGACCCTCATACAGTAAATGGGGTAACTCTCACGGACATAAAAGTGCTCTGGGACAAACAGAAGGAAACAGAAAATATTTCTCTCTAATTTCGTAAATTGTAGCTGCACATCTCCCCTCTGCCATTTTAGCTATTTCAAAGGAAGATGTTGGTGGAGGGGCCGCTGCCGTTGATCACAGGTGGTTGTTGTGGCACACACACCTGCCCAGTCCTGCCTGTCCCAGAGTTGCCTGTGACACAGTGGAGGTCCCCTGCCATGTCCCATCCAAGAACCGCTGCCAGAATCCCTGACCCACACAATGTGTATCTTAACGGCCTCTCGCTAAGGGAGGACTCTGGTCTACAGCTCATGTGGTCGGGAAGACCAGCTGAGAGCAACAAGTTTAACAAACGGATCTATCTGACCAAAAGCTTTCCAGGATAAATCTAGTGGTCTGGCTAAGGTTGGCCAGCAAGGGGAGAGCCCCAAGTGATTCCTGCTCAGTTCAGAGTAGAGCACTGTCCCCTGAGCCAGCCCCATGAATGGCAGCAGATTGGGTGTGAGCAGAGGCTGGGGAGGATGCCCCCACTCCTCTGACTGATTTCAGTGACAGATGTAGATGCCCAGAAACTGATACTGATGAACAGCATCACGGTACGACTTGAGGTATATGTCGTATAGGAAGAGATCATAAATTAATAAAGTGTAATAGGGAAGGGATGGGAGTTAACACAGAAATAGATCTTGGGATAAGCTGAGGCAAATACACATCCTGATAGGGCCTCGCTTTTCCTTGTGTAGGTATCCTATTTAAAGTATAAGCACGTAAACAGACAGCATAGGAAATAAACATTAAGCAAAACCACCACAAATGTAAAGCAGAGATTATCAGGAATAGATACAAAGAATAAACCGGCTAAATAATCGTCATTATTCATGTTGTTTACAAACTCCGACGGTTTATTGTAAGTTGATCTATACAGGCAGATCCTCATGCCTTCGAGGTGACTGACTTCATCTGGACTCTCACCAGGCACAAGAACCTGCCCAGGCAGATCAGCCGGCAAAAGCGGGGCCCCGTTCACAACCACCCACCCACAGATTTTGCAGAAAGTCCCGGCAGACTTAGTGAGAATCCCACAGCAGAGAAATCCCAAAGTTAGAAGAGAACTGACAGTCAACATAGAATAAGAAGTTCATAAGGCTTTAGTTGTACCTATTTGTGGTTACATGATACATGAAATTCTGTTACTGGGAAATTGCAGAATTGAGGATTTTTTCTGAGATATTACCAAGTTCAGCATCAACTGCAGATTCATTATTTTGCTGCAGCCGCTTTCTAAACTTCACCTTTTACCTCGCTGCCTGTTGGATTTCAGTTTTCCTTAACAAATTTAGACAGAATGTGTGTCTCTTTACATTTCTGCATGTAGTCAAAAAGGAGGGAAAAAGACAAACTGGGACTGAGCCTCATGATCCAGTTTTGCATTCGGGATACAGAACTGTGCAGTGCTCTGCCTGGAAAATCACACAACAGCAAAAGAGATCTGCACTGTTAAATTACAGCTGAAACATTTGCCAGTGCGTAGTTTCTATCCACTATTATGTTCAGCTCTATCTTTTCCATTATTTCCTCCAGATAACCCTGGCTGTCAAAATACTTTGTAGGCGATTCCGCTGGCCAGCTGGCCGACACTCTTTTTTTTCGTTAAGTATTTCTTCTTAGGGATGCTCCACCTGTAAGTTTGGTAACATTTGGAAGGGTACAGAGAACCATGAGATTTGAAAATCCATTAGGATACCTACTGAGGATAGTAAGTAACAGCTAAGACAAATTATTACAAGTAGGAAAGCACCAGTTACTTTGAGACAATAAAAAGATCATTAGAAGGAAGAGTGTGAGATTTTATCTTGCAGAACCTGACAGACTTATATAATCCTAAGGCTGCCGTTATACTTTCTTAAATCAAAAACTGTGGGAAATCCAAATGACTAAAGAATAAATTGGAATGTGTAACTATCACTTGCCATCATGTTTTATATTATTCTCACCCAAACTGTAGTCCAGTGATGATTATAGAGGTGCCCAGAGAATGGTTAATGATAAATTTATGAACCGTGAACTACAACTTACCCTTTCTTCTGCCAACAGGCTTCCCTCACTTAAAGTGCTGGGATCTTCCTCTTTACATTTCTGGCAAATCGCATTTTTGTTGGTTCTGGCAAAAAGAAAGAAGAATGAAATGACAGTCAGTTGGTGTATTGTAATTTAGGATCTCTTTGTATAGACCCCGACACAAATAAAAACATGGAAATTGTAATTTTTACTCAGAATCCATAGTCCTTGTTCGTCAAAGGGCCAGTTCTTGAACACACTGACGTCAAAGAACTCCTGCTGTTCTGTTCTTCAAGACTAGGACTAGGCCCATAAATCTTACCTGTATCGCAGCAAAATAAGAGCAGCCTGGATCATAAAAAAGAATAAAGCTGGGAACCTATTTATCTCATGAATTATGCAAAAAAGAAAAAAAACCCAAACATGTAGGAAAGGTAACAGGAGAACTAAAGTCTTTTAAAACACAGAAAATGCCCATTTTCCCAAGACAGATATATAGACTTCAAATTACAAAGATCTAGTACAACCAGTGCAGAATTGCGTTCTAGAGAGCTAACATCCCACTGCACCTAAAAAAGGTTTTGATCTACTCTCAAAACAATTAGCATAGAGTTTTATATAGGAAAAGTGAAAAATAAAACTTTACTAGAGGTGTTATTTCATTCCCTGTGCTGTTTAGCATCCAGGCAAATAATGAACTAACACAGACCGAGAAGCTCATCAGAAAATCATTCATCTGACCAGAGCACAACTGATTTCAAACTGTACTAATTAGCTTGTTTGAGTCAGTTTCCCATTTGTGCTGTTAGACTCCAGTGGGAAGATGTAACAATTCCGGTTATGTTCTGCTGACAGTTTTCTGAATTTATGGTTTATGCAGCTTCATTAAGGGGCTTTTTTCTCGATTTACAGTAATGGATTTATGTGAGTTGGTCAAATACATTAATTTCAATACATTTTTACATTATTATACATCGATATTCAAATCACAAATGGTCAGTGCATTGACTCAGCTTTTTGGGTGCCCCACACTGATCAGAGCAGGGATGAACTGGCACACACAAACTAGCTTACTGACAGCACCCACGAGAAAGCACAGTAGCAGGCTTTAGACTTACTTAGCCAGTACTAAAGCCCAGTCACTGAGTCTTGACAGCTGCAGTTTTCCAAAACATCAAACCTAAGTCAGCTCATATTCATGGCACTGTACTGCAATTTCACCTCTTGACCTGCAGGCATACACTGTCTGCAGACATAACCTTTTCCAAAAGGCTCTGGATGAAGGCATAATTGTTGGAAGAAAAGGTGGGATAGAAGCAGCTAATCAATCAAAGCAAATTCCAGCCTTAGCCCTTGGTTTTCATGTTCTCCAGGACAATGGCTGTCATTAGTGACATTGTCACTAATGGCAGCAGCACCTTAACATGTAGTGACCCAGCTGAGTTATTAAAAATAGAACTCTAAGATAATGTTCATTTAAATCCTGTAACATCACTTATCGCTTCTTCCAGTGTTGTTAACATACACATAGAAAAACTGTCATCTGTCAAGCTCAGTAACAAGAAGGAAGTGGAGAGTAGCCCACAGTCCACCGCAGGTAAGTGCTACCGACGGTAAAGTGACAGTGGTCCAGTGGCAGGCAGCCACAGACCCATGTACGGAGCACAGTGGCATGATGCAGCTCTCGGGAGCGCTCGTAGCCACAGAACACACCACGGCGGTGTGACCCGCTGTAGCAAGGACCTACCGTACAATCCAGGAGAGGCAGGCGGAGCAGTACCTGTGCCCACAGAGCGTTTGCAGGGCCTTCTTCAGAATGTTATTGCAGTTGCTGCACAGGTACTTCTGATCAGGCACATCCTCACAGATGTTAGCGGGATATCCAAAAGGAAACTCGTTTTCATCAGGAGAAGAGCTGGGGCCATTCTGCGGGTCTCTGGTTGTTTTCTCAGCCATCTGAAGTAAATGACTGTCGGAGATAAAGAAAAAAAAAAAGTGTTCAAATAAGCAGGCACACGCTGACTTTAATGTGAGAGAATATATCAGGCATCAAAGGCCACAAGCAGCTCCCAACCTGAGCAGTAATCTAGTGATCTGTTTGAGTCTGTAGCTGACATGCCTGACTAAATGTCACAGTGGGGTTTGACTAGGTACCAGCAGGAAATTACTGTACAGATTTAAAATTTCCCTCAAACACAACATGAAAATGGACATTATATTATAATGAAGGGCTGGGGTTTTCTTTCCAGAGTTTTTTAGCTTGTAGAAAGATGAAGTAAATACTGCCATCATCTTACAGCTACAATCCCAGCGGTCCACACCACACAGAAGTGTTTCCTGTAGAGTAAATCCCCAACCACCTTCAATTCCCAGCAGCCAAACTTCGTGATTACGCTTCATAGACACAGAAACCGAACAACCGATACGTTTACAGTGACTTTCCTGAAGTCACAAAACCAGTGGCGAAATGAAAAAGGAAAACTCAAGTCCACAAAAAGCTTAACACTTGTGCTCTAACCAGATACCCCCTGAGCCACACACGCCAAGGTGTCGCGCACGTTCGGTATTGGGTTTGGTTAACAGGAGCTGTGCAGTTGAGTATTTTTTGGAAATACAACCCAAACTGATGCAGGTGTCTCCACAGCCGCTTGGAAAGTTCAAGAAAAGTTTTCACCCAGGGACCTGGCACAGTTTGATTGTAACAATGCCTTTATAAATGTATTTTTTTCCCAATATAAATGTATTGACACACAATAACCTATCTCAGTATTACCAAAAGAAATGCTGACTGAGAAGTCTCTCAAAAACTGAAGCCAGGCTGCCCGGGCAGGGGGACAGTGGTGTGACTGCCATGGGGGGCACGGGGCACCCCCTGCATTTCCAACACTCCTCTTTGAACAAACAGCCTGTCTGAGGCGATCCCCTTGGTTTCTCCAGGCATTTGACGGGGAGCTTAGCAACAAACGCAAGGGCCGCTCAGCCTGCCAAGAACCATAAATTAAAATCTAATGTACGCTAAAGGGGAACCCGCCGGTTAACGAAGCTGCCTCAGAGGTGTCGTGGGCCGGTACCCAGGTGAGGATGGGGCAAAGGAGAAACCACCCGGTGTCTGCCGGAGCTCTGGCCGCGCTGACAGGGCCCGTCGCTCCCGTGGGGCTGGACGCCCACCCCCGCGGGTGTTTTACCCCCATAACGCCCGGTAAAACCGCCGCCCTGGGGCAGGGAGCGGGTGCGTCGGGCCCCGGCTGGGCTGGCACCCTCCATCCCCGGCTCGGCAGGGCGGAGAGCCGGCGGGCGGGCAGGCAGTAGCGTCCCCGGGGGCGGGCACCCCCCCTGCCCTCCGGCTGCTCCCCGGGCCGCGCTGCGGAGGCCGGGCCCCTGCCCCCGGTGAGGCCGAGAGGGGCCGCGGGCGGTGTCCCCTCAGCGGGCGGAAGGCGCCCGGGCCGCGGGCGGGGCCCGCTCTCCCTCCCGCTCCTCTTACCTGAGCCCGGGGGCGGCCCAGGCCGCGCCGGGCCCCGCGGCGCGGAGCGGAGGGAGGGTGAAGGGTGAGCGGGGCGGTGCCGGGTGTCGAGGCCGCCCGTGCCGCCGGCAGAGGAAACGCGACCGGGCGGCTCGTCTGAATCTCGGCGACTGCTGCCTCGCTCAGGCCGGGAGGAGCGGGAGACCCGAAACGCGCCTCCGGGGCCGGGGGAGCGCGGCCCGGCTCCAGGCCGTCGCCCCGGGCTGTCCCCAGCTCCCGGGGAGGGGTGGCCAGCACCGCGGGGACAGGGATGGGGAACTGACTAAGGAAAGGCCCGAAAGAGCAAATTCCCCTCACTCCAGGGCAGCTGAAATGGAGAATGTGCGTGGCTGGTTCCTGAAAGCGGTGTGGTTATGGCTCTCCGAGCCGGCGACCCGGGTTTGTCACTCAGACAGAAACTCCTGTCTGTCCGGAGAAAAATGCCCTCTCCACACCTCTGCCCGCTCGGGGAAACCCACCGCCCCGGGGTGGCTGGATTCTCCTTCTGAACCCTACAGGAACCCTCCGGGGAGCCTCCGCCTCCCCCTCCGGCTGCCCTCAGCCGCAGATCATATTTACAACACAAGGCTAAAAGTTAAGTAATGTATGCAAATCCTTTTAAGATGCTCGCAGTGCAGTAAAGATTTCTACAGAGTAAAGTTTCACTATCAGAAGAAGGTCCTCTTTTCCCCTGAGAAATTCACTGTGAAATCACATGCTGCGACCCCATCTGCTAGGATTCGGTCAGAAGAGAGAAAGTTGCAGATGCAAATCTGTTTAGCTCTTCCTTGCGAAAGAAAATTGGGGAATACCACTGGGGGCGAGTCCTAGCCGAAAACTAAAAATAAAAAGCGGAGGTGGTTCCCTCGATGCTTCACTTGGCGTGTTACTCTGCTGCATTTCCAAGAGCTCACATGCAGGCACCTTGTGAGTGCATGAAAAATTTTGGTGATGAAATTGTGGAAGAGGAAAAGGATGTCACTCCTATTAAATTTATTATTTAAAAATTATTATTTTATTCACCACTAAGGGTGGTGAAACCCTGGCCCAGGTTGCCCAGGGAGGTGGCGAATGTCCCGTCCCCGGAAACATTCCAGACCAGGTTGGACGGGGCCCTGAGCAACCTGCTCTGGTTGAAGATGTCCCCGCTCATGGCAGGGGGGTTGGGGAGCTCCTTCCCACCCAAACTATTCTATGATTACTAAAGTTATTTTTAAAGCTTCCAGTTTAAATGCCAACATCTACCTGTGTGAGTGGGAAGACTTTCCCTACTAATACTTGCAGAATCACACGTAATCACTTCGTTTCCACTTCATTCTCTCTACTTCTCTGAGCCGTAAATGGTTTTGTAGATGATCTAAGTGCAGAGTCATCAGGGCCACGTATGAACTCAAGTGAAAAGTCTATGGGGAAATTGTGACACAGTCCGAGTAGTCCTGACAGCCTGAAACATTTGCTTTCAGTGTTTTGTGATCAGGGTTGTTAAAATTCATGGCAAGTTAATCTGGCACAAGCGGTTTCCGCCAAGATGTGAGTTAGATCCTGAAAAAGTTTTAAAAATATTTCTGGATATGGCTTTTTAAGCTTTTGGAATACAAAGATGTGTAAGATATAATTTCAGAAAGATGAGTGTTACACCAATGGGTTGGTTTCTGTTCTGCATTTATATGCCTCCTCCTTTCTCTGCTGCTGTCTTGCTCCTTTCCTTTTGCTTTGAGACTTCTCGAAAGTATTACACCTCTGTCTTAAAAGGTGCTGAATTACACAAAGAAACTAAAGATAAGTTTTTGGTACTTTCCAAACTAGAGATATTTCCTCTGGTAAATTTCCCCCCCCATGAGATCAGTTAACTGAAAACAGGATGTGGCTCAGAAAGAGATTAAAATTTGAAGCTTAACTTTATTGTAGAGCCATTTCCCCGGCGCTGAGCGTTGCAGTGCACTCTGTTACTATTTAAGGTGAACGATCATTTTTACATCCACGAAGAAAAAGCTTATAAGGGAATACATGTATATTTTTAAAATAATCCAAGGTCTTGAGATTTTTAATGAAACAGATTTCTTAGTACATTTAAATATGGAATTCAGGGTCAGATGCTAAGTGTTTAAAAGACTGTAGTCAAAGTGCAAGTAGTATTTCCACGGCTGAGAATCTCATTTCTGAGAGATGCTGGAGATAGGGATGTCTCATTCTATGAAAACATAATTTTCAGTTAATGTAAGTTATCTGGAAAAGTGCACATGTTCCTAGGAAACCCTGAAAAATTGGTAAAACACAGGAAGGAAAACTTGTCAGTAAAAGATCCAGTCCCCAGGAGATGCAGTACTTCTAGGAACTGGAGCCGAGTGCTCCAAGTCAAGATTCATGGCTGTTCATAGCTCTGATATTAAGTAGTTCTTTAACCTCTAGGCTATAACTTCTTTTCTGACTGAAGCTCCGCACGAAGTAGGAGTACAACAGGGTAGCTGTGACATTTCATCAGTTCATATTCAAGATTAAAAAAAAACAACATGAAGAATTGTGAAATTTGATATATTGTTATCCTCAGCAAACTGGACAGCTTTGCCTCAATTCAATCTCTCATCTACAATAAAATCTTTTAAAAGGTTTTTGTAATATCTGCCTGTGCCTACTACCCATGGTAGCTCTGCTTTGGTATGGTGATATCCTGAGGACCCAGCCCAACTCGTATTACAGGAGATGGAAAGTTTCCCGCTGAATTCCCTAAGAGTCAGACTGTAATCCTTAAAGAGACATCAGGAATCAATTTTTTTTTTTCTCCCAGCTCTGCCTCAAGATTTTTGCCAGATCATGTTTCTCTGTGACATAGCATTATCTTCAGCTTCCTAGTGATTAATTTATTTATTTTCCAAATAATAGATGTTCTGAAGCACCTCTTCAGCATTTGTCAGAAAAAAAGCATCCATAAAATGGACACTATATACCATTTATCTTATTTCAGTCACTCACTGCAGCAGTTTCCACAGTACAAGCCAAGGAATCACTCTGGAGAGAAGAGGCTACGGAAAACTGAAGTGTTTCTCTCTGTCACAGTGGCCTTGATGGTTTCCTATAAGCAATTCTACTCCAGAATAAAATATCGTTAAGAGATTACTGAGCCTGCCTGCGATTTTAGGCAGCCTAACCAGGCAGACCTTTCCATTAAGCAGCTTCTTGGTGACATACCTGTCTCTGTCCCTATGTCTCCGTGTCAGGACAAACATGGGGTACAGCCGTGTAAAGCCAACATGGACCAGTTTGTGACAGTTTCACCAGATTAAGCTCTTTCTGTTGCAGCCTGTCTCCATCAAGGGCTTATGCTGGTACTTGTGGTTATGCTTCTGTTTCTCTTAACGTACGTACGCAGAGCCTGAGCTAAACTGGAAAATTCTTCGCTGCTTATTTCCATTCTTAATGCTTTGGAGAGAACTCTGGGAACGGGAGCTGTGCCCAGCGGGAAACCTGCCAAAACTTTTCCAAAGCTCTGGATGTAACATGAAAAAACAACTTCAGATTCAACATCTTTTGACTATAAAACAGCTGGCAAAATATGGATATTCTATCGATAACTCAGGTCACTCCTACAGTCTGCTATAGAAGCCTATACAATTATCTATAGAAACCTATACGGTTATCAGAAAACTCAGCATATTTGAGTAGGACTAATTAGTGGAAACAGAAAAAGGAAACAACAGGTTTCTTTAATAGTATCTTCATTAATTCTTATGAATGACAAGAATTGAAGGGAGAGTGAAGGCTACAGTAAATTTCCACTAACCTTTCACAAGTTACTCATTTTACTAATAAAAGCAAAAAAAAAAAAAGAGATGCTTAGATATTTCTTTTATATGTGACAGAATCGGAAAGAGACTGACTCTGCACTAACTTGCATCTCTTTTCCACTGAGACCATAATTCACTTCGCTGTTGTAGAGTGATAATAGCATTGGGCTTATCTTTCCAGTAGTATTTTTCAGTATGGTTCATAAACCTGAATAATTTCCACAACGACACTCACAATGTCTATTTGTACCTGTATTTTATGGGCGACAAACTCGGGGAACGCAGAAATTCCGAGCGTTATCCAAGGTTTCACAGGAGGAAAATGATACTGTGAAGAAAACCAAAGCCCCCATCGAAACACTGCCACAGAAAGAAAACTCCTGAGTGTTCACAAACCAAGATGTTTTTAAGGAGAAATCTGAAGGAGAAAGGAAAATGTATTTTAAACATAGGAGAAGCCTGTATGAAAAGGATGTGGGAGAAAGCAGGCATAGAGAAAGCCGGGTCTATGTTCTGAACAGAGGCAAGCAGACTTCGTGTTTAAATTCCCGAGTAGAAAGTCTTCTCACGAGGCCAAGTATCTTGGCAGCTTTGCCAGTGATGGGACTCCAAAAGCCCATCATCACATACAAATTCCCAGCAGCGTCCTTGGAATTCGGCCAAGAAAACGAACCTTGCGACTCCATGTTGAACATCTGCATCACAAATTGGATGTCGAAAGCCCAAAGCAAGTGAATGGGGCACAAAGAGCTCAGGAAATGAATGCTCCCATCTGTCCAGGTTCAGTAACGATAGGTCATCCTGGAAGAAATCAAAACACAGATTGGCTTCGTAGCGCAACAGTTCAGAATTGTGGCAAGTTTTCACAAGCTAAGGTTGTATTTTCTTTGTGGAAAGAAATGCGCAGGAAGGAAATTCAGCATTTTTTAATCCGGTTATCTAAAATCACATCTAACATTTTCCCTTATCATTAATATTTTGCTTCAAAGCCCAGGACTGGCAGGTAGGGCCCTAGGAAACTTTTCTGGGCTACTGCCCTCTGCCGCGACTCGCCCCAGAGCTGTTTGGAACTGGGCATGGAGATTGGCGGGACCACTGCGGACATGAGGCCAGTGGACACAGACAGGGGATACACAGGAACGTGGCTTCCTAAGAATTTGCCTTGAACTCATGTGGGTTTAGATACATTCCCCCAACTTCTCTTATGAATCCAGGGAATCCTGTTAAATTACATCACAGATTAATTAGACTCCTCATGTTTCCATGGGAGGCTTCTCATCCTTGGTTTTGAGATTCCTGACCAAAACAGAAGCTTGGCTGATCCTGCCAGGTTCCTTCAGTGTCACGTGGGAACTGCGAAACGGTGAGGTTATTTAGCTTTGATAGGAAGCCACAAATGACACCAGGGACACAAAGAAGATTCCCCTGACAGCCTGGGCTGAGTAATTGTGCGTAACCACAAGCTGGGCAAGTTTCATGGAGCTTGAAGTTTTAGAGTGAAAATATATCTTTGACTACGTGTAGGTACTTGGTACAGAAAAAAAAAACCCATGTGCTGCCTCTTCAGTCACTGCATACATCCCAGGAACCAAAATCTCTGCCACAAATGTATCTCCAGACTTCTCTGTCAATGGGAGCACAGACTTTTACAAGAGTCCTTGTGCTCTGTTCTAAATTTCACCAAGTTAATGTTTTTTATTGCCTGCTTTGAAAGCTCTTATCCGACAGCAAACCCTGAACTCTGGGGATTGATGCTGTGAGTATCACCCAAGGTGGTTCTCCCCAAACCGTTGTTGAACATGGCAGGAAGAGGAAAGTTTAGTGAAAATCGGGACCAAAACACACCTCCTGACTTCCACTTCTGTTTTATAACTGTATCTCTGGATCACCCCCTTTGCACCAAAAGCAACTGTAAACATTATTTAAAACAATTATTCAATACATACTATTCAAACGTATCCCACCTGACTGGGCCTAGAACCAAAACACCTTTTAATATTGGGTAGACTGGTGACTCCAAATTTTTGGAATTACACTAATGGTGGAAACTAATACCTATTTGTACCTCATCATCAGAGCCTGGGGCTGAATATTCCCTAGGATCTTAGAGCAGTAGGCTTTTATGGAAAATTTTATGATTTGGGCAGTGAAAATGACATTTTTATGGCATATTGCTTTTTATAAATAATGAAGGAACACTGGCTAATCAGACTCTGGCAGAGACAGACAATGCAGGCACGTAGTGAGTGCGAGTCTGCAGTTACAGCTGCAGTTTATGCCCAGCCTGTCACCAACACTAGCATTTATGTCTATATATTGTAAATCACGTTTCACCAGGTATAAACCGGCACAGTGAGATGTGAATCTCCTTGTGCGTGGATGTGTGAGATGTTTATAAAATATTTTCTCTTTGGAAAGAAATTTCAATATTTACTTTTTGTGATTCAGTTAAAGAAATGCCATATCTACAGATCTCGATACCAAGTATAAAAAGTATCACTCCTCCACTGTAATTGCAACAATGCTGATTTGCATTAGCTGAGGATGTGCTCCGTGGCCTCCCAGTATAAACTGCAGAGAACATATAATATCACAGTGGAAAGAATGCACAGTTGAGGTTACTCTTGCAAAGCCAAATTAGACAATGCAAGTCCATGACAGGGCTCCTTGAAACCAGCTCACAGTGTACGAAACCCAGACTCGGAACCTCTTGCTGTTTCTTTTGGAGCACTTCTAACCGGCGCCACTGGGGCTGCTCTCATTAAGAAAAAAAATGATTTTCCATTGTAAACCCCAATTTTTGTGGTTTAGTATCTCAGCTGATTCAAAGTGCATCAAATACAACTTTTTGTTTGCTTTACTTGCGAAAGAAATTGCCATTTTAGTTGTCAAGTAGCAAATAAGTAAAGGAAATACAGCGTGAACCACAGCACCTTAGGAATAATCATGACTTCTAGCTATGAACATGGGTAAACATAACTATTTTATAAATAACCACCTGTGTGTAACAGATATTTCTTGGGTTAGAAAAGAAAGGGTTGAATATAGATATCTTTTGTTTTCTAAACTTGAATATTCTCTTTATGACAGTTGTGGCATTTAATTCAGTTTAGTATTTTCCAGGAAATCAGTTGCTGCTTAAATACGTATCCGAATTCCAAGTTCATTCAGAACTTGAAAAGCAAAATTTAGCACGAAGAATGGAATTTTGTAACGACCCAGCAATTGGCAAACCCAAACTCTTAGTTCCCAGGAGAATGAAAGAGCCAAACCCAGATATTTCTCCTAATTAGAGGTGAAAACATTATTACATATCTTAAAGATTGAAAGCATATGTAACTCCTATAAGGTGGTTTTTTACTGGAAAATAACTGATGGCCGTGCCAAATTTCAGTGTGTTCTGATGTAAGAATTCAGCAGGAGATTAAGAACACATTTTGCTGGGAGACATGCATAAACATTAACATTTACATAGACTGAAAATAAGTCTCTGTAGGTAGGGTCAAGTGAGACAATTCCTGATGGACGAACACCAAACTGGCAGCTCTCAGAGAGAGTGTGATTTTTTTAAATTACAAAATAATATTCACTCAAAAAAAATAATGGATTTCCTTCGTATGTTTTCACTCATCTCTCCCACAATCCTACTGCAAGTGAATCTACTGACCCCTGCCAGTAGATTCCACAACTCTTTGTTTGTGGAAATGAGAGTTTGATATTATTTACGAAAAAAAAAGATTTCTGAACTTGAAAGAAATCTTACTAAGGATTCAATTCTAGGATTTTGTGTTGCTCCACCCAGTGCAGGGTCCCACCTGCTGACTCAGAAGTGGCTGTGCCTGGATTGAACATTTTCATCACTACACAAAGATAGAAAATGATTTTGGTGTGATATTCTGGGGTTACATTCCCCAAATACACTGAACAAACAAGTCGGCGTGAAGAAGTAGATATTTCTCTGTTTCCAGATGACTTCAGATTCTGAGTGTACCATCAAAACAAAATAAAAATTGTGTGGTAACTGGGACTTGCATTTGCATCCCACTAGCTCATGTAGGCAAACCTGGTATTTAATACAATATAGTTTCAGGTCAGCCAAGATAGAATTATGACAGTGACTTAAAGGTATGGATGTATTAAAAAAGCAAGAATTTTAATCTGCTACAGGGATTTAACGTTCCTCTTCTAAAATTGTAGGGTATTCCTAATTAAAAAAAAAAAATAAAAAAAAATGACAGAGCACTTGTGTGGCTGAGGCTCCTTAGAGCTTGTGGCACATCCTGAGAGATTATATACACAAAGCATTTCTGCGCTGCCGGTAAAGCGATGGCCAGATAATGGCAGCGTTTGGCTCTCTTCCTGAAATCGTCACAGTAGTCGGACCTGGCACAGCGGCTTTCACAACCAGACCAAAGGAGCGCGGGTTTCATGTGTCACTACGCATAATAGGGTGGAATTAGGTCTATTCAAGTCCCTTACTAGCTTGGATCAATAGATCCATTTCTGGTTGCAATGAAATGAAGAGAGAAATCAGTTTTTGTGACACTTGGCTATCTAAAAATCAGTAAAATGCAAATGGAAACTTACAGAAATTAATATTTTAAAAAATAACTAAGGCTTTCATAGTGTTAACCCTTGGAATTCGTCGTTATCTCAGGAATCCAACCAATTCAAGTCTTACACACCTGCCAAGAATATTCAGGGAGAATCACATTAGTATAGCATCTGGTGAATTTTCTTATTCAAAGGCTGGAGTACTGTGTCCAGCTTTGGAGTCCTCAACACAGGAGGGACATGGAGCTGTTGGAACGGGTCTAGCGGAGGGCCACAAAAATGAGCAGAGGGCTGGAGCACCTCTGCTGTGAAGACAGGCTGAGAGACCTGGGGGTGTTCAGCCTGGAGAAAAGATGGCTCCAGGGAGACCTTATAACAGCCTTCCAGTACCTGAAGGGGGCTACAGGAGAGATGGGGAGGGACTCTTGATCAGGGAGCGTAGCGATGAGGGGTGATGGTATTAAATTGAAAGAGGTGAGATTTAGATTAGATACTAGAAATAAATTCTTCACTGTGAGGGTGGTGAGACACTGGCTCAGGTTGCCCAGGGAAGTTGTGACTGCCTCATCCCTGGAGGGGTTCAAGGCCAGGTTGGACGGGGCTTTGAGCAACCTGGTCTGGTGGGAGGTGTCCCTGCCCAGGGCAGGGGGTTGGAATGAGATGATCTTTAAGGTCCCTTCCAACTCTAACCATTCTGTGATCTGGGAAATATATTAAAAAGGAATCAAAGTATGATGACCAAACTCGGTTATTTGACTATAGCGGGTCCAGCTTTCAGAGGTTATCTGTGCATATCACTAGGAGCAGCTCTGAAGTTCACCTCGGAGACTAGTTTGATCATGATATGCTGTTATGTCAATAAATGACAATAAAAATCCTGTTCATACATGGCCCTTGGCATCTTGCCAGAACTGACAGACGAGGCCGAGTCAGCTCTGTTCTAGGAGACGCAAGAATAAATTTGGAGTAAATTACACAGCTTTCTGGGCAAGTGCAGGAATACGGAGGCAGCCCAGTGATGCCGCATAGAGGGGCTGGCTGGCCTTTGGGTAGACTGAAAAAGTGTAGCAGTCAAATACATGTTTTTCTGGAACCACTAAAGCTATTACCCTGTGATTCAGAGCCTGGAACATTTGGAGACTTGCACACCATGTATATAAACAACCAAGGAATAGAAAAACACTGTGTACAATTCAGATATAAAAGGACCTTTCTGATGTCCAGGATCCCCAGTAAGCATGGAAGTACAGAATGTGTTTTGAAATAATTACCATTTCATAACACAGATGAGTCATCTAAACTGTGATTATTCCGAGAATTTCCATTTTTGCTGGGATTAATCCTGTGAGTTGCTTAGTACCTCAGAACTCTCTGACTATAAGTCACTAAGGTCAGTATGGTAGTTGATTCTAAAATGAATCTCACATCATTGCCATCTTCTCTTCTCTTACTAAGTAGACCTGCTGGAAATCTGCCAACGTAATTTGCACGTGTGAAACAGATGCAGACATGGAGGTACCTTTCCCTCACATGGTTTTCGTATGAAAGTCGTGCCATGCCACATGAGGAAGGTAAATCTTCCTACATTGGTATATGACACACATCCATACCACACAGGGCTAAAGATCTATAAAAATATACACATATAAAATACATATATTTAAAATATTTTAATGATCTCAGTGATATATTGGATAGATAATTCTGCATAGAAACAGACACACAACAAATAAGATTAAAGACATTATTTTAACTAATGACTGCCAATTTGATACTTAAGTGCAGCATTTTTATACATAATTTTTAAGTTAGGTTCCTAGGTCTTCAGGAACAATACAGCCTTTTTGTACTTGTCTCACCAAAAATCAACAGAACAAGTTTCACAAGTCATCTGCGAAAATGAGACATGCCCCTTGGCATTTCAAGTTTTTAAAGCGTAATTTACATTTCAAAAATTACACTTCTGAATAAGCCAACAGGACCCAAGGTTTGTTTTGCACAAGCCATGAAGACCATATCTGTCTTTGTGATTTCATCTACTTTAAGACTGCTTGATAAAGTCAGCATTCTTTCAGATGTCTCTGTTTTGTCATTAGCAGTTAATAGGCAAATGTATTTGGCCCTGCTATACGTACATTGATTAGGGTTAAGGGATACGGCTGTAACAGAGTTATTTCCCTGGAGATTATTTCTTTGTAACCCATTCATATGAAATAGTATTTCCTACATTGTTCTCCTAGATGTTAACTGTGACTTACCTAATATGGATCCGATTGACTTGAATGAAGAAAATTCTTGTTCATATGCTTGGCTATAATTTTTTCAATCTCTTTGCTCTTGGTTTCATCTGGTTTTACCTAGCACATAGCGTGGATACAAAATTGGTAAACAGATTAATACAAATCTCGTAAACAGTAGTGACTACAAGCCAGAGCAAGGGTATATTAAGGATATAGACAGAGTTTAAATTAAAGCTCTTCAAAGCCACTTTAGCTACTCCATGCAATAAGAATGGGAATTATTTTAACTAACTGATATCTTAGAAGTGTGACCCGTGGTTATGACATCTGAATAGAATTAAACCTTTTTCATACAATGACATCATTGTGCTTTAAAGAAATCTTCAGGTTCCACCTTACTAGGGACAGTTGAATCAGTATCTCTGTGATTATAATTAGATGTGAAAAACAGGAGTTTATGAGAAGATATATCACCCTTGAGAGATAATTAGGTCTCATAACACAGTTACCCTCACAACAGTATTGTGCAGTTCAGAAGCAGAAATGGTTAAAGGTGGATGGCCAGACAACCTCACTAAGCATTAAATGTACTCTCTGCAGTTTGAGTTTATATCCAGCTATTGGATACAGCATTATCTTCTTATGCCTCTTAGAAAAGTTTGGAGGATTAAAAAAACCAAACAACTCATGGAGCCAAAATTAAAAATTGCATCATCTGTGACTATCTTCTTTCCACACACTAAACACACTGGATCAAGGATATTCCTAAGAGAGAAGGAAAACAGTAATTTTAAAGTTCTTGGATGTGCTGCTTTTGGGCAACCACTCAATAAAAATAAAAGTGTGTGCAACTGTACTTTCTATCAAACTCCCTTCTCAGTTTACTGGGAACCAAGCTGATTTGTGCCAGGAGCTGTGAGAAGGAAATCTGGCCCTTCATCGGCCACTTCCTGGAGGGAAGGCAGGCATTTTAACTGTCCATTTCAGTCATGAAATGCTAAAGTAACATTTGTTGTAAATCTACCTAAGTTACAGTAGACATTGATTCAGTCCACTGTTTCTTAAAATACAAATAATGAATGGCACGCATATTATTTAGGACTTTTCTTTTTTTAAACAAGAAAGCAGAGCATAAAAATAGCATACTAATAGCATACTTAAATGCAGATCAAAAATTTGAAGGACTGCAGTAAGGATTTACCTAACCAAACCAGTGAGGAAGCTGGAAAAATACTGCCTTGTTCATTCCCAAAGCATACACATTTAAATTGTGAAGACATGAACTGAATTAAGAGTAAAGATGAAAAAAAAGCAATAATTGGTATTCTCGAATAGGCATCATTCCATATGTTGCCTAAAAATAGAGCCTCTGGGGACCTGGCTCAGAAATCTTGTTCTGTAAATCCTCTGGTGCTGCAGGTTTACAGGAACAGAGACTTCAGGAGAGGAATGAGGCTGAAGGAGCGTAAGAGTGAGAAGACGGCATTGCAAACCGAAGACTACTATGGTGTCAGCTCTTCTGAATTTAGAAACAAGTTGCCCTTCTATGGTTCTAGATTTTGTTTTATTGGTTTTCACTTCCCTAATTTCTGTTCCTCATACTTATTTCATACAGGTTTTGTTAGTTTACGTGTTGTTTCTCTGGGCTGCTACTGCACATATTTTGCTACTGATACTTTTTAGCATCACAAGATTTCTTCATGCAAATGATTTACATTAAGCATCCCCACTTATGCTTCTAGATCAAAGTCTTTTACTGCGAGACTAACAATTTTGAGAAACTCGCAATGTAATTATCAGCACAACATACAGAGTGGTAAGAAGTTTTTGAAATGAGCTGACAGTACAAAATTAAACCCCCCAGTAACCTCATCTGCTGAATACCCTCCATGCTAAAATCACAAACTTCAGGAAATTCTAAAATTAAAACATCTCCTGTTTCATATAATGTTTTAACTTGTTGCTTGTCACTCTCTACACGCTACCAGGTACATGATACACTTGCTAGAAAACACACAGGTTAATTCAAGAAAAGGAGGTCTTTGTTAGGCTGAATTTCCTTATTTCTGTGGTTTTAAGCTGCATTTAGACTACATTATCTCTGTAAAAGGCAGGAAGCAGCACTGAGGTACATTTCCCATTCTGAGTTCTCAAATATTACATTTCTCCACTGGAGAAAATGGGGTAACTGTGTGATTCTTAAAAGGAGTAGTGCACGCTGACCTGTTGGTTGTACAACTGTTTGCAGCCTCTCTTGTGCCCAGGACTCCACACTCACCAGGAAAGACTTTGCATCCTCTGACTGCTCTTTATCACACAGCCCTGACACCGGCGCCATCTCTGGTAAGCCTAGTATTTGTCCAAGAATCTCAGAGGTTGTGGGGTGGTTAATCTCTCACAGGCAAATTTCTTTGACAAATAATTTGGGTGACATGAAGAAAAAAATTTTGCCAGCAGACATGAAATTAATATTATGGCACCACACATGAAAATAAATACATACTTTTTTCCATCCACTAGGAAATGACTGCATCGTTCTCAGTTGCTGAACTTTTGAAAAATGTCTTTTAAAATATTGGGGGCAGGGGAGGGCAAGCAAAGTGCTAATATTTATAGGACCTTTATGAAAATGATGTCCTTGTGCTCCCTCTGCTGTTTCTGTCACAGCGGAAAACTGGGAGTGTTTCAAGAGCTGTGTATATTCCTTCAGAGACAGTACAAAATACTTATGCCTAAATAAAAAAGGGAGTTATATTTCTTCTGGCAAAAGACTTTTCAAAAATAAAGAAGCGTGGTGTAAAAATTGAGGATAAAAAGCCATTATCTATCTGGAAAGCAAGCTTTTATGCATGATACAATGCCATGGACATACCTGGGCTTTCTTTAAACTAACATTAAAATTTGTTCCATTAAGAATAACAGCAAAATATTATTCCACGTGAGTTCTGAATATCATTGTAATTTAACTTACGCTATTGTTATTTACTATCACAATTGTTCAAACAATTTTTACCAAGACTGGAGGGTTAAGAGCCAAAATATGGTCTTCCTAAAATACAAGCAGTGAGAAACACACTGCTAGTTTTAAACTAGTCTATTTTCTGTACACAGATGGACGACACACCAACACTATCTATCAGAAGTAACACCAAATGCAAGAACATTAGATGTATTAAAAATTGGTTGAATTATCTCATATAAGAAATAATAATTAACAATGCTTGGAAAGAGGACTTACCAAACTGGTTAACAACTGAAATTCTTAGCACATCATCAATGAGCAAGGGGAAACACTAGGTTTACTCTCTCTCACAGTGGGGTTCCCCTGTATCACATGCTTGATTTTTCATCGTGGTAGCATGACTATTTTCTTTTTAATACTTAGTCTAACGCTGCCTTCTTTTAACCTTAGACTAACATTTACATTAGTGCGATGGGACTTTTCTCATATTATTTAGAGACTGAATCAGCAGCAAGAGGGTATAATTTTTACTTTTGAAATCTAAAAATCAAGAAAAGATGACATTTTCTTGATAATGTTTTTGCATAGAAAATACAACACAGGCAGCTCCACCTTTGTGAACATGCAAATTACAAAATAGTTATTGCATTCTGAATATTAACTTAAAAATACCTTTTATAAAGCAGAAGCACATTAATTTTTTTCATCACAACAGGCCTGATTTGAAGATGACATATAGGCAAAACAAAGAGCACTCCTCTCTAACATAAGCAAGGAAGACAAGGTAGCAGACCGCCCGACTTGTTTTAATATACATATAACAGATTTTGCAAAAATGAATTGAATGTTTTACTTATCTGAAGAACTTTCCATGCCAAAATGCTCTGCAAAGGAGAGTATCTTCAACACATATTAGCATCACTGAAATTTCACCAAGTATACCTAATGGTTTTTAACTTTTTTTTTTTTTGAAGGGTTATGTTTCAATAAGACATCAGATCTTAATGCTTCTAAGTGTTATTCCAGTACAAGACAGTATTTTATGTGTTTGTTTTTGCAGTCAATTCACTTCATCTGACTTCAAATCTCTTCGCAGTATTCTCCCATCCAAGCTTAAAAATCATAATTTGAACATTACTATGTTATTAGAATATGTCTATGAAATACAAGCAAAGACCATTTTTCAAGATGAACTATTAATGAAAGTTTAGTTGTGGAAAAAATTACTAAACAGGTGAGGCTTTTTTTTTTTTTTACATATATGAGATTTGTTCTATATTTTTAATTTAAAAATTCTCCAAGTAAATCAACAGCCACTGATGATGAGATCTTCAGCAAAATCTTCCATTGTATTTAAAAACTCCCGACAAAATGTACATGCTGTATTTGAAGGCCACCACTCAATCCAAGTGCTGGAGTCCAAAGGGTACTGGAATCTAAGAAGACAAAAGAAAATGATCATTTGGTGCTAAGATTTGGAGAGGAAAATGTCAAACAGAAAAAAAAAATTACAATATGAAATTGCTTGCTTTGTGTTCATAATCCTGTTTTAAATGTACGCATCTGAAGACACGTGTGTAACTATTGGTTGAACTAATACTTGAAAAATTAAATCAATTATATATTAGATAAGACTTATTACATATAAACACTTGCCACTTCACAGCACACATTAAGATTAAATCTCTGCACATTCTGATGGTAAGTTACTTACTTGAAATTGTAACCGATGCTTATCTTTAAGGCTTCTTTTCCCATGACCAAATACTGCTCTCCCGGGCTCAATTCAACATCTGTACAGGTCTTCTTTTTAACAAAGGTTATTTCATCATTTTTTTGAGCGAAAGCCTGCCCTGAAGTAGAATGTCAAGAATTGGAAAATTTCACAAAGAGAATTTCCAGTCACTCATATATGAGACAGAAAACACCAAAATGTTCTGCAGTACAGCACAGCGAAGGGATCTATTTGCCACTAGTTCTATAACAGGAAAAATTGATGATATAAAATGTACTTCTTGTAAAAGATTTTTTAAATTAAATCTGAATGGTAAATAAGCCTCATGCACATTAAACAATTTTATATTATAGTAATTATAAGGATATATTAGGTGCTTAAACTCAGAGGAAAAATGAGTGAATATCAGCTTCAGTTCCCCAGGACCTATGAGCAGTCACCTCTCCCAGCAGTAAGACAATGAGTACCCAAGAACATTCTAAAGTTCTTTCTCCCCAAAACAGAAACATGCCCAACCTTCAAAAAGCTGAGCAAAGTTAAGGCAAGGCATATCCTTGCACAGTGCCCCACTTCAGTTATTGTCTGTACAGTAAGGGAGGGCATTCTGTGGAATGAGAGATACTTAACAGCTCACAACTGTATTAACTGATTATGGAATACGTTCACCTTCTTTTGTCACATAAAAGACATTTAATGGCTTACAGTTTAGGTTTGTTAGCAGCAGCTATAACACAGAAAAGCTGTTTAAAAAACATCAAAGACCGTCCTTCTCAGGGCACAAAAGAATTCTCAAAGGCTGTATTTGAGACTACAGTTTTCTACCCTCATGAAATGACTAGGCTTGACTGCTGATTTTTGTCAGCTGCTTCAGTGGTCTCAACCAGACAGCTTTTACTCTAAATAAATGGCTGAATGGATTAAGAACAGGACACTCACCTCTTTTATAGAGGTCCAGAAGAGTCGCAGAATACTTTACAAAATAACCTTCTTCACTGCGAGATAAGATGTTCACTTTATAAACTGCAGAACAACACAAACCAAACTTTTTGTTATTCCTTGTTCCTGCAATGGGTACTAAATGACTTACAGATGCTCAGGTGGAGAATATAATGTCCCTTTACAATACTTAGTTCTGGGAAAACGATGGCTGTAGCCATACAATGTAGGGTGAAGAAACATTAACAAGTCCTACCCATGCTCTCATCTGATGCCCCACAACTTCCTCTGACCCCAAAGCCACATGATCACGTTAGAATGGTACCAAGTAAGAGAAATGCAGCGCTTATTAGCGGAACCCATCAGAGCAGGTTCATGGGGCAGCACTTACTCTTCTCTGCTCCAATATGTCACCATTATCTACTGTATGCCACTGCCAAGCCTGCTGAATTTTAATCACTAAAGATCTAACTGGAAGAAAATGTTTTGCAGCAGTAGTAAACAATTAAACATTTCAGTCAAAGTGCGTGAAACAGGTAATAACAATTCAAATATTACCATATGCAATATCTTTCTGGCATGCAGCTTCTCTCCTGGCATCTGCAGTTACAGACTGATCTAGTCTCTCCTGTGCTTTACTACACTCAGCTACATTGAGAAAGAAAAAAAATACAGTGTTAAGAAAATGTCATCACATGTCCTCAAATAAAACATCATGAACCTCGACTTGTTTGGGATAGTCTACTGTAACTAAGAAACACCGTAATTATGGGATTGCATGCTGGAACAATGAATATTTAAAATACAAAATAACACCCTCTGTCACCTGAACTTAATCCAGTCAGACATCCATGACCATATTGCATCCATTTTTTAAAATGTACCATTTTGAGAGGACAACAGCTGTGTTCTTACGAGGATTTTTTCCTTGTATTTGGTGTGGGTTTGTCCAAAGCACTACACTGCATTTTTCCACCAAGTGAAATGGCAAAACATCTTAAAAAAAGTTTACCTTCCATGCATTTGCATTCATCTCCTTCACACAATCTCACAAGCTTTTCATTTCCATAGGGGTTATAATATACAGTACACCTTTTATCTGGAAGATCCAAAAAGAAATAACAAACACACACAGAAAATCGAAATCCAAGAAGTCAGCACTGAAACTTCATGAGACAAAAGTTACTTAGCTTAAAATAACATGGATTAAAAAGCTGTTGAAGAAGGAAAAATGTACTCTTTAGGGAGGAATAAAGAGTTAAAAGACATGGAAGACATACCTGGTGCATGATATTCATATACGGTGAATGTGGCAGGATTTAGCATTCCAACCTGGAAAAGCTCACCTATTCGGAACTCGACACAGAGAAAATTATCAGCTGGCACCTATTAGAAAGACACATGAATTAAGGAGCTCTGTCGGAAACAAAATTATTCCAAAGAGTTAAAGTAGTGCTTACAGTTATGAAAAGAGTAACGTACAGAATCTATCTGCAGAATAACATGCCCATCTTTTATCTCATAATCTGCTATCAACTGATCAACTCCACTTGCAAGCTGTAGGGGAGAAAAACAGAGAAAAGTCTTTTATACAAGTTAAACATTTTTTGATGATCTTGAAGGCTTTGTAATCAGTAGCTTTAACATAATTCTGAGATGTAAAAAAGCCTTATTTCAGGGTTGCCTCTTTATAATGCTCATACTCTCACTTGGTTTTTTGGTTTTCTTTTAAGGAAATTATCCTTTTACTCATTTCATTAAGATAATAAAGAATTAAAGAGCTAATTATCTTCAAAATTATACTTGAGTCCATGTATAGCATCCTACTTAAATACTATAACTCTTAACTCTGATTGCCTTTAACTAAAAATCACATGCGTGTCAATGGGAGCTGGATGAACACAAGCACTACAGTCAAGATTCAGTTCACAAACTACAGCCAACCAATCATCAGGTGTGTACACCAACAGCATTCCTTTGTAGCTGGCAGAGACAGCATCTCCAGAGGCTGATGCGCACTCCCCTAACACAGATGACAACCACTCTCTGTCCACTCATCTTTCCAGTAACAACAGAGGGAGCCAAGATGTCAAACTTTAACTAGACACCTAGCTTTTGACGCTATCAAAATCCATACACAGACTTAAGTAGATTATTCTCATTAGTATTAGAAGTGTTTAGAAGCAATGAGGATGTAATGATATAAATCTGCACTACTGCTCTAACAGAAAAAGACGTACAGTAAATATTATAGTTCTGTCAAGAAAACTGCAGTAAAAGAAAAAAGTTCACTAAGACTTACAGTAGATAAATCTTCTGTATTTGCTTCCAATCCGCTAACCAAACCGATGTCCATCACAGCATGAGCAGACCCTGACTGCGGTTCTCTCATGCTGGGCCTGTACCTGAAATAGATTGAAAATAGTATCAGTTAAACATAACTGAAATTAAAAAGAAATCTTCAAGTGTGATCCCAGAAAAACCTAAGGAAAATTCTACCAACATTTAGACCACAGTAAACCTATAATGAAGCAAAATAGTCTAGATGAATCATTTCAGATTTATGCCAATATCATGCATAAAGAAGCTTTTCTTAATGCTTATGTTCCAGGAGAACCCACATATAAATTAAAGAAAAGCTCCCTCCCAAAAAGATCAAGACCTTTGGCTCTAAATCTGTTTACACACATATGTAAAAGGGAAGAAACTGGAAGAAAAGTAGATCAGAAGACCAGGTATAATTATTAACAAAAACATTTTAATCTCTTAAAAAAATAAAATAAACAATATAAATATGTCAGCTAATGTAATAACTAAAACAGTAACTAAAAAACCCAAAAGACCAGAAAGCCTTTGTAACATTCTTAGATTAATTTCATAATGTAGACACACAGGGCATTTGCTTTTTGCACAGCTCCAATTTCTTAACACGTCAGCTGGCAACTCCACCTTTGGAGTGTTGAATGTTAGGAAATCCAGGACATTTAGAACCAGCATTTAGTTAAATGAAACCTTTACACGCAAAACATTGGCTCGATCAGTGGAGAAAGAAAAGGAACAACCAACCAAACAAAAACCCCATCAGCTGTACTTACTTTGCACAAGCCTCTAAGCGCCCAAGTGGCTCCCCATCTCCTCTTCTGTAACCTTTTCACATCAAGTAGAGTCAAATAAGTAATTTTATAACTCTTCGGAAGCAGCAATCCAAAATTCTATAAAGACTTTTCATAACTGCAAGATAATTCTTTTAATTGTTTTGGTGGCTATTTTTTATAGGAATTCATTGTCCAGCCACAAACACTTAACATTACACTTCTTTTGTAATTTTTGTAATTCAGGTGAAATTACACCTTTAATGCTTTATGTGCTTTTTGTGTACTTGTGTTATTAAAACAACTTCATGGCAAAAGCCTAGAATGTGGTTATATACCCTGCTGTAACTGGACTAGAGCTCTCAAGTACCTTATAGAACTGACTGTAAATCACCCCATCCCCCATCATATTTCTTTCTTCTGCTAGATGTTTGCATTCTTCACTCCCTTAACTGCAAAATCTCTTCCATAAATGAGTAAAAATACACCCAACAGAAATACATTAAAAATTAATTCTATTCACAAAAAGGCAATAGTTTCAAGAAAGGCTAAGAAAGGCTTCTAGCCATTTCTTTTCCAGTTTTGTGTTCAGAAAGTAGCAGAATTTATTACAGTTTCATTCTCAGTAAGAAACACTTTGTTAAACAAAGTAAGGTTTTTTTTCCTTCTTCCCTTGCATTGACCTAAGTAGTAATATTTAAAACCATATTAACCCCTTACCGTCAACTCTCTTTGGAACAATCTTCAATTCAAAGTTACAGGACTCTTCAGAAGTACCGATTGTGTTATACACTGTCCTGACCTACACATGTACAAATGAATGAGACAAAACAGAAGCAGAAAACGATCCTCAAAACTGGGATAAAACTGTGAAAACTCATAATATGGAGAGTATAATACTAGCAAAACCAAGTCTGTACAGCATCATTAGTTCTGATGGACAAAAAGTAGAGTAAATAAATGGTCAGCACAGAAAGAAATGGGGAATTCTTGAGCAAAACCACACCACTCTTGCTGGTCGTATTTACAAGACTAAAAATATTATCATAGAATCATAGAATGGTTAGAGTTGGAAGGGACCTTAAAGATCATCCAGTTCCAACCCCCCTGCCCTGGGCAGGGACACCTCCCACTAGAGCAGGTTGCTCAAAGCCCCGTCCAGCCTGGCCTTAAACACTTCCAGGGATCGGGCAGCCACAACTTCCCTGGGCAACCTGTTCCAGTGTCTCACCCCCCTCACAGGAAAGCACAACTCCTGATATTTTGTGAATATAAATACTAGTAGACAAGAATATGTACTTTTCACACGTTACTAAGTTTGATACTAGAAGAGGTTATGAAAGATAAGAAGAAAATAAATCATGGCAACAGCTTAATATTTAGGCAGACAAAAATTATTCCTTTAAATATTGCAAGAAAACAGTTTCTCAATGGCATTGCTTAATTAACTAAGAGTAAACACCAGAATAACAGAGAATTGAGCAATTTCTCAGAAATGATCACTAAGTTGGGTTTTTTCCTGTTTGGCTGTCTAAGCAGAGACATAACAACTGATGAGCATTAGAACTAAGTTGATCATCCATTTGGATTTCTGGAACAGAAAACCTCCAATGGAAAGGAAGAAACTTCACAACTTCTCTCTCATTAGCCATAAGTCATACCTTGGCTTGTACTTAATCTAATATCTAGCCATAATGACATCCATCACCTCAGTCTAAAGGTAAGGGAAGCAAATGGAATCGTTTATGAGAAATTTCAGTTTCTTTTTCAATGTTGATGTTAACAAAACAGAGATTCCATTTAAAAAAAGCTGGTTGCACGCTTACATTTACTGTAGCTATGCCAGTGCTGCTGCCGGTGCTTACGTATATGTCATCATCCAAAGGTACCTAAAGGATTGGTGTTAAACAAAAAGTTATAAATTAGTAATAAAGACAGTGCTATTAGTAACAATTCAGGTCAGATAATCTGCTTGTCTTTCTACATTTTATATACATATTAAGGCCTGATGCCACAAACAGATTCTGCAAAAAACTTCATAGGAACAAGCAGAGATACTAAATTTAAATAAATATTCAAATGCATTAAATTTAGCAGATGAACAAAGTTCTTAAACATTTGCTATACCAAATTACTACAAGTTTACTAAAAGAAAAAGCTTTAGTAGCAATTTCAAAGTTCAAATAATTATTTAACAAGTTGCTAAGAATTCTGCTTTCACTTTTCAAAAGCAATAATATTCACTCACTGTCAGAGTTCTTCCCACAAAATTATCTTCTGTCAGTTTAAATAGATTCAGGTCTCCGTAGTTCTTGTATGCCACCTTAACACTCATGTCCAAATCAAGCCGTTTGACAAGAAGGGAATATTCAGTCAAGGCCTCAAGAGCATTAACTGTGTCCTGCCAGAAATCAATTTCAAATAATTTAATAAGAAGTGAAAATGTATTATGAAGCAATTTATTTTCTGCCACTTAAACACGATTACAAATAATGGCAACCATTACTAGCTAAACAGCTTAGCATTGTCTCAGCAGTACACTTAACATGGTGATAACATATTTAATGCTATACTCATAGACATATTTGCGCAATTTAAAGAAAATACATGCAAATACTAAAAAGGAAGCAAGCAAACAGCAATAAAAACCCCACAGCACTCATCAGTTTCTTCATGGATTTTTAATAATTTAAAAAAAGGGAGGTTGCATGAATTGGAATATTCTGTATAGTATGACTAGTTGGTAGTGTATTAGAAATCCAGGAACTTTCACTTCACTTTTGGTCTATTTGTGCATACTAACATAGTTTTCACAATGAAAACATGCGTACTGTCTATTTTTGTGGAAAACAAGAACAAAAATCATGTCATGAAATTAAATATTCTTTTTTATAACAAACTTGGGAAAACAGTTTTCCTCCTGTGATTCTTTTCATTCAGCAGATCTGAAGTCAGTGGAATCATCTTGCAAATTTCTATTTGTAAAAGGCTTTATGAAAAGAAGATGTATTACCCAAAGACAAAGAATATCATGGCAACAGGGTCATTTGATACTAATCCCATACGTAGGACACTGAAGTTGTCAATGTGGTCATCTAATGATATTACCCTCTTAAGACATCTCAGATTTTGGTACTTGAAGGATGAGAACAAAATATTTAAAAGCTCACCTGAGTTGAATAAAACCCCCCTCCATATCTTTGTTCTTCAGACAACCACTTGATGATTGGATTAGCATAGTTTTTGTCCCCTCTTAGCAAAGCAGTAAGCAAGGCATATGCTGTGGTTTCAATCATTTGTGCAGTAACAGAGCTGGGAGTGTGATGGTCTGCTGTTTTGAAAGTATCTTTCCAAAAACGATAAATAGGAGGGTCACCTTCAAAAGTATAAAAGGGAAGTTTCAGATCGAAACATAGCATTAGCTCTCTCCAGAACACAAAGTGAACTCCTGCCAACTCAGGTCAAGGAGAAAAGGAGGAAATCACTCTGCATTGAAGAGGAGATGAAGATATAATTCTCTTACAGTAGTAAATCTGATGTTTATACTAGAAACTGACAATAAACAAACGTGATGCAAAGCATCTGATGCTTATCTGAATATTGCTGGTCCCAAACAGTGATAGAGTGGCCAAAGAAATAGAATACAGATTTTAGGTATTTTTTTTTTAAGACACTTTCAGCAGACAGAACAAAGGTTTTCTATTCCAATAGAAATTGTTACTTGGCAGAGAACAGTCCGAGTCCCTTACCTGTGACAGAAATACACTAAAAAGGAACAGTGTTCACAAGAGACTACACAGTCCCTCATCGACCAGTGAGAAATTAAGAAAACCTAACACAACAAAAGTGAGGGCAGCGGCAGATATCGTGAAAAAATTCCACTTTGAGCCAAGGAAGAGAGCAGATACATCATAGGGATGAGGCAGCAGACAGAAGTAATCCATACAGACACCTGCATAAAAGGGAAGCCTATAGATAGAACAAACGTGACCCAACAGGGCATGACAGAGGCCTGGCTGACTCGCACACTGCTAATGAAATGGCACTGCTGAAAGGCTGAAAGCAGGATTCAATCTAGCGAAAATCCTAGGCCACACAAGACTAAAAACTCACTTATGCCAAAGCAAGTATCACTGAAATTCACTCTCCAAGTAGTGCCATCACGTTAGAGAATTTAAAAATATCAAAAGAACAGCCTGAGAGCCAACTACAGTACAGACTCTGACAGAATCTAATAATACCTATGACAGATGCTTCCTTCTTCAGTGCAGAGAACGCCGACCGTGCGGAGGGATGGTTCAAATCCACAAGGGCCAAAGCATACGAAGTTATCGCCATAGTAAAGGGGCTTTGAGCAGCCTGCACATTTTTCATCAAATAATCTCCTGCTTTATTTTTAGCATCATGGATTTTCTGAAAAGATGAAGAGGCTACAGCTTACATCCATTAGATTTATTTTTATGCAAACACATCTATCAAGACAATGTAGGTATATGTAGTATCTTCTACAATATATCTTATAATAAAGTGATCCAGAATTTCATTATTGTTCTTTTACTGATTTTGAAAGACAAAGACTAACAAAGTAAATAAGTCTTAAACTTTGAAATTGAAAAAGCCTCTTGACTTCCTTGAACACATGTGTTAAAGAAAATGGAAGACATTAGAATCCCATAAATAAAAATACTATTTACCTCAGTAGGACATATTTCAATTGACTTTTTAATTCCAATAACAGAAAATGCTGTGAGATACAAAGATTTTTCTTTAGCTTCTTTGGGTAATGTACCCTACAAAATCAAATACGTAAATATAATTAAATAGAAACAACAGTTAATTTAAATAAACTGAACTTTTTACACTTTAGGTAAGGAAACAAATAGAAATTCCTGTAAGAAATATCAGTTTGTTTTAACCTGAAAATATGTTGACTCTTTCGAAGGTAGTAGCATATTTGTAAAAAAGAGACAAAATTATATAAAGTTATTGGCAAGCCTGGACTATTATACTGTAAAATCAATCTACTTTTTTTTTTCTAAATATTAAGAAGTGGCAAGCAGCTACTTTTAGTGGGAAAACAGAAAGGCTTGCAAGCTTGTGCTGTTGTTTAAATGAATTTAGAAAAATACAAATTTAGCAAAATTGTCTTGAATAGGTGTTCTGGTGAAATGCAGCCTAAAACACCTGACATCCCTAAAACACGTTACCTCCCAGCAACTTCAGCTTTTACTGTAATCGCACAGAAAACATTTGGTTTTCATACCTGTAGTTTCACTGGTCGGTAATTTGCAAATTCACTGAATGACCCATCTGGCATTTGACAGTTCTCAATCAACCACAGAAGTGAATTACAAATAGAAATTTCATTAAGATTTATATATCGATTAACTTGTCCAAGAATCCTTAAAGCAAAAGCTGTCAACCTGCCAAGGAAATCAAACAAATCATATTTGTTTTGATTACCAGGTATTACCACATTACTAGATGCTGGACACAAATTTGCACTATTTATGATTTAGGTATGATACACACCCCCACAGTTCCAAGAAATACTGCAGATTAATGTTGAACTTAACAAATGGGCAATGATTACCCATTTTAAATTAGGATCAAATTCCATGTTTCAGGATATTAACTCATTGCATCCTCAAAAGATCACTTTTTCTTACGCACAAAACTTACGTAAGATGCTTTTGAAGCATCTTATTCCTTCCTTCTATAAGGAACTGCATTTGCCATTGCTAAGGGCAGGACACTGACGAAGTAATTTTCCCAATTTGCAATGGTAGATTCTGTTCTCCATAAACAGTACTATCCTCCTGTTTGATAGCCTTTAAATACCATATTTGTGCGAACAAAAGGTGTGACTATTTTGCCCTTGCTCGTGTCTACTTAGCTTTCCTTCTTCAAAGTTGGGGCACAACCTTTGCCTGAGCTTATGATTCTGCAGGGAACCAAGGTCTACATAGTCCTTTTGTAAAATTCAAAGCCCAAAGAAGAGGTTTCAGAACTAAACAAAATCCTTCAAATTATGTCAGGTATATCTGCTCTTAACCATTGGCCCAACTTGGTTGCAATGGTGTGGACTACAGACACAAATAGAAGATTTAACAAGTGAAAACTAGGAATGAAAAGATATTATACAAAATTGTAAGCACCATTTAAATCCACCATCAGGTTTACCTCTCATGCTTACTAGAAAGCATTACCCTTAAAAAAAATTGGTTAAAATATTAAAGGAGTGAAACAAGCCTTTTCCATCCATTCTAATTGAAAGACCTTTTTAACTCACCAGGTGCTCGCTTGCCCATCCTTCCACATGCTATATGAGAAGTCAGAATTTCTGAATGACAAGATGCTTACAATTCCTAAGGGATATAGTAGGGAGAAAGCAAGTTATGACATGAGATTCATATTAAAATTGCATTTGCTCACTCAGACATATTATCTTTCTCATTCAGCAAAGTTTATGCACCACTACAACTCTGAAGCAAGAGAAGCAGCTATATTTTTCTACCTTCTTTCATCTTCCTTCTCATTTGAGTTCTTGCAGTTAAGGTTTCAGGACCCAGTAAATGCCAGCTATCTGACTCTTCCAAGTAGCGAAACACATAAAATACTGGGGCAATACTCATAAACTCTGCCTCTGCACTGCCCTTCGGCAGACTAGTAAGAGCACTAATACCACTAGGACTGAGGACTGTGCCAATCGCTTCACCCATAAGATGTCCTGTGGAAAGGAAAAAAAAATTTTTTAAATAAGAGATCATGAAAGTGAAAGACCATATATACAGAAAGTACACACGCAGTAGACTAAAAGTTTCAATACAGTTTACCTTTTACACTGACACTTCTATCAACTTTTGTTTTAGGGACCAGATTTAGTGGGACTTTATATCGAAATTCTTGTCGCCTCTTGATTGAACCTGTAATTGAAAATGTATATATATCACACTGCACAATCTAAATCAACAGGTCACAACTATCTGAGAATTCAACAACAAAAACACTTACAACAATAATGAAAACTAGAAATATGCCCAAATGCACATGCAAATAACAACCTTTGAAAAAGAACAGATGCAAACACTTTAATCTTTCTTTTGCCTTTTTTTATTAAGAAAAAGATCTGATCTGGACCTAAACTTTGTAGCTTCAGAGCTCTGGTTAAATGAGAATATATTCTATTTTTATTAATAAAACACTTGCTAACTCGTTTTCAAGCTCACTGAAAAAAAACTTAGTATTATATCACAGTAAGAGATACATATAAAGCCTCATTTAAGAAACGAATCCAAGTATTTTTTTGAAAGACTGGTTATTTTGAGAAGGATTTGTTAGTCAATGAAAGGACAGGAAATCCCTGTAAGGGACATATGAAGAATATTTCAGGAAGGAGAAATGCCAATTTTTTCACAATACTGAAAACTTGATCATCATGAATCAAGAACATGAAAATATAAACAAAGTAAAGACATAGATGATCATTTCTCTTACCATAAACACCCTGTGGATCCAAAGTGAAACCTGCATGAATTTCTTTCTTAATGCCTTCTGGCTGAAATCATTAAAAGGAAAGAAGGAGAAAATGAAAACATTTTTTCTTAATCAAATATATTAGCTGAAACAACAGTTTAAAATCATAATATTTTTGCCTTCTACATCCTTCTCTGTAGTTGAGCTTGACTGAACTGTTCTACATCTATTCTACATACATTTAAGCTAGTGTTTTATCTCCCAAAATTCTTGAGAAAATATAACAAAAAAATTAAATAAAAGCTTAGGAAAATATAAAATTACAAAAAAGTGTCTTTCAATGAAGCATGCAGTTGAAAATCCAAGCCAGCTTGGAACGCAGCACTCTCCTTGCTTACTACGTTATAATCTGTCTATTGATCTAATCTTTCTGACAATCCTTACATGCAAGGTTTAAAAATGCACACTCAAATAGTCAGTCATGCATTTTTCCACTGCATACACCTCAGTGAATTCAATGATATCACATGATATTTTTGATTCTGATATTAAAATAAAGCAATATTTATATATTGATTTAAAATATTTTTATTTCTTGTGACTGAATCAATATGAAATTCAAACCCACTACAAACATTTAAAAATGTTTTTCTTACCATTACACGTAATGTTTTAACTACAGTTTCACTGTTCTTGGCTGTCAGCAACGTAAAGTTGATAGTGTGAAGACCTAATTCCAGAGGAAGTATTCTGAATGTCACTGGTGACAAAGAACTGCCACCTAGATTCTTAAAATTACAACCGTACTTCCTCGATCCAGAAGTTGCAGAATCTCCAAATGCGCAGATTCCATTTCCAGCTGCTATTTTAACACAGAACTGAAATGTTGAAAGATTTTAAATGTTTCACTTCTGTGACCGGTACAACACCAGAGAAATATTAAAGCCACTGAAATACTATAATGAGCATTCTATTATTGTAATAGTACTTTTCAGTTTACAATGAGGAAGCGTTACTACCTTTGGAATTACTATTACTTCCACTAGAGACACACCAACAAATGTTCATTAGCAACACCAGGGAACCACTCTACTCTGCTTCATACACATACTTTTGCATACTTTTCTTGAATCTTTTCAATAATAATTTTGTGCTTCTGTTTGAATGTAATTCCTTAAAAATAGTCCTTTTATATTAAATCTTTAGACAGTGTGATCTGTGAGCTCTGGAGCAGGTCATTGAAAAAAATCCCATCGGTTTTTGACACTGGGTCCAATTGGAATAGAAATTGTATTTTGACCTTCATGAGGCAAAGTTGCTGGGCAAGAGAGTGACAACATTGTCATCAGTGGGATGGCTGGAAATGAAACAATGATTGGATTTCATTGTTACATAGTTACGCAGAGCACACATAACACTAACTGAAGGACTGGAGAAACCTGATCCAAGGCTCTGTTTATACTGGATACTCCCAGGGGAAATGTTTGGGGTTTAGTTTATTATGTTAATCTTTCCGTAGAACTCACTAAGAACACAAATCACCTTTATTGCAGAAGCTCCGTAGTTATAAACTGATCCTTTTAACTCAATTTGTTCTCCTCGCACCACAGAATAAGGAACATAAACGCTCAGGAAGATATCTTTTACAACTTGCATTTCCAACGGCGCAGCAACACAGATACCTATGAAAATTAAAAACATAAAAGCAGATTATTTTATCTACCCGTCTGATAAATGCGTTTGAAAAAAGTCTTCACGTACTTGCCACCTTTAAAGATGACTTGTCATTTTTCAACATGTACTTTGAAATTGTCCAAGCTTTTTTAAGAGTGACGAGGCTCTTGCTTCCTGTTCCCAGTTGCTGTTTCCCGCTCTCCACACATACTTGCCGACATACCAGTCCTTTGGGCTTCTTCTTCTTCCCAAAGCAAGAAACACATTTTCTGTTCGGGCCACCATATCTATCGGCAAATTTGTTTCTTCCTCTTCTCAAGTCCCTGAGCTATCGATAGCAGGACACTGTAAAGCTATGCCAGGGAGGAGTCACTGACTATTTGTTCTAATGTTCCTCTTAGCCATTTATTATAGGCCTCTGTCAAACACAAGACAGGTCAGACAGACCTTTGTTTTCCTAGCCACTTACATTCATAACAAGAAATGAAGTAATTTCCTTTCCCTTTAATACATATTTTGATGGGGTTTTTTCCTGTTTATCCACCAGAAAATGAACGGTTTAGAACATGTGTCAACTGCAACGAGAGGTTCTGCAAAATCCAAACAGAAAAGCTCCCTAATTCTTTAGCTACAATCTAATTAGGATGGGGTACCTACCTTTATCAGAAATGCCAACACCTTGTACTTCCCAGGTAGTCAGCGAGTCAGGCAAGGTGATAGACAGAGTCTTTGACCTGTGTTTAGAAGTCTTAGTACATTTATGTTATCAATAGCCATCTGTTAATACCAACAGCGAATCAACACAAAGACCGTGTGTGCCCAGCGCAACTCCTCTGTCTGAGAGAGACTCAGGTAGGACAAGATAACAGAGCATATTTAGAAAACAGGACTTTTGTTTGAATAAACTAGGTTTTAGCTGACTTTACAAAAGCTGGCATCTAGCGAGGTCGAAAGTGAAAGGAAAGGTAACTCAACAATCTGGGCACCAGACAGTGTATCCTGCATGGAGGGAAACATGGCAGGAAGAGTTTGTATAGGACTGCGTTTTAGCACACATCTCAGGTACAACTAAGACCACCCAGCTTACCTCACGTTTAGTATTTAGTCATCAGCTTTATAGAAAGTAAGTCAAATGTTGGTAACTGATTTGAGAAACGTAGTACCTTGGAGAAACTTGGTGAACTTCCCATAACCAGCTTTCAGGGAAGTAGCTACGAACTTGTGCCTCATCCAGTTCCAAGAAAGCCTCAAAATCTGAGGAACATAAATAAAGCAAGTAAAAAAATAAAATCATAAACCAAACCACCTGCCAACAGCCTTCCACTGAAGGCTGCAAAATCATTATCTTTTTCTTTTGCGATACAGTATTCTACTTACTTACCTTTTGTCTTGTATCGGGACTAACCTGAGTCATCTGAATAACCTCAATCACAAGTCTGTATTAATCCCACCTCATCTACCTACACACGTGCATACCTGTCCAATGTCCAGACCGATTAACTTGTTAACAAGCAACGATAGGGAGAGAGTGGGAGACACTGGTCTTTCCTGGGATGTTACCCATTGGCTGTTTTGGGCCTGGGTAAAGGATTAAAATTTAGCATTCAAGTTCAGCATTGCCTTCACAGGCAGCGATGCTCTCTTCTTGCAGTTCTGCTTGTTCTAAGGATGGGTGAATAGAGCTCTTAACAGAATAAAGAATTGCTCCCCTACTCCTCTTTAGGGGTATACAACCAATGTCTTTGGAGACTAGTAAAGTTCTTTCTGGAATAAGCCTGACAGGTAATGGGGAAGGGTGAATAGATTAACAAAGCTGCCACCTCTATATTTACCCATATTCTCATGGAAGTGTTTCACCACACATCCACAGGAGAGTTAAAGCTCTTGTACTTACGCATTCTTGCCAATATTAGAAGTTTATTAGGCTCTTCCTCCCGCAGTCTGTTTGCAAATTCACAGCAATCTTTGAAGGCAGAAACGCAGGCCTTATCTTTCTGAATTCGCTGAGCTCTATCACTGCAAGTCTCAGTGACTGGATATGCTCTTACTCCAGCCATACAGCACTTCCGAATTTCTGGATTTGCATATCTGGATGCTGAAATAACAATAAATTTTTCCCTTCCTTAAGATGAAATTTTAGTTTCCAAACACATCTTAACTCTTTATACTGAACGTATTTTTAACATTTGCAGAATTTCAGAGAAGGCACAGATTTGAGGGTGAACACAAACTTGTCATTTTTCAAAAGCTAGTAACATGCACATAACCACTACTATTCTGAATTTAAAATATACATTAGATAAGAGTAGCTGTATTACATTTTAACATTTAACAGTTAAATGTTAAATTACAGACAGACTTGGTCCCTGGCAGGTGGTCACTGGGAGAGATTGCCATATGGGAGTACTGTGACTTTTTAGGCTACGTCTCTTCAAAAAAAGAAAATATCTTAAACATATGCTGTACTTTCAAATTGTACTTAAATCTTGCTGACTTCAAATTCAGCATATGACTAAGGGCATTTATAAATGGGGTCCTCTCTAAAGTAATTTTCCATATTTTTCAGTCTTGCTCCACTACATTAAATTAATGACAGTAATTAAAAATAGTAAGCAAACCCTCAGATTCTTGACACCTAATGGATGGGATTTTTTTTCATAATTATATACTTTAAAAGATTTATTTTTTTTTTAATACCTTCTTTGAGTATCCGCTCCTTGAAGTTGGACCGTTTGGTTCTTAAAACTTCATTGCAAGTTTCATCTGTTCAAAAACCAAATAAGCAAAAACAAAAGACGACCTTTTCTGTAATAGTGTAGCCCACTTAAAAATAATTCCATTAAATAACATTCAAAATTTGGGAGACTCTTCTGGTTACTATTTTAATTACATAAAAGTATTTTCATCTCAGTTACAATAACTGATCCACTAATCATAATGTTTTCCTCCCTCAAAACTCATTAGTATATGCATCCCTAATAACAGAGTCACAATAGAATATTTCAGAAAAGAAAACCCACAATGTCATGCTTAAAACAAAGGAATATACCTGCTTCATTTGAATCATCAGCATTTGCATTGGTTAAAAACGTAAGCCCAGCCATTCGGAATACATCAACGTTGTTCCGTCCCCCTCCAGCACCACACCCAAGGTCACTCTTTTCCAAATGTAGCATTACCTGAGGAAAAAACACATCAGCAAGTAACTAAAATGTGGAATATATCATAATGAATTAGAGAGTTAGACTTGCAGAAAGGCCACTTAAATCTGGAGATGTCCTCACAACACACTGAAGAACACCATTTAGCGATATTTGAGCTAATTCAAGCATCAGCACCAATACAGCCACATTCTTGTAGCCCACATCAGAGCTAGAATTATGCAGACAAATCAAGGTGGAATGATTCAAATGATTCAAAGCTGATGTTTTGTATCTGACTGTTTTGAAGTATTAAAAATCCACTATGTTTTTTTATAGGAATGGAATTCTTTCAGTCACAGATGATAAGTAGGTTTTACTTACATACACATGTATCTAAAATTCTACAAGGACCAAAAACCTCTGTAATCCACAGTGAGATATTTTGAACTGTCAGATTTAAACCAGCAACTTTTATCCTGAGTTGAATTCCTCTTCTGCCTGAATTCTTCTTTACTGAATGCATGACACATAATAGCTAGCTGAAAATGAACATGAAACAAATAGCAACTTGTTTTTCCTTTGTGGCTACTACTTAACTTTTTCCATCGCTCTCTTTCCTCTTCCTGCGACTCCATACACTGCCTTGTCAATAGATGACAAAGCCACAAAGGAATTGAATTGTGTTTTCATGTTAAGCGATACAACTTGTGCTGGATTCAGTATCTCTTTGCTTGATTGTAGCTTAATCTATTAATTGAAAACAAATATTGGTAATTTTAAAGGCACAATGCTCCCCCCCCAAAAAAAAAAGGCATTTGAAGGCAGACATTTTAATAAATTGAGAAAGTGTTAAAGAACTTGTGTTATTCCAAGTTAAAATCTGACCACAAAATGAATTCACACCCACAAATTTTAGTGCTTATTTTACTACTCACATCAAGACTATTCCCACATTTCTGTTCCACGTTCAGCCAAACTGAATCAGCTACTAACTCAGCAGTTTCTTCTCCCATGACTATGTAGTAAACAACAAGACGCGCTGAAGGAACCATTTCTTGGGTTATCTGAAAAGTTAGATGTTCGTATTCCAAATCCTTAATTCTCTTCTGAGTTCCAAAGCTTACTATCTTCCCTTTTGATGTGATCTATAATAGAAAATGATGGAGAATAAAATATTAACATTTTATATTTAATATATTTCTTAGGTGTAATAATTACTTGCATTTAGATATAATCCAACAGAGAAAAAAATGCAGTTGAGAGCAGTGGGTCTAGCTCAAGGGAAGGTAGCGCTCTCTGTCATCCCCTAAAAAGAAGTGCTATCTCTGTGCATCTTGCTTCCCCTCTCTATTTCAGCTCCTGACTAGCACTACTTGTTCTTAACTCCAGACTATGTCAGATGAGAATTCAAAACAATGGAAATTTAATATCGGATTGAAACATGAGGCTGTTGTTAATTTTTTACTGGAAGGCTGACAAATAGTGTACAGAAGGAGCAGTTGCCTGAGCTGCACGTATCCTGTGCTGAGGATAATTCTTGATTGTTGAGGTTTTTCATCTAGGACCATATTTTGAATCACAATTCAGTATTTTATGTGGAAACACCTGTTACTTACCAAATAGCTGTAGTGATGTATTTTATGAATATAGGGACTATGTGGATATACATTAATATTTATGAAATCCCCTACTTCTAGTATTTTGTGGTTTGAAGCCCAGTCAATATATAGATAACTCTGACTTAATGATGAATAAGCTCTTGCTTCATAGGTTTTACTTGCTTGGTTTTCATCTGAAAGACGTGGATCTGCAGTTTTCACCTGAAAAGATAATAAAATATCTGAAAAATTTCTTAGTAAAGCAGGAAACAGAACCCATGTGTTCTGACTTCTGAACAGTTTAAGTACAGAATTATACTTAATAAAAGCATTCTGCAACATATTATTCAGGGGTATCAATAAACTAAAAGCCAACTAAAAACTTTCATGTTTTCTTTCATAAAAAGATCTATAAATATCAAGTTAAATACAAAATGGTAGTGTAGAAGCACATACATAAACAGAGCAGAAAAGGTTAATGATATCCTTCCCTACATAGGGAGGGCAGCACTCTCAGAGATTTGTTTTAACACAATTCATTTAGAATTTTTGTTTAATAATTATTATGAAATAAATATGTGACAAATTAGGATATTTTGTTTCATAACAATTTAATAAAGAATTTAAAGAGAAGTAACGTTTCATGCACTGAAATTTCATAACTGATTATTCGTAATCGTCTAAGTTTTATAACCTCTTAACTTTTTAAGTGTAAAATCTTCCCATTAGTGCTGTACGTTTGCAAAAGTACAGAATTAAACGCTTGAAGAAATAAATTAATAGAATTATTTAACTCACTTGAAACTCCAACATTTTGCTATTAGATGGGATATTAACAACAAACAAAGCAGTTCCATCATTCATGCTTGTTTTTCTTCTCCCAGATTCCGAACCCTCTGATATCAACTCAGTCTCATCCATTTGCTCACTCATTGATTTCGCGGTGACAGTTACAGGGATATTTCCAACAAAGTCATCTACTGTATCTTTCACCTGCACCTGTTCATCAGAGCAGATAACATCTCTTATAGGAATGGTGACACTTTTCAAAGAGAAGACTTTCAAGCTGCTAAACAACTTCTACAACAGCAAGCTAAAAAAATGTAAGAGGTCAATGGAAATTAAAAGCATGTTAAGACCTTGAGTAATATATACAATAAAGAATAAGGCTTCTGCATCATGGGTTTTTTGTTGCAACATGTGACAGAACTGTTTATATTAACTAACCTTAATGAAGAACGGAAGTCCAGGCTTCACAAAGAGAGGAGTAGCAACCAAATTCAATTTGTAAGGAGATACAGCAAATCTGACTCCAGCAAATTCTGCTTCACTACTGAGGCCACCTAACAAAATATTATGCCTCTTTTAATAATCATATCCTAGAGCCTGTGTTTTCTCCACTTGCCTTCAAAGGGCAGCACAACCTTTCTGTTATTGTGAAGTCCTTGCATCTAAAGAGTCAACTCCTAGCACTGTTGTGAAAATAAATACCAAAAAAAAAAAGAGTTTAATCTCTACACATTTTTGCAGTGACAGATGGGCTGTTCTTCCTTATAAGTTTTTGGAAGAAGGATTTCTAAATACTAAAGAAAGTCTGATACTAGGGAAGTTATCCGTACAGTTTTATTTTCTAGTTCTGTTTACATTTGCAGATATGTTCAAAATACAAAATTGATTAAAAAGCAGCTTACCTGTAGACTCCAACACTGATGCCACAATATATAAATATGACCCATCCAGTTCTTCTAGACTTTGAAACCCTATAAAACTCACTGCTTTCTTACAGTTAAAATTGATCTCAGCAACTCCATTTTCAATCTGGAAATGAAATATAAATCATTACTTAATACTCAATAGTTTAGAAATAATGTATAGATACACTATACACAAATTCTAAATTCAACATGTTTCTGTTCATTGCCTATTTTCAGAGGAAATCAAAGGTGGAGACATTTTAATGAAGAATTCTTTATTCTCTAAAATTATTGATAATTAATGAACCAATGGCACATATCGCAAAGTCTGCATGCAGGCCCCAAATAGGTAGCAATAACATAGAGTCATCTTCACTAAATGAGGAAAGATAATGCCTTTTGTCATTTCTCAATGACTAAAAAAGGGCAGACAAAGTGAGGGAGGGATCACTGGTGGAGAACTGACTCCCCATAGCACATCAATGCAATTCTGATCTATTTGTCTCCCATCAGGATTTGGTATTACCACATCAATCCTGTATTTTATTTCTTTTTCTTTATTCTGTAATAGATAGCATAAAAGTTATTTCATAGAAATTTCAACCACACACTTTGCTCAAGTGGGTAATTGAACCAGACTGAAATTACATTGTGTCTCAGATGCTGCCTCTGAGTTTCATTTTAAAGTGCATGTCTATGACCCCAATGATAGGATTACATGGGAAAAGTTGACACAATCACTGTCAATGCAAACAAGGAGTTGGAACCTATTTTCGTCAAATTTAATGGGAAAACCTGAGTGGAATCGGATCAAACCTGAACCAAGCGTATGAAATCTACACAAACTAGATCGGCTTGCTTCTTCTTACCCTAGTTACATGCATTGCACGAGGCATCATTCTTTTTTCAGCTGCTTCAATTATTCCAAAACGAAGAAAAACATCAGCACTTGCAAGCTTTTTATTATAAAAATAGCTGAGAACAAAACAACAATACAAACTCTTTTAAGATTACCTTAATGGCTGCAACAAAGCATTTGTTTTTGAAAAAGAGTAATTTCATAGGCAAGAGATATAAAACATGTCTGTGCAGCTTTAAACACTTCTGTTGAAAAATAATCACTTTGAAAGAATTTTTAAAGAGTTCAAAATTCTCTTACAGAGCAGAAAGGATTGTGATGATAGGGTTTCTTGAGGAAGTAAAAAAGGAAACTTCTGGACACGAGAGAATCATTCTTCAGGTAAGAGAAGAGGACATGCATACATATTTGGAAATCGAAGCCAAATTTTCTTACCTAGCTTTTACGACAATCCTGAAGTTCTCAAATTTATCAGAGCTAATAAAGTTACTTTCTGGCTGTATGATGATGGAAAAGCTTGGCAATGCTGAAAATGGAGTAGAAAAGAAAGCCACTCAGATGTGCTTCTATATGTTAAGCCACAGGTACTCAGAAAGATGCCTCTGTAGCCATCAAAGAATCATGTTGGTTTCATGTGAATTGAATTACATTATAGCCATAAAATACAGCTGTCAGCTTGTCCACAGTGAAGTACAACTTACAAAGCCCTAAGTGATCTGCAGTTGCCCTGGCTCCACATTTTGCATCAGGGCACTATATCAAGATGACCCAGCACACTAAAGAAAAACTCTATTTAGAGGCCAGTTGTACCAATACAGTCTTATACCAATGTGACTGATTAGCTTGAATGGACATTGCCACTTGGCACTCCACTGCATCCCATTGCTGTGTTTAAGAAGGCCAATGTTACCTCAAGCATTTCTGCGTTTCCTACTCTGTGTTGTAAAGTTGTCCTCTATAAATTTCTCGGAAAAAACATATAAAAATGAAGGTTCACAGTTCACACCTTACCATATTCCTTAACTTCAAATTTTGCAACAGCTGAGGTTACGAAATTCTTCTTATACTTGGCTTCAATCTTCCAAATGCCATACCTACAAAACGACAATGATCATTTTTTAAGATGAAAATTAATGTCAAAGACAAAAAATAATATTACTACTTAACAATATTTAATGCAAATAGAGAGAAAAATTCTGCACCAAGTTTTTGCACTTGTTCAGTGCTTACTTTGAGAAGATTCTGCTTTGATATTTTAATAATTATATGAAACTTATTTTAAAGCATTGAAATAAATTGCAAAAGAATATGCCATTACTTATATTATGACTATTGTCAGAATTTTTTGTTTTATAGTTACAAGCAGAGACACATTTTGAAGACTGCAAATGTAATTAGGGTCATCAAGACGTCATTTTCTACCTTCTTTCACTTGCCAATTACCACCCCTGAGGTTAGACAAATGCCTGTTTGAGGCTACAAATCTGTTTCAGTGCAGTCAGCAGGATGAGTATGTACCACCACCTACCTGATTTACCAGAATTTGGATGATTTTTCTTTGCCACCAGATGTGCTCAAAAGGCATTTGCTTCATTTGAAATTGTTTTACTTAAACCCACAGAACTTGTACATACATAGCACATCTAAATGTATATATCTTCCTATCTTACCATTCGAAGAAATTTGGTCCAGTTTGCTTTAGTTTACATACTACATCCATTTCATCTTTCCCAGTTTTGTAACGTAGCTAAATCCGCTCAATATAAGTGAAAAATGCAGTCTTTTCCACTAATAATAGAAACAGGCTGGGGGTATGACCAATTATCAATTCTTTCATTAAAGGCAAACTCAATACTCTTAGCCCATTTATAGGGTTATAAAGCACAATAATAAAGAATTCAGAAAACCCACAAAAAAGCAAGTAAGTTTGTTATAAGGAAACATTTAAAGTTCAAGTTGGATCAAGGAATGAACAATAATTTTACATATACATACTATAAAAAGGGATTAAGCATGTTAGTTTACTTCTTGCACAGACAATCTAAGTTGTAGTTCTAACATGCAGTATCTTGTACTTAAAAAAGAGAGTTCTTCAGTGCGTCACCATCTTAAATGATGTCAAATAAACCAATAAAGCTCCACTAACAAATCTTTGTACTATGGCCAAAAGCAGGTGGTTCACAGTGATTGGATCTATCAGAAGGGTCATCTTGAATGAAGACCTACAAGGCAATCAGATCGTGACTGAGAATGGGTGTGTGGGTATTTACACTGAAAAATGGAGATTTTGGCCAAGAAAACGCACCTAAGGACTCATGCAGACTTCACTTAGAGTCCTTCTCTCTCTTATTAGAGCACTGAGGCATAATTCCAATTTACATAATAATTTATAGGAAATCAGTTCCTACAACCTTTTGGCTGTACTGCACCTTCTACCAGCTCAGTGAATCTTCAGCACCCTCTCAAGACTAAAAGGAGAACTGAAGAGGTATTTATTTTATATGCTGTTGTTTCTGGAAAGATGCTGATGATTTCTATGAATATATGTATGAAATATGAACGCTTGCCCTCCTTGGGGAAGGAAAAATGAATACATCTTTCAGTTTCTATCTCTACAGTAGAAAGTTTTAGATTTTTTCATGCTCAATTGAAAATGAAGATTAAGAAACCTACCACTAACTGTTTTTTAATTCCAGTTTTATCACCAGTATTTTCACTCGCTACATCTCCTCACTTTCTCTTATTACACTGATCACATCATCTATTTGAAAACACAGCGAGTAAGCTTCCTACTTGGCTTTAGGAGACAAATGTTAGTTTGGAAGTCAACTGAAAAGAATACTTGGTGATAAGTGCCTTACTTATACCATGGTTACACACTATGTGAAATGTTAGAAAACTCCAAGTTTCAAGTCACGCACACTCTGTGTGTCAAGCAAAAGACACTCTGACAGTAATTAAGAAAAGTCAGTATTATGTTAATAATTCTCAGAAAGGATTAAATAAATCTACTTAGGATTAGGAGGAATCTTGAAGTCAGGAAAAGAAACTATTCCAGTAAAATCATCTTCTTCTTCAATATCCACTTTTACTCCTTCAGGATCCTTTAAAGTATAACAGGAAAGAATAAGCAGTTACAGATCATTCTTGTCAAGAGGACAATCTTCATTCTGTGATTTCAGTGGGAACCTGGCCGTAATGTATTTTTCTGAGAGTTTTGCCATGTTCACAGCATGAAAACACAGTTTTAGAAACAACTCAGACTGAAATCCTGATAAAATATTTTACTGTGGTTCATGCAATCAAAAGCTCTTACTACACAATGCTTAAAATTACTAAAAAGTTACTGTAATAACAAGCCTATTGTTATAGGCAAAAAAAAAAATAGTATAGGAGACACTATTTTTATGTCTTAAATGAAATAAACAACAGTATGAAAACCATATAGTATTAAATTTCCCTCAAAAACCCTTTCCCCAGATATTAAAGATAATTCATATTTTTTCTTTTTTTTCCATCCTGTAACAACTTCAGAGCTGGGACTTGAAAACCTCTATCCAACTGTGCAAAGTCTTTTTTAGATCTTTTAAAGATGTCTGGCTACCTGCAAAAACATCTAACAGTTTGATTAAATATTCATTGCAATCTGATCTACCATCTAACTGTATTTATTGGTTTTGTGATCTACAGAATGGTAATATTAAATTCAATTACAACTTACCACAAATGTTAGGACAGTTTCTCGCCGAGCTGGCTGCAGTTCTTCATTCAGGGAGTAAACCCTGACTTTCACTGTAAGAATTATTCCAATAAATCTCAAAGACATACCATTATAGAGATTTATAAAATAAACAAGAAAACAAAAACCCCCTCAATTCCTTGGCAAAGCCAACAGACCTTAAAAATTAAATAAAAGCCAAGAGAAATAAGCATTATTTACCTGACTGATCAGGAGTATAAATTGGTTTGTCTGTATGAATAAAAAGAAACCCATTCTCATAGGAAACAGGAATTTTTTTTAATCTTGTAAAATGCGGAGAAACGGCTTCCAAATACACATACTTGACTGAATTATCTGTTCTTGGTAAATCCGTTGGCTGAAGCTGGGGGAGATGAAATAAAGATTTTTAAATAATATTAAAATATTTTTCAAGTATATTTTCCTACAGGTTTGGAGGTTTTGGTTGGGGTTTTTTTGTTGTTGTGGGTTTTTTGTTTTTTTGAGAAGAGTATGAGAATAGCAATTATTACCCTGTTGTGGTTGGTAGTTTGGTGAAATAGCTGTTTTGGCTGAAAAGGAAAACTGGGTGAGAAGAATCTCCTGGGATGCATTCCCCCAAGTAAAACCTTTCGGTCACCAGCTTTCAGTAAAAATCTGTTTAGCTTCCTGCCCTCTTTGCTTCATGCAAATTAGTTAAATAAAGCTTTATGGTGAAATCTGGGCCCCTTTGGAGCTTGTCACTGACAAACAAGACCAACTTTTGAACCTCGGTTCAGTCAGCATTTTGGCTTACTCTGAACACTCAGTTGACACATTTTGTCCACGTTCAACACTTCTCCATTCTCTCCCTTTTTATTTTTTAAAGGTATGGGACTATAATGTTTCTAAAATGGTTTGATTATACATTTAACTTTGGTGTCACTCCTTTACACTAATTTTATTCAATGTCATTTCAATTTCAGGCAAACTAAAATGAAATAAACTACATGTGGCAAATTCAGAAATGGAGGCAATAAACCTCCCTTCCCAGTTTAAACAACTGAAAAACTTACCATGATCTTTTTTTAACACTTATAACTAAATGTCACAATACAAACACCACAAGAAAAGTCTGAATTCCTTACTGTTAAAGTTACAGCATCTTGGAATTTGTTGGCTGGAGTTAAAGAAACATGGCCAGAAGAATAAACAGCAAGCTTATCTGGAAAGCTTCTTATGGCAATATTGACTGGAAATTCCTTCTCATAACCAAAAGCTTGCACTACAACTTTCTCAGATGCCCCAACTCGGAAGATCTTTGGTGCTGTAAGGACATAGCTGTATATGGAATACAAAACCATAAAAGGGTAATGGAACTCTTATTTCTTTCAGATTTCTTACTTCCGTTTGTAATCCACTTAAGTACACACCTTTAAAGCAAACAAGCTAATCAGGCTGTTCTTATAAGACACCAGTTAAACACAGTAGAGCCCCAGTCGGAATAATTTTTATGAAAACTGTTATGTAACATTACCAAATAACAGTTTAGGATTAAACATAAACAGCTTATGGATTTGATTGTGCAGACACACAAAAGCATATCTACTAAAACGCACTATTTACGTGGAAATAATTATTCCTTTTGCCAAATTAAACCCTGAAATACTAATCTTCCAAATAGCGTACTCATGTAGTTTTCACACCAGTAAAGTTCTTCCTGAAATAAGTGGTGCAACTTACAGTAAAGGCAAATGCAAATAAACTCTTGCAGGAATACTTTAATTTCTTCAGTGCTTTATGAACTAAAGCATGCATCATTCCACAAAAGCACAACCAGGCTTTAGTACCTGACCACATAATGTATCTAAAGTGCCATTGAAAGGAACATTTGATATGTGCATCTTCTTTTTCTGAAATGCCAAAAGCACTTAGGTTGGCTGCTTTCTACACACCATTAATAGATACAAGAATCAAAAAAACCACTAAGTACAATTGGAAAATACACAGTTAAGTAAGAACTTTCAGCAAACCTGTAATGAAGTATCTGTCTTCAGGCACTATAAAAAAAGCTAATGAACACCCGCTTTATTTCTTAACTTTTTGGCATGTTTATCTTGCAGCACATAAGATGACTCTACCTCTTTCTTTGGCAGCAAATACAGTAATTCCAGAACCATCAGTCCTTTTTCTAGCATTCTAGTCCCACATGCACCCGTGAGAATTCTGCATGTGAAAACACATCAATTTGGATAGTGCCTTTTGTACTGGCTCTACTTAAATCCTGTGTCTACTTACCTAAAATAGTGTGTAACAATCAAGTAACATTTCCTGTAAATTCTATATTTGCTTTACTTACGTTTTCTCTTGGCTAAAAGTTGTTCCAGAAAATAGCAAAACAAAAAAATATATTAAAATTGTCATAGTGTCTGTGACAACAAACGGCAAACCATAGATGCTAACGATTCTCGATTAAACTCTGTTTGGCTTCTGCTGTAGATGAACAGAAATATCAACAATTTCACTCATAGTTAATAATTAATTGCAGATGCTGTTTTACTAAAATGGTATTGCCCCCTCCCACAAAAAAGCCAGAACAGCTAAACTTAGGAATTTTTTAATTTAGGATTTCCATCTTTGAATATGCGCAGAGCAATCCTGTGTCAGTACTAACTTTCTCTCTGTTTGGTGGCTACATAAAAAAACCCACATGATTTTCCGATGTAGTAAAAAAAAACCTCTACATACAAAAAATTAGAATCAGTTTGTCCTCAAGAAAATAATTTTTATTTAAATCTGGGTGATTTTAAATTTGCATCTGAAGAAAAAAAGCATTTGAATTATATCAAACATAATGTGCTGATCGGCTTAGAACAGAAGTTTCCTTTTTTTGTTTTGTAATAGTTCTTTGCTTGCAAATTTCTTTTAATAATTTGTATTCCTGATTATGCCAAATTTCTGAGTACTTCCATTACAAATAAAACTGCAAAATGAAAAAAAATTAGGGCACAACACATCTAGAACATGTACTATTTTAAACAGCATTTGCTAAAAAAATATTAGCGACAAAACCTTTGCGTGCTCAATACCTAAGCATAGGACCTTGTTTAGGAAAAGTTAAACTAAAGTTGCGCAAGACTTCTCGAGTTTAAATAAATATCGTGGTCAACTATTACGGGAAAGACATTTACAAAACTATTTCTGATCAATAGAAAATTAAATTACAAGAAGGCCAACTTGGGCTTCTCAACAGATGTAATGAACTGCAAGGGAAGCAACAATATATAGAATAAAATCTTCCATAAATGTAAGGTGCTTAATATTATTAAAAATAACAGCCCAAATTACTTATTTACCAAACAATGAGAATTCATACAGTAAGTTTACATGGGTGGTATATAAACTTTAAGGAGCAAACAGTAAAGAACACTGGAAAACGTTTGAAAAGCCTAACAATATTCTGAAATTATATTTAAATCTAATTACGTTCCTTCCCTACATTCTTTTCCAGCTTTGGCCTAATCATTTCTCAACCCTGTATTTCACCCCCTAGTCACATAAATTCCAAAGTAACACACACAGTCCAAAACCATTACAAGAGATTTATTTCAACACTTCTGTGAAAACTGTGGGAATTTAGGCCTACCACGCTGAGTTACCATGATCAAACAGAGCAAGTATTTCCAAGGTGACATACAACGTTCCTGAGTAAAACCCATCTAAAGACCATTTTACACTGCACACACACTCACAAAAACAACAAAGAAAACCCAGAAACCCCCAAAAAACCCTATCACCAGACTAGGCTTTGCTATTTATACAGTGACTTGGGCGTTAATTAGAACAAAACCTCTCAGACTCCACCCTCCGCCTGCTGAGAGCTGGTCAAAGGCGAAGCGGCCGCCGCTGAGGCAACGCGGCCGTTGGCGCACGCGCCGGGGGCCCCCTCAGCGGCGGGAAAGCCGCGCCGGCGAGAGGCGCGGCCTCGCGAGGGCCTGCCCCACCCCCGGGCCCGTTCACCCAACGACCAGACAAAATGGCGTCGGCTCGGCTCCTTACTCTGGGCTCTTAAAGGAACCGCAGCACCTTGGGCCTGGGCTGGTAGAAACGACGAACGGTTGCCGGAGGAAGCGAGGCGGGAGAGAGGTGTGCTGAGAGCCGCTGCCTTCACGCCGGGTCGCCCGGAGGCTGCCCTGCCCGCCACTGCCCCGGCGGCGACGAGCGGGAAGCGGTGAAACAGCGTTACCATGTCAACGCAGGTAATCAAAGCGGAGGCCTGAGGGGAACCGCCCTCGGCGGGAACTGGCGTCCCCCTTCAGCGAGCACCCCCGCTCCCCGGCCGCCTCGCTGCCGTGCTGCCCCACAGCCCGGCCCCGCGGGCGGGAGCTCGGCCCGGGGCTCAGCCGGCAGCGCCGTGTCCCGCCGGGTGGTCGCCATCCTGTCAGGTTGGGCCGGCTGTGGCGGGAGGGCGGGGAGAGGCCGGGGGCTCGGCTGTGGCGGCGGTGGATGGAGCGGGTGCGCTGCCGTTAACCGGGGAGGGAAGGGGGAAGGAAGCAGCCGCACCGAGGGCCCCTCAGCTCCCCGCCGGGTCGCGGGGTTCTCCCGGGACGGACTGCCCCGGCCGGGTCAGCTCAGCGCTCCCCCCTTACCCGCCTGTTCCAATGCGTGAGTTTTGTCCTGGGTTTCATTGCAAGAGCACAACCTGTTCTCAAGAAACTGCAGTAAAACGTCTTAACTGCTCTCCTTAAAACACGAACGGACTTCCCCAAGTAGCTTTTCAGTAGCTCACCACCGCCTTTCCCCCGCTCCTGCCTCAGCTTGCTGGCCCTGAATGAGCTGTGCCTCCGAGTATTGAACAGAGCGGCTCGCTCTTTCTTCCTTTCTTTTTGAAGATTCAGGAAAAAAACCATCCATTTTAACAAAAAAAAAAAATCTTCTCAAGGTACAATGTAATCACTCGCATACCTCTAAGTTCCTTTAAAAGCGTACATTTCTATCATAAAGAACATCTTAAAATGTGCTTTTTGTTTACTGGGTCTAGATTTTAGTAAAAACCTGGCCCTTGAAGGTGGTTGCTACATGCACAGAACACGTACATGACAGCTTCTTACACTAACCCCTAGGGAAATATATTCCTCACTGGGGGAAGTTTCTGTTAACATTCTCCGGAATTTCCCAGGCAGTCACGGAATAACTTGTTTGTAGAAACGGGAATACTGAAGGAATGCCAGTGCTAGATGGATTTTAATTTTAATTTTTTTTTCTGCTGCGGTCTCTTTTTGCTTGTATTTGCTGTTCTATTTGTAAAGTGTGTGATTTCCAGCTTTGGTAAAAACAATTGGGACCTAGTCGTCTCTTTCTGTCCTCTGCCAACTATGTTAGGCTGAGTTGAGAGTATCCCCAGACCTGACAGACTTTGTGTAAGCCATACATTGCAGGACAGTTACCAAGATGAGTTGCAAAACGGAAAGCAGTTCAGCCAGTTCCTGGTGTTGTGCTGTAGAATGGTGTAAGGAAACAGGTATACCATTCCTCCCAGTACGTGTTAGCCCGTGAAAATTGGAAGCTGTCACCTATTGGAGAATTGGCTTATATATGGGTTTTTGGCACCGTATCATTGCTGGAAATAATTTCTTATGCTAAAAAGACAATTTTGTTGGCATGCAAACCATTAAGATTTAGACTTATGTACAGACTGATGTTTATTTCTGTTCTTCTAGATGCTAGTCTCATGATATTCTGTGGTTTTGGCAATGAAGAAAGGCTCAGTAAGAAAAGCATTATGTAGAAAAACACAGATGTCGGCTTCTCAGACACCTAGTCCAATGTCTCCTGTCAGTTCAAATACCAGATCACCATCTCCTCTCAGCCAACAGACATCTCCATCTCCTTGCAAAAGCACGGAACGGAGGCACCAACAACCTGATATTACAGCAGAAAATGTAGAAGCTGCTTTTGAGTATAAGTTTCATAAAGGTATTGTATAAATAACTGCTGGTATAAAAGTACTTACTAAAAGCATAAGAAGCCAATATTCTGTGGACTGTATGATTAAAGATGTATGATTTGTTGGAAAGAACTCTGAAAAATTTGCTTTCATCTTTTGGTATTCAAATGTGGAAATAATAGTAATGAAAGCTGTGTAGAATAATGAGACACTCCTTACATTCTGTGCCGGGGGGAAGAAAGGAGATGCATTCTGTGCTTTTTTCAAAAGCCTACCCGTTTACTCTGGCGTGTCATTTCCTGTAAATGCTTCTGGTGTGCTGTTTCTTCTCATCCTTGGTGGGGGGGGGATAATTTTCAATGTCTTCCCAGTATTCAGTGTGAAGTAAAAGACTTAATATAAAAAGCACCAATTGTTTCACTACTGAAGGTAGTCTCTTTGTTTAATTTCAGATGAAAATGGTGTTAGCGCAGGAGTTAGGTACATCACTGAATCCCTTATAAAAGGTCTGTCGAAACAGGAAAATTTGGCATTTATAAGCTCACTGAATCTTTCTTCCCCAAAGGATGGGGATAAGAAATTTAAGGTAAGTAATTGAAAATAACTGGTAATTAAACAAAGTTAAAAATTCATTTTGCTTTCTGTTTTAGTAAAGGTCTATTTTTAAGTGGATGTAAACAGCTAGTTGAGACTGGTCCACTGTAAATTTAAAATTTAGTTTTCCTCTTCCAACACCATAGAAGACTATACCTAAAGCAAGGTTTTAGAATGGAACAGTGAAACTGTGATGAATAAAATGTTACAATACTTTGTATTTTTGAATGAATAGGTGGTTGTTAAGAATAGAAATCTGTCTTTCTCAAAAAAAAAAAAAAGCTGAAATGCTAATGGATTAATTTTCTGTTCTATAGTACATAGAAAACTTGGAAAAGTGCTCTAAACTAGAGACACTAAATCTTAGTAACAATCAAATAGAGAAGATTGAGAAGTTGGATAAACTGATGAAGTTGCGTGAACTCAATTTGTCTTGCAACAAAATCAGGTAAGAGAAACACTGTTTGTTAAATCCAGATACAATAAAGCTGACATTCTTGCTTGAGGTCTCACAGGTGTGAACAGTTAAGGTGAATTTCCCATCAGTTGTATGTCAAGACTAACAGGCTTTAGTGAGATCTTCTTAAAAGCAGGAGCTCTTATGTATTTGAAGGATAAATAGTTTGGTGGAGGTGCTCTTAGTGTCCCATGGCTGCAGTTAAACTTGTTTCCCTGGGAAACCAAGCCAGAAATAGAGGTTTCCAGATACCATAATGAGGAGTGTATAATAACTCAATTAGATGCATTAAAAATTTAATTAAACTTTTACTGTGTATCATTATAGGTAAATAAAGGAAATTTTCTTTTAGGAGAGGAAGCCAGATAGACTTCATCAGACAGGCTGTAAACTCACTAAATTGCTTTTTCCCTTTCACTTTTTTGAGTGTCTGGTGTCTTTTCTGCGTGGTATAAAAATGTTGAAGGGCGCTGGTTCAGGCAATAGCAAAATTCCTTGTTTAATTTGTCTTTTAGTGAATTATGATCTTTACGTGAGACTGACTTTGCAGTAGAGAAGCTGTGATTTCAGTAGAGAAGGCAACAATAGGAAGTAAGAAAGACACTGGCATTTCTACACGTTGCATTCACGCAACTTCCTCTCACAACAGGAATTGAAAAGGTCAGAGTAGCTTTTAGCTACTGCTGTATCTTTTCAGACTTGAGTTATATACAGTTGGTTTCTATTCAAAAAATAGCGCAGTCACAAGAGCCCATTCTACTGTACTTTTACTGTGCTGTTATAATACTCATATTTTTAGATAAATGCCCAAGTAAACTAAAACTTACTATGTTTTCCTTATTAGCTATATAGTGTTTTAATGAAAACACTAACAAATGGAGTTTGTATGCTCTCAGTTTACAGTTGATCTTCCCTTTGTATGGAAAAGAAAAACCAACATGTCTTTATTTTGGTTCATCTGTGTCCCATAACGTTCTCTGGAGGGGAAAAAACCAAATTTTGCATATTAAAATGGAATTACTACACATTAAAATAATTTTAATGTTAAAATTAAGATATGTAAAAGTAAAGGTTTTGCCACAGTGAGCAATAAAGTCTTGCAGTGATTTTTTTTTTTTTTTTTTTTTAATGTAGTACTTGGAAGTAAACTGGTCTAATTTAATTTGAATTGTGAGTCTGTGGCAGTAAACAACTGGTTTTGCTGCTCTCTTGGATAATTATTTGAGACAGATTTTTGCTGTAGTTTATCCATAATGCCTCATTTACACTGTAAATTTGCTATGGTTCATGGTAAGTTATGATTTTCTTATTTTTTTTTTCAGTAAAATTGAAGGTATAGAACATATGCAGAATCTACAAAAGCTGAACCTTGCACGGAATGAGATTGAGCATATTCCAATGTGGGTAGGGAAGAAACTGAGATCCCTGCGCATCCTTAATTTGAAACAGAATAAAGTATCATCAGTAAGTGATTAGAGTTAGGAACAATAATTGTTCAGAATCTTTTCGTGGTTTTTCATGATTTTCATGCTACATTTACATGGATTGACTTACCCTGAGTAAGTGCTGTATGCCTTTCCACAAAGTCTGTTGTGAAACACAGTCGCTGGGAGCCTAATAAAGTTGTTTATCAGAAAATCTCTCCTGCTGTGCCAGGTATTCAAAGCATAAACCTGTATTATGTTGTTCAGGAAATCAGAAGTTGTTGAAATCTTAGGAAAAACTTGGTTATAATGCGAAGAGTTTTGCATGTGACTGGTGGTGTCCCTTACGATAAGTTAATTATATGGTTTTGGAGACCTGTAAATAAGCTACTTGCTTATATTTTGTATTTAGGACATGACTAGATTTACTTCTGTGGTCCAGGTTAATTTCCATGTTGTGCGCCTACAAAAGGGTGTCTATGAAATGAAGTCACTTAATAAAATTCCTGAAGGAGTCATGCTGCTTAGGAGGAGAGATGAACCAGCTTTGTTTGAGTATTCCTCGTGATAAAAATATCTCTTTTCTTAGGAGTAAGTCTGGGGGAATGGAAGGTTATATATATCCACAGGCCTTGATATTTTGAAAATTCCAAGGTCAAGCTTGATGAAATTTGTCCTCTTCACAGTGGTATTTTTTCATAGAAGAAACAATTTGATTTTAGGAAGTTACTTCAGTCATAGTACTGTGTGTTTTGGTAGGTTTTAAGAGATTCCACTTTAGCATAAATTTTAAAAAAGAGCCTTTGAGATGAACCAAACAAAATGTTCTATACAGTCAGAATGGGGGTTTAATTGTTTTTGGAAGGATGTCTAATCGTTGTTCCATTTGTTTTTGCTTTAGCTCCATGATATAGCTAAACTAAAGCCTCTACAGGATTTGACTTCTCTATTCCTTGCTGGGAATCCAGTTGTGAGTCTGCCTCACTATCGCTTGTACACCATATTCCACTTGCGAGCACTGGAAAACTTGGATGGACAGCCAGTGACAAACCATGACAGGCAGGAAGCTCTAGAGAGGTTTAATTTAGGTAATATATGTGTTAGAACTAAACCAATAATATGTTAGAACAAAAGTGCACGACACAACACTTAAATTTAGAAGGAGAAGCTTTTGTATTTGAATTTTTCTATTATTTTGTTTTTTCAGAAGAGATAGAAAAATTAGAGAGAGAGTTGGAAAAGACAGTAAAGGAGATGGAGAACCTTAAACTTAACCAGTCCAAAGTGCTTGAACAACTTTGCCATCAAGATGAGGTCAACAAATCATTGAAAGAAAAGACTTTGCAACAGAAACAAAGCTATGAAAACCTACAAAGGGACCTGGGCACCAAAAATGAATTGGTAAGATAATCACTTTCACTAAGTGAAAAGTGACTTGGAACAGTTTTGTCCTCAGAAACAAAGCAGTCAGTGTGAGAGTTCGAATGGCTGGAGATTTATGTTTAAAATCAAGACACTTAGGCATTTCAACTTTTAGCGATCAGTTCTTCAGTATTCTTTCTGTGGAAAAAGTAAGTATATTGAGCCAGTAATCTGTATCACTCTTGTCAGAGCTCATAGTAACTTATTTGTTTGTCTCTAGTAATTTTTGTTGTTGTTTAAAATTTTGTCAGTTGATGAAAGGTTAAGGATCCTCCAGCTGCTAAATTGCCAATGTACTGAGTCTCCTCTGTTGTTTGGACTTTAAAATGCTGCTGCAATAAGGGGAAAGATAAAATGCTTTTCCAAACCCAAGGTGGAGTGTGTCAGTAATACCCCTTGATTATTATTTTGGGTAATGTCCATTAGTTCATTTGTACTTTATTCACCTCATTCTGAGAGCTTAGGTGTGACAGGTATCTTTCATTGGTAGCTATAAAATGGAAGAAAAGTCCCATTGACTTGAGAGTGCTTGGTTGTGAATGACGTGATTGGAAATTAAAATATGGCTTTTATCATACTTGTTAGACTTGTCCTCTAAAATTCTGTCCTTCAAAATCTCTATAGCTAATACTTCTATAGCTGTTTCTTCTGTGAATACACGCTAAACCAGCAGCCTATTTCTAAGACGTAGTTTTCAGTATAGTGAGATTTAGCAGCATATATTTTGCAGTTTAACCCACTCTTATCCTTTGGATGACAAACTTTGCTTGCTTTCTTCCTTCCTTTAGCTGGTGTATTGGTTTGTCACAGTTCCCTTTCCGCAGAGCCTTTATTCCTCACTAAAGGTAGCCCCACCATGCTCCTGGGTTGCATGCTTATTTTTATTTCTAGGATTTATTTGCATGTCTACTGGAGTGGGAGCATTTGTATAGCGTGTTCCAGTGAGGTTTTATATTCACTGTGGATTTCGGATACAGCTTTCTTGGTTTGCTTTTTTTTTTTTTCTTCTTTTCTCTGAAACACAGTTAATTTTTGCTTGCCATATATCAGGTTTTAAAATCTTCCTTTAAGCCTTTCCTTTATTCCAGTCTGTTCTATTTCTTTTCCTCCATTAGTTCTGCTTTCCACTGTGTGTTGGAGTTTTGCTGCATGTTCTCCCTCAGGTATTCAGCGTGAAAAGTTGATTTAAACAGAAATCACATGATGGACTTTTATTTAAAAAAAAAAAAAAAAAACAAACACAAAAAAACCCCAAAACAAAACCTCCAAACGTAATTAGCACAAGGTTAAGCTACAGTGAAATGCATAGACTCTATAACACTTGACAACTGAGATGTTTTGTTTCTTTTACAGACAAGAAGTGTTACTAGTTCTCACTGCTCATTAGTAGCAGTAAATACATTTGTTATTTGGCGTTGATTTTGCTAAAGGATTGTACCCAAATTATTTTTTTTATCCTAAGTTGGTGTGACAAATCTATTTTCAAACCTTTGATGCCTGTAAACTTAAAAGGCCTTTCATGTGATCCTTTGTGTTATGTTAATTGTGGGGCTCTTGCCTACTCTTAGTCATCATATTGTATCTTGTAATAAAGTTGCGCTTTGTGATATTCTGATCCAAAATACACCATCTTTTTTCTGCTGTGAGCTTTGTTTCAAAGTTAATGTCCTTGCCCTGCTCTCTGCTGAGTTGAAATGTGTGTGATGGTGATGATACTTGAATGAATGCAACTTACTTTGTTTACTGGTTTATTAGTTAAAGCAGAAGACAGCAGAGCTAACCCGAGCTTGCCAGAAGCAGTATGAACTGGAGCAGGAGCTGGCATTTTATAAGATTGATGCAAAATTTGAGCCGTTAAATTATTTTCCATCAGAGGTAATAATTTTAAAAATAGTGGATCTTTTTATTGCTGTTTCTCTTGCTTTTCAACTTGGAAAACAGAAAACTTCATAGTTTTTCTGTAGTTGTAACAGATACTGCTTTATTAAATTGGTTACAGAATATAAAAGTGTAATTTTAAAATCATAAGTTACAAGATTTGAACTGAATCTGAGTGACATTTAATGTGTTGAATATTAGTATACATACCTATATGTGTATGGTTTACCTAAGTAGAGTCAATGAATGAACATCTATATTATTAAATCTAATATATTACTAGTATATACTATATTACTAGTCTAAAATATTACAAAAAATACCTCCAGTTAAATATGAACTTGCATTACCCACTTGCAACAAACTGATCATACCCTAATTGGGTTTGTTTTTAATTCCATTATAAAATAACAAGAATGTTCAAGGCCAAACAAGTCAAGTGTAGTCTGTTTTTTTTCTAATTATTCTAATTTCACGACCATATTTCTGAAATAAAGACAACTTGCTTCATACATTTCAGGATGTTGAACTTGATAACGTACCTGGTGAAAGCCCATACATTGGTAAAGCCAGGTATAAAAGAAATATGTTTATAGGAGAAGGCTACATTATGAGCAAAGCTCAGCAGATGCAGATTGGAAAAGTGCAGCTGGATGAAAATGACTCCTGTAGGAAACCCGAGATGAAATTGCGGCTCCAAAATCTAGATGAACTACTAGAGGGTAAAGAAAAAAAGATTCACGCAGGTAAAATCTTAATTTTTATCAAATAAAAGTTAAAATATATATATCAATGTAATTTATTCCACTGATTAAATTCTTGACACATACTTGACATAAGAATAGAGATAGTGTGTTAAAAGCTGTCAGCGCTGTAACTTCTAAACACTGTACTTGATGCATTTTGGGTCAAAACTGTTACAATTTCTTTTTGTTATTATTTTAACGTAACTCAGGATGAAAGGATTAAATATTATTAAAAAGACACTGCTAAGGAGGTTTCATATTTGATGCATTAATTTAATTGTGTAAGATCCATTAAAAAAAACCTTAGATGAACTTTTCGAGAAACCAGAATGTATTAGCTCTGATTATCAGTTTTAAGAAAATGCATTCTTATTAACATGTTAAAAGAAAATATGCTTATCGGTGTTATACAGAATATTATAATGTATTTTGTGGAGTTATGGGTTGGTTTTGGTTTTTTTTGTCTGCAGCACAAAGAAGATTAGAAGAACTGCAAAGTGCAATAGCAAACGCAGAGCAACAGGTTTTGAAAGTAACAGGGGAACTGCAACAACTGGAGGATGCTCTGGCTCAGAAAAAAGTATGCAAAATAAAGTAAATAGCAAGGGAAAGTGGAGCGGTGTTGATGTAGAAAATATAACTGGTTTTCTCCCCATCCTTTTTTAAAAGGGCCATTGGACATATGTAAATCCATTTGTCATGCATCAAAAAAATCTTACAGGTTTTAGACAGCTTGTTTATAAATAAGCTGTCAGAGTTGTAGTGCAATTAATTGCATCTAAATGTGTTCCATGTGCTGCTGCTGCTTGTTAATTTTCCCTAGAATGCTTTGGAAGAACATAAACACAGATTTGAGTAAGTGGACAGTTAAGGGTCACTGCTTTATGTGGAGAGAGACTTAAATTCAAATTCAAATTTATCTTCTTGCTTCCAATAACCAGAAGTTTATCGCTCCTGAGAGGCTTAGCAGACAGAGCAGAAAGTAACAGAGAATGTCACATGACAAGCAGTGCTGGTGACGTGACGCGCGCATTCATGAGAGAGGAAGTTTTACCTGAATCTCTCAATATAATTGTGTGAATTAAATATATCGCAATTTATCAGAAAAGGCGTTTCGGGAAGGACTGTAACTGTGTAGGTTTAGTTATGCAGCCAATTATAAGCAATGTAGCTACATAATTGACAGCAATAATTAAATATTTATAGGCATTAAACGGAAACTGTATCTTCAATTTCTTCAACAACTGTCATAAATTATTGCTATTTTTAGTCTTTAAACTTGCCTTAAAATCAATGACCAGGATCTTCCATATTTTACTTAAGAAGCCATAGATGTGGGAGAGGGGAAAAAAGACATTGCAGATAGACTTCTTAAAACGGCAAGAAGGAATGATACAAGAGACTTTTGAAGTCTTGTTTGAAAACAAAACCGTTTGGCTGATAGTCAAAATGAGGGTTCTGACGTTTCCCGGGGTGGTATCAAACATGACGAATTTCTAGTTGCCATAAGCAAACTGTTCTTTTTATTTTTCTAATTCCTTTTGAGAAAATGCTATGAGTTTTTGTTATAAGATTCAAAACCATGAATAGGTCATTTTTAGGCAACCTGTTAGGCTAAGCTAGCACTCCGATTTAACTTCCAAAAATGTTCTTTATCAGCTGTGTGCTGATGAAGCTGTGTGCTGATAATGCCATATCCAGATCTCACAGGCCAACCGGGAAGGTCTGGAACAGCAGTTGAGTGAAAAGATACAACTCCTGCATCGTCTCCGCCAGGAGGCTTTAGAAGTGGAAAACCAAATGGAGAAACAGAAAAGAGAAATAGGGAAAAAACAGAAAGAGCTTGAAGACTTGCAGAGTTCTCTTGCTGCTGTAAATCCCAAAGATCCAAGACATGTAAGTAAAACGGAAATCTTACTATGTTCTGTGTATGGTCATGTCCTGAAAAATGTGGTAAAGGCTATTTTAACTGCTTACCATTCAGTTGCACCTCTTTTGTGAAATACATATTCTTTAGCTATTTATAAATTTCCTCAGGTGTTGTTACCATTTGAAAAACATAGAACTCCTCATAACTTAAACAAACAAAACCCCACAAAAACTAGCTTTGGTAAAGCACTCGGGCATCTAATTTTCAATGCAGTTGCTGTGCAGCACGTAAAGAACTAGATCTTTATGCTTTGCAAAAACAGGGCTGTGCAGAGCCTCGGAGACAGCTCCTGTGTACAAAATCCTTAATGTATCTCTTTGTAGAATCTGGCCTTAAAGATTTTTCAAGGTCTGTATCAGTGCTACAGACCTGTAGCTGAAGCCCTGCTTTGCCAGAGCTCTTGCATTGGCACAAAGGTCTGTTTGCAAGAGGGCAGCCTAGAAAAGCTGTTGGGAGCAGCAGATGTGACTGATCTGGCACAACTGGTGATAATTTATATTAATATTCCAGCCTGCAGACAGCTGAAGGCAGCAGCAGCTTTGGCTTTCTCTGCTAGTCCAGCATCCTAAAACTAGAATCACTCTTCCATAAATCTTTTCAGAATTAGAACTATTTATACTGCCTTTTTGGTGGGGACTAATGCCCTTTCTCTGCTGGCACATACGGTGCTGTCATTACTGATTGATGCAATGGGGTCTCTGAGGTCCCATGTCACAGGGTTGGATGCACCAAGAGGAGCTTGAGCCTGAGAGTTTCTTTTATTTATTTATTTATTTATTTTTATCTCCAGGGAAGCAAGACCTTTGATTTTTGAGTTATTAACTGTGTTCGGGTACAGCAAACATTTATAGAAATTTAAAATTAAAATGAAATGGAGTTACTTTTTTAATGGTGTTTTAAAAAAAACTTTTGAAATGTGAGCTTTTCAGGCCAGCGTTGATGCATGCAAAGAAAGAGTTTTTCTGCTTGGTTCGGGTTTTCAGCTGAGGCCTGCAAACGCTTTTAAAAAATGCGATTTTTTAAATTTTTTTTTATATATATATATATTATTTTATTTATTTATTTCGGATCAGTTAAGTAAGAGCAGGGCTGTGCGCGTTTGGGGCAGGATCCCTGAACTCGGGGCCCGGCCCCTCGCCGGGAGCGAGCCCGGCCCTTCCCGCTTCAAATCACAACACAGGAAGCGCCGGCCGCGGCCAACGGCCCGGGGAAGGGGAACGGGAACGGCCCGGGGAACCGCCCGGGGGGCGCCGGCTGCTGCCGGGGCGGAGGCGCTCGGAGGGGATGGGAGACTCCGCTTAACTGCTGTCTAACCTGGAAATACCGGTTCTTTAGTCGAATGAATTCTAGATCGGGGGTGGGGCGTTTTGCATACGGTACCGGAGGAAGACAAGACAAAGGCAAAGCTGTAAGTGTTCGGTTTATTTAAACAGCCCCCTTGTGACATTCAGCAGCTGCAGCAAAATGACTCAGCGGCAGCGCCTCTGCCTGGGTTTGACTTGTTGAAATTTCACTTTTACAACGCCGAATGGGAGTTTGGCTTTAACAAGGTGACAAGTTGAATTGTACTAATGGGAATGTTAAAAATATCTGCAAGTTTAATACATTAAAAACACAGAAAGCTATGCTTTTACCCATTACTTTTGTTACAGAAGCAACTTCATATATTTTTCTGTGAAATTGTATTTAAAATTTCTACTGCTTGCTTGATGTGTTTTTTGAGTAGTAAGAAAAAAGATGGTGCTTATCATGACAGTGTAATTCTGTGTTTTTCTAAGTTTTCTGGCATTTGAATTATTTGTGAGTAATTTCTTAAAAGTGAGAAACAGCACTACAGTGTGTTGATAACCTAGTCTTGTATGCGGCTGAAACATTCAGATAAACTCATACTTAATGCATGAAGTCCTGACCAAAATCTGTGTGAGCTGCAGGTATGGTGTGTTTCCCATAAATATTTAAAAAAAAAAAAATAAATTTCTTTAAGTAAATCTTTGCTATAAAGTTGGCCTGACTTGCTGGCTGTTCAGAGTATTTTCCTTTGGGTGGTGACCTGACATGTTCTAAAGCATCCTCTGCTGTGAAGGCAATGCAGGATGACAGGATTAAAGCTTCTGGAGGAAATCATGTTTCTTCTTGACTGAAAGAGGAAATTGTATAACAGAAAGTAAAGGCAGAAAGAAAGGTAGTAGCCATGAGTAATAATTTATAAATGCAGGCCTTATTCATCATGCCCGGGCAAGGGGGAGACTACTAACAATGCTGCTAGTCACAGAGATTGCTTCCCTATCTGGGATTCTTTGTGGGGCAGTAACGAAGGAAAAACAAACAAACAAAAAAAAAAACCCCAAGCACCACAACAACTCAACATACTTGTGACTTCTAGCGCTGGTAGTAAGACACTGCGGAACTGAGCTAAAATACTGATTTGACTTTTTAAATCTGTATTGACACTCCCCCGCTTTACCTTTCCAACAGGCTCACATGAAAGCTCAAAAAGCAAGTAAGGAACAGCAGTTTGATGTAATGAACAAACATTACAAACAGCTTGAGAGTCGCCTGGATGAAATGCTCTCTAGGATTGCGAAGGAAACTGAGGAAATCAAGGACTTGGAGCAGCAGCTCACTGATGGTAAATTTTTCTTTTTGTCTTACGGTATTCCTTGTATTTAGGTTAATGTGACAATTGAATTAAGGACTCAGTTTTGAAACACAGAATGTATAGGAAGAGGTTGAAAAACTATTCTTAAGTGATCTAAAAGGATTTTAGATTTTTTTTTTTATTTTAATAAATATTTATTTATTATATATATCTATCTAAAAATAGATATTTTAATATTTTTTTTATGTTTTATGATGTTCCTCACTTGTACATGGTTGGGGGAAGGAATTTTGCAGAGAGGTGTGTTGGTTTCCTTATTTGTTTTTTCTCTTAAGGTGGGAGGAAGTTTTGGAAACTGACTTAATAAAGTCAATGAACTAAACTTACGTTTACATTTACTATATACCTAGTTTATGTAGCTTAACTAAATATTCCAGAAAATAATATGAATATGAAAACCGAAACAAAATTGATTTAGGTGTAAAGGTAGCAAATGCTAGCTTAGGGTTGGGGGCAGAGTGCACAGAGAACTGTAGTTTCTTTTTAACTCTTCCAGTGGCCGGGTTAATAGGGTAATGTGGGAACTCCTAGCCTTTAAAACAGCACAGGCATTTTCTGGTTGAGTTCTAGTTCCTTGTTTCTACATATTCCAATAGGTGACCATCTTAAAGAAGATTAAGAAAGGCAGGTTTTCTTGTTTTGTAAAGAAATGTGGCTTCTTAACTATCTAAATAACTAATCTAGCTAACTAAATTTGTTTTGCATTTCCGCAGGTCAAATAGCAACAAATGAAGCACTGAAAAGAGATTTAGAAAGTATTATCACTGGACTACAGGAATACCTGGAAAGCGTTAAGTGTCAGGCGAAACAGGCCAATGATGAATGTAAGGAGTTGCAGAAGGATAAAGAATCTTTGCTACAAAGATTGGCAGATATAGAAAAGGAAAGAAACAACCTGGAAATAGTTGCCATGGATGCAGAAAATATGAGACAAGTAAGGCTTAGTACTATGTTTCTTCCCAAATTCAGATAGTGAAGAATAAATGTTTAAAAAAAAAATAAAAATAAGCAAATGGCAAAATTTGGAATAGCAAAGCACAGTTTCTTGGATAAAATGATTTTTTTTATATGGTCACTTCAATTAGTTATGCCCATGCACATTTAGAACAGAATTTTCCTTTCAAACCAGTTGCAAGAGACATACAGTAAATCTGTACTTACGGGAGACGTCTCAGAAATGCAAGCTTTACCTTTCAGACATTCCTAAAAATGGATTTGCAGTCGATATCGTAGTGAATTGCATCAGTGAGAACTGGCTGGACACTCGCCGAGGATGCGTGTATCATTAGCTTGTGTCTGTCCTGTCAAGCAGTTACTCGGAGAGCTGTCTTAGCATCCTGATAAGCTTTATGTAAACCTTAATACCCAGGACAAATGTGTATCGCTTCACACTATGCCTTTCTAACTTGAGTGTAGATTTTTGTACAGTCTGTCACAGTAGCATCACTGACCTGACCTTTGAATGTAGTAGTGCCACCTAGCTTTACCTTTTAGTGTTTAGGGTTAGTTACTTTGATCTGTCTTCTGTCACGTTGATAGTGAGTTCCAGAGTAACAGAGGAAGAGAGGCAATGTCCTCTAAGAAGTCCTGGCTCTCCTGTGTACATATTTCTAAAAGGAATGTAAAAATTCCAGGAAATCAAAATGTTGGAAGGTGCGCTCCAAGAGCAGCGAGAAATAAACGAATCACTTAGAGATGCACAAGGGGATATCAGCGCCTACGAGGCTGAGCTGGAAGCCCAGCTGAGAGACAGAGACGCTGAAGCCAATCAGCAAAAACAAGAATTGGAAAGACTGAAACAACTTAGCCAGGTAAGAACAGAGCTCTTGAGCTGCCGAAGGCATAATATACCCTGGGACAAGGGACAACCAAACTTTCCTCCTTAGCACGTCTCCAGCGTTGACTTGCAAATAATTGTTGGTTTAAGTGTGTCCCCAAATGGAAGGTGGTATCAGTTTGTTAGGATTTGTAACTGCATTGAAGGTACAGATCATCTGGGGACCCTGTAGAGAGTATTCACCATATGTAAAGGGAAAACAACAATCTGCATCTTTTTGGAAAGAGAAAACTATGCACATATCAAAGAAATGTCACTAAAGCAGTCCCGTGAAAAGCAGCAGGTGAAAGACAAAGGTTGCATTGCTCTTTGTAATTGAAATTGAGGTTTATATCAATTTTTTTAAATAATTTAAAATTTATAAAGTAGTAGCTTTCTGCTGTGATGTGAAAGATGAATGTGGTGATGATGAAGATGAAGTTTTAGGAGATAAACCTGTTACCTATATATGGTGATGGGTTAATTTGACATGGTTGGGGTTGTTTTCTAGGGTTTGGTGGTGGTTTTTTTTTTTTGGTTTTAGGAGGTGTTGTCATATTGTTATAAGAAATACAGCTGTGGTGTATTTGGGTGACAGGGTGGGGTTGGGAGCAGGGATATTAATGTGAAGGGGTTTTGTGTTTGTAGATGGAACTGTCAGCCCTGCAAGCTGAACTTGAAAAAGAAAGGCAAGCCTTAGAGAATGCTCTGACCAAAGCACAACTGGCAGAAGAGAAGGAACAACAAAATTGCAAGCTCCTTTCTCAGTTCAAACAACTGCAGGTGAAGTATTTGTTGCCTTTATAAAGTTACCTGATGCACAGTATGTTTCCCTACTCCCCCAAGGGGAAAGTCGTTAGAATTTTAAATGATTCTGTATGAATCTTGTTTTGAAGTTCAGTAGTATTTATGACTTCCTGACTTCAATTTTCTTGTCCAGAAACCCTATACCATAGTCTCCATCTGTCTATTTTAGATATTTAGGTTGAGCTTTGAAATAATTTTAGAGCTGCTCAGTTACATTGCAGAGGGATTGATAAATTGTTATATAAATCTTAATTTCCCACAAGCCTCATCCAGTACATGTCAGTAAGAAAACTATTTGGATGCAGAAGAAAAAGCTGATCCAATACATGAAGCAAAGTTTATTGCCTGTATTTAAAGCTGTGATCCTGAGGAATCTTACTTAATTGCCACAAAATAGTAATGGCATCCAAGTAGGCAACAGAGCTTGCGATCCTTGAACTTGCAGGCATTTTATGAACTGCATAGGTGTACAGAGCTGCTGAAAGGCTCAGTCAACAGGATTTCTTTAGGCACCGGTAATATACTGGGTTCAAGATCTTCAAAATATGGCTGGCAAAGAAACCCCCTTTTCTCCCACTCTCACGCGCTGTATCTCACATACCTTTCAGAGGATACAGCAGAATAGAACAGCTCATTTCGAAGGGACCTACAAAGAACTGCAAGCCGCCAAAAAAACACGCCCGTAACCCCCAAAACAAATCTAGGTATTAAAAATCCTAGCTTTTATCATTTATACATTTGTTTGCTTATGGTTATGTGGGTGGGTTTGTTTTTGTTTTTTTTTTCTAGGGAGACAATAATCTCCTGAAACAACAGCTTAAAGATCTTCAGGATCAGCTAAACCATGCAGTCGGTAACTTAATTCATCCTGAGGAAGTCTTAGCTCGTATAAATGAACTCAAGCAAAAGCTTCAAATGGGAGTTGGAGAGATTAAGTGAGTAAAATAAAAGTCCAAACAGTGTTAGATCTGTGCATGTGATGTTGGTAAGTCCATGAGAGCAGCAAGGTACGTGTGCTCTATCCTCCCGAGTCCCACTCGGGGCAGTTCAAACGTGAACTTCAGCACCCAGTGGTTGTTAAGAGAACATCACGGGAGCTCAGTAGTTGTATTGCTGAAGAAAATATGCAATCCTGTTGGGTTCCACTGCAAGGGACAGGATAAACTTTTTCCCACTTTGTCCCCAGCAATAAAGAATGGTAAAAAAACAAAGACAGAATGGGATAAATAGAGCCAGGGTGGAGGTTGGTCTGTGCAGTGTAACGTGTTCAGTGCTGCACCTGGATTCATTTACATTGCATGTCTTAAACTTACACTATTTTATTAGGCTTCATTATTTCCGTATCTGGTGTCAAAATTTAAAATTGCTAATTTTCTGTCTTGGAACCTGGCTTGTTTCTCTTTCAGATATCAGAATTCAGCTGATGTTTTAGGGAAAAGCCTTGCAAATCTGCAGAAAGAATTTAATGACATCCTTGCTGATGCTCAGAGGGAAAAAGAGAAAGCATGGGCTAGACAGAGACAATTGCAGGAAGAAATGGGATCCCAGCAGGAAAAACTGGAAGAAGTACAGGAGAAATATAGACAGGCACGTATCAAAACAACAAAAGCAAGAATAAGACAATTTCAGTGTAGTATAAAAAAGGTAACGTGCAGCGAAGTGTCACTCTGGATGTAGCTTTGCTACCCTCCATCTTTCCGAGAGGTATAATTTTACTGAAGGTAAACAAATTGAATGCATTTACTTGTCAGAAACACATTGACAACTTGCATCAGAGCAGGATGCTGTTACTTGTGGTTAGAACAGGAATGCGAACCATTTTCCTATTGTGCATAAACGTACATCGTGTAGTACTTTTAGTTATAAAGAAACTGTATAAGCTGGGAAAATCTTTGAAGGGGGAAAACAAATGACCACTTCTGTACTGTGTATACTGTGAAATTCTGGTTAAAGTAGATTCTGTATTTCGCATCAGCCATTCTTGCTTTCTTTTGATAAGTGTTATATCGGATATTTGACAGGACACATGCTCTTTTGCAGCCTCTTGTTGGCTTTTATTATATAAAGCTTGCAAAAATGTTGCTTAGAGAAGGGTTTAATGTACATTAAAACTTCCACAAGCAACCTCAAAGCAAATTTTAGCTGTATGATAAGGAGAGACCTGTTTTTTGGTGTTCATGTAACAGTAGAGTCTGAATTTTATTTACTTTTATTAATAGTCTTCATGATTTTTTTTCCTGATTATTTGGTGAATTAGAATTTAGACTCAATGATATGTCTCAGAGGCAGCAAAGAGTTTAATTATAGGTACATATAATATAGCTAATAATCACCTTGAAAAATCACTATATATACCACTACCAAAATAACTCAGGCACTTTTAAAATGTAATAGTTACAGTGGCAAAGCAGTTCTTTATCTTTTCCCTTCTGGTATGCTGGTAACTGCACTTCCCCCAAAGTTGTTTCTTTAAATCATTAAAATAGGGTGGCTTTTGGTTGAAAAAAAATAAAATATTTCTGGCTACTCATTCTAATTTATTTCACTTATAGGTTAAAGCTGAAAACAGGCAGAATAAGAATAAGGTCCATCAGTTAGAGAATGAAATTCAACATTTACATGAAAAAATAAAGAGCATGGAAGAAATTCAGGGCCTTGCTGATCAACAGCTCCAGGAGGCAGATGAAGAGAAAGAAACTATTCTTGCTCAACTGGAAGATTTAGAGAAAAGGGTAGGAATGAGTAAGAAAAATTCCACAGACTCTGTTTTATTCCGAAAAGAATATTCGAAAACTTATGAATTATTGTTTTCTAAGATCAAATACAGGAAGGAATGCAGAGGTTTAATATAACGTCTTTTTTTTTCCTTAAATTTTATTGGTTGTCCTTGCTTTAGTTTTTTTTTCTATTACTTTTATGTATCCAATACAAAATGGAATATGTGTGGGCAAAAAACTCGTCATATCAACAGAAAGCCTTTCTTCTGTGCTGCTTTTTACTTAAAACTTATAAAACCTATTGTTTCCTGGTTTCAGAAAAAAATAGAAGATGCCAGGGCACAAATGCAATTTGTCAGTCTAGATAAAGAACTGAAGGAATTAAAGAGAGCAATCATCACTTCAGATAAACTGGCAGCCACGGAGCTCTCCATTGCTAAAAATCAGCTGAAGGCTCTTCATGGGACTGTTCTCAGAATTAATCAGGAGCGAGCTGAGGTAAATCAACACTGGTAATTACTTGCTTGTATATAATTAGTACTTTCTAATGCCATCATAATGGGAACAATCCTGGTGATGTCTTTTAAATTCAGATTCAAAGCTTTATTCTGAGTTGTCCTGCTGTGCAGAAGCTCTTGCTTCAGACAGTCTCGTCTTGAAATGTAGTAGATGAACACCTGAGTAAATTTGGGTATGGACAGGCCAAATTTGGCTGCCTTGCTGTGTGTTAGAAGGCGAGAGAGAGGCAAGTTTAATTTCTTACTATCTGAAAGTCAAAGAATACGTAAGATAGAAAAGCAAAAGAAGGGACTATGGAAGCTTGTTCTTTCACTTCAAGTTTTTAAAACCAGGATCCATTTTTGGCCAAATACTAACATCTCCTCTGTAGAAATACTGTAAAGTTAAACGAGAAATGCTGTTTTACATAGACTTCTGGAATTCCAGAACAGACAAGTGCTGATGCTTCTTGTTAGTCAGCTTTTTCACAAAGCCGCAGGAGACATCTGCCAGCTTGTGAAGTATTCTTGCGAACTACAGCTCAAACTAAAATTCCAATTTTAGGAGATTGAGGAAGCTGAAGAGTTCTGTGCTGAGGCAGCTCGTGCAGCTCGGGATCTTGCCAGAGCAGAAGCAGAGATAGAATTCTTACAACAGCTCCTCAGAGAGAAGGAAGAACAAGTAGGTTGCAGATCTGTTTGCTCTATATTATATGAGGAGGATAAAATACTTGGATGTATTGGCTCAATGTGTTCCTGAAAATGCCATATTTAAAGTTGTCTGCCCCACCCTTTTTCCTCAGGCTTTCCTTAATCACAGTGCTCTTCCCTCCCCTCACGTATGCTGAAGAACAGAATGAAAACCTCACTGACTAGAATAGCAGACTTGTAAGGAAAACTATCAGCTTAAATGCCTTTATGAGGCTGTGTCTGTAAGGGGCCATATGAAGGGACGGGAAGAACGATTTTGTTCCTTCAAAGTGGTACATGTGTTTGGTACATGAATGAGCATTTTTGTAGGGACGGATGGGCATGTTTGAAGAAGTTGTAGCACAGTATAAACTGAAGTGCTTTGCTTTGATTTAAACTTACATTTTAAATAGTTTCAGCATGAAATGGAGAAAGCTGGTGAGAAGGTGGTTGCATCAAGCTCTCAGAAGTTTGAAATTGATAAACTAAAAGAAATGATGGAGCAACAAAAAGCAGAAATTGACCGTTTAAGATGGTTGTTGGATAACATCGGGACAGGTAAGCTCTCTCTTCTCTCCATTTCATACAAATAAGTATGGATGCAGAAGACTTCACTTTCTTCTCCATATTTTCTCGCTGTTTGATCTGAGAAGCTGTTCAGATTCTGGAAGTTTATTTCAGGATAATAAACTGTTCAGGATACTTTCCTCTACAGCTCTATACAGGATACAGTCAGTCCTTAAATCACTGTGCTTCAGTGGATTCTCTGTACCTGTGTATATGAAGCAAACGGCAAGACAGCGCAGTTATGTGAAGTGTATGGGTCTTTCCTTCACATTAACAAGATAACAAGGAGGGAAAAGCTTTAAACTGTTACTTTAATTAAAGCTGAATGCAGTATTTATGACTATTATTTACCTTAAGCCTATAAAACTGTGATTAATTTACAGGCAACAAAGAGGAAATTGACAACTTACAAGATGAAATTGCAGCACTCAGAAACGTGCTTTCACACCAGAATGATTACATCACTAGCATAGCAGATCCACTGAGAAGAAGGGGATACTGGTATTACATGCCATCATCGCAGGTCAGAAATAAAAGTCCTGTTATGTGGAAAGCAATTTGATATGCGAAAATCCTTTATAAACTTGCTAGGCCTGGGAGGAACTTAAGAAAAAATATTGACTGGTGTATAAGAGAAATACTGAAAGAATACATGCACAAACGTTCCCCAATAAAGCTTGTTACTGTGTAGCAATAGGAATCTTGTAGGCAACTGTTCAAAATGCAGTTCTGTAAATTCATTAGGTAAAGATTTAAAACGGGGCATTACAGACAATCATTTCTTGCAAAACAGTGTTTGTCTGAATTTAAGAGAAATACTGTTAAAATATATTTAGCATTCTCTTTAAAGCAGCATTGTGCTTTGAAGTGCAAGCAGAGTATGTATAGCCTGTCCTTGGAAAATCAGTGCTTTAGAATGTCTGCAACAAAACTTATTTTACATGATTTGTTACTTCTAGATTAACACATATTCTTTTTTCTTTAGGCTTCAACTCCTGCTTCCCGTAGCACGAAGGATTCTGGAGTTTGTTTACGGTGTTCTGGCACGTTCCCCCCCAGAAAAAGTGGGGGTGAGGACAGGCAGTGCAGAAGGGAAGACTTGCCCACTCCAGGAGGACGTTGGGTTTATTCACCAGTCAGAAATAGACTGTATGAAACAAATCCTGGTAAAGGTGAGTCAGTCTCATGGTCTCAGAATGTTCAGGAGCCATCCTAAAGATGAACTTGCTTAGAGTTCATAGTGAATTTATTTTGATATGCATGAATGAATTATAAATGTTTATTACTGTTGAACTCATTACTTACTTTAAGGAGTGTTTATTGGATTTTTTTACATTACATAGAATGTGTGTTATTTTAAAATGTGCGTTTGAAGAATATTTTTCAGTAGAAGTGATGAAAATTAATTTTATTTTTCTTTTTTTATTTTGTTAAAGACAGAAGAATGAAAGAAGGCAGTGAAGGAAATGAAGAAACTCGTGTTCCAAGAGACCCTCCTTTTGTACCGCCACCCGGCACAGTTATTTACACAGTCCTTCCGGACGGTGCCCCTGTACCTCAGGGGACTGTGGTCTATGGCCCTCCTCCTGCCTCAGCGAGTGGGGACTCCGTTGCTCCTGGATCTGTCATCTATGGTCCCCCTCCTGTGGGAGCCCCGGTTGTTTACGGCCCTCTTCCTCCAAACTTCACTGTCCCGCTCGTTCCTGTTGGGGTCCTTCACTGCAATGTGCCCGAGCATCATGATTTGGTAAGATGGAGAGCTGTAACCTGTAGGTTTAACCATGACTTAGGAATGGATTAGGAGCATCTTTTAACACGCATTCTCCAAAAAAAAAAAAAAAAAATGCAAAAACCATAACCTCATTTTCACAGATTAGATCAGTCCAGGGGTTTTTTTTGTTGTTTTTTTAAATAATCTCTGTTAGGAAAGTTCTGGATCTGCGAGAGCTTGCTGATAAGAATGCTCTATCTTCAGTGCTAATAGCCAGGTCTTTGCTCTCTGTAGCTGCTCCTATGTCTCAGGAGGACTGAAACAGAAAATAGGTCTTGATTTTATTCTTGTTTCCCGTATGCAGGAGAGTGAAGTCTCAAGGCTAGAAGACACGGTGTATTATTTAAAGTCTCGGAAATACAAAGATAAATGGTCAGAGGCAGCTGAGCATAAATACAAAAAAGAGGTGGGAAAATTGCATCAAAACATTGAAGAACTTCTGCAAGAAAGAGAAGAGTTGGAGCATGAAGTAGCAGAACTACGAAAAGCAGCTCAAAACCACAACAAACGCAGGTAAGCATTTTGTACTAGAATGCATTTACAGTAAGCATATGGAAATACCTACATTTTTTTTCCAATAAAAGTAAATTTTGACTCATTTACAATTAATGTTCTTGTCTGTACAACGTGTGTAATACAGTAGAACTTCAGGATGCTCGGGGCCTCTGGCATTTTGTATTTTAATTCCATGTCTGTCTTTCTGACCTTTTAGGGACTTCATTGAGGGATATACTGACCACCTCATTGCAGAAATGCAGTTAGAAAAGTCTCTTAAACATCATGAAGATATCACAGATGAAATCGAATGTATAGAGAAGACTCTTCTGAAACGGCGAGCAGAGCTTAGAGAGGCAGATCGGCTGCTTTCAGAGGCTGAAGTGGAACTTGAGAGCACACGGGGGAAGGTAAGTAAAGCCATAACTCTTTAAGTGCAGAAGGATTTGTGTGTTAAGATTGTTTTAAGCGGAGAATTTTTGTTTGTCTGAGCAGTTTATTTTCACTTGGATAATCCACAGCCTCTTAAAATGCTTCTATTTGAAAACGAGTTGTGGGATATCCTGTGCTAAAAGAAAATATTTCAGTCCTTGCCAAAGAGGAGGCAGCTTTTGTGCTCTGGACAAGAGAAGAGAAAAGGTTCTACTTCGTGGGATACAAAGGGAGAAAGCTCAGGTGGAATATTCAGGCTAGGAGGAGGTCATCTTTAGGCAACCTACAGGTTATAGATGTGGAAAGCATAAGATGGGAATGCGTTGTCTGAATCTTCAATTTTTGCTCTAGACTAAAGACACTATTCAAAAGTACAATCATGCCAAGCAGCATTTGTCACGTACTGAAACCGAGGCAAAGGAGCTGGAGCAAAGGGCTCAGGAAATGGCTGTGAAACTTGTGAAAGCAGATCAGCAATTAAGGTACCTTGTTCTTGTGAATTCTCGTCAAATGGAGATGAGGAGCAGAACAAGATTTTTTCAAGATAGTGCTTTTGGAGAGGGAGAGCTGTTAAAATGTTAATAATTAAGGCATAAATGCTTCTTTAGGTTATTACAGGCAGACACAAGGGATTTAGAACAGCATAAGAGGGAACAAGAAAGTATTTTGAAGGAAATCAACAAAATGGTGGATGCAAGAGACTCCGAGTTCCAGTCGTTAAACCAGAAGATAGAAATGCTAACTGAAAGGTAAGTGTTTTTAATTCAGTGTAAACTGTGTTAAATAAAGATGCTTTCCTCCAATAAGTTACTGCCCAAGGTATTCTTGTTTCTTCTGAGTCCCGTTTTTATCCTCCCTGTCAGTCTTCAGAAGCTTCAAGGGGATATTAAACTTGCAGAAGGCAATGAGGAACAGCACCTCCAGGTCCTTAGAGAAGCAGAAAACCTTCTTCAAGGCAAGAAAACTGAACTGGAAAGGCTAAAAGATCAGGTAAGGCTTACCTTATTAACTCAGTTTTGATGGTTTTGAGGTAACTGAAAGCTGAGAGCAGTCTAAAGTTCTGAACTGCCTTGTCTGAAGAATTTAATTCTTAATTAATTCAAATTCTCCTTGTTTTGCCTCATAAAATGATCCCAGTCTGGCTGGTATTTCTGTATAATAAATGTTACTGCATTCCCTATCACAATTCTTCCTGCACTTCGGAATGAGATGCTTAACTCGGAGGAACAGGGCTGCCCTGTCAGATCAGAACTTAAGTCTTTAGTACCGGCTGTTTCGTACAGGTTTAACAACCAAAACTCATTGCTTTGATAGGATCCTTGTGTTACACAATTCAAGTAAATCTCTGGCAGGGAACAGGGTACTGCGCTGCTGCTTGTGCATGTGTGGAGCCACAAAAATAAAAGCCTTCAGATGCTTCTTCTGTTAAACTTCTCCGTTGTAGATGACTGCTCAGCAACAGGAGCTCTTGTTTCTGGAGCAACAGTTAAATCAAAGAAAAGAAGAGCTCCGTGTCCTTCAAGACTGTATTTCTCAAAAGAAAGGTGATCTCAAAGAAGCTCTTCGAGATGGAGAGACTGAAGCGAATGAAAAACTACGCCAAATAAGAGTAAGTTTTCCAAATAAGTTTTCAATTCATTACATCTGAAGAACAGCACAAAAACATCCCATAAAGTTTCCACAAAATCAGTTTTGCTCTTCTAGAACCTCGCAAAACCCACTGAAAAATAGAACAAGCAAGTTTACAGTTTTGTGTGGCCAAGAGCTTGGTCCAGAAGCACAAAAAGAAGTGGAACTGCCTTGTTGCGGTAATACTTACAGAATTGGTCCCTCGAGAACAAAATGATATAAATGGAAGTCTGTGAATGATTCACTGTTGCTGAGACAAGCAGCTTCTAAAGCAAATCAGTCTGATCAGTGTGTGTAAAACCCAACAGAGCTGGCATTAAGTCATGTCTATCTCCATCCCCACTGACTTAGAAAGGATTCTGGGTTGCTTTTCTTTCTGAAGTAAAAACAAAGTATCAAGGTTAATTATATGTAAGGACTTTCCATCTGACTTCCTGTTTTAAGGCCTACCTATTGTTCATGTGAGTGATGGGGTTCCCGACTTGTAGATCAAAATCTTTGCAAGATTACTACTTTAAATTGTCCACAAGCAAGAGTTTAACACACATACTCCTTATTTTTTGTTTGTTTACACCATTAACTATAACTACAAACACTGGAATTATATGAACCAGAATACTGGTGACAGACTTTTATTTTTTAAATATTTAGAACTTCTATTTAAAGGAAAACTTTATTTAAGATGGCAAATAATGGCATTCCTTGTAACACTGATACATTTCCACAGGAAATAAAAATACTTCTGGAAGAGCTTAACGTTGAGAGGAAAGAACTGGATGTCCAGATTAACGAGAAGAGAGCACAGCTTTTGATCATAAAGAAGGATATTGGGAAAGAACAAGAAAATCTTCAAGGAATACTTGGGCAAATTACCAGGCATAAGATAGGTGTGTCCCTGGCTTTGCTGGGTAGTGCTTTGTGCAGATGGGAAGGACTCTTAGCTCTTGGTTGTCCATTGCTGCAGCCTTCTGCAGAGAAAGAGTTCCCTGTAGTTCTCGTAGCTCATAGAGAGCTGACTGGACCCCCTCTGCTTGAGCTGAGGCGCTGCTTCCTGCTGCTTTCTACGTGGGACAGGAGTTTTTCATGCCAGAGAGAAATGCAAACAAATCTGCTGTTGGGACTGATGAGTTGAGCTCACACTCGAGCACTGTGTGGTTGGGAGACATGACCTACTTGTGCCACGTTCACAGCAGAAGAATTAAACAGTGGGATGTGGGAAAATGGAGGAATCTCCTTCTAAGCAGTTACATCCTGTCAGATTGTGGGAAGTATCAGCAGCAGCAGTCTGCAACTGTTTGTACTTCTGAAATATTTTCTTTCGTCGCTTATCAGTCAGATACACCATCCCAGACTCACTTGCTGGGGAGTGGGAAAAGCAGGAGACCCAGGGACAGCATCAGATGCAATACCTGGTGTGTCTGACGCAGCAGTTGGAAATGTGAAGAGTTTTTGTGGGGATGAAACCAGTATAGTATCTCTTAATTTTTCCTTGGTGCCTTTTTTTGGAAATAAAATGCATTTAACGTGCTTGTAATAACCTTTGGTTTTTTTTTTTCATCTTACCTAGAACTGAAACATGTCCTGGAAAACGTAGAGCTTGAAAATAATGAACTTCAAGGTTTGAAGCTACAGCATGACCAAAAGGTCAATGAGCTAGAAAAGATTCAGGCTGCAATTCTAGAAGTAAGTATTTCTTCTGTAGCTAATGCAGTAACTGGAAGAAGAGCTCTGCATGTTCAGTGCTTCTGTTGAGATCTGGATAACGGAGTCCCTACACTTCTAAATCAGTTTCTAGTCTGATCGCAGCTTATCACAGAAAAGTCTTAAGTCTGCTTAGGCCCTTTAAAATAATGGGATTTCAAACTATGATGGGACAAAGAATTGCGCCCCTCTCTTCCAGTACTTGTGCTCGTATTCATCATAACATTCACCATAAATACACTCAAATGAACGGGCGCTTTCAGCAGTTACCCCTGTTGGAATGCAGTGGTTGTGGAGGGCGCTCTGCCTGCGTGTGAGCTTGGGGAATGACAGGGTTTTAAACTGCTGCAGCTAAAGATGTTAACAACTTGTTCTGCTCCTTGACTGTATAAACGCGTTGTTCACGATGCCTTCTTTTGTAGGAGAAGTTAAAGTTGGAGAATATTCAGCGATTACTTCAGTGTCAGCAAGGGGAAGTAGATTGGCAGGAACAACTCCTTGAGAAAGACCGTCAGGAAAATGAACATCTGGTTTCTCAAACGCGCACTTTGCAAAACAATATTGAGTCTTTGCATAAAGAAAAGGAAAAGCTTGAAGACGACTGTCAGAGTCTTGAAAAGAAATTGTCACAAACCAGAAGGTGGGGGGAATATTTTTTTCTGCAAAGATCAGAAGTGATGGGAAGTGCCTTTAATGTCTTTATCGTAATTAAAAATGTCGCTATAACTTTGAGGTCCCCAATTATAGAGAATATGCCGTTTCTTACATCCTGTGGGGGTTTCATTTTAAGCCTGTCTATAGCAGACTTAGAGCAAATTCTCAGCGCTGTTGCTGATGAATGCAACAGCGTTTGTTATATCGTGGCAAGGCAACGAGAAAATGTTATGAAAAGCAAAATGTGAAGCCTTGGAACAGGACAGTGTCTCGCTTTCGTGGCCACTTGGGAGCATCCCCCGGAGCTGAGAAAACTTTTACTGAAATGCAGCTGGTTTTTAGAGGCTTTTCCAGGTACCTCCAACAAACCGAGAATATGTCTTCACATTTTACAGAGACTTAACTGCTGCTGAAGACAGCAGCAGAACTGCATTGGCCAATGTAGAAAAACTGGAATTGGATGTTAAAAACCTGCAGCAGGAGGTACTTCTATTGAACAAACAAAAAAAATCACTGAATGGAGATGTTATTGTTGTACAGAAAGATCTTCAAGGTAAAGATCATTTTTTGGTTTTAAACCGTAATATATTTTAAGAGAAATTTTGTTAAAAGACCCACTGTAACTTCTGTATTAAATATCCAACATGCTCAAATATCTACAGGCAGAAAGTATTTAACGTGTCGGAAAGATGGAAATTTTAGAAAATGCATTTCTATTGTTTATTCTTCATTTATGAAAAGATAATTTATAGGTATTTCAAATTGCTGATTGAAAATCTGTTGCCAAATATTTTTGTAGAAAAAAAGGAAGAACTAGAAACACTGAAAGGAGAATTAAATGACTCCAGGCAGCAGCTTCAACTGGTAGAACAGGTTAGTTTTGGTGAAATATGTCCTTATTTACATGTAGCGAGTAGGTTGTTGGGGTGTCATTTATCACGACAACGGATGGTCCGTCACCTGGATTTTGTCTGGGTACCCAAAATCAGACACTGCAGAGCTGATAAACAAGAGCTCGATTGCTGTTCTTGCTGAGTTGGGGTGGTTTGGAGTCCAGCAGGTGCCCAACCAAATGGGGTTTCTCTTCTGGGTTTTCTGTTGAAGCGGCAGCTGCGATGATTCTCCTCCTCACATTGTTATTACCACATTGGAGTGTGTGGCTTTTTGGTTTTGTTTTTGTGTCTTTTGGTTTGGGTGGGGATTTGGGTTTTTTTCTGTGGATTTGTTTGGTTTTGAGTTAAGCTTCTTTCTAGAAAACAGAGGCAGTCACCCTGGTTTATTGTTTTCTAGGAAGAAGATGCTTGTGCCTTTTTTTTTTTTTTAAGTATCTTCTAGCTTTTTATCTGGTGGTTCCTCATGTGTAACACGGTGGCTGGTTTAAAGGGAAGGTCATCCTCCGTTTCATTAGGGGTGACCAGTTAATGTTCTTTCACACGCAGGCTCTCCAGCCAGAGAGCTGTTACTCTCACCAGCCGGTTAAGTCACTTGATTTCATGTTTTATATCGCAGGATTTGAAAAATAATACGAGGCGTCAGGATGAGTTGCTTAGAGAGCAGGCAGCCCTGAAAGAGGATATCCTGCAGTATTTAAGGAAACGTAAGGATTGCCAAGAGAGACAGAAAAAGCGGGAGAACCAATTGCAGCAGCTCCAGAAAGAGATGGAAGAGAAGGAAACGGAACTGGCCAAACAAGAAGCGGTAACGAGCTCTTCTTCTTTTCTTCTACAGTATTTCTGTGCAAAGCCCATCAGCTGTTCATGAAAATTAGGGCTTAATCATATTCTCCTGTAGTAGAATTAATTTCTGTTGGCTGAGCAGTTTCAACAAAGTGTTAGCCAAAAGAAAAACTTGAGGGAGCTAGACTGAAAATGAGGGGCAAGAAAAACCAGCGAACTTTTATGTCAGTAGGGAGTAACAGACTGCAGTTCTCTCCACCTTACGCTGCTTTAACCCCTACAGTGTCCTGCAGTGATGGTGTTTGTTCCCACGGAGTTGGTTCTAGTTAAAGCTTAAAGTGATTTTTTTTTTTTTTTTTTTTTGGCAGATTCTTCGTCACCTCAAGCAAAATTCAGAGCGTGAAGGAAAAAAACTGGAAGAATGTAGTGCTAAAGTGAAAGATCAGAAAATACTATTGGAAAAGGAATTAACAGATAAACAAAAGAAACTGGAGCAGGCGATGGCAAAACTAAAGCTGGTGGAAGAAAACATCAGGAAACTGGAAAAGGAGGAGTTCCGACGTGCAGCGCTTGAAGAAACTGTCCGAAAAAGCAGTAAGATTCAATGCACAAATAAATTGTTCCCATCTGGGTTCTCAGTCTAACGAAACCAACAGATCTTTCTGTTAATCTGGCTTGGTTTCTATCGCAGCCCCTGGATTGACTCACGATCCTTAAATTGACTTGTTCAAAGAACTGAAATTCTAAACCCAACTTGGTGTTTTGTCCCCTCTCACCTTGTGTCGGTGTTTTTACAAACCACTGCTCAGCACAGAAATGTGTTTGAAAAATATCTAATGTTTGTGAAATGTGCCAAGATACTTCCATTTCTGCTAATCGGGATTGTTTTAAAAAAATGTTAATTGCAGAACATCAGGTCTCAGAATTACAACAAAAAGATAGAGAAATACAGTCTCTTCAAAAAGAACTGGAAGTCTCCAAGTCTGAGCTAAACCAGCTCCAAGATCAGATGGCGTCAGAGAGGAAAAAGGCAGAAAAACAAATCTCGAGTTTGAAAGAAGCAATGATGCAACTCGAAAGAAAACTTCAGGTAAGTCCTGGCTGAGGGGAGAATTTGGGTTATTTTTAAACAGCAAAATGATAAAACGCCCATTTTTATCGTAGGAGGAACAAAGTAATGCATGAGCTTCATGACTAGACAGAACTCGAGGCGACCAAACTCTGGTATTTCTAGATTGTGCTGCAGAGCCCCTCTGTTACACCTGTTTAATGCTGGTTCGGCCTTTTAACTCGAAGAAATTACGTTCTGGGGGTTCCCTCTTGATTCCTGTTTCTGAAGTGGATGCTGAGAGTAGGAACTAAAGCATGAAACCAGCCGTTTGCAGGGTTCTGCAGCAGCTGCTGGACACGCAGCACACGGTGACTCTGAACAGGCCAAGCGCCGTGGAAAGGTCCTTGGCCAGATCCCATAGGATCTCCAAACCCAGCTGTGTCGGAGCGGCAGATACTGGCGGCCTGAGGGAAAGCTGTGTCTTCCCAACAAGTTTCTGTTGTGTTGGGTTTGAATCCGCCCCCCCGTCGCTGCGTCACACTTAGAAACAGCCCTACTTAACGTTGCCATGTGATTTTCCCAAATCTGGGAGAAGTTAAGCTTTGGTAACAGTCAGGAGGATCGGGGCAGGTCACTAATCCCAGTTTAAAAACGAACAAACCAGCTCCAGCCGGTGGGTCACATGTGGAGCTCTGGGTGTTGGGCTCTAACGCTGCGTTTCACTCGGCAGACCCTGACCGTAACACCGGAACGTTGGCTGTCGGCTCCCTTTTGGCAATGCTCCAGTCAGGAATTAGGGCTCCAGCTCCTGCTTACACTAAGGTTTGGCAATAGGCACTTGGCATAACTGGAGTCATAATTTATGCGAATCACTAAATGTTATCAGTGTTCGAAGCTACTCAGTGGGCACTCACCAGCTTGTTTGTGCCAACCTGGGCCAGCGTTTTCTGCTCTTGATACTCATTTTAAATTAAAAGGTGATTCCGTATTGTCTGACTCCTTCTAGTCCTTCACAAAATCCTTTATAAATTGTTTCTAAGCCCTTTAAAAATAGGGTCCTCCAGAGGAGAATGTCGTTAGCAGCTGGAAAGCAGTCAGGGAAGACTGTGCAAGACCGGAGTGTGAACAGGTTTAAATTGACAAGTTGTGTCTCTGTCACCATCCGAGGGGCTTCACAGGCAAAGTTCACGTCAGGATTCGCGTCTGTTGAGAGGTTTTGTGATTTCTGGCTGCAATAGTCAAATTGTAAACATTTTGGGAATAAGCCTTGTTCAGTTACACAGGGAAATCCCTCTGGGGTGATGTGTTTGTAACGTGGCAGCGCAGCGCTGAGCCTGTTCTCTGGTGCAGGTTAAAACTCCAGACGACCTGGAAAAGAGACAAAGGGAAATGGAGAACGCAGCAACGCTGCTCAAACTGGAGGTCGAAGATGAAATTAGGATGGGGTTTAAACATTCCAGCCCATCTTCTCTGGAACCGTTGGAAGATTTGGAAGCATCTTCTGCAGCAGAGGATTGCCTGCAGTGTGAAGCTGGGCACTTAGAGGAGACGGGACCATTTGCTGCTGCTGACAAAAGACTCTTCTCACTGGAAGAAAAGTTGGATTTTTCTAAAGTCTTCTTAATGGTAAAAAGCTTCCCAAAAGCAGCTGCTGCTCGTGCTGGGGTTGGTGCCTTTAGCTCCCTTGCTGAATGTGCTTTTGTTTCCCGAAGGATGAGCAGTGGCGCGGGGAGGCTCTCCGGGAAAAACTGCAGCATCGTGAAGATCGGCTGAAGGTGGGACATCTCTTCTGCCACACGGGGATCCCCTCGGGTCCCCGTGGAAAATAACCTGGGGATCCTTCTCCATCCATCCTGACTGGCTGCAGAGCACCTTTGGGTGGGAGCGGTAGAGGGACGCCTAGCACCTGCATGCTATAGCAAGATGAATAATTTTAATTGAGTTAATTGGATTTTTGAGTTATTTACATCACGCTATTTCCGTACAAATTCCAGCTCAGGAGCACCCATGATCATTCCCTGTCCAGGTGATGCCAGGTTTAGTTAGAACATACCTGTTGCTCTCTATAGAAGCAGTTCATGATAAAGCCATAAAATAGAGCTTATTTGACTTGGGAAGGGGGGAACTGCTTAAAAATAATTGCCAGGCCCATCGCCATCCGCGTGAGACCCGTAACATCCCCTCGCCATCCGCGTGAGACCCGTAACATCCCCTCGCCATCCGCGTGAGACCCGTAACATCCCCTCGCCATCCGCGTGAGACCCGTAACATCCCCTCGCCATCCGCGTGAGACCCGTAACATCCCATCCCTTAGGGCTTGCTCATGGCACTTGTTAAATACAGTCCTGAAAATCCCACTGGCTGGACGTAAATGGAAGTGCTGGTTTGTTCAGGCTCAGCTGCGGCAGTGCCTGTCCAAGCAGGTGGAGGTGTTATTCCGCGGGAAGCAGCAGACGGAGGGCACCCTGCACAGCCTGCAGCGGCAGCTGGACGCGCTCGATGACCTCGTCAGCAGCGCTTCTTCAGATTCACTGTTTTTCACCCAAAGCTCGAGTCTGGTCTCTCTTCGTGAAACTCTGAATTTAACAAAACCGCAGGTAAATGCTCTGCTCTGCACAGGAATTCGGAGTTCCTTCTTTTTTTAATTTTTAGCTCGCTGGTAGTGTCTCGTGGCCACGTGTTCCCCCCGTAGCAGCGCCGCGGGGGGTGATCGCGCTGCGCACCCCGATGCTCTGGCAGCAGCTGACTTGTTTGAAAAGCCTAAGCTTTCCTCAAAGCGATACGGTCTGGTTGGGTTTCTCACTTTGTCTTACTGTTCATTCTTTAAAATTCAGATTTTTCTTTGTTTTTTAAAGATTAATACGGCTCTGTCAATTGAAGACATTAATTAATTACACTTACTTTTCCTGCTTTTCCCAGGCTGCTCTGAGGAGACCGACGCACCGCCCCAGCAGGGCCCTGGGGACATCGGTGGCGTCTCAGACCCCGAGCTCCTGCTCGGGAGGGATTTCGCAGAGGTGAGATGTGACCTTGGCCCAGTTCCGACCGAGTCCCGTGTGTCCCCAGGGCTGAAGGGAGCGGTGGCCTGGGGTAGGGGTGGGTTCTGGGACCATGTTGTCCCCTTCCCAGTGAAACCATTCCCGCGGCTGGTGTCCTCATACTTGATGCCGAGATCTCTACCTCACTGCTTTCCAAGCCTTTTCTCAAGAGGCATTTGTCACCGCTCGCCCAGCGCCTGCTCCACTGTGAAGTTTTTGTACGATTAAGCAACTGAGCTTTATGTATATAAGTTGTTGGTTTTTTTAAAAAAATTATTTTAAATGTGGATTTAAATGTGTCCAAACCAACTCCTTCTATTTAAGTGTTTGTTGATATTTGTCCGTTTCTACTTTTGTAACAGGGACAGTTGTCCATTTCCTGTTGAAAAATGGGTGTTTTAAATACAATTATTTTTGTGTACTTCCTTGAAATAAACTTCAGTGACTGACGCTTTCATCCAGGGCTGGTTTTTTTGCCTCTCTGTTGTTTTTGTAAAGCTGTTCTTGGGCAGGTGCAGCGCACTCACCCCTGGGCTGGGGTTTGGGGACGGCCAAGCTTGTCCAGCGCCGGACACTGGGCTGCGCTCCCTTCTCCTGCGGCCGGGCTGGATCCCTGTGTTTATGGTTAATGGTTTCATAAACAAAGTTCCAAGCACCTTGCTTTTAATTAGTAGTGGAAAAACCACTTTGTGAAGCCTTCAGGTGGCAGAACAAGGCACCGTGGCCACACAGACCTGTGTCCTACAGCGCAGCTCTCCCCGCTCCAGCAGGAACTCCAGCACCGAACGGCTCCCAGCCCTCTCTACCCTCCCTTTCCCCCTGGATGGGCTCTGATGTTGTTCTCGATCCTTCCCTTTCTCATCCACATTATTAATATCCACCTTCCCCATGCACCAAGTGTCATTTTGTCACACTCCACTGGGAATAAACACCCGGCTCCAGTGGCTTCTGGAGGCCTGGCCTGTTACACCTTCACTTTTTGGGCTGTGGAAGGCGGTGGCAGCCTCCTCTTCACACCACCTAAGGTCCATGGTTAAAGCACAAATACCATCGCTGTACCATAACCTCCTCCACCAATTCAAGGAGAGGCTTTTCCCAGGAACCCGAGCCCCGGGTGCAGGCACCAGAACCCCAGTTTGGCAGCTCTTGCCAACCGGCCACCACGGTGGATGGGAACAGCCTCTCCGGCCAGAGCAAAGCACAGGAGCCACTGCAGGTTATCTAGATACAGGTACTTTATTTACAAATATTTAGATTAATAGCATTGTTACATCAAATGAGGAGTACAGCAGCCCGAACAGATCCTTTCTGTGACAGAAACAATAAGACCAACTGTAAGTGACTCCGGGAGAACAGGCGTTGCCCCTCCGCGTGCTGCGGGTGTTACAAGGGTGACCCCGCGGCAGCAGCAGGTCCTGGTCCCTGGGCAACCCCCGTGCGGTGCAGCCTCGGTTTAAGCGGGATGCATTAGCTGTAGATCTTCAACATACCCATCTACTTAAGAATATTAGTGAAAAAAAGGACTAACCAGACAAAACAAAGGGACAGTGCACAAGTTACCCAAATCCTATTGTCTGCACATTCCAGTTTTGGCTTGTATTTAACATTGACTGTACAATACTCTGGTACCACGGGTTACTTACAAGTCTGAACATTGGATAGTTTTAGTGTCTAAAGAGGGATTTTAGGACTACTTTGTATTTTAAACATTGCGTAAGACGAAAATTGGACACTTGATCACGGTTAAGCACCTGCCCCCTTCCATTTTTACACCCCAGGTGACATTTCCAGGAGCCACACACTCCAGTGTGACACCCCAGTAAACCCCCCCCGTCACCCAGTACCACCCACACGCGCGGCCACCCTCCCAACAAGCGTTACAGGTTGCGTCACCCTGCAAGAAATGGGCTCGAAGGCTCAAAGGAAAAGCCCAAATCTTAGAAGAAACCCTCCCACGGGACAGTTAAAAATACAACAGTAGTTAAAAATCCCTAGAAAGCACAGGCCTCCTTCCGACTGTCCAGTTCAGCCTCCCACCATGGGAAAAGTTACAGGTATAAAAGCGTAAGATGTGCAGGAGAAGCAGCCTCGGGCCAGGATGCCCGGCGGGTGATGAAGCCCGATAACGCAAGAAGAGAAGCGGGTTCGCACACAGCTGATTGCACACAAGGGGATGCATTAAGGGGCACGGATACACCACGGGGCGGAGATGAGAGAGGTTCCACTAGTGTTAGTTCCTGCAGCGGGAGGAGAGCTCCCCGGGGCACTGGCGACACCACGGAGTAAAGCCTACGGGAGTGAACTGCGGATACATGGATTTGGGGACTAACGGGGCAACGTGGTGACGTGTAAGCTCATACTGTACAAACTGATAGTTTCTTATATACTGTTCTAATGCCAGTAATCATTTTCTTCATTAAAATCATATACACAGGATGTATTTAACTGTTAGCTCAGTTCCTTCAAATTTTATACATATTTACGTTCTGTTAACAAATGGAAAGGATAAAAGTGGCAACAACAACAACAAAAAAAAAAAAGTGATGTAAAGCTATGAGCACAATGGATTGTTTCCCTGTGCAAGTCGGACGCTCCCGCGCCAGCCCACCCTGACCCCCCCCCGCACACACCACAGGGAATTCCGTCAACGCAAGCACATGGTCACAGAGCCCTTTCGCTACCATCCGAAGTCATTTCACAGCAAAAACTCAGCCTGTACTAGGGGACAGCTCTACACAGTTAGAGGTGGGGGAAGAAAGGCCAAAGAACCATAAAATTAAACCGTACAAGACAAAAGCCCTGCGAAAGTGTAAAATCATGAGTCCAGCATCGGTGCTCAGTTTAAATTATGTATCGGTGACACTATCACAAGGACAATCAAGGAAAAAAAAAAAAAAAAACTTCTAGATTTACCATGCAGGAGAGGTTTTATTACTCTACTTGCCTTTGATAACCTGATTACATCTAAAGTTGTTTAGCAGTTTAGTACTGTGTTAAACTTGTCTCAGAGTTTTAATTAAACCCAGTAAGATGTACAGAAGACAGAGAAGCGGTCGAAAAGCCCCGCTTCCGGCAGACAGAGGTGAAAGGTCAGAAATGGAGCCAGGGAGCAGAGGTCACTAGCAGCCACAGCCTTCTCTCTGGGGCTGGGGTTCGCTGGTTAGTCGCCCCCCCTGCGGAGCTGAGGGTTTGTGCTGTACACCCGATTCTGCGGCGTTCAGATCCAGGCTCCCGTCTTGGATGTTCTGGTAGATTTTCTTGGCAGCCTCCAGGAAGGCATCCTCCACGTTCTCCCCGCTGCGAAGAGAGCGGCAGCAGGAGTTACTGAGGCTCCGCTGCAGCCCAGCCCCGCGGGGTGGGGAGGTGGCTGGGTGACACCCTGGCTGGGGTCAGACCAGGCAGCAGCAGCTGCTGCCCCCTCCTCTGACACACAAGAGGAACTCACGAAGTGCAACAACCTGTCCTCAGGACAGCTTCAGTAGGGCCACCCCCTCCCCGGCCACTGCATCCGTTAAGACTAGCCAGGGATAAAACCTACAGGCCAAAACACTGAGCAGCAAAAATAATCCAAGGCACCGAGTCCCAGGCACAGGGAGGTTTTGAAAGAGGTTAAAAGACAGGGGAGCTACTATTAACCAAAATCTTTTTGTTAAGAAGCTCCATGGCGCCAGCTGGACCCAAATGTACTGGTGTCACTGGACGACCGATCCACCGTGTTGGGACAGGCTGCCCAGCCCACCATCAGCACGGGGCAGAGATTGCTCTCTGTGACCAAAGGGACAGAGCTCACTCACAGCTCCAAACACCCGAGGGAAGGGAGGTCTAATTGGGAGTGACTCTTACCCCCCCACACACATTCTGTGCTCAAAGCACATCTTTAAACCAAGTCAGTTCATTTGAACTCAAGTCTTTACCTGAAATATCACGAGAAGTCTAATTTCCAAGTCAAGTCGAAGCTGACATGACTGAACCCGCTATATACACCTCATTCTCCAAGGGAAATCAAAAATAACACTTTTTGCATTTGCAAACCCCTGCTATACCTGAACCCCACAGCTATACTCAGTCATAACCAATATATTCCCCTTGAACAGATCACATCCGAGTCATTAACCCAGACAAAAGTAACTTACGTTTTTGCACTTGCTTCAAGGAACAATAAACCTGTTCGGAAACAGAGGTTCGACAGTCAATGCACAACGCACCTCAAATAGCCTTCAGTCACGTTACGACCCTGATCACACGCAAGACACTATTTTAGTACTAAAACCAGTATTTTATGACTAAGTGAAGGCACTAGTACACAAGCTAGTTGCTAGAAGTAAGCGCAGTTAGAGTTAAGCCAGGCCGAGGCGCAGTAGAAGCCTGTACATAAAACTACATTCCTTCGGAAGTGTAAGCTTGCAGCCATCAATGCTGAGCATTCACTTTAACATCACTATCCTGTAGGAAACGTAACAGCTCGAGAGAAAAAAAAAAAAAACCAACAAACACACACCATTTTCTTCAGCAAATTGTTTGGCTTCTTCATACGTAACATCCCTCTGTGCTTCCAGATCTGCTTTATTTCCTATGAGGATTATCACCTGGTTCAGAAGAGAGAAAATTAGTCTGGGAAAAGGTTTATTAGCTTTTGCGCTACCACCCTCTTTATTAAAAAGATTAAAAAGGAAGGAAATGTGCAGAAATGTTTAACTGCAAACCCCACTGATCCCCAGGAACACGCTGCTGGAGTGGCATCCCCTCTGGAAATTCAGGAACAGCATCTCCAGCCATCCCTTTGCATTGCTTCAGGCTGTTCTCAGGAGATGAGGTTCTAAAATGCAGTTGGTCCTACTCTTTATTCATGCAAGTTCTACTCGGAACCACTTCTTGTACTTGTTAAATCATCTGCTAATCCAGCCAGAATCTTTATGTTTCCTTTCATCGCAGCAAAGAGTCTATGAGGTTGGTGCTGAAGTATTTTAGGAGCATTCAGAAAAAGACTGACGGACAACGGTGTTGTAATACAGTCAGAGACACAGAACCTCCTGCCCCCATCCCTCCAGAAGACCTGCTCAGCTTTAGCTGGAGATGCAATTTATTTGCCAATCTGAGACAGCATTCACCTCATTACTACGGCAAAGCAGGAAGACATAGTAACGAGAGTTAAGGTTTGTTCAGGGTTAAATCACAATTTTGTCTCCATCTGCTGAAAACAGGCCCCTGAAAGGCGAGCAGTGCAACAAGACTGTTAGAAGAACCCACTGCCTTCCTGCACAGGAGCCTACGCTTTTCCTCCAGTGGCAGTGAGGGAAGAGTCACTGGTACATGCAAAATGGGGACATCAGGATAACTCGGAGCTCAGTAGCTAAGAAAACATGGGCAGGTTATTTAAGAGAACACTGATGCCACTGCAGGTGCTTTGGCCCAAGCCTTCCACCTCTTGCTCAGAGATATGCAATGTTTCTTTCAAGCTAAATAAATTCCAACTTACAGTATTTGGATTGGTGAGGTTCCTTGCATCTGTCAGCCAGCTGCTTAAGTGATTATACGTACTTCTTCTGCAAAGAATCAAGCGAGGACAGTATTTTTTAAAATACATAAGTGCCAACAGCACAGTCAGCATCCAAACACACCGACATCTGCCATCCCTGCTCTTCTCCCCACCCTCAGGAATGACAAAGCAGCAGCATCTTGTTGGGACTCAGACCAAGATTTCAGCCCCCAGAGCAACTCTTTACACCACAGGAGTCAGAGCAATTCCCACTTCGAGTGTGTGACAGTTTCACTGTCTTCACAAGGAGAACAGAGGTATTGGTTTGTACAGAACACATTAAAGGATTTCCTGTCAAACACCCTTACAGAGCTCTGTACGGTAGAATAGCACTTTGGTAATAAAAAGCGCATGGGATTATGTTTTACTCAATATTTAAGCAAACAGCAGATATACCTAGAAATGCAGGGAAAAAAGAAAAAAATGTGCATAAAGAATATCAAGAACAGCCCCAGAGGAAGATGGGAGACATGTGAAAGCAGAAGTATTTCATGTTGCACATCTGATTAATTATTCCTTTCACAGTATCTTTAATTTTCAGCTATAAAAGGAAGGCAGAATCACTTCTGTCTGGTCTGTTCTGTTGGAGGACCAGCCCGTGAAGAGGCCCAGAAGTCAGAACTCTCCAGTGCTCCATCTATACAGAGTCTGTTGTGCACATTTACACCGCCCATTGCGGCAGAGGTGATATTCTGTCCCCTATCTACTCTAAGAATGTTTTTGCCAGGTAAGCGGCAATATCCATTGCCTCCCAGGAAGAGAAAAATCCATGTACCAAAGAGTAAATTTTAAGGACAAAGCCAGTTCTTTAAAGAGTTTCATCACAGTTAGTCAAGGCCTGAAGTGGCAAAATCCTCAGGTCTGTCAGCAGTGATTTTCCAAGAAAATCAGCTCGCATCGTTGCCTACCTTTCATTTTCAGCTCTTTAAATACTTATAAGTATTTAGACAAAGAAGCGTGGTAAGCTTCATACAACAGGATACAGATCCATCCAGAGAGAGGGAGAGAGTCCTTTAAGTCTAAGTCAAGGGACAGACAGGCAAGTACGCGTGAGGCGGTGGCACCCAAACAGCTTGTCATGGCACAAGAAGCACCGGCCAGTGGCACCTTACCTGGTGATGTCGTAGACCATGAGAGCTCCCGCTGCTCCTCTGTAGTAGCTTCGTGTGACAGCCCTGAATCTCTCTTGTCCTGCTGTATCCCAAATCTGTAGTTTAATTTTTTGGCCACTAACTTCAATTATTCTTGTGCCAAATTCAACACCAATTGTGTGGGGACAGTCCGCCATAACTGTCATGAAAAATAAGAGCAAAGATCAGCTCTTTCTAGTACAAGGTCTCCTTCCTACCAAGATATTACTATCACCAGTTTTCAGTTATCTTTTACTAGAGTTTTCAGTCTCTAAGAAAGCACTTTTACAGCTACAGTACCCAAACCGTGCCACAACCAGACACAAAGCGAAATATTTCCTGAACTGCTGTTAGTTTTAAAAACAGTTATAAAATTCCTTGCCTTCTGATGCATGTACACTGATGCTGTTTGGCCATATCTATCAGAAGGGATCAAGTCAGTTGATTCTCAGTCTATCCTTGCAGAAATGGTTAACTATTTTAATGCAGTAGGAAAAGATAACTTTAGAGAATTACCAAGATACAGTTAGAATTCTGTAAAACAGCTTCAAAAAGCAAATATCCAAGTTGTTTCAGACAAGGTAATAGCATGACTGTCCACAGGAAAAAGCCAGTTTCACAAGTAGCTATCAACACAGCAGATCAAAACCACAAAGACACCTTTCTGGCTATAATAAACTCATCTTAATAAGCCCATCTTTAAGAGCAATCAAGAAAATAGAGAAAGGATGAGCAGTCATTCAAGCACTCTACAGTGAGTGAGTGCCTTGTAGCAGAGGTGTTTGGTACAGTAGTTTGTTCAGCTGTATTGCTTCAGCTTAATGCTGACAAACTAAGAACAAGGCACAACCACAGCAAGAATTTGACCGCATGCAAAGTAGCATCTAAACAACTGGCTGATACTAGATTTCAATTAAAAGCAACAGTTAAATCATCCTATTTCTACTAGAAGACAGAAGTATTTTAAACTGTAGCTTCCACCCACTTATTGTCACATCTTGAGTAGTGCAGGGTAAAGACTAACTTTGTACTAATAAATACCCAGGGGCTTATCCATTGAGCAAGCGCTACATGGAAAGCTGTAAGAGCCAACAGCTGCTGCAAACGGCAAGGCAACACATGTTATTAAGAACTGAAGCTAATTCTTCGTTAGTCATGACAGCATATGTGAAAAATCATTACAGTTGAGATAAGACTTAAAACACCATCGCACAGGGCAGCTCAAGTGCCACAAGTCACAGCAGCTACAGAGAATGACAGTGCAAACAAAGAGGTAAAGAAAAATGGAATCTTTTATTTTTGTTTTGAAATGCTTAAAAGCACTAAAGCACATCTCATTTGTGTTCAAGCTATACCAATACTGAAAACATGCAAGTTTCAGCCACGAAATTTCACTTCCTTCCATATCAAAATCCCCCAGAAAAGCTGTGAAACATGGTCTTCCCACTCCTCACAGGCAGGACTGGCCGAAGCAGCACTTTGGCCATTACTACAGCAGTATTTTATTTCTACATCTACAGGAGTCAAAACAAAAACGTGACCAAGTCCCACACAAACCCGTACAGCTTAAGACAGACACCACATCAAGCTCATGCAGATGGAAGCAAAGAGGCAGGAAACAGAATAAATATTGTGAACTGAAATACTCACACTTCTTTTCTGTAAATTGATGAAGCAAACAGGACTTTCCTACACCCATGTCCCCTGTTGCAGAAAGAATAGTTAAGGCTGACACCACATCATTGTTGCAACAAGCACATTTTCATCATCCCACATAACAAATGGTACAGAAACAGGCAGCCATTCCCTTCCCAGGCCCAGTGGGAAATATTCCGTACCTGGCTACGGACAGTAAATTTACCAGCTTTTGCACTGTAGTTTTGGTAACAGGTACAGGGCAAGGGTGAACTAGAAAACTCAAAAGAAATTAATCTGCATTACCAATTTTACAACTGAATTTCACAAGGTACTATGAGAAGCAAACCTGTAAGAAAGAGATGTAAAATGCCCCGTTTGAATGCCTGCCCCGCTCCTGGCTTACTTGCAGTTACTGATAAAGGCATCAAAACCACTGACGGCCAAACGGAACACACCAAGAAATTGCTTCACTTCCACTGGTACCCTTACACAATGCCAACAGCGAGAAATAGCAAGATCTTTTAAGAATCAGCTTTTCCACAGGCTGAGGCCATCACAGCAGCCTGACTTACAAGTTATTAGAGTAAGTTTGCTGATCACTTACACCTACACAAGATCATTAAGAGTTAAACAACGAACAGCAAGACCAGTTCTTCCAGGACAGTAATAAATGCAATCAAGGCCCTGACTCTAAACAGCCAAGGAAGGTGCAGCTAAAAGCAGCATTTAAACAGAAAAAATATAGCCTAACAGAAATTTATAAGCCCATCTGAAGCAATGGATTCCAATTAGTACTTGTGTCTTAAACACAGATTCTAAAACCTTTGAGACTAATGATGATGCAGGGGCAGTCAAAAGTGCTGTTGGTTCAGGTTTACTGTAGAACAGCCCAGTTGTGTTGATTCCCATTACAGTTTTCCCCCCACATTTCCAATGCATTTAGCAATTTTTCTAAATACAAACTTGACTTAGGGAGAAAAGGCCCACATGCACCTGCTTTTAGACAGGTGTGCCTTGTTTTGTAGTGCCATGCAGAGGGCTAGGCATTATAGCCCTAATGGCAAAGATATTCAAGGATACTCAAGTATAAATACAACAAAGAACGGGTATTTTTTAACAGTGACTCTGCAATAAAGTGAACTCAATACGGGCACTGGTACTTGCCCTTACTCCCAGTTCACCTGCCACCAGTCACACAGCTCTAGTTCTGGGGCACACAAAGGCATTTGCCTTGATATTGTCAGTTGCTAAAGGTTTAGAGCCAGTGTGGTGATCTGCGAGGGACTGAGGTGGGCCAGGAATCACTACTATATAGCGAGTAACACACAACAGGAGTCCTCCCCAGCACAGCCCAAGGGTTGTGGGTCACTGTCATGCACAGACAGATGGACGGGAAGGGGTACGCACCCAGCAATACTCACCAATAATGATGTACTTAAAGATGTAGGAATAGTTGTAAGGTGCGGTTGCCATTGTGGCACTAAAACAAAAAAAACAAAACACATCAGAAATGCTACTTGCTCCCCAAACTCAACCCAATTCATCCAGTTTAGTTGATAGAAGCAAACAAAACACCCTTCCTCTCCCCCTGCGCCCCCAACTACCCTTGAAAGGGTCACAGTTCAAGTTTATGCACTTCCCCACAGGCACCGAATTAGTGCCAGAGACATTTGGCAAAAGTCCCACATCATTTTCTCTGAACCCCGTCAGTAAGGCCTCAAAGTAGACACATACTCTGTGTAGCACCGATACTCATTCCATTTTATGCGGAAAGACAGACTTAAAGCCGCTGAAAAGCTCCAGTATCTTCCTGCTTTGTACAGAGTCACCCAGTGGAGCAGCACTCACTCACCAAAGAGCTGATACATGAACTGAAAATAAAATCTGACTCCAAATGAAAAATCTGAAGAGGTTTAACAAAACCAGCAATTTGGAACTATTACCTCACACTTTTGAGATTTGCAACAGGAACAAAGGAAAGAGCACAGCTTGCATCAACAGCTAAGAATTACTTAAAAGAATGCTGTAGTAGCCTTAACTGAGGTCTGGACTGCTCCATGTCAGAAAAGCAGTTCAAGCCACAAATCAGATGTTCAGGAAGTTAGTTACATCTCTGGGGCTTTGTCAGCATCGTGGCATTACAGCAAAGCTTTGCCGTTTCTCTTTTTTAAGTGACAGAATTAGATTGGGGTAAGTATTCCAATATCCCAGAGTTTTCTTAGATGTAGGAGGAACTAGAACTCGCTTCAGCTGTGTAAACCTGCAAGGAGCAATAGCTGGCTCAGCAATGAATACGACAGTTAACCAGGGTTACAAGTCTATACAGCCCAGATATTGCAGTTATTATAATAAAGGATAATATAAAGGATGCAAAATGCCTGCATACCAGGTTTTAACTTAAACTGGATATAGTGTGATCGCTTAACCAAGTGGAAAAATTTCTACTCGGAATTCACCATTTCCTTTCCTTCTCCTGCATGGCAGATAGCCAGCCATTAGAAAAACACAGTACTTTTTATAAAGAACATGCTTTAGCCTAGAAAGATTTTCATTCAGTTATGTGTCATTCACATGACAAGCGAAACCAGCACTGTAAAGAAATAACGCAGGAAAGCTTACAAGCCTGTAACTTTTTCAAAAGCAAAGTATTGTTTCCTCAACCACAATTAATCCGTAACAGTGAACTGTGGTCATCAGAAAGGTGGCGAGTGAAAACAAATCTCATTCACAGAACGCAGCCACCAGCCACCGCCTCCCACAGCGGAGGTTTAAAGCAAACGCTCTTATCTAGACCTTGGAGGGGGAACAATTCCCACAGGCGGTTGGGAAGGGTTTTCCGTGTGCCAGTCACTGATCTGCACCTCACCCTTCCTTCATGCTTGGCTCATGGAAACTGTCAAGTCCTTCCACCCCAAGCAGCGTAGCTGCTTTGCACACTAAGTCCTATATACATACACACACAGAGTTCTATTAAACCAAGTTTAATCCAAGATAGTAAACAAAACACTATTTTGGACAGTAGTTCCTGTATGTGTTGGCAAGATAGAATTCCACAAGTGTTGCAAAGGTTCGAAGAACAGTCATTTCAATCAAGAAAATTTTAGAGGAATCTCTTCTGCCACAGTAGAGGGAAATCGGATGCAGCCATCCCACAGCACCTTCATCCTCCTTGGTCTCTGGCAAACAACCACGTCGTGGACAGACCAATTCTTATTGCTGTACTGTGCAAGAATTCACATTCAAGACCAAAAAAATCACTGCTCTTCACCAAACAAGGCAGCAACTTCACTGCTTTATTTCCTGAAGTGGAAGGTTCCAGAGTTATATTACTAAACTCCAGTATGCGCACTGATTATTTTCAACATCAGCAAACTGACAAGTAACTGCTCCTCATCGAGTTCAAAACTAATGTCTCACTGTGGAAACATCCAGTACTCAACATTTTCTGAAGACCTCTTAACACATTATGTTCTTCCTCTTCTCCAGCACGTTCCAACAGCAGTAACATTCAAACCGAGCATCTTCTGATCCAATGCACTTGTTCTTACAGGATCCTTGACTTGGCACTTGGTGTCTTGGGAAAGGCAGGAGGACTACGGTCACAGCTCAATTCAGTTTGAGAGCAGACAAGGTTAAACTGGAGGATTACAAGGCATGTAAGTGGAAGTACAAAAAAAAAGCTTGAAAAGGCCAATTTGCTTGTGCAAGTACTTCAGAAGAGTAACATGAACTGTACTATTCTCCACAGAAAACAGGTGGGTGCTACAGACACAATAAAGGCAGAGACACATAGAGAGGTAATACACATCTAGTCTGAAAGATCCACAGTGCATTCTGAAGATGGCAGTATCTAGTAGCTTACACTTTTTTTAAAAAAATTCAGTATTGTAAACTCCATGATAAAGAGCCACTCATATGGCTCTGAAATGTGTCCTGCAGAAACCCAGGTGGCCCTCTCTTCCTTCACACTACCAGCTGGCAAAGGAATGGTAAGTACTTAGAAATACTCAAAGAAATTTCATGCCGACTTCAGCATCTCCCTCTACACAGCAAGCAAGGGGAAGGCATCCTACCATCCAAGCTTGTCAGCGCATCACTGGAAGGTGAGGAAGACTTTTTTTTTTTAAAGACAGGACAAACTGAGAACTCTGTGCAGGCTATATCACAAACTGAATTCAGAGTGAGTTTCTTAACTAGAATCTTTACTGTTAAATATACATCTCTTTATTTGACAGACTGTTTTTTGCTTACTAAGATATGTCAATTTTCATTATACTCTTTAAGTAAAGAAGTCTAATGATGCTATTTCAATATAAAAGGAACTGTCAGTGCTTTGCAACATATGCATCAAATTCAGTTCCCACTTCAAAGTGAGAGTTAGAAAACCAAATTCTGTGCTTGGCAACAAAGTCTGCTAAGAAATGGGTGGGAAGGGAGCACTAACCCCAAGCCACACCTCATTGCCAGAACTTCACCCTCGTTCTTAGTGACATTAGGCCCCTAAAGGAGGTGACAGATACCCCACACCCCACTGTGGGCAGCCAGACCTAACACACACGCTCCCCACAGCTTAAGGAAACAGGTTATTAATAGCAATATTGATGGAGAGATTTACACATATGATGAACCTAGACCTTCTTTCAAGTCCCAAAGAGTTGCTGGAGAAGTCATTGAGTCTGATAGAAATATATACTGGAAGCTTGTGGAAACACAGATATTAAGTTTAAAAACAATTTCTGGAGTTAAACTGAGAAATAAAGCAACACTTCAGTATTACATTGTATTCCAAGGGTCACATTACAGAAAAGATTCTGAAATACTCCAAATTATTACAAAGGTCAGGAATCTTTTCTGGAGAACAGATGACTTCTTTAAAAAAAAAAATGTAAAAAATCCCCACACCCAACCAAATAACAAACTTTTAAACACTCAAATCCAATATGGACAAGTAGGAATCCAAACTGCACTCAGATCTTGAAATAAAAGTGATATTCCAGAAGGACTCCATGGTGAAGGGGAAAAAAATAGATGCAACAAACTAAACACAGAAGCCACGGTGAGAATTCAGCCTTAGAAAACTTACAACCTCAGCATCTACTACAGATGAAAGGAGGAAGTCCAGACAAGAATAGTGCACAACAGGATTCAGTAAACACAGCAACATTAGCTACATGTTAATGCAAGGGGTTAATAAATGCTGACGGCAAGAGCCATCTGTAAGAACCAGAGTCCTACCTACACTTCACAGCCCTCTGTTCCAGCCACCTGGATCTTAATAATCCCAATATGGGGGTTTGGGGTTTTCCTCTTGGGAGAGCAAAGGTGCAAGAACTGCGGGGCTGAGAAAGCTGCGCATAAATATACACAACTTACCTCCAGCCCCTGCTGACCCTGTACAATACGACAAAGTTAACCAACCGCGAATTTAACAGAAAGTAAAAGAAGTTTAGTCTGGAAGCTTGCTATACCTGCCATCTTTCTTCCAGGAAAGCCTGCCAACTTCAAACAAGTTTTGGCTCACTTACCCAAGGTAAGGGTTCCCCAGAGTTTAGAGCATTATTTCGGGATGGCAACTAGCCAGGGGATCCTACTTCACTATACACAGACTTCTGCTAGTTTCAAAACCTGTACAATTAATTTCTGTATTACAGTTAGGACTAGAAATTTTACAGTGAACAGTGTCACCACAGTCCATTTTCCACACATCAACTTATTAAAAAAAAAAGAGGTCTCTTAAGGGATAAAGTTGCAAGATGATCTTTCTTAATGAGATACTAGTACACCTACATTTCCTCTTCTCATCAACAGCACTACACAGGTATTTTGACATCTCAGTGAAGCCTTATTTCAGGTATCAGCATACGTCTGTACAAACCAAGCCAAGGTTGTTCTAGGCACATTGCCGTAACATTCTTTATCAGAATAACATAACTGTAAATACCATATCCATACTAGCCTTTGTGAGACCCATGCAGTTCCTTCTAGCTCAAGGACATAGTCAATTTTAACTCTTCACTGGATGTCATTTCCATAGAGAAATTTCAGAGCTTTACGTTCAGCAAGAAGCAGGTATTTTATTAGAAGAGACCAGAAGAAACCTGATGCACAGTTTCATTAGGCACTGCACATAGTTAGTACCATCAATTGGCAAATCCACACAGAGGTGATACCTCTGAAAACAGCTATCAGCTGCAAGTTCAGGACTGTAATTATTGCAGATTCCCCTTAAAAACACACCACTCAGCAGCCAGAGACCCGCTCTTCAGTTAGACTGAAGCAAGAGGCATTTTCTATTTCAGCTGGCCATCCGGGCGTTCTTTAAGTCATTCCTCAAGGACATGCAACAGGAAAGGATCTCACAGTTGAAGTCCAGTTCCCTTACACAAAAGGTAATGCCATCATATCATTGCTTTCATAAATTTAAATGACTTTTAAAGAGCTGCTAGTTTGTTGTTGGTTTTTTTTTTTTTTTTTAATTTGGAAGAAAGTATTAGTTACGTACAAGGGGAACTGTATGGAACCAATGACTATTATTTAGAACAGCTTCCAAATCTACATGAAATGAACAGGTAGTTATCCTCTTTCCTAGGGCATAATCTTCCTTCTCTTCCCATATTTACTTGGATGTTAATAAACAGTGAACACAGAGATCAATAAAAAGGGAGAAACCAGGGAGAGGTAGAACTGTTTGAGTTCATAATTGCACTATTCCCCCGATGAAGACTTTCATCAAGCACACAAAACACCACAGTCTAACCGGTACCTTACTTCCGAGAGCTGCCAGAAATACAGTGTAACTGCTTTGATTGCGGCCTTCTGTAAAAATCACACTGTACTGGAATGTAGTAACAGTTCTGTTATCAATTAATACACCCAAGCAGTGAATTCCCACTAAGTCTTGTCCACAGCAAGCTATGAGGTCTATTACAATTAAATTTCATTGTGGTTCTGTGACTTCCACACACCAAGGACATTTAGGTCTTCCTAAACATATAAACATCTCTGCCCTCTTTAAGATGATGGCCCCACAGCCTCCCTGGTCTGCTATTTGTTTTTGCGGGCTTGTCTTTAAAAAGCCCTCTTCTGAGGCTGATCCCTGAGAAGTCTCAGCAGCAGTCTGTCAGCAGCCCAGTGCTTTCTCTTGCACATCTGACAACGCTACTTGTTGCTGGCTGGTTCCTTACTTGTTCTGCAGCTCTTCCAGAGTCATCTTCTCTTGCTTTCCCTGCTTGGATTTTTTTGAATGCAATTCAAGCATCTGATTAGCACAAGATGGTAAATTTGGCTGAACTCATCTTTGATCAGACAACAACCTTCTTATGATCTGCTGTTGAAGATCACTTTGTATTTCCTTATCATTTCCATGTCCGGATATTCTTCCTCCAAAGGCACACAGGGCTGCTTGCTACTGGGCTCAGATTAACAAGCTTCAGCTGTGCAGAGCCCCATTTCAAGCTGGTCTTGAAGAAATTTCTTTAATCATGTAAAATACCTTAGCTCAGCCTGAGGCCTAGTCAGTATTTCTAAAGACTTCACAGGCCTTTAATTCTCTTCCTATAGAAGAACTTTGACTTTATTTATTTTTAAGTCAAGGCTATGTATCATACTATCTTCACCTTTTTATTTCTCTCAACAGCTATGCAGTCACACACACACGGTGGTGTTTATCCTTTCGATGGTTTCACATCCTGCTCCATTAAGTTCCTCCATTTTGTTTCCAAAACTTCCTGCATTTATATGCGCACACCTCATTTCTTACTGACCACACCCTAGCACCACAGCTACCTTAAATATTGCATACCTGTCCTCAGCACTAAGAACACTTTCTCCCATGTCCATTCACTCAGCCATAGCTCTTTATCCTCTTGCATATCCTCATTTATCCTCTTTTCCTCTTCCTGTAAAACAGTCTAACCTGTAGCACAGGGCTGTGTTTCCAGCAGGAGAACCAAGTTCCAGAGATACCCGATAAGTTCAGGGGCAGTAAATACAGAAACCAGAAGAATTTTGTTGTCTGTCTAACAAATCAGAACAACATGCCTGGAGTCATCACCTTGGAAAACACAAGTCACAAACACATTTTAGAACAAAATTAAGCAAGGTTTACCTCCTTTGTTTCAGAAAGACATGGCAAAATGGGAACCAATAATGAGCAGGTTCCATTAGACGCACAGGAGTAAGTAATTTTAAAAGATCTATTTACATTTTAAGTCCTAGTACCTCCAGTATAACAGGTTTGTTTTCGAACTGCTGTCCTTCACAATAACTTTTTTGTTGTTGTCCGTAAAATGGAAAAGAGAAACATCTTCCTTCCACTCAGATTTATGACACTTTCAAATCCCTACAGGAAGCTAGGCAATTCCTTTTTAATCTATATTAAACTGTGATATTTAGTTATTAAGTCCCCCTGGGTTGAGATTTTCTTCCCATTCCCGAGTAAAGCCCAAGCACAAGAGGCCCTCAATCCAAACCATAGTAGAAGTCAATCCGCAAAACAATGCATTCCATATGATAACATCTGGCTACTAGGCTTCTTGGGGTTTGAAAGGATTTAGTATATAGACAGCCTGAGTAGATTTCATTCACAAAGGGGTACTTCTCCCTCTGTGAAAAAGTGCCATACAACAACATAGAACCACTCTGTTTCAGAAGCCCAGGAAGCAAAGTCCACATCAAGTAACCTCCAGAGGAATAGACCCCAACACAGACAGACACCTTTCCCTGGCATTACTACAAGGATAATTCAGTACAATTTAATTCAAGACAAAGCTACCCGCAGATGTTATGGAAACCTTGAGTGTACTGCAAACAGGCAATGGACAACTAGGTGAAACAACAGAACTTCACTCTTCCATTTACCCTGAATAAGCACCGACAAAAGAAAATTAGTCTAAAATACTTTTGTTGCTTTCTCAAATAGGAAGTGGCATTCCCCTCCGCCCTCATGGAAGTTATTTTTCTGTCTAAGTTCATGACAACACAGGTCAATGTAAGAATCAGAAGTGCAGATAACACTGCACATCTGCCACACAGACAGTATAGTATATACATGCAGTAAACACCCTACGCGCAACTGCAACGATTAGTAAGAGGCACATATATATACATCGCATATGCACGAGCACTTGATGGTGGCGTGACACACAGGGAGTGTGCAGCGCAGAGGAGGAACGGGAGGCGGTGGCGACAAACAGTGCAGCAGCGGCCTAGCTCCAGCCCCGGCGGCCTCGCCCTCCCCGGCCCCAGGCTGACGAGCGGCCCCCTCCCCTTCCTGCCCGCCGCCGGGACCGAGGACGGCCAGCCCCACCGAGGCCGGGGGCCAGCCCGCTCCGCCCTGGATGGTGGGCAGCGGCACACTGACGGGCGGCACGGCCCCGATTAGGCCCCAGCTCCGGGCAGCAACGGGAGGAAGTGTCACCACCCGGGCCGGGTGGCGGCGGGGAGTCTGCCCCGGCCTGCCGGCGAGGGAGCGGCGCGCCCGCCCGAGCAGAGCCCGCCGGCGGCCGGGCAGCGGCGCAGGGCCTAGCGTTCTAGGCCCGGCCGGGCGGAGGGCCGCCCCTCCCCGGCTCCTCCGTACCTGGGCTCGGGGAGCGGGTGGCTGTGCAGCGTGGCTCTGTCGGCGGCAGCCCTGTCCCCCCTACGGGCACTGTAGCGTTCTGGCTCAGGCTGGGCGACGGCCGGGCCGGGTCTCCGCCTCTCTCCGGGCTCCCTCAGGCTCGGCTCCGCTGGCTCCACTGCGCCCCCATCACCCCCCTTATCCAAGATGGCGGCGCCCCTCGTACGGGGTTTCCCCTCCCACTCTCAACGGGCGCCGGGGCCGCACAAAGGTGGGCGCGAGAGGCCGCGCCGCAGCCAATCGCGGAGGCCGCGCGCCGCAGCCGCCCCGTCGGCGCGCGGGGCGGGGCGGGGCCGGGGCGGTGCGCGGGGCGGGGCGGGGCGGGGCCGGGGCTGGCGCCAGGGGGCAGGCACCGGGGGAGCCCGGCTCCGGCTCGGAACGTCCGAGGGGCGGCAGAGAGATCCGCGTCCCCCCGGTACGATTAATTATGTCTCGGGTCTTTGACAACGTCCTGGGAAGCGCCGGAACCAGCTTGTTAATCTGGAGTTTGGTTGTTTTTTTAAATAGGCTTTTTAAGCACTTGTGGCAGGTACAAAAGGCCGAAAAACGCGCAAATTGCACAGCTCATGGGAGTTAAAAAAAAGAAATCAGTGGTTCAGGAGATGAAAAAGATGTAATAAAAGTAACGTTATGAAGGATTCTATTTATCTCCAATTCAATAAACTTACCCAGATTCTCCACTCAACACCCAAACTTGCCCTACGTGAGCACAGAAATTACAGAAGATGATGGGTTCGAAAGTTCAAAATTAATACTCTTGCTATTCCAGGTTAACGCTCGGATTTTCAGTTTTACATCACATGTAACCGAAACTCCTTCCAGATCATCTTTTTGGGAAGTTTTCGGGCCTGCAGTTCTGTCCCTGTGCAGGGAGAAGTGGGCGGGCTGCGCGTCCCGTGTCCCCGGTGGCTTTGCTTTGGAGAATTTCACTGAATTTTTCACTGAATTTTTAGAGTTGGAAGGGACCATAAAGATCATCCAGTCCAACGCCCCTGCCGAAGCAGGACTGCCCAGAGCATGTCAGAGCATGTTACTCAGGACTGCATCCAGGCGGGTTGCATCCAGAACCAACAGCTCGGGCAGGTTCGGTGCCACGGGAACACGGAGCTTCAATCAAACCGACTGCGGGGATTCTACTTATTTTAGAACTGAGAGTTGATTAGGGCATAAGTGCGGTTGAAAAGACCTTATGGTTCTTCCTGCCCAAATATGTATCAGATGTTAACTCTAAAGAATGTGATTTCTTCTCCCACCAGGCTGCTACAAGACAATAAAGATTTTATTTCAGTCCTGCACATTATGGAAAGCATCGAATTCTGCTGTGTATCAGTGTCCAAAATTCACATTGTCCTTTCCCATCAGGCAACATGCCACTGATACTAACATTCCTATGGAAATCTCTTTCCAGAACGGGCATGTCCCGTCTGCATGACTATGACATTACTAATTAGCGTGATGATGGATGGGGAATCCTCTGCTTTCCCTGAGTCACCACCCACTAATTACTCAGCCCCTGCCAGGCAGGGACGCTGCTCTCCACCTCACCTGGGCAGAAGCCTCTGACACAGGGTGAAAAACAATTATATATATGTTTCTTTAATCTACATAATAAATAAATAATTTTCCAAGTAATAAAAAACAAGGACTCAGTAGAAAGATATAAAATCCGCAGTCTACTACAGCTGGTACGACTCCTGTCGGTTATTGTCAGGGTTCTAACTTCTAAACAGATAACACCATGCAACACAACCCTTTTCAAGTTTTGCAATACCTTATATGGAGTGACTTTTACTAGAAAAATAGGTCAAAACAAGTCAGTAAGAATGATTTCCACAAGAGGGAGTCTTTAAACAGAAAATGATCTGACTATTTTGACCCAGTTACAGTCTGATTTACCATCTCTAAAAAAATGCGGTTGCTTTAAGTACTCGGTATTACCCCAAATACTATTCTATTAACACAGACTCTGTAACATTTGCTTAACATGCTTCAACAGTCAAAATTGTTAAAATATCACACCAAAATCCATTGGCTATTTTTCTATTTGTTGCTCACTGCTGGTGGAGTTAGTCAATGTTAGTTTTCCTGTTTTTACAAGGTGTGATTTGTGACAGGTAACCAGCACCGCTGCCTGCGGAGCCCCGGCCGACTGCAGCCTGCAAAGGGCAGCAGGAGCCGATCTCATTTCACTTTTCCAGTGAAAATTCCAGCAGTCCCAGCCCTTCACTCCACAGGATGAGCCGTGGGGCTGCCTTTCTTACAGGGCTCAGAACCCCATCACCCGGTCAGAGCTGCTGGCCCAGCACGGAGCATCGCACCTCTGCAGCCACGCTGCAGGCCAGCACCGCTCCCCTCTCCAGGATTACCCAACAATTCCCAAAATCACTTTAATGGTTGTGGAGAAGATATTTTAATCCCAAAGAGAAATGAAAAGCAGTTTTGGAATATAATTATTGTTATTTCTTATCTGCAACAAAGAAAACTAGAAGCCATTACCTAACTATGACTAAGATTGGTCTTTTTACTCTGAGACGGCTATTTCTGTGATTTTCTCCCAAACATATTTTACATAAGACTGTCTTAATTTTTCAGATGAGGTAAAACGCAGTACAGATTTGCTTTAAAGTCCTGATTTTGAATCGTTTTGTATGCTTTTATCAAATATTCCTACAAAGTTTAAAGTACACAAAAGATGTGAGCAAGACAGCAGATCGGGTAATGGCATCTACATTTTGTCTTTGATTCTTTTATTCTCGGGAGTGCTTGAAAGCCTGCAGCAGTTTTTCAACAACAGTTATTGAGAAAAGGCTGACTTCAGCCTATTCACTCTGAACATCTGGACAGAACCTAACAACAGTAATTAAAACCCACTAAGTTGGTAACAATACCAAATTGCTAGAGATGGAATCCCGCCTATCGTCCCACCCTTCTCTGTGGATTTGTGCTGGGTCAATCCAGCCTGCTCTTGAAAAGCCTCTTCTACGTGTCTCTTTCTGAAGTCTCTCTCAAGAAAGAACAGGATCCAAATTTTCTGGTCACGTGAGCATTGCTCTTGGATTTGTTTTACCACAAACCACAGGAAAAGTAAAGACTCAGGGTTAATACAGTTGATAGAAGGTTTGAGGATTCTGTTCTTTGCAAATAAATTACATACAATGATCTATAATATCTGCTTCCTTGTTTTAGAATGCATCCTTTTAAGATACTTTTTAAATAATGATTAAATGACACGTCAGCATTCGTGAAGAACGTGGAATTGAATTGTACAGAAAATTACAGTCATTTTTATCCCAAACACTTTCTTTTTACTGAAGGCGGCAGTACAAAGGCTGCTTTAACCACTCTGCTTGGGCAGAGACACCTCCAGGCAGGGAAGTTTTGGTCCTTTCAATCTTTTCAGACTGTTTAAACTATTTCAGTCTATTCACCCCTTGCCAGGGTCTGCTCTCACTGACCGTGGTGTGATCTTGCTGCCCCCAAAGTCACTGGGGGCAAAACACAGCTCTCTCTGTCCCTGGCCCCGGGAAATGCAGACCAGAGGGATCGCCCAGCTCATACAGGGCATGGAGACAGGAGGAAAAGAAACACCATAACCTTCCTTCAGGCTCCAACACCCCTTGTTACCGCAGCTCAGCCCAAAGACCGGTGGAGAAACACTCAGTGACCCCTTTGCCACAAACTGCTTTAAAATACTCAAAACAATCAATTTATTTTTGCAAGACTCTTCTGCTTTTCATATCCCTACTGGTAAAAACTGTCAACACTATTTCATTTTAATCCTACAATAGGTTCCTTTCCCAGTATTGTTCCAGACACTCTCTGAAAACATAATATTACTTCTAATATTTTCAAAATTCTCTACCTTCAATATAATAAAATGTATTGGATCTACCTATTACATTATAATTAATAGCTTTGCCAGTAATAGGTTTTATTATTATACAACTCCAAGTGCGTGCTTTCAAAACAAAACAGAACATAATCCTCACAACATTCCTGTGCAGGGAAGGATTCTAATCCCCGTGCCACCAATACAAACCTGAAGATCTGTGTGATTGAGGTCCTTGCCCTTGGACACAAAACCACCAAAAAGACAGAAATAGGAGCCAGGCACTCTGACTCCCTGTTCAAACCACGGCTACGCTCCCGCGGCCGTGGAACCGCTGCTTTAAACAAGTCGTTGCATCTCAGCCAATTTTTTATTTCCTTATTAAAATACACTTTCATTAAGAAAATGGCAAAAAAATGAAGAACAATAATGCAATAATCTATAACATTGTTCACACAAGAAGCTTGAGAAACCCCATGATAAAGATCTTTTAATGCCCCTGTGAAGTGGTTAATTTACTCAGTTACTTTGTGGATCTATAGACCTGTAATTCCTTCTCGGCTCAAAGTGCACATGCACAGACCTGACAGCAAGGGCTCCATTAAACTGCCGAGCATGTGTTTTTCCTTTGCAACCCAGAAATTTTCACACACTCGTCAGCATCTGAACATTTTAAGAGGTGGCAACAAGGCAGAAATGTGAGAAAACAACAGTATAGAAAAATATATTTGAAATCACAGAGGAAGCAGGCCTTCCACCGTTCTGTGTGCATGGAAAAACCAGGGAACATTGTGTGTGGCAACTTAGAATAAAAGCAAACGTCAAACAATTGGTCACTAGTTCCTTATTTGCAGCCACAACAGCTGCTGTGAAGTCATAACACAGGTTCTCAATATCACTAACACAACTTTGCTTATCCTACAGGAAATATTACTTCCTACATTGCAGCAGAAACCTTATTATAATAGAAATGATCCGTGAAGCGCAGGAATTCACAGAATTCCTACAGGAAACAACCTCTGCTGGAATTACAGGGCAATGTGGAAGGAGCAATTAGCAAGAGGTAGGAAAATCTGTTACCTAGCAGCAACAACGGCCAGATTGTCAGAATTTAAACTGTCACATCACAAACCCAGTCAGTAAAACGGGAGCTAGAGTAAGGGATGTTTGGTCAGGCTTGGTTTGTCTGTCTGTCTTCTTCCCCTCAACCCCAACTTCTTTTTCTGGCTTTGTTCAAATTTATGTAGGCAAATACAGAAAGAAGAAGCACGGGATATTTCAGGAAATATTTTGAAATATACTTCTGTGAGAGATGATCATATAACACTGGATTGGTCTGAAATGACTAATTGGTCTTCTCTTGGATTTTAATCAGAAGTTGGTAGGTTCTTCTTTCACAGCTAACCATTTCAGTCTTGTGGTGTCTGTAGAAATGTCCTTGTGGGCAACTGTTCCTTCTTTATCTTACTTTAGTTCCTTCTTTATCTTTTTTTAAGTTCCTTCATCTGTTGTAAAACAGGTAGCCCCAAATTGTGTTTTCACCAGCACTTACACAATCTCAAAGCTTCAAATTAAACTTCTTAATAATATAAGAAAAAATGGGTGTAAATAGATACAGATCAGCTGGATTCTCTCTGTTAATGCTTTGTTTCACTGAAGGCAGGGAATGGAAGTACAAAATAGAAGTACACCCCTTTTCCCCCCTGCCTTGCAACACTAACTTTCAAGCACATATAGCAGTGACTCCAGCTGACGGGGCCAGTGCTCAGCATGACTCCTTTTATCCTGACTAGAGACAAAGCTGAGCTGCATTGCCTTTATTTGACTTATTTTGGAGATCACATTTCACTCCTCCTTTAGCTTAATCCTCCATGTTGCATTCAAGCTTGTATACATCATTTAGCGAGTAGCTTAAATCTTAGCACCAAAGAAAAATTGTTACAGCAATAGAACTGCCTGCGAAACACCCGCATCAGCCGTTCAAAGCCATGTAAGTTGTGTGGTTTTCCTGGTTGATATGACAACATGCCCATAGACCAAATCTTAAAAGTGGGGAAAGAATGTATGAGTCAATCGTCTTGCACAAATCAAGATTAGACCCATGCAGAGCTTCTCATGAGCAGAAAGCAACGTTTGAAGCTAACAACAAATACCTTCAGATATTTGTGCCCAGCTTCAAGGTGTTTTCCTGCTGAATGACAATTACGTAGCAGTGCTTTGCGAGTGCAGAAGGTAAGGCTGGCACAGCACACTTTGCCTCAAAAAGTTTCTGCCCTTCTCATTTACAGTGATTCCTGAGGCTTTTCCTGACATCAATGTACAACAATGTCCTGACATCAATGTAGAATCTTGATTCTACTTCAGACACAGATATAATTCCACATCCCACTCTCTCTGTAGCAAGAGAGGAGTCTTCCTGAAAAGCAACTATCTTAACTGTTTCAGCACACCAAGCTCACTGTTTTACATGGTTGACACCACAGCTGTAGCTGCATTTCCGGTTGAATAGGTTTGTTGTGGAAACCAGGTCCTAAAATTTCCATGGATACATTACAATCTTAACAATGCATTTTTTTCAGAATAAATAAGTAAATTGAACACAGTGTTTTGAAAAGGTTGAATCATTTTACATTAATCATATGTGACTGAGTTAAAGAATTGTTGGTTTAGCTGTGTAATGATTATATTATGAATGCAATTCATATTATGCATTATAATTTGTCTCTATATTTTAATTAAAACCATAATTAAACTTTAATATTTGGAACGGAAGCACACTTTGAAAGAGCAGAATTTCCCATAATTATTAGCTCTAATGAAGAGCCTGTCCCTTTGTGGCCGTAAATAGCACCTTTGCTTGATATGAACATGATGCAGAACAACAACTAGATAATTTAAGTTATGAAAACAGAATCCGTGTGAGTGTGTGACAGTGTTAGTACCTCTTTGTAAGGTATGTTCCTGATTGAATGAAAGGCTTACTATTGCCCTGGTGATGCACAGTTCTGCCAGGCAGGAGAATCAAAATGGCAGATAGGTTTTAGCCCTTCTAAAATATTCTGCATAATAATGTTCTCATAAAACAAAAGGGTAACAGCAATCTTCTTCAGTTACAGCGATGACAGAGGAGGAATATTGACCACTGGCTTTTATAATTAACCATGTCATTGTTACATTTCCATGCTATTCCAGCAGCAACTGAAGGCATTGTTGGTGGCATAGAAACTGGTTTTGTAAAAACCCATAGCAGGGTGGCACTGTCTCAGTACAATGCTTCTCTCAGGAACACAAGACAGTTCTCTGATTACATGATCTAGAGAGAGAAAGAAAAACAACAGCCGTCTGCAGCCTGCCCGCCTGTCTCAGATTTACCACAACTCACTTGTAGCATCTAGGAAAAACTATATTAAAAATGCAAGAAGTTAGAAATTTCGGTTGTTTCTGAGTAATGTTGAAACTATGTTACCGGTCACCCATGTGTTATTGCATACAATGTTCCACACACAAAAAAAAATGGTTAAATTGCAAATTTAATGCAACAGTATATTGATTTTAAGTATCATGTTCCTTTGGAGGGCTTCTGCACAGGCACGGGAAGAATGAATCTCCTCTGTATGATACAAGAGCCAAGTACGTGAGCCATAAAGTCCATGTCTTTGTCTATTACTGTTATAACTCATCTACTGCTGACAGACTTTGGAAATTAAACATTATGTTAAATTTCTTAGGAGCTTATATGGGTTATCTAATCAATAATTATAACTTCTGTTACCTGTGTCATCACAATTTGTTTACCGGATTCATATAAACACTGTGCTCTGGGGTGCTCACTCTTGCAAAGAAAATATTCTGGGGTACACCATAGGTAGCAAGAATCAAATATTATCTTCACGTGTCCAGAAAGACATCCATGTGTATATATATATATACACACACACACATACCTCTGCATGCATGTACACCATGTCTTAGAAAACTGGCTGGAGGGAGTGGGTTTCTATGAATAGGTGACAGAAGGAAGAAGTCACTGTCCTCCAAGGCCACGGCCAGTGCTGGCCCCTGGAGTCCTGCCGCTCCCAGACCACACCACTGGTTTGTTATGACATTAAACCACCGTATCGTAGAACAATATTTGATTAATGACTGTATACTCAATATGGAGACGGTTCTACAAGTTTCTTGTATGTGTGCTTTTGTATGGACATATCAATACTTGGCTGAAAGTACATAAAAACAAACAGGAAAACTCATACAAAAAATTAAATCTTTAAAACAATATCTGGAATTGAAGAGGTGGGAAGATGTGGCAGAAGCAAACCCATTTAGAAGAACCTAGAGGATTGTATCAAGAAGTAGGGAAATATTTGCCAGTTAGCGCACAGTTTTCCACACCACAAGCAAAAACTCAGCTAGACAGAAAAAAACAATCCCTCTGACTTGGATGTACTTCACGAGACAGGGATAAAGCCAGGAAAAAACTAGTAACATCCAGAGAACAGAACAAACCTCAGCATTATCTCAACACGCTCAAGTTAAAGGTATGAAAGACACGTGGAGAAGGACGAGTTGGGGAGAGAGGCTGTGGACGTCTAGAGCTGGAGCGGGGTGAAGCGGAGTTCAGAGACAAGCTGCTTATCGCTCTGCCATATCCCTGCTGAGAGGCACTGACCTGTGTGCGCTCACAGCCCCGATACCCAGACATGGCTTCTGGCGGAGCCTCCCACAACGAGAAAGCCATGGCCTCGCAGCACTTATTTTGCCTTCATCTCCTGCGTTGTCGCCCGGCTTTGGGCAGAGAAGGAAGCCTTCCAGCACCACCGCCTCGCCGTAGGGCCACGCAGCCGCCGAGCCTCCCATGGAACCTAAATGAAGGGCTGCTTTGTTGGGCAGGTTCAACACATGCCTTGTTCCTTTGAGAGCGGAGAGGCGGCCTGAAGGGAGATGAGATTAGGGTTGTGGGAGCAGCAAGCTTCCCTCAGAGTTGCCGGCCATGGTTTCCTCAGCTACGCCCCGGGATGGCACGCCATGTTGCCCCTTCCTCATGGCGATGTGCTGACAGGGTGGCCTGATCTGTGTGAGAAAGGGAGTGAAGGAACAACCAGCCGGGCCGGCTCCGGCGGGAAGGCAGCGGGAGTTGGGGGGCTCCGTGGTGGGAAGGCCTCGGCGAGGGCCGGGGAGGCCGGGCGGTGCGGGGCCTGAGGTAACGCGCGCCCCACAAAATGGTGGCCGAGGGCGCGGGCGGGCTGAGGGGGCCCCGCCGGCCGTTACGGGCCGTTACCGGCCGCCGCGCCCCCTGGCGGCGGGTGGCGGGACGGCGGCGGGGGCGCGGCGCGGCCCGCCCCCGGGGCTGCCCGGCCCCGCCCGGCCCTGCCCGGCCCCGCTCCCGGCAGCTGCCTCCACCCGGCGAGCGCCAGCAGCAGGTAGGGCCGGGGGCGCGGGGAAAGGGCCGGCGGGACCTCGAACCGCTCGCCCCGCCATAGCGCTGAGGGGGTCGTGAAGGGGAATCTCCTCCCCGCGCCCCCGGGGTTGAGGGAAAAGCCGCGGGATCCTCGCGGGGAAGCGGGGGGGTAGGAAGGGAGGAGGAGGAGGAGGAGGCGGCGGCGGCGGCCCCCTGAGGACCTCAGCCCCTCGCAGGGGGGAGGCGGGCGGCTGGTCCCGGCTGGTGGCGTTTCGGTGTCGGTGACTTCCATCAGCAAGACTTTGCGGTGCCTCCGGTGTGACAGTGACCGTCCCTCGGCGCCTTAACCCGCCCGCTGTGTGGGTGGCATCCCCCGAGGAAGGAAGGGGCAAACCCCCCCCCCGAGCGGCCGGGCTGGGCCCGGGGAGCGGCGGAGAGGAGCGGGGCCGGGCGGGCTCCGCCGCCCCCCGGGCCCCGCTGAGGATGGTGCGGGTCCCTGAGGGGATGGGAACAGCGGGGCTTTTGTTTGTTTTGTTCTTTGCCCGGGGGAAGAATGTCTGAAAGCTCTATTTGAATAGAAATTCCAAAAATGTAGACACTTAAAACCGTATTTAAAATGTTTCCTAGGAAGAGTGTTTTAAAAAAAAAAAAAGTTATGGGGATGACTTGTTTCAAGGAGGCCTCATTAGTAAGTAGATCCTCTTTGAATGAAACTGCTTTGAATGTTATTTGCTTTTGGATGTGACAAATCCAACTTTTGCTAACAAGGATGATACTAGCAATGTTTCCCCTCAAGTCTCTTATTTTTCTTACTGATCATTACAATTTCCATTTTCCACTACCAACTTTCTGCATGACGCAAGTTTATCAGCAAAAAAAATTATGTCCTTTGCTGGGGTATGGCATGGCTCAGCTGAGGGTGTCCAGCTCCGGAGTCAAACGGGGGTGGGGGTTCCTTAAACATCTCTCGTTCTTTAGGTTTCTCAAACTGTTTTACAGAATAATGTGTAACATCTGTCTGGGCAAATGAAGCAAAATCCGAGTACCGAGGAGTGGGTCTCGCACAACCTTGGCTTTTGCAACTGCTTTCTCTCATCTTGTCCGTGAGAGAGTTTATTCCTTAGTCCCTGCTACGGAGAGGTGAGAGATGGAAGTTTAACCTGTGCTGTGAGCAGACAGAAGCAGAATTTGCCCTGTTTAACATCTGCTCTGCAGGATGGCTGCTGCTGGTGTCCCTGCTGCCTCCCTGCCCACCCCAGGCTGGGTGTGCTGGTTGTGGTTCCAGGCTCTGGGTTGAACTGGGCGGATAATGAGAATGCTGTCCTCTGCGCTTCTGCACCAGCCCCGGGTGTCAGCGCTAGTTTATCTGTGCCATCGACGGGCCCCGTTGCAGGACTGACACTCTGGAGCGGTGAGAAGTCCAGAATTCAGCAGGAAGATAGGGCAGGGGTTGTAGTTACATCTTATCGGTGACACAGGTGGATGGTAAACTTCTTAAATATTAAGTGTTTAAATGCAGGGAGGGATTTTCCAGTGTTTGGCTGAGTGTTTAGGTAACAATTTGTTTTTGTGAGAGCTGAGTACCTGCAGTGTCCCCAGGAGAACGTCTCCTGCTCTCAGGAGGGTGGAGGCTTTCTCCAGCTGGATGAAATTCCAGTGCTATGGGGAAAACACTGGGGAAATTGAACCAGCCATCAGTCTTTGGCTGCTTCTAAATGTCTAAAGGGTGACAAAGCAAAAACGCTACTGCTCGTTTCAACTTTGATTTTACAGGCACAAATCCAACCCGTTTGTGAATTTGTTCCTTTCATCAGCAGAGCAGGGATGTGAGATAGCGCTCCACAGGCGAGGTTCAGGGGTCTGATAACGTTACCAAGGGGGTAACGTTAGCCAGCTCTGGCTAAAAGACTGGCTGCCTGACATGTTCCATTACAAGGCTGGTTTTATAGATACTTTATATACTTTTGTGGGTGCTTCAGCCACTTGCTGAGGTGGCCGTGTGGTTGGCAGTGTCACCAAGGTGGGGGGGCTGCTCCTGTGGAAGAGAAAAGGCAGGAGCCTTCCTGCAGGACAAGCAGCAGCAGCTGTTTTCAAAGACCCACTTTAAGCCAGTGTTTCCCCCCATCCCAAGTTCAGATAAAATAACTTTTCATTGTAGGTTGGGTATTTTACAGAGTCCCAGGGGGAACTAAACCTTTCTTAAAATAGCAGTGACATATTTTATTACTCAGGATTTATATCTACTTTCAACTCACTTTACAAATACAAGCTTTCCATTTTAATCCCAGTCTCAGACATTAGCGTTGCTACTGAGTAACATGTGTGAGAAAGAGGATGTCAGACAGGAATATGCAGCTTCACAAACTAACCATTTCCCAGTTTTGCTTTGGAATCCTGACACCAAAAGAAATAGGTTTTATCTTCTTTTTTTTTTTTTTCCAAATATGAGCTGAAGCGATGAAGTTGAGACTGGTTGCAGCAAAGCAGAACGTGGTTAAACACAGATGTAAAGTAGCCAGGGCACAATAACTAACTGCTGTCTGGGAAGAGGCAGCTGCTCTTGGTTTTTGTTTGCTTTCGCAGCACTTAGGAATTGCCACGTGAATAATCTAGTTCTGAATATGTCTCTGCCTGATTGCTATCAAATGCTTTTCATGAAAAGGCAGACAATTCTGATATGGGCAATTTATCAGTAACAAGCTGTGTATTATTTCTGTTGATTAGTGGTTGACTCTCCAAATGAAGTATTTGGTATCCCTTCTAAAAATTTAAACTGAAACCCAAATTGTATATATTGTTATTTTATGTGTCCACTTGTAATCTCTTTTGAATCCTTTAAAACTCAAGACTCAAAAGATGTCTTGTGCTGTGTCTTTCAAAGGTCACCAAGTTTTTATATTAAGAAGAAACCCTCAGGTTATCCATTTTTTGTGCAGCTTATCACTTTGTGTACCTCTGTCATGTCATTTGTTCTGCTTCTCACAGCATTAGTTCAAGTCCTTGTCTTCTTTTCAGCCTCTTAATCATTAATTAATCACTTCAGACACTAAGACGACTGAGGGAATTGGAAAGAAATGCTCTGGATGATTAATTCTTTTCCAATAAAAGCAATGAGCTTGCCAGAGATCTCAGCTATGAGCCATGCTGGAACTATTTTTCCCAAATCAGACACAAACTCTCTAGGTGGGGATAGTGCACAGCAGTTGAGCCTGAAGCTGTGGTTTGTTGGTTTGTGAAGTATTTTTCCATAGGAGGCTCCCCAGAACAATGGCAATGTGGAAAGGCATTGCAGTCGGACACCATCCGTGGGGCATGGGAGTGGGGGAGCAGAGAAGTTGTCACACTGGTTCATTCCTATCTCATCTCGCAGCTCACAGCAGATGTTTAGGCAAAGGAAGAGAATGGAAAAATCAGGGGCAGCTTTTCTCAGGTCTGTCCTTGTGACTTCAGGCAGTCAAGAACTATCGTAACTAGGGATTTCCTGAATTGAAGATTCCATTCAGGTTGTAATGATTAATAGTTGCTAATCAACCCTTCCCTTCTGAATTTATCTCAGCTTTTTTACCCCAGTGGTAGTTTTGTCCTCCTGAGCACCCTATGAAAATGATTTCAAGTCTGTACCTGCAGAGAAGCACTTACTTTGGTTTCCTTTATCATTGCACACATAACACGGGAATCAGGTTCCATCTTTTCATATAAAATGCCACCTTAATGCAATAATTTCTGTTTTTAGCCTGCACTGCTGCCTGTGTCATTATCATGCCCAGACTGAAGTCCAGAACCGAGTTTTCTTCAGCACCCAGTCTATTTCACGTCCTTCAAGAATTTGTCTGATAGGAGCATCTGTGAGGATTTACCAAGGAAATAAGTCACTGCTGGTTCTCTCCTGCCCCTGTTTCCAAACTAAGGGCAATCGGGAGGCTGCTAAGCCATGAGACAAACAGCAAAATCTTTCCTGGCCTGTGGAGTTGAAAGGTCTTTAGCGAGATTGCCAAGTAGAAGAGTGCTTCAGTGAAGCACTTTAAAAGGGATGGAAAAGAAGTAAAAAATGGAGTGGGACCCTGAGATGGGTTTGTGACCTTGACTCGGGCTCTAGGTGTTTGCTGCTCACTCATCTGCTCAGAGCAGGCCGAGGGGAAAATGGGTGAGGAATGGTCGTGGTGGTGGAGAGCGGTGGGGGTGGTGTTTGGTGTTTCAGCTTTTGTTAAGTAAGGAGATTAAAAGTAAATGAACTGGCGTTAGGAGCGTTTGAACAAACTTTATGTGCACCAGGCCTGGATTTCAGAGGATATGCTTCTGCTTCCTAAGAAGTTATGGATGTTGGCAATTTTCCAATATTTACACTACATCCTGCAGTCTTCAGCTCCCTGATAGCTGAAGTACACTGATTGCCAGCATAGATTCATCAGCCCTCTTATTAGCTGCCTGGCACGCTGCTGGGCAACTCTTCTTTGTATACCAATATGTTCATACCCTCCAGATATGGCCACGCTGCTGGTGTTTGCCTGATCATAGGAGCCCACGCTTCTCTTGCAGTAGTACAAACCCTGTTACGTCCCTCGCTGTACAGAGACACTCAGAGCATGGAGTCTGCTGGTCTGGGTACGTATCCAGGGCAGGGGGAGAGAGCTGCCTGATCGTAGGTCACTGTTAAATCCCATCAGAGGTGAAATCAGATCAGTGTTCACAAGATGTCAACTTTCAGTACTTCACACCAGCTCAGTGAAGGAAACATGGTCACAGAAGTTAGGAAAGGAAGTAACAGCCTTTAACAATAAGCATTTGACTCTCAGCAGGATTGCCAAGTATTTATCTCTGATTATCCACTGATGATGCATTTGCAAGGTTAAATAGAGCTCTGACATTAGTGGAGTTAAATAGAGCTCCAGCGTTTTTTTCCTGGGGTGCTTTGCAGTGCTTGGCAACCTGCAAATGCCAGACTGGAATAGCCATGCCGAGGCACTGACACGCATCTGAGAGGGCCTGGCAGGGCCTGGCGATGCTGTTGATGTTGGAGTGGTTAATCTGCTTGGTATTCTGGGGATTTCTACCTCTTCACACTTCCCTCTGGAGAATAACCTTTGTTTTAGTTTATCTGTCTGTTTTCCCCCACTTTGGGGTGGACCGGGATTTTGCTAGTAACTGCATAGTCAGGATATTCAGGTTGTCAGACTTTGATCAGAATTTGGGATGTGATGGAGACTGGGTGGAAGGGTTAGATGGTATAGACTCTGAAGGTTTGTGGTTTTTTCTCCTTTTACCCATTTCAAAGTGTTCTTTTCTGACTTCAGGCTGTGGTTTTGGTCTTCTCCTTCCTCTTTTGTCTCTCATTCACCTCCCACTGAGAACCTGAAGAGCTGGATCCGCTCTCAGCTGATGTCCCAGCACAACTAGGAGAGGGAGAAACAACTGTTTGTATTAGGAGCTAGTCAGTCAGTAGGACACCATCCAAAAACAAAGTTTAAACATATGTTATTTACTGAATGTTTCCACACACAGTAAAAATACAGCTACAATTCAAAACAGCATCTTTAAAACACTGGAGGAAATGAATCATCCTGGGATCTTTCAGGATGGACGGGGGCTGCTGCGCTGAGAGCTATCACAGTAGGACTTCCCTTCTCCCAGGCTGTCGGCTTTGAGAATGCTTGTGGTTCTTCAACGCTGAAGCCTGAATCCTACTAAAAATAAAATAAAATAAAACCCCCTCTGTTAATCACAAGCAGCAGAGCTGCAAATGCTTTGCTGTGAGGAGGAAGGGAGTATTTTGGCCTGTTTATAGCGTTGCCCTCTTGTGGCTGTGACAGTGGAGATGGCAGCTGGCGCTTCTGCTGCCAAAGATGTGGTGGCAGCGGGTTTTGGAGCAGAAAACAGCCTTCCTGAGAAGGTCTGTCTCCTCAAGCCAGAGTCATTAATGCAGTGGCCACACCTGCGTGCATTAGGAGAACTGATAGCAAAATGGAAAGGGGAACTCTAATAACTCTGTGTCTCTCCACATTGATTTCCTCGGAAGTGGGTGTCTGTGGGGAAAACCGCTTCATGTGAAACGGGGGAGTCCTGTCTGCTCCCAGGGCAGAGCTGCCTGCACTGGTGTGTGCTGGCCAGGGCTGGAGGAGGCTTTGGGTCACAGCAGAAGGTCTGTCTTTTGTCTGGTAGCAGGGAAATGTGGGTACCAAAAACCTTGTAACTCTCAGTCGTGCCTCGTGTCCTGGTCGTTGTCCCTGATCTAGGAGAATGTATATAAAGTGAGCTAATTCCTGTTAATTCTGAGTTACTCCATGTCTCATGCAGAGGTTTCTGAGATGGAAAGAGAAATTCTGTGTGGAGCTGAGCTGGAAAGCAGGGGCTCAGGGAGGCAGTTCCTGTGCAGACCCCCGCATGGTGGGTTTGCTGTGGGATTTGGACGTGCTGTGCTGCATCACAGTGGCATAAGACAAAGTTTTATCTACGTGCTTTTTAGTCACAAATCTTTTGTACTCAACCCTAATATTTGCATGTACTTCTCTTGCCCTTACCAGAGGGGTAGCAATGGTTAGTGTAAGCCCTTTCACCCCGTCGCCCGTGTCTGATGCTCACTTCCCCTGCAAGGCCATGTTTCATGCTTCCCTTTTGGACTCCTTTTAGGACGTGTCTTCTGGTTTCCAGCCCTTCTTCTTGGGTAATAATGTATTACTGTGCTCTTCTCTGGGTTATGGATAATGGATTGAACAGGCTTCTGTACCAGAGAGGAATGTATTGGCTGGTTCTCAGGGGAAAAACAGTTTGCATAAAGTTGCAGCTCATTTCCCCTGTACAGTCAGGACCTGCTGACAGGAGGAAGAACATCTGTGTCATTTCCCTGGAGCTGACCACAGGCAGGGCTTCGCTGCCTCCCTTGATGTGTTCTGCCTGTCACCACCAGATCCGTCTATGGGACATGATATGGGATGGCAGTCATATTTTAATGCTCTGGATTATGTCTTCTGGGTTACATAAACGCTCCTTTAAGACATGTTTTCAGTGCTGAGCAATGATTTGTGTTTGGGTATAATTCAGTTTTGCTCACAACTCAATGACAGTAGTCCGTGGTTTCCACCGAGCCAGACTTACACACGCTGTGTGTATTTAAGTGTATGATTCAGCTCTCACGTATGCTCTTAAGGTAGGGCTTTTAAACAGCTGATTGTATCAGCAGATTTTCTCTGGGTGTGTTGCAGATGGGAGACTTATATTCTCCAAAATGTTCTCCCGTGTAAGTAACAATTTTCCCAATTTCCATCAGGGCAACTGAGAAGAAACTTGGGGTTTTGTGTCGAAGTTTTTAGCCTTGGTGCATTGGGCTGAACCTTCTGTGTTTACTAAGTGGATCATATTCAAAAGGTAGAGAGACCAGAATAGAGCTGACATGACTCATAGTGCAAACAAACAGCTGGAAAAAGTGAACAATACTCAAATCATCTGGGTGTTCTAATTTGCTAAAGTGGTTTAGTAGGAATTTTAACTTATGAATGCAAAAACCTACTTGCCAGTGGTACAGATAATGCTGTACTCGGTGTCCAGGACTGTTGATCCAAGTTCTTCTTGGAATCAGATGCAGATTTTAAAGGAAGGGGGAAGCTGCTGAAGGGACAATGCCAGTTGGAATTTTTTGGATTTGTGGCTGGCTGCATCTGTTAAAATGGAGCTGCTCGGAATAGCATTAACGATGCTCCTCATATAGAGAACTGAAATAGTTTATGTAGTCACTGTGGCTGGGGTAGGAGGAGGCTCTTCTATGCCAATTTTTTTCTTGTTCCAAACAAGCTCTGTTTACTGGCTTCTTCAAGGGATGGAAGGAAAGGGTTGTTTTTTAGTTTTATGTGTATATGAATTTAGGGCTGTCTGGAGACTAAAAACTGATCTAATCTATCATTTTAGGTATTTTTCAATGCCTATCAACTTGGCAACAAAGCTGAAGTCCCACCAGATTTATTTTCAGTGGCTTACTGAGGAGTTAGTCATAGTATATACTGTTTTGGCAAGGAGGCTATGAGGGATATACAAGTATTTTCATTTTCAGAATGCACTGTCATCAGCTGTTAATACTGTGCTGAACTGTTTTCCTTTCTTTGTTTTATGCAGCATCATGTATTGAGGTGTTTATTGTCAGCACTTGAGTGATTGTGTGGTGTTCACTCTCAAAATTTTTGTAAATTCATCAGAGTTTTCATGGGTCAGCAAAGGATCGGAGAGAAAAGCAATGGCTGTGTGGGTAGTCAGAAAGTATAGATGCTCTTCAAAGTGCAGAAATAGCTAACTAAACCTGAAGCCAGCAAATAACTTTATTTGTGGTACATTTGATCTCCTCAGTGTCATTATTTCAGAGAGTGACCTGGAGAGTCAGCTCTTACCCTAGGAGTGTTACTGTCACAAGTACAACCTGGTGATTTCCCTGGGATCGATCACACTGGGAGGATTGTACAACTTTGTTGCTTACAAAACACAGTGACTTATGGTTTTGTTGTTGTTGCAGCAGAAATACAGTGGCAATTTACTTCTGGCATTTGATATAGGAGGTCTGGAATGCTGAGAGACAAGGGAGTCTTTCTTTTCCTGAGGAGATATATTATTATTTCTTTGGAGCAGTCCATATTCTCCAGGCAATTTTTGGCAAATAAATAGAGGGAAAGAGAGAATTCACTGGGTCAAATGCAACTGTTTGCCCCCAAGGTACAATAAGGATTGGTGCACAAAAAGCATTTTTGCAGCATGAATGTTGTGTGGGTACAGACTCTACTAAGATTTACTGTTCTCTGTTAGAAATTCAGTCTGTATTTGGGAGTTATTTTGATGCTCTGTAAGTGTTATCCATTAAAATAAAAAAAATACAGCCTTTGCCATCTAGAAATGCAGAAATTGTTCCAGAAGTGAGCAGCAGGTGGTTTAGATACTCTATGGTGTAATATTATGTTGGCTGCAGACCTTCCTGTGTGGGCTTTGTTTATGCAGCAAGTTTAGACAAATTAACTGAACCTATAATGAACCAGACGCTGGAGCTGGAAGTGAGAACAACCACACGGTGATCTGGCCAACCTCCACTTATTTCAGTGTCATTTAATTCAGCCAAGCTTTCCTGAGCAGCTCTCTGCAGGTAAGTCCTGACTATATTTGTGGGTATATATATGTGTGAATTGCCACGAGACAACTGTAGCTCCAAAAAAATATTATGCTCTTTTTTGTCTTGTAAGTAGCTGGATACTGAATAAAAGCTGCAAGGGGAGTAGACTGCTCAACAGGGGGGTTTCGAACGTGAGGGAGATGCCGTAGGAAAATAAGCCCCCTCACCCCCAGAAGCACTGTTTCTTTTAAACCAGGATGCTGTTAATGTAGTGATCAGACTTCTGGGTTCTCAGTTTCATGTAAATATTCACTTAAAATGTCTCTTTCCTTTGTAAGACATAGATCCCTTTACAGCTGAGTCTATTGAAATGCACCACTGCACACACTTCTTTTCTCACCCATTATTTTTATCAGCAATTTTTCACCTCTTCTTTTCCGATTGCCTGTCCTCAGCAATTATCCAAGGGAAAAAAACACACCCAGAAGCATCAAGTGGCTTTAAAATATATGTGCTCTTTATAGTCTTATCGTAAGAGTACAAAGTGTCGTGAGGAAAGCCCTGTAAGCTAATATTTGCTGTGTTGTCCAGAGGAGCTGGCTACTAAACATTTACACCCATTCCATTGTATTTAATTTTGCTTTAATAATTATTTAATTTAAAACCTGATAAATATTGTCATTACTGTCTTGTGCATTTTGTTTTCTGAAATACTCTGGCAATACCAGAAGTCAGAGGATGTTTTGGGTGAGTGTATGCATTCCTCCAGCTTTGGTAAAGCTGCTCAGAATGTTTCAGGTTGAGTCAGGAGCAAACTGGAGCCTAACAGAATAATAAGGATTATTTTTTTCTCCTCTTTTTTTCCCCCTGTCAGTACTGGATGATATTGTCTTGTATAAAGATACTTTAGATAGCATCATTAGACACTTTAGATGGTGATAGGTGTGAAGATGTGACAGTATATTTGATGTGGAGGAACTAGGCATTAATTATTCCCTGTAATGGACTTTGTGGCGTGATGAGAGAGTAAGAGATTCCGGGCTCTGTGTCCACAGGTTTTTCTCGACTGGAACAGGCTGTTCCTTTCAGTGCAGTTGTGCTGGGCCACATGAGCAGTGCAGAACTGGGCACCTCCTTGGCAGAAACAAATTCAGAGGAGAGTAAAGACAAATGGTGAAAGTGCTGATGACATCAATTTGTGAGGGCATGGAGTGACTCCGTAAGAGACAAGTGGGAGGCACAGCCTCAGAGATTAATGTAAAGAGCATAAATGGAAGTATTTAGGGAGGGAGGCAAAGAAAACTGTTTATTACAGGTTGCAGGGTGAAATAAGAAAGGTGTTTTGGATTGGATACCAGGAGAGAAAACTCCCGAGTCCTGGGTTGGAGGTGGTGGAAGCTTCAGGTGCTGGGGCTTCCAGCAGCAGAAGGATGGCAGGAAGGATGCACCGCAGGGCAAGAACACCACGTTTGCCAAGCAGAGGGACTGCGTGGTCTCTCTGACTTCTCTGCCCTTTCCTCTGAAACAAGCAGCTTCCAGCCTCAGGAAAATCATTTAACACTTTTTTTAAGAAGCAATCTCTAAATTCTGCTGTTGTCTGAGAGCCAGACAGATGTTTGCAGTGTCAGCTTCCCCCCCACACCAAGTCTTGTGGTCTGAGTTGGGTAAATTGGGGGTATATCCCAGTCGTTGTTTCTATAGGGCAGCCCCCACGATATGGCATTCTCAGCCAGGCCAGTTGGGATTGCGTTAACTGCACATCTGGACACCATAATAACTTGTTGTCTTCCACTGTTTGCTCAAGTCATTGGACTTCTTTTCTTCAGCTCTTGTTTTTATCACTAGGCAGCCAAGTGTCATTTAGAGGATCCATCTGCACTGAAATTCTGTATTCCAAACCCTTTCCTTGTTTTCCTTAAATAACTTTCCTTTGCATAAGCTGTTGGCTCTGCCCAGCACCCTTTCTGTGACTAAGCTGCACAGCTTTATTAACATCAGCTTGAAATTTGCCTTTTCCCCATGTCTCCAGCAGGTCGTCCTTTTTGGTAAGGTCCTGGCAATCCCATCTGGCACATGCCCTGGGTAAAACATCCAGAATACACATTTCTGTGGCTTGATTTAACAATGCAACATTTGCTGACAGCATTAATAAACCATACCTCATGTTGGAGTGTGGTACACTCATTCCCTTCTGACATGGTTCAGACTAATTTTTACCAAAGAATACTATAATACACAATTTATTTATTGTAGCCCTCTTTCCCTCTTTTGCCTGTATTTACATTCTGCATCTAATTGGTGATGCAAGTTTGGAGTGAGAGCAAAACTTATAAAATGCCAAGTTAATTGGAAGACCAAATAAATCGTTTTTCCAAAATATATTATATGTTTATGAGCAGATTAGAATATATTGTAAAACGGGATGCTAACAAAGAAGATTATCCTAGGTCTTTTTGCCTTCAGTCTGTGAAGTTTGGTGAAGTGTGGCAGTGTACAGGATTTTATTAATGAAAAGTGCAAAGTATTTTTCCATTTGGAAGGGACCCATCTCTTTCTAACGTTGTGCAATGCGCCCGCCCTGGTTTGGGTGCGTTGCAGCTGCAGAAGCCTTTACAGCTGCCTTCTTCTGTGTCAGGCATCCAGCATTTTTTTTTCACTGGGTCTTAGACCTCTGACACTTTGAACTTCCTTCAGAGACATCAGAAATACCAGCCAGACTAAGACATTGTTTTTGTTATCTGTTTCAGTTTGAGAATTTCCAGTGAAATTTTCAAAGGCACATTAACTAAAGCAGTTTCCCAAGGTGCCATTTCAAAACAAAATGCATCATCTTGGACAACAGAGAAGCAGAGTGTTCTAATGAGAGAGACAGAGAGAAATCAAATATTTCATGGAGAGTGGAGAAAGCACAGACAAAGTGGGGTCTGATTTTTCCCTTGTGAAAGTTTTGTTGTGGGCTTTTGTGGGTGGAGGATTTGGCCCCTTATTTAAGCAACTTTTGAGAGATTCTGCAAGTGGGAACCTCAGACTGTCGGTAATTCATCCCTGGGTGTGTTAAGAGCAGCAGAGTAACCAGCAGCACAGCCACATGCAGGCATGGGTTACCTTCCTCCCAGCACTCTTCTCTGACCCCCCCGGACATTGGCAGCCCCCAGCAGAGCGCTCAGCCCAGGTGGGGCTCGGTGCATCCTTTGGGCAGTGTTTGGCAGATGCTGTATCACACACTTGTGCTTGCACTGCAGGAGCCGGCCCACCTTCAGGTAAAACACGGGGCTGTTCCTGGGGTGCTGCAGTGGGATACAGCTCTTTCTACACAGTTTACTTACTGCAAACACTTGGAAAATACGATATATTGGGTTGCTGAAGCGTGAGATGGTTGGAAGAACGAGCTCTTTACCGGCGGCAGACCATTGGTATGCTCTGATCAGCCATACCGGGATGTAATTTCATTGAACTGAGTATTTTGATGGTTGTTATGTTCCTGTCACAGGATCTTTCTACACCCTCAGAAGTATTTGGTTGTGAAATTATTGAATTATCTCTTGTTCTGTCACCTACCGGGCTGCTAACGCCCTTTCGCTAACGTGAGCTGAAATACATTGGTCCGTCTCAGCCCCCTCCAGAGTGCAATCCTCTGAGAGCAGCTTGTGCGGAGGTTGCATTCGGTGCAGGACACACAAAGGACGTGCTGAATTTTGCATCTTGCTCCCCTGATGAGTTCAGAGAGACGAGGGCGGTTCCCTCCATCCTCAGGTTATTCAGTTGTGTCCTTTCAGTGCTTCTCTGCTCTTCTCATCTCCAAAATCTCTTTCTCTACAGCCCTTGCCATCTGGAACAGCCTTTCTGTTCCTCTGTGTCTCATCAACTTTCCATTTATTTGCAGGAAAACTGACAAAATGTTGCCTCTGTCGCTGATGTCTCTTAATTTCTTCCTCCCTAATTGGCCTTATGACTAGATCCTTGGCTTGTTTGAACGTAATTGCTGGCTGTAATAGATAGCACATTGTCTTGAGTTATTGCCTGCTGGGATTAAGCGTCTGTAGATGGTTGAAGGAGTCTCGGAGACTTCCAGTGAGGACTGTTGCACAAACATGTTACGCCCCTATATTGCGGAGGGGGTGGGTGTGTTTGTGCCTGATAAAAGATTGGCTTCTGCGCTTCATCTTCACCAGCAGCGAGAGGAGGAGGGAGCTGGGACTCCCTGCAGCTTCTGCAGGAGAAGGGAGAAGCCCGTTTTCTCATAGAAATGGGCAAACAGGACTTCAATTATATTTTTCTCACCATTTTTTGCACGATGGCTCTGAAGCTGAACTGTGTTAGCTCCATGTCTCTCGCAGGGCTTGGATATGTTGTTACAGCAGCTGTTGTGCTTTCAGCTGTGGTAAGTGATTAACGTCACAATTAAACATTGAAAAACTTTTGGTTTTCAATTACTTGTAAGAGTCACATTCTTTAACTCTTCGTGAGGAGTTTGTCCAATTTTATAGTGGGAGTTTGGGGGAAACAAGTTCAGGCTGAGTGGAATCATGCCGATAAAGTTCATTGTTTTCCATCTTTGTTTGATACCTGATTTTGGCTCAGGAATCACTTTGGTAGCTACTCGCTATTTTGCTTTCTAGTTTGTAACATTCTTTATTTCTGCCTTGAAAGCTGAGCGTATTGTACTTTTGTCCATCAGCTACTGTGAACTATCTTCTTTGTCAAAATCCTGGATGCTTCTAAAATAACATTTTAATTTTTTCTTCTCTGTTTTCCCACTCAAAGGCATGCTGTAATATGCGGACAAACTTCCTTTGCCAACATGATATAAATGTTTTATTTCCTTTCAGTATTACCAAAGTGAATTATTTTATAATATAGTTATAGAAAGTGTTCGTTATGTTTGACAAAGGAATGGATTGCATATTGTTAATACATTGCATTAGTACGACAATAAACATATTAGACCAAAATTGCCATGTCTTTAGGACAGGATGTTGTGTGTATCAGTGTAATTCCTATCAGGGAGCAGTTACACAGAAGTACTGCGGTAATGTGGCAGAACAGAAGAGATGTAAGAAACCTCTTCATTACCTAACTCTTTGATGATATTCACAACATTCTGGATAAGATCACACAGGTTTTAGGAAAACTGTAAATAAGTTTATGCCAGATGTACAGCATGTATAGTTAAAAGGGGTTTATTTTCTACAGTCTTGAATGTCATGAACTGTTTATAGAAAAGAAAGTGAGCCCAGGGATTAGTCTTTTACTTATGTGCCATATTGAAAAGCTATAAGTTAGTAAAGAAATATGTAGAGTAAAATCAAGAGAGGTAGACAAAAACCAGAAAAGAAAGTTTAGGAGAGAGTAAGTCAGGAATAAGCCAGGAAGTAGAATTGATTGGAAATGAAAATTAACAGTGATTAATTGAAAGGGATTCCCCTCCCGCCCCCCCTTTTTTTCCTTCAAAATTCAGTGCAAGAGAAAAAAGGAAACTTTCCACTTGTTGCCTGGAACAATAGTTAAGAGATCAGAAGCAATGTAATTTAAACATGCGCTTCCTTGTGCTCTGCCTGTTGAACAACACTCTCTGTTCACCCCTAGCCTGTCAGCATGGTGGAACACGCCGAGTTTGCCAAGGCTGGGAAGGAACCTGGCCTGCAGATTTGGAGGATCGAGAAATTTGATTTGGTACCAGTGCCAAAAAATCTGTATGGAGACTTCTTCACAGGAGATTCCTATCTGGTGCTGAACACCATCCGGCAGCGGAATGGGAACCTCCAGTACGACTTGCATTTCTGGTTGGGTAAGTCCGGTGGGAGTGCCCCTGCTGAACTGGGAGCCCAAAGTGAACTCTGTTCCTCTCACATCACCAGCCTTCTCCAAGCGTTACCCAAGGAAATAAAAAGCAGAATTGGCAGGACAGTGGAATGCTGCTTCAGGTGCATATGGGGCTGCTCACCTTAAATATTTGAAATGGTTTCTGTAATAGTGAGTGCAGCCATCTCTGTACCTAGAAATAGCTTTTTCTGATCTAGATGACAGACTAAGACCCTGTTCTCCAGATGCTCACAGAGAGGACAAGATCTCAGATGAAAGGAGCGGCTGAAATCCTTTCTATTTGAAAGGATGGAGGTCGGTTGTTATCTTCCTGACTCAGTGAGCGGGGCTTTTCACCCTGAAGCTCAGAACTCCTTCTGCAGTAAATGTCACCGAGTAACAGGGCAAGGCTTTCTCTGCATCCTGCAAATCCAAGACTCTTTGACAATATCGTAGTTAAAGCTAAGATGTTTGCATGGTGGCTTGTCCTATCTGCCATCTGCCAACAGGTTTCCCACACCAAAGAGCTCCCGAGAGGCAAACTGCTGTGGAACTAGTGCCCCACTGGTATCTACAGCCTTAGTAAAGTCTGGTAACGTCTTCCTGCGGGTTCATCTGTCTGTGTTTGCTCCATAGCAAGTTTCCTCCCAGGACAGGGGGAAATGGCAAAAGAAAGCAAATGATACCTGTCAAAGAGACACTGGGAAGCAGTGGGGCTGCAGCAGTTACGATGGTATTGTAACCCTCCCAGAAAAATGTACAGTTTAGACTGTTTGGAGTCATGATTAGAAAAGTTTGGAAACGGTTATTCTGCAGACCTTCCAGGAAGCTAAACTTTCCAATAATCTGCTTTCTCCCTGGTGTTTTTGCAGTTAAATGTAGAGCGAGAAACCCTGCATTCCCTCCAAGTTGTTGCTTTTTCATTTCTTAGGAGATGAAAGCTCTCAGGATGAGCGTGGGGCAGCTGCCATATTCACTGTCCAGATGGATGACTACCTTCAAGGGAGGGCCATTCAGCATCGTGAAGTGCAAGGACATGAGTCCTCAACTTTCCTGGGGTACTTCAAATCTGGCATCAAGTACAAGGTAGGTGATGACTGGGTCTTTATCCTGCCAGGGTAAATGAGGTTTGCAAGAAATGGCATCCTGCCCGCTGCCCAATTCTCAGAAGAATAAGAATTGCCGTTTTTCCAGTTGCAACCATTCTCAACCAGATGTTTTCAATGAGTTGGAGCTGACAGGGTGGAGAACAGCAGATCCCAGCGGGAAAGCTTTGGCTGAATTCATAATACACAAGCAAAGCCCCAGGAAACTTTAGGAATCGAGGTTTTGTTTTTCTTCGAGAAGCAGAGGAAAGAACGGTCCCAAGACGTCTGGAATGAATTTGAGAAACAGCAATCTGAGTTAATGGAAACGCCTACCCAGTAGATTTAATTTCTCCCCACTTACATAACAGAGTTTGACCTTCCCAGTCTCTTTTCCATGTTCAGCCCCCACCTCCTTAGCACACGTCAGGTTTTGGGGAAGTAGAGGAATGGTAGTGGGAGTTGCTCTTTGTGCCATTGCAGCAAAGTGGAATAGAAGCGAAAACATGCAGTCAAGAACAGCTCTGTCCGTTAGGAATCCAACAGCACAAGGAAAGTGATATCAAGTCAAATGCCTGTGAAGTGCTTACATTTCCTCATGTCTAAGACTTCCCTAGTCTTTCTGCTTTGCTTATTTCCCACTCATTTGTTGTTATTTTGATTCATTTGAATTTAGTTATGCTTTTTTTGAGGGTAACTGTCGTGAGTCCTGTTGCCTGCATTGATAAGTAATTCCAAGTGTCTCTTTATCAGCAGAGAAGGTGAATCCTGAGGTTGGGATAATCTCTGGCATATAATGCGCATGGAAATACACTCTTCACCCCACCAGTCCTATTAAATCCTATTAATACCTCAGCTTATTGTGATCTTCTTCCAATTTGGAGATCTGCAACTGTGTTACATCGGTATCCCTTAGACACTATGGAAATGGATAGCTGGGATGTATCAATAGATAAATGCTTTAGGAAAGCCCAGCCTGGGCCAACTGGCTCTCTCTGCAAGCTGCTGCTGATCCTCTTTCTTGGGGGAGACAAAAACTGCTCACCGGTAGCAAATCTGTAGGATTTTCATTTTTTCTGAAGCAACAGCACAAGTGTGAATCGTTGTTCCTTCCTTTTCCCCCAGGCTGGTGGCGTGGCATCTGGCTTCAGACATGTGGTTCCCAATGAAGTAACTGTGCAGAGGCTTCTGCAGGTGAAAGGCAGGCGAGCAGTCCGGGCCACGGAGGTCCCCGTCACCTGGGAGAGCTTCAACACAGGCGACTGTTTCATCCTTGACCTTGGCAGTGTAAGTACCACATGAAAGACAGGACTTTCAGGGGCAGGAGATGTCTGATTAGCTCACGTTAAGGATTTTTTTCCCCACTCTGTTGAAGCTATCTCAAGTGTTGAGCATTCCGGAACACTGTTCAGTCAGTCTAACATCTTTCAGTCCCAGCCATGCTGCCAGCTCCTCTGGAGAGGGGGTCGTTGTGCTCTGAGAGTTGCATGATCTTTCTCTTTCCCCCCAGAACATCTTTCAGTGGTGTGGCTCCAACAGCAACCGTCAAGAACGGCTGAAGGCCACTGTGCTGGCCAAGGGGATCCGGGACAACGAGCGGAACGGTCGTGCCAAGGTTTATGTTTCGGAGGAAGGATCAGAGCGGGAGGAAATGCTTCAGGTTGTTCGCTTTGTCCATTTGTCCGTGCTGGAGTGGGAAGGGTGATATGTGGGAGAGTGGGTGGGATGGGTAGACAGGCTCGGTGGTGTGAGGTGTTAGTGGTATAAACAATTCAACGCAGACTCGGTCCTCTGCATCGCTGGGACATCAGGGTATATTTCCACTGTTGTTCTAGAAGTTTCAGTTCTGCTTGATCTTGTGGCTGGAGCATCTGGGGAGCAGAGATCCTCTTGGAATGGCTTGTAATGTCTCTTCTCTCTCAGGTCCTGGGACCAAAGCCTACTTTACCACCAGGAACTTCTGATGACGTCAAAGCTGACACTGCCAACCGGAGGCTGGCCAAGCTCTACAAGGTAACGAGAAACCCTGACAGACACCGTGTGGAGAATGGAGTCATCTTTGCACAATTAGATGGAGCAGGAATAGCAGAGAGGAGCTGAGCTGATCAGAGTCCTACTTCTGCCTCGCTCTGCTATTAGCTTTTTAGGAAGTTTCATGTATGAACTGTGGTTGCTTATCCAGCATGTCACCTGCTTTCTGCTGTTTTTATCACCGCGGGCTGTAGTGAGACAGCTGGGACTTTCCAGGAATTTTTGAGGGTGTAATGAATGGGGAAAAAAGGGAGTTTTCCTTTGTGATATCAGGCATTGTGTTAGGAGGCTGACAGGAAAGAACTAGAAATAGTGAGTGTAAGAACCAGGATCTACCCCTTTCTACATGCAGTGAGCATGATGGAGCAGTGATTCCGGAAGGCAACACTTGCCATCAGGTAGTGTAAGTGCAGAAGAATGTCCAAGGCTTTTTGGGAGGAATCTTGTCTACAGCAGTCTCTGGTATTGATGTGGTGAATATCTGCCAAGGTGGTGTGTAATGTGGACCTTTACCCACCAGTAAGTCCAGGAACTCAGACTATTGAACCCACTTGATACAGGGAGGCCCATTCACAGGTACCAAGACCGACCCCTCCAGTTCTGAAGTGCAGCTGGTTTGCTTTAGAAGATATTTCTTGGTTGCTTGTGCACCAAAGATATTTACCGTTTTGGATCAGTCTTTCTTTGGTCCCAGCAGTATCTGCTTTGGTAGAAGTTCTTGAAATCTTCAGAGTAAATGTTATGTTTTTGTCATATTGTTGCTGTGTCAAAGGTATCCTGTTTGAAAAACAATAGTCCCTGAAGCAGCCAGTGCATTCAAATTTATTTCCCTTCCACTCCCTGAGTTTTGGACTGTCGCCACGAAGCTGGAGGGTGCCTTATCTAATCTCTGTGCTGTGTTATCACAGGTCTCCAATGGGGCTGGGACCATGGCAGTCTCTCTGGTGGCAGATGAGAACCCCTTCTCCCAGGCAGCCCTGGGCACAGATGACTGCTTCATCCTGGACCATGGCACGGATGGGAAGATCTTTGTTTGGAAAGGTACCGTCGGGATGCAGGAGAAGCTGGTTCCACGTGCACAGGGGCTTCATCACAAGGGTCTCTTCCAACCTAGATGATTCTATGATTTATGTACAGGGACTTCAGCCAGTTACCAATCTGTTTCAAGCTGGGTAGGGGAAAAAATGCTTGGTGGTGTTGGTGCTTTTCAGGGCAGGTTGGGATAGCAATAACAATCTCAGAAAAGCACTGTCCTCTGAAATGTCAGGTGCTGAGGTACAGGGTCTTAGTGTAGAGAGTTAAAGGGGGAGGGTCCTGGGAAAGAGGAAGAAAAAATTAATTTAATATCATAAGTAGCAAGGCAGTTGTGCCCTCTCAGCCATCATAAAAGGTATAAAAGAGATCGAAAAATTGTCATTTGCTATTTGACATCATCTGGCTGGAAGGCTGGGCCCTTCTTCTGGTGCAAAAGGTACAAGTACCTGGGACAGTTGCTTCTCTTTTATAAAAAGTTGACCTCTTTTCTCTCTATTTTCATTAAAGGCAGGAGTGCCAACTCCGAAGAGAAGAAAGCAGCACTGAAAACAGCTTCCGAGTTCATTGATAAGATGGGTTATCCGAAACATACCCAGGTGAGGACGTGCAGCCCAGCTGTGGCCAACCCCCCAACACCACTGGGGTTACAGGCCATGGGCTCCAGACCACACTTGTGTGAGTTGTCACTACCAGGCTTTCAAATAGCTCCTGCTTTGGGTGATCTGCTCTTCTGCAGGGAGATATTGTGGTGCTGCTCCTGGGTAACACTGTCCTTAAAATACTATTTACCCCAACACAACTAGTATTTAACATTTCTTCCTCTCAGATACTTTTTTACCCTTTCCGTGACTTTCTCCAAAAAGTAAAAAAGAGAAGGCAGAGGTAAACCTGCCCTTCCTGTTCTTAGGGAGATGTTTCTAAAGGCTTCACATCCCTTCAGCCGTCCTTAGAACTCACCCAAGCCTTACTCTGCATTCTACAGCAGGTTGAGTCCCAAAGTGTTGGTTGTGACAGTAGGGGCCTTCCAGCTGTAGTTACACAGAGGCTTAAAGACTGAATCACACTGGCTGGAAAGAAACAGATTCCTTCAAACTAGTGGCCACAAGCAGCAGAAAACAGTTTGTGATGTGTCTTTTCTCTTGGGAGAGATCTGTCCCGTACGGGAACAGCTGGAGGTACTATTGACTGCTGTGTCTGATTATGGGTCAGTGAGACCTGCCGTTGCGTTTAATAACTCTTGTCACCAAGTATTTCAGTGCTGTCATTGCAGAAGAGCTGTCCCAGCAGCTCTCTGTCAGCTGGAAACCAGGGCTCACCTGAAGTAGGGAGCAGGTGGGGCTGGAGCTGTGTGGGGTGGGGGACAAGGCTCCTTCTGATGGCCTGGCACATTTCTTTCAGATCCAAGTCCTCCCGGAGAGTGGTGAGACACCTTTGTTTAAGCAATTCTTCAAGAACTGGCGGGACAGGGACCAGACGGAAGGGCTGGGACAGGCTTACGTTTCTGGTCATGTTGCCAAGATCGAGAAGGTCCCTTTCGATGCCGCCACCCTGCACACCTCCAAGGCCATGGCTGCCCAGCACGGAATGGAGGATGATGGCTCTGGCAGGAAACAGGTGAGCAGGGTCCCAATCCCTTTGGGGAGGTTTCCAGAATTTTCTTTGCTACTTGATGCCATTCCTGCAAGAGCAGGGAGACAAATGGAGGCCTGAGAGTCATCAATGCTGCAGTTTCGTAAATGCTGAGGTAATTTTTAACACCAGAAATACCAGCAGGGTCTTGAGAACCTGCTGTAGGTATAGACAAGCTCTTAATTTGACCCAAAAATGTCCCTGGGGGCAATGCTTCACCCAACAGTGTGGACCCAGACTTGTGCCTCATTCCTCTTCCTCCGTGATTCTTGCGGTTGTCATCACACGTGTGATGGGTGATTGTCTCACAGGACCCATCTCAGACACCTGGATGCGTGTGTTTGTGTGTAGAAGCAGTGGTGGAGGTGGGCTTGGAAGAGCTGAGTACTGTCCCAAAGCCGACAGAGCTCCTGGCCAACATTAGACTTTTGGAAAAGTCCCCGGTAAAGCCTAAAAGCTCTATTTCTGAGTGTCTGACCGACAGAAATTGAAATGATCGTGTCAGTTACAAAACGGGCATCGGTGCTGGTGGTGCCTGTGGGCTGACTCACGATTTTCCAGTGATTCTGAGGGTCCCGATGGCTCCGAGGAAGGTTTGGGAGCTCCGAGGAGGAGCTGATGTGCCCTGTGGCCGGGGCTGCCGCAGACCATCCCCAGCAGGTGGGGCTGCGGGACCGCAGGAACTGGGGGAGAAAATGGAACAGCTTTGTCAAGGAAGCGCTTATTCTGCTGTCTCGTCAAACCCAGGCTATTTCTGCTCCCCTCCTTTTCTAGATTTGGAGAATAGAAGGCTCAGAGAAAGTGCCGGTGAATCCTTCGACATACGGCCAGTTCTACGGTGGGGACAGCTACATTATCCTATACAATTACCAGCACGGGGGAAAACAGGGACAGATTATTTACACTTGGTAAGAAGGTTTCCCTGATGTGAGTCAAGAAACACTGGGGCCGTGTAGGGCTGAGAGTCCACCCTTCCAAAAATGGATCGCTGCTGGTTCCCACTCACAGAGGATCCTTGAGGGATAAAATGTCACCCTGGATAACCTTCCCTTGCAAACAAAACACTGCCAGAGGTCTGGAATGTTTTGTTTGAAGAAGGACAATGGGGGGAATTACTGTGCTAGTATTTTTTTTCCTTTGTTTTTTTGGATTATTTTTTTTTTTCCGAGTATAAGTTACTCCCTTCTTTGGATCAAGCTCTAGTTCTTTTTGCAGAGTTCTTACGTCTTTTGAGACCACCATAACTAACTTTTGATACTCTGCCACCTCGGCTGTGGCTTGTGACTGTTAGAGTTCCCAGCCCGTGCCCGTACGGAGGAGTTTTTCAGGAGGCAGGCTCAGGCTCAGACTCGGGGCGAGCAGAGAGGGCAGGGGCAGGTCTCTAACCAAAACCAGAGTGGGTGCTGTCTGTGCAGGGGCTGCGTGTGTAGTTGCTGGTAATAGTAACCAACGGGCACGTTTTTAAACTGGCTGCTGGAAAGGTAACGGGGGATAGGTGTGAAGTTACTCAAGAATCTGTGTTTATTACCTAGAAAATGTTCCCATCTCTCTCTGTAACCACCGAGTTACAATAAAGGATAATTAATTTCTCTTTCACATTGAGTGAAGCGCAGCAGAGGTTTGGTAACAAACGGTTTCCTTATCTCTTCTTGATCTCGGTCAGGGGTGTGTGGGTGTGTTTGGGGGGGAAGGGCTGCAAATAAAACTCAGGTTTTTGCCTCGTTTTTCAGGCAGGGGGCTGATTCCACTCAGGATGAAATTGCAACCTCTGCGTTCCTCACAGTGCAGCTGGATGAGGAGCTGGGGGGCAGCCCTGTGCAGGTAAAAACCACACACAACCAAACAAAAAAATCTCAAAACCCCAATACAGTGGGAATAAATAAGATAGATGTGTAGTTCTGTGATACCGATTGGCAGTGAGAAACCTCCTCGTGCAGCGACAGCCTCCAGCTCTGTGTAGGCGTTGGGGAGGCCGCGTGCCTGACCTACGCTTGCGTATTGTATTACTCAAGAAAGTTTTACAAATGGTCTGTAGGAGACAGGAGGGTTTTTAATTTGTTACTTCTGTGCCAGTGGATCACTCAATAATTAAAATGGAATGGGAATTGAGAGCTCTGTTTAAACACTGGTCAGTTTTTGTGTGGGAGGTAATAGCCGAGCTCCCGTGACCAGCTTGGTATTTTATGAAGATTCCAGCTGGAACGATGGTTGTAAAGGCCGTTTCTAGCACATCTTTGCTACTTTTTTTAGCAGTAGCTTAAAGCTGACAGCAAGTTTCTTTTTCTCTAGAAACGAGTCGTGCAAGGAAAAGAGCCGCCCCATCTGATGAGTATGTTTGGTGGAAAGCCCTTGATTGTTTACAAGGGTGGAACCTCCAGGGAAGGAGGTCAGACAGCACCCGCAGACACACGGCTCTTCCAGGTCCGGTCCAGCACCTCAGGAGCTACCAGAGCAGTGGAGGTAAGTGGGAGTCAGCTTTGTGTGTGCGCACAGGCCTCGAGGGGAACAGAACAAAGGCCAAACTGAGCTTTCTTCTGTAAACTGAAACACTTGGAAAACTTTACAAACTATCAAAAGATTCTAATTTTTCCATGGATAAGGAGTGATAATCTTTATTTTCTAATGAGTTCATAAATGAATACATTTAAGCCATTTTCTCCTCACTAGATGCTGTACCCCACATACAATGATACTTTTCAAACTGTTGAAAACCATTCGGATCTGAGCATTATAACCTGTTCTAAGCCTGTGTGACAACAGCACTGAAGACAGAAAACGCTGAATACCCTCTGTGCAAATAGAACTTGTGCTGGGACATGGGTTCTGAGCCCTGCTCCTTTGAAAGAAAACACACACATAAAAACCCCTGGTGCAACAACAAAAAGAGAGTAAATCCTGGTCAGTAGCTACGGGTGAGGCAAGAGAACTGTTCTATGTCTGCAGCAGGGTCCCAAGTTTCTAGCTTCAAGACGGCGTGTCTTTGTTGACACAGAGGAGATTACGTTAATGATTGCTCAGCCTCAGCAGCGGGGACGCCGCTCCACCACTGCCTCCCCAGCCAGTTCTTACGTCTCCCGTCAACCATAAAGCCTGGCAAAAGGACAGATCCAGGCATTCTTGCCGTAGATTGAATGTACACACAGAGACACACATTTATTTACTCTTCTCATATGAGTCTAACTCATCACTCAGATACAGGCAAATACACAGCGTCTTACAGCCTTGCGTGCTTGCGGGGAATACCTTGTTCGCGGTTTGTTCAACGATAGGTACTGATTTTTATTTTGAAGTAATGGGCTCTGTGTAGAGGATGATTACACCTGACACGGGCAATGTTCTTTCTTTTCAGCTGGATCCCGCTGCCAGTCAGCTGAACTCCAACGATGCCTTTGTCCTGAAAACTCCCTCTGCTGCTTACCTTTGGGTTGGCCAAGGAGCCAGCGACACTGAGAAATCGGGAGCACAAGAGCTGCTGAAGATACTGGGAGCTCGCCCAGTACAGGTTTCTGAAGGCAGAGAGCCAGGTGAGGGAGGCACGGGGGAGTCTGAGACCATTTCTGTGTAGCTGCGTGTTCCCAGTAATTATTTCATGGATATTTTCTTTTGCCTCCCAGAACGATGAAATACGGACACAGGCCACAGTAGCTTTATTCTGTTTAACAGCTCACTCGTGTTTGTAGGCCTTTGGGACTTTCTGACATAGAAGAGTGCTTCAAGTCCTACCCAAACCATGGTTTCCATGAACAGCTGAAGCACCAGCATCTATTTCTCTTTTTCAGATAATTTCTGGGCAGCTTTGGGTGGCAAAGCTCCTTACCGTACCTCTCCCCGGCTGAAGGACAAGAAGATGGATGCTCATCCTCCTCGTCTTTTTGCATGCTCCAACAAGAGCGGACGCTTCACTGTGAGTATCGAAGATGACAGTCAGTTACTTCAACATCCGTCTGACAAAGCCAGGAGAAATTGGGTCCCGTTCTGCCCCCAGCCAACCGCCAGGCTGGTACAACTCCTCTCCAGAAGGAGAGCGCGGGCACCATTCTTCTGCAGAGAGAGCAGCCAGATCCGTTGCGCTGTTGTGTCAGCCCAGCGATCTCCTGAAGCATCAAACTGACCCTCCCCTGGTTAACAACTAGAGTTCAGGCTCCTCAAATTTTAACTCATGAATCTTTCAAGAGGCAGCGTTACAAGTTTTGGGCACTAGTGAGAGTTTCTCTAGAGAGAGAGACTGATTTTGTGTTCTGTGGTGTAAGAACACTCGTGTGACACAGCCAGAGTCGCACGGTTAAATGCGGTGCCAGGATCTGGCTTAAAGCATCTCACTGACAAGAGGTGAAACCAGAACCTGCGTGAACTGGATTTCTCCTGGAAAGCCGAAATGGCCTTGAAAGCATGAGCTCATCTTAACCTTCTGTTTTCCAGATTGAAGAAGTTCCTGGAGATCTGACTCAGGATGACCTTGCCACAGATGACGTGATGCTCCTAGACACATGGGATCAGGTACGTCCCATCAGCCCCGTGACGAGAGGAGCAAAGAACAGGCACAAACCGGCTGTAGATTGAGACCCAAATCACAACAGCTGGAGGAGTTGTGGTATTAGAGAGCCCCTTCCTTCATGTGAAAGTCACTGTGCATAAATCAGCCAAAAGGCAACTTAGAGATGCATTTTTTTATGTTTTATGTAAAAATGTTCAAAAATCTGCATTTTCCCTGATGTTAAGCTACTGTATAATTGGTTCATGCAGATAAAACACAGTCAAAAAGCTGCTCGTTATTTACCAGTAGCTTTAGTCCCGTAGGTCAGCAAGCCCAGGTACGGTCTCGGTGTGTGTCACACACCGTTCACTGAGACTCTGTCTAAATTATCCTTGCTCTCATAAAGAGATTGATTGTTGCTGAAATAATTCATATGGGGTTTTTCATCTTTAGGTCTTTGTATGGATTGGGAAAGATGCCCAAGAAGAAGAAAAGACCGAGGCTTTGAAATCTGGTAACGACACATTTTCCTCTCTGAACTAACCGTTTCTTATTTCCCACTATCTGATCATGAGGCAGGCAATTTAATACACTAAGAAACATACCTTAAGCACAACATAAAATTCGGTGTTGTGACCAAAGAGATCATGTCTCAAAGGAGGATCCCTGAGGTCAGCGTGCAGGGGGTAGTGTCCATCCAGCTACACTGCGCTCAACCCCCAGCAGCGAAAAGTCCCCTCGGGTGGAGGCTCCCACTGGGTTACAGCATTTTATAATCCTAACGTCAGTTTTCTACAAACACCTGACAGGTATAGGTAAAACCAGGGAGTGAAAACTTTTACATAGAGTCACAGAGTGACATGGAGTTGGAAGGGACCTCTGGAGATCATCCAGTCCAACCCCCTGCCAAAGCAGGTCCACCCAGAGCAGGTCCCACAGGAACGTGTCCAGGCCGGGTTTGAAGGTCTCCAGAGAAGGAGACTCCACCACCTCTCTGGGCAGCCTCTTCCAGGGCTCTGCCACCCTCACAGGAAAGAAGTTCCTCCTCATGTTTAGATGGAACCTCTTATGTTCAAGTTTGTGCCCGTTTCCTCTTGTCCTGTCCCTGGGCACCACTGAAAAAAGACTGGCCCCATCCTCCTGACACCCACCCTTGAAGTATTTATAGGTGTTGATCAGATCCCCCCTCAGCCTTCTCTTCTCCAGACTAAAAAGACCCAAGTCCCTCAGCCTTTCCTCGTAAGGGAGATGCTCCAGGCCCCTCATCATCTTTGTAGCCCTTTTGTGGAGTTTTTGTTTGATTGTTTAAATGAACAACCTGCAGTCATCGCTCTAACACCCAGTTAACTACAACCGGGCTGTTTCAGCTCTTGCTCCCTGACACTTGGACTCTCTGAGATTCCCTCCTACTTGTGTGTTTCCAGCTAAACGGTACATTGAAACCGACCCCTCCAGCCGAGACAAGAGAACTCCAGTCACGGTCATCAAACAAGGCTTTGAGCCGCCCACCTTCTCCGGCTGGTTCCTGGGCTGGGACGATGACTACTGGGCTGTGGATCCCCTACAGCGAGCGATGGCAGATGTGGATGTCTAAGGAATGAGGTTTTTCTTTTTTTAAATGGAGCAAGTTTAGTGCCTTCAATGCCTTCACGAGCTACTTCCTCCTGCAGGATGCATGTTACTAAGGCAATGATGTTAATAGCCAATTAGCTGTGCAATAATTACTGAAAACAATCAATCATGACCAGTCATTGACCCTACTCCTTGCTTTGATTATATTTAATACAATAAAGCTTGTATGGAATAGGTGAAGAATAGAAATGGTGGGGTTTCTTACGAAGAAAAAAACATTAAGCTGAATCTGTAGATCCTACATTTGAACTTGTTTGAAACAAATACACCTTAGAAAAGGAAACCTTCTTTGTGCCATCTTTTGCACATGCACTTTTTACTAAATGGTGACAGAAATGATTGTGGGGGTTTTGGAATTGTTTTGCTTTCCCCTCACCAGAATTATTAGCACTCAAGACCCTGATAAATAAACCGTATTCTGCTCTTTCAGAAAGTCACTCATTACTCATTAGTAAATAGCACGGGTTTTTATTCAGGAGGAGAGCAAAATGTCTGCTCTTGGCTGTCTCCGGAGCACCATGGGAGTTACAGAGTCACTTGTCTCCCTGAGGAGTCACCTCAAGCTCTGCAGTTGCTGTTTCCCACTTCCAGTGCGTGAGCACAGTAAGGCCAATAATTACATCTTTGTTAACCATATTTCTCCCCCCTCTTCCAGCAAAAAGTCGAGCTCAGGTTCCGTTAACTGAAGTCATGTTAAAAGTTAACTGCTTTCATGATGCAGAGGGGAAAAACACTCACAGCAAAGGGGCAGAAGAGGAACAGCCAACGGGGCATCGAACAGCACCAAAGGCACAGTGCGTGTAGGTCTAGTTAAACAGACCCGTCAGGACAGAAACAACTGGAGAACAGTGATAAAAAGCACATTAGGAACTTCATCCTGGCCAGTGGGAGAAGGGCACTCATCATTGATCTCGGCTTTTCATTTCCACCTCCAGTAATTAAAGACCAGATGCCAACTCAGCGATGGTGGTAGCTGAAAGACCCTCCCCCCCACGTAGACTCTCAATTCTTCTCATTTTAATCTGTAATTACATCTACTAAATAAGTACAAGATATGAATACAGTTTCACAGACTTGCAGCTCAAGACTAGGTGAGCTAGAGATTACATGCTTTTGGTATGAAGTATAAGCCCGCAGTGTCATGACAAATACAAATCTGCTCAGAAGCAGCATCAAGAGGTAAATCACTAATTGGGTAGGACAGATAAAAGCAGTGCAGCATCTTCTGCTGAACATCACCCCTCTGCCAGTTACAGAGATCTCAAGTCCTAGAGAAGCAGGTTTTAGACCTGGATAAAATGCAGGACATCATAGTACTTTGTTTTTTTAAAAAGAGACAGATAAAGGCATCCAACAACTTTCCAGTGCTTTAAAGAACCATAAATCTATACAGGGACACTACCATCCCAAGAGAACAGCCCATGGGTGACTGCAGGCATCTTGTGTCCATGACTACGGCACGTTTATACCATTTGTGTGTGGCAGAACAGAGATGGAAAGTTCCACCAACAACTGCTTCTCATGAATGGGGGATTTTAGGGAGTCTGAGCCAGATTTTCAGAAGTGGCCAGAAGAGTATTCTCACTCCTGTATCAACTTCCATTGCTTTCCTTGTGTAAGAACCAGGCCCCATGACAATAATCTGATGACTTCCCTCACATACGGCTACACCCCAAGAGAATACAGTCAGGGCTGTTCCTCTTTCCCTGCGGGGCCACAGACCCATTTATTAAATGGCACTCTTCTCTTCCCAAACGTTGGATCATCTCATCTACACCACTGATGGTTTTAAGGGGCATTTGAAAAGGGCAGCTTATAGATTAAAGGTGCCCCAGCCAGGGCAGTATGGATATCTGTACCTGCTTATTTGACATCACAATCTGCTTGTACTCATTTTGAGAGGTTTTCAAATTTAAAATATTTTGATTGTCCATATTCACAAACATTACACATAAGTTGTATAACAAACTTGGTATAACAGAAGAGGTTCCTCAGCAAATCCACTTTGTTAACACCTCCATAAGCTATAATACACAGGGAATTCAGCCTTGCAAAGAATTGCTGTAGCTAAAAAACCCACCCCAAGCTCGCTTACCCTACTCCCCCTAGCGTTTTGCACCTACGATGCCCTGCAGCATATCGATGGGCAACGGAAAGACGATGGTGGAGTTCTTTTCCGCAGCAATAGTGGTCAAGGTCTGCAAATAACGAAGCTGAAGAGCAGCAGGGGACTCCGTAATGACCATGGATGCCTCTTTGAGGGCCCTGGAAGCATTCATTTCACCCTCAGCTGCAATCACCTGGGGAAGTAAAATGAATGAAATTGAATTAATTCTGGCAGAGTAATAAACTAGAAATCTCTAGGATGACTTCAACCTTAAGCCATAAACCAAACACACTGCTCATCACTTTGGAGTGACTTCCCTGTACCATGTTCTTTGGCTGGTTCTGCCTTTTCTCTCGCTCAGACAGAAGCAACTCCTGTTTGCTCCCAAGGCCCCGTGTGCCTGTTTTCCTCCTGTTCCGTGTCAGGAAGCCAGATCACAAAAGCTGGCACCACGTCTTGAAGGTGCAATGGCTGCACATTTTCATAAGCTTTTGTGCTTCTTTCAGTGCAGCCTCTCAAGAACAGAAGGCACTCCCCACAGAGATCTGAAAACACTTTTTACTTAAAGCTGTATTTTTTTTGTCTCTACAAAGGCTTGACAGGTAAACGGCATGTTTCTTACTGGGGAAATACCTTTTTATTCCCTCTCTTCGTGGTCATGCATTTCTTTACAAGCAGGGCCCTTCTACATTGAGAAGGCATTTCATGGCATTAGATGAACTCCAGTAAACCACCCTTTGCCAAGACAAACTTTTAGTATTTAGAATGCAGAATATGAAGAAACAAACAGAAAACAAAGGACTTGCCGAAAACCAAGGCTAGTCAGGAAAAAGCTGGAACTAAGTTTGGCTTCTAATTCCCTGCAGGCTCCGGCTAATAACCTCTGAATTGTTCTGTTTATGATTTGCTTTTGGAGTGCGGGAAAAAATTGAGATTCTGCTTTTCTGAAGGAAATCTCACCTGCATAAACCACAATGAAACAGAGCAAGCACTCGGACATAAAAATCCTGCCCTGCACTTCTATTTGCTACAACACAATCTGGCGGAGAATCTTCATCCTCTCCATCACCACATTAAATTATTCATGAAGAAAAACCCAAATGTTATTACCTTAGCTCTCGCCTCCCGGGCAGCTTCGGCTTCTGCAGCCATTGCTCTCTGCAGCTGCACAGGTAACTTCACATCCTTGATCTCCACACGTTCCACCTTAATGCCCCAATCATCTGTTGCCTCATCAAGCGTGGCCTATACAAAGCAGGGTAATTAGTTAAGCACCTGCCTGGCTGCAAACAAATCTCCAAATTTGAAGAATGACCAATAAACCAAATTAATTATCTTACAATGCTTAGACTTTGAGGGGTTTTGTATTTATATTATGATTTGATAAGGATAAAAGCATAACTATTGTAAACAAAAAAACCCCAGAGCTTAATATATTGAAGGGATTCTGTGCCATAATTTCCTTCAACAGCAGAGCATTGACATAATGATGTGGGGAAACCCTCCACTCCTGTAGCCCCCATTCCCACTTGCTAGCCCCACTGGTCCATTATTGCTTTAGTTATTAGTTTTTATTATCCAGAATGTAATGCCAACAGCTCTGATAGGGTTTTGCCTAAAGCTCCAAATCACAGCTTGGCTTATCTCTTGGAAGGCAAAATAAATCCTGATCTGGAAGTTTTCCACGGGACTACGGGATTGCTGTGTAACTGCTTGTTTGATAGACTGCTCAAGTGAAGCCGCTCATACCTGCATGCTGTGCGCGATTTCCTCACGATCGGAGAGAATCTGAGAAAGGTTTTTGGTCCCCAGAACATTCCTCAGAGTAGTCTGTGCTAAAAGACGGGTGGCTGAGTCGGCATTGGTGATATTTGCTACAGCAAGGGTGGCATTCTGAACTCTGTAATAAACCACTCCGTCCACATTAACCGTCACAGAGTCCTTGGTCAAGATCTAAAAAGCAATGGAGAAAGCATGTAATAATTAAGCATATATTTATTGAATATAATGATAATTACATATTTGTTTTACTAGACAAACTCCTAGGTTTTCCAGGGCAAAGCAACTGTCTTGAAAACAAAAGGTGTTACACACCTACGCTGCACGCAAACATGTCTATGTACAGATAAACAAACTGTCCAGTGTAGCTCTGCGAAGCCAAGACTAAATACGGGATTAGAACACTTCCCACTGAAATGCATTCCATTAGTTTGCCATAATGTTATTTCTAACTCACTTCTTCAAATTCAGACGGATCTGCAATACATACAGGTAACAGAAAAAAAAAATTTGGAAATAATTTATATTGAAGAATATATGCTCTTTACATCCAGGAAACTTTAACCTGTTAGTCTGAAACTAGCAATGTACGATAACCCGGTGGGTCCCCCGGCTGTATTTCAGCAAGGTGAAGAGTAACAGAGGTGTAAGAGGCAGAGTGAGGGCCCAGGGTGCAGGAGGTATATGCTTAAGGAAGGACCAAGGTAACAGAAAAGGCTCAAAGAACATCAGCTCTCAAAGAACATCAGCTCTCAAAGAACATCAGCTCTCAAAGAACATCAGCTCTCAAAGAACATCAGCTCTCAAAGCTGTTTTGTTTTAACACAGAGATAGCAATACGGGACCACTACGTTCAAAATCGGTTTAAACGCTCTAGTTCAGAGCACACACTGGAAACATTTATGAGAGGCTAATTTGATGTTTCTGTACAGATAAAAAAGGCTGATAATGAGTATCATTTCAAATACAGAACACATTAGATTTTCTCTTGCATCTAACTTCAGTCACAAGCCTATTGATTTAGCGAGACACAGCTCTGCAGGTGTGTCAGTTTATAACAGAAGGCAACAGGCAGCAGATTTAAAAAGCAGGTGAGGGAAAAGGGAGTGTATTGAAACATCACAATGGAGTGTTTCCCATACAGCAGGTGTGGCTGTAGCCTAAGGCAGTTCTCAGTTACTGCTTATTCCCTAACACAGGACTGGGCCATGTACAGACTCCAGCACAGCAGCAGCTCTGGAAGTTACTTTATGGAAATGCAGAAACTTTCTAAGAAAGGCTGTCAGTGTATAATGACGCTCAGAGAAAGGGAGAGCCAGACCCATGAGATATTATAGAAAAGACTGGAAGGTTTCATGGAAGTATGCCTACCTACGTACAAAATTGGTTTTGCCTGTCCCAACGGCCTGATGTATTTCAGCTGCCGGGGTGTCAGCCTTACTTCAATATTGAATGGGAAATACCTCCATTATTATCTAGCACTTCATTGTCCTTCTTGGAAGGTACTTCTGGTTGAAATGCCACCTTGTGCTACTAAATGAGCACGTGGTGGTTTCTAGACAAGTTGCAGAGGAAATCCAATTTGTGAACATCCCCAGAGCTAGATTCAAGTGATTTACTGAATTTAACACTTGTATGTTAAGCAATGGATGTACTTACAAAGATAAAGAGAGTAAGATTTAGAAAAGGGTACACCGGAAAGAAGCATTAATATTAATTGTATTTTAAAGTTAAGTTTAAAAGAGATTGAAATATTCCACACGACCATGAAAAGAGGTGTCCTAGTTCCATGTTAGGCAATTACTATCATGTTACTTGACAAGAGAGAAGGACATGGGAGTGAGTTACCTTCCACCCTTACCTGCTCTGTCCTTCCCCAAACCACCTCTTTTAGCAGGCTTTTCATAATAGCATCAGATAAGCAAAGGATGAGTAGTGGGCACAGAAATCATGTTGTACAAATACAAATGTATTTCTGCTTTTACCTACTGAAAACAAACCAACCTAAATCCATAACCATAATTAAATCAAGCTGAAAGAAAAACTGTAGAACTGATGGCTTCACTAATGGCACATCAGCAGCTGCAAGCACATTTTGCCTGCCAGTGATTAGGTTTCTACCAATTACCCTCTAGAGCGTACCATGACACTCACCATTTGTCTAAATCTACAACTAATGATGAGCAATAAACCAACTAGCAAATATGACAGAAACCAGATGCACCAGACAGGCTGCATCAAGCATCCTTGTCTTGCAAAATACACCAGATACACGAAGGATACAGTTCTATTCATCAACATACAACTGTTCACTAACTTATTCTTAGAGAGCTAGTTGGTTTTTATCCTTTGTTATCCATTGAGTCGGCGCCACCGAGTTCAGCTAGCTTAATGCTGTGGAGAGATTCTGCTAAAAAAATTAAGAAGTCCAAGGAAAAACAGACTCGAAATAAAAGTAATTTTTTTGTTCTTTAGGACCTTCAAACTGAAAGACATCAGATGACATTAGATGCAGTACACCTTCATAACGTTCCTGTGCACAGCAGGACACAGAAGCAACGTGTACACAGAACCCACATAAGACAGTGGACTGTTACCCAGCTGCTATTAATAGCATGTGACGTATATAATAACTTCATCCTGTTTGAGTTTGTTTATACATCCAGATAAATTGGCATAGGAAAGATCACTGCTGCTTCTGGAAATCTTCCAGATTGCACAGAAACAATTAGAGAATGTTGCATGAAGTCCAGCAGTCTTCATTCCAAACCCCTCCCACTCCAGCTCTTAGGCAGAATTAAGTTATTTTATTTGGTCCTTAGAGGACAGCATAATCCGTTTTCTTTCAGCCATCTTCTCTTATTTAATGATACTACTAAAGGTTATACGTATTCTTCACGATACATTGAACCTGCACAAGAAAAGAAACAACTACGTGCTACCCAATACCAAGAGGGGAAAAGGAAAAAGTGAAAAACAAGAAAAGAACCTTTAGCAGACAGAAAGGCAAGTGCAAACTCACCTCTTGGGGAGGAATATCGAAAGAGATAGTCCTCATATCAACCTTGATGAAGCTGTCAGTGCAGGGCAGGACAAAAAACAAACCTGTACAAAAAAAAAAATTCAGAAATCATTAAAACAGATGAAACTTGCTACTGAAATAAGCTTGAATCCAACCACTGTCGCTGTACAGCCCTCTCTGTAACAAGCTCAGCAGCACGTTCATTAGCGGCTTTCAATCCAGGATAAGATTTTCAACAAAGTACGCTGAGAAATTTCAGTTTATTCAGGACTACACTTTTTTAGAGATCTTTAACATTTGGAAAAAAACACCCCAGAACTGTTAACAGCTACTTTTGAAAATTTGTCCCACATGGTTACTTGTGGGGCCAAATTCTGGCCAGCAGCAACTATCAACCTCCTTTTGTTCCGGTGGACCACTGTAACTCTTCAACTTTACAACAATGTGGAAGTATTGCAAATCCTGGATGAAAATGAAGGAAGAAACTGTTGTCCCTTGCTGTCACTTTGAGCAACAGCTGAAAATAACATTCTTTCAGATCTCATCAGAATTTCTAATATACACAGGAAACTTTTCAAAACTCTCAAATATAATTGCTTCTCTCTGTTTTGAAGAACATTGAGGCTTTTGGACCATTTGGGTTTTAACTGGCATACTAAACTTCTTTTTCAAAATGGCACATTTGATACCACTATTCCTCCCTTTACATTCTGTGCTTTTGATTCTACCCAAAGACCATGCATTAACTCAGGAGATCTGGGAAAGGCTCACAGAAAATTAGTTTACTGACTTCTCCATATGAAGTAACACATCCTCTTACTGGAAGTTACAAAATTCTTGAGAAATCCATTTGCCAGTCTAATGCAATGTCTCCAGACAGCTATTACTTTGCTGATAGCTTAGTGAGAACAAATATTAAGAATTCTCTCCAGGACATACCTGGTCCCTTTGCTCCCCCTTTCAGGATGCGTCCAAGTCTGAATATGATGGCTCGCTCATATTCCTTTATAATCTGTAAGAAACAGTTGGATGTCATGCAAGAGTTTCCAGAAGCCACACGATGGATTCCAAACTACATACACACTAGTCTAAGACAGTCCTGAGTCTCAGATGTGACAAACATTTCTAGACTGTCTGCTTTTGAGAATTTTAGCCTAAACTTTACTGTGAAAAAGCAAACAGCAGAAGGAAGAAGTAAGACAACATTCCACAGAAAGATTCTTCAGACTGTGGCACCATCTATCAACAGCAGAAGCAACAGCATGTCATCGGGGAATATCCTGGCAACAACAAAACAAAGCGCAATTTATGTGACCCAGCAGAGATTTTTCCAGCTCCGATTCTGACACGGTGTATGAGCCAAAATAAAGCAGAGGTTACTTCCTCTGTCTGGAAACTGAAAAAACTAAGCTCAGAGCAGTCACAGATGACACAGTCTCTATGTATCTGTCACATACAGCCACATTTATGTGTACACTTAGATGTTCATACTTACATACTTCATATTTACACACTACATATATAGGGAGATCTCCTTCAAAAAAAATTGAAGTATCAGTCCTCCAAGAGTAATTCTGCATTCTTGCAATTATTCTGATCTTCCAAACTAGCTTATATACTAATGACAACTGGGTAGACATAGTAAAGCTGTCAACGCAAAACCACTTTTGACTAAATACTTTAATGCACTGAACTGCTGTTATATACTGTCTGCTATAGTTCAAGAAAATAGTTAGATTAGTTTGTCATTAAAACAAATAAAACAGAGAACAATAATAATCACTGGGAAGCATCTGCACTGCTTTAAATTTTAATCCAATTTAGCAGTGAATGATTTTACCTTTATGCACATCCAGATTGATATAGGAAACGTAACAACGGTGATAATAAATGAAGTGATCACCAGGATCCATCCACACACACCAAGGCCAGCATCGGAGTCATCTGCAAGAAAAGAGCAGAGATTGTCAGATTTTTAAAACCAAGAGTGCCTGTTAAAGGAAGTGCCTACAACAACATTTGTGGTCAATGTTCTATTCCTTGATATAAGCCACTGTTAGCACTGCTCCTCTGGACAAACTCATTAGGTTTAGATGAGAAGTCAAATTAAAAGCCAAATTCTGCTTTCATTTTTACTAGTCTCTAGAAGTTGCGCAAGATAGCTTAGGGCAGAATGTGGTCCAAGTAACATTTATGCAGAATTAAGTACGCTAACATTTAAGTATAGACTCTCAAACGCCTCCCTTTTCCCCAATTTTCTCTAGCAGAATGACCAATATGCAGCAGTAGAAATTCTGTTCTTTTACTGTCTGAGGAAGTGAGAGCAAGACTTGCTTAATGAGTGAAATGCAAATACCTCATAACCTATCAACTCTAGCGACAGGACATTTAGAATTTGGTTTATGTTCCAGCTGTCATAGGTGCAGATCTAAGAAAACCACAATTCTCAGAACTGTTGTATCTAGGGAGTAAGATAAGATGCGGTGCAAGATTAGCTGGATGTGAAGTAAAGTGTCTATAAACATTTCTTGGCCAAAGACTCCCTATGCTTAGAAGACAAACATGTTAGTTCTCTATCACGAAATGACACCAACTGAAGGTGCACATACCAAGAGCTAGTGGTTTCAAATGCTACACAGCTAAAAAAAGCAACACACTGACAAAATGCGGATGTGCTGGGAAGCATTCGTAAAGCTAGAGGAAGTTCCTTATCCTGCCAGCTAAGACTCCTACAGGCTGCCAGGAGCCCACTGCCAAGAGGGGATACCCCAGGGTGAAACTGAGCGCTCACAACCGTCGCATTCCTACTCTGGAGATAGATGAATTGCAGTTTCTCACTCCATCCTTTAAAAAGCCATAAGTAGGAAATGCCAAGAAGCACCCACAAAGCTTAGAAAAACAATATTCTCACATTTAGAGGAAAGAATGTTGCTTCAGGACCACACTTCCCCATTTTGCTGAACTGTGAAGACCCCCTTACAGTGCTGCAAATATGCAGATGTTATTCTAATTTGATCAATGCCACAAATACTTAAAGAACTGGAGTCTTGTTACCTAATGGACCGCATTCGGCAGCTCGCTTAGAAAGAAACTGCATTAAAGAATCTAGAAGTTTTAGTTTAGTTCTGCCTTCAATTATATAATGAATTGTTTTCTGTATTCACCAAACAACTATAGTTCAGTTTGTAAAACAAAAGTGGCCAGTTATAAGAAATAAGTCTCCAAGTCTTCACCCTAACAGTTAGTTTAAGTAGAACTCACTTTACTATGAAGGAAAATCTTGATTTTGAAAAATTTCTACTGATTTTAACAACTCTAGATACGCGAATAACTGAACTCAGCATTACCAGTGTATGCCTCGGATAAAGAGGGAAGTGAGACATTAGATACCACTGGTATTCAAAGCGAGTAATAGCAAATAATAGTATATACTTTGCAAATTTAGACCCACAATATTTGACTAAAGTCACAGAAGTCAGCAAAATAACTGGGAATCAATACTGAAGATTCCAGTCCTTGTATTCACTCATTGTGGGTCTCAGAGCTACTCCCAGCCTTTCCAGTAAGACAGAACACGGAGGTGGTGGAGAATAGCAAGTTTTTGGTCTCACACAGTAACTTGAACTTTCTGAAGTCACTGAAAGCTTCTGAAGGCAGTAGAATTTTATCCCTGTCACATGCCAGGATAATAACCTTCAAGAACACATCACAGTCATTTTAAAGGTCCTCTATAGAAAGTTACCAAAAGATATTCTCCCACAGGTTTATTACTACGTAATGGAAATACAAGATTAAAGGAGTAATTTCTAGGCCTTCTGTGAAAGTCAAGGAAATGCATCACCTACACATATTGGTATTAAGCAACCGCCAGCATTAAGCAACATCTGTAAACTCATTACTGAGGGGAACATTACCTTTAATTTAGTGACAAGGTATTAGTCAGCCTGAAACCATAAAAAGTATTCACAATCTACACTGATAAGGAGGAAAAGTCTAATTCCCTCTTGCTTTTACTCAGTAACTTTTAAAAACTGAAAGGAGCTGCGGATCCTGCTTCAGTTCTACTCTACAGTTTAACACCAAGTCTTCACCACCAACCTGCTCTTACCCGAGCTACAGCATGGAAAAAAAAAAATGATCCGTTTGTTTCCCTTTTGAACATGAAGGTAGAAGTCACAACTCAAATCGTGTAAAATTTAAAGATTAAGCACACACTTTATTTAGCAACGATGATTGTTCCATGATGTGGTGTATTTCACAATACAAAAAGCCAGAGAGATGCTGTCTTGTCAAAAACTGTATAAAATAGAGGAAACGTGCTTGGCATCTCTGGAATGAGCTCTCTTTTCACCATTTTTGAACACCTCATTCATGGGGCTTGGATAACTTCATCAATGGGCCATTCTTGCAGATTTCTCGGTCAGGTTCATTGGTACTGGACTCTAAATAGCAGCTAGTTCAACGGCACTGAAAAGAGACTGACAGAGACGGTGCAGGTGTAACACGCAGCCTCAGATGCACCTCTTGCAGACGATGCGTATCCCTGCCCACCCAACCTGCTGGAAAACAAAAGATTTTACACCACACCAAGTGCTGGCTCCAGGAGACCGTCTCCCAGCCCTCTTTCACCCATCACATATGCGCACCTTTTAACAGAGACAAAATACATTTTTGTTTTCGGCAGGCTGTCAAAGAACAGCTCGAAGAGATACTCTTTTCACTAAGTCCCCACAAAACAACTAGAGAACTATTAAAACAGTCTTTCAGTATATTTTGTGATCCAGAGGCAAAACAAGAATAAAGTTAGTCTTTTATTTCTTAGCTGCATCTGTAGCATTCAAGATTAGCTAAAGAGAACTAGAGTAAGAAATAAGGAAAAATTGGTTTTGTAGTGAGAGTTCTACCTGGGAACGATAGAGAACTGGGTTTTGCTTGTCCCTTAGCCAGACTCCCCATGTGACATTTCTGATACCATTAGATAATCAAACTCAAAAAGGGGAAATATAATTTACTCGTCTCAAAGAGAAAAAACCAAACCCTTGCTGATACAACAGATGCATGATCATGAACAATAATTGCTGGAGATACATATTTAAATATTAATATACTTTGATGTATGCAGCTGCTGAACGACCAAGAGAAAAACAACGTAATAGCTTCAAAAACCAGATACCACCAAAAAGTCAGATGATGATAAAAAATATAGACTACGTTGCGTTTGCTCCACTGCTATTGCTGCTGGGAGCTGTGCCTCATTTTAAAGGCTTGCAGAGACAAGGCCTAGAAAATGTAATCATGAAAGAAAAAGACAAATCGATGACTGTATTACCGATGAGACACCAACAGCAGAAAGTCCGTTTTTTTAACTTGCAGTAACTCCAGCTACTCATCTTCTGTTCTCTCTTACTTGATTTTCTAAAGTGCCAAACACCCTGTCACATACCCCTACGGCTTCGGTTCAAACACCTGCGATATTCTTGACCTTTTATTATCCAGACACAAAAAACCTCACTCGTGGAATTTGATCAGAGGAATCTTATTTGTGGACAGTCTGCAACAGGTTAGCTACCTCTTTAAGAAATAAACAACAAGGAGAAAGAATATTAAAAAAAAAATTAATTCAATCAGCCTTCAAGCCTTTTAATGCTGACTGGAACAGTTACCATTACTTTAGCAAGAAATTATCACTTGGATCATAAAACAGTATTAACAATTTATAATAAACACTGAGTGCTGGAGGCTGAGACGGGAGGGCGAAGTTCTCATTACTGCTTGAGGTGTGGCATGCACTTCGCTTGTGACTTCTTTTCTTCTGCAAATACCACACAAACTGAACAAGCACATCGCAGTCAAACAGCAAAAATGTACCAGACTCCAAGGTACCACGAGAGGAAGGGACCTTCCCCTCCCCGAGCTGTGCAAACAACCCACCAGACGGAGAACAAAATGTATATGGGAGATCAACTGGACTGAACACAAGGCAATACTAGACAGAGATCTCCACTTTCATGCTGCTCAGTCAAATGCAGGATTGTCTGAGAATGACTGAAGGGTGTTACTCTACAACAGTTATTCAACTGTTTGCTAATTAGCAAACAAACGGGAATAATAAGGAACGCTATTTTCAATGAAAACTAAATGTCTTTTCAGATGCTTCTCAAAGGATTTCACATGGGAAATAGCCAAAATTATTACAGCTAATAACCAAAATTATGTTTAATGCCATTTACTCCATAGATATTTTATTATGGCAGAAATAACTGGTATTCAGCTTTAGCCTCCAAACAACCCATCACACAGTAACTACAGAGAAACAACCTCTGTAGCGTGAGAAAGGAAAGGCTTTCCAAGTCCCGGAGAAGGTTAGCATCACAGTGACCACTGTCACGTATTAATAACTAACATACTTACAGAATGAAATGTAGATCCTCTCCAAGGATACAAGAGCTAGCATGTGCCATTAGGCATGGGGCCCAAATAGATCTACAGTTATTTATACAACAACTCAGATTACCCAGCCCGAGCCTTTGTATATAAAGCAATGTTATAAACACATATCCTCCTCCAGTTGCAAATGACAAAAACACAAAATCATGACTTTTCCGCAGCCTGTTTCTGAACAACACAAGTAACAGGAAAACGCTCCAGCTTCCAGGGACAGATACTGTGAGTTGTGTTATTTTAGTGCATCGTTTCCAAAACATCCTGACCCAGGTGACACTCACACCCACTAACTGAAAGGCCCAAGCCCACTAGGATAACGATACCAAGAAGTAAAAGTTAACTGCAGCTTCATTGCCCAACTTGAGGAAGTATAATTGACTTTTATCACTTCCTCCAGTCACACCTATCTAACGTTTTACTCAAGTGAAGAGCACTAGCGGTGTAAACAACCAGTTCCCAGATCCTTTTTGTTCTCATTTACCGGTACAGCGCCCCGGGGATTATTGCTGTTGACTCTGCTCTTAATGATTTGTTTCACTTTCCCCTTAGTGACACGAGTGACGGTACAGGAAAACAAAAACCACACACACACACACAAAAAATCCCCAAGTTGTGCAACCGGGGCCAGCTCTCAGCGATGCTCCCCTACCTTCCCCTCCGCTATTTCTAAAAGGATGCGAAGCGGCGACTCGCGGCCCCGTTGGGCAACCGCACCGCCGGGCTCCGTCCCGCCGCCGTTACCCGGGGGCAGCGGCGAGGGGCCGGCGGGGCCCGGCCTACGATGGGGCCCCGGGGCCGCTCCGGGGGGAGACCCGGGGAGGGGGGGCTAAGGAAAGCGGGAAGGCTGCCCGGGAGCCCAGGCGGAACCGCTCCTCGCTCTTTCCGCGGGATTAACTTTGAAGAATCTGCAAACTTTCCTCAGCGCCTAAATAAAATAATAATTAAAACCGACGCAGAAAACCAGAGAACGACATGGAGGCGCCCCGGGCTCGAAGCCCGCGGGGAGCGACCGGCTGCGGGGCCGTGACCCCGCTGCTACTTAGGGAGAACCTCGCTCCCCCCTCATCCCGCCGTTACCTTGCATCCGCCGGCCCTTAGGTGGGATCCCCGCTTCGTGGTCTGCCATGGCCGCTGCCGCCGTGCCCTCGGAGAAGCTCCCGCCGTCGCCGTCCCCTCACAGCCGAGCTCGCGCTGCCCCGAGCCTCGCGCTGCCGCCCCGCCCCGCCCTACCCTGCCCCGCGAGGGTGGGGCGGCGGCCGTTACGCGCTGCCCCCCCCCCCGCGCCACCCGGGGCGCTGAGGGGATGTGGCGGGCGGGCGGACGGATGGCCGCCCTTCAGCGACGGGGAGGCGACGGACGGGCAGCAGCTGGAGAACGGCCGCGGGAAGCAGGGAGGGAAGGGGTGGCAGACGGGCCCCGAGCGGGAAGAGGGGCGTGAGAAAGGGGGAGGAAGGCGAAGGGGTGGGAGCGGAGCGGGCCGGGCGCGCCCCGGGAGGCCTGAGGTGAGCGGGGCCTGGGCAGCCCCTTCTGAGGGGAGCGGCGAGGAAAGTTCCAGCTGCGCCCAGGGCTCACGCTTAGTTCAACGCACAGATCAAAGCTGATGGTTTTAATGGGTGAGGGACGGCCTCCCATAAAAGAATGAATAAGGAGCAGCTTTCAGACTCATAAGTTCTACCTTTTAACCGCTCAATTTGAGGAGTAATATGCTAATGCACGACATTTCTGGGATCGTGCTGAGGTATGTGTCCAAAATGGGAAGGGAATGAAAACAATCCTGAAGAAAAAAAACTTTTAAAAAATTCACCTCAAGTTTCAGGTATTACTGCTTTTCTTCCTGACCTGTTGCAGGACACTGATGGAGAGTTTGGAGCTTTCATCCCTTTTTGAAGACACCAAAGTTACGATCTCCGCTGCTTTTCTACAAGGTTCATCCCACGGAAAGGAGGTTTGTGTAGAAACACGTCATTACACGTACAGTCATGACATGCCAGGTGTCATAAAGATTGTCACGTTTGAAAAAAGTTCCAAGGTTGAGTTCTATGTTAGGCTGGATTAAGAGGGCTATAAATGATTCATGGCTGTTCTTTAACCTTTATTCATGTGTAGGATGTTGGTAACTAAAGGGCAGTGAAGGGCATGTGCAAACTCATTGTATTGCTTTGCTATACTCATAGTGTGTAATTGCTGTCGTCTTTGTAAAACGCATTGCAACCTGTGAACAAAAAATGCTATTAGACTACTAGAATACACAGAGATTTATTTCAAGCGTTGATATTACAATACTGTGGTTAGTTTCCTCCTTGGCAGTAGCTTGGATTTTGCTTTCCATTATATACCAGAGGAACAAAGTTTTTGTTAGGCAGCACAATTGATTGAGAAGAATGTGTGCGTGGGTGGAGCTCCAAATGCTGAAGTGTGGTCCTGTTTCTTCAAGTCTCCAAGTGGTGTGAACAGCATCAGTAAAAACCAACGCTTTCTCCCAGTGACACTAAGATACCTCATGAACAGTCCTCTTGTTGCTGGCATGAACTCCTACTGCCACAGTTCTGCTGGCTGATTTCAGACTGCAGACAGGTCAGAGCGCTCATTGCACAATTTTCATCGGAACATGTTTGCAGTAGAATGGAACAAAACAGCAGAACATATAGTATTGAAGCTCATAATACTATAAGGAAGTTGAGAGCATCTGCGGTTTTATCGTTCTTTTTTGCTGGCCTTAGGGTCTTCTGGCAAATAGACTGCTTAGAGTGTCTCAGCATTCATTAAGAAGGAAGGAAGGATGTGCTTGAAATGGGAGGAACAGGCTCCGTAAAAACATAGAGTAGATAAGCTATGATGAACCCTCATCACCCACAGAAAATTGGCACTAGAAAAATCTAAGCTGGTGCCAATAATAAGATAAATGCTTTTAAAATTAATATGAATTAAGCATTAAAAAATGTACCACACTGGTTTACTTTATTTCAGCAAAGAAGAGGAAACACCTGTTCATTTGCCCTGTCATTGAAAGTAAAAAATATGCAAAAAATATGTAAAAAAAGATCTTCACCCTTCACAAAGCCGGCAACCTTACTTCCTCTAAGGCTGCAGTGTTTCAGCCACACAATGTTGGCGTTTTACTCAAAGAAAAGAAAGCCTTCTATTTAATTTTATATGGGCCCTCATTCCATTTATTTCACTGCCTTTGGGTGTTTGCCAGCGAAGTTGGAAACCTCCCCCGGGCGGGGGTGGGCAGCGGTACCTCTGCTGTGGGTTATTGCTGCCATCTGCTGTCTGCTGTTGTGCGCTTCGCACGGGTCGTTTCTAGAAAGTTAAGCAGCGTGGTAAATCTCTGCTCCTCGCCTTTCAACCGTGGGAACTGAGTGATGGTATCATGTTATTTAATGCCGTTGTAGTTTTTCCTTAAATACTGAAGTTAAGAGAAGCATCAGGTTTAATAACCGGTAACTCAGAAGTCCTTTACCACACACCGGTGCGATGCCTCAAGGGGTGTGAGTTAAAGCAGATTGCTTCTGCAGACTGTGAAGGCTCCTGAAATACCAAGTAAGTATGAAAAGAATAAAATGCAAAATGTAACCTTTAGTAAAGTATAATATCTAAATGTCTTATTCTAATTTTTGGTTCAATAAATAAAGGAATTAAAGAATTTGATTTTTGTCTGGCTAGAAGACAACAGTGGACTTGAAAATTGATTTATTAATCTCTAGGCCTCATGAAGAGAAAAATTTCATTGGATTTTGCCTCTATCGCTTACGTAAGTCAGTTTGATTTCAAATATGGAAGTTCCTGTCAACACTAACTCCTCAGTATTACTCTGTAGTAAAGCCTGTATTTATTTAATCTTTCATTGAATTTCCACTAATGTGTCTGGTAGGCAGTTAATTAGAGCATTTGTGTGAGGTGTCAATCTTGGAAACACCGATTTTATTTCTTCTGTGGGCAGAGTAGCTGCAGCTTTCTGTTGTTTTGCAAAAGGGAAATAGTCTACAATCAGTATATTTATTTACCGTATGTTGTTTATCAATATGTGATTTTTTTTTCTTAAGTAGAAACACCTGAGAGCAGTATACAAAGCTGCCATTAGATGTCAGCATGATATTAACCACAGCGACTGCCAACAACAGTCTTTGAAGCACGTATTAAGTAATATTTATCTTTGTCACCTCAGTCTTTGTTTTAAAACCCTTTCTTACAGTAAAGTAAGTTGTAGTCCGTCGTGTTTATGGAATAATATCAAAGGCTGTTCCTGAAACTGTCTTTGATTCTTACCTTAAAAAGCTGCTGGATGTGGAATGTTTAGCTTCTGAATCTTGTTTGGAGCTGCTCATGCTACACTAAATTTTATGTGAGACTTCAGTTATACACGCTCTCTTTTAAGTTCATAAAGTGTGATGTGTTGTCGGCTTCCCACAGGGATTCTACGTGACAGTTTGGGAACAAGATGTGTTATTGTGCTTTATTTTATTGTGCTTTCCCCAGTTTACAATAAATTTTAGAGGAGTCTCACAAACACTGTATTCAATGCTGTTTATCATTCAGAGTTTTTAAGGGTGAACTTAACTTTTAAGTACGTTAGGAAATCTACTATATTCTTACTATATATGTGTTTAAATATTTTGTTGATTTTTAAATTGGAGCTTTGTCTCTCTCTGTTTTACTTGACATTATACGTTTGCAGTAGCTCTGTCTACATATATTTTGGTTTTATTCTGAAAAGCACTGCTTTGAGTCAGTTTCGCCTAAAACGTCTAAAAGTAATCAAAACCAGAATACTGGTTCAGGAAACATTTCCCACATTATAAAAGTCTGCATTTCATTTAGTTGCCTATTTTTATATCATGGGATTATTTGTTTTCAGTGGAAACTGAATATGTATATGTTGGAATCAATAATCCCAAAATAGGAATGTTTAAAAATCGTGTTTCTTTAAACAGAATAATTTCTCCCACATTAGAAGATACATTGTTTAAAATATCTTTGAGTCTGGGACATTCATTATTTTTATGTTGTTTACACTTAGAGACTACATACAAAAGAGCAGTCAGAGCAGAGCTTGTCCGGAGGGAAGGCTGGGTCCTTGCGATCGCTGTACATGCACTGTAACGGGAGAGAGCGGGCTCTGCAGCGGTCTCTCTCTCCTGTCATTTGCAGCTGCTGGGGACATTTGGGCTTTGAATCAAAGTAGTATGTAAGATAATACATACAATATTTTTTTTTCTGACCTAGCATGCTATCATTATTAAAAATATAAAGAAAATCTGGTTAAATTTTCAGCAAATTATTTTACTTCCAAACTACCTATTCCAAAATACATTATATGTATTTTGGAAATCCAGCAAATTCTACAAAACTAACTCCTTTAAATTCTCCCATACATCCTGATAAGAGATATTTGAGTCCACAAATACAGATCAAAGTCAAATTAAACTGTCTTTGCTGATGATACTTGCCTACAGAGAATGTATTGGAAATAATTATTTTTTTCTGAAGTACTCCTTATGGTTCAGAGAGGTAGGAGGCTGGGATTTCATGACTTGTTCGCAGTCTGAGATCTCCTGTCATGGCCTTGGAGCCAGGTTAGGGCGACCTGTTGCTCCTCACACCACACTCCTCTCATCCTTTGGCTGGATGCTGTGGGGAAAGGGCTGCAGGAACCCGCTTTCTTGTCATGGTGTTGAACTTCCCCTTCAGAAGGAACTGTCAGAAAAAAGAAGGAAAAAGAAAAAGGGATGTAACAGTTGCAAATTTCCCAGTGCTCTCAGATAAGTTTCTTGTGAAACGTTTCTCCTATTCCCTCTGCCATTTCATATGCTAGTCGTGTGCGCAAAGGTTTTACTTGTCATTCTGGTCTTACCCAGAATCCATCTGGCCAGCCGCTGCTCTTTTTGATTTTTCAATATAATGATTTCTTTGCTTCTGTAGGTTTGGCAAAAGAGAAAATTTGTGTTTAACAAAACAGAAAAAGCCTTAGGTAATAAAAAAAAAAAAGTAGACCTACTAGAACAAGTCAAAGTCATCAAGGTGCCTTAAAGCAGCAGTAGAATGTCACTTTACTATTCAAGCAACCCAGTCTCAGAAGAAATCTTCCTGTAGTATGTCACTGAAATTGCAAGCTTGTCTCACACTTACATAGCCTGGAGGTTTTAGCACTTGTAACTACTGCATCCCTAGAATTTAGGAGCAGAACTGCATTCCAAGACACTGGCATGCTTGAAAGAGTTAGTTGCAGAATAAGAGATTATATTACTGAAAAAAAATAGGTACTGAAGTCCTGCACATTTCACTCTGTGTATTTAATAGTTCTGTATTTTGGAACAAAATGACTGTGTAAGGTACTGAAAGCATTTCAGGACAAACAGTACAATGTAAATCCGATGACAAAAGTAACAAAGCCTCTGAGGACGTTTTCTGTTACAAATACTCTGGCAGCAGTGATTCAACTATATTGGATTCATAAAAGAACTAAAGGAAACTTAAAGGAAATAAAGACAAACATTTGTATTACTTCACTTGTTATCTGCAACAAGATTGACTCTGAGCCGGAGGTCTGTGGCAGTAGAGTGTATTAGTCATGTTAATAGACAGCAAAGCCGTGCACATAGTGGTGTTTATTTTCCATGCTCACACGAGCCTCACCGCTAATATAAAGGGAAAGTGCCAGGTCAACTGTAGAGAGCATAAACACTGTCGTGGACACTACTCTTTCTAAGCCTGTTGCCTATCAGAAGGTGGTCTGAAAATTGATTGTAAATTCATGGATTGTCCAAATAACTGTGGATATGCAAAATGAGAGAAATATTAAGAGCCAAAGCAAGGATTCCATAACATTTGTGTGCTTTTGTGGAAGGAAGCACCCATGGCAACAGCATGCAAAATGGAGTTTTTGAAAGGTTAGGTGGTCCTTGGGTTTAAAGTAGAGATCGGTTTCACACGTTTTATAAACACAGCATCATTCTTGATTTAAAAATATGATATTTTTATACAGAATATGCTTGTGCCAGAAGGTTCATAAAATGTCCCAGACCTGTGTTCATCATTTGCATGGCATTGCTTTTTTCCATAATCAGTGTTCATATGAGGCTTAAATATCTCTAACTACCTTTGATGGGACATTTTAAGTGCAAATGGGACTTGACTGACTTGAGATTTTACTAGGTTACCAAAAAATATTATTTTCCCTGTTGCTCCCCTGTCCCTGCAGCTTTTGTTCTTCTCTTGCCTTTTTCTTTTCTGTTATTGTTGTGTTTCATTCAGTGAGACAGATCTGTGCCTCAAATGCAGATTGCAATTACAAACAGTCGTACAGGTTTTTACAAATAAAAGCTTGTATCTCACTGGAACGATGACTACATGGTTCAGATACTGTCCTTAGACTCTGAGGAGCGTTAAGTCTGGTGTGACAGGCTGGGGAGGGGTGATTGAAGTCCCTGCCCCTTATTCCCTTTCTTTACTACTTTTCCACCTCAGAGATGCACTGTAATGACCAAGTTGAAAGGGAGACACTCCATGTATCAGTGACATGGTTCAGCTCTGTCTCTCTGTACTTCCTTCACTTAACGTGAGCACAAAAGGCTGGAAGAGCACTAAATAATGAAAGAGCTAATTGGTGTTTTTGAAAATCTAGCATTAAGTAAAGCTGAAAGTTTATGAACGTTTGATAGAGAAACCAAGAGATCCATGATGTGTTTCTATGGAAACTACAGTTTAAGGTTTTATCTGATGAGATTCTAAAAAGAGTACAATCTGCCTCTTTTTTTTTTTCTGATTTGTGTAGACAGAGGATAAATACAGCAAAATCAGTATTGCAAAGTGATCTTTGGAAAGATAGGTAATGAAGTGCTTCACAATGAAAACTGGTGTATAAATGTAAGGTGACATTTCTGTCTTAATCATTGCCTTTAATGATGAGATTTTTAGGACAGATTGCTGGTGAGAAGCTGCAGCTCAGCAGTCAGAGTATTGGTATATGTTTCCATTCAGCTGCTGCTCTTGTTGAAATATTTAATTATTTGTACTTAGTCTGAATATGAGAGCATTAACATCTTGCTTAGGTCATAGGTTGTGGAAATTTCCTGTGTGCGTCTCTGATGATTTCGAGTCCTGACTCATCACATTTCAGCTTTCCTCATTCTGCCTGGTCACCTCTGCTGGTAGATGTCCCCACTGACCTCCCGAGGTCCCAGATTGCCACCCAGCTCTGCCAGTGGCCTCCTGGCAGTGTGCAGCGCTGACCTCTGGTTGTGCGATGCTGAACCGGCCTTTGTACAAATGCTGTGATATGGACTGTAGTGCAATGATGGCGCGGCTGACACTGTACAATTTATTCATCTATCATAAGTGAAACTCACTGGTCATAGATGAAAGCTGTGATTCACTAAACCATTGTGACACTTCTGTCCATGCTTTTATTCACTTTGATTTCACTTTCTTAATCAACATAGATCAGCTCACAGCCTCAGAATTCGTTATGTTCAATCTATTCATCCCTACTTTCTACCAGATTTTTCAGTAGTTCACAACAGAGACTGATCCTCACTTAATCAAGTTTTTGTTCAGAAGTCAGTGGCACCTTGTGCTAGCTGTGATTAATTCCTTCACAATTCCACGGGCCATACAAATAGCTTCATTATGAAAGTAGCATCTGGTCATGTTTAGAATTGGCTGAAGCTGAGACATTTTCATCTTTGACTGTCTTCTAATATTGACTGTCAGAGCAAATGAAATAACATATGTATTTTTACTTTCACTCTAATGAGGAAAAATACTGAATTTAGGCTGTCTGAATAGTAATAAATGCTGTCTCTTTTTCTCTCACACAAAAGGAATCCTACCCTTCCTCATGGTGATGGTTTCTTACCAAGCAACAGATGGCCCTGGCAGCCAAGAACAATAGCTCCAGGACTTGACTCTCACCTTTTGTATGTGTTGCACCTTCTGTATGTATTGTAAAATCTCAGTACGGCTAAGGTGTTTGTAGAGATTGTAGTAGTGGAATAAATACTTTTGGAATATAGTGTATGTATGCAGAAAATAGCCTGTTCTACTGCATTTCTCCTGTATGGATGTGAGTATATTATTAAACAACCTCACCCAAAATCTAAGAGAAACCTTTTTTAAAAAAAACATCTATTAACTTACACTTTTTTTGTGGTCTCAAATTAAAAGAAGAAATAAGAACATATTGCACAAAAAAAATTACATTTGCCTGTAAGCAAATGGGAGTCCTTTTCCGTCAGGGAGTAGTGCTTTTTGCTTTGCTCATTATGCAGCATGTTCTGGGATTTCTGCTGCTGAGTGAAATCTCCTGCATCCCCAGAGAGGTCAGCTTTATTATGCCCATTTTACAGGTGGTTAAAGAAGGAATTTACATTGATTTCAGACACGTACTACAAATTACTAACAAGACTGTGTATGAAGCAGAGGGTCACCGATTTTAATGATCACCCATGCGTTGCACCTAGCAGCTCAGACTCTCTGCCTCGTGATGGAGGGTATGGTTCCTTAGCATCTAAATCTTCTGTGTTTACCTCCATATATTTTAGGAATTGTATCCACGCTATCAGTATGATTAACTACAAGTCCCGACTGAGCTGAAATTGTGACTGTAATTCCAAATATATTATGTGCAGTATTATATAGTAAAACAGGAGAGTTACAACAAAATGTTTACCCCACAGGGCCGGCAATAACATCATTTAGAAAGAAAATATAAATGGTTAAACCGTTATTGTCTATGGCTGTCTCAGTTTGTTGACAAGGTCTAGTTGGTTGGAAGGTTAGATAAATTTGATGACTATGTTTAAATTACTAGATATGATGATAAACTTTTTAAGAGAATATTGATGTGTTTACTAAATCTCTCTAATAAAGCACTGCTTCTAGGAGCTTTTACTCAAGCTTTCTTTAGAGCTGTCATGACGGCTCTTTAGTCAATGACTTTTTATTGCTTGCCTCTATGCAGTGTTTGCTGAGCAGCTGATTATCTGGTAATAGAACCGTTTCTGGTATGCTATGTGATAGAAATATTTTACTTTTATTTCTACTGCTTCAGCAGGACAATTTCGTATCGAGTACGTCTGTTCTTATTAGTCATAGCTAAAGTAACAGGAGGGAGTCCCAAGAAGCTATATAGATTTTGTTTTGAAGTTTTGTGACAGATATATTGCTTTATGACTCCCCAATGGCCTTATTTTTGCCATATATTGAAACTTGTTTAGCAAGAAGCCTTTTTTAGGATTATTACTGTTAATTATTTTATTTAAAGTAACAAGATGCTTTTTTCATTTTCAAAATGAGAGAAGTTGGGTATATACATAAAACAGAATAATCTGACTTCAATGCTATTTTAGTATCTAGTTTATTTTTAATTTTTAGTTGAACTAGATGAATTAGGAGCAATTATTTTGTATAATATGCAGTACAAATGTTCCTGAAAAGTGGCTGTTTTTCTGTGTATGGTCTCTGTCCTTACATTTAACCCACAGCAGTTTTGATATACTGGGCAGGGCCTGGTTTTAGTAAGAAATCTCTAGGGAACACCACAGGCCAGGAGGGAATGGTGCTGTGGTTTCAGTAACTGTAAGTGTTTATTGGTAGTCAATACAGAGACAGTTAAAAAGCTGACAGTGGAAGCATAAAACCATCCCTGACGTCTTATGCTCCATTCAAGATCTGGTGACATCTCCTTCTAAACCGTTGGCCTTTGTCTTGTCTGAATTCTAGTCATGAATAGTTTCACTGTCTCTCACTAAATTATCTTGCTGTGTCAAAGGATTGATCTGTCTGTGCTCTTGGTAGGAATATGACTGTCAGTCACATGCCTCTGACCATATCATGGGATATGGTATCTTGAGTTAAGAGTGAGATACAGTAAATTAATATGGCTAATAGGGGCAATAGAGCCCTTTTAATCTGTCCTGGTTTCTCTGTGTCTTATGTCCCTTGGATACAGTGATTTTACTATAGGCATTATTACTACTTGCTAAGGGGTTGCTGCAGTGCACCCCAGTGGTGGATGAAATTATTCCACTGTAGCTCATATGTCGCATTAATCCTGCAAAATACTGTTGAGTTCCCTGGCTGACAGTGTGTTATCACATTGCGTTGTAGTTTTGCTCTAATACGTATATACCTACTGGAATGGTTGGTGTAATTAGCAATATGGCATATGACCAGCTCATTGCTGCTCTCCCAGGCTGGGTCTGTGCTGTACACAGAAAACTGCATACTAGCAAAACTCCATTAGATTGCTAATTGTTTGGCCCTTCCTGATATTCCCACCTATTTTTGTTCTGTATCGAGGGAGTGGACGTTAGTATGAACATCTCTTCTTATACAGCAGCTGAAGATGCATTTCCTTCTAAGCCTGCAATCTATTTCCTAAATGACTATTTTTGTGCAATTTGCAAAAGACTTGAGGTCTTGTTCCTTATGAAGTTGTTAGTAAAGCTCCCTCTGACTTTGGTTAGAATGGAATCAACACGGACAATGGGTGAAATACCACTGCTTGCCTCTCCTTTCATCTAAAGGACTGAGTCTTAATGGGTTGCAAGCTTTCTCAGCTGAAGTCATCTTGCGTTTGGAAGGGATTTATGTTTCTATTTCTTGCTGTATGGATTTCTTTTGACTTTTTCATGTAGGTTTAAAATACACTGGAAGTGGCTGAACAGTCTGTCCACAGGGATGCCTGTTACACTGAAGTAATTAAAGTTGTGCCAGTGTTTCCACTATAAAATGCATTTCTCCAAGTTTTATTACTCAGCTGCAGCAGTTTATTCTTGTAAGCAAGATGTACGCTCAGACACAAATTGTTTTGAAACGTGTCTTAAATGTCCATTTGCAAATTTTTGAGCTATAACACAGCTGGGGAGAGACCTGAGCAGTCAGCTGACTTTTGGCTTTCATAAATCATAAATGTATTATTTTTCTTAGTGAAATGGTGCAGCTTGTACCTAATGAGCCTCACTGCTAGTGGGGATGTTAGGCTTAATATTTGTTTCTACTACGATTGCAGAGAAACACAAAAATGACATTTCACATGGACTTTCAGCCTTTGTGCCCCTCCAAGCAATACACATACAAGGATGTACTTTACAGTACCTTATGAGTTTCTTTCCCCCTAACGTGCTCAAAATCAGTGTTCGATACACGTTTTCCAATTCAGATTTTGCAGCTGATATTTTTTTGCCTTCAACTTTTTACATGATATTGATGCATGCAACTTCCCTACTGTTACGCATAGGTTAACAATTATGTCTAGGCTTAGCTATGGGGCGTGGGGCCAGCTGATAAAAAATTAGACAAATATGACATAATTTTCAATCATGTCCACATGTCATTTACACATGGAGATTTCAGGATTTCAGTAGTCATTTACACTAAACATAAAATATAAGCTTCATGTTTGCATCTGTCATTCAGCAGTTCCAATCTTCAGGTTGTCGTGACACAAGGTTTTCACCTACAGCGCTGTCATCTGCTGTTCCCCAGGGCTGTGTGACATGCTTTGACCTGAATTTCCTGCATTCTGTTCAACAGCACTGTCTTCTCAGACACTGATGCTGGTTTTAGCTGTAGCAAAAGTAAGTGGATCCCTCCTCTGATGAATGTTCCATGATCTGTAGATCAGGAAGGAAATTGAGGTAAAAGGCAAGTGCAAAACACGTTAACAGGAGGAGGAGTCAAAGCATTGAGGAGAGCTCTAAACTTTCAGTGGATGGTAGAAAAGAGGGAGAAGAGATTTCCATCTAATATATACACACATACATAGCTTTGGTGCGGTATACTAGAGTTTGCTAATTTGAAGGTTTGTAATCTCTTTTTTGTACTTGTGCTATTTCTACTGTAGTCAGTGATTTAAGAAGCGGAAAGTCAGGAATGGCTATCAATTAGAGCCTGTCAAAATGGAATAATAACTGTTTGTTTGCATAGACCAAATCACTGAAAAGATGCAGTTTAAAATATCTGTTAAAAAATTACCCTTTTCAGCTGTCATTTTGGTGTTGCAGATCCTAGCAAACCACAAGCCAAGTGCTCTGGCACAGTGGAGGAGCCAGTGACCTGCAGCATGGTGTGGGAAGAAAAGGTCCGGGAATGGAGAACTTGGAAGCAGGTGGCACCTTCAGAGTTGGTATGTTCTGCATTGTCTGGGTTTTGAAAGCTGGCACAGGTGGCAGTAAGTACTTCTGAAAGTCTCAATATTGCTGTAGAGTAAAATACATTACTTATTCTGATATGCAGGAACTATTTCCTTTACCTCCTGTAGACCACACATTAATTCTCTCTTGATATATTCTTTCTGTTGGGCTGTTGCCAATACTACCAGGAAGAGACATGAGTTACCATCTCTTTTTACAGTTATTCAGACTTCCTTTCCTTAAGGATAAATACCAACTTCATAAGAGAAGAAGAAAGCCTGATACAAGCACTTACTTAAAAATAGAACTATACAAATAATCAAATGCATGTTCAAACTAAAAAATGTCCCCAAAAAGCCAACTTCTGTTTTTTATGGAGAAACAAAAAGGTGGATTGAAAGAAACATATTGGTTGTTTCTGCTGTCTGATACCAAATTGAATGTTTCTTTTGTTTTATTAATTTTCTTCTAAAATATTTTAAAGTGTACTTAAATTTAGTCTAAAAGTGTTAATTAGTATGGAGAAAAAACAAAATGTTTCATCTGGAAATTAAATTATTTTCCCCCATGTTCCCATTCTGTGGCTAGTTTGGGCTGCCTAATATATGCTGCCATAAAAACCTATTTGTCAGGAACATTTTGTCTCTTTGACCAATTATACGAGCCATGTTTCCCTGGATGCCATTGATAAAATTATTTCATTAAAACTTAAAAGGAAAAAAAAAAAGGAAAGACATCCTGCAGTTTACTTGGGAACATATTGCTCTAAATGATGTCATATAATTCACTCTGGCAGAGTAAGGGGGAAGAGTGCAGGGATGAGGAGGAAGAGTCTTGCCCTTTGGTATAAATTATTTTATTACTTCCTTCTCCCAGTTTTATTCTGTGTCCTTTTGCTTTCTCCCTCTAGCGTGGCAAAGCCTGGCGATAAGCCTAATGTCAGTTCTCCTCTCATAGCTGGAGATGTCTAATGAGGCAGCACATCCCAGCATTAGCCGCTCTCCTCCCCTGTGCTCCAGTCAATTTTTTCAGGGTTGGCAGAGTCCAAAATCTGAACAGGTCCGTCTTTTGCTCTTGAGGAACATACTTCTCTGGGGGTTTAATTACCAGTGAAAAGCTCTGTTGATAAGGGAAGAGGACCTCAGTTTTTCACCTAAGCCACTCTTTATATGGAACTTCAGTCTTTGCAGTCTTAATTCTTCTTGCCTTAGCAGCTGCCTCTGTGCCAGCACTGCCCTGCCGGCTGCTTTAGTGCTGTGCTGAAAATTCAGAGGAGGCTCGGTTGCATGCAGCGCTCAGAACAATTTTTGCACAAAGTTTTCAAAGAAGGATTCCTTTCATCACCCTGTCTCCAGGCCCCTTCTCACACACCAGGATGTAGGTACGGTCAGAGAGGCCCCCTATTGTCAGCATGTTCGCTGCAGATTTTTCATCCTTTTATTACCTCTGCATCTATATGTAGCCAAAATATCTCAAATTGTTGCAAATGACACATTAACTCATTTTCCCTTCACAAATAGAAGCAGAAGACAAACTCTTCACCCAACAGGGCTTCTGTCCTTCTAGAAAGATGTCAATAGCCAGTTTCCAGCACTCGGCAATCTTAACAGGTGTTTGCTGTAGAGGCAGCACAGATGCTTCCGACTATACAAATTCGGTCTGTTGCTGTGAGTATATGTGTATTTCCTATGGCCAAAAAAGCAGCATCTCTTTATGCCGCTACATACTGTAAGCAGATGCTTCCTAAATGGTTTAATCCATCCACCTTGCTTGATGTGAAATAGCTGTATGTTTCAGCGTACAGTGCAGCGTGGGGTTCCTCGTGCTCACAATCTAGTGATCTTGTTCAGTCTCAGGTTTTGTCATGAACCTGGAACCAGCCAAAAGTAATTAACTCTGAAAACCACCACCAACAAACCCTTGTAAGACTTTATGACACTAGAGAAGTTCAAAAGACTTGAAGGAGAAATATAATTTCAGTAGGTTAGATGTTGTCAAAAGTGGCCTTAATGGCTGAAAGCAAGAACAGATGATATTAAAAATAGGATATAAGGTCCTTTCCTATGAGAAAGAATGTAAGTGCCAAGAAGTGCACATTATTTGCACTGGAGCTGGATTAGGTGAGTAAATTGCCATAGAAGGTTTGACAATGTGAATGCAGTTGAACAGAAGGTAAGGGCATAATCTAGAAACTCTGTGGAGAGGAGCAAGGTGAGGAAGCTGCAAAATCTAGGTCTGCCAAGAGGAAACACTCAACACAATTACCATTCCACATTATATTAAATAACTTTAGACGATGAGGTCAAAATTTAATTTATGAATGGATACAGTCTAGAAGGATTTGGATGTCTTCTGTTCTTCTTTTATTTGTTCACGTTGCAGAATTTGTAAGCGTGTGCTCATAGTGCCCTTTGCCCACAGTTGAAATGAAAAGCTGGGTTGTTAAAAAAATAAATTCAAGGACAAGCAGTTGACTCCAGTTAAAAATGTATGCAATGAAGGGGTATAGCTGTACTGGGATAGCATTTTGACTACCATGGCCTTGATATCTTGTTTATGGTGCTGTAAAGCTTTATTGTAAGAAATGACTCAAATGCTCTTTTTATTTCTTGAGTTTATTCTTATATATAGGCTTTGAATGTGAACATTTCCTGAGTGGTAAATTCTGTTTTGCCTTTGTATCTTCTGTACCCATCTCTGCCATCTCATAAAATGTTCATTATGTTGCACCCAAAGCAACTGGGCTGAACTTTCATTAGATGATTTGAGCTCAACAACAAAGCACAAGATCCAATGCACTTGCCTGATCTCATATCTCTGAGCGAACAGTTGTAACCTCCACAGATCTGTCAGGCTCCTCTGACTTTGTAAAGTGCTTTTGAGACTTGTGGATGTAAAACATTATGTAGATGTATTGTTTTATTTATTTTTAGAAAGTAAATATTGATGCTCGGAACTACACTAGTATTTTAAGAATTAGGCTGTGGTGAATCAAAATCGTACTTTAGTGTGCGTATGACTGAGTTCACAGTTTGTGGTTACTTTGGGGTACAGATATAAGAAAAGGCTCTTGAAATAATACTTCAGATGCTGCTGTCGGTGTGTTTCAGCCCTATCCTGTATATTTGTTTGTAATTCTGTTTCATTCTTGGCCTCTCTTCATCTGTCTTGGGAATTAGGACAGTGAAGTACATTTCCGTGTTTTCTATAGTAATTTGCCTAAAATCTTCAACAGCAGATGATGACGTCAACTACATTTGGAATGAATAAAATGGAGAGTAGTATGAAGTTCTTAATATGCTCCCATACTTCTTTTTTTTTTTTCTTCTGTTGGGGTTTTAGAGTATGCTTCCTCCTTTTTGTGTGTATAGGATCATGAGAATATAGGATATAATACAGGTTGGAGGGGACCTCAAGAGGTCTCTAAGCCAACATCCTGTTCAAAGCAGGGTCAGCTCTAAGGTGAAATTAGGTTGCTCAGGGCTCTGTCTTGTCTGGTATTGAAAACCTCCAAGGATGGAGACAGTACAACCTGTTTCGGAATGGTCAGGAGACACAGTATAGGAAAAATTGAAGATTTAAAAGAGAGAGATTGATTTCTTGCAAACTCTGCTATTGTCTTTCTGTTACAAAACAGATTTTCTCAAATTACCCACAAGAGGGAGTTTAAGCCTTTTCTATAGGGAAACAAAAGGTAGTACCAAAATGTGCCATCAAGCATTGGTACTGAAACTGGTTTCTTCAGATGATCCCAGTTAAAAAGGCTTAATGCTTCGATATCCATTACCCCAAATCCCAGGCTGAGGGAGTAGTAGGTGTTCACATCGTTGCTGGGCTTTGACCACAGAGTCTTTAGGAAAAGCTGTTTTCTTTGGTGTGTCTCCATGGCATGTATTTAGGTGCTCTCTTGACACTTAATTGTGCTTGTTGTTGGTAAACTGTGCATTAACAACGATGAGTCTTCCTGCTGTGCAGGCAAGGAGCCGCTGGAACATGAGTTCACCTCTTAGCCCCAGGTTTGCTGTAGCCTTTGTTGTATGGTAGGTGGGTAACTAGTGCCAGGCATCTGCTGGGTGTCAACTCAGCACTTCTTTTGTCATATGGCTGATGAAAAGGGTGTTGACATCCTCATCCTCTTCTCTGAAGGGAAACCATATTAACTTCTTCACTGCTGGTCTACCTCTGCAACCGCTCTGCTGTTCCTGTGCCACTGAGGCCAGCTTAGTTCTACGTTCTCTTGTAAAGACGCAAATTAATCCCATCAGCAGTTACCTGAAATGGCTCCTTTCAGGAGTTCTGTGTCTCCACAGAAAAGCAGTAGGATAGAATTCTTTTTATTTTTAAGGATTCAATCCAAGTTAGTAGTAACTGAGTTTTGTTCGTAATGTACCTGCTCAGAAAATACTGAAAAAATTATAAACCTCATGCCAGTCTTCAAAAAAAGGTGGCCATTTCAGAAGGTAAATCATCGTCATAAGCACTAATATGCCTCAGCAAGTTCCTCAGAGAGACCCTAGCCCAGGTGGAGTCTGGGATTTGTGTCGTAGCTTCAGAGTATTTTTTCTCTGTGTGGAACTGCACTTGGTTACACTGAAGAGCTGTGAAAAACTGTTTCTTCTGACTGTCCTGATGAAATCTTTTTTCCTTGACATTTTAACTAGAAATGAAATGAAGAGTTTCAAAGTGCCTGCAGCCATTCCATAGTCTCTGTGCCCTCTCCTGCATTTTTACATTTTTTGATACACGAATGCAAAATGGTCTCAGTTAAATCAGTCTTGATAAATCTTGTTGTGTGTAGCTCTACAGTCATTCTTTTAGGAAATGCAGTATAAGAGGAAGGTCTTTTGGTGAGAGTGTTGGCCTGCAAATGCGAAGGAGCCTCACCAAACGTTGGTCACTTCTGAACTTTTACATTGGAGGCAGATGCAAACACCATCTGTTGTTCAGGTGTGTTTTTCATCCTCTGACTAGAAGGAATTAGTCCAAAGGCTTAGCTTAGTCAGAGGGAAATACAAGGATGAATATCAGATGGGTTTGTGGCCTCGAACTGACAAGCCGAGTAAATGATGTTGATTGATACTGAAAGGCTCAGCTGTGAGGAAGCCAGGAATGGTCTTGCTCTTCACCCTTTAACTGCAACTGTTCCCCACTTCTGGGTGCTTCCAGAGCTCAATGTGCTCGGGAAGGTGAAAAATGTAAGGGCAGACTTTGAAAGTTATTCTGAGCAATTGATTATGATAATAGGGATGTTACTCTCCTTGCTAAAATTATTTGTACAGAGAAGAGACAGAGCGCGGTTGTATCATGCCAGCCAGCTTCTCTAGTTCTGAGTTGCAAATTGTTAAAAATAATGTAAAAAAATTAAAGAGCCTCGAATTTTAGTGAATTTGAAAAACCTGTCCTCAGGATGAAAGTAAGGAATAAAGGAAGAAGTCTATCTCTACTGAACTTCTCTGAAGCACTAGATCCAAAAAGGGCTTGCATTAGTAAAAGCTAACTGCTTTCAATCTATTGTAAGACTGCACTGTTATGAAAAACCTTCTGGCTGAATTATACATTCACTTATGTTTAACCAGAAAATCCATTAGAGGAACAGAGGCCACAGAATAGATCTTAATTTCAGATCAGATAAAAGAAAGCCAAGGCTGAAACACCAAGAATATGTGGCAGAAGCTTAAAAAACTAAGTTAAGGGAATCAAATTAAGAAATTCAAAGAAATATGAAACGATTCAAAGGCCAAAGGAAGACTGTCATGAAAACATTTTATTTCTGATGCCAATGAAGAGAGATGACCCATACACTGTTCTGCACTCACTATTTTAAATTATCAAATGTATTCTTTTCAGGTAACAAGTATGATTTTGGGAACACCGTCCAGTGATTAGTTTTGACCTGTGTAAACTTTCCTGCTTTCTTTTCCAGAGAGGAAATGCTGTGTTCTTGGACACGTTAACACATAGGGAATAGCTCTTTATGGGCCTTTTCCCAGTGCAGTCTCTCTGGAACTCCCGCATCATGAAGGGAGATTTATGTCCTTAACACTGTGTATAGTCTGCACAGTGTGATACAACTGGTAGCTGTATGCTCAGGAAGGTCTCCACAGCAAACACTTCTCTTTTCATATGGAGAAAAACACAATTACTTTCAGCCAAGTGCTCTCCCTGCTTAAACAACTCACTTAATGTTGATTTAGGGGAATGGTTATTATATATCAAATGCATACTCATTGAGATCAAAGCAATATTCCCCTTGGCTGAAGACGAGTGAGGCTTAATACAGAGTAAATCTCCCCATTGGTACTCTTCTATTTATGTGTGGTTCTGCTCTGTGGGAAGGAATTGGGTCCTTCTCTAAAGAAATCCATACTCCATGTGTTTATGCAGTGGGGTTTGTTGGCGTGTTGGAAGGGTATGGCCTGCCTGAAGCTTTAGCTTCTGGTATATGGTTTCTTTTAACAGCACAGCATCTTTTATTTTGTCCATCTTCATGTTTTTAATAAAGGCCAATAACTTCCCATGTTTATTGGTCATACGTATACCAACAAAAATAGGTGTTCTAAACAAATTTTAGGAATTCTTATTTTAAAATACAAGGTATCACTGCCTGTGAGTTGAGAGAAAAGCCAGCACAGATTCTGTGGTAAATCAGTTTATGAGATTCGTCCAGAGATTCTGTAACCCTGCAGTCAGTGTAACTCAACATCTTTTCTCTTTGTTAAAGAGAATGCTCAAATCCATTAGTTAATTCAAGCTGAATAAACTCTGTGGTGTTTTCCTGCCAAATACTATAAAAGGGAATATTGAATTGTTCCTTGGAAAGGCCCCTAGGATCTGTCACGTCTATTCAGTATTTTTTTTACTAAGATGCGGATACACTCCTGTGTCTTTACAAACCATTATAATCTGAGGTTTGTTCCATATGCCAAAGTAAGAACATGAGCCTGATGCTTTTTCAAATTACAAAGCTTCGAGCGCGGTGAATGCAACGGTAGTGCTTATAGACTGCGAAGGACTGGAGTTTAGATTCAATCTGATGGGGATATATTTCCTGTGTACACATTTATTTTGGTGTATTTTCTCTTTGGGTTGCCAGCATCTCCTTCAGGGTCCTGGTAGCAGCTACCGTGCCAAGAAGGGAGTGGTGATGATGAAGAAGACTTCATTGAATGATATTGGTAGATGATCCATGATACAGTTGTGCTCATTTCCTCATAGTCGTGCTACAAGAAAATGCTTGCCCTCCTTCAGCAGTGGTCTCTGGCAAGAGTAGCATAACATGCACTGACATCTTTTGGAGAAACCTATTGCGGCAGTTCAGAGGAATTCATTACCATTGGAGTTATTAATGACACTATCAAGCTAGCTCATTTGCATGCCATTTCAAAATTACTCAATGCCCTTACCAGTGAAAGGTGAACATAGGAGAAAGTAGGCAGGAGGAAAGAGAGTATCACCGGAAATGCTGAAGTTTGTGTGTTGCAGCACTATGCAACGTAGCAGCGCTCTTGTATGCTTCAATACACAGGTCTTGGCATCTGCTATGAAGGTCAGGAAACAGATTACCCAAGCTGTTTTCTCTAGCTAGTTAAAATATGGTGAATGGCTGGAAGATGGGCCAAAGAAACATTACAGGGCATGCATGAAGGCAGATCTTGGCAGAGGCTGCTATAGTGGGGCTGTCAAAAGCAATCAGGCGAGAGCAGATTGACACTTTCTATGCAAAAGGCAGCAGAGAAAAAGCAAGTGCAGTGAATACAGGAGGGTGTGCCTGTGACACCTGTAACCCCTGGTGTACTGTGAAGCCCGAAAGGTGAACATTCACCTTTTTCTAACTGATAAGAGACCCTATCCTGTAATCTATTAATAGAAATCTGTCTTTGCTTAGTGCTCCTCCTTTTGTCCGTATCATGCTCAGCCTGAGTAACCGGTCCTTCAGAGCATGGAACTTTTCCTCCAAAGCAAAACATAGGAACAATAAACAAGAGGTCTTTATATGGTAGTAATGTAGTGGCATTGGCACATCTATGGACTCAGAGCTATTCCACTGTTAGAGAGTAGTTGCTCTACAATACTGTGTATCATTTGTGAGCATAGCTGTAATGAGATTTTACAGATAGGATTTCTCCATGTGTAATTTATGCTGTGTGTATTCAGATAGTGAGAGATCATCCAGGGAGACCTTTTTGCCATCGGAATAGCAATGCCTTTTCTTTACAGCCTTCTTCCTCTTTGTCCTGTTTGAAACTTTATGCTATTTTTCTATAACTGTGTGCTATCTTTATATAACCCAGGTAATATTTCACAAGCATTTCAATGGACAATAGTGCTGTCAAGGACTGTGGTGCTGCTTCCCACATTACATTGCTAAGCAACATACAATATAACAGCATGATATCCTCCTGCAGTTGGTAAGAAGTCAAGCTCCAATATTCAGTAAAATTATTCTGAGCTACTTTTCCATCACACAAGAATCTACTTGTTTCAGTACATGAAGATTTGTATTAATAGTAACAAACTCATACAAAAGTTGGTCGTTTTTTTTAAATTCCCAAGTGCTAAATACGTATACATTCATATTTTTTCCAAATTTACCCTGGAAAAGTTGGTCCTTGCCTTTTTGCCGGTTGTGTAGATTTCACTGACTTTGACAAGACTTTCTTTTATCAAAGCGTCAGTTAAGTAAAATGCTCCAACTTTGAGGGAAGTTTGTTTGCTTACCTACTTAAAATTACACGTGGGCTCGAATACCTTGAGAGCAGAGACAGGATGTCAAATCTGTTCAGAAGCAAACCAGTACATTTTCGTAACATCTGCCTGAAATGCAAACTACAATATTTGATGAGGTGAAATCTCAGTTATTTCGTTTATTCCAAACTCCTCTATTTAGAGCCAAGTTAATTATGAATTTGAAAAAATCTGCTATGTAATCCAATTTGTAAATTCACATATGACATATAGTGGAGATCACTTTCACCAGCTGATCTCATCACTATAGAAACAGATGCATATTTCAGTTCAATTTTTGTTTATATATATATTTTAAATAATTCAATAGGATCATCACTCAAGATGTTAGCCCCCTTTCTAAAGAATAATAGAATGAATCATAGAATCATAGAAAGGTTAGAGTTGGAAGGGACCTTAAAGATCATCGAGTTCCAACCCCCCTGCCATGGGCAGGGACACCTCCACTAGAGCAGGTTGCTCAAAGCCCCATCCAGCTTGGCCTTAAACATTTCCAGGGATGGGGCAGCCCCAACTTCCCTGGGCAACCTGTTCCAGTGCCTCACCACCCTCACAGGAAAGAATTTCCTCCTAATATCTAGTCTAAATCTCCCCTCTTCCAATTTAAAACCACTACCCCTTGTCCTGTCACTACATTTTCTGACAGAGAGTCCCTCTCCAGCTCTCCTGTAGGCTCCCTTCAGATATTGGAAGGCTGCTGTGAGGTCTAAAGGGTAATGTGTTTCTCAAATATTTCAGTAGATCATGAGAAGAGAATTCTGGCACTTGCAGATTTAATAAAGCCTTTCCTATTGGTTGTTTTGCACTGGCTTTGTAAAAAACATTAATACCAGTTACGCTTACTGTGGCTGACTGTGCAAAACTTTCACGTTGTTGCTATCAAGAACTGTTTCAGCATTTGAGTATTAGCATTAGCCACTCTGATAGGGAGCAAAGGAGACTTTGTATTATTCATCTTGTATCTTAAAGGGTTGGAGCATGAGGTCAAAATCAGTGTTATTTTCAGTAATGAAGTCATGAACTGTGTAATATTGAGCAAGTCAGTATTGGCAAAACCAGCACTGGGCAACAGTCATGACTTGGGGTGCTTCAAGGAGTTACTGCTAAGAATGGCCGGGCTGATCTGGTGGAGATGAGGGATTCTGGTCCACCCAGAAGCTGGTTCTCAAGAGAAAGCTTGTTCCGCACAGAGGTGCTCTCCCCTGCCTGGGTCTGGAACCTGTGGGTTTCAATGCTGCTCCGAGAGCCAGAGCGGTGTCAAGACCTCCTCTTTCTTTGTCATTTGCGCCAGCATTCCTGCTGCTTCATCACTGCTTGGGAGTGAGAGAAAGCCTAGATCTGGACCTTTCTCTTCTTTCCCATAGATCGATGTCTTACTTTTTAAAAGACAAAATTTTTGGAAGATCTGTTTCTCTGGAAGGGTGGTTAGCTCTCTAGGTGGCAAACGGAAGAAAATGTGGGCTTTGAGGATAATAATAGTGTGTATGGGAGTGAGACAGAGCAGCTCAGTGTGTGAGAAATGGTCTTCATTTGAACAAGAGCAGAGTAAACAGATTGGCTGATAATGCTGAATACCATGCAATTTCCTTTTAAATTAGCAGATGGGGAGGGAAAGGAATATAAAAGGAAGTGAGAGAAAAAAAGAAGCTAATGATGAATGCTGAACGGGAACAAAATGTTGCCAAGACATCATGAGAGAATGAAGAATTGATGAAGAAAGGGAAATTAAATTGTTGCTTCACATGGGAACTCAAAGAGCTTCGAACCCCTGGCTCCAGCGTCTAAGGTGCACTTTGTATAATCCTGTGAGAGACTGGTTTTACTGACGTGCCCACTGTGGTCAGAGAATCAGCCACGGGGAGGATTTTGTTTGATGATGGCAGAGACCTGCAGCAGAAGAGAAGCCCAGCAGAGGATATCATTGCCTGTGCAGGCCGCAGGGCATTTCCTAGAATCAGGCGAAGCTAGTTTCATCTGACACTAAAATTATTCTATCAAGTGATGGGAACTGATTATAGAAATCTGCTGTATCTCCCAGTCAGAATAAGAAGGCAAACCAGGACACCGCTAAATCAGATAAAAGTAGGCTGCCAAAAAGGAGGAAAAAAAAGTACTTTAAATTCTTCCAACCGTTCTAATAATTTCAGTTACTCTAATTTAGCTAGAAAAGAAGACTGGAGAGTCTGAAGATGATACCAGTGCCCAGGCAGAGGAGTACACATATGTCTGCAGACGATGCTGAACAGTTAATAGCATCAGCAACTGAATCTTAATGCAGTTACAGACTGCAGTGAGTCAACTTGGTAATTCCAGTGATATATCCCCCAGTTACAGCACACGCAGCGTTCGCGAGGTCATGTGTTTGTGGAAGTAGAGCAGAAAAGCTCAGTGGAAGGGGTTTGGTTTTGAGTCTGCTTGAAAACATGCACAGATATCACAGGTATTTTCTTAAAGCTAAGCCACCTGGGGCAGAGTTTCCTGACCTGTGTGGTCTGTGGACTGCTCGTGGTCTGGAAATTAGCAGATGGCGTGTGAAATAGTAATATTAAAAAAAAAAATTATATATATTGAATATAATATTAAAAAAAAATAGCAAAAGACAAAGTTATGGGAAAAGTGATGTGTACTGTCTCCTGTATGTGAGTTTGGAAGCACACAATGGAGAGGGAAAATAAAATAATAAATAAACATTGAAAGTTTAGATGAAGTTTTTCTTGTTTGTACATGAAAACCATGGTGGTTAGATGACAGAATACAGTCTATAGCTTTTTCCAGAAAGGTTCCATGTTCCTTAAATTTCAAACAGATTGTGAAACAGTGACCTGGGGATTGCTTATGTAATTAGACATTGAAATTGGTTTTTTTTGGCTGAAATGTTAGCAATCGGTGTTTTCAGTGTCTCCGGTAACTCATAAGATAGGTATGTATGTGTCTATAAATATATATATGTATAAGACCATTCTGTATGGCCAGCTCTGTCCCATGGGTAGGTTCAGCTTGTTTCTGGCAGAGCAGAAATGCAGGCGCAGGTAAATCAGGGTGCAGGTTTCAGCTCCACCCCGAGCATCTCAGGCCTTGGGGTGGATGGGGAGGTGGCAGTCACAAAGTTGGGGCGCCACGTCCTCCCCATCTGCTTTATAACCACAACTGGCCTTTGCAGAGGCCTGAGTGACTGGTTTGCATGTTCACAGGAGGTCCTTTATAGAGGGAGATTTGACATAAAATTATAGCAAAATGAATGGTGAAAATTAACTGGAATTAATTGAGTGGAAATTTTTATTTTTAATTTTTTTTAAGAAAATGAGGCAATTTTCAAAATAAAAAAGCAGATGGGGATGATACACTCTATTATCACTGAAATAAAATTAAATTGTCAAAACAACAATTGAAGCTTCTGCAGTTTACCAGGAACCATATGGGAAAAAAACAAAGGGAAACCACAGATAGGCAAATTATTAAATAAAGGTGAATACAACTTAAAGCTAATGAGAAAAAATAAATTTAAAGTGAGCAATAAGCAAAGCCAAAGTTACTGGATGAGTGTTACGTTTTAAAGGGTTGTTCAGATTCTTCAAGAATCGCAGGAGTGTTGCATCTCTGTAAGTTAGATTGGAAGGCCTAAAATCCATATAGCTTCATTAAGAAATTTCTGATTTTACTGCCTCCTGTTATAACCCATCGGTTTAAATGATAGTTGTGTTTATTAAGAAGGTAGCAGTTTTACAGAGCAAAATAGCCAGAAGGCTGCAGGACAGAAAAACCAAAGGCTAACCCTTACAGTAGCAGCAGGGACTAATCAGGGAAATATTGTAGGGGTCAGAAAAGTAAGAGCGTGACAGATGATTGATTATTCAGGATTTTTTATTCATCAGGGTAATGAATAGCTGGTTTGAACCTTGCAGTCTCTTGTCACATGCCAAGATGAGTGTTTATTTTCTGTCTTTTCACCTTACCCTTCCTCTTCCTGTTAGTTTCAGTGAAGTTTCTCATTTTCTATCCAAGACTGAAATGAGATTTGCTGTATATACTTCATACCCACATCAATATCTCAACAATTCTATGGAAACATTGGGTTAAAAAATGGTTTATCTGTGTCAGATGGTTAGATCTATTTCTGACGTCTTGGCTCAGGCAAAACTAATTGAGTAGGAACAGAGACTGTATTCTCATACTTTTGTTTTGCCTAAAGCAAGAAAGAGTATTGAAAAAGTGCATGTGAAATCAGAAGTTACTGGACAACAAAAAGGAGGAATGACAGTAATATTCCAAAGAAGAGACATTATAAGCCTTTTTTTATCGGAAGCAGATTAGAAACATGAGGAAAGAATAAGACATCATTTATCTTGTGTTTCACTTTTCAGGTGACAGCAACAAACAAAAGTTAGTTCAAAATCTTTCTTATTTGTTGTGTGAATTTCACATAAAGCGAGAGACCATATGGAGTAATTCAGCCCCAAAAAAAAAAGCTATTAAAATGAAGAGACTGCTTGATCTGCCAGGACAGCAATTGGCTGAATCTCTAAACGAAAAAAAAAGGAGAGAGTAAGGGAAAGACAGGCAACAATAAATGAAGGAAAGAAAAGAAGATCGAGCAGGCTCAGAGCGAGCAGACTGACAGCCTTTGAGGGTTCGGAATATGTCTCTCTCCCAGTGCAGTAGCTTTGTTCATGTGCCTCAACATTGGCTGGGATTTTTTCTTCTAAGTTGCTTGTATTTCTGTAGAGAACTTTCAAATGGAGAGAAATACATATTTTGATACAGCACTTCTGTGCTGTAAGTCTAGATGTATGGGAATAATCTACTGATTTGTGGTAACCAGGATTTCAGATGAAGAGATCTGGATGACAGTTTTCTCTCCCGTTTATGCTCAGTGTGACACAAGCTTTCATCTGGACAGCTCTGGTTCCATACAGAGTGCAAGGCCTTATCCCTTCCTTCTGTCCGTTTGGAATCACATAAATTAAATAATCTCAGACACATCTGAACCTTGTATTTGCTTTTTCTAACCTTTCTTATTTTTCTAAAATTTTACAAATGTAGAAGGATGTACCAAAAGCCCTGGGAGCCCTGATCCAGCCTGGAGAGACAAATACAGTTAGTCCTGGGCCCGTCATGCTCAATCAGCAGCATGCAGAAATAGGAGCAGAATAGCCTGTATCTGGAAAAGGGAAGAAAAGATTATTTTCAATGTACAAGAAGATATTTATATCCTACAAATTCTCCACCAGGGCTTGTTTTTTTCCAGCAGATGTTTTTAAGGATATATTAGTTGATTGGGATAGTACATTATTTTAGCCTGAACCTTCACAGAAACCTCCGATGGAAGGTTTCAAGAGTCCACGTTTCAAGAAACTGCACTTCATGTTCCCTGTTTTGCTGTTCAGTGAGATACTCTTCAGAAGCTCTATTCACTATGCGTTTAGCTTGATGCAAGAAGGAAGTAAGTGTAACTGTTCAGCATCTAGTCTGCTCTTGTAAGATTTTTAATCCAATGTTTGAATAACCTCAGGAATCTGGTTAGGTATCCAAATATTTGTGTGGGTATTTCTTTGAATTGGACTTTCCATTGCTACTTTTTGTCCAAGTTTTTATTAATGATACATCGTTACGCCAGTTGCTATTTTATGACATTTACATAACATGGTATCAAAGAACAACCCATTCTTTAAGGCTGTCTATTGATTACGGAAATACACATTGATTACTGGTGCATCCTGAATGTGAAGAAAGCTGTTGCAGAGGTTTTCAAAAGAGCTGAGAAAACAGCAAATGCTTCTTGTTCCTGTTTCTAGGAGACAACTGCAGAAACATAGTTAGGAATCTGTAAAGTCAGCTAGGGTGGAATCTCAACAGACAGCTCAGTAAATTGTGCACAGAACTCTGCGTGTTGCAGACCTTTTGTTATTTTTGCCCAAGAGTCAGTTTAGTTTTATTTTCCTCCATTAAACTGCCAGTAGGATTTTACTAAAGAAGTTCAAAGACACTTTCCTCAGTCTGAAGTGTACAGTAGCAAGAGGTAATGTTATATTCTAGTTACCCTGAAACAATGTCCTGACAGTGTTATTAATTTTGGGGGTCTTAAACATATTTACTGCATTAAATAGATTGTTGGCATTTTTCATGGTAGAATATTTGATGTGTACTCCTTTCATAGTCATAGTTGTATTTTCTGATCATGATTACTATAGAGTCTGTAACTCTGAAACATTTTGTTTGGTTTATTCTTTAGAATTTTGTTTGCTAATGATTACAGGATTTAGTAGTTTGTGGCAGAGGTTTGAATAGAGACAGAAGGCTCCGTCTTTTGAGAAACAGAAGAACTGGTCTATTTTAAAGTTTCTGAAGTTAAAGGTGGTTCATTAAGTTACACGTTTTGGGCACATATCAGATACTGAAATGCTCTTACACCAGAAAGTGGTTTTATAAACCCAAACTCCTAATGGTTCACAAAAGCAGAGAGCACTGAAGGGAGGGATGTGACAGATGCCAGTGCTTGCATTGATGTCCTTGGGAATGTCTTTCGCATAAACTCTTTCTCCAACACAGGTCTTCCAGCTTTTCACACTGCATTTAATTGTTACACCTTTTTTTTTGCATATACTTTTTCTCTATGGTGGAGCTTTGCCGAGTTGTGGATGAAAAGCTGCCACCTCAGATGTGTGATTAGACCATCACCCTCTTCAGAAAATTATGATAAAAGTCTGCTCATTTGATAGTATAAATTTCCACCTCCCCAAACAAAGGATCCTTAGCGGATGTCTGTCCCATTGCTGCAGTTTATATGATGCATATTCCAAAAGGGGACCCAGTTGGGAATAGAGGCTTCCGTGTGGCACTGGACAACTCAGCAGACAGATCATCTGTTTGAAAGTTCTTGAGTAAGAAGCTTAAAATAGGTTATAGTCTTCTCTTGATCAGACTTGTGCTTGCTGGCGGGATCGTGCACAGGTAGAGTCTTAGTAACTGGGGCTGCTCTGCAGCTGGGGCTTCCTGAAGATCCCAGTTATATTTGAATTTATTAAATAAAGTGGTTAAATTGCTATCGGTTTCTATCAAGGCGGGGGATTCTTCCTACCAATATGAAGTAACCAAGGATGTGTCATTTTTCATTTGTGCTTGTGTCATATTGAAGCACATTTATGATAGATGTAGTTCAGTTCAAGCAGAAAACCAGCACAATGGGGCTTTGGCATGAACTTTTGGAGTCGGATGATCTCTGCGCTTGCTGTCCAGGGCAAGATAAGCTGCATCTCAATGGGAACAGACCCAGCCATGAGCAGGGACTTTGAAAACTTGCCAGGTAAAGCCAAAGAAACTGTGAAGCGGGTTACTTGGTATGAATTGTTATTCAGCCCTCACAAAAGAGGAGGCTTTGACAACACCCCCAGTAACCTTGGCAAACTGTTTTGTTAAGCAGGTCTGTGCTTCACTGGCTTTTCAACTTGCAGGCATTCATTGCTTCCTCCTACATATGAATTTATGTTTGAAAGAAGGACTTTGTGGTGGCAGGCAGCTGTGGCATCATGCTGATCTTTTACACTGGCTAACAACGACCGCATCAAACAGCAGGCAAAATAATGTACCACTCTTCCGTTTCTCAAGGGGAAAAGCAGCTGAACCTCTTCTCACTCATTTCTGTAGATACGCAGCCTAAAGTCTTTTCTTCTTATTTTAAGTAACGGAGATCTTGGAGATCCAACTTGGTCTTCTCATGTAGTGTGATGTTACTGAGGGGGCATGCTGAGAATGGATCCTCAGGAATCATTTTGGCACAGATATTAGCAACTAAAATGTAACTGCTGGGTTTTTTTACCTGCTTATACTGGAAAAAACTTATTTTAGGGCTATTAGAACTTTAAGTAGTTAAAGCTCTTCAAGTTTTTATAACTTTAAACTATGTCACATTCATGACGGTAAAGAAGGTGTCCTGTGCTCTGTGTCTCGTTACAATATGGAATGGCAATGTTTTCCTGGTGTGAGCAAGGCCTGATTAATGCTTGTGAGGTACTTTGGCCTTGTTCTTAGGCTGTTAGAGATCGGCCTTATGATAGCAAAATGGTGTGTTACAAGGAACAACAACGAGGAACATTGACTTTTCATAGTCTCCATTGGCCATAATCCATTGCCACTGTACATAAAATAGCAAAACCTGGTTCAGACAGACCTGAGAATCAAATCCTATCCCTGGAAATAAATCCAAGACCAGTTATATCACCACATTTCTGCTACTTCAAACCTAGACTGTATCATTTAATCTGGAAATATTAAATTACTTTATGAAGAATAACAAACAGGTTCAATGCAGATCCGTGTAGCTGATAAAAAGAGATGAGGTGATTTGCCCGTAGTTTTACAGCAATCTAAAAGCAAGTGCCGTCTCTCTTGTTTACAGTTTCACATTACAGTGTGAATTAAAGGCCAATGTGAGCTACGATTCCCGTCTTTTGTGAAAAGAAAAAGGAGTTAAGAAGTAGTAGCTACCAGTTCCTCCAAAGTGAAGTCTTACTCTTACTGACAACTGGAATCTGGTATATTTATGCAATTAGATATAACTTCTTTTTTGTCTCAAAACTAGCCATCTAGGGGAATGCGGAGATGCTCTGATTAGACAGAAACAGAGTACGTTTAATTTCCACTTCCTTCCAACCATTTCAAAATTCCTTCCTTGAGGAGTCAGCTTTCCAAAACTCTAAATGTTGTGTTCTACTTAACCTCATAGGTATTCCAGAGACTACGCTAGCGAGACTTCTCTTTCCACACTCATTAGTTCAGTGTGTTTGGCTCATTTCCTAGGATTTGGTCTAGCACAGCCTCTGACCGTTCAGGCCATTTGTCTGAAAATCATTTCCCTTTTCACTTCTGCAATTTTCCATTCAGCGCCTGAGCAATTAAAATCCCCGGCGATCAAAGCCCTGGTCTTCCAACTGTCCCTTTCTTTTCAAAATCATTGCATGAGCTACTTTTCCTAACTGCACGAGCTGTGCTCTCACAAAGAACGTATGACAATTGCTCAATTGTTAGAAATTGTGAATAGCGTCTTAGCCAAAATATTGACATCATTCTGACTTGCACATTAAGGATTAATTTTGACTAGGGCTGTAACTACAAATGAGCAAATCATTCGGATGACATTAAAATCAAATCAGTTGTCATATAAAGTCATTGAGGTCTAATAACTATGATTTTTCACTTCCCTAATTTGATTTCTTGATTTTAGCTATTCTGTAGCATCCCTGGATTATTCCTGACTCTCCACAAGGAAGGATTTCACAGATGTTTACTCTTTTCTGGCACTAAATGATCTGTGGAAAGTATATTATGTATATGCAGCATCTGTTTCATGGAAGAATAGAAATTGTTTCTCTTTATGTAATTTGTCTTGACTCAGGTGTTCATTCCAGAACTATGTAATCCTTTACATTGACAGTTGTGATTCTCCTGGCATTTCTAGTCCTCCGTGGTCGGGGTGGGCTGTGCTAACGAGTCACACTGTGTGTCTCTGTGTGTGTATGTTTATCTTCACATCCTGAGATTGAGAATAGACAGATGATATCCGTTCAGGACTCCCCACCCCCAAAACTTCTCTAAATCCCTTCTATACCTATTATTGTTCGTTCAGACAGGGATGCAATATGTGTCAGTCAAGAGTTAACACACTTTTTTCTATTGTATACCAACTCCTAGACTGTACACATGACCCAAACCAGGTGGAGGACTGTTGACAGGCAGAGTGCCGTGTTCCTGTAGTCACAGAGTAGGTGGTTTTGTGGGGAAGGTGCAAAGGGGGAGGTTTTTTGTTTTGTCAGTGAGTGGGAGAGGTAGTGAAGTTGTAAAGAACATAGGGAGCGTAGGGTGCGAGGGGAGAGAATACAGGGTTTGCAGCACTGTAATTTAGACCAAGGCAGAGATCTCAGCACGTTATTTAATCGGGGCTGTGTATTGTGCAATACTTAAAACAAATAGATGGAAACGAGTTGTTCTTCTATTAATATGGCATAATCCTCAGGAACAGTGCTGAAGTGTTTTTGCAAGGTACAATTACAGCAGAGTCATATCAACTGCTAGGTTAATTTCTCCGTACAGAACTGCATGTTTTTCTCCCTTCAGCCAGCCATTCATTTGTCCGCCTCCAGCTTGTAGCACCAGGCGTGAACAGGCGGCTCCAAAGCGCTCGTTAGATGACTCTGTAAAGAGTGAGCTCCTACGGCAGAAGCATTACCCTGGAGCCCCAAAATAGAAACCCCTGCCTGCTTCAGAATCCTGTGTCATCAGACGTGACAAACCCAAAATGCACTAAATCTGTTGTAGATGTTTAGACTCATCCTTGCCTTAGGTTTAAACAAAAGCGTTCTTTTTTAACAGGATACATTTTAACGCTTTAGCTGGAGTATTAAAGAAAGAGTTTGAATCGTAGGTTCAAAGTAAAATTGATCCGGAAAGTCTGGATTTGGAGAATTGTTTCAGGATTGTTGTCACAGCAATATGAATTTACCTTTCAGAGACATATCGTGGTTTATAGTTGCATGCTGATATCTTTTTCTGTTATTTTGTGGAGATGTCTTCAGAGAAAAGAAAATTTTGTATTCCTCAGCCAGGTGACAGGTCTTACTCATCCTTGTACCATATCATTTATCCAAGAAGTTCAAAGCACGCAAAGCTGGGAGGTTTCAGGTGTATTCCTGTAAGATAAGACATATTTCAATGTCACTATCACAGAAAATTGAGGCACAAAGAAGAGTTATGAATGATGTGAGGTCTCAGGGAGTTAGTGGCAGAGCCAGCAGCAGAATGAAGGTGACCTGACTTCTACTACTACGATCCAACACTCAGCTAATAGTGTCTCTGTTGAGAGAGTCTGCAGTTGCAGGCTGATATAATTTGCCATATGATTTTAGCAAAGCTTGCCCCCCCTCCCCAGCTCATTTGCAGAAGGTTTTTGAAACGCTGGCTTAGCAGCAGCTCCTGGCTTGGCAGAGGAGGGAAATGTGGGACGAGGTCTCCAGCCAAAGGCTGTTGCTGCAGCAAGTTCCAGCTGCCCAGCGCGGAGCCGCGGAGTTGCCTCCCTGTCAGGCAGCGGCTGCTCTATTCATTCTGCAAACAGCCTCTTTCCTTTCCAAGCCAGCCCCAGGGACACGAGGGAATGGCAGAGTTTATTATAAACTGAGTAAAGGAACAGACTATTGCTGGAGGAGATCCAGGGTTATAAAAGATTGTAGCGGGGGGCGGGGGGGGGAGGAGGAGGGAAAAGGACATAATTCGTGTTTGTATGTGAGGGTGTGCGTCCTGGTGGCTTCAACGAGGCATTCCCCAAACCCTCAAGACCTTTGCTGGTTTTGGTGCGATTTTCTGCAGTGCATAGTGTACTGTGTCAAACCCCACTTAGTTTTTATTGTATCAATCATTCTCTTTATGCAGCAACACGGATCGGAGAACGCTTTCAGGTCCTGTTCTGAATGAGCTCCGCTCTCTGCCAGCTCAGCCTAGTTACTGCTGTAACTTAGTCTGGGGGATGGGAGAAAAAGGTTGCTGCTACTTTAAATATAATGCATTAAGAGGATGCTGGAAAAAGGCCTGCATGCTGTAATACCCAGCCATCTAGTTGGAAAAGGAGCCAGATGTAATACAAAAGAAGAAACACAGCCTCTTATGGATGCAGCACTAATTCATAAATCAGGTGAATCAGCTTAGGCAACTGCTGTGTTTTTATGCCTCTGCTGCATGGAGAACTGCATGTTGGATGCTTTTATTTGAAGTAATGGAACCAGATAATCCTTTGGACCAGGACAACTCCAATGGTAAGAAGTCGAAAACATAGAAAAGAGAGGAAAAAAAAAAAGGATAGTGAAAGAGTGTGTGAGTTGCACATCCTGCTAAAGGCGCAGGGTCAGGCATGTGTTTTTACTGTCTTCTGCATGGATAAGTAGAAATGACTGTGGTAATGTGCTTCACATTATCTTAGAAATCACCCTGTTTACAGGGTTTAGAGATAAACATGTAGTAGACTGATAGATACAGTGGATTGCAAGGATCAGTGATCAGGCAGAATTAACCTGTCTCCTGGACAGTTTGCAGAGGGGAGAGGAACCTGTGCATTCTACATGATTCAGTTTGGGGGTCTTTTTTGCCAGTGAGAAAAGAATGTAACTTTATGCCGTATGTGCTGTCAAACGTAGCATTTGGAAGCAGTTTCTTTATCTGCAGAAAGCTTTCCTACAGGCAGTTGCATGAGTAATTTACTTAGAAGGATATATTTAGCTAGGGACCACATAAATTCACCCTGGAATTAAAGTCCATGGTTAAAACTGCAGCTATTCCCTGGATTTATAGCATTCCACGTGCTGATGTTCGGGTATCTAGTCTGTTGGAAGGCATACAAAAAGCATTAATTGCGTTAAAAAGTTGTTTGCAATTGCAAGTCTTATTTCTCTATTAGTAGAGTGGGTTGGCTGCATTGAGGGCAACAAATTGTTTACATTTTTGAAAACAATGTAAGATGGTGATTTTTAGAATAAATTGAATCTTGGCTCTTTAATATGTATTTGGTACTATTCTGGATACAGTTTGAAATCTGCAAAGTATTCCATATCCTACATATATATTGTTCAAGAACTACTTATGTATTTCCACAGCATATTCTCTGCTGATAACCTAGACCTTCAAGTACCACATAACTGCAGTGCTAATATCACAGCAGACCTAAAACTGTGTGGAAGGAATGTGGTTAAGGGAATGAAGTAACATTTAAACTATGTGAACAGTTGACTGGGCAGATATAAGTGGGCAGCACTGCTTTACTTTGGGCTCTGTGCCACGCTGAAGTTGAATTGTATAAAATAATCAAGGACAGATTTCAGTGTTGTTTCAAATGATAATTTTTACATTAAAAGATCAAGAGGGGAGAATCACACTTTTTATCTCAGTTTTCTGTTCTCTTTCACATGTAGTTGTATTAATTTCTCTGTAGAAAAACAGCATCTACCTCTCATGTCTTACACCTCCTCTTAGACCACTAGGACATAGAATTAAATCTTGTTTTCTTCTTTACAGCAGGAAGCTTTAGGATTAGCAGAGAAGTGCATGCATATTTTGGGCTGAAGTTAACAAACAAATAAGCAGGTATTCTTGCCTGTCCCGACATCAGAATCTGGGCTTTAGGGGTCATAGAGAGAATGTCTTGATTCTGTGGGGAATATAAGTTTACCTTTGGTTTCTCAAATATGTTAAAGCGGCTCACTAAATTTAGAATGCATGTTTTAAGATACACAGGTTTCTCATTCTTTTCCTTATAGACACATAAATTATATTCTGTCACATTGTGTAGAAATTTGTTTTCCTACAAAATATTTGAATAAGTAGGCAGAAACTGGAAGTGTTTGTAAACCGGGAAATAAGAGACAAATAAGCACCCATGGTACCAAGTATCCTAGAAGAACCTTCACTGCTTCCCCTTCCTAACTATGTAAATCCCCATCTTCTTTTTATAGTTCTTTTAATTACTTTGGTTTAAACTATCCCATTGTGAAACAAATGGGTTGAGAAGGTCAGTTGCTTAAGTGTTACGCTGCTGGAGCTGAAGGAGCAATACCCAGGACTGAGGGATTAGTCTACTTTTATGATATACCATGCCTTATTTTGCATGCATTCAGTGAATAGAAAGTTCCCAAAAATATTCTGGCAGAGTGCTGTTACGAAAGATTTTCTCCTTTGAGAATGTGTTCTTGTAGTTGTCATTCTTGAAGCAGCCCCTTTGTCCCTTTTATTGTCAAACAGCTGGTGAAGTGCTCTGAACGCACTGATAACTCTTGTGCTTATCTTACTGTACTGCTCATGTGACAAATATTGATGCCTTGGGAAGTGACCATAACTTGAAACTTCTGTGCTTACTGTAGAAGTGCCTTTTTTACATTCAGGAATGTTCAATCAAATTCCTTTTCCTGCCAGCAGAGTGAAAAGTGTTATTTAATTTTTCACCTACCTGATAGTCGACATTGGTTAACCATCTACCTTAAAATTCAGCGTCAGTTCGTTCTTAGTTGCTTATTGCCAGCCCAATCAATAGATCACTAATGACAGTAAAAGCTGTTCTGAAGAATATGTAGCAATAATATACTTTAAAGTTGCTCTTTTTGCCTCCTGCAGCCCTTTCATTTGCTTACGGAGCTGTATGAAATCAGGTAGAAGGACGTTAGTGGAATATTCAGGACTGAGAAGCCGTGTGTCTCATTTCTCAGCACAGGTTTTTTCCCTAACTGAATTAGGTTGCCAGCTTTTCATGGAGATGCCTCATAGATTTATTATTGCTTGTAACTGGAACAGAGAAGGGGCCACTCATTTATTTGGGGGCCTGAATTGAGATTTAAGCTGTGTTAGTTGCCTTGACGTAATAGACCCTGGAATAAAATCATAACCTGTGGGTGAAATGGTTATTGGATTTTTTCTCTCTGATCCTTCACTGAGCTGTAGGGATTGTGCTGCTCGGAACACAGGCTTGGGAGGTTGATAGCCATTTTGATGTTTGTCAAAATAGACGGAAGTTCTGTAACTTCTCTCCAAGTGTACCCAGGATAAAGGCTTACATAAAGGTACAGGTTCTTGTAAGGATTTTAAACATCATTAAAGCACCCCCTTACACCCTCCCCACCCCCAATATTTTCTTTCCATTCTCTGAAATGCAGGAATATAAAGAAAGGTTATTGTCATTTTTTGATGGGTCACAGTGCTGACTTTTTGATGTGTTCTTTTTAATGTACTGGCATGGTTTTACTTGATTCTTTTCACAAAGAAAAATTTCTTGGAAGAAAAGTGCTGAAGAATGTGCTGATTCTAAAACCATAACCCTAAATTAGCCATTTCAGAGGGATGACATATCAGAGCTACAGATTTCTTTTGTGCTGTATCCACTTGCAGCTACAAGAATAAAAGACAACTCAGCAGCTTTTTACAAGCCAGTGAAGATTTATTAGATGTTGTATTTGTGTACAAACTCTTGAATACAAAATATCTATGACTTTTGCATTCATTGTGTCTTCTAATTGGTTAGATCACAGTTTATATAGCTCTAGTGAACGCTGGTACCAACTCTGAGTTTATTCTCGTGTGTCCTGATGGTATTTCTTTATGAATTAGTTGTTAATCTTTTAAGGGCACAGTATTTTTAGTGGCCTTTTGAACAACCTTGTAGACCAAATCCCAAGTGCTCATTTTAGTGGAATCGTATTCCCTACACAGTAAGTGTGAATCACAGATGCAGATTCTGTACCACAAAGAAATGAAATTAAACCATTGTGCTTTAATAACGCAATAATTATGGCGTATTTTTTCAGTCTCTGACACACACATTCAACCAGGCAAATTACATGGACGCCAGCCAGGCTTGAACTTTGTCTGCTGTTGGTAATTTAGATTCTTCAAGCAATGTTCTAGGGCAGTAATGAAATCCCAGCCTCGGTGACACCTTGTTGTGCATTAAAAATCGCTCTTAGAGAGGAAAACAGAAGCAAGGACTGGAAAAACAGAATTTTTTGTAGATGATATATGAAGTTTCTTAGTAGAGTTGTGTGGGAAACCAAGGCCAACAAATTATGGCTGCTGCAGGTGAAGACGGAGGTGTTTTATTCAGAGAGATAGGGTAGATCTGCCTTAGAACAGGAAAAGGCCATGAATGTTTCTAGCGAGCTGGATTTGGCAGATGATGTAGTTTGGGGCACCTCATCCAGAATCTCAGCAGACAGATCCGAGGGCTCATCAGCTTTCCAGGCTCTTTACTTTCCGGGATTTGAAATTTATTTTCACTGTGTGGACAATATATATGTATTCTTAACCTTATATGATCTTCTTTTAAAGATGATCTGATGAACTTAGAGAGAACAATGATTAGATTAAAAATAAGATGAAAAATAGTGAAATCTTTTGAAGCATCTTTGAAATTTCCACAGAAAAGGCTGTGAATCAGGAATTCCTCATGCAAGAGGAAATTCTGTGGCATTTTAGGCATCTAGTAATGAGAAAAAGAAAGAAAATAGGATGGCAACGCTAATTTTCAGTGCAGTACTCTGAAGCCCCTGCCTTCTAAATAGAGGTAGTACTGAAGATGCCATGCAGTTATGTTTTGAAAAGTTAACTCCCCCTCATCTACCAACAACTGAGAGTTTAAAGTATAAGTTATTTACGTTTTACCATTCTAATTAAGTTAATTTGTTCTGGAGCAAATGAGTCACTGTATCGGGGTTGTTTTGGTAGGCTTGCACAAATTGCAGAGAGTTTCCTCGGATCTTTGAAAGGCAGAGTACTGATCTTTTTCCTTGTGTGAGAGGAAAGGAGTTTGGCCTGGGAGCAGCCATCTTGCAAAAAACTGTACAAAACCAGAGGTGAACTTTGGCATTTCTTATCTGTGGTACTGTCCTGCCCTACTGAGTCTCAACACTTGGTTTATATAGAGAGTGAATGTTGGAAAGTAATGAGTTTTGGTGGTAGCGGTTTTTAAAAGGTAATTTCCCATTATTGTCCACAGGACTGAAGTAAAATAGTAATGAGTAGGTTGGCAATTAAACATATTAAACTATCATTAGGTGATTAAACAGTGCTGTGCTGTGGCCTGTGACATAGATCCTTAAAAAATTATTTGTTACTTCTCTGCTTACTGCAGCCAACATTTACGTTGATTGCAAAGAACTCTTTGAGTTAAATACATTAAAGAAACAAAACGTGTATTATTACTAGAAGTATTTGTCCTAGACATCTGTGACTAGCCAGATGATTTAACAAAGTGTGTTATTTCATGATATTCTGTTAGAAAAGTGAGGTCTCTCTTTTGAGCAGTTTTTAAAAATCATACTTTTTCTTAGTGAAGGTCAGTTTTCAAGGCTGAGCCAGCAGAGGACTATAGAGCATTGAGACAGTTATGCGCCTTTCTTTTCTTCTTTGTAATAGTTCCTACAGCATGTCTGTCTTATGGCTTCAGACAAAAGAGAGGGAAAGAAACATGTGCTTGATGGTTGGAAAAATCGAAAAAGACAAACGGCAGTGTAATACCTAGAGAAGATAAATGCAGACTGAATTCCTGATGAATTGTGCATAAAAGTGGTAGGAATATTTTGTGTGGCAACCCTTTTCTTTATATTTTTCTGTAGTTTTCTTCATTTTACCTACACTGTATGCAGGTACTAACTATAATTTGTAGGAAAGATGTATTGTACTGAAAGGTAAGTGTGAAGCAGCTAATAAATTTTTCTGGGAAAGAAGTTCTAAATCTTGGTGGGCAATAACAAAGTGAGGCATCTGCACATAAGAAATATTGGTGACAAAATCAAATGAAATATCCTACCTGAGGGCAGTATTTGTTGGTGAACATCTGAAGTAGTGACAGATTCGCTCTCCAAGTTCCATTAGGCCACTGTTTCACATCATTTCCTGAGGTTCCTACAAGTTATATGATCAGTATTGGACTTGCTCCAAAGAAATGATCCTGGTAGGTGTAGTGAGCATTGTTGGAAAAGGATCATAAATAATCTGAACTGTCAGTGACCATGTGGCAAGTAGAGCAAGCGTCTCAGAGTTTAGGGTAGGTGGGCAGCTGTTAACGGAGTTTCTCTGTTGTCACCAAAACTTTTTGGCAACAAAGAGAAAGATTTAAAAAGAGATACAAGTATTATCTTGTAACTTCACTACAGTTTACACTAAGCAGTGAAACAGAAAGATCCAATATAGCTTTAATAAATTGTCCAGCAGTATCCAAACAGCAGAATGCTCCAGGGGAATACGAGACCAAGGATTAAGAAGATTACTATGTAATGATTTGTAGAATGCATTCTACAGTTTCCAAGTTTGTAGTTGAATTATGAACAACCGTTGCACGCAGTCTCTTCCTTTCTCTCCCTGCTGACATCTGTAGAAGAGGGAAGAGCCAATCGATAACCAGCACCCCACCAGATCATGAGCATGCAATGAGGGAGAACCATCTCTCTGAAATCGTGGAGGAACATTAGATGAATAGACCATCCATCCTCGGAGGTACTTGCAACAGTCAGGGTAGCGTCTTCATTCTTTGGTAAGAAAAGGGTCCTTTCATAGTCAAGCATGTTCAAGGCTTCTTTTCTTTTGCTTCTAAAAGAGCAACTTCAAAGCAGAGCATTGTGGGGAAACCTCCCACTTCTGTCTCTAAAATACAGCACTGCTACAAGTCTCTCTCAGAACTTTCTCCAGCAGCAGCCTGCTATTGGAGAGGTGAATCCAGTATCATTAAATGGAAGGGAAGAGTGTACTCTGTTAATCTGTTCTTTCTTCGGTGGTTACTGAAATCTGTCCAGTCAGAACCTGGTATCTAAAAGTGGTCGTTAATATTAGTGAGGTGTGTCAACAAGTTCTGGTAGTAGATAACAGAAACTGGAGAGTCACAGAAGAAATTGTCAGTCCTTACTGAGGGCCAAGACCCACATTTTGACAAAGGGTGAGCCAAGTGGATTTTTCTGAGACCTTTAATCACGGGTTATTGTTATCACGTACATGTAACTACCAAGATGTTGGCCAGCAGCCTCCTCTTCTGGTGATGCCCAGAAAGATTGACAACCGCTGGTGCTTCACATCTGTGTCTAACAAACACTGTACACGAGGGATATAACGAATAAATAGCTGCTTACCTTTAGCCACTTCACTATAGTATTCTTTATTATGGCTGATTAGGATGTTTGCCAAGGAGGTTTCTCAGTGCATACATGTGGTTACCGTGTCAGTTAGAGCATTATGGTAATAAATAGATGTGCTTCCCCTCAGAGCATCTCCAAGGAATCAGCACACGTAAAAGATTTAATTGCAAAGCATTGCTGCTGCTGCTGCTTTGGGCTCGGAGGCCCACCAGCTGCCTTGCTGCGTGAGTCAGTAGTCAGTGATTTTGGCTGCTATAGAGCTTAATGCACTGATCAGAAAATGTCTGCCAAAATGAAGTTTCAAGAAATGTTTGTTTTCTTACTAGATCTAGATATGCTTCTAGTTTTGTTTTACACCTTCAAATACTTCTCTAGATGTGGTTGGGAAGTTGGTAGGCAGCCGTGGCAGATGTAATAACAGAAGCCCTTGTTCTTTGTCCCGGAGCTGTATGTGTGGGTTTGTTTGCTTAACCATTGGGTGGGCACGGCATGGCTTGTGTCACAAATCAGTGCCTCTGCATCTAGGTCCTGCTGTTAATCCAAGCGGGAGAAATCCTGATGAAAGTGGGAAAATAAGGTGCTAATAGAGTCTTCTTATTTGTTTCAAAATAAAGGGAAAAAAAAAGACTTAAAACAATAATAGTAAAGGTTAGACCAGAGTTCATGATATTTTATTGTCTCTGCAACTGGTCTTCTATTTTGCAGAAGTGCTATTAGAGCATTACTCATGGCAGAGAGAATATCCCTGAAGAGTTTTTCACAGTCCATGTGTCAGACAGGAATGCAAAGGATCAATTTACAGCCACAGACAAAGATCTGAAAGTGTCCAGGGGGACCTGGGAGAATGCTTCTCACCCCAAATAGTTTTACTGATTTAACTGATTCCACTTGTCTGACTGCAGCGTGTTTTCAGCTCACCCGGAGTTCATTCCTGAGTGGCAGCATTACAAACATCGGATGTAGGCTGCAGCGAGAGCTGGTACAGGAACGTTAAACACAGTGTGACCTCCTTGTAGTCTTTTCTGTTGTAAAACTAAAGAGAATTTCAGTATGTTTTGGAAAGCTCGCGGGTGCAGTACTGTATTCCAGGGAGAAACCTGCTGGTGCTGTGGAACTCGGTTTCCCTGAGTACCTTGCTTTGTGTAGCAGATCCTCCTTTAGGATGCAGTCACAGCTCTCAGAAAAAGCCAGGCGTCGGGTCAAGGAGTCGTATTTTAAAGTTCTCTCTGGATGAGTTGCTGGCAGTGGGCTATGAGCAAAGCACAGCGGTTGGCAATAGTTCACTGGTTCTGGTTGCCCTGCTTTTGGGTAATGGTTGTGCTTCACCTAAAAGTTAGTAGTTGTTAATTCATTTGCTTCTTAGATGTATTTGGTTTATGGTCATTTAAAGTTTCCTGGTAAACTTTAGAAAAAAACAGAGGATGTATTAATCTGTTTAGGAGAGACAGTTTTGAAATTAACCTTTCTTCTTTTCATATCATTTGCAACAGGATCTGTAAAGTTAGGCCTTAATCTTAGAAATATTTGTGTGTGTATTCAGCAAGAGATGGCATGAGGAGTTTCCCTGAGTTATCTGGGCGTTTTTTGTCTGGAAGAGCACACAAGCAGTTCATCACTTTTTTGAATCTTAACAAATGTTTGTTGTTTTTAAGACTGAAGAAAAACAAGCAAAGATTGAATTCTTGTTGTGACTTCTAACCCAAGATGAAGTTGAGCACACAAATTAAAGATAGGGAAAATGTAATCAGCATTTCGGATTTAGGGAAAAAAAGCAGGTGCATTCAGCTTGAAACCAATGCTGCGTACACTGGGGGCTGCTGCTCTGGCTGCGGTGCCTCTCACTAGGAGAGAGGCGTGTTTTATTTTCCCTGCTTATTCATTTTCTGAGTCATTCATCTTGTGCTATAGCTATTGAAAACTGTAACAGAGTCTGGGAAGCGCTTGGCTTTTGAGTGCTGCCTCCTGATTGGACTGGGGAATGCTGCTGTTCGGGAATAATGTGTGAATACCATCTGCTCCGAGGAGCTGGGAGTCTCCCTGAATTTTGCTCGGAGAGGCACCTTTAGCCAGGACTACAGGCAAGGGGAGCGAGCTTGCTTCTCTTTCTTATCCAAACTTTTAGTTGTCGCTGGATTTCCTTTCTGTTTCCCTGTTGAACTTTTTTGTGCTTTGCTCGAGGGCTGAAGTGCTCCTCCTGTGGGTCTTGGGCTTGTTTTTCCTTTATTTTTTTTTCTGCATGGGATTTCTTCTGGGGTCCAGCATGCACACCAAATGGGGAAATAAATCAGCAAGTTTTGCAGCTGTTTATTGCAGCACAACAGTTAACATGGAATGTCTGAGTTGCTTTGAGAAACTACTTCCAAAAATTTGACCTGCTCATAAAAAGGTAAGCAGTTAAGGAGTTCTGAATTGCAGGGACTGACTTTTTACTTGCACAGAGGTTTTGTTTCATTGGGAATAACATGTCTCATTTGAAATGTACAGTTGCCTTGTAGCAATGCCTGAGATCAAAGACTGTTTTGTCTCAGGATTTCTTTAATGAGCCTGAAGAAATGAGCAGAGTTGGAACAATGATTGTCTTTTGCTCTTTTGTGTAGAAATTGTCTTAATACAAACTTTCTGCAGTGCAAGTGTAATTGTAATTCAAGACAGCTTATATTTTTCAGTTTGCATCTTTATGAAGAGAACTCTCTCAACTCTTGTTTTCCTGATTATGGGATCTCTTTTTCAGACTGTTATCTCAGATGAAACACAGCTATTTTTCAGCAGTCCGGATTTGCAGTCAAATGGTGCATTCCACTTCAAGAAGACAAGATGTAGTCTGTGAGCCCATTAAATCCTGCTCACTAATGACCTGCTGGTGTAGACTCAGTCACTAGAGAGAAAACCGTAGCCATTCGTTTAACCTCAGAACAACAGGCCTGACACTGCCACGATTGATAGCCACCACTCTTGCCCATTGCCTTTAGCACATACTTAACTTTTTGATGGTACTGTTTTAAAACATAGTTATAATTTATTTTTTTTTCCTGAAGGTTACATTTCAATCAGACACTTTTATCTACAGGAGGGAAAGTCAGCTGAGGCAGGACAGGAACTATTGATGTTTTACAAAACCTTAGCCTTTCTTCCACTGAGTCAGATTATTCAATTTACTGTTGTCTGTTCCAAGGAGAAATCTGCAAAGCATATTCCTAAGACTTTGTTTGCTGAAGGCTTCACTGCAATTAACTTTTGATGTATTTGTTTCTAAGCTTTCTCTTCTGTGTTGGTATGTTAATTGTAACTGTATAGTATGTGTGTAAGTTGCGTGTACTTATATGTATTCTAAGAGAAGTGTTTAGTACTTGTAAATAAGGGAACAGTGGATTTATGTAACTGATACTTCATCTAACCTAAACTCTTCATATTGAATCAATTCTAAATAAAGAAGAAAAGGTCTTAAATCTAGTACGCTTTCTTACACTCAGGCCTTTTGAGCTAATGTTCTAGTAATACAGAAAAGAGCTGTTGCTGTCTGCAGTTTCACTGAAAATAAAAAAAAGGAAAAGATTAACAATTAGGCATCCTTTCACTTAGTCATTTCTATGGCAAAATGCCAGATCATCAAAAGCGACTCTTTTAATGAGAAAAAAACTTTGCTGAAGCCTGAATCAGGATAATTGTTGCAAGCCAAAGAAGGAACGCCTGAATCACACAGAGGTGCAACCCCAGTACAGTCCATTGGCTGGCGGGCACTCTACTTGCCTGGAATATGGGATGTGTGGATTAAGGTCTCGCTGTGCCTGATGCAAGCCAAGTGTGTGTCTCTCATTTTATGTATGTTATAAAACCTTGACGGGTCATGCATGTACCAGTACAAATGGGGTTTTCCAGTAATCATCACTTTTCTGGGGCTAGAAAAACTATTTCTCATTCACTGCTGCTGCTAAGAATAATAAATGCTCACTTCGGTCTTTTTCGGTGGAATTATATTGTCAATCGTAGATTTCCCAGGTGCCCTTTTTTAATCTGTCATTGGGCCAGACCTGATGATTATTATGAAGTAGCATGAGGAATGAAAATCCGACCTTTGAACTCCAGAGGTGAAGATCACTTCCGGACGTAGCAGAAGGTTTTTTGACCGTTGGCAGTAGTGACTGAGCATCAGCAATAACTGACAGTATATGGGACAGTGGAATCGGAGCTTTTAAACTCAGTGGTATGTACATGTATACACTCAAACATCAGCTGTTTGTAAAGTGCGTTTTATTTTTTGCTCAGAGCGGACAGGATTTTTGTACTTTCCCTTCATCAAACACAGGAGTTATTGGGTTCAGTGGTCTAACTGTGACATATGTCTTTGCATGGGTAGAGTTTATTTTTTAGGGACTTGACACAACCCTTCTGTAGTGGGTTACTGCTAGATCCCTCAACAAAGCTCTCCACAACTTAGTAGTGCTTAGTATTTCCTTTTAATAGGATCCTGTGTGGCTGCAAAGCACTTTTTGTTTGCCTGGCTCTTGCTAATATGTAGCACGATCATCAATGGTGCAATGTTTTTCACTCTCTAACCCAGATACCTTCATGCTAGCTCAAATCTGTTGCAATTATCTTGTTCTTATAAAGGGCAGCTGAATTAGAAGTGACTTGCCCGGAGTCAGGCACAGGAAGCTTTTATCATTGTATTGTAGTTGTAATGGATCTTCTACGTTCCTGGTTAGCTCTTCAGCCACTCCTCTTCCTCCATGGTCTTCCTCCTTCCCCATTTCCCTTTCTTCACTCTTCTCTTCTTCACTCCCTGTCCCTGGAGGACATTTGGCATTTTGCTGAGAGCATTATCCACCTGATACGTCTATGAGAGTTTGGAAAATTACAGCACTGTTTCTTTTCAGCAGACCAGAGTATTTATTTCCTTGAAGATGAAGAATTATCATTTTTCTGTAGGAAGGAGTTCTTTCTTGCTAAAGTTGTGACTGATACTATTGTGCATTTACAGCTTAATTTCAAGAATCCAAATAGATTTCTTTTCTCCTCCACCTCCTCTCTTGCCTGACTTAGTTGCCAGACTTTCACTGGAAGTTCAGTCTCACTTAATTCATGAAGAATGTGGCTCCCTCTGCCATACTTGGTGCCTGGAGTCTAAATCAGTACATTTTTAGTGAGCTTCAGCTTAAGGCAAATCTGACCTACCTAGAATATAGGTCTCCAGATTGCAGATGTGAGCCAGTGATGAGGCACTACCATTAACATTAAAGTACTTTGCATGTATCTGCACTAGCTAGTTCTATTGCCTTTTATATAATCTAACATTCCTTTGCCAAGGAGTAAGATGTAATAGGAACTATTTTTGTGTTCTTGGGAGCATGTTTGCTGGCTCTGAGCTCCTCTGAATAGATGCCGCCTCCTGCAATGATGTCATCGCTTCTGGTGTTTGCCAGTAGACTATGAAAATGTTAAAAATCAAGATAATATCAAGATAAGACAAAAAATCAAGATAAAAAAATGGCTTGCCTCCATTTAGGTCAGATGAAGCATAGAAGCCAGTGTTTTAAACAGAAGAGAACATTAATGGAAAGGGAAGGACTTCAGAGAAACTGGGACAGTCTAGTGGCCAGGACAGTAGACCAGAGAATTCTTGGTTTCTGTTTCAGACTATGTGAAACCATTTTGCAGAGCAGCTGTGGAAGTGAAAATCAGCAAAAGTAGGTTTGACTTTTAATTTCCTCATGGAAATTCCTCCTTTCTCTCAAGGTATTTAAGCCCACATCTGCTCCTTTCTCCCAGGAGACTGTGCTGTGGGGTGGGTTGTCTTTAGTTCCCCTGATCCAGGGTCCCCAACTTCTTCTGCTGTGAACAGAATGTGGTGACTGGAACTTGGACTCTGTCCTTCAGTCTTGGGAATTTAGTCTTGAAAAAATGTAGCCAGAGCTGTATGACAATTATGTGAAGGGCTTTTGAATGATCAAAATCAGATTTTCTACAGAATAAATTCAAAGAAAATTCAGCTAATTTCATCTTTCTATGTCTTTTTCCTCCCAACCTGTCTTTTTAGATAGTATTTCTTTGCAAAATTACAATGTCTTACTCATTGACTTTTATAGTGTATAAAGCAACACTATTCCTACTACCAGGGACAAAAAATAAAACATCTTTTCTACTGCTAAAAGAATATCAGACAATGGTGATATTTCTTTGAATTCATTAGTTTAGCATTTAATTCCTTAGATTTAATGCTTTTAAAAGAGTTAACCGCGACATTTAAATCACACTTGGTCAAAACTTGAGTGTCTTAAGTCAGTTTTTCTTGGTAGTTTGCAGAAGTATCCATTGTACTTCAGGCGGAAAACGGATTGCAAACCTGTTCTATTCCAATTCTGTGCTACCTGCTGGCCTCTGTACCTGCCTAGTGGTGCCTCGTCCTACCTCATCCTACCTCGTCCTACCTGCCTCGTCCCTGTGAGACAAGGAGGCTGCTGTATGAATTCCAAACGCCGGGTGGGTGTTGTGCCAAAAGTAACTGTAGAAGAATAACCACAAAACTCCATCAGTGATCCTTTCAGCCCTGAGCTGAAGATTTACACCTCCTTTAGAAGGATTAGTTGAGGCTTCAGGACTCTTCTTCCTGGGGTTCTCATTACTGGGGACTGTCACTTGGCAACCTGCTGTGACGAGTTTGTGTCATCTGCCTCCAGCAGGCTGAGGGGGAGGCTGGAAGAGCCATGGGGACTTCCATAGAGGCTGTAGGTTAGCCCTAAAGTGCACGCTAGAATATAGAGCTGTTACATTTTAAAAGTCTTGTTTAAGGATGAGATTCCTTAATATTTCAAATAATAAATATTTGTAGATATTATGTGTATAATATACACTATATCAGACACATAACCTATATAACAAATCTAAAAGGGACGGCATGCCATAGTATTTAAAAACGTATATTTCCAGTCTTTCTTGCTGAAGTCCCATACAGCGTCCTTAGCTTCTGATCCTGACCTCAGCAGCTTCAAGGCAGGACAAGAACCTCCCTTGTTTTGAGTTTGTAATTTGTAATTAAGTAGCACAAAATTGAAGGCAAAGAGTATTGTCAGTTGAAATGAGTCTTGTACTTAACTTCATTGGGCGCTGACATGGAGAATCTTAGAGAAGTAAGATTAAATGGTTTATGGACAGTGTAGAAGAACTGAATCTCTGGAATAAAGTCAACGTTTGAAAACAGGTGTCTTGAGAAAGACAAGTGTTTGAAGAGGGTAATGTTTTATATGTATGTAATACCTTTCCCTGAAAAAAGAGGATGTGGTTTAGATTAGGAGAGTATGTTTTTCAAACTGCAGGATGTGAAATGGCTGCTGGGTATGTCTGTAGTTTATAGATTTTCACAGAAGAATTCCCTGATAGTATTAATTGGAGAAATGGTGATAATTATTAATAGGATTAAAAAGAAATGGAGAACACTGATAATATATGCAAGCCTGTGCTTTTAATACAGTTTGTGTGGGTGAATTCAGGGGGGGAGTAAGAGAGAACAAGTCTATTCTTAAAAAAGAAATTCTTACAGAAAGATTCATATCTTAGTACGTATGGTTTCCTCAATTTTCTTATAATTTTATCCACATGGTTTTATCTCTAAAAGCAAAGCACACCCCCCCACTCCACCTCCTACCCCCAGTCAGAAGAACTGCCGGTATCAGGAGATGATGCTAACTTTCCTTTTGAGAGCACTAAGTAACGTTGTAGCTGGGGAAAATGTGGAATAAGAGGATGTTCCAACAGCCCGGTTTTCAGGGTTTATCTTGGTTTCTTGTGGGCCTGTTGCGATTGCTGTCGGACTTCCTGATCTCGGGCATTTGGTGCATCTAAAAGCGAAATGGAGATTTTGCTTAAGCCCCCCCCCCCAGCATTTTGTGGAGAGCTGGTCAGATTCCTGTCCGTTGTGTCGGCTCTCCTTCACACCCCGCTTCTGTCTGCGGTGGAGTAGAACTGATTTTGTGGTAGGGCAAGCGGGAGGAGAATCGAGGCCTCTGTGTTCTTTATTTCATTGCGGTCCCATCTGCCCAGTAACTGCTCCAAGGTGTTGACCTCAAATATAACAATAAGGATAAATAAACTCATAGAACACTAGTGATCAAAACTGTCTCTATGAAATACCGCTCCTCAGTTGCAAGGACCGAGGGATCACCCGAAGCTCATTAGAAAAGGTGGGCGATTTCAGCTCCTCCCTTTGCTGTTGCTTCATTGCCGCTGGGGAACAGTCAGATGGGAATGGCTCTTGCACACACGTGTAAATGCTGATGCCTGTCCCAGCGGTTACACCTCTGAGGAACCATCGTACAGCTGGTTTGTGTGAGGTTTTGGGGTTTTGTTCTCTTCTCTCCTTGTGTTCGAAATACAAAAGGCAAAGAGTGGAGGAGGAATAAAGGAGCGCTGAGCTTTACTCAGTATTCAATCCTGAGCGTAACTGTCTTATAAATCGTCCACCTGGACAGTACTTTAAAAAAGGCACTCTGTGTTGTTCAGGAAGAGCCATGTAGAGTCACCGGGCTTAGAAGTAGTTGTAAATCTGCAGGATTTAAGTGTTTAAATTCTGGTGTGTATGTACTGCGTATTTGGGAAATAAGCCAGTTAAGCTCAATGGATTTACTTTTGGTTTTCATTTGACTTTAATCTTACCTCTTGGACCTGCACCCTTCCCTCTTCTTGTGTGTGTTCAGTGCAGGTACTGAATCATTTGCCATAACAGGTTTTGAAATCCTTGCTTTGTGTGCATTTCCTTAACCTCCTCTTGGGTAACAGGAGTCATGATCTTGACAAGAATTAATTACTGTGTTGACTGACCCTTGACACTGATTAAACAGCTGAACACAACACTGTCTAGAAAAACAAAATTTGTCAAACTCATACCAATGTCTACAAAGTGCATTGTTAGTCGGGGTTTTTATGTGCAGTACTATCTGTATTGTCTTAAAACCTGGAACATTCTTTCTCTGATGAAGGGAACCAATGTCCCATCAACTGCCTGGAAAGGTGTCACCGTTTCATGTAGAATTACAAGAAAGGCATCTGAGTCTCTTTAATTTACTCTCCAGGATGACCGGGAGAGGGGTCACTAACAAGGGGAAGCAGAATTGTTTTGTCCTCTATGAAGTAGATATTCATAGAAATTAAGTTCCTTGGTGAGACAGCAATTTATGCTTTTCTCTAGTAGTTTTTTTTCTTATGGTGCTGTTTAACTAAATTAAGAAATTATCTCAGCTAATAATGTGCTCTGATTTCTTCAAAGGGAAAGAGTTTATGCACAAAGTCTTGTCATGTTCGTGGAAGTGCAGCACATGATTTTACTTGACATATTTCAGGGTGAAGACCTTACGTGTTGTAAACTTGCCAATGTTATAGAAATTTGTAAGTTATCAAATTCCATACTCTCTACAGCATAAATGTTTTTGAAAATATTGATGCTTTGTTAGTAAATAATTGCGGTTCAGTCTTAGTGCTCGGTATCGTGTTCCTTACAAATGGATCCCACATCAAGAAATGTTCTTAAATATTTTAAGCTAATTATGTATGTACATATTTTGGTGTAGGATAGAGATTAAATATAAATCAAAAACCAACACAGAGAAACATATTTCCCATTGGATTATAATTAACTTCCTAGTACTGTAAAAAACTTGTATCTCAGAAGATGTAACATATGGATATTTTAAAAACTCCATAATGTTTAAGGGTTAAGTGTCCATCTCTTACAGATGCTTTGGATGGATCCTCTGGAGGCCCAGCCAAGGAAGTGCTTTCCTCTGTCCTGATTTCTAATGAATTAATCCCTAATTTTCGGCTAGTGAATAGACAGACACACACCTTAAGATAAAAGATATTAATTTTTCTGTTTCTAATCTTCCCGTGTTTCAGGGAGCATTGAAAACTGTCAGCCCTTCACTAGTTGTTTCTTTTACTGCTTGCAAATTTTCTTGGGAGATTTTTTTTTTTCTTGGGAGATTCTTGATGCATTTAGTAGAGCTTCTGCTTGCCAGAGTTCTTACTAAGTGGAACTGGTTTCAATAAATCATTGTAGCTTTGAGAAATCTGGAATTCCAGTCATGGCAATTCAGAAGAGGGAGGAGGAAATAGGGATATGAGAGCTTTCCCAGCTTGGTAAAGAGCAAAGGTAATTCTCCAAAGAGGAGAAGGGTTTGAACAGGGAGGTCTGGGATAGAAGGTTGTGGATATCATTCTCTTACAGGTTGGATTAATATTTCCTCTGTAGAGCTGGAACAAAGTCTTAATTATGGTTGAAAGTGGTAGAATGCTTCAGCTTGTCAAGTGTCTCCCTCAGTATAGCTATGGAGAAACAGCGATCTGTCTAGAGAAAGTTAGTCCAGAGATACTGGAGCAAGTTGCTTAGCGTTTCATAGAATCATAGAATTGTCAAGGTTGGAAGGGACCTTTCAGATCATCGAGTCCAACCATCAACCCAACACTGCCAAAACCACCACTAACCCATGTCCCTCAGCACCACGTCTGCCCGGCTTTTAAATACCTCCAGGGATGGTGACTCCACCACTTCCCTGGGCAGCCTGTTCCAATGCTTGCCAACCCTTTCAGTGTAGAAGTTTTTCCTAATATGTAATCTAATTTGTCTCAGATAAATACAGTTGATCACTGCCTGCTTTCTTCAGCAATGAAATTCCCACCCCCAGATTTAAATCTCCCTTTGTCATTGACTCAGGCTCGTACACAGCACTTCTATTTCATTCACAGATTTATTCCTGTAATTGCTTCAGATAACCAGTATCTGTAAAGGTTTGAAGTAGTGATCTTCTTATTTTATTAAATCTTTTAGTATGAAACTGGCTTTAAACCTCCTTGCTATTACTACTCTCTAGTGCACAGGGAGTGCCCTAAGATATATTCCTTTAAGATATTTATTTCTTACATGGGCACCAGGGTTTCATGTTAAAATCAAGCTTGGCTTGAAACTTACTGTTGCTAATGGTGATCTGTGAAGTGTGATGACAGAATTGTTTTGCAAACTATCCTGTCCAGGGTAAGCTTGGAAATATTTTTTCTTTTTCTTTCCTTTTTTTTTTTTTTTAATTGCTACTTGCTATCGTAAGCCATACGATGCTTTTGATAACAGTCATCAAATTTTACAGCTCTCGCTATAATCTCACTGCTGTCAACCATCTGCATCACTCCTCATGTTCTATAGAAACTGAAGAGAAAACAAATACATAGTTAATTTTAGACAGCACATCACTCCTGTTAATGGAGTTGTGTGTGCCAAGTATCATCACTGTGTAATGTCTGTGCAAATAATCTCATGGAAACCAGAAAGAATTGACACACAAGTAGATTCCTTGATGGTTCAAAGCCCTTAGGGCTGTGTTACAGGTGTCAGGGGTGGGCTGCAAAGTGCTTGAATCATACAAAAGCCTGGAACTCTTAGTGTTGTAACCTCTGACTGGAAGATTGCCATTTCATGGAATCTGAATTTTGCTGAACGAAGAAGACAGGTGAAGAGGCTACAAGTAGTTCTTGGTTCTACACCAGCTGTAAACACCTGGTGAAGTGCTATGAGCAGTAAAGAAAGTGCAGAGCACCCTCTGAACTGGGGGGAGGAGTGAAAAAATCTTACTTTTTGATTAAAGAGAAGCCAGGGAAAAAAGGTGGAGAAGAGCTACTCTGTAAAACAGTCGCTCAGTGTTTATATAAACCTGTGATACTTTTGCTTTGATTCTAGAAAAGGCAAGAGTATGCAAAAACAGATGGAGAAAAGCAATCACTTAGATACGAGGGCAGAATGTGTCCTACAGCCTAATCCTGTCTATGCGGTGGTTTGTTCCATGGCTTTGGAGAAGTCATTTACTCCTCCTTACTTCTCGTCATCCATCCGTAAATAAATGTTGCCAGATGTCGCACCTAATATGGGATTTCCTGTACTTCACCTTCAAATCCTGTGATTTGTTTAAAAACACGTGGAATATTACCGTTCTTGTGCTTCCCTTATGCTTTAGTACAAGGGAAATACGGGAAATGGCCTCACGGCCAGCTCCCCAGCTCGCTGGGCTCTCCTGACTCCCTTTGGCTACTCAGAAGTGCCCCTGGGGAGTGCAGAAATGGTGGTCAAAGAAGGTCCCATGTTGTTGGGCAGGTGGAAATATAGGTCCTAAAGTTAAACATCTGTCAGCTCTATAAACCAGGGTAACGTGCCATTCATGAGCCTCAGTCAGGTGTTCTGCTTTTACATACCAGGTGTTAGAGGAAGAGCCACAAACTTAACAAATAATGGTATTTTATACTCCTACCACCTATTGCTTCCCAGGAGTACCGAGCGCTCAGCAGGTACTGGCTCACATGAATAATGCCATTGATAGAAATACACATTAGAGGTAGGCTAAAGCTAAATATTTTTTTAAATCACCCCCCAAAAGACATAAATTGACACCTGTATCTCATTGTGTTAGTTAACTTCTTATTTTATAAAACCCACAAACCAAAAGAAGGTTTATTTTTAAGATAGAGTAATGGTAAAATGTAATAGGCAGAGGGACTGGTTCAGATATAGGGCTGCTGAGAGCCAAATTAGGGCCACTTCATTTAGGCTTCAATTGAGTGGTCAGGGCTGGTGCTTGAGATGACATCTGGGTACAGCAAAGCCTTTCCGTATTATATTTAATCATTGTGGAGAGGTGAAAGGGGTCACACAATAAAAATGACATGGTTTGAATTTCCTGATCCTGGTGCTTTAACCTTCATTTTACTGACACGCGACAGCAGATTACTTAGATTTTAAAAGGAATGTTCAGTAAAACTCTGTAATTTTATATCTCCCCGGGTTTTTTCTTCATAGGGAATCCATTTAAAATTACACAATAAACCCCTCTTCATCTTCTGAATGTCTCACTGATTAGCATAATTTATAGCTAGTTCTTGTGAACGAGATGATTGTACCCAGGTGATTGCAAAAAAGGTCTGCGGATCTTAGCTTTATAAATATTATTCTGAATCTAACTTTGTTAAAGTAATTCATGTAACATGAGTGAGTGCCGTGCGGAGCTCCTCAGATGTGAAGACCACACACTGTGTAATCCTTGGAGCCAATCCTCAGCTTGGTTTTGCTTTTCCTAGTAAAAAAATTAACTGCATGATTGTAAAATTTAGCTAATACTTTACCTCTGCAGCCAGAATCTTCTCTCATGAGATTGTTCAACCCACACTCTAAATCCTGCCTTCATTATCTGTCATACTTTGCCTCAGAGAACTGGAAAACTGACTTTACAGTCGCTCGGCAGACCAAATACGTTCTTACACAGTGAGGTATTGCAGGAAAATACTGGTAGGTAGATAAAGCACCTTTCAGACTGTCTGACAATTAGAAAAAACATCCCAACCCTCCTCCTTGTGTAATTGTTTTCATCCACAGCTGGCAAGGCACTCTAGAAAGTGAAAAAGAGTTGTTCTCTTAGAGAAAGCGATAACTAAAGGTCAGCAAGATGAATGGAGCTGCCCGTGGCCATACGGCTTATTTGTCAAAGATGCAGGCGAGGTCGCCAGGCTCTCGCTCTTGTGCTCAGCCCGTTGTGAAGCCCGGGGCTGCGCAGAGCTAGTGCTGCCCGTGGCCGGGCTACAAAATTCATTCTGCTGAGAACATCCCAGTCTCAGCATCCAGCTGTTTGGCTGCTGAATGGTTCTTGTGCTCGTTGGGTTTGCCTCTTTCTCCCTTGTTTTCTTTCTTTGCGAACGCAGTGCTGCCAAAAGGGGCTGGAGATTTGCCCAGGAGGTTCTAAAAACTCTGGCCGTGAGTTGGTGGAAACCTTGTCACTTGTGTTTGGGCTCCTCTGAAGTTTCGTTCCTGGTCCCACTTATGACAGGGTTATTTTGAAAGAGGAGGAGAATGCAGGTAGCCAATTCTCAGAGCTCTCCCTCAGCTTGTCCTGGGAGTAACAAAAATATGACCTGATCTAAAATTTCCTAGAAACTTGCTGTGATTTCTTTATGTCTTGAATCCAATTTCTGGAGAACTGCTGAGATGAAAACATGCTCAGCCATCCTCTGTGCAAAGATTTGCATGTTCTGTAAAGATGTGAGTCAGGGAGAAGCTGGAATCCTTCTTACTGTAGAGTAGGGAAATAAAGATTTCCAGCTGTTAATAATAACAAGCCTGGGATTCTTCTTGTTTGAGCTGGAGCAGAATTGCCTGGAAGTCCCTGGAGGGAAGTCCCAGTCCAGCACCACACATCTGAAAGATTTGGATCACTGTCTAAAGTATTTCCGTGGCTTGACTTCATCTCCAAAACTGAGCTATTTTTTATCATAATCCAGTCAGAGGAATTAAATCTATAGTGCTCTTGGCCATCAGTTTAAGTATTTTGATAGGAGTATCGTGACTGGAGTGTTTGCAGTGTCTGCAGGTCATCAACACCCGCTTTGGAATAGAAGAGACCTAGAAGAAACCTACCTACATGTGGTGCAGCTGACTTTAAAGAAATAAAGAAATAACAAGCAATGGGTTTGAGGTTCCCTTATAGGAGAAAAAAAATGTGAAAAGCCCCCAAAAGCCAGTGTGGTGCACTGTCTGGGCAGATTTTCAACGCCTCTTATTTGTGAGTAATTAATTCTTTGATTCATCAGTAATGAAAGCAGGGGCTATTTTGTACAACGCTGGAGCAGAAAAGGGTGATTCAGCAGAAAGTTAAATTCTGATGGAGCATTACTTTTGCAATTTATCACCTGTCTGTAGTGCTTGCTCAGTGTATAATACAAGTTTATTGGTATTCAGACCAATTATATTCTGAATTCACTTAGTAATTACCTCTCAAAGACAGATAACTTTAAACTGATTGTTTTATAAGTAACTGGAAAAATCTTGAGTGTGACATCTCTTCTTTGAGGCAGTCTAAATGCAAGCTGGTTTTTTGGTGATCTGTTTTGAATAAAGTGATTTTATTGAATAAATATATGCATTAGGGCTTGAGTGTGGTGTATCCAAATGCTTGCAGCCTTTTTACAGATTTGTAACGATTCCAGATGGTTTTTTTTTTTATTTGGTGGATGAAAAATCCATTCTATTTTGTCTTTGGTTAAGGAAACATAACATACTAGATTATATAAATGTACAGCTTTAAAATTGGTCGCAGTTATTGGTAGAATAATTGGTAGAATTGGTAGAAATGCCAGCTGTGTCACCTGCAGGCTCCTTAATGTACTTTCCTGAAGCTGCATTCAAGAAATCGTAGAAAAAGACACTGCTGGCTCATTGCTCAAACAGAAACATTTTCTAGCATGCACTGCATTTTTGTATTTTCCATCTTAGAATCCCAGTAACACTGAATTCCAGGTGGGGTGAATCCAGGAGCTGCCAGTGATGCTTCCGGGAGCTCTCACAGGCACCTCGTTCCCTTTCGTCGTGGAGCAGAGCCCTGGGAGGGGTGGAACAGGGCTCCTGTCACTTTATCACATTGGCTCATTTGACAGCCCAAAGCTGCTCTGTTGTGTATTTTGTGTTGGTGAACCTTAGAAGCTACAGTTTTCCTTGATTTCTCCAGAACTTTGAGGGCTAATAAGCCACTCCTGCTAACCGGTCTTCAGTGGGGCAAGGTGGTGTCTACTGGCTGAACACAATAGACTAACCATAAACTCCAAACTATTGCTAAGCTTTTATTTTCAGGATCTTTTTTCTGCCTCTCCAGGTGTAGAAGCCTCTTTGCCCAGTCCTGTGTCTTCAGCTGCCCCCAAGGGTGCAAACACAGCTCTAATTGATTATCTGAAATGCCCAGCTTTAAGGGTCCTGCAGTTCCTGCTCAAGCTCTGCTGAGTTACTGCACAGCTTTAGGCAGCGGAGTTTTACTGACTGCAGCAAATAAATTTGCTGTGCTTTATGGAGCACGGAGAAGCTTGTTTTCTGAATTTTAATCGTCTCAATAAATTGTGTTAAGATTGTGTTCTATTAGACTCCAGGAAATTAATGAGAGCAATTCAGATATGGACATTATTGGGAAGGTGTGGTGCTAACAGTACAGTTAGAAAAAAGTTTTAAAATTTGGCTGAGGCAATAATGAGGGCGATACAGATTGTAGAGACACAGAGTGCGGCTACCCAGGAATCCCTTCCAGTCTTGCTTTTTACTTACAGGGATTCTGTTGCCCCACTGGGGAGTAACTGATGGTGATTTTTGGGTGCCCTTCGCAGGGGTGGGGAAACATTTGTAGCGCTGATCAAATAGCTCAGATAGAGAGACTATGAAGAGGTGATTTTCTTGTCAAAATATAGTTGTGGGTCATTTAAGAAAACAGGAAATACAGCCACTGGAGTTAATGCTTTCATCCTTAGAGAGTTTCTTTACTGGATATGACATATACTTTAATATAGTAAGAAAAGTAATAAGGGAGTATGATTGTATGTTGTGCGAATGATACTCCAGTTTATAATGTCATTTTCTACCATTGAAATGCCCTCGTAGCTTGTGTATGCAGTTACCTGTACACGCATCGGTATCTGTGTGCGTGTTTGTGTACAGAAATAGAGACCAAAGTTAATACAGAAGAGTTTGCAGAGAAAGATTGTATTTAATGGGGAAGTGCAGTAGGGTGAATGGAGCGTCCTCTGATACCAACAAATGAATCAGACCAGCAACATCAGCAAAAATAGGTTGATTCCATGACATGAGAGTTTGGTGTTGATGACTACAGCAATGAAGATTAGCAAATCTTACTTTTAGCCTCTTCTTGTCCCCTGCACTAAGTGGAGGAACACTCATTCTTTTCCTGGAGGTGGTGGTTATGCATCTCAGGTCAGAGAGCGCTCACCAGGCATGGTTCTCCCTAAGGCTTGTCAGTCGGGTAACTCTCAGATCTTTATTTGCAAGACTAGAACGTTGTCAAAAAGATATGCCAGGCTGAAGCCTCTTCATTGCTGTATCTCAAAACATTCCATTAGAAAGCTGTAATGATTGATGAGAATTTCTCATTGCAATTACAGATGAGGAACAGCAAGCAACAAATCATGCCGCACTGGTGCATGAATTACTGAGACGCTCTCTGTAGTCTGGCCAGCAAATCATTAAATCAAGCGAAGATGAGCAAGGGGCTGCCTGGATGTTCTCGCCTCGGCACGGCAGCTGAGCGAGCTGCTGTCTGTCTAAATCCATCCCCGCTCCGGGAATTTAAACAGTGGAGACACGAAGCCTGTCTGTAGCCACATAAAAGACACATTATGGCTGCAATTTAGGGGGCTACGCCTCAAGCAGCTCTTTGAATCCCTAATCCTGTCAGCTCACAGGGAAGAAAACAGGGAGGCCATACGCATCTGTGTTAAACTTTTCTCCTGACTTTGACGTGAACTGGGGGATCTGGCCCGCAGTTAAGCCGGTCGATGGGGAGTTGATGCACAGTGTATGTTGTAATGGGGTTTTACAACACGGATCTTGGCAGATACATTTAATATCTGACAATCAATATAACTCGGCTGCCAAACACACTGAACATTGGCAGATTTCTATAAGATCCCATGAATTCCTAACCTAGATATTCATTAGAGGAGGGAATTCAAGAAGAGAAGGGAAGCATGAACCAAGTATGGAAGACTCCTCACTTCTTACCCATTTCCCTTATTTCTTCTGAGTAGTGAGAATCTGAAACATGCACAGTGGGCTTAATAAAACGTTTTAGGACGATCACAAGATCAGCTCACTCTTACAGTTGTTCCAATTTCAGTCTTTATATAATTTACCTTATGCTTGGGGTACTGAATAATGAAAAATCTCAACAAACAGAGCACTAAGCCTCAATCCTACATGTAAATCTGTGCACATGTGCTGCAAACAAGATAGCACCCATGGACAGATTTGTTTGTGTTGCCATGTGAGCCAAATGCCATGGTTTTGCTTCTTTTAATTATTCAGTCCTGAAAGAATTTACTGTGAAATCCCACCAGGCAGAGATAAGAGTAAAAACCTTGTAATCTACAACTGTACAGGAGGGTCAGTTTATGGTCGGAACGTGCTGGAGAATTTAGATGCAGAGAGAATATTTCAGAGTGAAATGGGATGAAAACCTGTATTTAGTGCTTTGCAGCATGTAAACTATTTCTGTTCATGATGAACCTAAAGCTTGGAAAAACCAAATGACTAGATCTAATCCAGATTTCCTATTCCAGTGAGTTTTTTCATTCCCAAATTAATTCACATTGACAGATTAATTCAGTCCCAACATGGCAAGGGCAAGACAAATTAATTAGCTTTATCTCCATGGGTTCTGAGGGTTTTGTCTCTGTGTACTTTGCGTGAGGATATGAGGGCACTGCCTTCAGATGATTAGCCACTGGCAGGGGAAGGGTCCCTCTGGCTTTCCACCCCCCTAATGCCCTCCCAGCCAAGTGAGAAGATTGGCAGTGAAAATATTTGAATGCTCTTAGAGTTTGGAACTGCACACCACGTGCCTAGTGCAGTTACAATTATTAAACTATTACGTATTCTCCCGAGACTGCTCAGGAATCACAAGTAACACTTTAAAAAAAATAGAATGTTTAGCTGTAAAAAAAAATTGCCAGGTCTGGTCTCATAAAAACAACCAGCCAATTTTTAAAAAATGTTGGGTTCCACGGTATCTGGAACTCTTACATATTGTAACCCTGTTCCTTGTAAGAGAGTTATGGGAAATGGGTTTACTGCAAGGGAATCCCCTGACATTCTTTCTTGGAAGATTACCTCTTTGCCGCTATTATAGACAGATTCTCCATCAGATTGAGAATAAAGTCTCTCTTACCTCCTTTAAAAATATCACCAACCAAAGAGAAGACAGCACTTAATTCTTTTTTTCTAAAGGAAAAGAAAGTCATGTCTTGGGAAGAAGGGAAATCAAATAAAAAATTTAATGCTGGAGAAGAAAGGCAAGAAATGCAGTTGCCATGGAAACCGGAGCATAAGTAGAAACTTTCCAGCAAAGAGCAGAAACTAAAAATGAAAAACCAGAGTGGAGAGACGTGGCGGATTGCCAGCAGCCTCCACCACCTCCTTTTCTCCTTTAACTTGGTGAGATTTTCTTAGTCATCTTTGCCCCGTTTTGGAGGTGCTCTGAGCATGGCAGGAGCACAGCCGGGCCCGCGGATCACTGCACGTCACAGCGGGGAGCGAACGACAGCATGGCTTTGAGATAAGGCAGGCTGTGCCCAAAACCACACTCTGTACGGTTCAGCTTGGTAGGCATAAGGTCACAGTGGGGTTGGGAGATAACTTAGTGAAGCTGCTTCGTCTAATGGTCGCAAAACACTGAGCAAGTCCTTCTTGATTCTTACCTTGTTGAAACCAAAGCTCTCCGAGTGCATGGCAGCAATGAGCTACATAACTCTTGGTGAGCCTGAATAATTCTCTGATCCCTTTCTCTGGTAGGGAAAACAGACACCCTAAAGCCTGCTCTGAGGGCTGCTGGGATTCAGACAAGGCTGAAGCACGGTAGGAGGAACTTCTTTCCTGTGAGGGTGGCAGAGCCCTGGAAGAGGCTGCCCAGAGAGGTGGTGGAGTCTCCTTCTCTGGAGACATTCAAACCCCGCCTGGACACGTTCCTGTGGGACCTGCTCTGGGTGACCCTGCTCTGTCAGGGGGTTGGACTGGATGATCTCCAGAGGTCCCTTCCAATCCCATATCACTCTGTGATTCTGTGGGGCACCATAACTGACATCTCTGGTCCTCTGCGCTCCTCTTGGAGTCATACACTTGTCACAGGTCTACTTGGCCACAGGACACGTGTCATATTGGGTTATGAACTGCAGCCCAGGTATTTCTGAGAGCAGAGTCATTTCAGACACTTGGTTCTATCTAGGACTCCAGGAGTGTTTGTTGCTGGCACGTTGAAGTGAGTTGTATGCAGTAAAGTAATATAATCGTTGGATTAGCCATTATTAAGTCCACATATGTTTTTAGCGTGCCATGGAAAAAAACAGGTTGGGGAAGCTGGGAAAGTTACCAGGCAGCACTGTAAAACCTTGGTTACGGCCAGGAACTGATTCGGGTGAAGGATTTTGCGCGTACCTAGGGCTGTGTGCTGTTACAGATGGAGGTAATGAAACCTGGGGTGTTTAGACTTCATCAAAACTAGTCATATTCTTGAAATTAAGCACGCATGTAAGTGCTTTGCTAATTTGACCTCAGACTGCTCAGCATCTTATATAATCGACTTCTTTTTCATGAACAAAATAGAAAATGCAGTGCAAGCCAAAAAAACTCACCGACTTTACCTCTTTGTACGTGAAGTCTGGACAATCTTAGCTCGCTACAGCACTGTGAGTTCTGAACCTGCCTGTCTCGCAGTTTATCACTAACAACAATCCCAGATTTAAATCTGCTCTTTTGCCACCGACTTTACTGCTGAACTGTACTGTACCCGTCTCACCTCGACTGTTCCTTTGCCTTGCGTCTGCCTCATTTAAATATTATGCCAAAGCAGAAAGATTTGTGTTGGTTTTGGGTTTTGGTTTTTTTTGTTTTTAAGTTGGAAGGGTTGAAACTTTGAGTAACTAACTCACTTGGATACTTCACTGGGGCTTCCAACCAAGTAAAATGGATGTAATTTTTTTTTAATGTTCCTTAGCATCTGTGCATGAAAATGACTGTACACAGCAACTGCAGACTATGACCTTGTATTTATTTTCCTAGGCTATTTTTAATGCCAAAGGCAAAGTTTATTCAGCTAAAATAACAAGTATGAGAGGCCTGGCCACGATGTTTCAGTTCCTGCCTTGCGGGGGGGTAGAAGAAAAAATGTTCTCTAAGGTCTGCAAAAAGGATTTTTATGAGGAAAACAGATCTTGGGAGGAAACGTAACCACATACAGATCTGGTTAATGTGGGGTCTGGGGACTGATTTCCACGGCAAGGGCGGGTTTTTTTTTGGGTAAAAACCGCATGTCCCGCGGCGGGAGCGCACGGGGCGAGGGGCCGGTTGAGCGGAGCCGGCGCCGTCCCTCCTGCGGGCGGCAGCAGAGCCGTGCGGAGCTGGGCACGGCACGGAACCGCCACCGCATCCCACCGCCACCGCATCCCACCGCCACCGCACCGCACCGCCACCGCATCCCACCGCCACCGCATCCCACCGCCACCGCATCCTACCGCCACCGCACCGCACCGCCACCGCATCCTACCGCCACCACACCGCACCGCCACCGCATCCCACCGCCACCGCACCGCACCGCCACCGCACCACATCGGCAACACACCGCACCGCACCACCACCGCACCGCACCGCATCCCACTGCCACCGCACCGCACCGGCTCTGCTCCGGCCCCAGCCCCCGGGCAGCCCCACCGCTGCCCTCCCTTGCCTGCACCAAGGGCTTCCTATGGGGAGACAAACACTGCCAAGAGCTTCTTAGAGGAGAACATGAATGCTCATGTGCTGGGCTAGAGGCACGGTAGTGATCATAGAATCATAGACTGGTTTGGGTTGGAAGGGACCTTAAAGACCACCCAGTGCCACCCCCTACCCTGGGCAGGGACACCTCCCACCAGACCAGGTTGCTCAAAGCCTTGTTCAACCTGGCCTTGAACCCTGCCAGGGATGGGGCAGCCACAGCTTCTCTGGGCAACCTGGGCCACCCTCACAGCAAAGAATTTCTTCCTAGTATCTATCCTAAATATCCCCTCTTTCAGTTTAAAACTGTTCCCCCTTGTCCTATGGCTCCCCTCCCTGATCAAGAGTCCCTCCCCATCTCTTCTGGAGCCCCTTTAGGGACTGGAAGGGGCTCTGAGGTCTCCCCGGAGTCTTCTCTTCTCCAGGCTGAACCCCTCCAGCTCTCTCAGCCAATGAGGGAATTTACCTGGAAAGACAGCTTGGACCAGATTAAAGATCATACATTAGACATTTCTCAGGGGTGTTGCCTTGTTATGAAAGAATCTGATGTGATAGAGAAAACTTCCCTGTAAGATGCATTTGAATGCAGGTCTATCTTCAGGACATAACAGTATTCCGTGAGACTTAAAAGTGCTGACACGGCACTGTTTCTGGCATTTTCAGCTGAAAAGGCTTCCTCACTTCTTCCGTGTTCTTTTGTGCTCGGTATATGCAACAAATGTTTTCCCTGTGTGCTCAGCACAGGCTGAGACTGTTGAAATTGTCTTTGTTTTATAAGGCTTAATTTGAAACGATCTAATTTCTGATGGAATAGTCAAAGTATTGATGGACTCTGAGGGCTTATTGGTTACCTAGGAATGCTCAGAATCCTCAGACAAATTGAATCGAGGTGTACTCTTACTGTATGCAAAGTAAAGCATAGACATGGTTGGCAAAAGCTTCGCAATACCCTGTATTATGTTGATTTATACACAGCTACGTGTGTTATGATATGAAGCCTGTAAGTGACATGACCTGAACAAAAGAGCACTCCGGTTGCTGCCAAGATTAGGTTCCAGATGACTCTGACTGTAAGGAGATGCCTTCCGTGTAGGGTTACCCCATACTGCGTAAAGGTAACCATAGGCTGCTTCGTGGAATTGCAAAGAATGAGCATTTTGGGAAATTCCTATTCCTGGTGTCTGTTTTCAGCATTGCTGCTAAGCGTTTTACCACCTCAGATTTGTCAGCCTTTGCCAGACTGTCTTGTTTAGCGGTAGATCTGGAGGAAATCCGTCCCTCTGACCCTAATGAGTTCTGTTAGCAGCAAAAGTGCCTTTGTATAATGAGCTAAACAGGACCCTCTAAAATCCCTTCGTTTCAAGGAGTTCTGGAGTCTGTTGCGTTGAGCCTAATGCAGTGAGCGCGGGGTTCCTGATCTCTGTGAGACTCTGAAGAAAGGAGAATCTGGCCTTTTCCGAGGCTGATAACTAATTGTCTCTCAACTGCCAAGACAAACACAATGTCTGTAAATGTTCCCTGCCCCTGCTTAGGATCATAGGGGTTTTGCATTTTAGCCTTGCCCAGCAGGAGTCTCTTAATCTGGTGATCCTGCACGCTCAAGAGCTTCCTCAACCCAGTCCAAGGCACGCCAGCCCAGTCCAGGCACCAGCCCTGCCAGATGACATCGTTCTGGGCATCCGCGCTGCCCAAGCTGTGGTACTGGGGGTATAACCAGAGGGTTTCAAAGCTCAGAGTTTCAGAAACAGTAAGGGGTATTTTTCAGCTAATGTCCTGTCCCGGCAGGTCCTGCTAGCAGAGTATTAATCTCAAGATATTCCTCAAACATCTCTTTTATTGGGGGTTGGAACTGAATTTCAGAATGCAAAATGTGCTCTTCCCAGATTCTGCTCTGATCTCCTGCCCCACACCTCCCGTTGGCAGTTCTGCGTACGCTGCTCTCCCTCCTCATCCCATCAGCCTTAACAGTCTTTAGATAGTCTATAGGCTCTGGCTGATGATTACCATATTGTTCCTCCTCCCTCTGCAAGCTGCTCATGGAAGAAAAGATGGAAATGCATTGGAAATTACTTGCTCATACATAGCTCACGGTCCAATTTTGAAATCATCTCCTGCTGGTATCGTTTGCCAAGTCCATCAAACCAATACCCTCCCCAGTCACCTGCCCTGTCCGCCTCCTGGGAGTTACCCATACAATTCCAAAGAGATCTTATCTGTCCCCTCCCGACAGTAGCACCAAAGCCAGGTACAGCAGCACCAGTGCCGAAAATGGGCTGCACACAGGAAGATCCGTGTCCCTACTAGATTGTTATGTTGCTATTTTTTCCTCATCAAGGGGAATTCCCTTCTTCCCCTTTCAGAAGAGCCTGCTAAACTCAGCCAGTACCAAACTCCCAACAAATGTCCTTTAAGAGTTTCAGATTTCAGCTCCGTGGCCCCCGACTGTATGTTCCTTTAATACGTTCACAACTCCCCTGGGAGAGCTAAGCCAGGAATAACCGGCACTTTCTCAAGCCGGGCCTCCCGCTTTAAGGCTCTCTGGGTTTCTTTCCGTGCCGTGTCCGTACTTGCTCATCTCCCCGGCTGATGCTTCCTCCTGCTTTTGCCTTGCCCGTACTGAAACGAGGTGTCACCGGGCATCTGCCAGGAGGGTGCTGCATCCCCGGCTCGTGATTTTGCTGGCTGAAGGAGGACAAAGGACTTTTAACATTTCTCTGCAGTCGCCTCTTGGCTTGGCATACTGTTCATTTCAATAATAAAGTGTTTCCTTTCATTCTCAAACAGTCAGGCCCCTGCCAGAGCCATAATTGTTCACAGATGACTCATTTTGGCTGCAGGATCAAAACGAGGGAAAAGTGCTGTTTGCAGAGTCTTTGAAACGTACAAGATGGGAAGAGATGTTCACGCTTGATATTTGTACCATATGTTGTTTCTAAATTTTATTATGGAGCCTTTACATTTCAAAAGAGATTCTAGTCTTGTCCTGGGGATGATTTAAAAAGAAAAAGATAAGTAGAGTTTTGAGTTAGACTGAGATTAGCAAAGAGCGACGAGGTCGTTTCAGCTGGAGGCAGCAGCGGGCAGGGGCTGGGGGGAGGCGGCACCAGGGCCCACGGTCTGATCCCCACCTCTGCTGGGACGTATGGATCTATGCATTGCCTGGCGCCGCAGGCTCAGGGGTGACTTTCGTCAAAGTCACATTGAACTTTTCTAGAATTTGTTTTGGAATCTTGCATTGTGAGTTGTAGCAGGTGTTGGTATTTTCTCACAAATGAAAATCTAATGAATGCACATAGAGTGCTTCTAATGAACAATCACAGGTATTGATCGGTTCTGTGCTCTGTTTGGGTATTAGCTCTCTTTTTAAAGAGTTACGTGTTTGCTTCAGAAGTACCTGTGGTGAGGTTCAGCACAGAGGTCAAGAGCGAAGTTCTGTTTTAGGGTGGAGAATAAGGAAATGGTGTGACGGTTCCTGCATGGCTGTTCACGAGCAAGCATATGCTCTCTCCGTTAGGAGCTATTATTTGTGTCTCCTAGGAAGAGTGTTTTAAGGACACCCAACTGTTTTACATAAAACACCAAAGAGGCATCAGAAAACTTTGCCTTCTTTGCATTAGTGTGTCATTTTGACTAATGAACTGTACAAACCCTGCAATCCAGACCATCCAAGACTGCTGCGTGTAGTAGGACTGTGAGGATGAGCTGTCGTTGCATAGCCCTTTGCAGGTGCTTGAAAGGGTTAGACTTGTTAACCCAGTAAAAGAGGGTAAATTAGAAGAATAAAGGATATAAATTCAGTAGGAAGAGTTTTTACTGTGGCTTTTCCCCTCTAAAAATATAACAGGCATATTAGCGGAATGGGTATATATAGACGAGACAGTTACTCTTGTGAGTGGAAGGTCTGCATGAATAACTAGGAAGATGAGCAAAAAAAATTCTATTTGAACATTACATCATTGTTTGGCAGGAATAACTGTTTGCCTTGCTAGGTGTTTTCTAATGTTTTTATTCAGTGTCATTTATCAGATTATCAGCCAGTTCTCTGCACGGGGCTCACGAGGTCGTGGAGGTAGAGACCGAGTGGTGGGATGATTTACAGGGACAGGTTGTGACTCGGTAGAGCTTGGGGACCGGAGACGGTTGTTTTCACTGAGGTTCCACACTTAAAAATGTCCCATCCCTGGTATCGCTCTTAGATTGTTTTTCATATTTCTGTTATCTTAAGGAGGGCCTTCACTTTCTGCCATCAGCTGAACTTGGACAATAACTTCTCTCAGACCAGCACTGTGTTTTTGTGCCAGAAGGAAGAATGTAAATTAAAATAAACCGCCCTCACAATGGTATTTAAAAGTTGATTGCAGGATTTCCAGTTGGTTTTGTTAAAAACAATAGCTACGTTTTCATTTTTCAACTTGTTCACAGGGTATTCTTTTAAAATAGATGGTGTTTTCTGCGATGCACTGTCATGTAAGCCTGATAAGGAAGATGGCTAAAGGACATACTTGCCAAAATATTCCCTGGAAGAGTAATCCGATGCCAAAAAGCAGCTAAAACAAGCAACTATATTTGTAGTGTAGTTTGCAAATTATGTGGCAAGGAGAGGAAGAAAATAATCTGTCACATGAAAAATGAAGTTTGGATTGTGTGTATATAAATCAGCGATTTGTTATGTGAACGTAAGATCATTATCAGGCATTTAAACATGAACTGGAAGTGTCTAATCTATTAATTAATCAGGAAGTAAGTTTTACATAGCATGCGTAATCAAGTTAATCTTTCATTTCACTTGTCAACATAGATGCTGCTCTCAATGTGATGTTATCACGAGATTAAACATCCCAAGTGTTGATTCATATTCTGTGTAAATCTGCTGGGTCCTTACATTGCCCTTTGGAACCAGCGGCGCGTTGGGAGGTGAGTGTGAGTGTCCGCTCCCCTGGCGCACGCTGGGTTCCTCAGGTTGGGGACGTGTTGTTTGTGCACAGAGTGAGTTATGCTCCTCTAACACCTGGAAAACCCTTTTCGTCTCCTCACCTTGAGTTAAACCAGGCTAGATTTCCATCCATCAAGGCAGTGATGCCCTGCAGCAACTTTCAGAAAGGCTGATCTGACCTTTTTCTTTTCCTGACCTTCTAGCACAGCACATTGGAAAGCCATTATATTAGAGCGCACAATAAATAGCTGAGACTTCTGCTTATAATAACTAATAAATTTGTCATAGGAAGCGAGTGATGCCAAGCTTTTATCAACTTGTTCCCTGAAGCAACACAACAAGTTTGCTACTGAAATACAAAGTAAAAATATTTTTAAGCATTAATTTATTTTGTTATATGAATATTTTGATCAAGGTGAATGCAGAATATGGAGTTTATTACAATAATTTATTATTACATCTAATAATTAGATTCATAACCTGAAGGCAAGGATTTTTTTAACTTAAATTTGCAGATAGGAAAGTAAGGATGAGCATCTCTTCCATGTCTGCACCGGTGGGGAGCAGCACGTGACTGTTCGTTGTAGAACACATTTATTAGACGTTAGACTTCCCTCTTTATTTCTGAAATTCTATTCTTTCCCCCTCAATGGCGCAGAGGGGTCTGTGAGCTCCTGCTTTCTGCAAGACTTGACCGGCAGTACTTGTCTTTGTTGGTTTCTCTCCTGCATTACCTATTGCAATGTTTAAGTCTTCTTTGATGACAAGAATTCATCGGCTCCCTTTCCCCCAAAAGGTTGGACCAGATGATCTTTCGAGATCCCTTCCAACCTGGGCTATTCTGTGATTCTATTCTATGGTCCCAAACGAGCCGTATGTCTGCTACTGACTGAATAACAGAGACTGCATCTGGTCAGGATGGAGAGATGCCTTCAGAAAGAATAAATGACCAAATTTAGAAGGCGCAAACTGTGGTTGGTTTGATCCCTGGGAAGTGTGGAACCATCCACCTGTAAGCTCTCTGGGAGCCTTCCACGAGCTGTCTTAGAAAAGATTGCCTTTTCAGTCAGTTCTCCTCCAACCATCTTTTAAATCTTACCCATTGAGCACATACTGAGTCCTTGTCACTCACAGGAAATCTTCCACACCTGCACAACAGTGCAAAATTGGAGAGGAGGTGGCCCACAGAGCCAACGTGCTTCTGGAAAGCAAGATAGAGGAGCTGTTTAAAAGGTGGTTAAAAAACACAAGATAAGGACATTTTATCTTTAAAATAAAATAAACAACAACTTTTCTATGCTGTGATGTTTTAGTAAATACATTTCATTTTTTCCCCTCAAATTTTCAATGAGAGATTTGCAGGGTCTTGAATATCTTCCAGTTTATTTTTTCACAGTAAGTAAGCCAATTTTCCCAATTTTTAGTATACTAGAAAAGTGGTAAGGACTAATGTAAAAGTGCTTTTATTTCCAACTGAAAAAAAAATGAAAAAACATTTTTTTTTCTGAATATTTCATTTGAACAAAAAGGCTATTTTTAAGATAGTCATGATAGTAGAAAAAAAATCACGAAGAGAAAAATGGCACTACGGTGTGGTCAGTGTCGTGGTTAATATTAGCACAAATCTGGGGAAAAATTCCCATCATTGTGTATTATTGTAAATAAAAGATTTCCGAACAGTTGTATTACAAGACTGTGGTGAATCATCTCTGAGCAACCCAGGCAATTCTTCATTCTCCTGTTGACAAAAATCTCTGGAGTCTGGAGTGCTCCTGGCCCCGGCGCGTTTGGTGTGTTGGGCTCAACTCCTCCTGCGCCGGGGCCCTCGGTCCGAGGGAGTTCTTTATGGCGGGATCCTTCTGCTCAAAGGAAACGTGTTTGGTTTAGTCTGGGTGAGTGGGTGACCCCTGGAAATGTCAGTGTTAGCTCAAGTGTGCTCGGAGAAGGAGTAAAAGAGGCTCAATGAACACACTGAGGCTGGTGGAAGCTGAGTGCACGGAGAGCCCGGTGGGTCAGCGTACAGGGGTCAGCGCTGAGAACTGCCTTAATTTTGTCTTGGAGAAGGAAACGGGAGATCTTTGGAAACCCAGAGCTGGAGTTACTCCGTTAATCACTCAATGGATCATTGTTAACATTTTATTTTGGTAATAAGGGTTTTTGTAAAGAATAATCAGGCTTAGACAAATATTTCCTCCCAGCAGCTACTCATGGAAGACGCACGGTGGTAGGAAGTGTTGTGCAGTTCCCCTTTATGTATGAGGAGCTTTGTTGGATGTGGGGGTTTTTACAAGGTTTTTCTTTTTGGTATGGGAATTTTTGCTGTACAATGGAGATTTTACACTCATGGTTGTTTTTCTCCTGAGTCGTTGAAAGCACCAGGCTGTTCAGAGGCACAGGATGTTTGATTCTGGTCAAAGTTTCTTCTTCGATTTGTGTTGGGCTGCGTGTGTTTAATTACTTCATTCGGTCTATTGAAATCGTAGCACATATCTTAAGATAGATTTTGACTCTCTAAATTTTATTAGCATCATTACCAGCCAGGTTATAAACCAAGTTATCTGAGCAGAGTATTCTTTATCGTGAGGAATACCTGTCAATAAATTTAGAGTAAGTTAACTGATTTTATTTTGGTCTCCCCCAGCCAGTTGAAAGCTGATTTGAAAAAGTTGATGTTCTTTAGCTCTATTGTTCTACCGGGAAGCGGTCAGGAAGCGTGTTCTGCTCTGAGGTCAGTCCGTGTGCTTCTCCCCTCTTCCCTGGCAGCACCGAGTTCCTTGCGTGGCGCAGGAAACGTCTCCGCTCGGGTTCTCAGCCTCCCCGACCCTCCTCCGCGTTACTGTAACCCTTCCTACGGGAATCGCCCCGTGTTTTTCACACAGCACCGCACGTCCTTCCAGCACGATGATAACGTGTTTGTAACCTCCCCTTTGCCTGTTCCACACTGGTGTGGAGCCGGGACGTTGTACTGAATTCCCCCTGTCCAGAAGCTGCCTGCTGCCTGCAGAAATCAAGTGTGGTCCAAACCTCAGCTTGTTGATAGATTTGTTGGGAATTAGAGGTTGAATTCCGAGGCTCTATTTTTATTTCTCTTCCTTCCTTTTTTTGTGTGTGATATTTACAAAGTCTCTTTGTTCACATTTTTAAAACATATATTGATGGCACATTCTTAAAATGAGTACATTATTTATTGGAAGCCAAATAACTGACTTTCCTGCTTAACTTTGGGCGCTTTCCTTTACATTTTTTTTTAACCCGAGTGACAAGGAGGAAGTTTATATGTTTTAAGTACATTAAAAAGCTGAGCAAGTATTTGCAAAAGCGTCTGTGCTCTGTTGAATGAAAGACGCTGTAGAAAGAAAAGACATTATTATGCTTAATACTTATTCATCACTGGGGGATTGTCTTGAGAGAGCGAAGAAGCCCCATTAATTCTGTGGGCAAGGACTATGGGATGTTGGGTATACACCAAATTCTACCCCCACCTTCCAAATGACTTGTATAAACCACCCAGGGCTTCACGTCTCCATTCAGGAGCTGGGCACGGTAATTATTTGCTTGCGGTGTGTGCAATAGTGTGTGCGTTTAGTGGGATCATACGTGATCATACGTGCTGTGGACAAGGACTCATCTCAACTGGTGGTGTGTGCAGACCCCAAAACAATGGGACATTGAGCCGCTTTCGCATCTCTGGGCACCGCCATAGCAAATATATAATAAAGATAATGACAGTAAACAATGGTAATAATCTGTAGGTAGGGAACACTAATGCTGAAAGAATTCATGTCCTGATTTGACTTCCGTGAGACTTCCTGAACACTTGTTTAGTATTAAATTATTCAGACGCCCATTCTTCCTCTTGCCTTTTTTATATGGCACTGCTTTTTCTACTCATTAATATCTTTAAATATCTATATTATGTGTAATGACTGCTTTCCATTTACATTTGGATTTCATCACCATACAGACCGCAAGTGTCTTGTGTCTTGGTAGCTGTGACACCATTCAATAAATGGAGAACAATGAATTCTGTGCTTAAATTTAATTTAAATGTTTATTTCCCATTTTGAACCCAAATCTGCATACCACTGTTGCCAGGCTATCAAAAAGCTGTTACATTCCAGCTAAGGTGGTAAGGAAACCGATTTGCCTGTATGTAGTCTTAAAATAATCAGTTTGCCATTAAAATATTAAAAAGAAATAGTTTACTTTTAATTGTGTGCATGAAAGTTCCCTTTTAAGGTCTTCAAACAAATACGGCACTGAAGATTTTGGTATGGGTACAGCTGAGTTGAAAGTGAAGTTATCCTTACGCAAAGGAAATTCCCGTCCTCCCTGGCTCTGCAGATGAGCCTGTGTGTCCCTGGTAGCCTTGAGGCAATAAGCCTGGAAATCTTCCAGCTTCGTGGGATTCTGAACTGAAGGCTGCAGTGGGCTTGGAAGCGAATTCGAGCGGGCACATCTTGAGAGTGTCTGGGATCACTGGCAGGAACACTGTTATATTTGTCTTGTGTTTTAACAGACTGATATTTTGCAGAGATTATTCCTTTATTCGTTTTGCCTCAGACTGTGCAAGGAATATAAGCATTCTTCAGAGGTGGAGGTACCTGGCATAGGGAAAGCTGGGCTGCAGTCTGATTTTTAGCAGCTTCTCAATGATCTGTCTGCAGTTCGTTGACCCAATGCAAATTTGAAATGAAGCTGATTGATACCCACCACTCCTCTCCCTGCTGGGCAAGGCAAAACCTTTCCTTCTTCGTTTGTTTTAACTTTCGAAAGCCTCAGTTCAGTTCTTTGTGAAAAAAATACTATAAACTGAAATGAAACTACTAAAGCTGCCGTCTTCCAGAAGGCAGCCTAAATTCAGAGGCCATTAATTACGTGTGTGGACAAATCAGTGTATCCTCGTGCCTGTACAAATAGAGCTCTTGGGCCCTACTGAGAGAGCATGGAAACTTTCACTTTCAGAATGAGGAATTCAGGTTCCTTGCCATAAAATCAGAGGGAGTTAAGAGGAATGATTGTTTCCCTCCGAAGCCCCTTGGGAAAGCAAGAGGTTTTAGTGGTAGGGGCTGCCTTGGGAATGTGCATTCTGAAGTGCAGTCGTTATTTTCCCAGCACAAAGCCATAAACAAACGATAAAAAAGGGAAGTGTGAGCCGCCGGGGAGGGACGGCTGCCGTGGGGCTGAGCGAAGCCTCGGGCAGCCTTCTGATGGCAAAGCAAACAAGGCGGTGTTTGTGTAGCTCTCCATCCCGCAACTTATTTTGGTGCTAATTTAAAATGTATCCACATGCTGGTAGTTTGGGTAAAGGAGTGAAATAAATCCAGTTTTATGAAGGCTGAATGGCAGAATGACAGGAGTAGGTGACGGGGGACGCCAGGCCAGCTCTGGGCGCTCTAATTTTCCTCTAAAGTCTATCTAACTGGATATTTTACTGAAATGTTACGGTTTGGTGGATATTTAATTTCATGGGTTAGGTTTGTGTTCGGTGTTGGGGAAGATGAGTTAACACCCCAAAAATCTTGGCTGTGTTTGGCTCCATTTGCTCCTCTTATTGAGAGATTCAGCAGAGCCCGTGATTGAACTCGTCCTTCTGCTTTTTGGAGGGAACAGCCAGACTGCGATGTGTTATTCGAGAGAGAGAGATTTTAATGTTGTCAACTTTCCTCCGGAGCACTTAATATATTTAACGTTTGCAAGGGATAGATTCTGCTATACACAAAAGAGCGTTTGTATCAGGATGTGGCTTTCAAAAAGAAAAGAAAGGGGGGAAAAAAAAAAAAAAAAAGAGCAGTGCTGGATTAATTGGAAAGGTCCAGACCATTCACATTCCCTCCCAGATGGGTCATTCATTTTGTTGCCTGCTGCTACGTAGCATCGGAACTTAGAGCCTTCAAAAACGTTGTTGAAGTGAGAGGGACAGAGACAAGCTGGCGGAACCTGAGCGAAACTCCCAGCCATTCATGCTTTTATAGCAAGGCCACTTTCTCTTGTGATAGTTTATAGCTCCTCATTAACTTCCCCTGGTTTTTGGTCACCTGTATGAACCTTTCTGAAGGTACTAGGTTGATTAAAAATAAAAATCTCTAAACATGGAACAGATGCTTAAGCGCATGTGGGTGAATGCGCAGTGACTCCCGCATCTCCTGATGGTTCCCACCTGCCCGCAGAGGCTGGGGATCACCCGCCCCGGCTCCCCCCATCCCAGGTGGTTTGAGGATGAGTCACCTGGCTCCAATTAAGCAAAACCAACCCATGTGAACCTTCCCCTTTCGGATTGTCTGAATGTGGGGGAGCTTTTAAAATGGCTTTGTTTAAACTTTCATTTCCATCAGTGTCTTTTTTTTTGCTGTTGGGAATGACAAAGGGAAAAAATAAATTGGATAGGCTGTTTTAAAGGCATTTCTAATGATAAAAGCATAATTGTAAAAAGATTCTCTTAAGAGCTATGAACTCAGTTATTAGGACACAAAAATGCAGAGAGACACCTGAATGTTTGGCTTCTTGTCTGTAGCAAATCTTTAACTGAACCTCAGTATTTTCAGACTTTCCCATCACCGTTTTCTAGATACTCTCAGCTTTCTTTGCCAATTGAATCATCTGCACAGGACGAGTCTCTGGTCATCTGGGAAAAGGTTTTGGTTGTTCCTGTATTTTATTGTTGCTGTTTTTTAATCTATTTTAATTCAAATATGAAAAAAAAATTATTATTGTGGATAAGAAGAAGAGGGCAGATGTGTAGTAACTGAAGCCTTTCTCCTTTTTGCTAGGATCTGATGTGGGATTTGGGGAGGGCTGGTGCGTGGGGTGGGAGCAGCAGAGGAATGTCCCTGTGCAGCATCCCCCCCCAGAGCCTCTGCTGTCCAGCTGGGATCTGCCTCCTTGACCTGAACTTGTCATTGCCCCCTTGATTGGCCCATTCCTGCTGCCTGAGAGCTGGCCCGAATTCCTGCCGTCCGGCCTCAAAACCAGGCATGGACTTCCCTGAAGATCGAGACTTGTTTTTTCCTCCTGGAAGGGCCTTTCTCAGCTGATAAACCTCATGGTTCTACTGCTCATGTAAATAAGAAAATACGGATTTTGTAGAATCCTGATGTTTTCCACGACTGCGCAAGTGTATGAAATCCTGAGATTAAGGTGGGTGGTTGGTGGTAGAGGATGTGGGGATTAAGTCTGATAGTTTCAGCCTCTTGTTACTGAAGGTACAACACAGTATAATCCGGGGAACTTTCAAACTTCCGAAGAAGCTCCTGCTAACCAGGGACCGCAGCTCGTCCCCAGCCAGGCCTGTCTCGTCCTGCAGCTTCGCAAGACACCACAAAGATAAATTTGCAAATATGTCTGGGAAAAATGACAAAACTGGGACACAATGCAGAGAAGGATTGTGCAAATGTCATTTTGCAGTTCATCCCGCTCCGATCAGGGTTTTTTATTATCTGCCAACTGGTGAGGAGAAGTGGCAGCGCGTTAAGATCTTGGCCACCATCCTGCTTTTCTGAGATGTTGTCTATCACTCTTCCTTCAGAGTGTTTTTTATGCTGGGAAGGGAAGGAGCTGAGATGAAGTATTTGGGACAATTCACTTCTGCCCTTTTTAAACTGTAAATGCGGATTGAAATTTTTTATCTGGTTAGTCTATTCTTTTTTTTTCCTTCTCTTTTCTTTTCCTCCGTGGCTTAAAGTGTTAATTCTGCCCATTGAAATGTAATTTTATTGAGCAATATGAGCCGGAGGCAGAATCTTCACTGCCATCAGAACCCAAATGGTAAATAGGCTCTTTCTCTAATTTGTGGGATGTGCTATAACTCAGTTTGAATGTTGAAAGGAAATGGGCCTCCAGGGGAGTCTGGAGCTCTGTTCATTCAACTTCTAATTAAAGTTTTCCCCTCTCAAGTTTCACTTTATTTTCCGGGGCTTTTGCTCCATGATGATTATTAACATGTGTCCCATGGCCAGGAAATCATTATCCCCTTCCCCACCCCGGTCTCTCGTAGATCCCTCCCGCTGCAGCCCCAGCCGCCCCGAAACTTCATCTCGGCGACGATCTGATGGCTGGGGCAGGTAGAGACTGGCCGGCCCCCAGGGCTACCGGCCGCTTTCGGGCAGCAAGCTGTTGATTTTTTGCAGTGCCGTTTGATCAGATGTGGCTGTCCGGCAGCGAGGATCCAGTCCAGGATTTCTTCCAGCCTATTCTTCACTGCTCAAGAGCCCAGGCCAACCCTGGCTTCCTATTCCAACTCCAGCCGGCTTATCTTTTTTGGGGCAGGAATTGTTAGTACAGTTTATCTTGCTCGCTGCAAGTCCTCCCACAGCTGAGACATGTACTCTGGTGCCGCGTGCTTTTTTTTCCTCCCTCTCTCTTTTTTATGTTTTCTTCTCGTTGTTTTTCTTTTCAAATGTGTAAAGTGAAGAGTTCCTCTCCCCCCCTCTCCCTTTCCACTCCAAAGAACCAACCTCCAGTTAATTAAAGGCTGGAACTGTTGCTGCTTTGCCAGAGGGGAGAGTGAACCTGTGCCTGCATGTGTGTGTGTGTAAAATAGATAGAAAAATGTCAATGAACAGCAGGAAAAGTTCTGGGAGACCGTCTTACTACTATCGACTGCTCCGGAGGTCACGACTTCAGAGACAGCGAAGCAGATCCCGGAGCCGGAACAGGCCGCTTAGTAGGGGTAATTGCACCACCCGTTCTCTTTAATTGACAGTGCCAAGGCATCCGTGCTGTTGCTTACAGGTAGCTTTGTTATGACCAGTGGGAATACGTGTGCGTGTCCCCGCTCCCCGTGAGACGTTTTGCAGCAGGTCAGTGGCTGGTGCGGTGCCGCGGGGAGGGAGAGCGTTCGATGCTGGGGTGCTCTTCCTTCCACCTTGTGTAACTGTAACTAACCCAGGCTTTTCAGTTCTCCACGGTTCAGTCTTTTTCAATTTGTATAATTAACTCCTTTTTTTAGCTAACCGAGATGTTTGGAGGCCTAATTGATGATTATAGAGATTTGAAAATCCTTGATTAAGAGATGGTATCTGTGTGCAAAGATGGATTGGTAGAACTTCTTGTTTTTCGCGTGCTGAGCATCACCAGGGGTTTTGAAATGACAGAGCTGAGTACAGTTTAGGGGTAGGATTTTCAAAAGAGCCCAAAGATTGTGCTCCCGAGGCACTGCAGAAACCCATGGGACTTGTATTCCCAAATCACTTTGCGCTTTTAAAAATCCTGCTCTAAAAGGGCCTATTTGTCCTCATCAGCAGGAGTTACGTCCACAGAGTAATGTTTCTTTAGGGCATACTCACTCATGCAGCCCATTTATTCTACTTGAGGCAGCTGCTGACCCAGTTGCATTTTTAAAATAAGCTATTCTGGCTTTCTCTTCTAGTGAGAAATAAATGTTTATTGATGCTTATACCTATTGTTAAAGCAGTCAAAGAAGCAGGAGTCTTTGAGTCATTTTGCTGTTGAGCTGTCTCTTCGGAAAGGAGGGGAGAGGGTTGTGCTTGGCCCCTAGTGTGACAATCCACTCATATTTATAATGTCTTGAGCTTAATCAAAGCCATTAATTAAAAATAATTTTTTTTTGTTATTGTGTGAGTAAAAAGCCATAATAAAAAGCACAACTGCAACACTGCAATCAGGTGTTTGTGCAAATCCAGGCTTGTCCTTCTCTCACTGGAGTTAATTCTGATTTACGAAGCAGATTGTAAAGTAGGCTCTGGCTCAGTGCAGTGTCCTCTTTCTTCTCTTCCTGGCATACAGTACTTTTTTTCAGGACTTTGAATCATTACTGAGAAAACAATAGGAAGCTAAATCAGTTCCTGAGCTTCATCTTTTCCTTTAAGCAAACAGTGTTTTTCTCTCCATGTTTTTTGTTTGTTTTGTTGTTGTTGTTTTGCCTGTCAGGGAAGAGTGTTTGTAAACTCACAAGTATGTAACAGTTCCCTTTCCCCCTTTATTTGTATACTGTTCAAAACCAAAATATTTTACTGTCATTTCAGTTACTGTGACAAACGAAATGTGTGATTTCATTTAGGTAACCCAGTATGAACTTAACAACGTAATTCGTCATGAACACAAGAATATAGAGGCAGATTTGATGGAAATGGAAATCAACCCTAATGTTTGTAAGGAAATGGATTTGCACCGACTGAAATCTTCTTGCTGTTGATCTCTCCCTGAGTATTTTGTATTTGTCAGACTTTGTCTCCAGGATTCCTCCTGCTGGGGGGATCATAAAGCTCAGCACTAGTTGAGCTCTTATCTGTAGATCCTGAAGGGATTTGCAAATCTGGATGAGAATTTTCTTTTAATTTTTGACATGTTTGTGTAAGAGGTGCGGACAGCAAGTTGTGCATTGGTGGTGTCGTGCAGCGGGACCATGGGGTGGGTCAGCAGTGGGACCTGGGCCAGGCTGGAGTGGCTGATGATACCCGGTCCATGCAGAGTGAAGGGAAGTGCTAGAATGCAGCAAAAGAAATCCTTTCCTTGGGAGTTTTGACCCCCTGGAAGGTTAATGAGCAGGAGACTGTAGGGATGCAGGAGCTATGGAGAATGCTGAAATCAGAATGAGGTTCTAGATGTTCTGGGTTTGATGTAATGTTTGTTTCCAAAGCCTACAAGTCTGGATGAAGGAAGGAGCTGAGGGTCCCCTTCTCAACCGTGTCTCTGCACTGCAATTTGCTGTCTGTAGCTGAGATATTCAGAGATCAGATCTCCTTAGTGGGAGGTTGCCATAAATGCATGAGTATTGGAGTTACTTCACAGGAATTGGCAATGGTCCGTTTTGCCACATGTGTGTTTCCCGGACATCCTCTTGGCAACATTTTGCCCTCTACAGTCTCCGGACCCTTTGCCAAGATCCCCATGGAGCCCAGGTTACCCCAGTGACAGCTGGAAATGGAGCTTCTCCAAGGTGTGTCACTTCAGCAGATTATCACCATGCTTTTGGAGAAGGAACTTGCTGAAGATGAGGCGGTTGTTACACATTTACCAGGGAGGAGGAGATCTCTGCTGGCAACCCCCTCTCCCCATCTGGAACCGTTCACTGTTTGTCCTGCATCAGTCCTGGGTGATAAATCCCTGATGCTGGAGCACCCATGAGATGCAGGTGCTGCCATCTGCTGCCAGCATGGCTCCTCTTCCAAAACCTGTTTGCTCTGAGTCAGAGAACCTCTTTCAGCCCACTCTAGTTTATATCAGGCATCCTCCTTGAATGGAGAAGAAGTTGTGTTTGAAAGCATTTATTTATATACTGCCATTTCCCACTCTCCCCGCGTGTCCTTCTGATGCTCATTGCTGCAGGAGCGCTGCCTGCTGTGGAGCGCAGGTGGCCCGAGGACCAACAGCCGAAGCCAGGCTGGGGTTGTGGCTTGCTCGGCTGCATCGCACTCGTAGGCGGTGGCTGGTAGAGCTGAGACCTCGTTTGGGAAATTGGTCTTGCTTCCTGAGGCACAAAGACAGAGATAACCACTCGGTCCGGAAAGCTCTGCCGGAGCACATTTTAGATAGGCGAAGGGAACAGGATTTGCATTTTCTATGCAAGTATCTAAGGAAAGTAGGGGATCGCGTTCTGTTGGGACTCCAGATGGAGACAATCTGACGTAGCGTGCAGAAAAATGTACGGGACTCTCAGCTGTTGGCAATGACAGCCACCTTATTTGATGGTTTGTGTGATGGTATCCTCTATTCTAGAGTTCTCTGGTTCTTTTAACGCATTCATCACACGTTTCAGTATGTTTGTCAGTCTGTTCCTTTGAGAAGTCCAGGGCTGGAATGGTTGAAGACCAGTAAAACTGACGGGGGGGGCAAACCAGAGCAGAGTGGGAAGGTGTGATATCAGGAGGGGCGTGTGATCCTGCCTCCAGCCTGTTTAAACTGTTGATAGTGGATAAGTAAGACAGGTTTCACCCGGCTCTTAATCTTTGTTAGAATGATGATAATGTCTGAAATCCCCAGGCTCTGCTTTCCACAGGGATTCAGGACACGCTGCAGGTAAACATTAGTTAGTTAAAAAAACTACCTGCAGAACCCCCATCTCTCCCTCAGACCATCTGTTCCGCTCAGCGATGTGTGTAAGGATATGAGGAATCATGGCAGTAATTGTGATTATTACCAGGTGATCCATCTCCTGCAGTGGAAGGTACTTGGGAGGCAGAGAGGGTAGAAGGAAAACTCTCCGTAAAAGCACCACCTGCTTCTGCCTGCAGTACTCCGGTCTGTGGCTTTCTTCATGGTACCTCTGCTTCTGCTTAATTACGGGGAGAATGAAGGAACAGGGTTCAGTGGCAAGTGTTCTCAAAATTCAGTTTGTTCATAGAAATTACTCCCGGGTGCTCCATTCACAGTTTCATCTCTGAGCCAAATAGAGCTTTGGCTTCAGGCCTTTTCTTCTGTAAAACTCTGTAGGCAATCAGTTGTCATCAAAGCTCTAAGAATCTGAGAACATTTGGAGTTCCTGATCTTGAAGGTTTAGTGTTCCTGATACTTCTGCCTCTGTCAGCTCCTTGGGCATAAATGTCTTGCTCTAAGTTCTGTTTATAACAAATGCTTTTCAAGGTGTTCTACAAAAAGGATTTTTATTAAACAGCCTTTCTTCTTCTTGTCCTTTGATGGCTGCTGTGAAGAGAAAACTGACTGATCTTCAGTATTTTAGTACACCAAACACCCAGAGCTTGGGGGCTAAGGTCAGGCTGGTTTTTTTCTCAGCGCAGGCTATTCAGATACACATCTCTTGAAAACAGCTGGAATTTAGTCTTTCTCTCTCTGTTTGATGAAATCAAAACCTTTTAAGTGATAAATGAGAGACCAGCTTGTACCAAAATAGCCAATAGAGGTTAAGGCACTTGCCTGGGACAAGGGAAGCAGAGACTTGAAAATTGTCCCAGCGTGTAAGAGAATGACATAACAACAAAGGAGGTTTTATTATATTTAAAGCCAACTGAAATTTTGCACACTTCTCTCTAATCTTTCTTAGCTGAAAAATCTATTTTGCAGCATGTTAACAAAAAGTGGTGCTCGGCAAGGAATTCCAGGTGGAACTTCTCCCTTTCCACCTCTGCAGGACTTTGTCCTGTAGCCTGTTTGTGCCCCTGCCTATGAAGAGCACACGTTACTGCGACCTCCTCCTTCTCACTCACTTCTGGTACTGGGTTCTGGTTCTGAGCTTTTGGGTTGGGTCTGGATCGTTACACAATAAATTTGTGGAGAGAGACCATGTCTCTCTGACAAATATTTAACAGCTTTTAATAGACCGTATGACCAAAGAAAATGATTTTTTATTAAAAGAAGCTGATTCTGCATCAGCATGGAGAAGTTTGAAATAGACAGTGTTACCCTTGCAAAGGCAAGTATCGCGTGTATTTATATTGGCAGAAACCTGAGTAAAATGTTCTGGTTTTACTGTTGTTCTCTGACTCATATCCTACAAAATTTGACAAGATGAGTGATTTTGCCTTTTCAGCACATCTCTCTCTACCAGTGGTTCATACTGAATGAGGTATGGTCAGTAGGAATTCAAGTCTGGAAAGAAAGATGAGTATAATAACGTATTACTGGTCAGTCTGGCTGGTGGATCTGGCCTCTGGGGCGAGACCCAGTCCCTGGACCTGGGACCCTGTGGGGGCTGCCCCGATCGCCCACCTTCCCCTCACAAGCATCGTTGGGCTGCACTGGGGTCAGTTCAAGCTTACAATCGCTCTTCCCATTCTTAATTTATAATTTACTTGATTTGAAGTCGCAAGTTTTAAGATAATCACGTCAGTAGCCAGTCACCAGTACAATTAGATTGTATTATATTATATATTCTGGATAGCCAAAGGACTACATGTGTGCACTTCACCTGTCCCCTGTATGTGAGATTTCTTGAAGAATCCAAATGATGTGCCTTAGAATTCATGTAATTTTTCTAAAAAATATTCCATAAGCAATTTTTTTCGTTTAAGGACTGGGAGCGGGCGAGTGAAGAGGCCAGTAATAAACATTAGTGATAAGGGTTTTTTTCCAAGGGTGGTGTCTTTTAAATGTCAGGAAAAGGAGACCTTCCTGCTTCACAGTTTTTAATGACCTCGCTTTGTTTTTTCAAGTCTGTTTTGTGGCATTTTCTGTTTCACCACAGAACTCTTGGAGTTTTTCATTGAAATTTTAACACCGTGGCTGACAGATGCCCATAGAAAAGATATGCAGCATTTTTTAAGCTGTATGTTTTGTAAGAACTATTCACCAGCAGCCGTGCTATCTTTAGTGCTAGAGCTCCAGCTGAGACTTTGCCATATTTGTTCAATGCTTAATTGCCTAATAAAAATCTATACTAAAATTGATAACTTGGGAAGTAGTGCATGATGGAGGAATTCTTGAATTGTTTTGATATGAAAAGAATGGATGTAGAATTCTAAGTAGCCATTTAATAAACATCTAGAGTGAATTTCTTATCTATGGAGGCAAAGGTTAGATAAACCCTTCAGCAGGAGCACGGTGGCAGTAGTGCCCTGAGCACTGCCTGAACGTCCCATGGTCCCAGCAGCTGCATCTTTAAGAGGTAACTAAATACAGCAACAATCTTGATAAAATAGTGAGAATTGTCAATACCGCTTAAGAGTTACTTGGGAAATTCCTATCCAAGGAACAGCTCATTTAATGCTGTGACAGAAATTTGGAAATTGTACCAGCAACTTTCAGGCAAGTTGAAGGTTGAGCGTTGTCTCTTTTTGCGCATCTTTTGCTTTATCTCTATTTTAAGTCCTTTCCTTCTGGCAGTGACCTCGCTTTCCTCTGACACTGCGGCTGATACTCTGAAAGGAACCAAGTAGCAGAGTTGCTCCCATGTAATGCGGAGTGAGTTTTTATCTAAAAGCCATAGGTAATAAACGAGAAAGAGGTTAAAAACTCTGGTCAGACTCCAAAAAGGAATTGCTTCCAAGAACATGCTTACAGGGGTTTCAGCAGAGTTTTCATGATCTCTTATGTATTAGAGTAAGTTTGTCTCCTTACAGCTGTGGCAGTCCAAACAATTTAGACACAGAGCTGCCTTTTAAAGCTTTTAAACCTGTATTTCCCTTGAAGGTCTTCTAGTGTGCCACTAATCCCTTAAGTTATTGCACTGAAGGCACTCTATAATCCTTTAATTTACTCTGCTCTCAATGGAGCCAGGAAGGAGCTGGGTCATTCTCCATATTTGGCATTATCAGGTTTGTGTTTTTCAACTCAGACACTGGCTGAAGGTAGTTTACTTTCCTTTTAGACACTGCAGAGAATATTTCACATTTAGATATTAATTGCCCGTGTGTTTGTGTCGATGCATATTTAGAAAGGTACACAAACCCCAGAACTTCCTTACTCATTCCACTGGTTTATGCAGCCTTGGGGTCAGGCTTTTAAACCATTTCCTCAGACCCCTTTGGAAATCAGTGGATGTGAAAACTGATGGCTTTTTGAAAACTGTGAATTCAGTCCCAATATAGAACTGGAGAGGGTGAAGAAATGGTGTCAGCCATAGGACATTTCTGGAAGCTTCATCTCCCCAAACCCACGGGAGACAAAGCTGCTGACTAAAGCATCTTTGGTGGTGCTGAAGGCAGAGCTTTATGGTGATGAGTAACGCTGGGCACATTATTATCCTTTTTTTTTTTTTAATGAGCAGAAATACTCTAAAAGTTGTCTAGAGCAACACCTTGGTTGCCTGGGTTTGGAAGGTTTGTCCCGTCCATGGCTTCTTGCTTGCATGAGGGACACGTGTTGTTATTGCGGGTTTGTTCTTGAGAGCTGGGCGTCTTGGCGGTTCTGTTATGAATCCTGGCTACTCAGCATTACTGCAGAAGTTCATTTTAAGTTGAGCATTGAAGCATCCACTTTGAGGAAAAACATGCCCTGCGATTGTATAGACTTGGAGAAACATTGGCAAGAATAAAGACAGCCAAAGTTTTGCTTCATTAACATTTACACTGCAAAAGGAATTCTCAGATGCTGAGCACTTAATGTTTCTTTTTGAAGAAACCAATTTATTTGAAGTGCAAGTTTCTTTTGTACGTTATGTGCTCACATTTTTGATTTCCTGCAGCACTTCTGCATCAGTGAATTTCCTGTAGAGTCGGAGATCAAGCCTGGGCTTGTTCTGAAGTATCCAAATGTGGTAATAGGTGGACTGTTGTAAAATTTGGCATCTGGAGTTAAATTACAGGATGCTTCTTAAGCTTCTTGGTTACTATAGGAACAAGTAATAGTCATCCTTCATGATTAAGCAGTGTCCATGGTAACCAAACGAGCAAGTTTTAAATGAAAGATATTTTCCCTTTACATTTTTAGCAGTCAAAGGTTAACAGTTATTACCTTTATACCCTTAGATGAGAGAAATTTTGATCTGGCTGGCGTATTTAAAGTGAGAACATTTGGTGTTCATTTACATAACTTTACTTCTAGGACCAGGTGAATTTTGGGCGATTACCAGGATACAGTTTCTGAGAGTGGGGTGTAGTGTGTTAATCTCCCCTGGAAGAGCGAACGTTGTTCACAACATTTGCTAAATTGCTCTGCAGCGTTGCGGTGTGTTGCTGAAGAGCTACCGGAGTGCTCCTCGCAGTGAGGTTCAGAGGTGGAGGAAGGAATCCCCGCGTACACCCTGCATGGGTTTTAGGACAGAAAATGCAGGTGTGGGTGTTAGTGTAGGTAAGAGCATCCTCCCGCTCCCTCCCGCTTCAAAAATAGGATGGGAAATGTACAAGTGAATATAGCCCTGCTAGATCACTTCTTGTCATCTACTACACAGGTAAACAGTGAATATCACTTAAAAAAGCCCAGCAACACAATCCCAAAGCTCGCACAGCTGCTGCAGGTTCACTGCGTAAAGGAATGTAGTTATTGGAATGGTGGTTTCTGTACGCCCATCTGTGGCACACTTACTTTTATGAAATAAGAAAACACGACTGCTATTTAATGTTGTTTTCCTGTCTCTTTCATTGGCACTGGCGATGTTTGCTTGAAAACTAAAAAGTGAAGCTTAATTGCTTAAAAGAGTCTGAATAGCCGGAGGAAAGCTGGCTGAGTAGGGGTGGTAAGGAGGGGAAGCGTTTCCAGCAGCACCCTGGGTACCAGGGCACAGGGGTAATGGCCAGCGTGTTGCAGACGCTGTATCCTGAGGTGTGTGTGACCGTACACTCCACGTCCGCACACCGGCAAATGCACAACATTGGTGTAAACGCTCACCTTTGAAAAATATCAGGTTGGCAGAGAAGGTGACACTCTTTTGAAACATTATCTTTTATCTAATGCATATTAAAACGAAGGAGGCTTGTTTCTATTTGGTAGGGGAGCTTTTAGCCCTTCTGCAGAAACATTTGGAAAAACAGGAAAAAAAATTTTCAGTTCTCCCTAACATTAGCCCTAATCCTAACCGTTGATAATTGTAACTGGAGGAAGAAGAGTGTTTTCAGACTTTCTTGTCACTGCTGCTTTTTAATGCTGTCTTTGAGTTGCTTCATCAGGAGGGGTACTAGATTTTGTCCAAAAATCCAGTTAGTTAAAATCTGTTGCTCTTCTGTTTCCAATGAAACTGTACCCTAAATAGCCAGCGTTAAATCCCAACCTTCTGCTTTCTTGAACAATATTATAAAGTTCCTCCAATGTTAAGGCAATCTAACTTGGATTAATTGGCTCTGGGCATTAAGACCCTTTCAGGCTGATGTAAGAGCTGCATGTACTATGTGAATTTCAAATCTTAATGTTTGGTCTGTTATGCAGATGGATGTGAATAGAGATATGTATGTGACCCCATTTATCTCTCTAATGAAGTGCCATCAATAGAACATCTGTTTCTTTGCTGTAGAAGATGAAATCTCTGATGAATCATGCTTATAAATTAAGTATTTATTTATTTAATTTGCATTTTGCCAGTACGGACCTGTTACAGCAGCCTCCGTGCACGACTGGAAAAATAGCCTAGTAATTAAACTGCCCAAAGTTTTTGTTTATTCTGTGCTGCTGCTCCACACACAAAGTAAACTGTTCTGAACCGCTTTATAGTTGACCTGTCCAAGCCAGCTATTAAGAAAGCCCCAAACCAGGCAGAAGAAGACCTTGCCAAGGAGGCAAATCTCGTTGATGGGAGGCAAAACCATGGCTGTGATCTGGATGTGCATCTCCCCTCTCGCTGGGGTTCCCACTGTGGCACTATGTGCCTCTATACTTTTTAGTTCTCCCTGAAATTGGGAGCAAAGAGGGCTCGATCTGCTCTTGTGAGGTTTCCAACTCCCTTTTGCAGACCCGTGAGGTTAGTGAAACCTGCCTCCGCCCTACTGAAATCCCTGAGCAAGACCATTCTCCAGCCATTCTGCTGCAGGATCCTGCCAGGTTGGCCAGGCTCTGCGAGACCTTCTGGCGGGTGACTCTGGTCCTCCACCACCACCACGTGCTGATGGCCACCTTGTGTTGGGCCAGCGGTCTGCAGAGGCCGCTGGCCAGAGACGGTGCTTCAGCCCACTGGGGCTTCAGGCAGTCTCAAGGTGACGAGGATTGTGTCCTCCCTGCCCCATCCCCAATGGTGTGTACGGGTGGCACCGTTTATGTCCCCAGTGACAGGGATTACAGCGAGTATAAAAGTTCCTCCTTTTTGCCTCTGTGCTGATGAAATGCTGCAGAAAAGCAGCATGGTACCGGTGTTGAATCTCTGCAGAAATGTTAAGCGTGATGGATGAACCTAATTTAAATCTCCCCAGAGCTGACTTCTTGTTCTCCAGACTCCACGTAGCTTGTCTTTATCATCACATAAGAGGAAGCTGATGTTCCACTTCACTTTATCATCCTTTCCAGTTTAACCAGGGTATTAGCAGTCTCCACGATGTGGTTCTCAACCAGGCTAGAATTTCGTCTTTTTCTGATGTATTTTTTAAGTCTGTGCTTGATTTCAGTTTTACCCTGGAGAAAAGGCTGCTGATGATATGCAGTTAGCAAAAGACGAATTTGTTCTCTAGACATCATACCAAAGAAAGATAAATATCATACATATTTTATTTCAGAGACTGATAAATAAAGAATAAAAATACCAAATATATATATACATATCTAATTAAAAAATACCAGACAGTAAAGCGGAGTTTGTAATGAAGGCTGCTCAATCACCGTGATTTGCTATTTATTTTTAGAAAGGGGGTTAATTTTCTGGATGCCTTATAGTCTTTCCCTGGCACCACCCTGGCACCAGGTCTGGGGACCTCCAGCTCTGTCCTTCTTTTGTATGCAGATCTGATCCGTTCCTTCAGTTCTGTCGCACAGAGAAGTTACTCTGTGTTTTCAGACTCCTCATGCTGAGAATTATCCAAGCTTTCCTCTCCCATTTGTGCTATTCTCTCCTTTCCTTTTTGCCCTCTGGGAGTATTTTTTTCTCCATAAATATGTCTAATCTGTCTCCTCAGGTAAAGAATATATTGCCCATCAATTTCTCGGAGGGCAGAACTTGCCCTAGATGTCTGTCTCTAGGCTAGAAGGTGGCAGGCGGTGCGTGGTCCAGCATCTGCGGTGGGGATGCGGCCGGAGGAGAGGGGCAGCTGGCTGACTAGAAGAACAAGAAAAGCTCTCTTAGCCATCACCGATACTGAACATCAACTAAACCAGCAGATAAACCCCACCAGGGAGAAATCCCACCCGTTGGTGGGTGGCGGAGGCAGGTTTCTCCGGGGCGTCGCAGCCCCGTGTCCCCGGCGGGGCGGGCGCTGCGGGCCCGGCTGCCAGAGAAGGGGCTTCAGCTCCCTCTAGCGAGGAGCTGCCTCCGTGCTCCAGCGGAGCGGCAAAGCCTTTGTCCCGCTGCGGGGAGGTCCCAGGGACGGCTCAGTCCGGCTTTGGAGGCTGGAAGGTCTGGCTGAGCTTCCCAGGGGAGAGGAGGTGCAACGCTGGGCAGCCAGAGCCCTCGGAAAGGCGAGAGAAAAGGGCAGGGGGGTCCCCTTTCTGCTTGCATCAAAAAGCACCTGCTGCTGGGAAAAGGCTTCTATTACTGGGTTATATTAGAGAAAATGGAGCAATATCTGATACGTATCAAGTACACAGAGAAATAGCACGGCTTTTTTCAGTACTAGGTTCGAGAGCCATTAATAGCACTTCCTTGGGAGCGGTATGAGGAATATTAAATACTACACAGAACACGGTATCCGGGAACCTGACACAGGGATGATATGAGATCCATTAAAGTGCACAGTGTGCTATGGCAAAGGGCAATGTCACTTCAAATCATTATTTAACAAAGAAGAAGCTCTTCTTCCAGAAGCTCTTAGTTCCGCTTTGAGAGAAGATGGTCATAATTTTTTGCTGATGGGAAACAGCGTGGTGTGATGCTTCCTGTGAGTTGAATTGTTTTCTGTTTTCCAGCCAGTTCCAGCAGGGCTCTTCAGTTCACACCACTGTCCCAGCCACCCTTCTTGTGTGTCCCCGAGTGGTGCTTCAGGTGCCTTTTTGTGCTTTCAGGCAGGGCCACAGTTGAGTCAGAGACAGCGTTCCCCCTGCTAAGCTGAATATAGTGGTTTTGTAACACTTAAGTCACGTGTGAGGGACACGAAGGTGGTGGTAAGAAGCTGGATCTGTTTGGTGTAGTCACTGTGGATAGCGTTAGCTAGTGGCTACCATACAACCAGCCTCTAATTGTTTAATTGGCAGTATTTTGTGCCAGAGTGTAGGACAAAAGGCAAGTAATGATCCCAATTTATTTTTTGTTCTGTATGTAAATGGTTAGAGAGGTGAGAATTTTTTTTACAAGCTGTAGTTCTGTAAACAGTGTCCTTAATTGCCTGAAAAGGTAACGAGAGCACGAGAAAATGTAAAATTATTTTTGTTGAGAGCATTAAATCAGTGAGGAGTAAATTCCTGATTCTGATGTAGAAGAGCTGTGGGTACAGCCAGTGGGGTTGCTGTGCTTTATAGGAGTGTATTTAAGATAGAGATTCTAAGATGCAAAAAGAAATAATTTCATTCTAACATCACAAGTGGTGGTGATGCAAACTTTCATTAGCCTAGAGATTACCCGCTCTGAGTGTTCATTAGCTTTGCTTTTAGATGAGTCTGATTTTTCAGAGGGCAGCATTACCTGCCCTAAACTTTTGCTTCACGACCATTTTTATTTAAACGTCAATTTTATTGCCTAATAAAGGTTTGGCTTTTAATTAATTTTGTGTGGCATAATGGTTATAATATTGCTGTAAGGGATCAGCTGGAATTCACTGAGGGATCAGCAGGGCATTGGGCGCTATGTTCCAAGAGATAGTTCTCCAGGTAATTGAAGAATGAGACTGGCCTCGCAGCTGCATTTCTGGTCCAGCTGATGGGGGCAGGAGGAGAGAGCGAGCGAGGGGGTCCAGAACCTGCCGGTGCCTCTTCTCTGACCTCTCTCCACTGGAAATCAGACATTTTTGCATCTCTGCTTCCCATTCAAAGTAACTCATGCCTCGTGAAGGGGAGAGTTGGCTCACCTCAGTATTTATTATTTTCTGTCATTGTTTATTCCCAGGGTAATATTCCACTTTTAAGAAGTGCCGCTATTCTAACAGCAGCTTCTAAACGTCCCTTTGGATTCAGATTAAAGATCTGTCTTTCCTCCTGGACTCCTGTGGCCACCCAAAGCTGTCTGAAATGTAGATTTTTCTGCAGCCTCTCTTGAGTATTTGCAATCACACAGGCGCTGCAAATATCTGTTCTCCAGGGAGTGTTTTAATTCATAAATGCTACTGTGAGCCATGTTAAATAAATCACTTCAGTCACTATGTGCCTCCTCCTCTCCTGTGTTGGGTTTGTACTAAGGAGTTATTAGATGATGTAGAAATTAGAGGAATAACACCTAAATTCATTAAGCAATAAAATTAATTCAAGGAGTGTAATTGCGTGAGCAGGAGACCGGTAATTCCTGTTCCCTCTGGTTTCGCAGAAACTCCACCCCGGTGATCTCCGGGGGCCGAGGGGGATGTCGGGCTCTACCCCATGGGTAGGACAGGGAGGAGCACACCTGCATTGGCGGAGCGTGGCCCAGGGACGGAGCCAGCCCGGCCTCTCCCAGGGCTGCCGGCGGGACCTTTTCCGCCAGCTCTTGGTTCTGAGCAGCTCTTAGTTTTCTGCCATTACATCCAGACGATCTGGTGAAGTTTTATTGTCCTCTAAAGTCTCCTTTCCTCAAAGCACGTGCTGCGGTGCGGTGCGGGAAGCTGGCCCCCCGCCGCGGCTCCCCAGCGCTGCTGGCTTGTCTGGCATTCCAGTCATACTTCCCTTTCTCGCTGCCTCTGATGAAGTCATCATCTCTACTTCTCCTCTTATTCCTGGCTTGTTCGGAGTGCCATGGCATGTGCGTTGCTGACAAGCACAGCTTCCTTTTGGTGAGTTGAGGGAGACGTTTTCTCATTGCTAACTTCTCTGACGCTGGCTCAGATTTGTGCCTCCCTTTCTTGTTTGGAGTCCGAACAGTTTCATGTCAGAAAATCAACTTGCCGGGAAGTGCCTGCTCGTTGGTTATTCCTTCCAGCCGTTCTCTTTGCTTTTGTTCATGCTGTCTCTTCCCCCGGCTGATCCCTGGAATTGCGCGTGAGAGGAGAGCAGGAGAGGGGGAGAGCGTGAAGAGAGATGAATAAGCAAAAGGAGTTAATGTATTTCATTCCCACTAATGAGAGCACAATCCTGATGATCTCTGGGACTAGCTGTGATTCACAAGAGCAGGTAATGCAAATGTGAAAATATCCCACTTGCGAAGTGAAAAGCAAACAGCACTAGTATTTGTTTGTGTGTTTGTGGCACATAGTGACCTGCTCCGTAGCAGCGTCTGGGAAGTTGCGTTGGAGGCGGCAGCGATGCTGAGCGGGTTAAACAAGAGCTGCGGTGCGGGAGCTCCTGGCAGCCTCTTCTGCTGCTGATGCCCTGGAAGCCTTGGGGGGGGATCACAAAAGCGTAGTAAGGATTAATTATTCTGTCGATTCAAATGCCTTGAATTAGTTAACAATTCAAGTGTGTTTATTATTTTACAGAAACAGTTTCAGAAATATCCATAAGCCCTAGGTCCTAAATGAATGTGCTGTGTTTACAGTGCTGTGTTAGTGTCCTGCTGGCGCTGGACTCAGTGGGATGCTCTCGACCCCGGCAGCTTAAAAAAACATATCCTGGTGCAATACATACCGAGCAGCATTTTGGACCCAGCGATGTGTGATAACCTGGGAAAGGTCTCAGGGGTTTGATAATTCGAGGAAGTTTCTCTTTGAAGATCTTATCCTGCACTGGGGAAAACCCAAAACGTTGCAGCTTTCTATAAATATTTAGAAAAGCAGGAAGCCCTTTTGTTTGGTTCTTCTTGCTTCTGAGGTTGCATCAGGTGGATGAGCCTCAGCTCAGCCTCCGTCTGCGGCGGACACTGAAGAGATTCAGTGCGTGTTCCTGAAAAAGGGTTGGGAGGGCCCACAGGAGCGGGGTTCTGCCGCAGGCAGGGTGGGAGTTAAACAGCGTGTGAGTAGAAATGACTCGTTATCATTGGGCAAGCTTCGAAAAGTGCAGGGAAAATGCCACCAACGATAAGGAGAAAATTAGATGAGGAACTTCTATGGGGATGGCCGCCTCAGAGTGACTTATGAACCTTTTCCAGTCTAATTCTGAGATTTTTAAGAGCTTCTCAAAGGAGGGGTAATATACTTAGGTGGGCCTGCCTGACTCAGTTCTCCAACAGTAATTTGTCAACTTCTTATTGCTCCCCTGTACATTTCCCACCCTTTATTAGGGTATTGCCTTGGGGGCTGGTGGAAATGACAGGGGGTCAGAAACCATCCCCTTTTGTGGGCACCCATTTCTGCTCAGTGGCATCTCTGCTGCTGGGCAATGGGGCTTCCCTCCCTTTCCAGATCCGGTGTGCCTGCACCATAATCCTCATTTAATAGACTGTTGCTTCGGTGATTTTCAGGCCTCTGTGTCATAAAAGAAAGATTTGGAGGTTTTAAGTTCATAACAAGTTCAGGACTTCGAGAGAGCAAATAGCATCCCGAGAGACTGTGCGTTTAAGTCCTCGGATCAAATCTGATCTAGAACAAATAAATGGACAAATGAAGGTATAATCCTGGAATTTCTATGAGCTGAGAGATAGTATTTAGCTAACAGAGAAATTCACTGTCTAGTGAGGATGTTATCTGATAATACTAAGTGCTTCTGGAAATGTCATTCCGTGGTTAGCTGCCTGCAGTAACGCTGCTCCTCGCTCTGGAATCCTTTATCTTGGAATACAAAATGGATGGCAGACATTCATCGGTGAAACCTTGCAGTGTTCCCATGGGATTTCCAAGGTTTTTATCAATTATGAACCTGATGAAAAGCATTAAACTGTCCCCAGGGTCAGACTGTGGGGCTGTAACAGAGGCTACAGCTTGAGGGGTGTAACAGAACTGCCAGAGGAGTCTGTCCAGCCAGAAGTGGAGTCCAGGAGAGGAGGAAGGTGTGCGAAGGGGTTGTGAAGAAAAGGCTGAAGTCAGATACTGAATCTGATCTCTTGTAGCTTGCTTGTTTTATGTACAAGTAGGCAAATTTGTCAGAAATCACTGAAAATAAGGCTGGAAGGGATTCCAGGAGATCATCCGGTATCCGTCTGCCCCAGGAGATGGGGGAGGAGGAAGCTCCTTGTACCCGAACCTCACCTGACAGGGAGAGCTCTGCCCCAGAAAGGGTTAAGAGAGGCTTGAACGTATATCAATTCCAACCTATAACTGTTCGTGTCAAGAGAAGACTTTTTTCCAGTGTCTAACTTAAATATCCTCTGCTGTCAATTAAGACATTTCTTTTTCAGCCCCTAGTGGCTTATGGAGAGAGTTTTTATTATTGCCTTGCAGCGACCTTTCACGTGGAGCCTGCTGTAGCAGACACGGCTAATGCCGGTGACCTGGCTTAGGACTTTTCCCCTAACCCTGGAGAAGTAAAAAGGGCAGTTCAAACCCTTATGTGTTCATACTGTTCGCTATGTAAAGCTGTTCTACATTTCTGGTAGTTAGGAGTTACTAATTTACCTGTAAGCTATTTTTACTTCCCTTTAAAACAAACAGCTCCCCCCGCCTCGCCCCAAACACCCACACCCAACCCTCCTTCTAGTTATTTCGGGTTTCTTATAAAGAGTTTTGTAACGCGTCTCTCCTGCAAAGCCTCCCCTCACCAGCGATACCCACAGTGCTTAAACTAAGCTAAAATGGAGGTTTGACTCTAAACACTTTATGAACCATAAGCTTAAGAAAAACCGGGAGGCTTTAGGTCCTACCCCATCTCTGTATTTTGGCCTGGGTCAAACCGATGTGTTTGCTGGCTCAGCCTTGGGTATATTTTAATGATGAAGTAAGAATTTAAGAGTACAGTTTGTGACTTGAGTGCAATCAGACCCAGATACTAATCAGCCCTGGGTCATGACACGCTCTCCCTTTCTCTGAAGAGGTCTGGCCTGTGTGGTTGGAAGAGGAAGCAGATGGAGAGGTTACCAAAAGTGAGACAATGGTGCACTTTGGTCTGACAAACCGCTGTGGTGCAAATCGATGGTGCTGTAACACCGCTGAGGAACAGCAAGTACTTTCCCTGCGTGCTGAAGGCAAGCGGTGTGTGGGGCTGGGAGCACGGCTCCGTGCCTGTGCCGAGAGCCTCCGGGAAGGTCATTTCCCACAGCTGCTTTTGACACCATCCCACCATTCCTGTTTTCCAGCCAGGTCTAAGAGAATTGCTTTAAACGAGGTTTATTTTTCTGGTCATTAAGAAAATGCAAAGCAGCTTCTTCACTTTCAAAACGCTGTAATCAAATAGTTTCTTTATGACAGTCCAAAAAAAAAAAAAGGCGGCCACTGTTCAAAGGAGTAGGGTGGGAGCCTTAGTGTGGAAGGAGATGGCACCAAAGGACTTGATTGCCTCCTTGAGATTCAAAGTGGCCAAGACATGAGAAGGCTTGTCTGGAAGCTGTGGAAGCCACAAACTGGCTGATTTTGGCAGTCTGGCTCTCATGCAGGTTACGTGGCCGCTGGGGAGGAATTATGGAATTATGGGCAGGATTTGCAACTGAGGAAGATGTCACTGAACAGGGACTTCACCCATCCATGGGTGGAATCTCACAATCTGTCCTTTCGGAGTAGTTCAAGGTACATCTCAGGAATTGTTGAGTGGAATTGCAGGTATTAGTTATTTCTTACTGGGAAGTAAGAAGTTATTTCTTATTGGGAAGGGGACAACCTTGCTAAAGGGACAACCCTCCTTGCCAAGACCTGATGGCAGCAAATTGCAGGTTGCAGAGGCTGAGAGTTGGCAAACAAACCACCTCTAAGTTACACTAGTTATGAGAACATCATTGTCTGAGACATTCTGAAGTATAGGTTGTTCCATCTTTAGATTTCTTTGCATACTAATTTGTAGAAGCCTCGCTCTAGCAGTCGGCCTCCTCATTTCCTTTTGCAGCAGGTATTCTCTCATTCCCAACCAAGAATCCTAGCAATGTAGTAATAGTCACTGGCATGCCTGCTGCCTGGGAAATTGTGTATTAGAAGGAATTCCCCCAATATTTATTTCCACTTCATTTTAAAATTTGTTTTCAAAAAAGAGGAGAACAACTGTGTGAAAAATCTGCTTTTCAGTGTCATTCTGAAATTGCTGATTACTGTTGCCTTTGCTTGGATTTCGTATCATTAAGTAAATAACTCAGTCTTACATATCTAGACACTGTCTTTCACGAGTCATACGGATTTCTGTAGATCAGAAGGGTTTGTTGATAAGGTGACATGAAGGACAAAATCTGTCAGTTTATTTGTGGAAAAAAAGCCTACAGAAAGAGAGAAATTCAGTTAACAAAATTCCACCCCAGTGGATGTGGATAAATAAAAGAGTAGAGAAGATTCTGGGGCCTGGGAGAATAAGAAGTATAAGCTTCATTCATCTTCTGCAAAGTTTGCACTATTCTGTGTTCAGGAGACCATGGTTTGATGGCAGAGGACAATATTTTGACATGTATTAGAGTGTGGCAAAAAAAAAGGCCAAAAGAAGACAGTTTTTGACAAAAGCCTTTCCTCGGCTTACACCTTACCAGTGTATTTAGATACCACCTGGTATTTGTTTACTTTTTCATAAGTAAAAAGTATTTTGAGAATTCTTACACAGTTTTGGGCTGGTTTTGAATGTAAAAATTCCTCATGTCCCCAGAATGCTGGCTGTGAGTGAAAATTGCAGAGATCCCACCGTTGGATGTGGTCAGCGGCACTTGCAGGGCTGGGACAAGCAGAAAAGAAGCATTTGGCTTAAAAGAGCGGGGTGTGCTCCCCCCCGAAGGAGCAGCAAAGGAACTGGGGTTTGAAAACGAAGGCGCGCTGCTGGGAGATTTGCCCAGGCCTTTCTTTTTTACTCCTGACACGTTACATGGGCTTAAATTCTGCTCATAAACGATTGAGCTGTTGCTTCTAACCTTCCTGCCTTGCTGTAGAGCTCTATATAAAGGCATTTTCTCAAGCTGCAAAGCCTCTCGCAGATCTCTACCCACGTAGATTCATCCAGAAGATTGTACCGACGAGGGAGCCTCCTCGCCTCCCGGAGAGCCTTCCTCTGCCCTCGTGTCATGTGTCCGCTCCTGAGAATGCTGTAGTCGGGACACCTGATTGTTTTAATTGAAATTATCACTAAATGACCATAACCCCAGGCCCTGCCCGTTTTCTAGGCTTCCTGATCAACAGGATGGAGATGAGATCACCTTTCGTGTGATGGGAATGCTGGGCTAATAAGGACTCTGGAACGGTTCGAGAAGGGAAGCCTATTACAAGATCTGAGCACCATTGAATGGCAGCTTGGAAATAGATCTATTTTTATGAGCCCTGTGGTACTTTCAAAGAGGGTTTGTGAACTGAGGAAACACCGCCTCATAATGCCGTTGCTGACCTTACCTAATATCTTTCTAAATCTTCTCAGTGTTAGGTATATTTGTTAATTTAGCCTCGTCAGCCCCCTCCCTTCCTCACCAGCAGGAGGTAAGTATTCCTATCTACATTTTATATTTTAGCAAATGCAGGATTTAATAATTTTTTTCCTGGTTACAAAGCAAATTGCTACAGGAATTAGAGAGGGAACATAAGCATCCTGTGCCTGTAACCCCATTAGCAGTTTCCCTTAGGATTATCAAGTCCACAAGTGCACGGATCTGTACTTTGCATATAATTCTCACTCGGCTCAATACATTTTCTGTTTACCTATCTGCATACTGGAAATAATGATAATGCCAACCTGTCAGGCATTATCTGAAGCTTACAGTTGTATAAAAAATGCTAATTGTTGAAGGTGAAAGTTTTGTAGATAGTTCCAGGCGGCTGTGGGAAATAGGAGCAGATACAGTGGCTCGTTTGCAAGGGCATCTCAAAGGAAGAAGCCCCGTTTTGCACGGCCTCCTGGTGTTCCCGGCCCGTTCCTCTGCTTGCGTGTTTGTAATTGTCCTTTATTTTCTGTCCTCTCCACAGAGTCCCCCCCGGAGCGGTGCGGGCAGAGGCGCAGCATGCCCAGCGGGGTCACTGAGAAGAACCCCACCATGGAGCCTGCTGCCACGACGCCCTTCCGGGTCACGGTGAGTGTCTGCCCCATCTTAACGATTGTTAGGGCACCATAATGATTATTACAGGGCTTCTAGGGAACTTACTCATCCCGAGGGAAGAGGTGGTGCATGTGAAACTACTCGATTGCTTGTTTTTAAGTAAATGTGGTGTTGTTGGATACTCTTAGCAATAAGCAACTGTAAAATATTTCTTGGTAAAGCAGCCAGATTTGAATTTGAATCTAGAGCAGGTTTGGGTAAGTTACTTCTCTTGAGAGACTTGCCTGGTGAGGTTTCCTTTGTAAATCCTAGGCAGTGCAGTATATTCATAGATGTATTTACTGGGCTGCAACTGGTACAGTACATCCTCGTACTCCTGTAGAAGAGAACATCTCCTGTAGTAAAACCTGTCATTAACTAACAGAAAAACTGCCGAGTGGGTGATTCCCCAGAGCCTGGTACCCTCTCCCAGCAGGAGCCTAGAGGAGCCATTCACTTTTTTCCACTTCTTCAATCCTTTTGCTTTGAGATGCTCTACTAATATCGCTGGTTTGTTGTGAGAGCAGTTATGTAAAGAACGGGAAGTCATTTGGGAGTGGAACAGAGCGGCACCACTAACGTGAATAGCAGTGATCAATAGGATAAACAGGGTCTTTTTGCTCCATGGGGAAGGGCGCTACTGTGTCCATTTTACAGAAGGGAACCAAAGACCCGAAGAAGTCAGAGCCAGTGGCTGACGGGGGAATCTGCTGGTGCTGAGCCGTAGCTCCATGATGCTGTGGACGATGGAGTAGCTGCCGGCAGTTTCAGTGCAGTATGAGGATGTGTGATGAGTTTAAACACAGGACTCCCTCTCCCTACCCTCTCCGCACTCCCACAAGATCAGATGTTCGGGCTGGCTCGTAGCTTTAGAAGATAGTCCCTCTCATGCCTTGGAGATCAGTTCTGGAGTGAGTTAAAAGTCTTTGTTTCTTCTTTAGTTAGAATGTGCACAGTGGTATTTATCACTGCCTCCCACTGATAAAAGTCATCTCTCTAACATCCTGCAGATAGTAGATAGACTTCTCAAGTGGGTCACAGTCATTTTTACCACAAGGATTGTGTTATCTAACGAATGATATCAAGTCCAAGTAATTATTCAAGTTAGGAGTACACTCAGCTGACAAATAGAAGTGCAATGGTGGGATCAAAACATTTTTTTTTTGAAAGTGAGCAATAAACGTGCAGCTGAGAGTAGCTGTTTGGCTTGTTTCCTAATGCATCATCAGCCTGGACACGCCTATAGTTAATGCAATAGCGCCCTGGGAGGCTTTGTAATCAGCTGAAGTTACCGAGGTCTTTTGGGTGGCATTTGGGGCAACCTCCAGTAATAGTAAGAGAGAAATCTATTTAGAGATTTTAAAAAATAAATACAACCATAAAGTATACACAGCTGGAGATGGATACACCCGGTATGAGCGATGGCCAAGGCAATCAGGTGGTTATATTTTCAAGAGCAAAATGTCTGATATCTGTGGATAGTAAGTTTGCACTCAGTTATATTTATGCAGAGAGGAGGCAAATGGTCTTGGAGCTGTTTTTCGCAGTGTATGTTTATAGGTTTTCTTTCCAGGCCACACCTACTTTACAGGCTCAGCTACTTCATAACAAACCTGGATGGGCAGAACCAGAATTGCAAAGGAAAGGCAATGGTGCAACCTTAAAAAAAATCTGAGCACACCCAGTTCACCTGAGAACGTTTGCACTAGTGAATGAGTCATTAATAGCAGCTTGTCCAAGTAGTTTATCCTAGTTCTATAAATTGTAAGTTTGTGAATGCGTAACATTCTCTGTGGAGCTCAATTTTGTAGCCTTTATATGCAAACACATGCTGAATATATGAGAGCGTGGGTTTTGATACTGCCCTGTTTGCTAAATGGAACGGGAAGAAGTGATGAAAACAGTGAGTGGATGGTGGGAGATGAGTTCTGTTTGGAAGGAGCGTGTACAGGATGTGGCGAATACTGAAGGCAATGGAACAGAGAAGCAATGGAGTAGGATATGGCTTTAAGCATTTCCCGTAGGGGCATGTTTGGTTTTCTTTTTCTGGAGCTGACGAAAGTCGTTCTCCTAACAGCTCCCTGCTCGAACAGGTCAGAGCACAGAGGGATCATCTTTTGGTCTGATTCCCCTTGTGGTATCACCTTTTTGCTAAACAAGGTGCATCTTCTTTCAATGCCAAGAGGGAAACTAATTTTTTTTCTCTAACCCCCTTGTTCCACAAGCCATGTGCCCTCTGTCTGAATTGATTATCAGTTACAAATGCTCTAAACTTCTGAGCAAGGCAGACAGAAAGACATGAAGCTAACTGAATAGGCATGCTTTTGCTTTGTGCCTTTCATTTATCACAATCCTTCTGCCTCAATAAATGAGTATCTTTGAACCTTAAACAATGTACTACTTGTTGATGAAAAAGGCAAAGAATGATGGGAAAATCAGGATTCTTCACAAGACAGAGGATTTGGGAGTATTTTTCGTAGTGTACTTGCAGTCAGTGAAAATAAAATGGTATTTATTCCTTTTCCAGTGGTATATATCCTGCTTTATGTTTTTAGAGAAATTATTCCTGTCTTTAAGCAGGTTAGCTCTTGTTAGTGAAACAGCCTGTATGGGATGTGGTTGCTTGCTTTGACTGGCTCTGTGATCCAGGATGGATTAAATAGGGGCCGTCATCACATGGATAATACAGAGCATTTTTCTTCTCTGAGTTACAATCCACTATTATCTCATTTCTGTTCCTACTCAGCCCTCCGAATGTTATTGCCATTAATATGAATGGCTTCATTACGTACATAGTTTTTATGGCTGCCCAGATTTCAGCAGATGTCTGACTTAAGAAATATATTCTCCCTCACCTTCCTTCATTAACCAGAGGAACATTAGCAGTCAGTCCACTCCAGCCACTGGGAATAGTAATTAGTGCTTTAGTTTAGTGGTAATGGGATTATTACTTTTGAGCCTGCTGCTGCAGGTTTTGATGTTGTAAGCTTTTCATATTTTACAGCTGATTGTTCTTCCCTGACATCTCCATCCTTCTGCTGTTGAGTCTCCAAGGCACTAGTAAGCTCAGGAGCCACTGGATCCAGCTATTTTGACAGCGTCGCACTCCCAGTTGCTTGCTTTCATTTGAAATCTAAAGCAAACTAGGGTGGAAGTGTTCCCTTCCCATACAGAACTTTGCCAAGTTACAGTTAATGGGGCATAAAAATGGTTTTTGTAGAATCTTTGGAAAACAGTAGCTCATGATTATTATTTTTTTGAGTTATAAAATATAACCTTGAAAATCAAGCCTTAAGATTTCTACATCTTAGTATGTGAATGAGCTGTTCATATGCCTTCTACAGAAATAAATTTTTAATGGAGCTTCTTAAACATGGAAAATTCTTCCCCAGTCCTAGTTATCTCATGTTGTAAAATGATTATTTTCTATGTAAACCCACCTCACTTGACTTCTGTGCTATCAGAGCTTTGTATGATCTCATGTTGTCTAATGAATCCAAGCCGCTAATGCAAGTGACCACTCATCTGAGGTCCCTGATTCTGAATCTGCTCCGAGCACCAAGCTCAGCATCCAGTGTTTAGTCTATGTCTGATTGGAAAGCCATGAATGTGCTTCACATCGGCAGCTACACACAGCTTTGTGTGGACTAGAAGAAACCTTTCTGACTGCTGCACTGGTGTCTGGGAACAGTCCATTTGGTGCATGTCAGTATAAAACTTAAATATAAGCAGGGAAATCTAGTCCTCATGAATTTATTATATCTGATGCACTCACAGAAGAGACTGACTGTCCTCACACACGTTTGCAGGAGACATCTTTAGTGTTAAATAGTCTTGTTGGAACCTTTCCTATTTGTCATGATTCTGCCCCTAATTAACTAAAATTAAAAAGTGCTTCAAGAGAAGTCAATATCTAAGGATAGAAAAAGAAAGATAGAAGGCTTAACTTAGCATGAGATGTCAGTTAAAATGTTGCCTCGTTATGTAGTGACCTGGAGTTGTCTCCACTGAGAATGGGTAATTGGCAGCAGCTGATAACACTCAAGAGCTGAGACACCAGCGTCCTCGAGGGCAAAAGCTGGGCTCTTCTCCATGCCCAAGGGGAGGTGAGTGATGCCTTGCTGCTGACTGGCATTTACCTGTTAGGAGGACAGAGAGAGGCGTTTTGCCTTTCGGCGTGGAATCCAAATAGCTGAAGGTGTGAGGTGGGTTAACCTGAGATTTGTGTTTTATGTTATCAGACACAGGGACCAGAAGATGGGAAATTCTGCTGGGTATTAAATCTTCTTGCTCTCCCCACCTTGCAGGGAAATCTGAGCGAGGGTGGGATTGTTGAGACTTGCTGTGTGATGACTTCTCTCCCATCTCATTAGAGTACTGCCATCTATTGACTGCTTTAATTAGAGCCTGATTTATGTAGTCCTCTCTGCAAATATCCCAGGCCAAGCAGAAATCTAAATTGTCAAAGCATTCGTGCAGAAGAGTTGAACTAAGTGTTTGGATCCAGAAACCGGAATGATCTCTCGCTGTAAGTCTGCCTGGCTGACTGAGGGCAAGGACCCTCCTTCCAAACAGAGAGAATTAATATAATGTGTGTAGTCTCAGTATTTTTAAATGGTTTGAAAATGGCTCTTTGCCTTTCTTACAGACCTGTGTCTGAGGAAGCATCTCTATACTCTCTCTAGATAGGGTTTAGGATTTTCTTCTCTCCAGACCTTTAATCCTTAGTTCTACTCTCAATCGTTTGCTTTCCAGGATCTCAGAAAACACTTCTGTGTTTCTTCTGGTTGAAGCCACATTGGCTACAAAAAAACCCCAACAAAACCAAAGCGAAGCACATTGTGGCTATAAGCTGTGTGAGGCTTATAGCCTTATAGCTGCCCATCCATGGCATTGTCTAAATTGGATTGGAAGGGAAACAATTCTCAGGGAAGCTTCAAAGGCCAAATGCAGTGGCATAAACCCGCTCTCGTTGTCAGTCATGAGGATGAGTATCATCTTGTTTTCTTGTGTTCCTTTGTCGTCTGCTTGTTGTCTGTTGTTCTGCTCTTCGAGTGTGATGTCTTGGAGCAGGAGCTTTCCTTTGTGGTTCACTTGTCATTGCTTTGCCTTTCAGGCCCTTAAATAATGAAGCATTTATAGTCACAAAGAAATAGGAAATCTTTTTAGGTTTTAGTTCTTCTCCTGCTTGTAATGTTAACTTGTTTTCTGCCTGTTTGGTTTGGGTACCCAGCTGAATTTACAGCGATACGTTATAAGCCACTCTTATGGCATTCCTCCATCTATCCTGATTTTAATCCTTGATAAATGAAGTATTAAATACTAATGGCATACCAGTAAATGGAAACTCCTGGAGAGATGAAAGTGAGTAACCCTTCTACCATTCCTCTTCACTGAACATAATCCTAAATAATGGGATCCTACTTCAAGCCGCTGTGGACGAGATATTGAAGGATTTTTTTCCCAAGTTTTTGCCAGTGTGATATACGCTACTTTCCGTTTTGTTTTAATTTTTTTTTTCCAAAAGCAGTCATGTAAATTATATGATAATAGGTTGACTTTGGAGAATTTATCTTCCTGTATTATGTGAAGAGCTGAATGGTGCTTCCCTCAGCGTGATCACCCCTCTTTAATTGAAATGTAATTGTTTACTAAACCATTCCAACTGGAAGGGAAAATTACTATCATTTTGGTCTGTGGCTGCATACATTAGAGCACCCCTTTTACGGGGACTGAATTTAAGGAGAATAGGAACATTATCACAGATGATATATAAACAGAAAGCTATTATCATTAAACTGTCAACTGCAGCTGAAATTGGATAACCAGCGATAGTGGCAGCAAGAAATATGTAAATTACTTTGAGAATGTATCTGTCAATTCAGTCACTGTTTGTGGAACAGGACATGCTCGGAAGCTTTGGGTTTCTGAGCATTTTAGGGATTGGAAGAAAAGCGAGGTCATTGTGAGCATTTGCAGTTATTTCTAGTCTCACTGGTACTGTTTTGCAAAAATTAGGAGTGCTAACCTGACTGTCAGATGCTTTTTTGTCAGGTACAACAACAGCATGATGACTTTGTACTCTTAAAGCATCTGTTGTTGATGGATTTTCCGGGCTCTCCACAGAGTGGCTGGTTATTAGCACCTTCATTTTACAGGTGGGAAAACGGAAGTAGGGAAAAGTCAACTGGCTTAAATGTGATCATGAAGCAAAGCCAGGAAATATTTCTAATTCCCAGTTAACAACTACCTAAGCTATTACTAAATACTTCACTGAAATCCTCCTTCAGTTTCAAGAGAATTAAATATTCTTCTTCAAACTTGATGCTGTCATGAGAAAATGAGTAAGTGGTTTCCTGGACTCCCAAGTCACTGTTCCCGGGTCAGACACACCTGGCTTTCTTACTTGCTCTGCCAGCACCACGTGTTGTCAAATTTGTAATTGCTTGCTATTAAAATTAGAGCCCTCTGTCTTATTTTTTCAAGTCAGCTGTTAATGTAAATCTCTGGGTGTATTTGCTCTTCGATTTTCGTGTGTACTTTATGAGCCATAGGATAAATTCCAGTTAAGGCACAGGAGATTTTTTTTTCCATACTCCATGTTACCTAGCACAGGGATTGGGAAATTACACTGATTGCAAATATATTATGTTTAACTATTTGAGTCCGACCTTGTACACTGAAAATTTTCTAAGTAAACTTGGAGTTTGCGGTTGGGGGGGTACTGGAAGGCGGAGTTGTTAAAGATAAGTGGGATTGTCAGCTTTCGGCACAGAGCTGCGGTTCAAACCACTGTGGATTTATTATGTGCATCAAGCAGGAGACAGGAATGACAGGATAAAAGACATGGTGCTATGACCTGCTTCACTGAAAAGGACTCAGCAAGGCAGGGTATGGATTTTTTTTTTTTTTTCCCCTTTTTGAACTGAATATGTTCCAGGGAGGTCTCTCTTTCAGAGCCTGCAGCTGTCTAACGGACAGTTTTACAGAAAGGAAGAGGCATAAGGGCTCATCAACAGCTTAATTCACACACTGAGGATGCTCTTCTTCTTTAAAAGTATTAGTTTTAGTTTTGGTGGGGTGGAGCACGGTTTTGGCCTGCTTTTGATCGCTATCGAACTGACACGGTTGGACAGCAAAGCCCTCTGTTCCTCGGGGTCTGTCCGGGCAGCATCAGGGCTGGCCCTGCTGTGTGGCACTACCGAGAGGATGGAGATGACCCGTTATTGTCAGCATCTGTTAGATGTTTTGTATAAGAAGAATTAATAGAGCTTGGTCAGTCCTCAAGGGTAAGGATCCACACAGCGCACAGTCAGACCTCCTTATTTAATCTGCGGTGATGGCAGCTTCCACCGAGAGGGGAAACGGCCAAGAATCACTAAATTGCTGTGCCCCGACCACCGCTGAAATGTATTCAGGACTTGGGGGGAAACTCACATTTTTGCTTCCTATGTTAGACCTGGGCAGTGGATAACAGGGGTGTTTATGTTTCTAGGGAAAATAAAGTCAAATACTGTGTAGTTCGCAGGTGAGAAAGAGGAAAACAAACATTTCAGCAAGTTGTCTGGCTCAGCGGTGGGTGTAAATTAGCACGATTCCATGGATTTCATTTAGCTATTCCAAATGTTTACACTTTCTCATATTTTGAGGGCAGCTGGACCCACTGCTCTGGGGTGTGTGAAGCCCCGTGGTTTTCAGAGGAGTGGTCTCAGGGTCCAAAGGAAATGGCAGAAAATCCTTAGAGCTGCGGGAGGAGATCACATCCTTGTGCCAGGAGAGAGACGGGAGACAGGGAGGGAGTGAGAGGGAGAAAGCAGCTCCAAGCTCTTCCTGGAGAGCCTGAGCAAGCTTTTGTAGGAGAAACCTGGGTTATTCTCTTCGTTTTTGGACTCTTCTCTTTAGATCCCCCCAGTTCCTCCACTCCTGTAGAAGCGGTGTTGCGGCCATATGAGAAACACCAACAGTTCCTGTATGTTTTCATGGAGAGAGCCCATGGGAGGAATATTTAAAATTTAGGCTGTAAGTAGGGCTAATAGGAAATGCTAATTCACATTTCATTCTTTTGATCAGTGTATATTGAATGATAATTACAGTGATAGTACTTGGCACTTCTGTAGCACCTTTCATCTGAGGCTGTTAAAGTGTTCTGCCAATCTGAATGAATTCAAGCTTGCAGTCACCGTGGGGTTGCAATTTATCATAATGCCTTCAAATAAATGGGGAAACTAAGGCATGGAATGATTATATGCCTTTCCCCATCTTTCATAATCTGTATAGAAGACCTGGGACTGCATGGGAGTTCTGCTGATCATCTTATAAGGAACAAAACCAAATCAAGGCATCATTTAAAATGGTAAAAATGATTAAAACTGTCCAGCTGATGGGCCTTTACTCTCTAAAACGTGTTTTGTGGCAATTTCACAATTTAATATATGCTTAGGTGTTCTGTTGTATTTTTATCTGTTGCAATTTTTTTTAGTTCCCCCCCACAAAGACAGACAAACAATCTCAAATTCTCACTGGATTTTTCCGATTTATATCAGTTCTTCAGAATCTTCCATTTGATGATTTGAACAGAAATGGCCACCTCTTGCAAAGATCAAAACTACTACAGGAAAAAATTCAGTAGCATTTCAAACTCTTCCCTGGAAGCCCAAATGCAAACACTCTATACTAATTAATAGGCTGTAGGGAGACAAATGGATCTGACTACTTCCATTTCTGTGAAATGAATGAAAGGCAGAAAGTAACCAAACAAAAGCTTTTATTTGTTTAAACCTCTAGGCATTGAAAAAGTCTCAGATTGCTGGTAGCACAGAGAAAAGACGACCATTAAAATATACAACTTGACAGCGTCCCTTTAATTTGTTTCTGGGTCACAGATAAAGAATTGTGCTGCAGATATAAAAGGTAGGATAATAAACACATTCTGTTCTCCCTCTTTCAATAGCGCTGATATTGTGCTTTCAGAAAACAAGTCGAATAGTGTAAGGTATTATTTGAGTCTCTCGAAGAGCTCCAGTAGGACATGAGTGTCCATTTAATCAGGACCTTCATCCCTGAACTTTTTCCATTTGGGAATTTGTATATTGAATGTTGCTTTAGCTCATGGATACTAGATATTTGCTTAGATACTAAATTGATTACAGTAGAATTAATAGACGTGTGTCATTGACATAGTTAACACTGAATGGTTATCAATAAATTTCTTCCAAGTTTTAACTTAATTTCTGAGACATATTTTTTCTCACTTAGACTAAGCACTTCTCTTTAATAGCCATAAATATGGCATATTTTGAGCCATAATTTCTTGAACATTCATTGTGACAGATGGGTCACACGTCACCTGCATACTTTGGTGCTGTGAGAGGAAATTGTGTCAGAGATGCTCCACCCCAGCTGGAAGTGACCTTGTCTGGGTTGTTCACCCCTGGGGAAGTGTCTGACTTTGAACTTTTAACAGGGATGGGAGAGCTTATGGCACTTTCTGTTGGGCAGAGCTGCTGAGTTAGATCATTTGGAAGTTGTTTTGGTGGTTTCTTCTTCCTCTTCCCACCCAAATCCCAGACTGGTGCTGTCTCGTGTGAGAGTGTTTCTCCAGGTGGTGACACTGTTGTTCCAAACCAAGCGCAGCTACTTGAAGCGGCAGATCTGACACGGATGGTCTCCTGGTGATTACATGGTCTCGGGATACTTGCAGCTGAATAACTTTTTATTACTCCGGGTCTGTCTGTAAACTTACATGTTAAGATGACATTGATTTCTATATACTTTTTTCAAACTTTAGTTACCATGGAAACAGGATCCACTTTCTCCTCCATACTGCCGCTTTTCCTCAGCGCTGCTCTCTGAGAAGGAATGGGCTGTATTTGTCCTCCCCACCCTCTTTTTTGCCTCGTGAGCAGTGAAAGTTGTGGCTCAGGCATCGGGGATGATTTGAGAGAGCGATGGCACGAGCTGAAATGCCTTTCCAGAAGGATTCAGGTATTCCTGGGCCTGGCGCTCCGCCAGCAAGTCTCCTGTCTTTATCTTCCTCCATAATTACCGTGGATCATATCTTACCTGCAACATTCTTCAAAGCGCCAAGGAAATTAGCTCCAGAACTAATCATGTCTTTATTTCCTAAATTGCTCCCTGTGGTTACGTACGCTGTTCTGCAGAATGGGGTTCACAGGGATCAGCCCGACCTGCCCCTGCCTGCCCTTGTCTCCTCCCTTCCTTCCCACCACTGCCAAGACCATCTCCACGTAGTTCCCATGGTGTGACAGCCTGGCCCTGGTACAGCAGACGATCAGGTTCCCCTGCCCTCTTTGCCACTGGTGGGAGATGTGCCCACGTGCGCCTTCCCGGCTGTGACGTGCGGAGCCGTGTTGGCTCGGGCCGTGCTCGGAGAGCAGCTGGGCGTCCTGCGGGGCCACCCTGGGACTCTGCCTCCTTGCCATGACCCGGAGAACTTCTGCTGGAGCTGCGCGGTGACCTCTGCAGCCGCTGACCCACGGCATGCAGGTAGCGTAAGGGAAGTGGAGCCCAGGTCTGTGCTCAGCTGGTTTATGCAGATGTGGCAGGAGTGGGTGGAATCAAGGATTAGATTTTCTTTCTATACTGATTTTACTTAGCGGTTGATTATTTCCTTTAATACTGAGGGCAGAGATGACCGTGTCTTTAGTCGTGCTTGGGAAACAGGGGTGTGGTACGGAACAAGATGGGAACTCAGCATCTCCAGGCAGTGCTGCCCCATCCCTGCACCCATTAACTTCTGCACTCCCCCTGCGGAGGAACAGAGTCAGAAAGGCATCTATACACCTGGCTTGGTGTTTTGTACCTCCCTGTCAAACCTAGGGTTTTTATAACGATGTACAAATAGGAACTCAATTTTTGCTGGTATTCGGAGGATGCCTTCATAGGGAACAAGGCGCTCGGAGAGTTCACAACTGGCACGGCAGCTGGTCTCACCGAGGGACAGCGCGCTGGCCATCCCGCCTCCGGGCTCCAGACCTGCTCTGGATGCAGCCTTCCTTGGTAATTAGCAAGAGAGTCAAAAACAGTTAAGGAATAAATAAATGAGACTTAAATCTGCCTGATAGAATTGAAGTTTCCTGCTGGGTGACAAAATTCTGCTTTAAAGATAGTAAATCCACTGCTAATAATTCGGCAAGAAATAATCGCTACTAAGACCCAAAAATAGGATCTGCCACTTACAATGTCTGTCATTATTTTTCAGAGGGATAAAACAGCAGTGAACTTAATTTTTGCCTCCAATTCTTGAAAGATATTCTTTCTGCTTTATATCTTTGGCAGGCTCTCAGTGGAGTGTCCTAGGAAATGTAATTGTCAGCCGTGTAGGTTATTGCTACCTCACACCACGTTCTTCGCCACCTTAACTCAAAGATCCTCCTTAGGAGGAAAAGAAAAGGAGGAAAGGTGGAGAAAAAATAGCAGGGAGTAATCTTGCATTTTTTTTAATTTCAATTTTAATTGATGGTTGAATACCTGGGATTTCTTCTGAAAAGAAAAAGTTGTTGGGTCCTTTGCATTTTTATTTTGCATGGAGGGGGCAGGTGGAGACCTCGCCGCCGGTCTCTGGATGGAAGTATGTACATTTCTAGCCTTCGGTTTCTATTTTAATTAGGAGGAGACTTTGAGATTTTGAGAATTATTTTCCAGACTTATAAAACCACCTACATTTCTTGATTTTTTTTTTTTTTTTTTTTTTTTTTTTTTTTTTTTTTTTTTGTGGTACAATTTCAAGTAGAAAGATTCCTTCTTTCCCATCCTACGGATTATTGCCTGTTACAGTCCTGAGCTTCCTGAAGCAAAAAAATTGTCTGATCTGTGTGTCCTGAAGGACAGAAAAAAACCTTCAAGCAAGGCTGGTACATTCCTGGAAGTGTCATACGTGTGTTATTTTTATCTCTTGGTTATAATTTTTCTCCTTTTTTTTTCAAAGCTGTAAGCAGAAGTTGAATCAAATTGAAATAATTATTTTCATAAATTTTGAGGTTAGGACAAATGAGCTTCATCTTAAGTATTTCCACAATGTCTGGAAATTAAGCTGTCTAGAAAGGTAGATGGGGAAAAATGCAAGACTGATGTATTGTCTGAATTATAGTAAGTATTCACCGTACCTTTACAAAAGTTAACATTTTTGTTTGATTGCAGCTGTAATTATTGCTGAATACAAATGTTCCAATTTAAGCTTCAGAAATGTGGTGAAAGTCTTCGGAGCCAAGAGCATCTGCCTGAAACATGAGTTTCATGTTTGAATGAGTAACTTTTACTGCAAAATTACACAATGAATCCCTACGTTCAGAGGATAATAATAATTTTTTATTCTAAACATATCATCTACCAACTGCTTTTTACAATTTATTGGCCGAGCAGCTGCTTTTGTAGAAAATGTGTTATTAAAAGCACACAAGATTTGTCAATGAAAATGCAGCAACTTGATGTTGATACCTTTCGGTAGAGTTAGAGTTGGTCATCAATACTGTGGAAAATGGGGTTATTTCCTCCAGTATTTGCTCTGCTCTGAAGACGTCAGATGGGAGTGAGTAGGAAGAGGCCTGATGACTAGATACAAGACGCCATCCGCATGCTGCTCCCAGGCCGTAAATCACAGCAGGGATAGCACATATAAAACACGCTCATGAAACAGTTTACTCTGTATCATATAGCAAAAGTGGACTTTAAAAGAGAACATTAATGTAAACAGATTTATGGAGATGGTTTTTTCATCTCCCCTGTGTATTTATGGCTCATTCCGGAGAGCTGTGATACCTGTTTTAAGAGGAGACCGTGTATTTGAAGGGTTTGCCTGCTGGAATAGGAGTGAAGCATTCTTGAGAAGTAATCCTGATTTTGCAGCTTATCTGCTGTATAGTCAGAGTAGCAAATCACTTTGACACCTCTACCTTCCAACTCGTTTCCTCTCTGACCTGCCAAAAGAATCTATTTGGACACTATTTCCTACCTGCTATCCCACCTCTACCCGCGCTCCCTCATTCCTCCCCTCAACAGTGAGCTCCTTGAAGCGTGGATCTTCCTAGGGACTCTCTTTTAGAAGGCATATTATTATTTCTGATATTGTACAAGTATTATGTTAATCTGGCTTATATGAAAAGATACCTTTTTTTCCTGAAATCGAAGGGCAGATTGGTTTATCCCGACTCTTCATATGCAGGTTATGGACCTGGTATAAGTGTCCTGAGCCCAATGTTCATTTACCCGCTGGAGCTGACGTTCTCTCCCACAGGAGCAGTTCCAAAGTGCAGCTCTTGTAAGCTCCTGGGCTTCTTCGGCCATGGGAGAAGCACCAGAGGGCTGTGGATTGGGATGTCCATGGCCATGAGCCTTGTGCTGAATTACTTATCACAGCGAGCAGGACCCATTCCAGAGTTAGATGCCAGTACCTTGTGCACAGGCTTGAAGTCTTAAGAACCTGCAGGTGTTTTCACTTGGATGCCTTCTATAAAACCTCTGAGTGATAGAAACCATCAATCTTTGCAGAGTTTGGTTGTTTTTCATGCCTGAATGGGATCTCCAAGCATCCAAATAGATACTGCTACCATGTCCTATAAATTCTTTATCTTCAGTTAAATCACAACTACATTTTAAAAGCAGGATGAATGTAATGATTCACAGCTCATATTGAGTGTTTAAGTCATTATTATGCTCTAAAAAGTATTGCAAAAGTTTGAATTTATAGGAGTGTGAATAATTTTCTTTTGGCTGGGGATTATCCCGTTTAATCTAAAAGGCACTCATTCTCTCCATATCTGAGGTTTCAAAAATATTTGCCTGATTAGAATCTGTTGCTCTCTGTTGTAGAATAAATCTCCCGTGTGTACAGCGCATGGGAGACTGTAAATGTGAAACTTAGTACATTTATTGAAAGTCAAATACTTAAAACTATATCATAAACAATTGAAGTCTCCAAACTCACAAGATATGTTTTCAAAGTGCTGACTCTCCTGGATTTGGAGTTTTTGTCTGAAGTCACTTAAACTCTCACGAATCTAAACCAGTGAGGATGGTTCTTTAAGAAAAATGCATGGGAAGTCGTCATGGGATTTTTTAGGAGTCTAAAAATTACTTTTCTACCTATGACCTTCTATGGTATTTGCTGAAAAGCTGGGTGTTTCCCGCAGCAATCTGTCGGATGCCAGGTCTGTAGTAACTGTGCGTTTTGAGAAGCTGTGTCTGGAATAATTGCAGGTGTATCTGCCATTCCACGAGTAAGAACGGGCATTTTTTGAATGCAAATAAGGTATTTGCACAGCTCATATGGGCTCACATGGAAGGTTTTCCAGATGCATGCTGCCTGCAGGCATCCTTTCAGGGGTCCACGATCTGAATGGCGTGAACAAGAGCGTACAGCAGGAAGAAGCCATTGAAATACTGTCTTGGAAATGGTTTGAACAGAGCGTGGTGTAGACGTGACAGCCGGCTATCCTGGCTGGCTCTCCACAGTCAACGTTCAGGTGGTTTGACATGCAGACAATTACCTGCAGTAAAACAAATTATTATAAACTTCTAAACGTTGACTTTTAGGGAAAAAAAAAAAAAAAAAAATCACTGTCTAAGCCTAAGCTGGGGGAATGGGCATGTTTTGGAGGTGACACTTCGAGGAGGGGACAGTTCATCTCTACCGGAAGGATTCTGGGCTTCCTCATGTTACATGATAAAGGGAAATGGAGTCTTAACAACCCCTGGCATATTGTTAAATGATTTTGGTATTCCCCTCTCCTTCCTGGCTGTAGGAAACTCAGTCTCCACAGCTCCAAATAAGACCAGCTTGCTTTAACTATTAAGGTTAAATGCCTTACTTTTCTCTTTTCATAAATAATAGCAAGAATGACTCTCTCTCCTAGAGGCCATAGATGTTGGGATGTTCCCTCAAATTTTCCTTGATGATCCTTACTGTGCCTGAATTAGTTTGTTTCTTAAAGCTTTACTTGGAGAAATGTCTATCTTTTTATGTTACTTAATTTAACTCTTTGCAGTAAAGAGTCCCAGAATATGGATAAAGTGATGCATTTTGTTTGCCTTCTAAATGACTGCCATAATTAGATTAGAAAGCAGGCTTCATGTACAGTGTGAATCCCTTTTTTTCATTTAGACACTGCTGGGATCTTCAGGGACTATCAGAAGGCACTTTGCTTAGTCCTGAGGTTGTCAGGACATAGCTTTTCCTCTGCTGCAATTACAACCTGCCATGGTGGTTGCCAGCACTTGGTTTTGACTTCTCTTCAGCAGTGACAGCTTTGTTCTAGGGGACTAAAGAGGCTGAAGAACCTAATTTGAGCACAGTTCTCTAAGGAGAGAGAACAGGGGAAAGCTCAGAGTCTCTTTTCCTGCATTCCAAGGAGAAACAGAGTCCTGGGATGGCCACAGCTCGTGTGAGGTGTTACCTGGTCTTAATGTCTGTCCACCTCTGTGACTGCCCAGGACGTGCTCTGCTTCTGTCAGGATTCTTCTCACTAAACAACAGACAAAGAAGTTCTGTGAGCAGTTTGTCCTCTGGGATGATTGACTCTGTTGCACCAGTTAAATAAGAAAACTGTTTCACCCCACTGAAATTCTTCCCCAGGTGGTATCCTTGCTTGGCTTCACCCAGGCAGTGTTTTTCTAATCGCTCCTCTCTTTAGATAAAAATATCTGGTTTTGTTCTTCAAGGTTACTTGCATTCTACCTGTATCTCCATTCCTGCGTCATTCATCCCTGATTGCTCAATTACCCTTCTCCTACCTTCCCAAGGAATATTTATCTGTCTTGTTCGGATATGAAATGTTGACAGTATGATAATTACAGAACTGTGAACAAATAATCCAGAGTAGTGGGGTTTTGTTTTAATAGGAGAACAAAAGAATCCAAATTGAAGAATCGGGTGATCCCTGAATAACAATGGCTGTTGAATTGCGGTTGTTTTCTAGACTCTCCCTGGCAGTTGCATCTTCCCTATTAACATCCCGTCTGTTCCATGTGTGTGTTACACGCGATCGTCAGCGCTTGGTTGGAGAGCGCAGACTGAGAATTCCCGAGTTTTCCATTACTTTACCGTAAGGCCTTGGCTTGCCTGGAGTTTCTTGGTAGTTCCCTTGGTCAGGGACTAAGGGTGTGTGCTGGTTGAGGAGGACTATTTCCGAGGCTGGGAGAGGAGTCTTTCCTTGGTAGAAAAGAGCAGAAAAGGAACAGAGTGAAATTCTGCAAAGAAACATTTAGCTGAATATCAGGAAAAATGTCCTGAGAGATACGCGGCTCTGGGAGCTGCCAGTCTGTGTAATTCTGGCTCCAGGGCAGCGGGAGGAGACCCTGTGACCGAGACGTTTTCAACAAGATAGGTAAAATCTTTACAAAAGTAGAGCATAAGCAGCAATTCTTTATTGGCCAGAGGTGGAAAAAGGACGAGCTGTTATGTGCTGAAGCTATTGCTTCTTCTGGCTGTGATTTGCTGATACTTGCATGTATTAGATTTGCCATATTCATAATTAACCCTCAGCGCCTCTCATTTGACGTAATTCCAGTTTTCATGACCTAGCCAGACCCGCACTGTCCCTTTGGTGACCTGTGGGACTTCAGTGCATCTTCATCTGATTTTTCAAATGGACTGAACTGAGTGTTTCCAATGACACTGCAAATTTGATTAATCTTTTGCCATGGAAGGGCAGTGTTGCTAAGCAGCACTTACCAACACGAGCTGTTTCTCACATTCCGGGGCTGCTTTAGGGCCTGGCTCACACACATACCCTCTCGTCCGCTTAAGCACTGTATCTCCGTGTTTATTCTCTGGCTCTGGATGCCAGAGCACAAGCCTGACCACAGTGCGTAGAGCGGTAGGATTTGAGTTTTTGTTGCTGTCTATCACTGGACACGTGATGTTTTTGCAGCTATTTTTCCATTCTTTTGGGTTTTATCCTAATTCCAAGATGATTGTGTCTCAGAGGGGTTTTCCTTATCCCTGTAGAATAATGGTTTAAGGTCGCATCAGTCAGAGCAAATTGGTGGTTCATGGATGGATGTTCTTGCTCTTACTCTCAGACATAAGAATTCCTTACTTCACCTCCTTTGCGTGTTTCTTTAGGCACTCACGGGGTGACTGGGAAGGGTCCTGAGAATTATGAAATAAAATTGAGAAAGAGAAACTGAAGGACTTTTCACCCACCTGGGCAAAGTCATGCGTTCAACCTCCTCTGAACAGAGGAGTAATACACGTTAATCTATGTGTGCATTTCTAGGTCCAGAGGTAATAACCTGATTTGATTTTCCTTTTAAGTTCACATCTCCCGTGCTCTGTGGACTTCTGAGGGCTATTGCTCTCCTTTGCCCTTTCCCTGGGCAAGTCTTACCGATGGGAGCGAGCTGGGTTTTGTCATGTAAACAGACTTTGGGTTTGTTGGTTGATAAACCTGCAAGAATGTAACTTCCCAGGGTTAACTCAGCAAGGATTCTCATAAGTTTAGGGTTGTCTTCAACTTCAGGTGACACTCTGGCTGACAGTCTCCTGCCTACCATATGCCCAGGTTCAAAACGGGTCCTGTGCAAGCATCGAATATACTGGAAATGCGGTTTTTGGGGAAAGGGCTCCGTGGGAGCTGTCTGTTCAGTCACCTTGCGAATAGAGCCCTTTATCACAGCTGACAGGAGGAGAACTGGGTGACAGGAAAACAACTTATAACTTACAAGTTCAAATCAAAAGAGCTGACAGTAATAAATTATATATGAAGTGTTTGAAAGGCTACATATACTTACAGGCACAGGCCTCTATACACTGAACAAATAAAAAATATTTGATCCATAAAGGTCAGTGCTATACGTGAAATTCCCTTCCTTTCTGTATCAATGCCAGGAGACCACTCGGTGGATTGCTTCTGTTCCTGGGCTTCCCAGAGACACAGGAGATGCCTGAACTCACCCTCAGTGGTTTTTTCGGTCTCTGCATTTCTTATTGTAGTTTAATGCAGTCATGTTCTACAAAGAGAGTAGTAGAGATTTGCACTTAGGTGTCTTTACCTGGTAAAAAATAGTATCAAAAGCCGCCGAAGAAAGCTTTCAAAATAAAACAGAAACCTAAGGCAAACATTGGTACTTGCAGAAACAGATAAACTCACTTTTTATACATTTATGGCTGTAATAGGATGCTTAGCATTGGCAAGACTCTACTTGGTTCACAAATACAAAGACTAATTATCCATTCAATGGAGCCTCAGTAAAAGGGTATTTCCATCTGCGGTGTAAGGGCAGCAAAGATGCTGTGCAAGAGCAGAAAAAAAGCTGATTCCAGAATTAAAGAAGTTTGATATGAAAAAAAAAAACCAAACAAACTGAGACTCTAAAGCCCAGAATAAGGACAGGTCTAGTAGAAAAGATTTACTTCCAATTTTACACCTATAAGCTTATCCCTGATATACTAGAAAAAATGGATACCCAATGTGAAATACTGCATTACACATTAATCCTTGCAGCAAGTACTTATTTATGGCAGTTTCATTATTCTGTAGTGAAAAAAATTCTGGCGTCCTCTGTAGTTGAGATTTGCTTGAACTGAAACAAAGAGATATGGAAGAACTATAAAAATAACCCCATCTGTTCACTCGTTATTGTGGTATGTCTTTACAGTGTTTATTCTGGGTGGTCTTTGGATAAAAGAGCACAAACCAGGACTTCTGCCTCTTCCGTCAGGGTTCCTGTTTGACCAGTGCTCTCCCAGTCCCGCTGGTTTGAAGCCTCACCACGCTCCTCACTTTGCCCCACGGGTGTTTTTCCAGCCCTGCTCCCTGTTTCCCATCCTCATTGTGCTTAGAAAATACTGAGAGCTGCCAGGACTCTTCCAAAGAAAGCTGCTCTTGGTGCATCCAGCTTGATTTATTGATATATTATATTTAAATTTTATATATATATATTGTGTTTCCATGGTGCTGAATTTTACCTTTAAAACTTTATCATGTGGGTTCACTGCGAATGAACATTAATGGTGTGGGAGTCGGTTCCAGACTTGCATCATTACTTTACGTTTAATAAAACAGGAGCTCGAGATTTTGCTGTCTTTAATCATCTACTCAGTTTTTCACCCCTCCATTTTTCTTTCTTCTTTCCAGTTTTTGTATTGTCGGCTGAGGGTGTGTGGAAGCAGCAGTTCCAGCATCTCAAAGGCATATGGTTCTGATGGGTTTGCACATATGCCTTAAAAGTATTATAATAGTAAAAATCTTAAAAATATTCAAATATTATAAAATAAGATTCTTTCCAGGTTCTAGAGTAATTGGAAATGCCAAAATTGATAAGCAGGAAAAATTAAAATGAGAGCCCCCCCCATTCCTCCATCTGCAGCAAGATGATGGCATCGGGTTTTGTGTCTGTCAAATATGGAAGGAAAACCAGCCCAAGTCACAGCAGACTCAATTGTCCTGTTTTGAATTGTGCCTGTCCTGTTTTAGCTTGAGTAGCAGTGGTTGTGATTAAGCCATTCCTCAAAAGGATTTGTTTTGGGTTTTTTTTTCTGCCTTTGTTCTTTGTGTCTTATTATAACTTCAGTCAGCTCTTGTGATGAGAGCAATTGTATTCCGGACTTGGGGATGTCAGAGTCAAAACTGCAGAAACAAAACGAGAAAAGCAAGGCCCTTGCACTTAAAAAAAAGTTAAATCACTGCACAGTGCGAGCTCTGTAAGTCTTTTTCTGGCTCGGCTAGTGGAGTTGTGTGCCACGCTCCACTGTGGGCTTTGATGGATGGCAACTTTCCATACAACTGTGCAAGTTTGCATGGTACATGACCAGAATTGTTGTCTCTACTCTAAAGACCCTAAAATATCCCCTCTTGCTCAGAAGTTAGGCTGTGCAAGGGATGAATTTCTATAGTTAATATCTCTGCTTACATTTTAAAAGGTATCTCATGATTTATTTTATGTCCGCTGCCTAAAAGGAAGTTGGTATTAGCCTAAGTTTTGCTTCATTGTATTCCAGAGGAACTTGAAAAGTCGTTTGGGCTAAACAAAGTCAAATCTGTACTAAATGAAGCAGAGGGGTTATTCTCATTTGTGCAAATTTTGCACTAGTTGTGGCTGAGCTGACACGTCTTTCGCGATGCGTCACAGCAGAGGAACGTCCCACTGTGGGAGCGATGCAGCCCCCGGTCCCGGCTGACGGCTCCAAGGGAGCCCCTGCCCCATGTGGACGCGGTGTCTCTGCCCCGGGGTGAGCTCAGGCTGAAGCGAGGACCCTCAGCACCACAGGTTGGGGTGTCTCAGGGTTTTCTGCTGTGGCAAACGCTGAAGGGATTCCTGGGCTCTGCAGATTTCTATTTATTGTCATTTAGTGCAGTCTATTAACTTCTTCTGAATGAAACCTTCCGAAGTTAGTAGTTTAATCTTTTCTAAGATATTTTTACTGGTGGTAAATGCTGCCCACACACAGGAAGACACAATTCTGCCCTAGACAGCTGTCAATATAAACTTAAAAGCATCTAAAGACCATGTAATATAAAGGGCAGTACTTTAATTACTAAAACTCACAAGAATGCAGGAAGGCTAGAGCAGTAGGCAATGTTCATAGCGTAGGATTAGCCTCACTTGTCTAGAGATCAGAATCAAATGTTGTTTAAAGTCATAAACGAAGAAGAAATGGATGATGTTCTTATGATCTCACCAGGAAAGCACGGCGGTCACACCCCAGGTTGGATTCTCTCTCTCTCGTATTTGTGGAAACCAACTCTCTCTTTTTTCCTTATCCCATCTAAAAATTACAGAAGGTAGTAATTCACACCTTAGACTTTCTGATCTCTGGCTCGCACTATGGAGGTGTGAAGTATTGCTATAGCAGCATAATTTATCAGCATTAAAATCTCTGACATACCATTCTCCCAAGGAAGCTAGCAATGAAAACTGGAAATGGCACAGTGTGATCTCCTTCTGGTAGCAATGAATGTAAAAACAATGGGAAACAGAAGGAAAGTAATGTCTTACTGCAACCCTAAATTCTAATTTCCAAATCCAGCACGAATCATCTAACAGTTGTCGAGATGTGAAATACAAGGTAGTGAGGGAAAGCTCTGCTCATTTGCTGCAGAAATTATTTGGTTTTTCTCTTATCAATTCCCTGTCCAGAGTTGAAAGCAGTTACTGGATTTGAATAGGATGACATATTTGTGACTAGGCTGGCAGCGACAGAGGATGTCCAGTCTCTTGCTTCTGGGCAAAAACTCCTCTCCAGTGGCATTTAGGGAAATCCTGCACGATTGACCAGTTGCATAGTTTTGATCTTTTCCTTCACAGCAAATATTGGCTAGTCTCCATAGCAGGCAACCAGTGGCCTCATCTAGCCAGAAGAACAAGAGCATGAGGAGTTGATAACAGGAGTATGAGGCTGATATCCTGTTGATATCACGAGAATGGGACTGAGGGAGATATCTCTGCGATGTTCTAGATAATGCAAATCCTCAGATGTGCTGGTTCATATTCATGTTTCTCTGTACCATAAAAAATTCTCTAAAGGTATTTCTCACGGGCAAAACCCCTTTGAAAAGGCCTTTGTTATCTTCTGCGTTGGCTTTGTGTAGGATGGCAAACCTGATGGCCCGTGTTACGCACATCATCCTATTTCAATCATGCAAATAGCTCCTGGAGAAATATTCAGTTCACACGAATGCATGCTGCATACCTCATTTGGAAGTATAGTGGCACTTAATAAATGTGAAACACCTTTGGTTATCGAGATGTTTCAAATTCTTGGTGCACTTACAAACAGGAAAGTCACTTCCATAACAAGAGCCGCACAAACTGCCCCGGGAAATTTTGCAACCTGAGAAAGACATAATGTGACCCGTGAATATTCTGGGTGGGGAAGGAGTGTTTAAATAGCAGAAACAAATGACAGGCTAGATGCGAGTTAGACTGTGATTATCTTCCTGCAAGACACATAAAGGGTATTAATTTATAACAGGGAGCTGCTAAGGGCTACATGACCTATATCCCATTCCATGAGGTTGACTGGAGAAATGACTGCGGCTCATGCTGGGAGTGGGGGGGAGCTCTGTGAGTACGTCTGGGATGCTGCGTAGTACCCGGTGGAAACCATGCCCCTTCTTCTCATAGTTCTGTCCTTCTGCCTGTCAAAATCAGTGCTTGATCCGGTGGGCATCTTACCCCCATTCACGGGGTCGGGAAGGGAAGCGGTGTGTGTACAACCCCAGGTTGTGCAGGGAGTTGCCAAGTTGTTTATATCCAGTTAATTTACTTCTTTGGGGTGACAGTCCGTAAAAGGGACACTTCTTTAGGCTTCACCCCAAACCCCTGGTTTCTCTTTAAAATGCTCCCCCACTTTCTCTGCCCAACGTGCTTGACCCAGCACGACTGTTCTCATATGCTGTAAACGCTGGACACCACAGTAGTATTATACTTTTATTGCCTTATTTAGCCAAGAGATTAAATGTAATGTTCAGATTATGTAGAACATTAACTCCTAACAATAAGCAAATAACACATTAGAAGCTTTGCTATTAAAACGTTTAGTGCTGGCTTTGCCGTGGAGCACTACAGGAGCCGTGACTTATGTTCCATGAGGGAGGAGGCAGGCGGGGAAGAAGGCGCCGGTACGTTCAGTGCAAGGGGCTCTTTCTGCTGTAAAGGTAGTGCCTATGGCTGCCGCCTCCATATGCTCTGTCTATGCGTGCTTTAAAGGGTATTTTCACATGTAGCTCAAACACCTGAGTCCAATTCTCCCAGCCATGGCTGAATATCTGGGCGGTTTCGACCAGGTAATGAAGTTCTCGCCCGTCTCCCGGTGGCTGGGGAGCGGGTGGTGTCGTGGACCAGCGCCGGCGAGCTGGGGCTACCAACCTGGGCCAGCCGGAGCCCCCGCGCCGCAGCCTCTCCCGGCGTCGAGGAGTTGGGATGTGCTAGTCTTGTCTTTCAGACAGTATTTTTATGTGAGCTGATGGTTGCCAGGGTAACGGAGGCTTCGGGGAGTCTCGCGCCGACGCAGCGTTGGGAGCAGATGTTGGCTGGGAGCTGGGGAGCCGGGCGGGCGTGAGGAGCGGCACCGCCGGCAGCCGGAGAGGACAATTTGCCCGGCTCCACTCGCTGCGAGAGAGCAGGTTTCAGGGCTCCCTCGCTCTTTCTCTCGTGGTTTTTTTTTTCTTTTTCTTTTTTTTTTTTTTTTTTGTTGTAATTTAGTATTCTTGTCTCACCCCACAGGGGTTCCTCAGCCGTCGGCTTAAAGGCTCCATCAAAAGGACAAAGAGCCAACCGAAGCTCGACAGGAACAGCAGCTTCCGGCACATTTTACCTGGCTTCAGGAGTGTGGACAATGAAAGGTAAGGGGACGCGTCTCGGAGGGTGGGGAGGAGGGTGCCTGAGACAGAAAGAGGATATTGATTTTTCCGGGTCTTGTTGTTAATGTCTCGCTTATCTTACTGAGAGCAAGGGCCACATCTGTGACAGACTTGCTTAATTGCAAGAGGGGTAATTTCAATTTGTTGGCGAGTATGCGGTGCGAGCCCTCCCTTTTTAGGTTAAATAACATGTCCGGAGAAGCCTGACTGCTCTGCTTTCTTTTCCCTAATAAATCCTAAGTTGATGCACCAGCATATAAATAGCACAGAGATGCAGCAGCCAAAGCCGACTGATGCGGGCGAGGGAGGGAGGGGGGGGATGCTCAGACGCTGGACTACATGGAACATTACTGGGTTACGCGTCGTATGAACAATAACATAAAACAATAACAACCGTAATCTCCCCAAATCCCTCTCTCCCCCTTCCACACACGTACGTCTTCGGCCGAGCCGGTGACTGCTGTCATTATACCGAGATGGATTCTCGGCATGTGGCCGAAGCTGCTTTTTCTGTCTGAGCCATGACAGGATCTTTCAGTCCAGGAGGGATGCGCTGCAGGGAACGGGCAGATGGGTCAGATGAAGCGTTTGACGTGGGGTGGCCGGTATTGGAGCGAATTGCAAGCAAAATAAAGCAGAAATGAGCCTTTGGTTTTATTCTTTAGCTCAGTTAGAAAGTATAGTAGCTCTTTAGTGGTTTGTATGTATTTATGTATATGTAGATTTATGGTAGTGTGTGCATGAGAGAGACACACACTGTAGGTAAATTTACGTGTAAATTCACATGCAGATCAAGGTCATGGTTGGGTGACACAGACTCCGTTACCAACCACAGAAACAAACTAGTGGTTTGTTTCCAAAAGGAGGATCTTTCAACCTTACGTGAATCATTTTGGGGAATGACACGGTACTGAAGTGCCAAGAACAGTCTATGTCTGAAAAATCTGCCAAATTGGACATAGACTGAAGTAACCATTTTATAGCAGTGGCATTTTAAAATATCAAGACAGTACTTTAGAATCCATTGAGTAAATGCTTCACTTTTAAAAGCAATGACAACTTTTACTTTGTTTTAGCTACACTTACTCGTTGGAGGGGCTGTGAATTTCTGAAGCCTGCGAATGACAGTTGTCAATTAGAATTTTTCCTTCCCTGACCTATTACAGCCTCTTAAGCTTTTTCCTTCTGGATTCTGCAAATAAGAGGAGTGTGTTGGTCAGTGCAGAGCGATATTTCAGGGGTTACTGTCTGGGAAGACAGAGCTGATGTGATCCCCGTGCTGCAGTTTTCACAAACGCTCGAAGTAGGGCACTGTGTTCCGTAGGGAAGGCAAGGGAGAGGAGCCGGGAATGTGCCTACAGAGCTGCTGCTCTGCTCACAGAACAGGCAAATCAGATATTGTTTTCTTTCTACCCAGACGAGCTCTGCTTCTTTCTGTGAACTGGCACTTAGGACACGGGAATTAACTGTTTCGGCCGGTCCTGCAGCCAAACTCATTTTCCCAAATTAAGCCTTGTCATTTCCCTGCCCTCCCGGGACGAGACCCTGGCGTGGGCTGGGCAGCGTCCTCTCAGACAGAGCCAGGTCTGCTGCAACTCTTCTTTACAGAGCCCCAGTGCGTGGCTGTAGTGCGTTTCCAGCACAGAGCTCAAAGGGTGGGTTAGAGGAGGGGTAGCGTCTGGCAGCCTTGAGTAAAACCCAAGGATTTTCTTATGTATTTTAGAAACTGAAAATGAAAGGGTTACGTTAAGCAGGTATCACTCAAAAATGCACTTTGTCGATGATACACAGATGTGCCCTGTTCCGGAGGAAACTCCCTGACACTAGGAAGCTTCTGACAGTGAGCTTTGAGTCCCCTTCCTTTCATGGTAGTGTCAGATCTATAACGTAAGCAAGGGTAATTCTGCTGAAGATCTTGGCCTTAGGTACTGCTGCTCTCTGCGAGGTGAAAGAAAAGCGGCAGCTGGGCTTCTCAGTCATGCATCGAGGTTTTGGGTGCAGAAGATAAAATTATCTTCCTGACCATTCCCACCCACGTCTGCTGAAATGCACAATGCACTCGCTGCTGTGTACGGAGGGGCTCGAGCCTTTGAGATCGCTCTCCTTCATTCTGTGCTGCGCTTCCTTGTCTTCCTTGTCATCCAAGAACTGCTTCAAAGAAGCATCTGGTATCGGAATATTTGCCTCTTAAGTATTTGATTCTTGACTCCATCTTGTATCTGAGCTGATTGTTCACGAACCGCTCCTTTGCTCATGGAAGTAACCGTTGTAACAGCGTTCTGGGCTGGAGCTTTGTAGAATTTTGCGGGAGATGCCATAGCAAAAAATGAATAGTGCAATAAATGCAGTCAGAACACTCAGGCTTGAAATACTGAGCTACGGTAGATCATAAATGATTCTGTTACTTGGCTTCTGTCTGTCTGAATTGAGACTGTGTCACGCCTCTTAGTTTCTTTATTTTTCCTTTTCTTCCATGTCCTGTTTATCCTGCTACATGCAGCAGATGTGTATGAATGTATGAACTGTGCACATACGTGTACAGGCAGCTCACGGGGGGACGTGGCGTGTATGTAGAGCAGAGAATATAAACAAATATATCTGTGCTTTTTATCCCGTGTTTGATTAGTGCATGCGTTTTAATATATCATGTAAATTTTAAATGGAAAATTATTGCCTCCTGCAATAGTGAGAAATTTGTACAGTGTGAGTTTTATAACAAAGGAAAACAAGGAAATATTATTAAACACTGGGAAAGTCACGGAATGTCTGACTGGCACCAGTTCAGAGTCGCCTGGTTAATTTTGTGCCAGTAGAGTCTGGTTTCCACACCTTGCGCTGGCACGAAGAGAAGAGCCGGGTTTCCAGGGGTGTCTCTCACAAAGCGGGGTCCTGGCGTCCTGGGGAGGAGCCAACGGCTCCGAAATGGGGGGACACGCTCTGTCGAGTTGACGTGCCACCTCCCCAGGCCCATGCCATTGCCAGGCAGGTGTCTGCCATCCTGCCGTGGTGTGGGTGGGGATGCTGAGAGCAACTATGAAAACTTAGAGAATTCCGGTTTAGTAAAACCTTGGCCAACCATTTTTTCTCTGTAGAGAACATCTGAGGAATTGCTTCGAGTGGGACGTTAGAAAATACGCTGAATATAGTCAAGCAGAGCTTCTGTTTGTTGAAAAAATATCGTTTCTTATAGTATTGCATTTTACATTGACTGAGAAGAGACCTTTTGTTTGAAAAAGGTGGAATAAGTAAATTACTGGGGGGTTCACACTGGAGTAGTTCGCCAAATTTTGCCAGTCTGATTGTTTTCTAGGAGTCCTGTTACAGTCACAGTAATAAAACTATTGATTGTGAATAAGAGAAGCAAAATCAGACCAAGTATAACCGATATTCTGTATGAGAAGTGCATTAATCTGGAACAATCAGTTTCTACAAATGTGAGATTTAAAGGAGGATTGGGGAATGAGTGCTCCTTTCAATTTGCTGGCTGCCCAGATTGCTTGTTAGAGCTAAAAAGGGTTCTGATAAAGCGGCTTTTTGCTAACGATGTCTCCTGCATCCTGATTTATTACAGCAGCTAACAAAGTTTTTATCGTGGAGCGCCGAATGTTTGTCTTTGTAGCAACCTCTCTGGAATCGGCCACAAATCAGGCATTTGGCAGATGGTTTTTTCTTGATTGGACCCACATTTCTCCTACAAAATTTGTGATGGAGAAAGTTTGTGGGCTTTGGGCACAGAGAGCAGAGATTGGAGAGAAGGTTATTCTGCAGTTGTTAGTTATTGTTGTTAGGGCATTCCTGATTGTTTTCTTGTTGTAGTGACCTTTTCTGTCACTGCTGTCACTTCGTTATAGTAATAGTTTAAAAATAATTTCTGGCAGTTTTTCAGGAATTTAGGAAGTTGGTTTTTATGGGGGTTGTTTGTGGGTTTTTTTTTAAAATCGAAGTGCACAAACTTGGTTCCATCTCTGAAACTGGCAAAGGCTGCCGTGACTTTGCACTGAGAGGGCAGGGACAGGGTATCGCTTTGTGGGACAAATACCTTCAGACTTTCTTGATTTGGTGGAAGATGAGTACTCTGTAATTCCATATTCTGATGTAATCCATCCCCACGCTGATCATTCCCAGGGACAGCTATTCTCAGTGCACCTACATCCTGGTTATTTAATGCTAAGGGACTCTTAATTACTAACATTTGTGATTCTTTTGCAAGGGCTTTTTTTCATAATTCCAAAAGATAACATTCTATTTAAGCTTTTTCTTGGCACAACAAAAGTCTGAGCATATGGTTGATTGTTAAATGAGCCTCAGCCTTGGAAGGGTACAGCCACGCATTAATAACAGCCACAACTTGCACTACTGCTACTTCCTCTTTAAACTACTCTTTTTTTTATCCCATCAACAATTTTTGCTTATAAGCCACAGAGGGAGGAGGCAGTGTACAAGCCACGTACTGCAGTGCATTTAAATCCTAATCTAGTGCTAATGCACTCTGCTCTGGGGGGTTTCAAATGCTCATAAAGCTTATTTTGATGCAATAGGAGAGCATCAATAACTTATGAACGTCTGTAGTCTTACAGTAAACTTAGTTTGTGAGTTCTTTTTAGATCTAATTATCATTTGTTTATTCCCAACAAACTGGATATGCCAAATGTTTTTAGGCCTGATGGAATTGGTTAAGTTTGATGAGAAGATGGTGAGTGCTGCATTACGAAGGAGGAAGGAGTCATTCTGCTTTGGGAAGAGCAATGACTCATCCTGCAGAACCGGGCCACGGGCAGACCCCAGAAGGCACGAAGGACTTTCGGATCTGGGTGAAGAAGTGCTGGAGATGCATGCTCTCTTCTGGCTCCTTACTTAAATGGCATTAGCCAGTGAAGCTTTCTAAGTGGGGAGACTTATAATAGTAGGTGCATAGTGAAGGGTGATGCTAAGAGCACGTTAAATACAGCAGAGGGGCCGCTGCTTTTCATCAGAATGAAAATATTTTGAGGAGTTTGTGCAGGGAAACCATTGAGCAGCGTCAACAATAAGTGAAATGCAGAACAAAACATCTCCCAAAGTCAGGAAGGGGAGCATCAGGCAGGAGCAATGTCTGTGTTCCCGTGCAGGGGGAGATTCTCTTCCCACCCCCCCTGCGGGCAGGGGACAAATGTCAGTGGCTTAAACATTCAAGGACAGCCTCAGGATTGAGACTGGTCTCATATAGTACCTGCATTGATATCAAGGCTACCTTGTCCTGGAGTATGCAAATCAGTCTTTTAATGGGGTTCCTTTGCAAAATATTTCTTGAACCAGAAAGTTAATTACTGATCTCTAATTAATGGTTATGTTACGAGGCTAGAGTAAAATCAGAGAGAAATGCTTTGAAGGAGAGATGCAGCAGGAAATTACTGGTTCTCCCCAGAAACTGTTATGTTCCTCATCTCCCTCTAATGGTATTAGGAAGTTTAGAAAATGGTATTCAAGTATTTTTAAAAGGATAATGCTCTAAATGGAAATAGGGGATTTTGGGGGGAGGGGTTTGGAGCGGCACTGAAACAAAAAAAATGATCCTTTATATGGAAGAAAGACTAATATTCTGCTTTGTAAAAATAATGTACAGTTCCCTTATACAGGTGGTTTGGGTTTCCATTGTGTTGAGCGGCCTTTATTCCCCTTTGGAGTGCGTCCGATGCTGCAGTTACGGGCTGGTGACGGGCAGTTATAGAGCAGGAGGGTGTTTAAAACCGGGTGTGGAATTGGGGGTTTCAGTCCTCCTGGGCAGGGCAGCCCCCAGTGGCAGAGGGGGCTCGGCACATAGAAATATTTGTTATAAAGCCCCGTTCAGCAATATGCTGCTCCTCCTGACTAAAGCCATTTAATAACCCCAAGAGGGGCAGAGACGGTCTGAAAACGTTATGGTGCCTTTTGGCTTGGCCCAAGGCAACAGCAAGGGCTCAACTATTCCTCCTGTTAAATTGGTTTTTGTTCCACATTATATATGTGTGTATATAGGGCTACAAAGATGATGAGGGGCGTGGAGCATCTCCCTTACGAGGAAAGGCTGAGGGACTTGGGTCTCTTTAGTCTGGAGAAGAGAAGACTGAGGGGGGATCTGATCAACGCCTATAAATACTTCAAGGGTGGGTGTCAAGAAGACGGGGCCAGTCTTTTTTCAGTGGTGCCCAGGGACAGGACAAGAGGGAACGGGCACAAACTGGAACATAAGAAGTTCCATCTAAACATGAGGAGGAACTTCTTTCCTGTGAGGGTGGCAGAGCCCTGGAAGAGGCTGCCCAGGGAGGTGGTGGAGTCTCCTTCTCTGGAGACATTCAAACCCCGCCTGGACACGTTCCTGTGGGACCTGCTCTGGGTGGACCTGCTTTGGCAGGGGGTTGGACTGGATGATCTCCAGAGGTCCCTCCCAACCTCATATCACTCTGTGATTCTGTGATATATATATATATATATATATGTATATATATATATGTTTGTTCAGGCTTTTGCACGTGCATATGAATCTCTGATCTGTGTCTGAGGCTGCCTGAGGTAAGCGTATTTGACATTCTCAGAGAAATACACAAACACTTCCCCTTATCCTACCTCCTCAAACTAACTTCCTAATTGAAGAGGGAGGTCAGGTCTGTTATCTCTCAGCAAAAGACTATATTAATGCCTAGAAATTTTTCAAGCCACAGTAAAATGTCAAGGGGAGGGCTAAGAGGCTGGAATTATTTTAATAGCCTTCTTCACATTTCCCCGCTTCCCGGTTTCCGAACAGTCCAAACAACCAGCCCAGTGCCCCACAGGGTACGGCTCACGCCTTGACTCCACTTGGAGTCATGTAACAAAATTATAAAATCCTTCCTGCTTAGGCATATGCAGCGCTACTGGGATAATTGGCTTCATGCATCTTACAATTAGCTTGCAAAAATATGTTTTGCATTCCTGACCTTTTCTCTATAAGCAAGGCCATTGTTTCACTGTCCTGCTTAATTACAAAATATAGTGTTGTGCGAGGATAGAGATGACATCGTTGTATCGTTGGCTCTAATTTGACGAGACATCATAATGGGGAGTTTTCGTACCGAGGGCACTGAATTAGTGTAGCGTGAAGCCACATTTCTCTAAACCTACTAAATAAGGAGAAGTTAATTTTATGCTCTATCTTTTTGACGTTTGTAATCAAAGCATTGTATTCCAGCTGCAGATGGTTAGCATTTGAAGAATGTTTGGTAAATGCCGACAATCGGAAGGCATTGTTTCTGCAGCGGAAGATCAGGTTGATTAATGGATAGAAGGATGCTCGCTTTCATTTTACTCTTCTCGCAGTCTGAATACTTATTATTGACTCGTCTGGCCATCGCCCGCCAGACGCGATGGTGCGGAGCATCGGTGTACACCTCGGGCTTACAACCAGATAGCTCTGTTCGTATCCATCGGCAAAGCCTCTGAGCGAGGGTGACAGTGAAGTCTCGTTGTGGCTGACGGTGTCTCGATTCCCTTCAGATGGAAGGCAGATACTGCTACTCCGCTGCGTTAGTGTTTTGTTTCCAAACACACTATTTATTCTGACTTCGCCCTGGTGAGATTTTCGTGTGCATGAATTTCCGTGCAATTACATCAGCGTTACTCTTCATGTCAATAAGCTCAAAGAAAAAAAAAAAAAAAGAGAACATGCCATCACTACAGCTTTTATGCCAGAAGATGCTTTCTGTTAGTTCTAGACTCTTCTGTTTGCTTTTTTAATTATTATTTGTTTACCACAAAACCTAAGATACTTCTATCCCAGGCTTAAACATTCTGGCACACAATGAAAACTGCTCATGATGAAAACCTGACTTTTAAACTCAGAGGAAGAGTCTTGCTTTCCCCAGCAACTGTCTCCTGGCCACGTGTTCCCCTTGCAGCAGATCCCATCATCACGCAATCTTAGGAAGGTCACCAAGTTGATTCAATGGGAAATTATTATTTAGGGGGGGGATTTTCAGTTTGGTGAGGGCACTGAACCAACTCATGTAACTGCAGAGTAGCGGGAGGATGGCAGAAGAAGGCCTTTTCCTTTCCACGGCAGTGTGCAGTTGCATTTAATGAGAAATAATGTCAAACCATACTCTGTTTCTGCCCCTGGCGCTGTGCTGGGGAGGGAGATCCACCCGGCATCCACCTCAGTTTTCCATCAAATTTCAAAATGGAATTTCCCATCTTAGAGGAGACGTACATTGCTTGATGCGCCAATTTTTTCTGCCCTCTGCTCTGTCCTTTCTACTGGCAGAAGTTATTAGCGATAGGTGTCTTTCTTTCGTGGAAGAAGAAAATGTTTAAAAACAAGTTTTGCTGTGTTCTTTATTGAAACTCTGCAAGACCTTGATTGGAAAATCTGTGCGAGGGGTAAAGACAGAGCGGTAAGTGAACATACAACAGCTGAGGTGGGCAAGGTTTTCCAGGCTTTGTTCAGGGAGCTGGAAGACGCAGATGTTTGACATGTATATCTTGTTATCCAATTTCGTATTGCAGTGGTTGCGCACAGAAACGCGTTGATTGTAGCTGGAGGCAGCCTGAGCTCACTGCTGGCAGTTAGTTGTACAGAGCACTGGATATAATGATGTTCAAGACTTGTGAATATAAAATAACTATGTCAGGTTCATCCATCAGCTGGGAGGGAAGTTAAAAACAGAGGGAGGAAAAATACGCTCCTCTGTCCTTCCTCCTTTCCATACTCTTCAGTAGTAACTTATGATGTGGAGCCTCTTCTTGAATGATTATTAGGGAGATTTCAAGTAGACTGTTCACGTATGGGTCTCTTCTTATGATACTGATACTATGATGCTGTTTTTCTTGTTGGCAGTGTTTATAATTTTAATTTTCGGTAGAGCTACAGAATGCCTCACTTAGGTTCTCTTCAGCAAAATTCAGGTCAGGTGTGATGAAGAGAAGGAAGAACTGATTTTAATTGAATTAAACCACTGCATTTTAGCTGGAATTAAAATATAATTTGTTTAAAAATACTTAACTGATTTGAACTAAAGCCAGAAATATGAATTCAGCTTTAATCCATGTGTGTTATATAAGTAATTATATGAGAAAGGGATGTGGCATGCATTGTTCGTGATTGATGGTGTGCAGGAGGGTGGCATTCATTCACAAAATGATGTAAATGTATCAGTAATTATAAAGCCGTAGGTATTATATCAGGCTGTCCCCTTTGCTCCCATTTACAAATGTCTCTGGGATTACGCTGCCCCTGTACAATAGCCCCCACGCTCCGTCGCCGGTACGTGAGGGATTACACACATCCCCTATTTGAACCATTCATGATTCTTCCCCACAGGAGTCCCTCTGCAAAGTATTCCTGCGGTAGTTACCGCGTGATTTACATAACTCTCTTGTATGTACCTTGAATAATTAATATTTTGCTGTCCTTGCTGTGTGGGGAGATTTGTTCCATTATGGATGTGTTTGTTGCTATATAGTAACGCTTTAAATGGTATTTATATATACAGAGAGAGAAAGGGAGAAAGATTTATATATTAATTTTTTTTTTGGTGAGAACAAAATTTTTATAAAATTCATTGCTTCCGAGAATGGAAATGCCAGGCAGAGGCTGCTGTTAGCTCACCTTGGGATCTGTTGTTTCTCCTCTGCCTGGGCATAATCCTCCCGGGCGCTGACGAAGGCCAAGAGCCATCCTGTCGGGACGAGAACCCAGGCTGCGGGGCAGGCTCCTCGGGAGACGGGATGTGACGTTTCCCCGGCTCCCGTGGTGCTTCCTCCTCGGCCACCGCACCGGGTGCTGGGTCTCCCTCCAGGCACGGAGACACCGATTCTGCAGCGAGAGGAGGGTGAGACACGGGTGCCTTGGAGACTCCTCAGTTGCCCAGTTCTCTTCGGTCTGTTGTACGAAGAGCCTGGACTCCGTGTGTGTGTGTGTGTGTGTCTGAGATGTTTGGCATTTTCAATCACAATAAAAAATGCTTCTTGCTGCCTTGTGACATAGGAACAATTTGAGTCCTGGCTACTGCTAACAGATGGTAAGAAGAAAATTTGAGTTCAAGTTGCCAGTTGCTTGAATTTGGTGGTACTTTAGGCTATTGTAAAGGGAAGAGCCATTTGCAGCGTATCATTTCTCACACACGTTCACACTCTGAATCAGTGGGGGAGATCGAGGTATAAAATTCGGCTGTTTGTGATCTCTCTTTTATTTTAACTGTTGTGCTTTCAGAGGATCAGGTTTGCATGGTTTAAAAACCCCATTGCAGCGTTTTTTATTTCTTTTGATACCTGCTGAAATGGCTGCTTTATTGCTATACCTTAATACTCACTGGCATGGCGTTGTTCGTGATTACTTGATATTGTGGCATTTTCACTATACCTTTTACCAATGCTGTAAGTAAAGGTGGAAGAAAGTGTTGTTTGTGTCTGTGCTGGTGAGCACAGAGGGTTTGACCAGCAAAGTGGGGTGACGTGGGGCTGGGAGCGCCTCGGTGGGTGCGGGTACCCGAGGTACCCCCAGGACCGGTGACCACTGGCCACGTGTATCCTCAACTGGATATTGCATCTGCAGAGGATCCCTACGTGAAACCTCTCCAGCTCACCCAGAATTAATTATTCATTGATCATCACTCAGACCTCATGGATTAGGGAGTGGGGAGGAGGGTTGGCAGGGGGTGGATAGAAGACGAAGCAATTTGGATTGCAATTAGTATTTAATTCCTTTCCTTACTCCCTGTTTGCTTAAATTGGAGATTGCGTGTTAAAACCACGCAGGGATTTATATCCCAGCAGTGGAGGTTCCCTGTGCACCAGAAACGAGCAAATCCACTACAGTCTTGAAGCTTCCCAAAGAGATAAAACACTCAGTCAATTTGAGGAGTGGAAACATCAGGGGAGTGAGTTTTGCTTAGAAAATATTGCAAGGGAACAGCAGTGCTCGGTCTGCCAACGCAGGAACACTTCATAGCCATACCCTGCCCTTGCGATAAGAGCTGTTAGATATTGTCTCACTCCATCCATCATCTGTCTTCTCCCCTTTCGAGCTCCTTGAGTGTGCTCCTTGCCAGGAGTCTCCTCTGGGGGTTACGGTTGTGGCGGATCCATGATGGATCCCGAAGCCCGTCTGGGTGAGCCGTCTTGCAGCGGGCGATGGAAACCCCAAACCCACCCACGGGGTGCATCGCCCGGTCCCAGAGAATGTAATTTTAAGTTTAGTCATTACAAAAATGTTAGCCAACAGTTGAAAGTCTGCTTCACTGGCGAGATTGTGTCTCGTGTTGAAACCTCAAGGGGTTTTCTTGATTATACCAGTAACCACAGTCTGGGTCACACTTTGCAATAATTATCCTGATGTCTGAAAGGTTGTTAGAAAGTCCCTAGAGGAAGGGGCCCAGTTGCATCGCAGAAGAATTTAGAGGTATATTCTGGCAAGCCTTCAGCACTTAGAGATTTATTTAAGTTAGTTCTTTTAATTGCTTTCTTGCATCCCCGTTCTATTCTAAGCTCCATGAGCCATCTAGGGAAGTAAGTCTGGCTAATATTAATCTCCTCAATCCTTCTTCCTTTAACTAGTTACTCCTGGCTTCATTTACACACATTTGAGCCCTACAGAGTGGGTAATAATTTTGCTTCTGTTTTAACATGTTCTAGTAGAACGTGTAACTTAGGAAAAATCATCAGCTGACTTCTGCATTTGATTTTTTTTTTTTATTAACTCTCATCTCTTAAATGTGGCTTATGATCTCTGTGTAACATTGCTGCTTCCTGAGACTGTTGGCAGCTTCAGTGATATGTATTCATAAAGCAATTCCAGGTCCTCGAGTGAAACCTGCTAGAAAAGGGCACAGAATTATTTGTCTTTTTTTCATTATCATGGCCCTCTTGCACCTGTTCTGATGTGCACTTGAGAGGAGTTTTCTTACTTGATGCCTTTATATCTAGAGCTCCCTCTTTGTATAAACCAAGGTGGGGTGTCTTGCCCTCCTTAGATAAAGTCCCTTGTGTTGAGGCTGTCGCTCACTTTATTAGCCCTAGTTCCAGCTCTCGCACAACGGGCAGAGCCCCCCCGCACCCCTCGCTCAGGGCAAATGTTGTGATCGCAGGGAGAGAGGAAACAGAGCGACAAGAGCAGGTCAGAGTGATGGCCCAGGAGCTCCCTGCCCGGTGCCAGGTCGTGGTTGGCTTCTTCCCTGGCTCTGGAGCTTGGTTATCTCTTCTGAATGTTGTTAAAAGCATCATTGTCTTAAAAAAGAACAATCCTGTTTGAGTCGTGTGAAGTTTTTTGTTCTCAATTACATCTTGTATCAATGAGTTCCACAGGCACAGTGAGATGTGTGGTGCATAATTTATATCACCAACACTTTTTAATCTATCTTTCATCTTTATTATCTATTCCTGGGCCATTTTATAAAAGACAGTAAATAGAAACAGACGGTTTATTTCTTATTTTACCATGCATTATTTGCTGATAATTTGCTAAGGGGACACTTGTCACGCCGTCTCTCCTTGTCTTTTCCAGCTAAAGAGACTCCTCTTAGCCTGTTTTCCATGGTTTATATCGCTTCTTGAGGCTTTCCCTAATAAATGTATTGCACTTGTACATTACTATGCCTTAGGAAGAAACACCTTTTCTACATCTCTTTTTCTTGAAAGCACTGGCAGAAGTGTTCTGTGCATCTCTAAGATGGGTGTCTTAGGGGACTGAGACTGACACATGAGAAACAAGAAGATGTTAGTTTGGTAGCACCCAAATTCTGCACTTCTGGGGCCTTAAGAGAAATTCTGGGGTGGAGGAGGAGGAGGGAGAAAATAGGTACTGGCTGGCTGCTGGGAGACTTTTCAGCAGGTAGCACTACTGGATGAACCAGAACAAGGATATCGGGTTCGAGCAATGTGTGCCGCTGCGCAGGCTATGAGCTGTGGCACCCCTTCCCTCTCCAGGATGGGCAGACCCTTCGTGTGAACGGTGATGGTGGCTGAGAGAATCAGGGACCTTAGTGTAAGAGTCTGTCTGGGGTGCCAAAGCTCTGTGGCATTTCAGGCATGGGGACAGAGGCTCCAGGGCTCCCATGGGAATAGATGCTCCAGGGCTCCCATGGGACAGAGGCTCCAGGGCTCCCATGGGAATAGATGCTCCAGGGCTCCCGTGCTTCCTCAGCCCCGGCACAACACGACCCGCTGCCTTTCCTCCACCCGCCCTTTCCATCTCTGCGACTCCTCATCCCTTCTCGTCTCAGAGGAACACATCCTTTTGTTAAAATGAAGTGATATAGAGTCAGCATTACACAGAGGAATGAGTTATAAAATAATGGGGCTAATAAGCATGTAAAATAACCTGACTGTACAAGAGTGCAGTCTATGGAACAGCAGCTGCAGCAAATATATTCAGGTTATCAGTGTGTGGCTATTTTGTGCTGAGAGGGCTTAGGTGTAATGAGAGTTACTGCATCACGGGAACTCTTGGCAATGAATGGTGACATTTTCCAATAACAACTTTTAGAAATGAAAAAAAAAAAAAAAAAAATCCTCTGTCTGAATGTAGCTCTGACTGACAGCCTGGGGCTCTCCTCTCCCTACCCTCACAACAGGTAGAGCAGATGAGGTGACGGCGGCTTTTCCCGTGCCCCCCAGCCCACACACCTCGAGCCCCCACCACAGAGACCTCTGCGAAGGGCAGCCAGGCTCTCAGTCCCCCGCTGACATTTATAGAGAGAAAAAAAAAAACCACATAAGAGGAAGAAAAGCACCCATTCCACGCGTGCCCCGGGGAGAGTGTCCCCTCCTCTGCGTTGGGTGGGCGGCTTTTGGAGGATTAGGCACCGGCTGCTGAGAACTGGACTCGGGTCACCAGGCTGCTGTCGGGCAACCGAACGGTAGCTCTTAATTCCTTAGTCCTACACCGCTACCTGTGGTTTGGAGACTCATCAGTAATTTCCTGGGCTAACTGTCCTGACCTTGGTGTTCTGAAACTCAGGTTAGATTTTTTTTTTTTTCTTTTTTTTTGCCATTAAAATGCAAAACAGGACTTGACCTAAATAATTCCACCAACCCAATCATAATTCTGAAGGGTTTAGAAGAATCAAATTCCCTTAAACATTGAAGATGATTCCACAGTCCCTGATTTCACCCAGCCCATTATCCTCCTTGGTTCCAAATCAGCATGTGGCATTCTTGCTCCTGACTCCAATAAATTACAGGTTAGAGCAATGTGTCAGTATTTTCAGAATAGGACGAGTGCTGTATCGCCTGCATCTCTGGCATTTTTATTTTCTCCTATGTGATGTATTAAAACCACAGACCTTGTCACCAACGAGCTGAAAAACCATCATTCACCTCTGAGTAGTTTTTCTGGATGCTTTTACATTTTTTTTTTCCTTTCTATAAATGTCAGTGTATAAAGAATGCAGGATTACATTTGATTTGTGCTGTTGGTGTTTGGTACATAAAGAGTAACACTGTTTGGTATCAGTGAAATATTTTGGAGAAATTGACTCCTCCCAATTGTGCGCATCCTTATAATTGAGTTAAACGTAACCAGATCTGTGAAACCCATTGTCCCCCTCGGTGGAGATTAGGGCAGGCCAACTGTTTGGAACAGTGATTAGTAAACTCTTACTCTAATAAATATTGTGACCTGGCACTGCAGCTATTCTTATAACCTGGCCGTAGTTTACCTTAAAAATTATACTCATTTTGTCTCACTTGAAAAATGTACTGAGAATTCATTAACTTTTTGTTGAAAAATTGAGTGAGTCATCACCTGACAAAAAAAAAAAAGTCAAATTCAGCCGTTTGTACGGATTACTTAGGATGGGCTATTTTGTCCAGTGATATTTTCTACTGTTTGTACAAAAAGTGCGCTGGAAAATGTTCTGTCTCGGTCGAGTGTCCGGCTCTGTTGGAGCTGTTTGTTGTGCTCTTTATGAGGTCACGGAGCTCCCATTTTTCTGTGTCACGGCATCCTCTTCACAGTGACCTCGCCACAGACCTATTTGAAAGGTTCTAGGTGTCGCTCCCATGGTCAGCTAAATTTTGCCGTCACTGGAAAGATGTCCCAGTGGAGTCCATCGCTAGGACTTTTTGTCAGCAGCGGCCCCTTCTCCTGGAGCTCGTCTTTGCGCTGCCCTTTGCCACGATACAAAGGGTCGCGTTATTCCATGTCAGTGAGTTTGCAGGAAAATCTGGCCTTTTTGTTATGGTCATAAGCTGGTGTCTGTCTGTTGCTGAGCTGTAACGAGCTGAGAATCTGCTCCGTGGTAAATCGTGAGACTGCGTAATTGCGGCTTACACGACACGCACACGCAAGCACCCGGGGAATTGGTGTGTAGGACGGATTGGGAACGTCTGCCTTGTGCAGCTTCCATCACTGGTGTTCCCCGCGAAAAGAATTTCCCTGCTGCTTAATTTAGCAACACGTATATCCCGTTTTCAGTTTTCTGGAGAAGGTGGGAAGGAACGTGGGTGGTTTTGCTCGGAGCTTAGGGAATTTTTGCCGCTGCCACTCTCTGATGACTCTAAAAGGTGGTGACTTTCCCCGAGTCCACCCCGTGCCTTGTTTCTCTGCATGCAAGGGAGTGGTTTTCCACAACAACAACAACAACAACAACAACAACTGGCCATCGCAGCTCTTGTTTTAAATAACGTGAAAATAAAACAGGCTGCTCCCAGCCCGGACTCTGCAGATGGGCAGTGTTTTGAATCCTGCTTGAATAATCGCTGATGCTAATTATAGAATTCGGGGAAGACGTCGGCGCGGCGGCCGGGGGGGGAGCAAGGGCCGATGCTGCCGGCACAAACTCCAACCCTTTCTCCATCGTGATTTCTGCTCTTCTCTTTGTCTCCCCTTTTCTTCCCCTGTGCTGCCCTTGCACTTCCAGTAAGGGAGCTTGTAACAGCGATGTAGTAAGCGCTTGAATGGCTGGAAAATCCTTTCATGGCAAAGAAGATGTGATTGCTACTTATTTATTTTATTTTTGGTTAATACGACTGGAATACAAATGGGGCTTCGATGCCTAAGGGCCTTGCATTCTTAGAGTAATTCCTTATGACATGTGTCAGGCTCTGTTTTATTCAGGTGGGTGGTATGATATTAAACAATAAAGCAAGCTTGCATTTCTCTGCAACTGTATTTATACGCACGCTCCCTGGCGCAGAGGTGCTTATTAGCAGGATGCCGTAGCCACACTGGCTATACCTAGCCTGAAACATTTTCCAAATACCTTGTGGGCCTTCAGAGAAATCATCTTAAATCAGTCAGAAAACCCAACGCCAGAGTGTCCTTTCTGCCTTATCCTTTGTCCAGGCAAAGAAGAGGCTGCAAGAGACGTTCCTTAAATAATGCTCTAGATGAAACGGTGGTGACTGAATGGAATATCGATTTTCTAATTGCTGTGCTGCTGTTAAATGAGTCGTTAGCGGGGAGAAGGAGGAAAGCAAACTCAAAACGTGTCGCAAGTAGCTTTAGTTTGTCCCTGCTAAACACGCCCAGGGTGTTAATGTGTGAAATTCAGCAAATGGAGTAAGGTGGAATATTTTTTTTGTATGACACGGACATCGAGTGCCTCACCAGTGGGACGGGCTTATTCTCTCACAAAGTGCAAAACTGCCTTTTGGCTTCAGAAATTCACACTGCAACGAGGAGGAGAACAAATTGCAAAGCAGCGGCATCTCAGGTGACAGTCCCCAGAGGTGGGTCAGTCGCTCTGAATCATCCCACACGGTCTGTCTGAGCTCCTGCAGGCTCTCCCGGAGAACGAGCTTGTCTCTTCCTCAGACACAGGCAGCAAAAAAGTATTTTTTTTGTTTCCCTGGTAGGTGTTTGCCGCTCTATGAGAGCGGCCAGATGGATAGTCCCGAGTTGGGACAGTCCCAAGTTGTGCCAGGGGAGGTTTAGGATGGATGCAGCGATGGTTTGGTCAGTGTTAGGCTGATGGTTGGACTCAATGATCTGAAAAGTCCCTTCCAACCTAGACAATTCTATGATTCTACATTAGGAAAAATTTCTTCACCAAAAGGGCTATTGAGCATTAGAACAGGCTGCCCAGGGAAGTGGTGGAATCACCATCTCTGGAGGTATTTAAAAGCCGGGCAGACGTGGTGCTGAGGGACATGGTTTAGTGGTGGTTTTGGCAGTGTTAGGTTGATGGTTGGACTCAATGATCTTAAAGGTCCCTTCCAACCTCATTGATGCTATGATTCAATGATTCCATGAGTTCTGCCGTGGAGGAATGCGTGGCAGCTGCAATGAGGGCTCACTATGGCCAACCTGCCCATCTCACCGCAGCACCCCGTGCCCAGCATGGCTGGTGGCCACACGCCCCAGGGAGGGTCGGTGGACACCTGAAGAGCTATGAGCTACAAGCAGGTCCCAGACCCTCCCACCTGGGCTGTGTAGCAGTGGCTGGATGCACCCACCGAGGTGGGGTCTGAATTGTGACCTCGATCCCATTTGTTCCATCTCCTCCTAATGCTCCCCAGAAGCTGCCTGCCTGGAAGAGTCATGGTCCTCACCGGCTTTTCTAAAGCCTCCAGTCAGGCACTTGGGAAAGCAAAATGCAGTCTCTGAGGTAAGATCTTTATCACAAAGAATCTTCTTGAGACAACAGAAATAACTATCAGCTATGCCACATCTAGCCGATAAAATAATATTTCTTAATATAGTTTGAGAAAATACAGCGTATGTTTATGTGTTCAAATACATCCTCTTCGCAGAAAAATAGCTTCTTTATTTTTCTGAAGATTAAAATGCCAAATCAACTAATTACTTTTCTTTGAAAACCTCTACCACATAAAACACATACTCTCTCAGTGAAATAAATTGATTTATATTCAGCCATTAATTCTTTATAGCCCATAATTTGCAGAACAACAAAGCTAGCTGGAAGATGCACCCTAATGGGGGACAAACAGCTTTCGGAGTAAGAGGGGAATATGTTGCGATGGAAGAGAAAGGTGGGTGCTGGGGAGGGTGGGGTGACCCGGGGGCTGCGCTGGGAGAGCATCCTGAGCCGTGGCACTAATTTCCTGTAAAATAAAAGGGAATTTTCCTTGCTAAGGGAGGAGCGAGAGCAAGGCACGTGTCCACGCAGCGGGGACAGCCGATGTTATACAGATGGCAGCAAACGTGTACAGCTCAGTAGTTTTTCCCAAACTACTGGATTCTCTCTGGTGTTACTGCAGTTCAAGTCTATGTAAGTAATTTAATCAGGTGCCATGACCTTTCCTTTTGGGAGGCTTTTCCACTGGCTTAAGAATATTTGAAATTTTTCCTAATGTCTCTGTTGGTCTCATTTGCATTGCCCATGGCAGACTTTGCTTTTTTTTTTATTAGGATAGTTTAGAAAACATAAAATTATACTAGGTTTCTTCCAGTATGTGCGTCATTGACTGGAACTGAGATCTTGATAATGAAATTGGAATTTGTCTACCTCTGTGTTGGGGTAGTAATAAGACGATGATAGAATAAGCTGGGCATTAGGTACAAAACTGCTGAGTTTTGGGAAATGAGTGAGATATTACAGAAGATTGTGTCTGGCAGGAGGAGAGCTTGGACTATGGGTAGAGATTGGGAGCAGAACTGGAGTCTGAGAGGGTGTGGGATGCCCAGAGAGGGGAGGCCAAGAGTGTGGAGGACCAGACCAGTGGAGGCTCCACTTCTGTGAGACCTGTGTGTGTCCCCAGGGTGTGACAGTACCTGGGGACAGGCAGGACCTGGAGCGGCTGAGGGAGGGTCCGGGGTGGCTGTGAGTGGGATGTGAGTCATAGAATCATAGACTGGTTTGGGTTGGAAGGGACCTTAAAGCCCATCCAGTTCCAACCCCCTGCCCTGGGCAGGGACACCTCCCACCAGCCCAGGTTGCTCAAAGCCCCGTCCAACCTGGCCTTGAACCCCTCCAGGGATGGGGCAACCACAGCTTCTCTGGGCAACCTGGGCCAGGCTCTCACCACCCTCATAGCAAAGAATTTCTTCCTGAGATCTCATCTAAATCTACCTCGTCCCCATGAGTCTGTGAATGTCAGGAGAGCTCCCATCCCTGCCTGTGGCCGGTGGCTCTCCACTGTCAGGAGCTCTGGGGGCTCAAACCCAAATGGGCGCCGGATCGGGATTTCCAGTAATAAACATGAGCAATCAATGTGTACATTTGAATGACGGTTCTCTCTTACATTGGGTTTTAGGTGAAACTGCAGGCTCTGCCTGCAAGGCTGTGTTTGGTGTGTGTTTTTATGGAAATCTTCTGCTTGTTCCCCAAAATGGGAGTCTGTCAGACACTGAGTAAATGCAGGCAGAGCTAGCAGGGAGGTGTTACAGCACAGAAAACAGAAACATAGTCTTAAACAAATTAAAAGGATGGTAATTAACCAAATGAATTTCATCCTGGAGATAATCAGACGAATACATTTAGAAGGAAAATAATCCCAATTCTCAGAAAACAGTAATTAAAATGTACTCATTTTTGGGAATGGTTAACAAGCTAAACTGGAGGCAGCAAAGTAGAATAAAGCCATGATGGATGCTCTTTGGGATGGCGTCTGACGAGGCCCTGATGTGTCATCTGAACATAGCCCCTCGACAGGATCAAATTCAGAGTTTGGGAAACATCTCTCTCTGAATAAGTTCTTGAGAAGCCGAACGGAGCACGGAGCAGAGCCAGTTCTGTTATCTAGGTCGGCTGAGAGATAACAGAGGATGAATTTCATAACCATGTATTTAAAGGGTGTCAACAGTGGGAAGGTGAAAGAATTTAGGGTGGATAATTGACGGATAAACGTGGGACAAGGTGGGAACATGCAGGCATCCAGGCATCAGGAAATTACCTCGTCCGCCAATGTGTCTGTCTGGAGCAGGCTGCCCGGAGAAGCAGTGAAAGCTCTCCCGTTACTGACACGGTCCCTGAGGATGTGCTGGAGGAGTCAATCACCCAACAGGTCTCTTCTGCTTTCCATTAGCACCTGAGGATCCCAGCCAGGGTCTGAGAGCAGGGAGATTTGTGGGGGAAAGGGAGGTCTGGGGGGAAGAGTGGGAGAATGTGTTGGCGTGTATTGTTTGAAGGTGCTAGCCTGGGTGCAGTGTTCTGTTCTCTAGCAAGTGTTCGTTAGGTGTGATGGTCTCGGGTTCTCTGGTATAAGCCTCAGATGTTGTCTTTCATGGACAAAACTAGAGATGGGTCATGGCCACAAAATACTGACTTGTGCCAATACATTGAAAGCTACCAAGTTTGAGGAAGTTTTAGGCTTTCCTGCAGTTGGGTCTATTGAAGAGGAAGCAGTTGGATAGAGCACAGAACTAGAAAAAAAAAAAAAAATATTTGTTTCCCAGAGTAAAATCAGTTCTTTTCAGTATTTGGTCCACAAAACAGTTACAGTGTCCAAGCTTCATTGGGAGACTTATCTCTTTTGGCTTCTGGATGAGCAGATGCACCTTCTCTACCAGATATGGATAAATACTGCTTTTCTAGGAAACACCCGTCTGATCTGATCATAGCATATTCTGATTTAATATCTGTTTGCACACACAATAATTCATATTGATCCAATTTATTATTGAAAGAGCCAGCAGGTGAATCAATGGACTTGATGAGAAGGATAGTGTTTGGGTATTAATTTCATTTTCTTATCAAAATGTCTGCAGAGAGGACAGATCATGTTGGAATCTCTGGGAAACAGATCTTTCTAGGATTGTCCAGTCTTTACCTGCCCGATAAATGGACAGAAGATGGAGAATGCCCCTGAAAGGAGCTCCATCCCACAGGGTGCCCAGCAGGGACACGCCAAAGGCTGTCTCTAAAGGGAAGGCAATCTCTGCCGTACCCTCTCTCGCTCAGATGTACTCAGTCCCATGCAAATAAACTAGATTAAACAAGATGCTCCCAGGATTATTAATGAACCTGAGATCCTTAAATTGTATGGTAGGGGCTTTCTGTTGGATTAAGCCTTCTGCACATCACAATGCTCTTATCTGGAATTTATCTGCTTGCAATAAAATGAATAAAAACTTAAGTAGAAACAAAATGTCAATAGAAATCACATAAATTAGCATGCAGATTTATAATCTCTAATAATTACTGTCTTTTCAAAGAGTTTCTGTACTTTTTCACTCTCATCCAAACTTCAAACGTTTCATTTTAAATTTGCATTCCTAGTTTTGCACCACCTAAATTTATGGCTTTGCCTAACAGTTTATCTGTTCAGGCACTTTACTGTAGCCCGTGCTCTTGCCTAACAACAGAGAATCGTTGATCTATTTTTTTTTTTTTTTAAGAAGCAAATGGCTATTTCTTTCATGTTTCATGGTAGGCTTGACAAGAACACGGGTTTGGTACCGCGTGGTGGGCTGCCAGCAGCTTTGCATTGATAGCCCCAGCACGGGGCTCTGTCATCCAGCTCCCCTGCTGGTTTTAAAACCTGTGACCCTTGCGTGTGCTGGAGGCTCCTCCTGGCCTGGACGTGCTAAAATGGGACACTTTGTCTAGCAGGTCACCTCCTACAATATTCAACGTTAAACCCAGAGGTTTGCTCTGTTCGTTAAGGCTCTCAAGAGAAAATTCTTCTCTAATGGAATGTGTGGTGGTGACCCAAGATGTGGTGCAGAGAGAGGAACCGACTCTGGGGACTGAAGATGATCTTGGACATGGGAAATAACTAGTCTGAGAGCCAGCTTGAAAAAGTGGGCCAGCAACCGGCCCCACAGGTAGCACTAAGGAACAAAGCCCGTCTTCCCATTCCTGATCCTTTCCTTCAAGCCATCAGTCAGACAGAAGGCTGTAGGATTCCAAACAGCTTAAAGCATGTCAAGCTTAAAAACTAACATTTAACGAATAAGAATTCTGTGCTCTTGAAATAAATAAATAGCCCATTTTCCATCTGTATCTGCAGCACATTGCTCCTCGCAACCTTTTGTTACAGAAGTACATTTTCAGTCTGGCATGTTTTTCTTCTCCCCAGCTAATTATGTTCAGTTTCAAGTAGGTGCTCTGGATTAACAAGCGACTATCATTTAGGAAGTCAGAGTCGGGAGGGTTACAGAGTTTCATGAAACCCTTTGTGACCTTGGAATGTAGCAGAGATTTTTCTTACTTTTTTTTTTTTAAAGTTTGTCTTCTTCAAAGGAAGACCTTCAGCCCTTCTCAGATTGAGCCATCTCTACATTGCAGTCATTAAAGATTCAGTAGTACCTTTTAAGTCCATGTTAGGAAATTCAAATTTTTCAATTTAGTAAAGTTGTGTCTCTTTTTCAAGTACTATCTGCTCATTTTTGAAGGTCTTCCAGGATTTCCAGTGGGTTCTCGCAGAGCAAGAGCCAGAATGTGTTGTTTTAATCTAAAAATCTCAGAGCAACAGGACAGCACGTATTCTATGGCTGAACTGTCTACAAAGGTAAAAATGTCACGTAGGCTAAGAAGGAGCCCCTCAGGTGACCAGTGTATTTCTGCTGCGCTGCTGAAGTCTTTTTGAGCATGGCTTGGTTATTTCTCTCTTATTTATTTCTATATTTGGGATTGGACCAGAAGCAGAAGTCTCTTCTCTCCAAGGGCTCACAGCTTTTAAATGTTGAAGGTTGAACCTCCTGGTCGTGCTGAGCTAAACTGAAGTGTACTTTGAAATCTGCTCGAAGATCTGAACTTTGTTAAATGGCCCTTTCTCTATTTAACGTTAGAGGAGGAAAAGCCTAAGCCTCTGAGTGGATTCATAGTCACGCTTTAATTAATCATATTTTTACAGCACACTGCCAGCAACTGTCAGGAGGAAGGAGATGCCTCTAATCCAAATTCACAACAACAAAAAATAAATGCTCTAGAAATATCCCCAGCCAATAAACAGCCTCATCCTCTAAGAAATAATGCCCTTCCCGCAAACCGAACTCAGAAAAACTGATGTGAAGCAGATTTGTCCCACTCAGCCCAACCAAACAAGGTGCATTTGCCGGGCAGGAGCAGCGTGCTCCGGGGGCCCCGGCCGAGCACAGGTGGAAGTGGAAGTGGTGAAAAGGAAAACTCTTGGCAAGGAAACGGATTTCAGTTTCAGCCTCTGAGGAGCAAAGGGTGGGGTTGGGAACAGGAACAGAGCCTTGGACACATTTTGAAATCCCATCTCAGGCTACAGTAAACTAAAGAAATTCATTGACCGTTATATGTGGGGGGTGGGAAAATAACCCTTTTGTTGCTGCACGTGGGGCTGGGCATTTCTCCAGAATAATACTTTCTAAAATCAGGAAAATGGCCACAACAAAGCTCCAACAGACTGAGGTTCTTGCAGAGAGGCAGAGAAATGGTTGAAGCCAGGTTTGGGATGATGAATTTGAATCTTCCATAGTTTAAGAAGTGTCCAGGAAATGAAAAGCAACTCGTTTCCCCTCCCTGTGCTGGCTTGGCACACGGGGGAAAAATATTCACTTGGTAAAGGATGATGAAGCCATTTTTCTCCAATCGACAGGGTGTGTTTGACTGGCCTGTATTTGGGGTTTGGATTTTTTTTCCGTTCTAGTTAATATCCAGGCAGCTGTTTTGAGAACAGTTTGTTGCTGGTCATTAAAAAAAAGGATTTCCTCTTGCTGTTTATTTTCTTTCTTTCCTTCTTTCTGATAATTGTGAGTCAGGGTGAGTATAAAGCAGCTGAGATAGCACAAGGGTTAGGAGGGACATTTCTGGGAACGCCTGAATGCCTCTTATTTACTCCTTGAGGTGTCGGTGGAGTTGGCTGGGACATGGGGCTTCCCCGTGGCTCAGGGTGGGATGAGGACTCGAGAGCAGTGCAGGGAGGATGGTGGTCAGAACTTGTCACCGAGCCCCGCGCTCAGGGAAGATGGTTTAAATTAGCGTGGTTGGGAAGAACTGGAGCACAGAATGAGACCTCTCTGGTGGGGCCAGGTTGGGAGCGCCCGTGAGGGAGGAAGGAAGGAGGAGAGGTAGAACCAGGCGGTTTCCCCAGGACCAGCAGCTCTCCTGTGCCACCGGCTGGTGACACCACCCGCCTGTCTCACCCGCTCCTAACAGTGGGAGAGGAGAGAAACTTCTGGGATGGACAATACAGTGTATTGAGCAAAAGGAAGAAAGAACAGGGAGGGATGGCTCTGGATTTAGCCAGGCAGAGGGGGAGGAGAGAGCGGGTTCGTAGCTTGAGTGTGCGAAGAGGGACGTGACCGTTGTCAGCGCTCGTAACTCTTCTGCGACTGAGCACGAGTTACCTCTCTCCAGGGCTTTCACCAGTGCTAAAACCCAATTAAACCATGTTAAAAGAAACCTCCCAAGAGCTGACAGTGAAAATATATTGACCTTCTCTGGCAAATGTTGGTGCTGCTGTTGTAACATGGTGCTTCTGTTTCCGTTCTGGGAGGGGGGGGGGGGGGTGCCAGTGCCACTGCCGTGGCTGGGGCTCTGCTTTGCCCACCCGGGGGGACCCCGCAGACGCTGCCCCTGCTCTCAGGCTCCTCTCTTCTTTCTGCCTGTCTCTGAGACGCTGCAAGGCTGGTGTTCCCCAGAGCTTGTCCCGTTAAGACTCTTCCTTCCATGCCTGTCGCTGTTACTGGCCTCTCAGTGTGCTCCAAAAAATCTGAGATATGTTTTTTCTCCCTCTTTCTGAATGGTTTCATTTATTATTTATTAATGACATCCAGAGGACACAGTGGTGATGGATTCTGTTATGATGACTGCAGCGAAACTCTGCGCTTAGTCTCAGTTACTGGGAAGATAATACATTTATCAGACAGACTCTGGGGTTAACTCTGTGTAGTTTTGGTCATCCTTGTCGTGTGGGGATGTATTTTTACGAACTTTAAACAAAATTAATCGGCAGGGATTAAACTGGGAACAAAATGCAAAAACCAGGCATTTCTGAGTTTGCCTGGGGAAATCACAGTAGAGTTTGGTCACGTACATCCCTTGGCCTTTCTCTAATCCTGCGACACTGAGAGAAGGTTAACGCTGACCGTGTGGCTTCTGTGGCTACCTGTCCTTGTAGCCGAGCCCCCAGTTTAACTCTTAGTTAATATCTTAGTGCTCTCAGCCCTCTCCGAGCACCCCGAGTGCTGAGCAAACTGGTGATGGTGCTGGGCTGGCACGGGAGAAGGCACAGGTCTGCTTGGAGAAAGCACGTACCGACATTGCCCCTGTGCACCCACTCGTGGTCTGTTGCTGCTGCTTCTACACAGAAACCCCAGCACCCCTGATTCCTCCCAGCTGCCGAGATCCTTCCCAGTAAACAGCTTCTGGTATTCCCAGGGTCAGTCGCCTTCATGGCAGCAAAGCAGCTGACGGCTCGGTTCAGCCAGGAAATCCAAGCTACGTCCCTGCCTTTTGCAGTCTGTGTCTCTACCCCCCGGTCAATGGGAGCTTGGCCGTTGACTGCAGCAGGGTCCAGGTTGAAGCACTAATACCCCAGTGACCCAGGATAATGTCACAGCTCAGCTTTCCAGAACCACCCCCCCTCCGATTCACGTCGATGCTAACAGCATCCCTCGTTTCACAAAATCGTATTTTATAACTTTGAGATGCTTTGAGTCCTCACTAGTCAAAAGCCATGACTTTATTTCTCTCCTTCCTTCTATTTTTCCCCTTTTTGTGTAATGAAAAAGTTGAAAAATGTCCTGAAATTAGGTCATTGAATAGGTAGAGACAAAAAAGGCCTCCTATATTTTCAATTGAAATCACAAACCCAGTTTTTTAAGACTTTTTTTCACCCAATTTTGCAGGTAAACATCCTAATCTCCATGACATAGTGAAATATGCATAGAGATATTTTTAAACTTTTGGTGACTGTTATTATTGTTTCCTTAGTCTTCCCAGTGGTGCGGTAACAACAGTGTCAACTAAAAGCTTGCTGCGCGTTTTCTCACACAAAGAATAGTTTCCTTCTGCGAATGATACATAAGTTATATTTAACTCGGGGAGAACAATACTCTGAAAGACAATACCGGTGACGTTCCCTGGTGAGAACGTTTGTACCATGCGGGGAATCTGGAACCAGTGGGGTCCTCATGCGGGGCTGGACTGTCCCAGCCCCGAACCACACCGGCCTCTGGGCAGAGGTGGGAGGTTTCTCCTTGGGAGGTGGCACCAGGTAGAGAACACACGTCTCCGCAGCCCTTTGTGCCTGGGGTGCAGAGGTCTGGGCAGGGGAGAGGGGCAGCTCTTTCAAAGGAGGAGTCGATGGTGTCTTTCCTGTGGTGGCCGGTGCTCCAGGCAGCAGGACTCTCACCTCGTAGCATTTAGGAAACGGTGTCTGATCTGATCCATTTGTCCCTATTTGCCTTTTCCCATGAAGCGCTAGTTTAATGAATTCAGAAACATCTGTAAACTTTAAAATTTCAAGTGGAATGTGAAAGCAGTGCCTTGACTTTCAGGTATGTGGATACATGCGAAAGTTCTGTGTGACCTTTAGAGTATTTCCTTGTTTTTAAATTAACTCTGACTTGCATAACAGTAAAGATTTTATTGTGTGCTTTATTTTGGGGATGAGGATGTTTTTAGCTTTGGGGTTTTTGTAATCTTTTAAGCTATTTGCCAGTGTCAGTTATGATTTTTAATTAGGCTCCTTGTCTGAGGACTTCTTCCCATCAAATGAAGATCGTTTCGGTGCTGGCAGTGTCAGCTCCCATTAGAAATACCGAGTCTGGCACGTCTCGCGTTCACTTGAACAGCTTTAGCTTGCGGTATCGAGGAGTGCAGAGTCTTGATGCTGGCAGGGATTGCTGGGAGCAGAAACAACTGCTTTTAAAAGTGTTCCCTCTCTCGGTTTGTTGGGAGCAGATAAACTCTCTTCTGTGCAGAGGGCTGAGATGTGGCTCCAGATGTGGTGGATCTGCCCAGGGGGTGGGAGGAAGAGGTTGGCAGTGGGTGGCCGTGGGCTTCGAGCCCTTCCCGGGGCTAGCGCTGGCTCTCTGCGCTGGCACCACTCTCAGCCTCGTGCCTTTTGAGGGATTTGCCTGTTTGTTTCCCCGGAGCTGCTGGAACACGTTCCCCACCGAAGGTCAGGGGGGTCTTTATTGGCTTGTATGAAAAAGTTGGACAGGTAATGACAATAGTTTGGCCAGGATGCATTGCAGTGGGTTTCAGTCAGGCAGCACTCGGCTCTCTCTGCACCGCTTTCCTGCTTCATTTTTTTTTAAGTTTTCTACAAGTAAGTTGTCTCCACTCCCAACCAGATGTAATTTTCCTTACACTTTTACCTGGGGCCAGAAAATTCTTTCTAGGGTAAGTGAAACTTCGCAGTTCTTCACCATGGAAACCAAATTAGCTAATAGTGTTTATTTCCCTCCAAGTCCAGATGCTCTGTTTGCACATGAGAAAACACGGTCTTGATTTTTTAGGAAAGCTGCACCCTCTTCCCTTTCGCCTCTTGCCATCGTGGTCAAGGCAGAAAGGAGGCCGGTAGCCCGGAGGGTGGCCAAAAAGCCAGCAGGATTGTTGGGGAACAGCCAGGAATGTATCACAGGCAACAGAGTATGTCAAGTTATTGATCCTACTTCTGTGCCGGAACCTCCTCGCAGCACAGCAGAACACCCTTACCCTGCCCGCAGTAAGATACAACAGGGAAATCCTCCCCGGGAGTGCTTTTGATCATTCGCTTCTTTGGGGCCTCCAGTGTTGTTTTAGCTCAGCTATTTGTTTTTGTCACCACAAATAATCAAACCAATATATCCCATAACCCGTACTGGTGGCCGGGGCAGGTTGGCTGCTGCCTGTCTGCCCCATCCTTTCTTCCGAAGGCACAGAGATGAGCGGGGCTCGGTACCGACTCTGTCTGCACAGCACGGTGTGCTCCACCTCGCTGCCTTCTGCCTGCTTAACAAATTGCACTAATTGTCCAGTTAAACACACTTGGGAATTGGGATACACCGTGCGCGGGGGAAAACTGCAGCAGCCATCTGTGTGTCTGTGTGCCCCTCTGCTTCGAGAAGCTGTCAGGGGAGTCTGCTTTGAATAATTCAGACTCTGAGCTGCAATTTGTGAGATAAAGGAAAATAAAAAGTGCCTGTAGCTGTCTGCGGCGGTGGTAGCTCTTTCTACCACAGTTCAATATCCAGCAGTCGCCTTCAGGAGTGAGCTGGGCAGCGGGAGGGCTCCGTGCTGAGCTGGCTGCGTGACGGGTCCCCGTGACACATCGCTGCCAGCACCCTGCACCCAAACGCTCTCCTGGGAACCTCGGCGCTGTGTGGAGTCTTCGGACAAGTTCAGGGTTCTCCCCATCTCTTCCCTCCATCCACCGTGGCATTCCACAGGTGAACTCCTGCCGGTAACATCTGTGGGCCAAAACATCTATACGCCAAAACATGGTAGATCTGAGCTAAGCTCATTTGTGGTTCCTCTCTGGGAATTCTTTAAACTAGTGTAATTTTACAAACTGGCACTCGGTGCCGTGTAACCAAACCAGCGTGAGGGAAGAGTAGACAGAGAGAAGGAAGATCTAATGACTTCTCTTCAAAGTCAAGACTAAGGGACTGCAGTGGAGAATCTACCCTGTCACTTCTTTTCCTTCCTTGAATCCATGGATACCCGTCACAATATTTCTCTGAGCAGTATTTCACTTCATTAGTTTGTATTGTTAACCGCGAAAAGTCCTGTCAGTTTTTATCTATTGTTTCCTGCCAAGTGCTTTAAACAATCAGAGCTAAATTATACAGCTATTTCCTTAAGCAGCCAAATGACAGTCCGCTGATAGTCATTCACTTGCATGAGATTAAAATAGATAAGTTGCAAGATAAATAGCAGGTTGAGGGGTTCCTCCCGTCCGCATTAGCCAAAGGATGGTCCCTCGTTGCCCTCCCCAGGACACCCCTTGCTGTGTCTGGCTGCTGCTGGGTGTCCCCTTCCCTCCCTCTGCCCCGCAGTGCCGGTGTCCCCAAAAACCTGCCTGAAATGCAGGTCGCTGCGGGATGTGATGCGGCTTTTCCAGCGTTGGTTGGTTTTCTGTGCCTCGATTCACTGAGTACTGGGAGATGTTACAGTCTGTTCCCAGGATAAAGTGATGAGGCAGAAACAGGCTTCAAGGCTGCTGAGCCATTCCCATCGGGATCAGGAATTTTCTATGGGGAGACAAAGATTCGTTCCCCATCTCAACCGAAGGGGCATGAGAAAGCCATGAGCCTGGATTCACCGAAGGGCCCCTCTTCAGGAAGACATTAAGCTTGTGCCCAAGTGTTTTGCCAAATAGAGAAACTTTAAAGGCACATTTTACAGCTGAGAGAAATAAAGGGAATAACAGAGTGATGCGTGCAGAGTTGTCTCATGATATTTTAAAACATAAGGTCATCATTTACAGACTTGGCTCCTTCAAGTTAGGCATGCAGATGCTTATGTAGGTACATAAATAAGTGGCCTAGTTTTCTGGGATGCTGAATCCATTAAAATCAATGGAAGTTCTGCATCTCTGAATAAAAATGTCACTTATTTTGCTAGCTAATTTTAGGTACCCGAATACAGAAACTTTGATCTAAAAGAAAAAGATTTTTTAAACTGCTGCTGAATTTGTGCCCTGCTTCTGGAACACCAGGCTCCGTGGCACGAGGCTGAGGGCTGGCATCCAGGGGAAGTCAAAGGGGAGCTGGACTCAGTCCTGCCAGAAGAATTTGTCTGAATCACGGGAGCCGAGAAGGACGGACGTCATCTGTGGAGTGCGAAGTGCACATCAAACTGTCCACTCTCTGCAGCCCAGGCTGAGGGCAAAGTGAAAAGTGAAAGAGCAAAACAAGTTGAAGCACGCTGTAAAAATCTCTCCCTGGGATCAGTAATTCCTGTAAAGGCATCTTTGAAGTGGTCACGTTGGTCGGGCCAGATACAATCTCCGAGCAATTGTCCCTCACAAAGAAGTTGCCGGGTTGTGACTTGTTTTCTTGCTCGACCTGAACAGCGCTGGTAGTGTCCGTGTGGTCTCAGTAAAACGGAGTGAGAGGTTTGTCACGTGCTATAGTCTTTAATTTTATAGCACTAAATATAAAAAAAGGGGAGAGGCAAGTGTCCTTTTGTCCGGTGAGGTCATTGATTTCCCCTGCCTGTTACTGCTCTGCCTGGTACCTGTGTGGTCCCCTGCTTTGTTCTGCAGAACATGAAGTCTGAAAGTCTACATCGAGGACTGTTCTTCTAATGCATTCTCTCTCCTGAAAATGAGATCTTTTCTGTTTAGCACTTGTGTCTCGCACTTGATCCCGGGTTTGTGCTGCCGCTGTGATCCTGTCATAGATAGCCCCTCTGAAGGCTCTCAAGCTGCCCGGCTTTAGCATCACGTTCGAGTTGCCTTTCCCCTTTTCCTTCCAGCCTCAACGTATTTTCCACAGCGTGTATCTTGAGCTCCTGGGCAGCATTCAGTCTTCTCCCTTATCATTTTCCGTATTTCCTTGTCTGACTCTGGGTTTTCTGTCATTTTGTGCCTTTTTGCCTGACCAATGCCTATATTTAGAAACTGTAGCCTGTCCCTTCCACTCAGAGCACTCTCCGTCTCCCCAGCATCAGTCCTTCCCCTGCTCCCGTCCTCCCTGAATAACATTCCTCCCCTCTGGTCTTGTGAACTGGATCTCCTTCACACGCCTGGGTCTGTCCCGGGGAGTTTTGTTCCTCACGGCACCTGATTTCCAGTCGGATCCCGCAGTCTTGTCTTTTCCTGCCTGCAGAACACCCGCTGTGAAGAGTAAAGGCCATTAACACCGTGTCGCAATGTACTTGTCTGCTCCCGCACAAAACATTTCCCGTCGGTGAAATGCTCCACTGATGTCAGCAGTAAAAGTTTTCAGCAAATTCTTAATTTACTAAGTACTTCCAGATTAAGGAGGAACCTGGAATGGCTTACATACACAAAATATTCAAAGGCCAGAGGGACCGTGCAAAAATGTATTCATTTGAATACAATTATTTTCCAAGAGAACAAAAAAAAAACAAACCCTCTTTATTTTTTTTAAACTGGGTCAACACTACATCTGCAGCACTCAGCCATTTTACATACGACACGATCACCCACTCTGTTTATCTTTAGGCAATATGCTCTTGCAAACTGCCAATTAATTGCATATTTGGTGCCTGCTCTCTCCCAGCATCCTGGATAAACACGGCGAAGCCGATCCGCGGGAGCTGCTCTTGGCTGCGAGGGGAAGGGAATCTGTCATTGTCTCAGCCTTGTTATCTGCAACCGAGGCGGACTTTTAGCAGCGTTCTGCTTGTAAACACCCTCTTTAAACACCTTCTGATTTCCATAGTTGGCGTGTCAGCCATTGTCTGCCGCGCTACCTGGAGACTTCTCAATAATTGCTTTCCAAAACGTTAGATGCAGATTGTCCTTGATAAAAGGCAGGGGCCATCAACGCCAGAAAAACGTGGTGAGCAAAGTCCTTAAAATGAAAAGATGAAGCGGAGTCCAAGCAAATGGAAGAGAGAGGGAAGGGGAGGACGGGCTGTCGAGGCTCGGTCCATACTTTGCTCTGTTCGGAAGGTCCTTCCTCTGGATTTTAGCTGGGTTTTGGTTTGGGTTCAGGCCTGGTTGAGACACGGCCTTTTCAGAAAGGTCCAATCTGTTGATGTTACCCCAAGCGGACCTCCTCCTCCACTCTAAGTATTTCCTACTCTGTGCGTAGAGTCATATGTTATTTAAATCTGTATCTGGACAAAACAACAAACCACAGGAAATAATCTCCCCTGCATGCCGGGTTTTCTGACTGGCCGTATTCTTCCTTTCTGTCTTAATTTCTGGGACTACTGAAATCCCAAAAGACTGCACCGCAGAGAAGATCCTGCCTTGGGTTTGGAGGTGCAGTAGCTACAGCCTGGCAGGTCCCCTCTCTTTCTTTATTTCTATCATGCTCCAAACCTAAGTGACTTCAAAAGAGGCTCAGCTGAATCTACAGCGGCTACAGAGAGCCAGGACAAAATCTTCTCCTAGGGCAATCCTCGAGAGGATTTTAAACTGCCATCTTGACACTGAGTTATTGTAAATTAACTGTTGCTTCCAGGCAAGGAATGATGGATGGTCTGAAATGAAGAGATAAGCATGCACATGGATACATTCTCCCAGGCTCTCGTGGACCTTCTGTGTTACCAGCAGCTGGAAATAGTTCCTGAGACAGGGAATATGACAGGGAATGCTGGGTCAATTCTTATTTTAATATACCTGTGTATATAGAGAATCAATGAGCGGAATTAGTTTGAACTTATACCAGTGTCATATAGAAGAAAAGCAAGCTCCTTGTGTCTTGTAACAATAGAAGCATGCATATTTGGGGGGTTTTTTGTTTGCTTAACTCTTCTTTTTTTACCAGTCTCATCTTAGACTGTCCATGTTTTAATTGTGTCATTTAATATTCACCTACTAGTGGTGATTTATGCTGCGAGAACGACTGAGTTCCGGGGAGAAGTGACCCAGACTGGAGGGAGTGGGTGCCCGTCCTGAGAGCCAGCCGTGCAGATCGCACCTGGGAGATCAGAAAGACGCTTGTTTGCGCTGGGGGGATAGTGAAATACCTGTTGTGATAATTCACCAGCCATAAGCAAGCTGTTAGCGTAAGGTTGGGACACTCAACAGAGATGTAATAGAGAACAGCCTTGCGATTCCGCCCTTCCACTTACTTCTCTCAATAAAAACACGTCCAGAAGAACAGCGAGCCCTCGCTCGGTGCTCTCCTGAATCACGATGAGCCCTGGTTCGTGGCAGATGCTCTCGGTTCCCTTTCTCATTAACCCAGGGAATGGTAACATCAGCTGAAGCAGATAATCCGACTGTCCCCACTGTTTGTGGGCATCACCAGAGCAGCGAATCCAAACACTTGCTGTCAGAAATGAGCGAAAACCACTGCCTGGAGGAGGATGTTTCGGGACAGAGGGGAGGCACGGGGAGTTGTGGGAACTTGAACAAAATATTCAGGGGTTTTTTTCTTTTATTTCTGTAATGTGCCAGAATTTTCTCATTAACAGGGTGAACTAAAATCAGTTGGAGTGAGGCTGTTCACCAGGTCATTGTGGAGTATTGTAATACTGAAATACAGCAGAGATGAGATAAATAAATTGCTCTCGGGGACTAGAGTTTATTATCGTACTGGGGATGGCTAATAGTGAAAGTTTAGATTTCAAGAGGGTTTGAGGAGAATGTCCATTAATTCCTGTACGCCTGGATTGTAGACGTATTCCTGTATGCCTGGACTGCTTTATAATTTAAAATGTGAATTGTAAATACCAATAGAAGGAGGCTGCAAGCCAAGCTGACGGCATTTTATAGTTTCAGCTTTAAAGATTAACTGCCTTCAGGAAGTAATAAAGATCAGAGCTGCCCGGAGCAAGTGCCTCTGAAGGCAGGGTGACATTGCAGTGACAGGCGTCGGGAGCAGTGCGGCCAGGAGGGTTCCGAAACGTGTGCTCCCCCAGTGGTGTCCAGTCTTCGGCCGTGTCGGCCAGCGGGGAGGGTGAATACACAACATTTGGGAAGTGGTTGGAGCCTCTTACTAAATAAATAAAGGTGAAATCTTAACATTAATCAGAGGTGCAGACAGAGGAGCCTGCGCTTAAGTGCAACGGCTCTCGCTTCTTACCTTTATGTTTGTTGTACTGTGCTAATTGCGTATGAGAAAGAAAAATGCCGGATGAGGTTTAATTAGGAACGAGCTGCTTTGCCGCGTACGCTCGGAGCGCGGTGCCGTTTCTTCAGCCTGGACCGCGGCCAGCACCTGCCTGAGCTCCTCGGCAGCGGGACGGGGCTGGGAGCAGATGCCTCTCCTCCAAAGCAGCTCCAGAGCCGCCGGCCTCGAGGAAGGGCTTGAATTACAAAGGAAGGGAAAGGGGCTGAGCTTCCCTCCCCTCCACCTCCCTTCACAAAGGGCAATAGTCAGTTTACTTTAATAACCCCACTATCAGCTACAGAGGAAGTCTCCCAGTCCCGGAGGCTGCGAGCGCTGGGGGAGCCGGCGAAACCCTCACGCCGAAGGGAGCTGACGGAGGCAGGGCAGGAGATGGACTCCCACTGCTCTCCAAGCAGCTGACTTTCCCGGGCACCTCAGAATTGTTTTTCTATCCTGATCTTATTTTTCTGTCCCGTGGAGGCTTGGGTAAGTGTCTGGTAGTTTTCCACTTACCTTTCTTTTTAGCGGTTCACTAGGGTTTGCCAAATTACAATGGAATGGCAATGGCACAGGGTTTCGTGCACCTTCCTGCGCTTGCTCTGGAAGTGGATGATCCAGATTTGAAAAGCTGGACCTTTAAAATCCTTTGAATTCCTACGCTGCTTTTTTAAAAAGGGCCAGGGAGCGTGTATGGAGAAAACAGACTTTCCAGCGCCTTGTTTCAGCTGGTGGGGACTGCTGGGGCCACAGCATCCTGCAGTGTGCTGGATTTTCAAATGCTGGATTGCTCTGAACAGAGATCTCCCGAGGTCTGTCAGTGGGTTCAACGGTGCAGATGTTTGGGCTGTTTCCTGTGAAATCAGCCTGTGGGGGTCGAGGCAGCTGCTGCCTCCAGCCAACCTCTGCGTTCAATCATCCGCCGGGAAAAGGAGCGTTCAGTGCTTTCTCTCGGCATTTGTGGGGAGAGAAAGAAAGAAAGAAAGAAAGAAAGAAAGAAAGAAAGAAAGAAAGAAAGAAATGCAGGAATCAAACAGTAAAAGGGTTTGCTGGAAAGGTGTTTACTCTGGGCCCGGATCCTCTCGCGAAAGGGACGCGGTGATTTGGGAGCACCGGGTACAGGCAGGCGATTCCCTGGCAGCCACGGGGAGCGGAGCGGCTGCGGCGTTCATTCCGCACACGGGATTAATAGATTTTTCAAAGCGACTGTAAAAGATCTGCATGATTGTAAAAAGAGAATTGGCCATGGACTGGGGTAGGGTGTGTTTGCAAGCAGTCCCGGGTGTGTGTGGGCGGCTGTGTACGTGGTAGGAGTACAGCAGAGCTAACTTTAAAGGCAGATGTACTAAAACTTATGTAATGTATGAAACTGAATGTCCTTTCCTGACGTCCCTGCTGTGAACCTGAAAAGACTAACCCTGAAACGATTTTTAAAGCTGTCTTTGTTAGTCATCCTTTATGCAATTTGTTTCTTTTCACGTTCCATTTTGAGTAAAAGGAGATAGGCTGGTTTCGCTCCCTTCTCCACTCCTCCTCTATTGTTAGTCGCTCCCAGCTTCCCGTGCAATTGTCCAGCTCCGCTCTTTTCAGAGCCCAGCGGAAAAGGATATTGTTGAAAAGGAAAGAAAGAAAGTATTTCAAATTAAAGTCTGGCAAGCATTTGCGTCCTCATTAAGCTGCAGACACACTTCCTCCCTCCCATCTCTTTTTCCCCAAAAGTAGCAGGGTGACCAGCATCACTTGCAGTGTCTTAAAGAGCAGCAGAATCCCACTTAGCCATTCACTATTCAATAAATGCAGCAAATAACAATCACAGTTTGAAAACAAAGCATATTTATAACAATATGTACAACTAGGAACACCTAAATACAACAAAAGCGGTGAATTCTTTCATCAAGACAGGGCTCGTTCAGACCTGTGAGCTGGGACATCTGACGAGCTGCCCCAGCAGCGACGTTGAGCATCTGCCCCAGCCGTGGCCGGGGACCGGGGCTTGTAGGAAGGACGTAAGGAATGGATTGTGCAGTGAGGGAGAAAAGGTCAAGGCTGCATCCATATTTGTTCTCATTAAATCATAGCTTGATGTAGCAAACGGTAATTAACAGTCATGTTAATGGTTGGAGGTAAACTGATAGGGCTCTCCTTGCTTCCTTTTGATTCCCAGCCATCATTTCAGTCCTTGTCCTCTGAGCAGCGTGGATGAGGCAGGCTTGGGTCTGGGTGATCTTTGGGGAGACCCATCCAGCAGGACCATGGCATGGTGGCATGTTTGTGCTGCGCGATGCTGCCATGCCGGGCTCCTGGCACCGTCCTTCGTCCCACTGCGCAGCAATTAGCAGAAGGTGTCCCTGGGCAGGACTGTGGTGCCGTGGGGTTTGTACAAATAACCTAGACTCTTGTGAGGCTAAGCCACCTCCTGTGGCCTCGTTAGTGATAATATTAGAAGAGGGAGATACGAATGGAGCAGGTGGAAAAGCAGGAGATGTGGCTGTTTTCTCCAGTGGATCCCAGTGCCCGGTGCTCCGTTCTCTCCTGGTCCATCCTGCAGCCCTCTGCCTTCCAGGTGTTCCATCACCACCACTTCCAGGCTCTTGGGGCCCCAGGGTACCTGCTTGGGAAGCTGGGAAGATAGTGAGTGGGATGAGAAAGCACTCAGTCATTTTGTGAGCTTCCTTCGGCTGAAAGTGACAGGAATAACACCTTTTCTTATTTAAAAGCCTCCCTCAGCTCTGCTGGGTATTGTACAGAAACACCCCCCTTCTTTGCTTCTCTTTGACTTTCACCGTTTCAGAGACCTGCAATTTGATGACAGATTTAATAATATAAGACACAATTGTCAGTTGTGTTGAGAAGAGCTATTGAAAGAACTTGGAGTTGTATCACCCGGGATAGCAAAACGTAAAGGCACTGATTTGTTCAGTCCCAATTTTAGATGCTTGAGACCCAATTTTTAAGACTTGTTGGGCTGTGTTTAGTGCTGGGCCTAAACTGCCAGTTACTCCAGTCAGTGCCTATGTTAGATACACAGGTTTATTCATTTTTTGCAACTGAAGACTTGTTCCAAGGGGTTCTCCCTTCCCCCAGCACTGGTTCCTTCTTCCACCCCTTCACCACAAAATACTTTTCTGTCTTTTTTTAAACAGACATAATTTGTTTTTCCTCATGCTATCCCCTCTACTGTGGTAATACCAGCGCTCGTTAATGGGAAGGGATAAAGGGTCTGGGCAGGACCTTGCTGGTGGCACTGGAGATGCTCTGCCTTTGCTGTGGTGATTGCGGTGAGAGGTGGCAGCCTCTGCCCTGCCGCGATGGGAGGGTCTCGCACACCCCTTTTCCCAGTCCAGAACAGGATGCGGACTGGGCTGCAGCCAGTAGATTTACAGCAAAGGCAATAAAAACAAGAATTAGACCGGTAAAATGATAAAAAAAAAAAAAAGGCTTTAACAAAGCCTCGAAGCAGTTTGTCATATCCTGCAACAGGACTGACTGATGGACTGGAGGGGAACGTTCTCGAAGGGGTTGTGCTGATGCCACCCTATGGGAGAGAGCAGAGAGCTCCAGCAGAGAGAGTCAAACCAGGCTTTCCACTGGCAGGATGGATCCTCACCATGTGGGACATTTCCCAATGTTTATTGTCCCAATGGTGCATTTTGCATCTCCCAGGCCCCCTGTTAGTGCTGTTTGCCCTTGGATTGCTCTTTCCTTCCCTGCGACTCAGAGAATGGGCAGCTGCACATTTTATCAAAGTCTCCTGCTGGGGCCTGGGGGAGGTGGTCAGCATCTAGGGACAAGTGACATGAAGAGAACGTGTGAAATAGTGAGGAGAGTAGTCAGTGCCTGATGAGACAGTGGTCCAAGGGCATTAAATCACATAGACCATGCCAAGAGAGAGGTGTCAGAGATGCCTCCTGTGTGGGACCAGGACTCTCCCAGCCAACGTACAGAGCAGATATTTAACTGTGCTGACAGGGTCCTGGGTTCTGTACGTAGAGTGCCACAGGCTTGGCCTCGCAGAGCTCCTGAGGGTGTTGTCACTGAAATGGCAGTTTCTGTTGGGAGACGGGGGACGGGGCTGAACGAAGAGTGCTCCGAGCATCGCCCGTGGCAGCCGATCGCCCAGAGAGAACGGCTGTGCCAGGTTAAGAGTGTCACCTCCCCAGCATGTCTGTGTGTCCGTACGTCTGCCGAGCGTCTGTGTGTCCGGAGGCAGTCGGATCCTCAACCCCTGTCCTTGATAAATCAGGGTCATGGCAGTCAGATGGCATCAGTGCTGCTTGCGCTTCCCCGACCGCCCCCAGGTAGCTGGCCAGGACGCCTGCGGCACAAGCCAGCCTTTTCCAGCATGCCCCCTCGGCCAGGACAACATCAATAAAAATGAGAATTTATGAGCTCTGTCATGTACAGCAAGCAAAGCATCGTGCAACAAATTAATCACTGATTGCAGTGCGGTGCTGACTGGGAGCTTTCTGCTGCTCTCTTGGCATCGTTGCAAGGTTGTTAGTTAAAAAACAAGTTTGATAAAGAGACCCTTGACTCCCAGCACGTCTGTCTCCTCTGTTACCTGCTCACCAAACATGAGGCACCGTTAGCCCAAAAGCTGCTTTTCATTGTTGTGGTTGCTCCAGCTTTTAGTCATCGGGATGTGGCAGCTCTAACAGTTCTCAGTGCTTGTCTGTTGCTTCCTGCGTGGTAATTTTGGGATCTTGTGGTGATCTGCCTTCCAGTTTGGGCTGGGGGGAGCTGGAGGCTTAAACTGTGCAGGAACCCCTCTTTGGGCTCCAGCGAGAGGTTGACAGGGACCAAAGGGCCTTTGCCTCAAGCTCTGTTTCTTCATTTCCACGTTTACACAACGGTGACAGAGTGGCTCGGCTCTGGTTTAAAGCGCTCCCAAGTGCTTTAAAGGGGCTGTGCCACAGCAACACACAGCAAAAATACCTTACAAATGGCTCTTGGCTCCTGCACGTGGCCTATAAAAGCTGGTGACATTGTCAAGTCAGGGGACGTCCTTTCCCCTGAGCTCCAGATAACATCCCCATGCCTTCTGCAGGAACTTGTGTTCGCTTGTCTGTATGTGCGCAGACAGCTCTATGTATATGCGTGACTTACACGAAGTAGAGACTCTTTATGTAGCAGGAGCTTTAAAACCTTATTAACACTTGATATCATTCTGATGCCTGTGTTAGCAGTGTTCAGTGAGAGATCTCAAAGCATTTTTCAAACGTGAACCCACAGCAGGGTATGTCTTCCGAGGCAGTAAGGAGAAGCCAGAGCAGCGGGTGGGTGTTCGGCCGAGTGACTGGTCCCCGTGGGAGATCCAGCCGGTCCCACAGGACAGCCGACCGGTCCCATGGGAGAGCCAACCAGTCCCACATGAGATCTGACCGGACCCACGGAAGAGCCAACCATCCCTGCAGCCCCCCAGACCCCTCGGGTGGCTCTGGGGCTCGGAAGGGCTTTGGAGTCAAGCTCCGGGACCGTCTGTTCCTGCTAAGCTGCTTCCCTTTCCTACCAAGAGAGGTTTCGCTCATTGTTCTCTAATTTCAGCAGACAGGAAGAAACCCACCTTTGAATTCTGCTGCCTGCCCTGTCCCCACAGCTGGTGCAATTGTCCCAGCGCTCCTACCCAGACCCGCATCCTTTGTTTTCCTATGGTAGCTCTGCAAGGTTGTTGTTTTTGCAGTAATTTTATTTATCCCTGGCTGAGACTAGACCATTGTTTCCTACTGACTCATGTCACCTGTCGATGGCCTCTTCCCGTCCCTCGCAGTGCAGGGCTGGGAGGTGGAGGTGGTGGCTGGACCTCAGGTTTACTGAACCCCCCCCACTGCAGCAGCCCCCCGAGACACCCCGCAGGCGAGAGAGCTGCCAGGCTGCGGCCACGAGGTCTGGGGACGTGGGCCAAGAGGCTGGGGAGAGGAGATCTGTAGGGGAGGTCGTCATGTGTTGGGGATGTTTTGCCCCTTGTTGTGGCAGACTTGTATCAGCTGAGCCCATCCAGCCTGGTTTGGTCACGGATGCTGCACCCTGAGACCCTCTGACGCTCAGCACCACCTCCGAGACCCACCAGATTTTGAGGCATCGCCTCAAACGCTTGCTGCGTCCATGGCACGAGCTGCCAGCGGGTCTGGTTTAGCTGCAGGTTCAGTGTGTTTCATTATTTACTTTTTTTTTCTTTTTTGAGAGTGCTCTTACATCAGAGCTGGGCGCTGCTGCCCATCTTCGGTGTCTGGAGGCTGGCTCGTCTCCTCTGCGTGGAATGGAGCTCCCTCTGCTCCTGTTAATGCTCATGGCAATTACCCGGGCGCTGGAAAGGGAGCAGGGCTTTCTGCATCTTAGATGTAACATCAACATGAAATTTCATCACCTAGGTTTCAAGAAAAATAAACTGTGGCTGGACTTAAAACATAGCGGTGAGGAGGAGTAAGAGAGAGAACCTTTTATGAGCATTGAGAATATTTGTAGCTAAGCAACCAACATCAGCAGGAAGAATAAATCAAAAGTTTCAGGGCTCTGCCTGCCTGCCTTCAAGGGTCAGGAACTATATTTTCCCTCTGTTAACAAGATTGCCTTCCTTTGAAACATCAGCTATTAGCTACTGCTGGAGGCAGGATACCGTATTAGATGGACTAGGAGCTTGGTGTGGGCTAGAAACACAAATGAAAGGACAGAGAAGATAAGCATCTTGCCAAAGGCCATGAAGTGAGTCAGGCCTCCAGCAGCTTACGGGAAAATCCTCTTGGAGAAGGACTGTCTAACACATATCTAATATTTTCTAATTACTCTTGTGTAAGTCCTCCTAGCAACTTGTCAATGCAGCAGCTATGGACTATATTCCCATTTCACAGATGGCAAAAGCTGGATGACTGCAGCGGTGAGTCTCTGTGGCTTTGCTCATTTTAGATATTTGAACAGTTCCCGTTGCTTGGGGCACCGATCTCTGTGTCTGTGATTGCAACACAGATCTGAGGCCTATTAGATAATTGGGCTTTATTTTCTACAGAGATCTTGTGCAGCGTTCCTCACTTGGTTGCACCAGAAAACCTAGAAGCAAGACATTTTACTTTAAAGTATGTTTTATTTTATAAAGAGGAAATTTCCCAGAAATGCCAATGGGAATGGCAGCAAATCAAATCCCAGCAGTAGTTTCTCAATGGAATTTCTTTTTTTTTTAAATACCATCTTATAACCTCAGAGTATTTTCCACCTCTCCTTCTTCCTCCTGCTTAGTCAGGAGCTGGTTGGAAATGATGCTCCGGTCTGTACCCTGCCTGGGCAGCCTCGTGCATCGCCCGCGATCCGGGCTGTGCCTGGACTTCTGAGCGGCGAGAACGTCCCCTGAAAGTGCTTTAGAACCAAACTGTTGGAGTCCCGAGACCCTGCTAAACACAGGGCTGTGATACACCGTAAATCTAGGCCTTAAATAGACTTATTCCCCGATCAAGAACCCCAGAGACCTCTTAGCCTTCACAGACACTGAAGTTGGTGTTAATTATAAAGCTGAGTGTATTAAGGCCAGATCTCATGGTATTTACACGGAACTGTATTCCTGAACCAGATTTATTATTTTAATGAGAGGAATGAACAGTAATACAGGAGAACTCGTGTGGGCTTGGACTTGTAAGACCCGTCCCAGCACCGTTCACATTTCTGGGCAGGGCTGCCCCAGAGCACGCTCCTCAGCAGAAGGACTGTCCACATATTTTAGCACTTTATATGGTATTTTCTCCACTTTTCCGCCTAGAAAGCTTCCTGTGGCATTGAACGTTTTGGTGGAGGTTAAAAAAGCATGTCTCAGTTTTTATGTATTTGTGCGCTTTATACCCTGATCTCTATTCAGAGCATCCTTTTAAAGACGATGACAAGCATAGGACTTTTAGGAGGCAAGCGGCTGTTTTTTCTGTCTTATTTACTGATACAGCTGTAAGCCTGGCTGATGGTGACTGGAGTTACTCAGCTGTGAAAAGCACTTAGGGATCTGAAAGCGGAGGGTGTTTCTGTCCATTAACACCAGTGTTCGCAGCAGCCCAGCCGGGTGGGGAGTCCATTTAGTCCCGGTCCCACAGCTGGGCTCTGAGAGGCGGCTGGAGCTGGCAGGTAGAGATTAAATGGCTGTTGGGTATATTTAGCAATAACACTATGCCAGCACGACAGTCAATGATTTGGGGGCCATTATTAATGTTAACATTCGTTCAGGGTGGATTTTACTTTTCATATTAGAGAAACTATCACTTTTGGAAGTAGCGCAAACACGGTTTGGAAGCGGCACCGACATTTAATACAAAATGCATTGGTGGGTGTGAGGAAGTTGCTCTGGAAAGAAAAGGGACAGCCTGGCTTAGGAGAAACCCAGTGCATTCGTATACATCTAAGCTTTTTCGTTTGATATTTTTTCTCGCCCTCCCACCCTCCTCGGGACTGCAGTGAGGTGGGATCTGATCTGCTCCCGCTGCCCTGAGTGAAGGAGCAGGACTGCTCCGGCTGGTTCCCGAGGTATTCCCAGCTCCCCGTCCCTGAGGCTCCGACGGAGGTTCTGAAATGCTTCCACAAACACAGATAAGCACGAGCAGTAGAAAACCAAACACTGGAACTCTCTCCCGACCCTTCCTCTGCCTGCGTGAGCGTGCGGGGGGCAGCTCCTGCTCCGGTTTCCCCTCCCGGGGAGGGAAATACACCCAGCTGGTCGTGGGACAGACTGAGGACACTACAGTCAACTTAAAATTCATCTTCAAAGTAGTTGTTTCACCTTTCTGACTCCATTTGATGAGCTTTCCCCCTCCTTGTCTGCTTGACAGTATTTTGTCCCGTCGGCGTCTCTCCGGTTCCGTCGGTGCGACCGGTCTGTGTGTCCTTACGGCCGGGAAGGGACAGCCCAGCGCCGGAGGCTGCCCCAGCTCAAACTGCTCTGCCCCGGCATTTTTAGCTGGAGTAGTTTTCATATTGGCAGTGCCCCCGTGGTAACTAATGTTATTTTTTAATTAATTCCTTGAATTACAGCCAAGCGTGCTCAGCAGTCCCAGCCCGGTGCTGCTACGCGCTGAGCAAACCCGAACCTAAAAGAGAGCTGTTTGTGGGGGAAAATCTCCCGAGGTGGAAGGAAAATGCAAAATGGTGAGGGACATCTGATAATTTCAAATAAAACTGACACCGGTTTATTCAGACCTGCTGAGCCGGGCCCGGCTTTCCTGAGATACCCCCAGCTCCTTTCAAGGCTGAGCTTTTCAATGTCACTTCGGTTGCAGTCACAAGGAGGAGAGGGCTGAGCTGCCGCACGGGGCTGGCAGGAATGGGAATCATGGCGTGGGATGGCACGGCATGGCATGGCACATCGTGGGATGGCACGGCATTACATGGCACATCATGGGATGGCACGGCACGGCATGGCATGGCACATCATGGAATGGCACGGCATGGCATGGCATGGCACATCATGGGATGGCACAGCACGGCATGGCATGGCACATCGTGGGATGGCACGGCATGACATGGCACATCATGGGATGGCACAGCACGGCATGGCATGGCACATCATGGGATGGCACGGCACAGCATGGCACATCATGGAATGGCATGGCATGGCATGGCACATCATGGGATGGCACGGCACGGCATGGCATGGCACATCATGGAATGGCACGGCATGGCATGGCACATCATGGGATGGCACGGCATGGCATGACATATCATGGGATGGCACGGCACAGCACGGCATGGCACATCATGGAATGGCATGGCATGGCATGGCATATGGGCACCAGCGTGGCCTCGGGGTGGCCATGCCAAGGGTGATCTGGGAGCGGAGGGGCAGTGGCCACGATGGCCCATCTGCGCCAGGGGTGCCCATGGGTGCTGGCCGGTTCTTCCCAGCCCTGCGCAGGCGCTGGGCTCGCTGGGCCAGTCCTGTCTGTGCCACTGTGCCAGGACCACACCGGGGGGTCCCAGGCAGGTTCCTTTCTCTGGGTATGAGGAGAAATTGCTCTTCAGTGCTTCTTGTAGGGTGTCTTCTCCACTTCCTTTTACACCCTGTAAGTGCCTCTTTTTCACTGTTACTTTTTTTTCCCCAAAATCACAGCCTCTTGTCTTCCGTTTCATTTTTACATTTAATGAAATAGTCCTGTAATTAAATGTTCTTTAACAAATCCCTGTGCAGGGTATCTCATGACAAAAAGCACTCTGATTTTATTATTATTACTAATGCAAAGTAATGAAATGTTTGAATCCTTATCGAGTGTAATTCAGGGGGTTAATCGGTTAAGTGGAAAGGAAAAGTTAGCTCCGTTGTTTCCGCTGAGCTGATCGGCTCAGAGTCCTGTTACATTTTTTTACCGTTTATTTAGATCTTGAGACTATATTGTCTGGCCTAGAACATACAATTGCACGTATGTATGAGCGTCTGTATGTTAGCACAGTGTGCTCAGATACGTGTGGTTTCCTAGTTCACTGGGCAAACAGCAATAAGGTAAATACTGGGAAAGCTGAATGAGAACAGTAGACTTTTGATGTCTGTGATGTCTAGCTTAGCAAACCAAGCACCTCACTAAGAGAGGAAAAGTGAGCCTTAAAAAACATCTAAACTTGCTGAAATGTTTGCATTGAAAAATATTCTTGCGTTTTCAATTTGAACTACAAAAAAAAAAAAAGCAACTCTGTGGATCAGTCAGACAGTCCCACGTTTCCTTCGGAATTGGACTAGCCCGAGTTCACACACTCCCCTTCCCCACCTCCTGCTCTGAGCCGTTGCTGTTAATTACTCGCAGACCCAGCTGAAGGCTGAGAAGGCGCCTGGGGCAGATGTTGGCCACCTGGGCCACGGGAACAAGGCTTCCCAAAGCCCAGACAGGTTCAGCTTCCAGAGCGATGGTTTAGACATCGACCCGTTGTTCAAACTAGGTCAGCTGGATATCAAAATCTGGGTTTGCTGGATATATCCTGCTCTGGGGCACGTGAGCCTGGCAAGAGAACGGCAACTGTGGGCTGTCAGCGGCACGGCCGTGAGGGACGGGTCTCTCCTGTCGCTGTCAGTACAGCCCGGATTGAGATGGCGACGGCAGGAGTCCTTTGGGAAACCAGAAAAGCGGCGTAAAGGTTAAAAGCAGCCGTTGTTTGGTATTTAGAGGCTTTACAGATAAAATTGCACATCTCTGGCACAGGACATCTGCAGCAGATGCAGACAGGCAGGGAATGTGTTTAATGCCTCGGTAGGCAGCCGTCTGCAGGACGGGAGGCACAACTTGCAGAGCCGACGGCGCTGATCCACGGATCTGAGCGTGCCGGAGCCCCGGGAAAGGGCAGGGAGACAAACAATGCTGGAACAAGGCACAGGTAAATCATTCCAAAGAAAGAGTTTGGAGGCCTGTGCTCTGGTTCGTGGCCGCGTCTGTCCGGGAGGTGAAGCTGTAGCAGAGTGTGTGTCCCCAGCACTGTGCGTGTCCCCAGCACCCTGCCTGCAGCAAGCAGGATGCATCCTGCACTTCCCTGCTGGACTCCCGCATCCCTACCTGAGCTGTAATCCCTCCTCTCGGCAGCTTTTCCTTAGGAAAACACTCTGTCCTGCCCCATCCTGTCTTCAGTAGCCACAAAATGGGGATTTCCCTGGTGTCACAGTGCATCCAGTGCCACGCAGGGGGTTCAGCTCCTGCATCAGTGTGGCCTCGTGGCCGGTGAGGCTCCGCGTGGGCTCTGCGCTGCTGCCCAGCTCTGCTAATTAAAATGCCAGGAGACCTGCCACGGGGGGAGACGGTCTGACAGGGGAACAGGAGAGGCACAGGTATGTTTGGGGCAGTTCTGAGGCAGTGGAAGAGTCGGTTCAGCTGGAAGGAGGAGGGCAGAGGGATCGGACCTGTTAATCTGCATGTGGCCAGCTGAAACTTTCCTTTCTTCTGATCATCCTTCCTCCCGTCTTTGATCTGAGTTGTACTTTTTCCTGGAAGACTGCCAACATGCTTGGTGTAGCTAGGAAGCTCCTTTTTTTTCCCCCCTGTGCAGGCCACATCCCCCAAATCTAAGAAGGACGCTGCGATGATGAGATGGGACTGTTGTGTATAAAGTCATTTCTGGATAAACGCGTTTGACTTCTTCAGCCGTTCTTGGTCTCTCTTTGTTCCTAGAACAAGCCCAGAACAGGCGGCAGCAGCACAGGCTCCCACGTTCATCTCGTAGTTTGACTCAGTGCGATGTGGAAAATCATCCCCGTAAAAGGTTCAAGCTGTGGTTTGGGTACAGATGTCCAATAAATGGAGAACTTCTGGTGACCCTCATTTCTAGACTGACATGTCAGACAGGTTCACGTGCCAGAAGCACACTGGGAAGCAGAGACTGGGTTGGGAACGGTGCCAGGAGCCGGGATGCATTTGTACAGCTGCGGAGCAGCAGCTTGGCCGGGTCTGGCCTAGGCAGCGGGAGGATGGAGAGAACCCCAGGGTACCCAGCTGATAACGATGATGCTTTTAAAAAGGACAACATAAAAAAAAAAAAAAAAAAAAAAAAGCATTTCACCCTGCTTCTGCTTAGGAGGGTTGGAAGCAAAAGAGAAAAGAGATGAACAGACCTTCAGGTGAAAAGAAGGTGAACACCTTCCTTCTCTAGAGGTGAACACTCACTTCTCCTTCCTACAGCAGCAAAAGCCTGACGCTAGATAAGTAGCTGTGAGATGATTCATAAAAAACTAATTTATAATTTGCCAGAATATAATCCTATTTGATCAGTGTTATTCAGTTCCTCTTTCTTTTAAAATTCAGTGCACTTAACTGTTCTACGAGGGTTTATGAATGTTTAAAAATTGCTTTGTGGTCCCTAAAGTAATTTGACAAGTCTGACAGCTATTGATTAAAAACCTGAAATTATTCAGACTGTAGGATGACTTGGGGGATTAGATAGAAAGTTTTTTCAAATGTGAAAGGAAATAAGATGTAGGAAAGTAAATATGTTCTTGAATATTTTTGAAAAATCCATTACAACTGTGAAATTAAATTGAAATGAGATACTTGGTGTGGAGATGAAGGAACTAAATGCTGGTTTTACTGTTTGGGCATGGGGTAGAACTCACCGTCCCGGGTCCAACCCGTGTTTCCCGGGAAGACGCTGGTGACGCAGCTCTGGCACGGATCCCACCGCAGGGTGCTGTGGGGAGCCCTTGGGAACCCCCAGCACCAGCCCCTTTCCTGGGGGACCATCCAGCTCCCCCCATTCAGCCCTCCCACATCAGGGAGCTTGATGCTGAGCAAGGTCAGAGGACAGACGTGGGGCTGACGGGGATGTGGCTCTTTCTGCCCAAGATGTGTGTCCCCATCTGACTGTGGGGAAGCCAGGAGCTAATAGAGCCTCAGACTAAATGACTGCAGCCTCCTGGATTGTCCTAATTTGCACTTCTCCTGCAAGGGCTGCTGCGGTGGCTGGGAACAGCTATTGTGCTTTGTCTCAACTTGTCCTTCTTCACCAGACCTCCAGGAGGGATATCTGAGAACTGGCTATACATCTCCGTACGTGCCAGAGAAACTTTCCTAGGAAATCGTTAGATGGGCCATTTTCCATATGACCAGAAGGGCCCTCTTTGTTCAGCAGATCCAGACCTGTTCTGTTACTGATGACCATGTTTTAGAATATTCTTCATAAACATACTTTCTCTCTTAACATCATTGAGGTTTTCATTCCAATTCTCCCTCCTTCTGGAAGGTTAACCTCAAATTTCACTTCTCTCATGGAGAAAAGCCCTCTTCCAATTTTCAAGTTGGAATCTATTCACAGCCAGTTTTTAGTCACTTGTTCTACCAGCGCTGCCCTGTAGCTTGAATAGCTCTTGTCCTTCTCATGTACTTACTCTGAAGTACGTATAGTCCTCATGCCTCTCAGTCTTTTCTGGTAGACCCAACAAGCCAAGTGTCACAACGCTCCAGCATCAAGCCAAACGCGATCCGGCAGGTGACATTCCCCTCAGCCCTCTCTGAATGGAGATGTGGATCAACCATGGGGCAGAGGTGGGCACCTCCCCAGCTTGGCTGCTCTGCCCAAAACCCTCTGCAAACCTGCATGGGTGATCCATAGCCAACCACCTCTAGGACTGAGGGTTTGTGGAGCAGAAACAAGTTCATCTGCTGCCTCTGTTGTGGGAGAGCCCTCCTTCCCCGAGCCTGGGGGGAATGCGCTGCTGGGCACAGAGACCCCCCCATGCTCCCTTCTCCGAACACAGAAACAGTTCCCACCTTGTCAGTACCTGAGAAAAATGTCTGATAAGAGCCTGGCTGCTCATTATCAGCGCTGCTGTCAGGGAACATGTGTCAGCTCAGGTGGAAGGGATGGGAAGATGTGTCTGTGGGCTGGTACAAAGCATCTGGTGAGCTCTGCAGGGTGTCCCTGCCAAGCCTGGCAGTTCGCAAAGATCTGGTGCTGCTTTGGATGGCATTATCGTTGCTGGTATTTAATCAGATAATTGGTGGCTGTTGGTATTGGTTACATTCTCGAGTGATTCAGTCCACATAGATAATACAGTGTTTGTAATGATGATTCAGTCCTCTGGATCGAACGGTGGATTTGTGGATGTGGAGATATAAAATAAGCGGATCATGATGGGCTTCCTTGGGCTGTTACTCCACTGGGGTACCACACAGCTCTTGCTCATCTCCAGTAATTCTCAGTTTCACTGGGATCAGCATAAACTATGCATTCAAAAGCCTTCACTGGGGGATTCTGCAAGGTACGACATGAGCTTGTACACGGTGTCACCAGGCTGTGCACGGTATTTCAACCCCTGTGCTATCCATGGCCCTCAGTTGTATTTCAGTGACAATATTAAGCTTTAAAAAGATGAGTGGAAAGAAAGGAGACCTTCAAATTTAGTTACTGCCAGAACATACGAGGCACCACATAGTTGTCATTCTGCAGCAGGCAGGGATTATCCATAAACCCCGTACCTCCAAAGTGAAGGATAGGACTAAAGCTGACCCCAGGCGCACTTTGAACTTAGCTACCTCTGATTAATTAAGTTTTTCCTTCCTTGAGCCTGATTTAGTACTTACGCTCAGAATGAAGGATTTAAGTTAAGAAACTGTTGAGAAATTGAAGGGCAGCTCTCATCCCCTCTTTCTCCTCTCATCCCCTTCCCTACACATGCACACGCACGTGTGTAGCAGAGGGCTTGATGTGGCTGCTGAAAAATTGGTCTCCCCAGGCATTCCCATCCCGGAATTCCTGTCATTCCTCCTGCAGTTGCACCACTTTCCCTGTGGATTTTCATTCCTGCCAAGCTCGAAATGTCAGTGGGACACGGCAAACGCTTGGCTAATACTGGCCATAGGTCTCAGGGCAGCGTGGAAGGTTTAATAGCAATTCTGCGTTTGTATGGAAAGTAGGAGTTTCTGTGTGACTGTATCCTTCATTTATCCTTCATTCATTTAATGACTGAGCTTTCCGGGATGTTTACAGTCCATTGGTGGCCAGGCTGAGGCACAGCACTGCCATCAGGACCCCAAGTTCGGGAACTTTTCCTCTGCTTCTGGGAATGCAGATGAGACCGTGGCTGGTCCTGCAGCTCCCTGGAGCTTTGCACAACAGCCCCCAGAACTCACAGCCCTCCTGGTTAATAGAGATAATGATTGTAATAGGAGTTCATTAACGTGCTGGCATTTACAGCCTTCTATACGGGCAGGGAGACATTGAATAAAACATAAAGAAACCTGTGCAGGTACAACCAAAACATTGGATTCAAAGTTTTTGGTTGTCTATCGATGGCAATCGATATCGAGACAGGCTGGTTTGAGGCAGGATGGTGGTGGGAGAGCGTGGAACCCCCCCACCGCCGTGGCTCCCGGCCACCCCAAAACCCCGTGGGGCTGGAGCCCTGGGCTGGGAGCGGGGGCTCGGGGCTCCCTGTCCCTCTGTGCCACTGCCTGTGTCACCGGCTGAGTGACAGCGCCCAGAAATGCCCATCCTCACCCGGGGGGTGATTGCACAGCCTGTTCCTGGGGCCTGGGCAGGTCCTGCAGCTGCTCCCCATACCCAGGAGAAGACAGCCGGTGTGGGGACATGGCGTTTTATAGCTGTGTGACCACCTTGTGACTTCCGACTGGCATTTGCAGGGATATTTCCGCTCTGATATTTCCACTCTGTCGTGAACAGGGCAATAGTATAAATCACTCTGCTGAGACGGACAGACACTGGCTTGGAAAAGTCTGTGACGGTTCGATTAGCGATAAGGAGAAGTGCAAACATGAGGCAGAATGGTTCGATTTCTTTTTTTCCTCTGCTTCCTTGGTATTTGGTGACCACGATAGAATTGCTTTGTTTTAGAAGGAGTTTTGTAGAACATAGTTGGGAATGTGCTTGCTCCTACCAACCAATTGAATCTGCTCGTGTCCTGGAAAGTCACTCAAGCACTGCTTTCCTAATTTGATTGCCGCGGTTGGCGTGCTCCGCGCAGCGCTGCTGCTGCATCCCCATAAATGCTCAAGGATTTGGAGGGGGGGTGGGTTTACATCTGTAGTCGGATCTAAAAAAACTTGTCAGAAATGATTCTGCTGATCCCTTAATTAGAATTCTTTAACCCACTTTTTGGAGGAGAAGCAATTGTTTGGAGTAATGAGAGAGTATGTTTTGATTGAAGGATGTACAATAATCTGCCCTGAATCTGCTCTGCTGCATTGTACCGAATTAACTTATTTCTCTATATTTGTTCATATTCAAAGCATAAATAATTTAGCATTTTGTCTCTCCCTCTGAATGTGAGAAGCACGCGTGCTGCTTTCAGATCAGATGGAGCGGTGGTGTTTATTACTCTGATGTTGGGGAATGATTGTTGCATATTTAATAACGCCATAAATAAAAATCCCGTAGCTGCGTTCCCACTCGTGGGATGGGCATGTGGCTCTCTCCTGACGCCCCTCAAAGGACTCAAAGCTTTTGTGTGATGAAGGCAGCGGCTTCGCTTGCCCACAGTGACACAAGGCACGAGTGGCAACTGCATTTAGCCAGTGGTGTGGCTGGTGTCCACCACCCGCCTGGCTGGTGTCCACCAGCCTCTTCCCGCAGCCCCCGCACCCCCACCTGCTTGGGCAAAACCATTTATCTCACCCAGAAATACTCAAAGACTTACACTGTGTGACAAAGCAAACGCCAGGAGAAGTAAAACAAACCTCATTAAAATAAAGTGGCTGGGTGATAAGGCGGATGTTTAACATACCTTTTAGAAGCATATTTCTTTTCTTGGTTTTATCTCACTAATGCCTTTAAAAACTGCCTGAGAGTATTTTGTAGTAATTGCCAAAGTAGCTGGAGTTTTTAGCGTTCTCGCAATGGGCATTGAACACCTCTGATTTTAGTTGCTTTATTTCAAAGTGTTGGGGAAAATACCGTGCAGTGGGTGAGTATCTGGGCCATGTCTATTATTCGTACTTATAATTAAAATGTCTTCAAAGTGTGGCACAAGCATTACAGCACCCTGCAGTAACAGGCCCAGGTGTTCTGCCATGCAGGAGTAGTTTTGCAGTGCTTTGGTCCATCGGGCGCCTTGCTGAGCTCTGGCTTGTCACCCCGCGCCATTTTCCATTTTCTCCTCTAAAATTCACTGGCATGGAGAGAAATTCTTGTGCGTTTTACCTAAGACACTTGCCAGAATAAAGGGAGCGAGGCACTGCTTGGCAGTGGTGAAAAGCAAGGGAGAAAGAGAGAGCTTTGTCCACGAGCCATTTGCAAGCCGAGCCAGTCCCGCTAGGTCACATTCTTGTTCCCTCAGCCTTGGCACGGATCACCTCTTTTTAATGGAGCCCAGTGTTCCCAGTGTTTCCAAACTTGTTTCAGTGTTTGCAGCAAGCTGGGATGGTCTCCGAGAAACAGTTTGTCTGGATCTGATTTCGAGCAAGGCGGCATCGTTGCATTGGAAGCTTGGGAGTCTTGGCACGGCTCTCCAGCGCTGGGAGCGGGAAGGGATGGACTTTGCTCCCACCACTTGGAGGGCTGAGCTCTCCGAGAAGGTCCACGTCGGTGTCTCAGGGTGGATTGGCCCTGTGCTTCTCAGGTGACTCTCCCAGTTGTCCCCACTTACTGTTCTTGGGTCTGGACCACGGAGACGTCCCAGCCCCTGGCGTGGTCTTAGTGGGAGCTGTACCCCCTGATGTGCTCCTGGAGCAGCGTGGCTCTGCTCCAGCCACCCCTCCCCGGGTACAGAGAGGGCATCGGTCCTCAGCACCGACTCTTCCCGCTTCAGATTTGCCCTTCTTGCGCCGTGCTACCAGCTAATGTGGTCACGGCCCGTGGAGGAGGAAAGCCCTCCCACCCAGTCCCGAGGAGTTACTCCACCGACGCCGGTGACACTGGACAGTGTTAAACAGATGTGGATCAGAGATGGTTCAAACCTCTTCCTTTACTGGAACACAGCCATTGTGCTTGTTTAGTATTCTAAAAGCAGAGCTAATGACTATTTTTATCTCTATTCTCATTTCTCACGTACGTATAAAGTCTCTGGTGATGTTTAGCTTGACAAGCCAGGCTGCAGTTACGATGCCAAAAATCTCTAAACTGTCATGGAGTGAGACAAGGATAAAGGAAAAAAACAACTTAGATAAAAGGGCTATGGACTCAGAAATGCTGCCTGTGGCACACTTCCCAGTCCTCAGAGAGACTTATTAATTTACATGGTGGAAGTCTTTATGGTGCACAACTCAAGTGGCTTTCTGGCTCCGCTTGGGATCTCATTGGATTGACGAAGAAGCTCTTTCACACTTCCACAGTCAAAGGCATTTAAGAGCATTTTTGTTCCTTAAAGTGTATAAGGTAATAAATGTATAAGGGATGGTATAAGGGAAGCCACATGTCAAAGACCGTACTCTGAAACTGCACGTGAACCTAATGCGGGTTTTTCTTTTTATTGCCTTGTTCCAAACAACTGTGTTCAATCTTAGATGTGACATTGAGTCCTTTGCTGCATCCTGCGTGCCTCTGTCGGAGCAGGAGGACCAGGGTTTGGCACAGTCTGACCAACCTCACATCACAGGGCACTGGAACAAGCTTTTGGGTTTCCTCCCCCAGCTTCCTTCCAGCTCTGTTTTCCTTTTGTCAAGACAATTACGTTAGTCGTTGCTAAAATAAAAACAGAAGGGGAGTAAAGTGATTCATCTTTCCAAGCAGCTTTGCTGGTGTCATTAATTCAACGTCGGCAGGAATGTGTCTGCTTTGGAAAATGTGCTTTGTCCGGGGGACTGGACTGCTCGGACGGCTGCGTCCTTGTCCACCTGGGAGGGCTCGAATGTGCCAGTGACAGCGTTTCTGACAGGGACCAAAAATTCAGTGTTTGCCCCAGCACCGTGGTCCCTTGGGGTTGGCCAGGTCGGGGAGGGCAGAGACACAAACCCGGATCTCCCTCCTGGAGCTGGACCCATGGGAGCAGGGGGAAGCTGCTGCCAGTGAACCGTGGTGGGGACCCTGCGCTGCTGCTGACGGCCCCACTAAAACTCGCTGTTCCCCAGGGAATGGGGCTCCAATCTCTATAAAAACCCCAAAACTAAACTAAAAAAAAAAAAAAAAAAAAAAACCCTTAAAAAAATCTAAGTTGTTATCCCATCATTTGTAGATGTGGATGTGTGTGTTGTGGGCACTCCAGAGAGAAGGTTCTTGGCAGCTTTTCCGAAGTTGTGGATGCTGCAGGGCAGCTGCTGGTCCAGCTGGTTTCACAGAGGATGTAACTGGTCCCTCCGCACCAGGGAAGGTTGGCCTGTGTTCTCCTTGCGTTACCCTCGTAACCAGCCAGAGCCTCATCAGTTCTGCATTTCTCAAGTGTCCAAAACAGTGAAGAAATCATGGAACGTTTTTTCTCACTTGGCAATTGTTTTAGTTTCTGGGAAATCTGCGTTGTGTCGGTGCTGTCCCCGTCCCACCCCTTCGAAGCCGAGTGAGCCCGACAGTCTGAATTGTCATCCTCGTGCTCTGTACGAGAGATACGGCTGGAGTGACTTAGTCACAGAACGTGCTCGGTTACTCATCAACAGCCAGGGTCCGTCCGTGTAATTCCTGTTGACAAGCTGATGATTTCCTCATGGAAAGCCAGCCCTGGCAGCAGACATGCGCGCAGCCGTCCAGCCTGGCCCCGCCGTGACTCACGCCGCAGCCACAGCGTTCCCCGGCTCTCCTGCCTGTGCTCCGGAGCTCCCAGCAATCCGACCCCTCGGGAAGATGATGTCGGGGAGCTACCGACACAGTGCAGGCAGAGAGAGGGAGTACTTGGGGGCTGATAAGAGGAAATACAGCTTTTCACCTCACAGTTTGAAGCCAGTATGGACTGGGATGTCCAGCTGCTGCTTTTGAGGAGCGCTGGAGAAGTGGCACCGTATGAGGTCCCCCCAAGGCCATTCCTCTTAATGTTCCAGGTGGCCTCTGCCACCTTGGCCGGCAGCCTGGGCAGGGGACACCCAGCTCGGGGCTGGTGGCTGGGTTCCTGGCCAGACCCCAGGCTGGGGAGGTGGCACAGCTCTTGCTGAAAAGAGCTCCCCTGTCACCTGAGCTGGTTTGGGAGCTTCAGCTGAATCACTGGCGTCCGGCTGTGCCTGCATGTCACCTGGGTGGGTCCTGCTCTGCCTCCGGCCCTGTCACAGAGACACCTGGAGATGGCTGGGGGTCAGTGCTGTCCCGGGAAGGTGTTCTGGTTTGAGAAACACAGAACAATTTCTTGTCCTTTAGACGGTTACTCTATCACCCAATGACCCCTCCCCACCTGGGAAGGGGAATCAGGGGAAAAACAAGGAAACACATGGGTTGACATAGAAATAGATTTAATGGGATAAGACTAAATAATTAACATTAATAACACTAAAGAACCAATATTGATCCCAATACCAGTATAAAATACACAAGGATTACACTCAGCCCATTCTCTCAGCAGGAAGCTGTGCACTCCCAGCGGGGACAGCCCATGTGGGGCACCGTGAGCGCTGCGGCTTCGGGAGGGAAGGGCTCAGGGGTCTGGCACCGGGGCAAGGAGTTCTCTGGACCCGCCACCATCAAGGGAGGTAGAGAGAGAGAGAGCACTACGCAGCGAACTTTCTAATTTATATTGAATGTGATGTTCATGGTATGAAATAATCCCGTTGGCAGCTTGGGTCAAGTGCCTGGGTCTTGCTCCTCCTCATCCCCCACACCTGGTGAGGCTTGAAAACACTGAGACCTGGAAACCCACATCCCTCAGCTGGCTATAAAGTAAATATTTTCATAAATTCAGACACTAGAGTCTTCTAAAAGTGCAGTTTTCCCAAGCATTAGAAGATAAATTAGTCCTGTGTCACTCAAACCGGGACAGAAGGAGAGACGGTACCATCTAGGGCCACACAGCGTGTACTTTTTAATCCAGTTGTTCTGTGAAGCCATTTTAGGTTCTAATGCTGCTTCCCATCACAAACAGCTCATGTTTGTGATGGGAAGTGGGAGGCAGTTGGGACTGGTTGGGCTGGGCTGGACTTTGCTTCACGGTGTTTACAGTGCTGTTGCTCATTCGGGACCAAACCTGCTGCTTTCGGTTTTGATCCCTGGAGATGGTATATAAAGACATCCAGCCTCTGGTTCCCAAGCCCAGCAGGGAGAAGATGGGGCACAGCGGGCTCCTGCCACCGGAGGGAGGTGAGTCCCACTCATCCACTGGCCCTGGGCCGGGAGATGCCCAGAACTACCCGCTCGGTGCCCACCCGGCCACACCACCCGGGGTTCACCTCCTTGGCTTCCATGCTCCGGGGTTGGCCACCGCACCCGGGAGTGACCGGCAGCTCCGGTACCCAGCGGGAGCTTTGTTCTTCCCCATCCTGGGGGTTCTGCAGGACCCATCTTCTTCTTGGGCAGTACTGGGTTTCTAGCAGCTCCTTTTTCTTCCAAGCCCTGTGTGTTCCCATCTGATGGAGTCTCGGGAAGGAAAAGAGGTGCAGGGAATGGGGAGAGGAGGCGACAGGGGCTGGGAACAGGCAAAGTGAGGGTGGGGGGTGTTGGGGAGGAATTTGCAGAGCTGGACCCCAGAGTTCTTCCTTGTGCTTCGGGCTGTTCTGGCTTAGCTCTGCCCTAGTCCGTAGTTGTCAGCTCCAGAGCAGCTCCCCGGGCCCCGTTGCCGGCGTGCCCTGCCTGGCAGTGCCGGTGAAGGATGCTGGCATTGGGGCAGTGCAGTCGGCAGCTCAGCTCCCTGGGCCAGCGAAGTCAGCCGGTCTTTGTAGGTACTTAGACCTACAAATCTGTCCGTTGCCTCCCCAGGTGGTGTAGGTTCTGATTTACTGATTTACAGCTGGTGTTTCCAGAGTAAATCACGCTGCCAACAGCCCCCTGATGGGAGCCTGGCACCTTCCCAGCCCCGAGCTGGGTAAATGTCCCCAGCTTGATGGAGACGTTCCCCTGCCTGGGGTGGGGACCCTGTGACCCGTCGGACTCTGCCCCTTCTCTTTGCTTCATCTTATTCCTCATGAGAGAAGGTGCAGAGCCCTTCGTGGAGCCATCAGCCACGTGTGCCCCTCCGACACGCACCCCTCCGAAACGGAGTCCGGTTTTAGCTGTGACGGTGTAAATCCGGGGCAGCCTCATCAGCTCAGGAGGAGATTGCAATTTGGTTAATGAGAACGTACGCCGGCCCCGTGTATTCCCAGGGATTTGACCTAAGCTTAGCATCTGTCAGGATAAGAAGAAGTGGTTTAGTGGCAGTGGCGTGGGGGCAGTTCGGAGGATGGGCAGGGGGCAGAGAGGGTCGCTGGCTCTTCCCTCCTGAGGGGTGGTTTTATATTCCAAGGAAGAAAAAAAATATTTGTAGAAATCAGTGCTTGAAGAAAGTAAATGCAAGAACAAAATCTAAACCCTAACTCTGCGGATCAAAACATTTTGAATTTTCTCAGAAGAAAGTAAAATAAGCATTTTTGTTTTCTGCTGGGCAGATTTAACCCTTCAGAGCTGGGGAGCCCCGAAGCAGAGCCAGTGTCAGGGAGCGGGGAAGGGAAGAGTCAGGACTGGGTGTAAGGAGTGAACCCAGGCCAGTTCTGCGGAAAACGATGTGTGCCTGCAACTTCGTTTATTTTAACTCAGTCTAATTACATCAACTCCGGCTCTTAGTGTAGTGTGTTTAAATAGTTTTAACTCTTGTGAGCAGTAGAGGCTGATGGCCTGAAATGTAGGTTTACTCATTAAGAATGGAGTAAAATTGCAGATGAGATGGGCACGATTCTACCTCAGCGGAGCCGACCGAGGCCAAGCCAGGTTGTGGGGAGCTTTGTGGTGACCCCGAATACCTACTGCAAAGGAAAATCCTCCCAGATTCTCCCTCTATAAAAAACTCCGCACAACACAACTATCAGTGTAAAATGCAGCCATTTTTGCAATGAAGATGAGCTGTAGTTGAATTTGGTTAATAACCCAGGCAAGTTAATCCTGTTCGGGAAAGGATCAAACCAGTTTCAGCGCATCTGTGTCAGTGCTTTGCATCTGCCTGGCTGGATTGATCTGAAATAACTTGGGTACAAAAGGAACTTGTTTCTGCTGTGCACCTACTGAATCGGGGCTCAGACCTGCCCCTGCTCCTGCCTCCGTTTCCCTCCCGCAGTGGGAACCTTGGGGTCAACCCTGGGGTTCCCTTGTGGAGGAGAGAAGGATGGAGATATTTGGGTACCAGAGAGGGCAGGTGACAGAGCTCCCCGGGAATTGCCATGTCCCATCCAGAAGATGGTAAAAAGTGTTTCTGGACAGAATGATTTACTGGGTCTGAATTCCTGTCTCTGAGAGAAAGAAGTAATTAAATGCACAGCAACCCTGTGTGAAAAACAGCAAATACACAGCGACCCTGTGAAAAAAAAAGACAAAGCCTTTTTTTTTCAGGCTGTACTTACTCTAGGTATCGCTGTGATACTTTATCAGCTCTTGCTACACAGAGATTTATATGAAATCATTTCTATTCCATTGAAGTAATTTTCAGAGATTAATTTTTTAGGGTATTAGCATTGATTCCTGAGCGCCCGTACCCTCCTCCTCCCGCCAGCAGCCTATGCCCAGGGAGAGCGGCATTGTCTGAGCTGGAGGAAAGCTCACTGGCCCTAATTTATTGAAAAAAATTAATTTTAGGTTTAAAACGGGACTGTCATTTATGAACCCCATTCAATCTGTTCTTCAATCCCGAGTCTTCACTCTGACCTTTTCCATATCTCAAATCCTCTGGGCTGTACGCTGTGTTCATTAGTTAAACTTTCAGAAGGGAGCAGCAGGTGTGGGTTGTGGATAAGGACTGCACGCAAGCTTGGCTCTCTGCTTATCCCTGCACCCCGAGCAGGCGGCAGCCCTAATTTAATTTAGGGCAGTGCCAGGATTTGGACTTTTTTCAGAGTTTTTCACAGTTTGTAAGTTTTTAATAACAATTTTTACATCAGCTCTGGAAGTAGCCGCCCCTGGCATCGCACGAAGCACGCAGTAAGGATACTTGCACTTTTAAAAAATGAGCTGGAGAAGTGACGCGGGTGCACCAGTGCGCCAGCCTCGCCAAGTTTAATTCCTGGTCAGGGAGTCTGGAAGGGTAAGAGCCAGCCTGGCCAGAGAGGGTGTCCTCGGGGACAGTGGGGCTCGGTGCGGGGCTGCACCGCACGCTGCTCGGGGAGAAACAGACGGGTCATTCCTGGAAATGGGTTATCAGCGCAGGTCAGAAAGGAGAGATGGAGAGATCAGTAAAAAAAAAAGTGCGGTGATTATTCCTGCCTGTATTTTGGGTGGTACATAGAATAGAATCATAGAATGGTACATGGGGGCTGCTGTCAGGATTTGCAAGCTTTCCAGTGCCGATGGCTTTTCCCGAGATCCCGTTCTGTCGGGCATCGCTGCACGGATCCTGCAGACAGACATGTCTTGCTGCTTGGGGATTTGGGGATGTTTTTAGCGTAGATGTGGCTGTTCGTGGAGGCACCACGGTTCCTGTGTCCGTGTTACTGATTTCTGCTGGCTGCAGAGAGCACCCCAGAAGGGAAACCTCCAGGCTGCCGGGAGAAGGGGGCTCGTGGCTACCTCCAGCCTGCGAGACAAGCCCAGGGACTGGGCTAAGGGGCTGGGAGCACGCACCCGCTCGGGCACCGGCACTGCCTTCAGCATTCCTTAGAGCTTTCCGAGTTCCCTTTGTCCCTGATTTCCCTTGTCAGTGTCTGCTCCGAGGCTGTGTACAAGAGTGCAGAAATATCCGTGTCTTCCACGGGCTGCGGTCTCCTGTCCGATGCCGGAGGCGGAGGAGAGCAGGGGACAGTCCCTGCGCGGCCGGGATGGATCGCCCACAGTTACAGCTCTGAAAGCCAGAGAAAAATCACCGACTTCATCGGTGTGAATCTCTCATTCCATCTGAAAAGAAGGTTCCCATGAGAAGGATGTGCTTTATATCCCTAAAAGACACTGAAATCTATCTGGCTAGAAGGCAGATAGCAATTGAAAGAAATTAGCTTTATATCCTGGTGCCTTCTCTGGATAAAATACACACAATCAAAACAAACTTTGAAATGCTTTGAGCTTTTCTGCTTTGCTTTTTTTTTTTTTTTTAAGGAAGAGTTCAGCAGCAGCAAAAGAACATTTTCCTAACTTTATTCCGATTATAAACTTTTTATAAACTTCTCATTGACTGGATAGTTTTTTAAAGATCGTTTTGTTTAATAACATCATTCAGTCTCTGAAGTCAGCTATTACCTATTAAACTGAAGCTATTATATATGCCAATATTGTTAGACAGAAGGACAAATCAAAATAAAAATGCAGTTTAGATGCTAAAGCATGTATTTGTGTTTGTCAGGCTCAAAGTCATATGCCATCAGTACCCCTCTCTAGTTTAGATTTGAAATTCAAAACTTGACTCCTGCAAAATGCTTCTTGGCTCAAATTGTCGTTGAATGTTAAGTAGTGTCTCTGAAGCGAGACTAATAGCCTGAAATGATATTGAATATTTGCAGGAATGGGACCTCACAAAAAGGTTTCTAAAATCTGCCGCTAATAGCAATGTTAGGTTTTAAATAAAACCTCCAGAAAAGATGAGCAGCATCTTAGTAAAGACAGGTTTCTTGTTGATCGGGATTACATTCCTAGAGGAAAGTCTAATGCTTGTTCAGGAGAGCAGAAAAGTGAAGCTAATTACAAGCAGAAAGAAATTGCCTGGTCCAGATCCACTGTCTAGCCGTTCTGAAATGCGGAGTAAAAGGCAGCATTAGTCAGAGGTTAAATATCCCTTCAGTGTAAATACTATTTGATACGGTGCCTGATTTTGCAGAAGTGGTAGATGTCAATGCTGCTACGTTGCTGCCGCTCGGCTTTCGTGAACCTCGAGCCCGTTTTAATAAAGCAGGTGAAGAAATCTTTTAATAATCTCTTCGTTTAATCTGGCCGTTGTTCCTCCGGTCTCAAGACCTGGGTAATTTCTGTGCCCTTCAGCTTCAGGTTGCCTTTTGGGCTGAAAATGAAGGACAAAATAAACAAACGCAACCGTGGTCAAGGTTCCGGGCTGTTGAGCTGCAGTTCTGGGACGCTCGGAGACTCCTGTGTGAACCTGCGGGTTGGTGGAGGATGAATCGATTTAATGGTGTCTGCAGTGAAATCTGCGCGTTCCTTGGCGGTGCCGCAGGTTGCGGTACAGGCGTTGAAAGGTTTCTCAGCCCCACAATAATGACCATGCCCGACCCCAACGCTTGAGCAGCATCCCTCAAGCCAGTTGTGCGATGACACGTCTTTTAACGTTAATTATGCCGAAATATGAGATTGTCAGAACTTTCTAAAATAAGTGCTTTTTAGGACATTGACAAGCATTTTGATTTTAGCTGTAAATTTGGAATAAATCTGGGTAATCGGGGTCCTTTCCACTGCTAACTCTCCAAGGTTATTAGGGAATTTGGTTTTTCCCAGTGACAGGCAGCACGGTCCTAAAGCGCTGGCTTCACAGTCAACAAAAAGTGAGAGATACTTGGGTTTAATAGCTCAAAAAGGTAAACAGCAGGAGTTGGGAAAGGTCACTGGTCAAAGGGCTGGAGGCAAAGCCGGGTCCGGCCGCCTCCCTGAGGAAACAGGATAAGCCCGGCCCGGCTGGGACCAAGGGAGAAGGAGTGACCCAGGAAAACAGGACTACAGATAATGCAAATAGTAATCACCGAGCCTGACTGCGAATGGAAAAATTACTCAGAAGGTGCTGTTTCACCTGCCCTCTGAGGAAGCACGGCGAGTTCCCTTTCACAAATGCCATTTCTGAAACAGTGGGTCGGGTGGGTGCTGGGATCCCACGAGGTGCAAACGTGAAGAAGGGGTAGGGGGTCACGTACAGTGCCCCGGGAGGATGCCGGCGCTGGCAGCAGCAATAATAGCTCTGACCTTATTGTAGAATAACAGTCTCCAGGGAAAAAACCTTGTGCGGATGAGGAATGAGGTACGAGCTTGCTTTAAGGAAGCTGGGATAAACCCTGGAATAAAATTAGCTGAGGTTTTGACATTCAGACTTCTTTTTGGTGTTAGTAACGCTCACTGCAGCAGTATTTGAACACTGAGTCAAGGGAGTGTGGTTTCTTCACTGCCTGGCACTCCCTGGGGAGGGGGAAGCGCAGCCCCCGAGACCCCCGTCTGCGAAGTTTCAGCTCCTGAGCGACGTGGGGACACTGACTGCGGGGACACGGGGGGGTGACGGATGATGGTGCGTTACAGACCTGGAGCCCCAAGAAGTTTGTGTGGTTTAGACACCGACCCCAGTCCAGCGGGACCGAGGGGGCGGCCGGCTGGATCAGGGGCACGGCAGCGCCGTACCTTCGGGAAACACGTGTGTCGTTCGCGTGGTGAGAGCATGGGGAATGAATGTGGAAGAGGGCAACACCCCGGAGCACCCGGGGGCTCCGAGTTCATTCATACCTCACTCCATCTCCCGGTGCCTGGCTCGTGTGCCAGCCCCGCGCAGACCGACCGCCTGGAATGTCAGGTTTGGGACAGGGGAAACGCAACGGGGCAGTTCCCAGCGAACAGAGCTCCCGCGCTGGGTCTGGCTGGTCTCTTTCCGTGCTGTCTGGTGGCGGCAGCCGAGCGGTGCCGGGTCCCTACGTCAGCTGGAGCTGCCGCCGTTCCCAGCACATCTGGCTTCCTGCTGGAACCCAGGCCAAGAGCACATGCTTGTTGGGTTCGGTACTTCCTTCCAGATTGTCCTAATAATGCGTCTGAACGTGCAACAGAAAATATTCCAGCGCCGGGGCTGCGGAGAGAACCTGGATTCTCTCTTCTCCCGCTGCCTTCCCTCCGCTCCGCTCTCCACCCCCGGCAAGTGCGAGGGCTCGTTCCAAAGTTCAGGTTCTGTATTTTCCTGCCTCCCCAGAAAGATAAAAGGGTTGGTAAAACTGTAACTTGACCTTAGCGTTTCGCCGCGGCGAGGGAGATAAGGTGCTAAAGGAAATACGGAGAGCGAAGCACCGGGTGGCTGCGGGGAAGGGGACCCCACAGGGCCAGGGCTCCCCGTTGGGGACCCGAGCGTGGGACGTACTCGGGAGCTGCTGGTGGGCCCGGCTCGGAGGCGGGAATGGCTGTTGGAATGGCCGTGGATCGCTGAGCGGGATCTCAGCCTGCCGCGCACCATCTTTTTGCTCGGCCGCACAAAGGACCCCTGTGCCGCCGCAGATTTGAGGACGAAAAGATTGACCGAAGCTGCCTGTTATTATTTTTGGCTACTCCAGCGATGTATCAAAAACCTGACGCTGGGCTGATGCTGGTGCCCTACTTTATAGAAGCCCTGAAAAGCAGATCGAGGACGGCGAGCTTCTCTCTCTGCATGGCATCTGCCAACAAAGGGTGAGAAAACTTCAAACCGCTGGTGGGGGAGGCATGGGGTGGGGGGGGAGGCGGGGGGGTGGAGGCAAAACCGAGGCAAAATGTGCTAAATCCAGAGCACCGTTTGCAGACTGCAAGGGGAAGGGGTCTGCGTGTTCTCCGCTAAGGAGGCGAGGAGGGAAATGCGCTGACTGGGGTGTTCTGCTGCCAGCATGGCTGTTGAGATGGTGCCGTCGTCCCCAGGGCGCGCTGGGGACCGGTTTCCCCTGGAAGGAAGAAAAGGAGCCCCCTGGCCTTAGGTGACAGCGCTCCTTAGTATTCAAGCCCAGCAATAATGCTGCCAGTCCTTCACATTTTCTGGATCCTTTGGAGGTGAGAGGGTCGTGCCCACCCTTGGCTGAGGAGGAGAGGCGCACCTGAGGATGTGCAGGGAGCTGGTGTCGGAGCTGGGCAGAGAACCTGCGAATTTTGACTCGTTTCTCGGCATCGTGCACGGCGGGACGGTCCGTCTGGGAATCCTTACTGGAGGAGGCGAGACTGGTGCCCGCTGCCTCGGGCGGGACCTGCCCGTCTCCCGCTCCGAGACCTGCGTCCTTCCCCTCTGGAGCCGGGAAACCCTGAGTGTTCTTGTTAATCGGGGATATTTACCTTCACGCTGGTTTTCCCCCAAAATGCTGACCGGCGGCTGCAGCCCAGGTGCCTGCTTTCTCCCCCGATCCGCAGCAGCCTTGCACGAGCTGGAGGATTTATGATTTGCCGCAGACATGGACGGTAGCCTTTGAAAAGTGGGAAAGGAAGCAGCCATAAATAACAGGCAGGGGACAGTGCCATGCGGTGGTTTTTCATTTACTAGATAGTCCTACTTTGTTCTTGATGAGTAATGGAGGCATTTGAATACGCCACGATGACAGCAGCAGTCTGGCTCTGGGAACGTGTCGGCGTGGGCTGGGTGAGGATGGTGGCAATCAGGACAGTTGGACCATGCCGTGTAGCCTTTCCCTCCGCTCTCCGCTGCCTGGCGTCCTCCTCTCGCGCTTACCTGCTGCTCCGGGCACCGTCTTTCCCGAGTCTGCACTTCAGCAGCCCCGAGCGGCGCGGGGAGCGGCGGGGAGCCTGGCCCTGAGGGACGGCGGTCACCGAGCCTCGCCGGGTGCCGGTGGGCGTCGGGTCCCCATGCGGCCGGGGGTGCCGGGGTGCGGATCATGGCTCACGCCGGTGCTGCCGGCTGCTGCTGCAGGCGCTACTCCCTACTGTGGATCGCGCTGCTGCAAAGGTCAGTGACTCGGCTTTCCCAAATGGGCAAGGAATGCGCCTCGCATCCCAGGGCAAGGACACCCAGGGCCTGCCTTGTCCCGCGGGACGCTCTCCGGAGGGACGCGCTCCGGGAAGAAGCAGCCCTAGTGCAGGGGTTTTTGGTGTTTTATTGGGTTTTGGTTTTTTTTTTTGTTGTTGTTGTTTTTGGGTTGGTTTTTTTTCGCAAAAAATAAAGGTTCCTGGGAGAATTGGGTTTTCCCGAGGTTTATCACAACAAAATGAAAGCGGCGAAGGGACACGGGGACGGGCTGGCTCCGGCCAGGGATGAGCGGCTGGGCGACCGCGGGCCAGCGGGGAAGGACGGGCGGGGGTGGGGGGGGTGGTGTCCCGGCCGGGCTGCGGGGCGGGTCCCCGCCGGTATTCGGTTAAGCTCCGTCCCCACGCCCGCACCCCCCGGAGCCCAGCCCGGGCTCCGCCGCGGCCGGCGATCGCGGAGCGGGGGCGGCGGGCCCGGGGCGCTCTGCCCAGCTACAGCGCAGCCAATCCGGCGGCCCCGGGCGGGCGGGGCGGTGGCGGCGGCGGCGGCGGCGGGGCCGGCCCGGGGCGGCGGAGACCGGGCGGGGAGGGGGGCGGGGGGGCAGGGCCCGCCCGGGGCCGGCGGGAGCGCGGCATGGCCGAGGCGGAGCGGGCCCTGCGGGTGAGTGCGGGTGTGTGCGGGGGGCGGCGGCGGGGCCCCCGGGAACGGCCCCGGTTCCAAACTCCGCGCACCGGCTGCGGCCGCCATCGGGGACCGGACCCCGCGCATCCCCCGGGCGGGGTGGGGGGAAGGCGCGGAGCGGGGCCGGAGGGGCGGGCAGGGGCCGGGGCGGGCAGGGCAGGGAGCGGAGCGGGGCCGGAGGGGCGGGCAGGGGCCGGGGCGGGCAGGGCAGGGAGCGGAGCGGGGCCGGAGGGGCGGGCAGGGGCCGGGGCGGGCAGGGCAGGGAGCGGAGCGGGGCCGGGGGCGGGCAGGAGCCGCCCGGCCGTGGGGCAGCCGCCGCCGGGTGGTCGCAGCCCCTCCGGTCCCTCCCAGCCCCGGTCCTCGGCGGGGATCGTTTATTTTTAGCCGCGCTCCGTCCGCGATCCGGTGCGTTAAGATTTCTTGTTTTCACGGTTCTTTATAAAAACGCGGCCGCGGCAGCCGCCCGTGGCCGGGCTGGGCGGGCAGGGCCGCGGTGGGAGATGGGGAGCAGCGCCCCGGGTTCCAGCCGTGCCCGCCCGCCCTCCCGGGGGCGACAGGGACCGGGGCGCTCGGGTCAGCGCCCACAGCAGCCCCACCGCGTCCTGGTGTTGCTTGGGCCTCCTTGGAGGTTCCCCGGGTGGGTGGGGGTGTGTGTTTCGGGGCTCTAGGACCCCCCCCGGTCCTGTGGGAACGACTCCTCCTCGGGGCTGTGCGGCGGGGGGGGGTCTCCGCTGCTGGCACCAGATGCGCAGACACGGCGCTGCTCACGGGTGCTGCTTCAGCCCGGTGTGATAAGAAACGGTAATGTTTTTTAGACGAAGCGTCAGTTTCTGTTAAAAGCAAGATGGTGGTGCCATCCTGCTGTGGCAAAGAGGGAGAAGTTACTTCCTTACCTTCTTTGCAACGTTTTTTATCGAAACATTTTATTGAACGTTTTATGATTGAAACTCAAGCGGTACTTCTGATCAGCGTCTCGTTTCTTGCTCTTGGGGCATTTTGCTCGCCTTCGCCGTTTCTCTTGCACGTTACAAATGCAGTTGGTGTCCTGGTTCTGCAGGTTGTCGCTGACAAACTTCGCGGTGGCACCTCGTTAAACAAACAAATACCCGCACTCAGGTGAACGTCACGGGTTAAAATCATCCTTCAGGTTGGCTCTGGCAAAAACAACATTTGGAATCTGGTATGAGCTGACAGAGTCCTTTTCAATGTAATTAATTCTGCCGCCGGTTGAAACTGAGAACAGTCTGAAAACAAGGGCAGGCATTAATAAGTTTAATTACATGTCCTTTGTGTTGCTCAGCCGAGGTGTTGCGTTAGTGAGGGTGACGCGTGACACCAGTTTTCCATGGGGAATGCGGTGCGGGGTGTTTCCCGGCACCCTGTCACCCGCCCAGAGAGCCCCAAAGGCTGCAGAGCATCCCCCTCCGCTCCAGCCCACCGCGGCACGGCCGGGGCAGAGACCAGCAGCTGGCTTTGGGAAACCTGCTGGAGAAAGTTGAGGTTAGGAGAAGGTGGAGAGGGATGTGCTGCCTGGTGAGACTTCATCCACGCGTCCTCTCCTGCAGGAAAGAAAACATTCTCTCATCTCCTGGGAGCGTGCGAGTTCGCTTGTGCTCTTGTTCCTGGTTATTCCCATAACATCACTTTCGTATTTATTTGTTGAATCGAAGAAGGATGAGGCACTGGGGAGGAACGGATGAGAATTCCCAGCAGTAGTCAGGAGGTTAGTGGGAAGTCAGCACCAGGCTGGGGAAGGGGGGGGGGGGTCACACAGGCGATGCTGACGAGGGCTTGGGGGGAGCTGCTGTGCAGGAGAGCCTGGTTTGCATCTGCTGCGGGATGAAACGCGGCCATCGGACCAGTTTGGGCTCCGCAGAGGTCCCAGTTGGTGACCAGCAGCAGCAAGGTGGGACGTCCTGCTCCCGGTTTTGCTGCCCCCGGAGAAGCTGGCAGGGGGTGGGCTGTGGTTCGCTCCCATCTGCCGCCGCTAAAATCCTTCTCCCGTCTGATGTTGCAGATCAGTTTGGTGGAGTTGTCCACTTTGTTCTCAGTCATAACAGAACCTAATCCCCGGGCTGGAGACAGATTTAAATTCTGTCTACGCTGCACGTGGATCCCACGGTCTGTTCGGCCGCGTTTGTGCGTGCAGGACCCCCTGCAGCCCACGTGTGCAGGGCAAGGGCTGTCCCGAAGACCCTCTTCCCAGCTGGTCTGAGGAAAGAGCTGCCAGCCCTTGAGAAGCTGCGTGCGGGGAGTGTTTCCTGGCCAGGGGACGGTCGCAGAGCCAAACCTGTAATTGAGGAGATCAGATCCCTCTCCCTGTGGGGAGGCATTCACGTTGCAAAGGCCGACTCTGCAGCTGGTATCGGTGGGACATCTTCAGCGTAGCGCCTGGGCTTCCTTCAAAATTCCCCAGTCTGCTTGTGCGCTCTGAGCAGAGCGGGAGGAGATTTAAGAAAGGCTCTTCGTTTTTTTTCCTTCTGTTTCAGTGTTGCATTTTGTGCCTGCTCCATCCCTCTGCAGGTCCCCAGCCAGGTGCCCTGCTTGTTTCTGTCTCTCAAAAGCATCCGGAAAACTTTAATCGTGAAACCACAGAAGCAGCAGTGGGTGGTTTCGGGCAGGTGAGGTTCTAAAGTGAAAACCGATGGGGTTGCCCCTTTGAGGGTTTGTCTTCACAAGAAAGCTGTTCTGGAGTAAGAGTGTATGAGTTGAACACACAAGATTTACTCCACAATAATTCTGTGTAGACGGGCCATAATTTTTTTCCTTCCTTGTAGCCCCAGCAGAGTATCTTTGTTCTTGAGAGAACATCAGCAGTTCCTCCCGTCACTCTGTAGAGCTGGTGCCATTGCTGCCGAGGGACGGATGGGTACCATCTCTCTTGCTCAAAATCCAGCCCTGAAGTTTCAGGAGCTTCTCTCTCTGTGTCCACCAAGTCTTTGCTGCAGTCCATGAGGTCCTGGTCGGGTTAGCTGTGTGTGTGCTGTCACAGCCTGGTCATTTTAGACGTCCCTAATTCTTTCTGGCTGCCTGCGAAGGAAGGAGGCAGAGGAGGGTTGCATCTCCTCACATGGTAATTGTGAAGGGAAAAATTTATGACTTTTATTATTTAGAACAACAATCCTCTCTCATCGCTCTTGGGCAGTAAACCTCTTCCTTTAATAACCAGAGACTGGCTGCCTCTCTGCAGGACTCTCCAGGTCAGTGCCGGTAGCAGTAATGTTATTTCTCTTTAGAACTAATGTGGTCTTTTATGAGATTTTTTTCCCCCCCCTTCATTTCAACTGAACTTTAGGCAAGTAGAAAGGGATTAAAATAAGGCCGATGGCAAAAGGAACCGAATGTGCTGTTTGGAAGGAGGGTTTCCTGCCGTGAGATGTCTCTGGGCAGCTGGCTGTTCCCACCGTATTAAAACAGAGGTGTAGGAACTGAATTCGATCAGCTCACGTAGGCTGGGACGGGACCCGGAATAACAGCGAGTTATTACAGTGGGAGATTGGATGGCCCCCCAGGCAGCGGTTTGAGAAATGGTGGCAGAGATGAATTTGAACAGAGGAGGACCCCTGTCATCTTGGAAGTGTATGTACACAGTAAGCTCGTGGTGTTCCAGGTGAGTTTGCCTTTTGGGATGTTGGGTGGCTCTGGGACGGCCAAGGAAGAGCAGGAGTTTGCAGGGACTCTGGTGTCTCTGTCCCCACAGACTCTGCCCTCGCCAGGTGGGAGCTGAGGAGGGTCTGTCTCCTGCAGACGTGGCTGCTGCCACCCCGATGGCAGTGACGCATCATTACACTCCTTTGGGGCCACCAGCATGTTGGGGTCTCCTGGTAGAAATGTTCCTGCCTCCCCGGGGGCAGATCCCGGCTGTGGGTGGGAAATCTCGGAGCGGAGCTGGAGGGAACTGCACTTCTCCATCAGCAAGTGGATTTGTTGAGGGGTTTTTTTTTAGCACTTGCCAGCCCTTGTCCAGTAAATTGTCTTTGGACAGAGTCCTCCAGGTCCTTTCTGGCCTGACGCAGTACAAGACAGAGATGCTATCACTCCGAGAGCTTCCCTGTAATGCACGCGTGGCAGGTTTATGCTCTCCCTGCCCAAACTGGGGGAAGGCTGAGCCGTCCTTTCGGTACGAAGAGTGCCCTCGCCCCCCGAGTCAGGGAAGCAGCTCGTGGCCTTGGCAGGACGTTTTTCTTCCTGTTAATACAAAGGGAGGTCTGTGGGAGCTGTGACAGGGACTCGCAAACATCTTCCAGTAAATGGACTCCTGCCGCAAATGTCATGTTACTCACCAAAGGACACCAGAAACGCTCTCTCCTCTAGAACAGGGTATTAAAATGAAAGGACCGTGTGTCCTTTGAAGACTGGTGGTGTATAGCCCTCTTTGCACCCCGGGGCAGCCCCCCCTGGACCGTGCCGGATTGCTGCGGGCAAAGTGCCGTAGCCTCAGGGCTGGCTCCGGGGCGATGGGGAGGGGATGGGGCCAGTAGCCCTGCGAGGGGGCTCGCTCAGGCAGCGCTCAGCCTCCTCTGCCGGGTTGCCTCTGGCAGAGACATCCCTCATCCCTTCCGCTGAGATTTCAAACCAGAGTCTCTAATTAATGACATCTCCCCACTTAGCTCCTGATAGACGGGCAGATGCTGGGACTTTTAGGGCTGGTTTGAGACCTGGAGCGCTCCCTCCGAGCAGCGCAGCATCTGGCCAGGAATGGTCCTGGGTCGGGTCTGATCGGTCGCTCAGGGGTAAAGACACCGTGGGAGCAGGTCCCGCTGGGGCAAGAACCTGACAAATAACCTCCTGCCCAAGAAAAGTCCCGTTAATTTTAGGATTCCCAGAGGCATATGGCAGAGTATGGAGGGATATAAATACGCGTTTGCTGAATCTGGTGAGAACATATAATCTGTCCTGAGAAGCTGCCCCTTGGTAATTCTTCGTATTGCACATCTGCACTCCCACCCGTGGCCTTGCAGCTGCAGTGGTTTTAAATGAAAAATAGACTTGTTGTGTTTTAATTTTAACAAAAATTCTTAGGCCAGCGTGAAGCGGTCCCGCTCAGTGATGTGCATGTGTGCATTTCTGTATGTATTTCCTGAGCTGTGGGCTTAGTTTATCAATATTTATATTTGTCCAAACAAGAATGCAAGCCTCAGCTTGGTTACTTACCTTTTCTCATTTCATCTGTAAAATATGGAAATAAGATTTGCCATAAATGCCTTGATTCTGGGCTTATCGGGGCTCGGTGAGCAGTCTGTATTGTCAGTTCTTGAGCTGCTGGATATTAGTTCTGCACTCAGCATCCAGAGGTAGCTTGATCTGTCTGCCTGTATTAGAGTTAATTTACAGTATCATCCAGAGGAAAAGGATATGGACCCTTTTCTGTGAAAATAGTGTAAAATTGCCAGAAAGTACTGGGAAACGACTGTGCTCAGTTCCTAAAGATCAATTTATTCACCGTAGAGATAGGGGGTGAGTGGGCAGTTCAGAGAATCGCTAATGGGATAGAGAGCCTTGTGCTTCCAAGCCACCACGCCTGATCCACCACGGGGCTGTGCCGACCCAGGGCTTTTAACATCTCAGGGCTGGTGTCATCCCCTCATGCGGTGTCAATGCCTCGTTTTCTGCAGACCAGAGCTGGTCCTGGCCATCGGCCTCGGTAGGTGCAGGGAGGTGTCTGGAGGCCAGGCTGTCCCTGCGTGTCCCCGGGCCGGGGAGGAGCGGTGGCCCCCAGCTTTCAGAGCCGTCCATTTAGCATGCTCAGCTGGAGAACCCAGCTGCCGGCTGATGCCTTATCACCTGGGGCTTCATCCATGGCGTGAATCTTAATGGCAAATCTAGAGAAGCACCTGTTTATCTTCCGCTGCTGTTTATCTCAGCGGCTCCTTTGGCTCTCTCCTAGATCCAGCTTGGCTTGTGATTCACTGGAAGTGATGAATTTTGCATGCGCTATTGACATTTCTCTCTGTTTTGGTCAGCTTTATTCTAGAGAACTGCAAAACTCAACACAGCAGACGAAGCAATCTGAGAGCATACTGGGAGCGTTGTTGTTTTGCTTATGAAAGACCGTGCTGAGAATATCTCAGTCCCCTTATTTCTGTCCTTCCGTGCCTTTGCAGAAGGCGTCATACTCTCTTTGGGGACAGAGGGACACGTGGTCTCTTTGGAAGACCCTAAAGTGCCTGCCAGAGGTTTTAAAGGTCAGAGTTACCGGGATCAGAACTTTTCTGAGCTGGCTGGTGTGGGAACGTTTTACACAATGCAGGCCATAGAGAAGGCAACTGCTCCCTTTGCTCTCAAGTTATTTTTTCCCTTGCCACTTTATGGTTTTGCTGTGTTTTCCCTGGGAGAACCTAGCTATCTTTCTTTCTTTTTTTTTTTTTCCTTCCCCTTGAGCTCTCTGGTTTTGCTTTAAAAGTTACAGCACCATTGATTGTATTGGCTGTCTGGAAAATGGTGTGCTGCTTGCTGTCTGTGGGCTCCCTGCTGCTAAATGCTGCCAGTGGGACTCCAGAGCATTTAGATCAATCGATAGGGCTATCATGGCCTTATTTTCCACGCCATCCCCATCCCGGGGATGTGTGTAACAACTGGAGAGAGCACACGAGCCCTTGGGTTATTGGTTGCAGAGTGTGGACACAGACGCGGGCTGCAGCTGTGGTCCAGCTGTGTGTGTTTTGGTGGGGAGAAGGGGACGGGGGGAGAATGGGACGGTGTGTGCCCTGGCAGTGCCAGCCGCTCCCAGGCACACTGAGCGGACACAGGGATGGGGCCTTAGAGGGATGTGTCATTAATTCCTCCTCATTTTCAGGTGAATTCTTTCTGTCGAGAGGGACTGGGTGCTGCAAAACAGCATGGAATGAAGTAGGACGCTAATGGATGTCCCACACACGTGCAAACCCAGTCATAGACTCATAGAATGGTTTGGGTTGGAAGTGACCTTAAAGATGTCTGTCCACCCCCCTGCCCTGGGCAGGGACACCTCCCACCAGACCAGGTTGCTCCAAGCCCCCTCCAACCTGGCCTTGAACCCCTCCAGGGATGGGGCAGCCACAGCTTCTCTGGGCAACCTGGGCCAGGCTCTCACCACCCTCACAGCAAAGAATTTCCTCCTAATATCTAATCTAAATCTATTCCACTGATACCGTTACATTTTTTCCTCTAGATCCCATCTAATGCCAAGGCTGAAAGAATCGCGCTCCCACGAGTCTTTGCTCAGTCCCAGTAGTGCTGTCGAGGCTCTGGATCTCAGCATGGAGGAAGAAGTGGTCATCAAGCCCGTCCACAGCAGCATCCTGGGACAAGACTATTGCTTTGAGGTAAGGAGCCCTTCTCTCCATCCCGGGGCCGCTCCTGCTGCGTGACGGGGCTGGCTGGGGAGCCAGGTGAGGGCTGGCATCGTGGGCTTCTGCTGCTGGAAAACATTTCTGCTCTGAATTGCAAGAGAGGGACCGTTTCGTAAGCAGAAAATGACTCCCGTCGTTCCAAGGAGGATCATATCCACAACATGAGAGCAGCGAGCTCCTCGCCTCGTGACCGTCGTGGCAGCAGAGCCTGCTGCAGGTGCTGAGCTACTTAAGGCTGTTATTCGCAGAGCAGAAGTTTGTAGTTTCTGTTCATACAGATATCGGAAAGTGCTAATCCCTACTCAGTGTTGACAAAGACGTTGTACGTGGTCACAAAGATAGCCCGCTGTTGTCAGTGGGAGTGTTGAGGACTTTGTCTAGAAAACTGAAGCTTCAGTGCTTTGGTAAATAGAAAAATCTGTGAGTATTTCAATTTTTTTTTTTAACATCTGTTGTGGCATGTGGTTAGGTCTGTGCTAGCAGGAGGTGGCAGGACACGTACAAACCAGTCTGTAGTTGGATAATTCGATGCAGTGTGTCTTGGGAATCGTTTGTCCTGCATCGTGGATGGCAAAGTATTGTTGCTTACGGCAGTGGCTGGATGTAGAACTGGGAAATGGTTTTCTTGCAGTAATAAGGTGGTCGATACTTGTGTTTCTGTGGAGAGAAGGGAACCTGTTTGTACTTGGACACAGAAGAGCAGATGGAGCGTATATCCGTGGTGGGATCGTGCTGTGGGTGGGTGATGGGACTGCAGGTGGGCAGCGGTGGGTGAAGATGGCCTTGGCAGCGCCCAAGAAGAGTCAGACTGGAGACGTGAAGATATATTTTTTTTCCTTTACTGAAATTAGCACACTGGGAGAGAAATGAGTTAAAAGATCTGTTTCTTAAAATATAAGCTGGTAACGCGAAAACAGTGTTACAAAAAATAGCCCCAAACATAAACTCCAGAGTGGGCTGAGGTGTAAATTTTCCAGTGCTGTTCATTCTCTGTAGAATTGAGCAAGTGCGGCAGGTCAGGAGGAGAACAGTTTTGTAAATTATATGGCCTCTATTATATTCCACTCAAGAAAGATAAAATGAAGCTAGATGGAAAATAGATGTGACATCCATAATATAAGAGTTGTTTACCAATTCTGTTCGGCGCGCAAGAGCAGAGGAAGGGATATGAACAGTACTTGTAGAAAGTTGACTGAGAGGGAAATTACACGAGTCATGTACTTGTAAGGAGGAATAAAATTTTATTTCTAAGTGAGGTGGATAAAGAAGAGTCGTACAGAAGAACAGAACACGCTAATTGCTGATCTGCAAATCCTGTGGAGGAAAGGAAGAATGCCAGAAAACAAAAGGGACGTTGATTTGTAAGGGACGGTTACTCATCAGCAAGATCCGGCGGGAAGGGCTGAGGTGAGAGCTTAATGGCATATTGTGTTAACGCCTTGCTCTCGTATCTCCAGAGAGCCTCTTCCAAACGCGGAGCGTGGTCGGCACCGAAATGAGTTTGCGGATCTCCCAGGGTCCCTGGGTCGCAGGCAGTGACCGCAGTCCACCATGTGCCTAGGAACAGCCGGCCGAGGCGAAGGGTTGGTGTGTCCTCTGGGCCATGGCTTGTGCCCAAGCAGGGGAGCAGCATGTGCTGGGACGGGCTGGTGGCTGCTGCTGGCCCCCCCGGCCCCCACCAGCATTGGCACAGACAGCCTGTCTTCATCCTGGAGAAGAGAAGGCTCTGGGGAGACCTTAGAGCCCCTTCCAGTCCCTAAAGGGGGCTACAGGAGAGATGGGGAGGGACTCTTGATCAGGGAGGGGAGCCATAGGATGGGGGAGAAAGGTTTTAAACTGAAAGAGGGGAGATTTGTATATTAGGAAGAAATTCTTTGCTGTGAGGGTGGTGAGAGCCTGGCCCAGGTTGCCCAGAGAAGCTGTGGCTGCCCCATCCCTGGCAGGGTTCAAGACCAGGTTGGAGGGGGCTTGGAGCAACCTGGTCTGGTGGGAGGTGTCCCTGCCCAGGGCAGGGGGTGGCACTGGGTGGGCTTTAAGGTCCGTTCCAACCCAAACCATTCTATGGTGAATCTATGGTTCTCCATGTCAGGCGATAGTGAAAGCCAAGCGACAAAGCTGCACGTGCACCTTCTGCTCAGGGCTTGAGTGTATCCTTCAGTTATTACTACGTCCTGAGGGTCCCGTATGTGTCCCTCAGTTTTGCTTTACCTGAAAGTAGAGGCAGAACTTGGCACAGACTGCTGCTACCTTTTGGTGGAAGCTCAGCAAAGAGCAATAAAAGCTGTGGCGATTCCTGTGGCCTGGAACTGGGAAGGCTGATGGCCAAGAGCCATGGCACTGCTGTCTGTGGGAACACGGAAGAGTGAGAAGCTCAGCTGATGTCCTGGGAAAAGAGCCCTGACTAAGAAACGTCAAGTGAGAAGTTACTGCCAGAGTCATGGAAGGAAGGGGGACCAAGACATTTTCTACACAGTGGATCGAGAAGGTGCCGCAGGTTGGAAGTGGTGCCTTGTCCCTGCACTTTGAGGCTGTTGTGGATCTGTTCTCAAGGAAGATCTGTCAGGAATGGCCAAGTTTGCTGTCTCAAATTGAGAAGCGGAGCGTTGCTGTTGTTGGGCAGTGCCTGCCTTGTGCAGTTCTTAGCTACCTTCTCCTTGCGGTGGGGTGGTCGGGCAGTGGGCAGTGCCTGGGGGGCTGCGTCCATCACCAACTGGTTGCTGTCTCTTTGCTCTCCTTCGGTTGGCTGGGGTGGCTCGGCGTGTTCTCTGGGGTCCCTCACCAATGCCGATGTGCCTCAGGTCCTCCTCCGCCGTGCTGCAGCACCGGCCTGGTGGCTCGGAGGACAAGACGTCAGGATCTGACGTGGCTGCAGATGGAGTCGCGCCGAAGAGGGCAGGTTCAGGGAGAGAACTGGCAGCGCACCCAAAACGGAGACAAAAGCAAGAGGTGCCAAAGCCATCTGCAGTGGAAAAAACCCAAGTGGCTCGTTGGGAGGGAGCTGGCCGGAGGAAGGTGGAATTGCCTCTCTCCTTCAGCTCGACCCACCTGCAGTGGGACGTGCCGGAGCGGCCGGCTCAGCCCCGCTGCCCCCGCCGGGCTCTGCCGGGGGTGAGGGGAGCCAGCAGTAACGCAGTGCTGCTTCAGATGCTGCCTTTGGCTTTTTCTGCTTATTGAGTTCTATGAAACTTGCTTGCTTTTCTGACTTGCTGAGTACTTGGCAGTCAGTATTTACCTGTTTTCTTCATCGATTTTTTTTTTTTTTTTTTTTTTTTTTAAAAAAAAAGGTTACTCAACGTCATCTTCTTTCTCCTTATAAGACCTCTCTGTCAGCACAACCATCTGGTGCCACTGCATACGCCGCGTGTGCTCGATACGCAGTGGGCATCTTAGCCCAGTAAAGGAGACTGGGAGCCCAGACCGTTCCTGGCTCTGCTGTTTTGGGGTGCTGGGGACAGGAGGAGTGGGGACACAAGGGCTCTGTGTCTCTCTTGGCAGACCAGGGTCTCGTCCCGTTGCACGGCTCGTCCCTAGGCTGTCGCAGGATGTAGCTGGGGGACACGGAGCAGGAGAAAGAAAATCTGCCGCTACTCCAACGCAACGGAAACCGTGTCGCCTCGTCCTGGCCTTGCCTGAGCGAGGGAGAATTCAGCGGAGCTAAATTTAGCTCCTCTAAATTTAGTCCAGCTGTGCAAGTGTTCGCCGTTGCTGGCGTGGCCCTTCAGACGCGGGGCTGGCCCCGGCAGCGCTGGTTTGTCCTTCTGCACTCGGGGATGGTGGTTTTTACCAGCCTGTGCCCTCGCTTTTCCTCCCAAAATCTTCAGAACACTTCGAGGGAAGCAGCTTTGGTAGCTCTGTTTTCATCTTCTGTTGTTACTCCAGTGGGATTCCTTCCAGTGTGCTTTGAGGAACCCAGGCTGTACCTAAAATGTTCTTAAAATGACAAGATTTTATCTGGCTTTAAGGGATCACCCATCCGAGGACTGTGGATAATGAATGGGAATAAGTAACGTTTTAGAAATTAATGAGTTTTATTAATTGAGTTTATCCTGTACATTAATAGTATTCTAGCATATCCAAAATCTTGACGAGACCAGAATACTCTCTTTATCAAGATAATTAATATCTCATAAAGATCATTAATGCCATATGATGTTTAGGTCAGAGCTCAAAGCTGGGATGTTACTGCACATCTGGGGAAATCACATTTTTGGTCACACATGGTAGATACGACCTTCAACTCGGTCAGATCAAGAGGGCTTCATATCTGACACGTGAAGATTTCCCTCTTCTCTCACTTAGTGTGACAGTTATAGTTTTTTTAAGTTTTGAGTGATTAGTTAATCAGTAATTGTTTTGGAATTGAATCATAAACTTTACCATGGTAACTTAATGATAATATGTTGACTTAAGTATGGCAAGAAAATATATTAGATATTCAACCCAACAGATAGCTGGTAAAAAACTGACATTTAATTAACAGACTCAATGGAAAGACAGCTAAATTGCATGCTTATTTATTTGGATACGAATCTCCTAGACAGCTGTGGGATCCATGTGTGTCACCGAGGAGGACTTGCCTTTAGGAGAGCATCTTTCAACATCAGTCCAAGAAGTCATAATTCTCTTTTATGGAAGAGCTTCCAAGTTTCCTATGAAATTCTTTAGATCTGGGAACATCTGTTTTCAAATGCATTTGTACACCAAACTCCCATCAAAACAAAAGAGCTAAACAAAAAGCTAGCTGAGAAATGGCCTTTGAGGCAATGGACTAATGGTGTAGTTTACTGAAAGGTGTATTTGACCTATTCCGCCTTTATTAACTGATTTTTAAGCAGTGGGTGGGGATTGAATTTTGCAGACCTTCATCAGGATGTCAGTGGGAGGGTTTTTCCCCCTGTGGGGTACAGAAACCCGGCCATGGATGATTTTGAGTCTTTTGCAGCTGAATTAGATGGACCAAATAAGACGGGGCTCGCATTCCGAGCCGTTAGGCTCTTGTCTGAGGAACGATTTTGAAGCCTTAGAAATTCACATCGATCGAGGAGCTGGGGAGATGTCTGGAGCAATGCTCGTTTGCTGGGTGTCTTCCCTGTTGCTTCACTGGAAGTTCTGTCCTTAAAAACTGTTGCAAAGTGGTACTTCTGGGCTCGTTGTGTTTGTAATCCAGTGTTAAGACGGGACGGCACCGTGTCAGCAGCGTGACGTAGGTGTCGTTACCACTCAGATGTGTGGCTGTGCTCGGCTTGAATGCTGCTGCAGGAATTTTTACTGAGAAAAGGATCAAGATCCAAACCAGCCGTACCCTCTGGCAGAGGAAGGCCATGGATCACACACCATGGACACAGTCCTCAAGTGATACAGCTCTTGTGCCACCAGAAGTCTGTCTGTGAAGGTTCAGGGACAGAGGTTCACGTGAGCATCTGCAGCAGCAAAGAGGAGGTGAAACAGGCTGGATTTGTATGGGAAACTTGGAAGAAGCTGGAAGAGTGAAGGGATGCTGAAAAGATCATACTGTTGTGCCTGCTAATATGGGGTCTTCTTTTCTGGGAAATAGAAGATAACTTGTGTTCAGAGGAATGTATAGTTTTACAGGACAGAGGATGAAAGCGTGTGAGGACGGGAGGAGTGTCTGCCTGAAGGAGAGAGCTTCTGGGATATCAAGGGTTGGAAGATTCCTTGCATTTGCTGTGCAAAGACAGGACAGGCCTCTTTTCCCTTTGTCCTGGTTAGCAGATGTCTGTGTTCAAAGGAAGGGATGTGTTCAGCTCATCACTGAGGTTGGCTAATGACAAACCTTAGCAAGAGCTGGCTCCGCTGTAAGAACAGGCTAGGCTTCTGGGAGATACATGAAATTAAAGGAGATTGTGTCTCCCAGAAGCAGATAAGCCAGTGTGCAGTGTGTAAACACAAACACTGTGGTATGATAAAGTGCTCAGAAATAATTCTGCAGCTTGAGACTGGCAGACGTGAAGCTCAAAGAGGAGTTATTTAAAGTCCTAGCCAGGTCCATTTGGCCTGCAGGCAGAGATGTACATAAAGAATATTATTTGGCATCACCAAAAGCAGCGACTGGAAAGAAGGAGCAGCTGGTGGAGGGCTTTGTGGGCAGTGCAGAGTCCTGGTACCACGGTCGTGGGCTGTCAGGTTGCCAGCAGGGCCCGGAGGAGACGGCGGCTTGAGGAGAAGTGTGTGAGAAGATGCAGAGAACTGTTGACCTTCTAGACCTTGGGTCAGTAACGGGTGCCAGGGAAGCTTGGTGTGGTGGGCAGGAAGAAACGTTCGGTGCCTGTCGTCCCAGGGCTGCTGGGCAGTGATTGCTTCAGCGGGCTCTCAATAGGGTTGAGTTTGCATGTGGTAGCAGGGATGTGATAAGGAATGAGGGGTGTTTGCACCACTGGAAATGTCACTGCTGTGAGCGCGCTTCTTCAAAACCTGGCTATGGAATCCCAATGGCCAGAGAAAGTCACACAAATACTGCAGAAAGATCCATTGGAGTGATACTGGAAGCATGAGTGGTGAGAGGAGGGCTCAGCAGCACTTCACCAGCCATCTCCAGGTCCAGGAGCACCCATCCTGGTCCTCCCCAGCTGGGGACAAGATGCTGTGAGCACTGGAGTGCCTTCAGTCGGGCTGTCAGCCCCTGCTCCTTTTGCTGCCAGGGGTGGGGTGTGTATAGCTGTCCCCGTGGTCTTCAGAAGCAATGGGAGACGAAGGGGGAAGGTAGGAAACCAGCCTTTCCGGGCCTGATGGTGTGATGAAAACAAGGAACGGGTTGTTACTATCACAAGCTTTGGGCTGAATCTGGAGGAATGCCAAGCGGTTGCAATTTATCTGTAGTTCATCTAAGGATTTGCACACTCTCAGTTGTGGAACTTGGGGGTTTAAAGTGGCGCATGCATGGGGCCCATTATCTAGTGTTTTCTGGTGTGGAAGAGGAGAAGTAATTGGAATTTGCTTCCATGATTATTTCTGTGACATACAGAGTTGCCCTGTTTTTCCGCTAGCCTTAGGGGCTGTTGCTTCATGCTTGGGTAAAGCTGTTTACTTAAAAAAAAGAACAAAAGTCCTCTAGCATCTTTCCTAACTCTCCCTCTCCCCCCAAATCACAATCTGCAGTGTGCTGGTCAAGACATAATCCTGTTCCTTTCCCTGTAGGTGACGACTTCATCAGGAAGTAAGTGCTTCTCGTGTCGTTCTGCAGCAGAGCGAGATAAATGGATGGAAAACCTGCGGCGTGCCGTGCACCCAAATAAGGTAGTGGCTTTGAGGAATTGCCTCTGTTATAGTTCAGTTCCTCGTTATTACATTTTATAGCCCAGTGCATAGTATCAGCAGGGGACGTATTGTCATTTCAGTGAGTAAGTGTAATTGTGGGTCAGCCTTTTTCCATATTGCTTTCTTCCACAATTATATTTACAGGCAAGTGCCAATTATTTCTTCCCCACCTTTTCTCAGCACATGCTGCTTCAGCTGTTGCTAAGAACTGATCAGACCTGAAGAATCTTCGGTCTTGCTCTGTCACTGATGATACTTGCCACTTACATAGGATTTCCCACCTCCCAAAAGCTCCGGAGCAGATATCGGGTAGCCACCAGCAAAGTTACAAGACTGAATAGTCCAAAGAGTTGACATACCACGCTCCCTGACTCCGGTAGTACTCTGCAGTGTCTGCTTTAGTGATGGGGAAACTCGGATGCCCATTGCAGCGAGTTCTCTGAGGCGCTGGTGGAACGCAGCTTTCCTTTCTCCAGTCAGTTGAGGTGGCGGAGTCATCCCCTCCAGGGTCTACAGAAACAAATCCTTCTCTTCACTAGAACACAGTGAGACCCAATATGTGGTTTCATGGCCCACTAAAACTAAGTACATCCTAAAATAAAATCTACAGCTGCTTCTCCCTCTCTGCACTGGAGTTAGCTAGCAAAGATTGATCAGGACTAATCAGCTGCAGGATTTCACAGCTGATGAGCTCAATCAACAAGTCTTTTTCTGCTGATCAGAGAAGCCACAAATGATGGGATCCTGTGAATTCATTCCTGGCGTCAGAGCCACGTAACTGTGCATGCGAGTTAGGTCCAGGCACGACAGATTGCTAAAGGAGCCTAAAGGATCTGAAAGAGCTGTGTAAGGTTTGCGTGGTCACACCATGAGAGAAGTGCCGGGAATGTGAGTTGGGGCTGGGCACATCGCTGTGGCTTTGAGATGCAGCGTGCAGTGGAAATCCAGTTGGAAGCGTGCCCTCATCTCAAAACATGCCAGTAACTGATGGCTAACTTTCCGTCTTTGTTCCGAGTTCGTAGACAATAAACTCTCGGTATCTGACTTGGTATTTCTGTCAAGAATTCAGTGTTCTTGTGTAGTTCCTGCATGTACTTCCTGAACCTACAGTACCCCATTGTGGCCTTCCAGCAGAAGGGTCCCTGCCCAGACTCCTGGGCTGAGCAGGGAAAGCCACGGCTGCTGGTTCAGTGAGGGGTTTCCAAACAAAACAGGGCACTGCAGAATCCCGAGCAGCGGTTCAGCTCCCAGTGCTTTATCTTTCAAGTCACTCCTGCAACAAATGTCCCTGGATGTTCTTCCAGGATGAGGTCAGCATCACTGGGGAGCTCTTAAAAGATCCACAGTATCCTGTTCTCCGTTAGCGTTTAAAAGGTACCCGAGCCAAATTTCTATTTCTGAGTTGTAATGGTTGTCCTGTGTGACTCACTCTGTCTCCCATAACTCCTCTCGATGTTTTAGTTGGGTGCTCTGGAATTCTGCCCTAAAACATGGCGAGGTTTGTAAGTGCTGCTTCCCCTGCCGGAGGTGGTTGTGCTCCAGCCATGGATGAGGTGATCCCTGGGGGTGCGTTCAGATCCCTTTACTGATGCTCTGTTACAGTAAAGAAAGTGTGCTCCGGTGTGCTGTAAAGCAGCTCTGCTAAAAAAGGAGGTGATTGTGAGATGCCTGTAACACAGCTTCTGTCCCGCAAAAGCCACTGGTGATCAGGGAGGTTCTTTCAGCTTCTTCTCAGGCCCTCACGACAGTGAAGGGGAAATGGTACATTTATGATTTGGAGGGGTTTTATCTTCCTTGTTCCTTACATTAATTGGCACCAACAGACATGGAGAGCATGGTGAGATTTGGAAAATTAACATAAGTAGTGTTATTATGCACATTCCTGTGAGCCAGTATTTCCTTAAAATAAAATGTAATTAAGCCTCTGCTCATTTAGCACATCCGAAATAATTAACTCATATCTCCAGCTTTGTTGTGCTTGGCTTTCTGGTTTTTTTTATTGACCTTTTTTCTTTGCATCTTTTTTTCAGGACAACAGCAGAAGGGTAGAGAATATGTTAAAGTTATGGATTATTGAAGCCAAGGACCTGCCAGCTAAGAAAAAGTACTTGTGTGAATTATGCCTGGATGACGTTCTTTATGCACGAACTACCTGTAAATTGAAAACTGATAATGTATTTTGGGGGGAGCACTTTGAATTTAATAACCTCCCATCGCTCAAAAACATTACGGTGCACTTATACAAAGAGACTGACAAGAAGAAAAAGAAGGACAAGACCAATTTCATTGGACAAGTGAACATCCCCGTCAGCTCTGTCACGGGCCGGCAGTTTGTAGAGAAATGGTACCCCGTGGTCAGCCCCAACCCCGGGAAGGGCAAGTCCCCGGGGCCCATGATCCGCATCAAGTCGCGCTACCAGAGTATGAGCATCCTTCCCATGGAGATGTACAAAGAGTTTGCCGAGTACATCACTAACAATTACATGGTGCTGTGCTCGGTGCTGGAGCCCTCGCTGAGCGTGAAGAACAAAGAGGAGATGGCGTCCGCGCTGGTGCACATCCTGCAGAGTACAGGCAAGGCCAAGGTAAGACCCTTCGTCACCCCTTCTGTCCCACCAGAGTCCATCAGGAGCAGAGTCCTGTGTGTTGGAAATCACCACATGGGTTGGGTTTCAGGCATGGCCATCATTAACACACTCTAACTTCGCTTTTAATTACAAACAAGTTGGTGACATGTGCAGTGCGAATTGCTTAATTAGCAAAGAGGTCGGTGGGACCATGAGATACCGACGGAGTCATTTTTCTCTCCTTCTGGAGGCTCAGGGGCCAGGCTCTATGTTTGAACAGGCACCGATGTAAAAGTAAGCAGTGTGAATAGGCACCAACGTGAAAGTCTGTCCTGATGCTTTTGGAGGGGAGGTGTGTGGGGGTCCTGGGGTGCTCCCAGGGCAGTGCTCGTTGCAGGGTTGGTGCCAGCCAACTTGGGAGTGGTGGAAACTCAGTTTTTGTGGACCGCTTTGAACATCCTTCACGGTTGGGAATCCCCTGCCGGGTCTGGGGGAGAAGCAGGCCAGGAGGAGGCAGAGAGTGGGATTTATTCCTGGTTGGGGTCTGTGAGGGTACAGGCAGGATGAGCAGAGCTGGAGACGCCCTTACTGGAGAGCACAGGCGAGCGGTGAGGTCCGTGGTACACGGGACATGGAGAAGCATCCTTCCATCCCCAGCTGGCATGTCACAGCCGTGGTGGGCAGTGCCAGGACTGCAGGAGTTAAATCGTAAGCATTTTTCTCCGTTAACATCTCCCTGAACTCTGCAGGGAAGAGCAAGGTTTCTAAAGCTTTTCTGGCGCTGCAGAGACCTGGGCTCCTCACCTGAGGAGCAGTCGCAAGGCTCGGCTACCTCCGCAGCTGCGGCTGCTGCTGGGAGCGTGGCCGGGCTTGCGGATTAGATTTAGTTACCATCTGTCGGGCAGAGAAGTGGCTTGGCCTCCTGATCTAGTTCAGGGCAGGCAAAGCTCACTGAGAGGATTGCGAGGCCACGGGCCTGTTATTGCAGAGGCAGAGAAAATAGCTCAGTTAAAGCCTTCCTGATCCCAGCATCAGTGTCAGGCCCCGGGAGCACAGGGAAGGATGCCAGTCCCGGTCCCCTCGGCTGCGTTACCCTCAGTGGGGACAGAAGTGGCTTGTGGCTCACAGCGTGTGAAATAGCACTCCGTGGTTACGCGAGGAGGGCATCGTAGGTGTCCCTGTCCTCGTTCCTCGTGCTAGGATCTGGTGCCATCAGCGTGTGGTTTCTGGGCACAGCCCTGCTTTCTGTCCCCCACCACGCACCGGGGGCTCTGTGGCCCTGGTGGCATTGGTGCCAGGGCTCTTGAGGAATGACATTGCCGTGGAAGACCCTGTCAGTGTCTGCCAAAGGCTTCAGGTGTCACCCTGATCTCCACGCCATGGATCACGTGCGGGCATGGCTGAGAGATGTTGTCACTGCTCCTGCCTGTTCCCTCTTCTCATCGGTACCGGGGAGGCTCCGGAGAGAGCAAGTGTGTTTCTAGACATGCGTCTGCATCCGTGCTTGGGATCCCAGAGGCTCCACACAGGGGACACAGGAAGCAGTAAACAGGCTTGATGCATTTCCCCCCTAAGATGGAGCTTCTGCTTTCCCTGCCTGTCATCTGCCATCGGCATTAGCGCGGGGTTTAGGGAGCTGTCGGAGCAACAGGAGTAATTGGAGCATGGGAACGGGGTGGTGCATCCTTTGGAGAGGAGCTGGACGAGCAGAGGAAGGGAAAAGCAGCAGTAAGGTAAAAAACCATGGAGTGGGAGATGGCAGCAGCCACTTGCCCTGGTTGTGTGACATGGGTACAGCCCTGTGGCCGAGCACCGTGACCCAGGGAGGGGACACAGCCGCAGGAGAGGGCAGGCGGGTGCCTGGGCTGCCCGGGGGTCTCTGCTGGTGCCATGCTCTCACACTCCCCAGCATCACCCGGTTGGTCCCTTGGAGGGCTCTGAGCATCTCCCTGGAATTTTGACGCAGAAACAACAGTCTCTCACTTTTTCTTCCCAGCCAGTCTGCAGCAGAGACAGCTTGTTTCGGTTTTCTGTCGTTTGAAGGCCAGGAGGGTCTGTAGGTGTTTGTGTGTGCTGTGGAAGGCAGGTCTGGCTCCGAACTGCATCTGGTTTTGCTGCTGAGGACACGGTTCCTTCAGCCCAGATTCGTCCGCGTCCCCAAGCAGGGCACGGTGGGGTTCGAAGTGGGATTCAGAGCCCGGGAGGAGGAGAACAGATCCCTGTAGGGAGCCATCGAGCTGCTGGGTGAGGCTGTAGGAGGTGGGTCTGGGTCTCAGGCTGTGCTGGGTGAAGACCTCGGCCCCGTCGGGCAGCGATGAGCACCCCCTTCCCGGCACTGCGTGCGATGCCCCCTCCTCCTCTGTCCTCCTCTGACCCCCCGAAGCTTCCCCGGGCTGGAGGTGGGTTCCCCATCCTTGTGCCTTGCCAAGAGCCGTTCCAACGACCTCTCCAGAGCTCCCCCCTGCCCTCAGGAGTGCAGACGTGGCAATCAGCAGCCACTAATTTATTTTGCTGATAAAGGGTTTTTTGGTGGCTCTTGGCTGCTGTAGCTGACGCTAAAGCAGCAATTACAGTTGGAGTGAGAAACAAGTGTCCGGTAGATTATCTATGAAGACTCGTTAGCAGCTAATTGCTCCTGCAGTGTTTCGGGCCCTGTTTTCCTGTAGCGATTTGCTGTAAATATGGTGTAATCCCTTAATGAGGCACGACCGATTGGGTACATGTGTCCACCCCGAGCCACGCAGCAGGGGCTCCCGCGCAGGAGAGGTGGGACGTGGTGCTCGGCCGGTGATGCCACGTGCCAGCCACAGCCAGGCAGAAGGGGGACAAGGGCTGTAGCTGAATTTTCTCCCTAAATATCTGCTTCTTCCTGGCCTTCATAGCCGTATCACAACAGATTAAAAGGTGGAGAATGAAAACAGAGAGTCCTCTCTGGAGTCCAAGCGCATGCTTCCTTTGATCCCTGTTTGGGAAGGGGGAAAGCCCCATCCCTGCAGTGCTGCGCAAGGGCTTGGTGTGCTTTGGGGTGCACCTGGAACCCCCTGAGCAGCCACCGAGGCGAACGGGTGGAGAGGGAGGGGAAAGGACTTCTGATGAAGAGCGCAAACAGCCCGGCTGCCAGAGCCGCCCCAGCCCGCTGGAAAGTCTGACAAACATCCAGCACCAAAGCAGCGCAAGCGGTTGTTCGGTGTCTCTATTTATGGAAGCTGGGACTGGAAGAGGCATCGCTGTGCCGTAAGAGGGACGTGGCTTTGTGGCTGAACACAGAGACTCGGGCTCTCAGCATCTGTCCCCGAGTTACGTGCTTCCATCCTCCCAGCGAGAGCGCTGATAAAACGCTACCTGTAAGGGCAGGGAGAGATGCCTGACTATTTTCATGTGTTTTGCAACCCATAGATAAAAGACACATAGTCATAATTACAAATATTTTTGGTGCCGTGCTTGGTGGCGCTGGGAGTGCTCACCCCTCCATTAGCGTGGCTTGATGTGGCCCGAGTGATGTGGTTGGGGACAGGCTACGTCCTTCCCAGGGCGAGACCCACTCTGACTTTCCACGCTTCCAGAATATTTCCCAGGCTCAGATTTGTTTCGGGGCTGTCTTACAGCTTTCGGAGCTGAGTTCATGACCATAAATATATAAAAAAATCCTCTCTTGTCCAAATGGTCGGCAGATCAAGCCCAGCATTAGACAAAGCTCTAACTAACCAGCTGCTCACTTGAAATAAATATTTATCGTGTTGTGAATGGAGTGAAGGATAAACATGTGGCCCTGTTTGTTTATGCTGCAAGGATTTGCTTCAGCTGAGCAGATGTACTGACTCCCCCCGCGTGAGCCTGCTGGGGTCCCCACGTCCCCTCCTGGGCGGTGTGGGGGGGTCGGGTCAGGGCTCTGCTGGCAGTGCCAGTTTAAGTGCAGGACCTGCAAATACGGTGCAAAGCTGCCCAAAAGTGACAGGTCAGCTCGGGGAGGGGACTGGGAGCTGCCTGGCATGGCTGGGCTCGGCGGCTGGTGGCACCAGAGCTTTGGTGGGTCCCTTCGGGGGTGCTCCCCTACCTGCACTGGGGGGGGGGGCTGCGGATGCAGGGAAGCAGGGATGCTGCACGCCTTCAGCCATAGATGAGATGGGCAGCAGCCTTAGCATTTTGCCCACAAAGAGTTTATCTCTCTGATAATATTTTGTAGCAGCCATAGTTGGGCTGAGAAGGCTTTTTAATCAGTTTTATGAGCACCACCACCGGTTTCCCCCCTCTCCCTAAACACGGCAGGTTGGAAGGATGGAGAAAAGTGGGTGAGGGGGAGCTGCAGGGGTGGGTGTCCTGGCTGTCGGGGCAGTTAACACAGTTAGTGTTATAGCCCTCAGGTTTTCTTACTGCCCTGCACAAGGTGATGGATGTAAATGCCTGTGCGTTAACCCTCACGTTGCCACTGCACCTCCTTTTCCCAAGGAGAATTAGAAAACGCCCAAAGCATCAAGGATGGGCTCTAGTGCTCATAGGAGGGAACGTCACTGCATTTCCCAGCAGAGAGGTGTCCAGCCCAGATCCGATGTGTGGTGGTGAAGAGTTGGGGACAGGGGTTCTTGGTCTGCCCCAGACGCAGTGGCTGCCCCTCGGCCGCTCTCCTCACACGGCTCAGCACCGCCGAGCCCCACGGTTCTCTGCCACCATAGCACTGATACCCCCGTGTGTCCTGACACTCGTCCACCTGTAACCTACAGCCCTACCAGCCCCTGGTGTTTTCCACCTTTGCATAAAAGCCCAGCTGGACTCTGGGCTAGTCTTTGAAATAAGCAGTAATCTTATTACCTTTATCAATTCAATCCTCTTAAGGTTAAGTCAATCCTATTAATCAGGCTTGTGATGTGGAGAACCTTATTATTTCAAAGTCAATCTGCCCATCAGTCAGTTACGATATTGGGAACAATCAGCTCCAGCCCAGCAGGGTGCCTGACCCCAGCGGTGTCTGCGGGGACACGGGTCTCATCAGCTCGGTGACACCCCACGTGTGTGGACACGTCCCTGGGGCTGGGGGACCTTCCCCGGGACGGTGAGGAGCAAAATCCTCGCTGGATGTGGCCAGGATACCTCCTGCCAGACCTGTGTTCTCGTCGGCTCCCGTTGCTGAGGAAGCGCCCCTGCTGTCACCGCGGCCGTGCCAGGAAGCTTTTTCTTCCCACTTTTTGTGTTTGAGCATTGCAGTTAGTCCGCTTCCCTGGCCCCATTGACGTGGGCAACACGGGATTGTGTTCTTGGGCAGGTGTTGGTTTTCTTCTCGGTGGATTTCACTTTTCAATGAGCTTTTTCAAACTCAGGCCACCCCAGTGCATGGTGCTGGTGCCGATGCCGGCTGACACGGGGAAGCCACCTGCGGGGACATCACACGGGAGGGCACAAGGCTGCGGTGTCCTCATTCGCAGGGCATCACCCCTACTTCCATATTCTCCTTCCAGCTCCTCCAGGCAAAGGTTTGGGGGATCCTCACACAGTCCTGCTGCGAGATGACTTAATTAGTCAGACGTCCTTAATTGCCGCGTGTGCGAGGGACGAGGCGGAGGTTAGGAGATATTTCCTCACCCGCAGGAAGTTGTGGTTTGGGACAGGAGGATGAATTCACCCAGGTGGGGCAGGGGAAGCAGCATCTGAAGCTCAATGGATGCAGGACCCAGGGGAAATGGGGAAGTTTTTAAGCCACGGTGGTGCTGAGGACTGTCCCCGCCGTGGGGACCGGGTGCCACGCCGGCAGCCACGCTCCTGCCTGCCTTTGTGGAGGAGCTGCCATAGAATAGCACATGTGGCTGGGGGCTCACGCATGGTTTATTTGAAAAGTGCTGGAAACCAGTGCAGCCTTGTGCTGTCGTGCTCTGAATTTATTTATTTATGAATTGCTCTTCTTTATCAGCATATGTGAAGCGACTGAAGTTGCACAGGTTCAGCTGTGTCCAGTCTGAGGCAAATATCCTTAAAATAAACACAGGAGCAAGCCTGAAGAGCGCTGCCACAGCCCTTAATTTCTACTGTAGACCTTTTCCTTCCCCTCTCGACTCCGATGTAATGAAATAAAGCATCTTATTTTCTTCCATTGCCAGGGGCCCTAACTGAAAACAACCCCCTGCTGATCTCTGCTGCTCAGAAACAGGGAGTTTTATTGGCTTTAGTTATTGCGTTTTATTCAGAGCCTTGTATGTGGGTGAGTGAGGCCCCCGGAGGGATTTGACAAGTATTTGCATTCCATTTGTGTCTTCCGAGTGCTGGCTGCTGGCGTACTTAAGGCAGAGATACCAGACGTGTGATCCAGAGCCGAAGTGGCTGTTTTGTGTGGAGGGAAGGCAAGATCTGGAAGATGGCCCTGGGACAGAAATCGCAGGATGTCATGGGAACTGACCCAGGGACGAGGTTCCTTTCCCGTGGCCAGCAGAGCTCCGCGGGGCCACTGAGAGCGGTCTGGGTAGAGGATCTTGCTCAAGGACACTGGCTGGGGGTATTTTCATCCCTGATGCATCTCGGGGACAGTTCGTACAGCCCAGGAAGACGCTCCCTGCAGCCTGGGGAGGCTGGACCTGCTGGGGACGGTGAGAAGCCCTGGCTGGGAGGATGCTGTTGGCTGTCCTGGCCGTCGTCTCCATCCCCTGCTCAGTAACAAGGCTGGATTCTGCCACGTTACACCCCAGCTTTGGGAGCTGTGCCGTAATGGAGCTCTTGGGGATTTCAGCAGCTTCTCTTCCCACTTTGGAGACAAGGGATCGTTTTCTCGGCTGTGGAGCTGCAGGTGCTCCGTAGGGACTAACGGCCGCAGCAGAGGTTTCAAGGGGATCTTCTCTGGCTTTGTGTTGAGCCCCACATTGGAATTTTGCCTCATTTTAAATTCTAGTGAGTTCTGTAGATCAGCTAAAATCATCAGAATTCACATTATGGCTGGCTAAAACTTGGCCCCTGGGTTTCCACCGCTTGGCAGCCCTGGCTCGCCGTTGGGTTGTGCATCCCAGCTTGGCCCCGCATCCCGTGGCAGCCAGTCCTCAGCTGACAGGAGAGGGGAAAAGCAAACACTTGGCTAAGAGAAGCTATAAAACTCAGTGTTCCTGAGATAATTAGTATGTTGGGAAAGTGACAGGATAGAGAATCAAGCAAAGCCAAGGTCAGCGGCTGCTAATTAAGAATCAGCACCTTGTGTCAGCCTGAGCTGTGGTTTGGAATTGAAACGTACCCCAGGAGAGCCCCGGGAAGATAAAGGTGACAGAGTTACCCAGATAGCAGCTAACGGGATTTGAGCAGGGGTTTAAAGTTTCATTCCAGCTTGGCTGATAAAAGGAGCAAAATGAGAGAAAATAGTGGGGGGAGGCATGTACTTTGCTTCCAGGGGGGATTTTTGCCTCTGCAGCTGCCGGAGCATCGCTGACATGGCGGGATCTGAGGAAAGGGCTCTTCTGCCTAAAGAAATAATGGAAGTGTCATTTTTCTTTTTCTCCGAAGCTCCTCCTCTGGCTTTTTGGGAGGCTCTTCTGGGAAGGTCGGGGCAGCGTGTTGGTCCCAGTCTCGTGGGAAGGTGGGAGAGACAGGAGTGTTGGGTTGCAGAGGTGCCAGCCTTCCTCCCCTCCTCCCCTCTTCCCCTCTGCTCAGAGGGAGACGTACTGCCAGCCGCCGGGATTTTCCTTTCTCTGGGACACAAGCACAGTAACGAGGGGCCTGTGGATTAAATGGTTTGGGTCCCTTGGGTTGAGGTGGAGCTGTCTGTGAAACCTTGATTAAACTTCCAACGCGCAAGTGTCCGTATGAAGAATGGAAGGGAGCTAAGTGCCTCCCGTGCAAATCTCCCGGGCAGCCGCTGGCAGGGAAAGGGACCTGAGTGTCCCCTCTCCCCAGCCGGGCTGGAGCAGCCTGGGTGACGGTCACAGCACTGGGGGGGCTCTGGGAGCTGGGTTTGGCATGGGGACAAGCGGGGTCAGGACCTGGGGGGCTCCTTCTGCCCCTGCCGGGAACGGCTTCCATCTGGTACGGTCGTGACAAATGAAGGAGAATTTCTTAGTGAAAGGTTATTACCGAGCAGATTATTTTGTTTCAGAGGAAGGCAGTGTAAAAAAAAAAAAGGTGCCCTTGGTTGTAGAAGTGAATTTGTATGTCAGCATTGCTCTGCCTCCTGCACGGGGAAGCAGCAAGAGGTTTAACATGTGATTTACCGGGTGCCAGCAGCCTGTGCCCCTCTGTCCCCCGGCGTCCCCCTTTCAGCCCCCCAGCGCAGGCAGGAGCTGGGCAGGGGCCCAGGGCTGCTTTTCCCATTAGCGGCGCAGAGGACACAAGCTGAATATGTATTAGCATTAAAAACTGCATGCCGTTTCTCCTGCATTAACGCTGGCTGCAGCACACTAAATATCACACCACGTAGTGGATTTTCAGCAGAATGCACGGGGAGCTACGTGACCCTCTCCCATCAGATAACGCTGCTGCTGCTGAAGCAGACGTGGAGCTGGGTCTGAAGCGCTGTTTTTCGGTTAGAATTTGCAATTCCGTAGCCCAGCTGCTGCACGGGGCAGCTGTCAGCGTGTGCTCTGCTCCTGCCCACCCCTTCCATCACTCGACAGCACAGAGGGTTATAAAATCGCATGGCGTTTGGCTGTGTGCACGTCAGACCAAAACTGTGCCCAAAATGCGTGCGCGCCCTATCAGCGCTGTTTATTTCCAGGAATACTAAGGAAGCAGGACGTTTGAGCATCTTGATGCCCTATTACAGGCTTGATTCTCCACTGTTAACCACGGGGCACAGCTCGTGACATCTCAGCGTGCCCGTTACTCACCAAACGCAGCCACGTTTAACAGCGCAGAAAACGTTTCACCCACAAAATAAGAGGCTGATTTGAGAACTAACCAAAAAACGACCAAAAAGGTGCAAAAGCGCTGCATGCCTGGAATGAGTCATTTTTGGGGGGTGCAAAGGTTGTGACTCTCCAGCGATTTATGTCTCCTCTCGTCTCCGCGAGGCTGGGGAAAGAGGAGAGAAGTCGGGCTGGTGGTAGCGCAGCGTGCACGCAGGGGAGCACCCGCAGCACCTCCGCTCCCTCTTGTGTCCTCCCAAGGTGAGACCTCTGCGGAGAAGGGGAGGATGCTGAACGAAGCGTATGTCACTGCCTGGTGACCCACCATGGGCTTTGCTTTCCAGGATTTCTTGACTGACCTGATGATGTCTGAAGTTGATCGCTGTGGTGAGAATGAGCATCTCATTTTCAGGGAGAACACACTGGCCACCAAAGCAATAGAAGAATACCTGAAGCTGGTGGGGCAGAAATACTTGCAAGATGCCTTAGGTATGTATAGAGGGTTGGCAAGTCTCACCCAGAGAGGTCCTCCTCTGAGCTGCAGGGTCCTCTGCGCGGTGGAGACCATCAGCTGAGCCCTGATGTCCATCGGAGGCACCAGCGTGTACCTGCCGGAGGGTTTCTCTGGCAGCAGAGTCCGAGCCCGGGGCACAGCCACGGCCACAGCGGGCAGCTCTCTGCTCCCAGGTGAAGGTCACCGCTGAGTTAGCGCTTTAATTTGCTTTCAGAGGAGATAACAAATTGATATTTGAAGGCATTATGCTGCCTGTCAAGTCTTCTGTCGGGGCGGCTGATGGAGCCCTCCCCGTGATCGCACACCCCCGGCAGAGACGCTCCCCCGGTTCCTCGCAGCGCCGGGGAGTCAGATGGGATCTCCGGAGTCGTGGTGATGAGAGTCGCCTCCCGCATCGCGCTGGGAACCCTCCTGGTGGTTTTTGGTTGGGTTTTTTTTTTTTGTAGTGCTGGCTATGTTTATGACTCCGAAAATATTTCTCTTGATGCAAATGAAAATAATTAGATCTTCTGCTTCTAGGCAGGTCAGGAAGGAGTTGCTGCGTGGCTGAGAGCAGCCAGCACAGCACGAGGATGGGGAGAGGCTGCCTTTGAAGCCGCATGTCTGAACCTCAGCCGAGGGCGGCCAGCTTGGATCCACATCCCAGCAGTAGGCTGGGCCCAGTTTCTATTGAGCTGTTCATTTTTCAGTACGCTGGGTTCCTACCAGTGCATTTGTGTAATTTTAGCAAGGAGCAAAGAAGTGTAAATACTTTATTAAGATAATAATAATAGAGTTGAGGAAGGGGAGATCATTGAGCAAATTCAGTCAAACCAACAGAAAGCCCACAAGAATAGGAAAAGGAATATTATTTATTTATGCCTTGTAATGCTTTCTGGTTGAAGGCAAGGCTGTAAGTAGATTACCTTATAAAATTTCTCAAAAGCCAGGAGATTAATGAAGGCAGAGAATTTTGAAATATTCCCCTTGCAGGGCTCGATGCAAATGCTGCCGAGCCAGCTCCATCCAGTACAGGAGGAGCCTGCGGTTCTCGCTGGCTGTTCGTGGCGCTGATTCTGTGTAGACCTTTTATCAGTGAAATGATTCATCTGTGTGTCACAAGGTAACACAATACAGCATAGTGCTTTCCTTTAAACCAGGGAGCACAAGCAAGTAATAGGGCTGGATAATAACAGCAGGCATCACCTGCAGGCAGGCAGAGAGGCTCCAGAGCTCCCTGGCAGAGCTGAAAATACATTGGAGAGGCTCTCCAGTACGTAATTAAAATCTGTTTTGGCAATAGGGGAGGAATGCAGGCTAGAGTGGGCAAAAAACAAGAGGATAGGAAAATCCAAGGTGGTCAGGAATTGGGAGGGGAGCAAACCAGCTGGAATGAGAAGAAAAACCAATGCAAACCTTTCTCCCCGAATGTAACCCAGCCCTGCAGGTCCCTGCGCTGCCTCTTCATCCCCGTTATCCCTGTCCCCGCTCTCCCCAGCCCCTGCTGTGTGCTGACTGGGATGGACGGCTGCCATCCCCCCAAGATGGACATGTGTCGGGGTGGTGGGGAGCCCCCCCAGCCAGGGTCTGTGCCTGGTGCCCGGGGTGAAGGTGGCACGAGGCAAGGAGCTGGCAGAGCAGGACAACAGCCTGAGTGTCCATAAGGGTGAGGAGCAGCCAGGCAGCAAACAGGAGTGCAGGGAAACGCAGAGATATATTTTAATTTAATTTTGCATGATGTTCAGCTCAAAATAAACCAAGTAAATGGTTTCTTTCCTTTAATTACCTATTCCTCCTGCGAATCACACTGGCTCGTCAGCGCCAGGGCAGAGTCTGCAGTAGCAGGCCATCCTACAAATAATTACAGAACTTGCCAGCATACTTCCTACTGGATTAGCCCAAGGGAGCGTCTCTGGAACTGGTGCGATGGGGGGTCAGGGCAGGCCGAGGAAGCGGGTGCTTTGGCGGCGGCGTTCTGATGCAACAGCCCGTAGCCACAGAGGCAGAGCTGCCAAGTGGGGAAGAGGGATGAAATGTGCTGTTTGGGAGCCGGGGTGCCTCTCTGCAGGGTGTGCTGGGTGGGTTTGGGAGCTCCCGAGGCAGCGCCGGGTGCTCCTGGATCCCCTCGGAGGTCTTGGGAGCTGGCTGGGGCACAGCCTGCCCCGGGAGCCACTGACCCTGCTCTCCTGCCCTGCTTCTGCGACGGGGTGTAGGGTAACTGCTGGGGCACGGGGGTTTACGAACAGAATTGCTTGAAGGCTGTGTCTCTCACGTCCCCAAAACCCGTCACCGACTGTCTGTTTTACAGGGGAATTTATCAAGGCGCTGTACGAATCAGATGAAAATTGTGAGGTGGATCCCAGTAAGTGTTCATCTTCGGACCTTCCTGAACATCAGAGCAACCTGAAAATGTGCTGCGAGCTGGCCTTCTGCAAAATCATCAACTCCTACTGGTTGGTATCCCGCGGGTATCCCGCTCCCCTCTCTGTGTCCCCAGATAATGCAAAGGCGGTACAGCTGCAGGGGACAAGGGTGGCAACAGTCGTCCTCAGGCTGTTGGTCTCTGATCGTGTCCTGCAGCGCAGGAGGGGGTCCTGGTGGTCCAGGAGCAAGGGTGGGGATGGCCAAGGGGTGAGACAGCAGCCAGAGTTTGAAGTATCTGCAGTGGGGATGTGACAGCCTCACTGATTCCCCGTCACAGTTGCTCCTGGCACACAGACACGGGGACAGGGCAGTGGAGTCAAGGAACACGAAATGCCTTTGCCAGTGTGACCAGTTCAGAGAGGGACTTGATGCCAGCTGTATATGAAAGTCTGGAATAAAGGGCAAAAACTCATGTCCTGGGGCTCCTACCCGTGTAAGGATTCAGTCTGGGTCAGAGTGACGGGCTCTGCCTGCCTCCCCAGAGCATCAGGTGAGGCTTTGAAGCCCTCTGTGCAGCAGGCAGGGTCTGTGACACCCCCTCCTGCCTGCGAGGGAGCCCCACCAGCACAGGGAGCTTTTGTTGAGGCAGATGTTCTCCTGTTGCAGAGTGCTGGAGCCCGGCAGGAGGATGCTGTTGCTCCTGGGTTGCTGTTTGGCTCAGCTCCTGCATTCCTCTGGGTTAACCCCTCTCTCTCCCAGCCCCGGGGTGCTTGCGGCTGCGGAGATGGGGAGCCCGTGGCCTCCTTGGCCCAAGGCCTGGTATGCAGTTTGAGGCATGTTGTTCTCAGGGTAAAGGTTCTTGCATCTAGTCAGGACAGGTCCGGATATGCAAAATGGACTGGGGTAAGGAAGTCGTGTCTTGCTGGGGAGGTGGCTGTCAGGCATGGCTGTGCTCACGGTGTCACCTGCTGCATGGCCCTGGGGACGGGGGGCCAGGAGCCCGTGGGTCTGGTGCAGAGACTGCCTGCAGAGATGACCTGAAAGGGGGGAAGAATGGGCTTGTGACTCTGCTTAGAGAAATAAAAATATTTTCTTTCTGCTTGTTGCTAACATACCCAGGGACTCTCGTCCTGATCACATGAGAGAATGATGGTGTTTGTCTTACTGCTGGATTTGCAGCCTTCCTGCCTGAAAGTCTGGGCTTAGGTTTTATTAATGTGTTTAGTAGCAACACTGTTGTTGCGAAACATCAACTAAGGATAATACAGGAGGAAGGAAGTCTTTGATAATAAGGGTTTCTCGTTTTCTCTCCTATCCCAGCTCTGTGTTGAGGTCTGAAAACTCGTTATATGTAATCTCCCAGGGTACTGAGTGCACCCTGCTGCAGGACCAGGATGGGAATTGCTTTTCCTGATATTGCTCAGGGGGAGGATGAGGAGAGAGAGCCTCACACAGCCTTCCTTTATCTACCACAAAGGGCAGATTTCTTTACAGGTATCCTATACCTTATCCTGGGCCAACTGACTCAGGAATGGCGTTTACCTGCTCTCCCAGGAGGGATTCACTGCTTTTAATCACCAGTGAATTCTAATTGTTTGAATTAACGTGTTCCTAAAAATACTGAGAGCAGCACTAAAACGTCGCTCTAAAAAGAGGCTTGGAAAGTGACCTAAGGAAAGTCAGGAATGAACGGGAAGTTCGTTCCTCCAGTCCTGCCTTCCCAAGGAAGCCAGAGCAGCTGAGCTGCTGCTCCGAGTGGTTCCCCCTCGCTCCTTTGTCCTCAACGGTTCGTGGGGATTAATTGGGCTGATGAGGGTTTGGGATTGGCCAAGGTATCCTGACAGCTAACGATCTTGCTTTAAATAGAGTGCCAGCGTGTGCATGCTCATCTGCCGGAGAGAGTCAGAGAGAGGAAAGAGGTTTACAATAACTGAAAATTGTTATAATTATGACATAATTTGGACATCTGGAAAGTTTCAGTGTAAGCAGAAATTCAGCATGTGGAAGCTCGTTACTGGAAAGTTGGGTAATGAATTACGGGCCCGTTTGTCACATAAAGCCGGGTAACTGAATTCCATCCGCTCTTACACAATTAAACTTTTATGGTCTCCCAGCCTGTGACAGCGAGCAGTACTCGCGGGCTGCACGCAGCCGGCACATGCATTTTCAAGGGTTTACTTTCCAGTAACTGTACAACCTGTCCTGATCACTCAAGCCTTAAATTGCTTAAAGGATTCTCCTGTTTCTGGGCAAATACCATGAAGCAAAAGGGCTTTGTCCAATTGTGTGGATCAAGCCAAAGACAGAGGAGAATTTATCCAGCCAAAGACGTTGGCTAATGGTATTTATAAAGCACAGGGTAAAAGTTCGTGAGTGTGAAAGCGTGAAGCCGGGACGGAGCATTTGCCAAGAACTTCCATGGAGTGTCAATGCCCATGTCAGGAGGTCGGAGAGAAACCTGAAAGCCTGGAGAGCAGCTGCGTGGTGTCCTCCTAAGGCAGCTGTGCCGTGCCTGGGGTGGGATGTGCATGGTGGGGTGCCCATGGGCTGGGGTTACCAGCAGCCCCAGACCTGAAGCTGGGCAGTTGGGCTTGATGAAGTGCGTGTCCGTAGCCCCGGGAAGCAGAGCCCAGAGGCCTGGAGGGTGCTGCCGTGGGGCTTCTTCGCTGTGGGTGCTCCTCAGTTTTGGAGCCTCCCACCTGGTTCTTGCTGCTTCTGGATGGTGGGTGGTGTGTCTGGCCATGCAACTCCCACGGTTTTCTCTTCTCCCCGACTCGTGCGAGGTTCAGCCACAGGACAGCCGGTCCTAGGAGGGGGACAGGCCGGTGAGAAGCCAGTTTGACGCTGCTTTGCTTCTCCCAGAAGATCCCTGCAGCGAAACCGGGAAAATGTCTTCTGAAATGGCTGTTTGTTAAGGAGATTTATGGCCTAAAATGGAGCCTGACCCCTCTTCAGTCTGTTTTTGTACCATCCAGCTCCGTGGGTAAACAGCTCTGGTTTTCAAACAAAGACGGTGGTTGCTGGCCAGGGCAGCCCCTGGGGCGGGTGGGGAGCCGTGTCCCAGGGACCCAAGGGACCATCGTCAGCGCGGTGGGACCCATTGCCAGCCTGCTCCCGCGGCTGGGAGTATCCAGCTGAGTAAATAACACATGCTGGGAACAGGATAAGGTGGGAGCAGGGAGCTGGGGAGGGCCAGGCAGAAAACAGGCAGCGCGTTCTCCGGCGATAAGGGCTGCAGGGAGCGTCGGCTGGAGCCGGGGGAATTGTGGTATCCAGCAACGCCGGGCTGAGGTCTGCGCAGCTACAAGGCTGCAGTAACTCCGGCGGGGATCCGCGTTTGTACGAGTCACATTGGGATTTGATCCAGGTGCTTGAACAGGAGCGTTACAGTTCGCACAGCCCTCCCTCCGAGCACCGGCCGTGCCGGTGACCCCGTGCTGCCGGTGTTCCTGCCCCGGGGGTCCCGCGGTGCTGTGTGTCTCCAGGAGACACTCTCCACCTGGGTGGCTGAGCTTCCCCCCAGCTCCAGGTGCCCCGTGCCCCAGCCAAGCTGGCTTGAGACGAGCTGCTCTGCACAGTTTGTTTCATATCTCTGTCTTCCCACTTGCCTGGGGTTTTGGCACCCAGCAAAACCGGGAACATTACTCTGAGGAAAGCGGCTTCTCTTACAACTTCATGGAGCGGCTTTGCTTTTTTCCTGTGTGGTTTGAGTCTCCTAATGGACACTCTGCAGAAAAAAAAGGCGGAGATCCTGTGCCGGGTGTAGGTATCGGTGCTGCTGTGGATCGGCAGGGTGAGAGGGCTCCGTGTTGTACAGGTCTGGGTGTCGCACCCCACGGCTGATACACACCGTGTTTAGTTACTGCTGCGTGACAGTTTGAACACCCTGGCCTCGAACTCACCACCCCTGCGTGTCCTTCTGCCGTTTCAGTGTCTTCCCAAGGGAGCTCAAAGAAGTTTTTGCCTCGTGGAGACAAGAATGCAGCAACCGAGGCCGCCCGGACATCAGCGAGCGACTGATCAGTGCCTCCCTGTTCCTCCGGTTCCTCTGCCCGGCCATCATGTCCCCGTCCCTCTTCAGCCTCCTGCAGGAGTACCCCGATGACCGCACTGCACGCACTTTGACCCTCATTGCCAAGGTCACCCAGAATCTCGCCAACTTCGCCAAGTGAGCCGGGGCGCAGGGCCGGGACGGGGCAGGTCTGGAGAGGGGGAGGGAAGCTCCGGGGGTGTCGTCAGAGCCATGGCTCCAGCACCGGGAGTCCCACGCTGCCCGCTCCGTTCCTCCATGGAAAGGGCCTGTTCGTTTCCTGTTGGCTTTTCCCCCCACGTCTCTCTGGGACTCATTCCCTCACTGCAGGGTCAGCGAGAGCATTGAAGTTTCCAAAACAGGACATGTTTTATGAGCAGGAAAACAGGCTGTTTTGACCGCACAGACGAGCGGGACCGTCCCGGCCCTTTGTCCCGTGATGGCTCTGCGGGGCACGGCTGGTGACAGGGCACTGCCTGCCTCCCGTCGGGCACCAGCAGGACCAGAACCCCAGCAGCACTGGTGTGCGTAGCTCAGGAGCTGGTCTCTCCCTCCTGTGAGCTCTGGGACCTTCCCTGCTTCTAAAATGCAGTTGTCTGAACTGGGAAGGTATGAGAAGAGAACGGGGACACTATCAGTTTCTAACTAAGCCCGTTGGTTTGATGGAAACAAAGCGAGAGATTTCTGAAAATCTTTCCACTGGCTGCAGCTCTGAGCTACTTATCCTGAGCTCCGATAACAAAATGATGAGCTTTCCGAAACATGAATGGACAGTTTCTGTCCAAAGCTTCTTAGATTTGGAAACTAGCTTAGTACACACGCTCCCAGCCGGGAATGCGCGTACGGGCACGCAGACGTGGATGGAAGACGTGCAAGTGTGTTACACCAGATGACAGAAATTCTCTGTATTCCTCACCAATCCCTAACTAAAGGGTTTTCAGATTTTCAGCATTTCGCAGGAAAGACTCTTTAACTAAGCTGACATTAGTCAAGCCAAAGTGATCAAGCTGAGCTGTGCTGCGGATGGCACAGAGCCGAGCCCGTCCTCGCGGAGTCGCTGGCCCTGGCACAGCACCAGCCGCTGCTGGTGGAGTTGAACCACGAGGCCCTCCCTGTTGTGCTCTAAATAAGACATCTAACTGAGAGCGAAGTCTGGGGGGAGTGCTCAGAGGGCAGAAGGAGGTTGCAGGAAGCCCAGAGGGACAAACGTTCTGGCCCCGCTGCGGGTCTGGCTCTGTGGGGTGGTCCCGGGGAGGTTGTGCTGGGGCAGCAGCCTCAGTCCCCATGGAAGAGCAGGGGAGAGCGCAGGATTCCTACCACCATCATTCTCTGGGCTTCAGTCAGTTGATGGTGCTTGGTGTTGCGATGTCTTTATTTCCAGTGACAGGTCCTATTTCTGGAGGCTGTGCCCTGACCCAGCAGTGAGATCACTCCGTTACTAGGAGCAGTTTTGTTTCTCTAGCTTTCACCTTCATTTCTGCTGCGGAGATCCCATGCTGACGAGCACTTAGCTGGGTTAGGCTGGAGTTAATTTTGGTTCCGTGACCAGTGAGGTGTACCAGGTGCCTGCTAGCAACCTGGGGGTCCCAAAGGCTTTGAAGGATTCAGAGGAAGGCTCTGGCATTCCTACCTGCGTATGTACCCACCCCTTCTGTTGACTGCACGCCTATTCACAGAACGTAGCTGAAATTTGCATTGCTGTCTTGATAGGTTTGGCAGCAAGGAGGAATACATGTCCTTTATGAATCAGTTCCTGGAACATGAATGGACTAACATGCAGAGATTTCTACTGGAGATTTCCAATCCCGAAACCATCTCGAACACAGCTGGCTTCGAAGGCTACATCGACCTGGGCCGGGAACTCTCCACGTTGCACTCGCTGCTCTGGGAAGTCATTTCTCAACTGGAGCAGGTATCGGGGGGGTCGCAGGGGCAGGCTGGCAGGGGAAGCACGGTTGGCCAGTGCTGGGCATCATGTACCACACCACACACCTCCCCATGTCCAGCAGGTACCGGTCCGTTACCTGTTTCTGCGCACAGCAAAGCTGTTGCTAACCCCGAGCACTTCCCAGCCTTTGCACGTGCTGCAGAAGTAGCTCATTCTTTACATGCTTCTTTGAGGCAGGTGAGTGCAGCTCTCTCCCTCCTCTGCCGCTCATCATCGAGGGGTGAGGATGGAGGGGCACGTGGGATGAGAAGGCAGAGCTGCTGGACACCAGGATTTTCTCTGTCTCAGCGGTTTCAAAAGGTTTCTTTTTTACTCAGAGGATTTTTGTCAAGAGACCTGAACCAGGCTTGGCTGTAGCTGTCACCGTCTGTATCTGAGCTTTGTTAATCATGCTTGCTTCCCCTGCCCCACAGCAGCACGTGGTTTCTGGGACATCCCATAGCCTCAACAGTGAGGGTGAAAATGTATGTTGTTAATGTGATTCACTGAAGAGACTGTCCAGCAACTGGCAAAGCCCACAGTTCTCTAGCAAAAACACAAGATGTTGGTAGTAATTCTGCTCTCTTTTCTCCCCAGGCCACCGCAACAAAACTCGGGCCTCTGCCTCGGATCCTGAGGGACGTCAACTCGGCGCTCAGCAACCCGGCCTGCGTGCAGGTCTCGGTGACGGCCGATCACACCGCGTCCACACCCAACGCTGGCAACAGCATCTCTGCGGGGCTGCAGAAAATGGTGATAGAGAATGACTTATCTGGGTAAGAGCATAAAAGGTGGTCTGGGAAATACTGGATATTCATCTGCTGCCGAAGCCTGAGCACCTGCGGGGACAGGCAGGACAGGGTGCAGTGTGGGGGTGCCTGATCCATTGACTAGGCTTTCCCATCGCAGAACTGGTCCTGGATGTGATTCAGCTCTGAATCTAGAGAAAGCAGTGGGCGGCAGGGCAAGGATGTGGCTCCATCCTGTGTCCCTTGAGAGCCAAAAGTGGGGATGTCGTCTGGGAAATAAAGGACTTGGCCATTTTGGTCTCAGCTGTTGAGATGTGGCTGCAGAAGCAAAATGTTCATCCTGTGAGGACTTGAGGGCTTGTTTGTGCTAAGCTCAAAGTGATGGGTGTCACCATGAAGTTCATTAGGTCTCTGAGTATGTGAGGTTTATAGGATTGGCCTGAGCCATCTTAGTAAGACATGGGGTGTGTGCTGAATACACTGAGATCCAAATCTGCACATTTCTCTAACAGTTGCCAAGCTGTAGAGGCCTAACGATGAATTCCAGTCTGCTCTGTCCAGTTTTTATAATAGTGGGTGTTTTTGATGAGCAGTGATTCACAGGCACAGACACCTAACATACTTTCTGCCCTAATTATGTAGGGAGTTTCATTCATGGGGAAGATCTCTTGCAGACCTATAATGTTTGTGTTTGTGGCAGATGAAATGGAGCCCACACAAATTGAAAGACTGTGCTAGTAATACAGTTTGTAAGCGGAAACTGCATAATATTTAACAGTTTAATTAGGAATGAAAGGCAGCAATGGCGTTGGACTTCCTCTAATCAGAGCTTTCATCTCTAATGCTTCCCAGCGTGAGGTGCAATTATTTAAATCTAATGCTATGGAGGATCTCTGACAATATGCTCTCACCCAAATACTTGCTTACAGTGCACCATCTTTGATCAGTGATATATTCACATTAAGCTACTGCAAAGCTCTTTCTTCCTATCCCCAAGAAATCAATATTGCATGAATCAATGTTTCAGCAGGAGGAACGGGTGGACAACCTTCAGTTTCCAGGCTTTAGCTCTGCTGTTACGGCTCTGTCTGACCCTTGGAGGCCCGGTGTGGATCAGCCCCACATGGTGCTCCGTGTTGTACGAGCATTGGCCAGCGTGCCCTCCGGAGCTTATTGCCCCGGAGCAGAGCAGGGGACACGAGAGTGGCCTGGATGCAGCCGGCTGGAAGCAGGAAGGGTGACACGTGCTGTCAGGGTGATGAGTGGATCCAGCCGGGGAGGCAGAGCGTGTCTGCGATGCTTCCTGCACGGCTCTCACCATCATCACATGCCCCTCGCTCCCCTGCCTGCTCCGGCTCCCGCAGGGGGGTCCTGGGCTCCCCCGTCCCCCCGGCACTGTCCGTCCCCACGGGCAGCCCTGCCGCAGGGGTTACATCCCCGTCCCGCACCGCTGCGCCACGTTGATTTCTTCTGAGTGATTTTGTTTTCCTGCTCCCGTGCAGCATTCACAACTCTTCTTTTTTGTTTTGTTTTCCTCTCCTCTTCCTTACGCACTGACTTCCCTGCAGTCTGATAGATTTCACACGGTTACCATCTCCAACCCCTGAAAACAAGGACTTGTTTTTTGTCACAAGGTCTGCTGGGGCCCAGCCCTCGCCTGCCCGAAGCTCCAGTTACTCAGAGGCCAATGAGCCCGACGTGCAGATGTCTAATGGCAGCAAGAGTTTGTCCATGGTGGACTTGCAGGACAATCGGCTCTTGGACAGTGGGGCCAACGCGCCGGGCACGGCTGACTCCCTCAATGACAGTCAGTCCTCCCTGGGGCAGTTGCAGGGCGTATGGACCGCACGGACTCAGCAGAACAGCGTGACGGGCATGGCCACCGTGCGCCGGGTGGGCCAGACCCCCACCACGCCGAGCGGCGAGAGCGCGCCCGGCCGGCCCCAGCTCCTGGCACCCCTCTCCTTCCAGAACCCCGTCTACCAGATGGCCGCCGGGCTACCCCTCTCCCCCCGCGGCATGGGCGACTCCGGCTCCGAGTGCCACAGCTCGCTCAGCTCCCACAGCAACAGCGAGGAGCTGACGGCCAACAAACACGGCTTCGCCGCCCCCGCCGCCAGCGAGGACTTCACCCGCCGGACGGGAGAGCTGGCCCGCCGGCAGCTCTCGCTGACGGAGAAGGGCGGCCAGCCCACCATGCCCCGGCAGAACAGCGCGGGACCGCAGAGGCGGATAGACCAGCCGCCCCCGCCGCCCCCGCCTGTCACCCGGGGCCGGACGCCGCCCTCCCTCCTGAACACGGTTCAGTACCAGCGACCCTCCAGCGGCAGCATGATGTCCTCCTCGCCCGACTGGCCCGGCAGCGGGGCCCGCCTGCGGCAGCAGTCCTCCTCCTCCAAGGGCGACAGCCCCGAGATGAAGCAGCGCACGATGCACAAACAGGTGAGTTCGGGGGCTGTACCGGCCCCGGGTGTCAAAGGGGCCAGCGCGTGGAGAAGAAATTGGCTGGTGGGGATTGCTGCAAAGGGAGGGGACATTATCCTGGCTTTGAGACACCACATCAGTGCCAGCCCCGTGGTGGCACTGCATGTGGGGATGGACCTTGGCTCTTGCACCCAGCATGGCCTGAGACGGAGGCGCTCCAGGGAAGGGGACACAGACCAGTGTTCCTTCTCTGTGTTCCTCCGTTGCGTGGCACGTTGGCGTGTGACTGCCGCAAGGCGGTAGGTGGCAGAGACACGAGGGCGATGGCAGCCATGCCTCTGTCCTGCGCTACCATCTTGTCACTGCTTTGCCTCTCCATGCCCAGGCTCTCATCCCATGCCATAGTCAACCCCGCGCCATCTCCCAGACTTGGACCAGACCCTGATCTTCTCTTGTAACTAAGAGTCTCCCTGCTGGCACTCCTGTCCCAGCGGAGCCACAGCACTCCTGGACCCTCCTGTGAGTGCCTCTGGGGAGGTGGGAGCGGGAAGGAACGTGCTCCCCACCGAGAGCGAAGGTCCTGCTGGGCAGAGCTCTGCTGTGATTCAGGTCCCAGACCACACGCTGGTCTGCACAGAAATACATTTCACTATTGGTGGTGCTAAAATTGAAAGCAGTAGGTCACAGACCCAGGGCCCTCTGGTTTTCCTGGCATGGATAAATTGTTTTTCCAGTGCTCATTTATTCATTCAACATTTCAGAACTAGCTCTATAGAAAGTTAACGCAGTAGGGCCTCTCAGTGCCTAAAGGAAGAGATTTTAAAAATAATGCAGACCCAGAGAACGTGGACAACTGGCAAGAGGTCGCTGCGTCTCAGCCCAGACCCAGCGTTAAGGCACCTTTTCAGCAGCACGGTGTTGAGAGAGCAACCGAGTGGGTGCAGCTGCCTCCCCGTGGCAGGGCAGCTGTGGAGGCCGGTGTCGGTGCTGCCCCTCGAAGGCTGTTTTGTCAGCCCCATCCGGAGACATTCCGTGCGTACGGCATCGATTCATAAGCGCTGACATTAGCAGGCATCCCATGTAGCGGCATCTGTAGAAAGTGGATCAATACTCGTTAGGTGCAGAGGGCACAGAGCTCCGCAAGCAGCAGCCCGTTTGGTAGCAGAGTTTCTTGTAGAAAGAGAGAACAGTGAGCTCTGGGTGACCTTCGGAAAGCCCTGGCCAAGTTGTGTTTGCAGATCTTTCCTCCACCCGCTCCTGTTGTCCTCTCAACGTTTCTCTCAAGACCTGAAGTCCTAGGAATGCCTGTCCTGCCCTTCATCTGCATATTTAACTTGGGTGTTAGCAGCATCTGTGAACCATAATGAAACTGCTTGCTCGTAGTTGGTGGTATTAAATGCTGTTTGAGAACAAAGAAATCCCACTTGGTAGCCATATTAGTAGAAGTCCATGAACTTCGTTCCTGCCAGCCAGAAGTGCTTCCTCTACCTCTGTGAGTTCCTCTGCTGAACTGACTTCCACACTCTCCCAGGCCAGCTCAGATGGCCTTTTCTACTTCTTCAGAGGCAGAAGAAAGAGGCAGAAGGACTCATGCACAGTGGGCTTAGCTCTGCTTACTGACAGCCTTGGACCAGTGGCCTTAACACCGCTGAAGTGAACCCGGGTGGCCAGAGCTCCTCAGCCAGAAATTCTGAGCAGCCACCACAAGTGCAGTGCCCAAGCTGGAGATGGAAGAAAAAGCAGAAAGCCACAAGCTGGGTGAGGGATTATAGCAAGTGATGTTCATGAGCCGAGTCTGAGGCTTGTGATGTAAAATTCTGGAAGTAGAAGACCAGAGTGGAAGACGTCGTGGGAAAGCCCCCAGTGAGGTGATTAAACCGGTTCCCAGTCCTTCTGAGTATGGAACCTTGGCAGTGACTGGGTTTCTCTGCCATCCAGAGGTTTGAATGAAGAGGAAAGTCCCCAACATTTCTGACTTGAATTCCTGTAAAATAACTGTTGTTAACTTGAATTCCCTCGACCAAGTCATCCAGATCGCTTGTATTCATTCAAGAAACTGTTTACTGCAGTTTGTAATGAACCAGGATGGAGGGGAGATAGCTGGAGATTCACTTCCTCAGCCTTGTGATGCAGTTGGAAAATATTTAGGCCACGCTAGGAGAGAAAAGCAGCAGCTCTGGCTCAGTGACCATTGAACATCACTGCTCCTTGAGCTACAGGAACAAACCTAGGGATGATCTACTAAGATGTCGAGCATTTATACCTCTCCAGTATCGTAAGTGTGGTCTCAGCCAAAAAGAAACCTACCTCTTCCAGGAAGGCACCTGCCGTGACCAAAAGTAGCACTTCAGTTTGCAGACCTGGTTGTATCTGTGTGAAATCTCCACAACAAGCCGAAAGACGGCTCAGCAAAAGAGGCTGAAGAGTTGAGTGACATCTCTGCTTGCGGAGTGAACGTACCGCATCAGCCGCTCCGTTCGCCTGCAGCTCTGCGCTTCTCGGGCCGTGTCCCCCTGAGGTGACAGGGCCTGCTCAGAAACCTGGCCTCTTGCTTTCAGCAGGACCCCACCGTTGTACGTCTGTCCCGGGGTGGCACAGGGAAGAATCCGGCCTTTTTGACCTAAAATAATGCGAGGTGGCAAACAGGAGCTGTTCCTACCCCCCCAGCCCCGAGCACTCTGGTAGCTCAGGCTTGTTCGTTGCTGTGTGAGCAGCGTGGGAGAGGGCTTGCTTGGAAGGAAATTCTCTCTCTCCAGCTTCATGACCATTTCTGTTACAGGTTTTTCTTTTGTTATGGTTGTATGTTTCATTGTAGGCCCCTTCTCCTGTGAACCCCAATGCCCTGGACCGCACTGCTGCTTGGCTTTTGAATATGAACATGCAGTTTTTAGAAGATGAAAGCATTGACCCAGATTCCAAGCACAGGGATAAGCTCAGGAATAAGGACGAGCTCAGCCAAGCAGAAAAGGTAAAACCTGATTGGATTGAAACAAGTTTCTAAATAGAGAGAGGATTTCCTTGAATGTCGTTCCTCTGAGCGCCCTGGGGATAAGGTGGGCTGTGTGGCAGGTCCCTGCCCCGGAGAGAGGGTTGTCAGGGTGCTCTGTGCTCTCTTCTGTCCCACCAGCCACGTGTTGCCACCCACTCCCACAGAACAGCAGACGTCACCCTCCCTGAACCTCTTTCCTGTTTTTCCAGCACAGACATGTTTCTGTTTTCGTTACAATAGCCTTCCTGTTCTCATTTTGCTGTGCTGTGTCATTTTGGGACTGTCACCTCTTAAATTCACGTGAAATGCCAAAGGCAGGTTTGGTAGGGACGGGGAGGTACGAGGCAGTGGCTCCCAGCTGCCCCAGGAGAAGCACGGCAGTTTTATGAGAGTTCACCCCATTTCTTCCTGCCTTTCTGCTCCTTTGGGTATTCCTGTAAATACACAGACATGTACCCATCAGACAGCAGCCGACACAGAAAAATGTACATGTTTAGCAGACTTTGTTTGCAGAGATACAGGAATCTTGACTGCCACCTCAGCAGAGACACTAGCAGGCAGCAGATCAAAGGGAAGGAGCTCTCAGACTGGTGCATCGTGCACGGGGTTATTGTTGCACTTAGTCATTGAAGGGCTTCTGAAGGGGTTCAGCGCTCATTTGAGTCCATAACTGAGATGACAGTGGCAGGCTCTGCTGTTCCAGTGGCGCTGGAGAGAGGTGGAATGCCGTAGGAGCGCACAACGGTGTGCTGGCCACCTCCATCCCACGCCTGCCAGCTCCCGCGGGCGGGCAGATGGCCTCCGCTGCGGACATGGCACATGCCAGGCGTTGTCACTGCTCCCCTTCCTGGCACCGTCCCCTGTGACACGGGCTCAGCTTTTATCAGCTGGGCACTCACAGGGGCTGCTCTCTTGCCCTGCCAGCCCAAGGGGCCGCTGCCCCGGGACGTGCCCGTCCTGTGCCGAGAGGTCCCGCTGACGGTAGCCGAGGGTGGGATTGCCGTCTCTGAGGGTATTGCAGCAAACCGGTCCCTGTCCCAAGTTCCGAGGGAGCCCCCACCCCCAGGAGCCTGCTCTCTCATTCCCATGCAGCATCCTCTCTTACTTTGCTGTCACATCAGTCACTGACATTAAAGATCGCCATTAGCATAATCTCTCTCCCCATTACTGTAAGACATGAATGGTAACCGAGAATGAGACAAGTGTTCTAGAGACAGGAGCGACTCCTTCGGTCTCTGAGGCCTCTCCTGCTATCACTTGAGCTCACTTACGCTGCTTCTATTTTAAGGCTAGGGTAGGTATTTAATCTTTCCTGTTCAAGCAACTCCCTTCTGTCTGACTCTAGTGCTTCTGTGCAACTGTATGGGCGTTTGTGTTCCCTCATCGCTCCAGGTTACATGTGCAAACTGTGTCGCTTCAGTGCCGCAGTGAAAGCTTTGCTAAAGGGAGAACACAGTGGTCTGTTGTGCCCGTCCCTGCCCGGGCAGAAGGAGCTCGGAGGTCCTGCCCATCCGCCTGCCACGGCACCAGTACTATGGAAATTCAGGAAGAACATCAGTGTCATAAATTTTCGGTCCTTAGGAGCTGTTAACGGTTATTTCTGCCGTCAGCTGGTCTGCTCCTGGAGTGATGTCAGGAAAGCAGCGTGAATTTTCACGGGCTGGGGGTCCAGCTGAACCGGTACAGGGGCAGCATCCTTCCCCCCACCGAGAGCTGATCTGCTGGTCCCACTCCCCAGCAGGACCCTCAGAACTGGGTCACAACCAGGGCCATCGTTTCAGTGCTTACACAGGCGGCGATGGCCAAAGGGGAAGGCCGAATTTTCAGCTCAACAAGGCAAAACGCGATTAAGCGCATTTTTGTCAGTTCCTGAATAACACTTGTAGCTTTGTAACAGACTTCATGAGTCAGATGGAAGTCTTTTTCCCGTATCTGACTCTTTAAAAGCAGCTTGTCAAATGACCAACTGCATGCTAATTCTAAGGTTATTCCAGTTGAGATTTTTTTTTTTAAAGAAAATTTCCAAAGATAATTTTTTTAATTTAAAGCAGGGGGGTTTTGTACAGCTACACACTGGATTTTCCGTTAGCAAAGCAAGTTGTACTGAATTCTGTGCTTCTGCCATAGCTGAACCTAATTTTACTGAGTTAGAAAGCTCTTAATTTTTATAATTGCTTTTTGTGGTTCTGCTGCTGATGATTTTTAGCTTCCTCTGAATGCCCAGTGCAACTGTGGGGTCTTGGCTTCGTGCAGCAGCTCTTCTCGGATTGAACCCTGGTTTGACACCCGAGTGCGTTGTTTAAAAAGGCAGTAGCGCTCACTGGCCCTGCTCACCGGCCGGTTGCCCTCGCCTTGTCAAGGGGCGACCACTCTGTGCCGAGACGGCGGTGGCCTGTGTCTGTCCCTGCGGCAGAGCCCGCTGCCTGGCAGGCGGCACTGACAGCTCCTGCTTGGCTTCCAGCACTTCCAGAACGCCCAGCATTTATTGTTGTAGACTGAAGAGCTCACGTGTCAACCCAAAACCCCACCAGTTCGGCTCCTGCCTGTGGCCAGCCCTGCGCTGTTAGTGTGAGGAAGGTGCCCGCTGCGTTTGCCATTCGCTCGCTCTAACCTGCGTTCCCCACCTGAAATGCCAGACTCTGCTAACAACCCATTCTCTGAACCTGCCAGTGACCTGCCCGCCCAGCGGAACCCAGCATCGCTCCTAGCCCCGTGCGGAGAAGACCGAAGAGGAGGTGTCGGCAAGCGGGGTTGTCTGATACGGGTTTGCAGCTAGTCTAATGCAAGGAGAGGGGCATGAGCGGGTTATGGGGAGATCCTGGCAAGGGCAAAGCCTTACTGGGTAACGTGCCACATGTGTTTTCTCCTCCTGTGTCTGTCCCTGCGTGCTGTAGTACCAGCAGGACCTAGTGGTGCTGCAGGACAAGCTTCGCATCTCCAACAAGAAGCTGGAGGAATATGAGACTCGCTTCAAGTGCCAGGAGGAGACAACGCAGAAGCTGGTGCTGGAGTATCAGGCCAGGCTGGAGGAGAGCGAGGAGCGGCTCCGGAGGCAACAGGAGGATAAGGAGATCCAGATGAAGGGCATCATCAGCAGGTACAGGGGAGGTGGGGGTGCTGGAGATGCAGCTTTCTTTGGAGGTACAGGCAGGTTTCCCATGAGGGTTTTCCAGCATTTATTCACTTTCTTCCCCTTCTGGGTTACAGTTCCTGGTGGGATTTCAAGCCCTGACTCTTTGGGTCCCCCATCAGTGTTCCCTGGGACAAGGAAAATCCTGACATTTTCCTGATTCACAGGAATTTCCTGATTCACAGGCAAAACTTCAGGAGGGGAGAGCTGGCAGCGCGCCCCGGTTCTCGGAGGATCTGGCAGGCTTGCTCTTCTGTTCATATGAGCGATAGATGCAACGAGTAAAATGTTCTTTTCCTGATGTTTAGCTAAAGATCTCATCACCGTCCCATTACTCCTAGCTACAAATCCCTTTCTCCCACCCAGCGTGGTGTGGTGTTTGCATCTGTGCAGGACATCAGCTGTTCCATGTAGCATCACAGCTACCTGAGCCAAGACCATTTAGTGCCTTTAATCAGCCCTCGTTAACGGGTCAGCCTTCACCGTTCTGTATCACTTAAGCTTTGGGCCAGTCTGCTATAGAGGTCTCTAGAGAAGAGACAGAAGACTGGTTCTGAACTGGTTTGCGTGTAAGAAGAGGTAGTGCCAATGACTGTGTGTGTCTCCTTGGTGCTCCACTGCACAACTGCAGGTCCTGGGCGCATCTCAGTGTGTGCTTTGGCATTGCAGTGTCAGATGAGATGGCTTGACCCGGTACGGCTGATGGGGGCTGCTTTGTGAGGCCAGTGCTGGCTGTAGAGCAGCTTCTCTGCTATTTCACAGCTCTTGCTTCAGAGATGTACGTCAGCCCTTTGCTTTCTTGGTGTCAGGACTAAATGAGGACATGATCTGTATCCTTCACTCTGGATTTAGGTCTGCATGAGACTGAGATCTAGGCTTCACAGAGCCCAACAAGTGTAATTTTTTTCTTGTCTGTTTGGCTACCAGGCTGATGTCAGTTGAGGAGGAACTAAAGAAGGACCACGCAGAAATGCAAGCTGCCGTGGATTCCAAGCAGAAGATTATCGATGCACAGGTGAGTCCCTGATACCAAGGGCTGCAGCACTTCTCGGGGTGAGTCTGCTGCCGTGCAGCCTCCCCGCCATGCAGCAGTGCCAGCTCGAGCACGGTGAGACCGTGCCTGGGTGAGTGAGCACCGAGCTGCAGTCAGTGATGGAGCCAGTCAGACTCTGGCAGGATGCAATTTATTGTCACAACATTCGCATTCGTACAGCTGCTTCCAGCCTTGGAGCTTGGCAGGTGACACAGAGGATGTGGGGGGTGGCAGTTTGTGGAAGGATCGTGCCCACAATTCAGTCAGCTTGTGGAAGGCTCATAACCTCGTTGGCTCAGTCTGAGGTCCCTAGAGCTTTGTTTGGTGCTTCTTGTTCCCGTAATTCTTGCAGGACCTGGATACAAGAAACACAAAGCCTGGCCAGAGCAAAGCCAACATGTTTTTTCAGCCTGTGGGTTGTGGTTTGCAGGATTGTTAAGCTCAGTTGTTGTTATGGATTGCAATGCCAGGGGAGCATCAGATGGTGGGTGCAAAACGCTACGCTTGGAAAAGAGAATATGTAAATAGGATCCATAATCTTTTTATTTGTCTGGGCAGAGATCAGCATCTTCTCAGCAGCTAGGCCTTCCCACAAGTTGTGGCTGGGGGACGGCATATCCTAGGCTTATTCGTAACAACCCTATTAAGCAGTTGTGAGTCACTACTCATGACTAATTTACTGTATAGCTAATTAAAAAGGAGATGAGAGAGGTTAGTAACTTTGTGAAAAGAATCACTGTTTTTCTGTAGAGTAATTTGTTCAAAGCTAGTAAATGATGGTGTTCCCTTCTGCACTCAGGCAGAGCCAGGCAGGTACCGGGGTGTCCGTACGGTGCGAGCGGAGCAGACACAGCCCGACAGCAGCTCCCGACGGGGCTGCCCTGTCTCCTCCGCCTTTGTGTTACCTGTGAGGCTCTCACCATGCGCCAGTCTGCACTGCGCTGGTCGTCTCAGGCTCTACAGTAAAATCATAGAATTGTAGAATGGTTTGGGTTGGAAGGGACCTTAAAGACCACCCAGTGCCACCCCCTGCCCTGGGCAGGGACACCTCCCACCACACCAGGTTGCTCAAAGCCCCCTCCAACCTGGCCTTGAACCCCTCCAGGGATGGGGCAGCCACAGCTTCTCTGGGCAACCTGGGTCAGGCTCTCACCACCCTCACAGCAAAGAATTTCTTTCTCGTGTCTAATCTAAATCTCCCCTCTTTAAATTTAAAACCATCACCCCTCGTCCTATCACTACATTCCCTGATAAAGAGTCCCTCCCCATCTCCCCTGTAGCCCCCTTCAGGTGGCCATGCTCATACACGGACCTGCAGAGTTACCCCAGGCAAACTGCTGTGCCCCTCGGAGTGGTTTCTCTTCCCTCCCGCTAACGGCAGGCAGAGAAGGACGATGACTTGTCCAGTGTCACAAAGAACAGGAGTGGCAGAATCGGGCTGCAACACCGAAGCTCTTGCTCCCGTCCTCACGATACTGTAATTGGTGAGAGTTGCCATCAAAGCCATCCTGGGAGGCCACAAGTCATTTCAACTATTAATTTACACTAACAAAATCAATTAAACACTGACAGGAATAACTATCTTGGGAGAGCTTGGGCTTAGAGAAGGGATCTTCCCATCTTTGTAACAGCTGCAGTTAGAGCAAACAGTACAACGAGTTGCTGTATAACTGAAGAATTAGAGAAACTCTATTATCTCCATTTTCTTCAGGATGCTAAAATGACTTTAGCTCACGTTGCAGAGGCAAAGTATGTTTGTGGCCCTGTGGATTTCAAAAAATGCTGTGTAGCACTGAAAAACCCCACACCTGAGGATGCCAAAGAGAAAGGTGCTGCTCCAAGGGGCCCGTGGGTCGCTGTCTCGGGACGAGCCCTGGCGTCACAGAGGCACAGGTCTCCGTCCTTTCCACTGACTGTTCCCCTCTGCCTCTCTGGTTGCAGGAGAAACGCATTGCTTCATTGGATGCTGCCAACGCACGGTTAATGAGTGCCCTTACTCAGCTGAAAGAGAGGTACAGCATGCAGACACGTAATGGGATCTCCCCCACAAACCCAACTAAATTGCAGATTACAGAGAATGGAGAATTCAGAAACAGCAGTAATTGTTAACGCGTGGAGGGCGCTGCCGCAGGAGAGGAGGCCTGGCCAGAGAGACGGTGCAGCAGGAGGTGTGAGCCCCGGCTTCAGAGAACGGCTGCTCTCTCCCCCCAGAGAAACCAGCTCCTTTCTGCGGACGGCGCGCTTGACTGAGCCTTTGTGGGAGATGCTAATGCCAGCACATTGAGGGGACGGAAAGATCGAGTGTGAGATGAGTGGCATAAGGAAATAACATATATTTGAGAATCGCTGTCACTGTTGGATTTAAATCAGTGTTTAATGTTTAAACAAAAGTCACCTTTTCCTTCTAAACTGCCCAAAGGATATGCCTCACCCCTCCCAGCAAGGAATAACGTCCTTGTCATTGCCGTAGGAGAAATAAAGGGATCTGGGCAGAGTCTGCAGCAGGCAGTGGCCCAGTAAGTCCAGTTAAGGTGTGCTGCTGGATGCAGCCGTAGCAGGGATGGCAGCACAGCTTGTACCCCTCCTTCCCGGCTCCCCTTGGAGCACAGCCCTCTCCCAAGGCAAACCCCCAGCCCAGCTTTGGCTTTTGTGAGGCCACTGACTCTTACAGCCAGTAACCATCCACAGGGCATTTACGCAGCTAATTAATGCTTAATTAACTCCGCCCATGCAGGGAGCACAGTCCAGATGGAAGGTGGGGGCGCACTCTGGGTGCGATGTGGCAGCCAAAGGGGTGCTGCGTGGGGAACCAGGGCAGCGGAGAAGGGCACGACTGGTGCTGCTGGGGGTCCCCGGGCAACCCCGGGGGAGCCGAGCGAGCCCACGGCTCTGGCACCTGGTGGATGGCGACTTGAGTCCTCTCTCCAGCTTCCGCTCGCTCACAAGTAATGGGGAAGAGCCTTTGTAAGCAATAGCCCCCCAGGCACTGTGTGTCCCCCCCACTTCTGGCCACGGAATAAAGTAAATGCTGCCTGAGCTTGGCCCCGAGCCGTGAACGAGGGACTGGGGCTGGATTTCTGGTGCCCGGTGCGATAGAGGGGGAGTGAGGGGGCTACGTGGAATGGCCGGCGTCTTGCGTGAGAAGGGGTTCGTTATGGGGATGTAATGCTCTGTGCAGAGATTTTTATTTTTTTTTTTTTTTACTATTTCTGGGGAGAAAAACAGACAAAGAAACAAGAAAAAGCCCTGAAGAACCATGAAGATCGGTAATTGTATTTCTTTTCTTTCACAGTATGCATTAGAAAAAAAAAGATCCCATTTTCTGGAATACTGTCCTCTTTAAATTGGGAATGAGCACTGCATGGAAATTAACCGGCTCGAAGAATGTAAAACATGGTCATAAGGGAGTAACCAACAAGAACAGCAGCCACCACCGAGAGCCCCCTTGTCAGGAGCACTGTGCAGGCATAAGCCAGGATTAGACTTTCCTAACTGCTGAAACGCAGATACGGCACACTCAGACACGATGTGCTCAGCGGAGGGGTCACCTCCTTAACGGGGGATTGTGCCGCTGACCTGCCGCCACGCTGTGTTTGTTGGTTTGTGGTTTTTGGTTGGTTTTTTTTTTGTTGTTTTTTTTTTTAAGTTAGCACTTCATGACTCCCACTCTCAGAGCAGGTCACTCGTTCCGAGAGCCAGAGAGATTTCTCTGAGATACGGATGACAGTGTACAGTGTACAGGACATCTGCCTATTCCGCCCACTAAGGTTAAATACACTGCTCAACGCCTGTCCTAGCTCCTCCTGCCATGTGTAAATGTACAGTCAAAGGGACTAGGACGTTCCCTGGGCTCTGCACAGCTTAGGTTCCGTCTCCAGCCTCACACCACCCAGGCTGCCTGAGCAGGACACTTTGCCATGCTGCCCCCGCAGCCGTAAGGCTCAGTAACAGCATTCTTCCACACGCAGTTTGTTTTCAAAATTAAAGATGCTTTTTTTGTTGTTGTTTTTCCTAAACATTTTTTTCCGTTCCCTGGAAGCCCTGGGCCGAGCCCGGTGCGGCTTGGTCCTTGGAGGAGCGAACGTGTTGCCCCGAGGTCTCCACACCCTGCCAACGCCTGCAGACCCCAAACGGAGCTCCTCAGAGAAAAAAAAATCATAACTTAAGTATTTATGGCAAGTACAGTCACCTTTGAATTTTGGAGACTAGCACAGATGGCTTTGAAGAACCTCACAAAACTGACAAGGTTACAACTGGAGAAAGACCCAGACAGGTTAGGAATCCCCAGGGTGCTGTGAACCGTTGGGTACCGACCCTGACATCTGCCTCTGCCTCAGAGGCAAACACATTGTAAGAACCCTGAAAAAAAAAAAAAGAAAAAAGACTTATTTTAAACCGCTGTTGCCCTGAGATGTGTGTTTAGAGCTGCTTGTTTTTGAGTTCCAAAATATTTGTGTTGCGAGAGACGGAAGTTTTCCAAGAGAGAAGGAACGTAGCGGAATGGAAACGCGATGGCAGGGCCCGGGGGCGGGCGTCCCACCGGCAGCGCGTTCCCATTCAGGCATGGAAGTGATTTTGGGATGCAGTCAGTGCTCTCCCTAAGAGCTGGAAAAAAAAAAAGAAACGCCCACAAAAGAATTGTTTAGTACTGAAGCTAAGCACAGTACATCTTTATCTGCTCAGCCACAAGCCAAGGCACCGCTCCCCCCCGCCCTGAGCTGCCAGAAACTCCTGCTTTAACCTCAAACTTGCAAATTACTGAACACACGTTGTTCTGCTGAAAGAGCAGGAGCGCTAAATCCTTCCACGAGTTATTAAAAATCTTAGAAGTTCCAGTGCCAGCACCTTCTGGAGTTGTTGCTTAGTTTCCTGAGCCAGTATGAAAAGAAACCCAAATGGGGACAAAAATCTGGTTACAGTAGAGAGACCCCCCCCCCCGGCTTCCCCTGCTCTCCTTCCCCTGACACTGACAACAACTGGCGCTCGCCCTGCCCTGCCCGGCCGGGGTTTGGGGGTAGGGGTTACGAGCCAGGCTCAGCTCAGTTCTGTTACTTCACTTTGTGTTTCTGTTATTTATAAACTGTACATTTCTCTCTGTGTGTGCCTGTGTGCGTGCCTGAGCGAGCGCCAGGGAGCCCATGAGCCCAGCCAGTCCCCCCCGCCTGGCCCAGCAATACCGGGGGGCAATCCCAGAGCAAAGCAACCACTATCATCCCCCACCTACCCCCAGCAGCTCCTCAGCGGCTCCCTGTTCTTTATTTCGGTCTTGCGCTTTCTACAGTAAGAGGCTGTTCTAGTGCAAACTCGTCAAAGTGTAAACAAAATGAAAACACACTCAGATTTTTATCTCAATACGAGTCTTAATATTTTTTTGTAAATGTTTTCAGTGTTTACTGTAACGTATCTATCTCACTAACAGTTGTATATAGTAACTTACTTCTGGTGCTGCTTATTCGGTCAGGATTTGGCTGTTTCTCACTGCTGTTTTTGGAGAGGTGGCCTCAAACTCGCAAATCTGGAGCCAGCCCCAGGTTGTGATTTCAGCCTCCTCCCTTTGGGGACCCGAGGGAAGGGGAAGGGAGAGAAGCCCGGGCTCCAGATTTGGGGTTGGTCCACCTCAAGGATTCTGTTTTAAGAGTTTTGATTTGGGGGTTTTGTCAAACTGTAGTGACCGCTTGTTAAAAAAAAAAAAATCAAAAAAAAAAAAGCAACATTTTGTGTGAAGGGGCATGAAACGGACTGAACAGTGTCCCAGGGTCTCTGCGGACTCTAAGTGCCATCGTTTGGGACAGGGATTATGGCTTCAGTGCCAAAAGCCTGGAGGGACCGAAGTCCTTCCCCATGCCAACTCCTACTACAGTGTAGTCACCAGCCCCTTTTGCACCAGTTTAAGCAAATCCTGCCGCCATCCAAAGAGTCCTGCGTCACTCGGCATTGTCATTTGAGTCCGGTTGGTTTTTATTTTCTGCTTTTGCAGTTGTAAAGCACTGATTGCACTGTGAGAACACGCTGAATCCTCTGGCCTGGCAGCCCCGTAGGTTGCTGCAGGGTGCAGGACGCAGGTTCTGCTACTACAAAGATTCCTGAAGGGACGTGGTGGACCCGAGCGAGGCATCGCAGGCTCTCCTAGGAAAGCAATCAGCACGTAATCAGTCATTCCCGTAGCTTAGAGCACTCGCAGGCTTTCACAGTTACTAATGTCCATACCCAGATGCAATAGACAACACGCCGGGGTCTGTCCTGTGACGAACAAGGAGAGGAGCTTTAGTCCCAGGAGATGGAAGATGCACTGATGTGTTCAGCCAGGACAGCCACAGCGTCCGGCTCGCCTTTGATCTGCTCAGCGCCTGTTCCCCAGCCATCCTAGGGCTGGGGGTTAGCAGCCCCCAGGAGACACCTTTCTGACAGCAACCCCTATGGCCAGTGGTGTCCAGCAGCTCCACCGAGGTCACTGCCCCATCCCTGACATGTAGCTTTGCCGGGAGAGCACCAAGTAGAAAGTCCAAAGGCCAGAACTGACCCTATCCCCGGGGTGGGTGCCCGGTGGCTCTCCCTCCTTCCGCCCGCAGTGACTGCCAGGGTCAGCCTTGTCCCCAAAGGTTGGCCTTCAGAGCAAGCCAGGCCCCCAGGCTGGCCGGTTCTGGGATGTGGCATGGGTCACAATGATCTCATGGCCACCGGGAGATCCCTTAGCTGGCCCCAGGAAGGGGCACTGCCCATCCCTGACTCTCCAGGGCAATTTCAGAGGAGACTGCATAGCCACAAGGCTTGGACTTGTGGCACCTGCCCTGAGGGCCACCAAGCCCTGTCCTGCCCCTGCACAGATAACTGATGCCTTTTTCCTTAGGGAAAATGACCCATGGAGGGGTGAGGGAGGATGGCAGCAGCACGCCAACATGCAGCTCATGGGCTTTAGAAACCAAATCCAACCTTTGAGGGCATTGCACAACATCCAGAAACCACCACGCTTTGGAAAAGGGTGTCACGTTCAAGCATTGACCTTCACAGATCACCTGAGCTGTGACATTGCTGTAAATGCCATGTGGTTCTGCATCAGCTACCAGTACCCAGAGTGCAGTCTCCATCCTCACGTATTCCTTTATCATACATCACTGTGTCTTAAGATATACCTCTCTCTGTATATCTGCTTAGGCTGATACTTGTTCCTGATAAGCAGTTGCTGTTTTATATCCTCTTATAAAGAAAAGCAAATCTTTTTTTGTAAGTATGTTTAAAAACAAAAAGAAGCAAAGTGGAAGTGTTTGCTGAATCTCCTTCAGCTCCTTTTAAACTATGTAATAATGTACAGAGAAAGTTGTTGGTGTTTAAAGAAATGATGTGGCTGTGCAATTTATGTACATTTGCAATTAGAAATATTAAAGATTTATTTAGATATTTTACATAAGTGCTCCACCACCTCTACTCGGTCATTTCCAGTTTCTAGAGCATCTTGGCACACACCGGCCACGTGCACACGAGCGTTTCCAGACAGATCATTTGAAATGCTCCTCACAGTCGCATTTCAGCCGTGGGTGACCACCACCTTCCCATCTGTGCCCATCACCCAGCTTTGGGGAGCGCTGGGCACTAGGGGAGACTCGGGGGACAAGCAGCTCCAAGGGTCCGCAGCCCCCAGGACTTGGCCAGGAGCCCCCATCCCTGGTTTGGGCACGTTGGCAGCCTGTGGAGGCCAGAAGGGGAAGATGCGGTGGGAGGTACCAGCAAATGGGCCGGAGCCCCTCTGCTGTGAGGACAGGCTGAGAGAATGGGGGGGGGGTTCAGCCTGGAGAAGAGAAGGCTCCAGGGAAACCTTAGAGCCCCTTCCAGTCCCTAAAGGGGCTCCAGGAAAGCTGGGGAGGGACTCTGGATCAGGGAGGGGAGCCATGGGACGAGGGGGGATGTGGGCAGGGTGCCCACTGCTCCTTCCAAACCGCCCTTCTTCTGTCTCGGCAGGAAAAGCAGCAGAAAACTTGGAGGAGAGTCATTAAAACCCTGGGCAGCATCAACACCTCTGCCTCATTAACATCACCATAATTAGCTCCTCCGAGAGAGAGAGGGGAGACAGGCTGGCTGCATCCGAATGGCTGGGGATGTGGAGAACACCTGTGGCCACTCCTGTGCCCAGACGGCAGCCCTGCGCCCGGGCTGGTCGCTGGGGTCTGCTGGCCCCCAGCCGCGGCAGCGAGCCAGGCGGGAGAACCTGCTGCTGCTGCTCCTGCCAGGAACCCACAGCCGCCCAAGAGGGGAAGGCTAAAACCCTCCCTCTGAGTCCTGAGGGACAGGGCAGAGACTCTCCCACCTCCCGTCTGGGCGAGTCCCATCCGTGGGGGCACCTCCCCAGGATCAGATCTCCTGGGCCACCGCCTCCCAGCCATCTCCAACCCGGGGAAGCCACAGGCTTCCAGCACCTTTGAAACGGGCAAATGTGAGGCTCCTGCCCATCACACAACTGAGGGGACCAACAACTGGGGAAATGACAGCGTTGAGTCAATACTTGTCAAGCTGGAGCCTTAAAGGCAAAACCGAGTCTTTCTGGTTCAGTGGGAGAGGCAGGGAGGTGCAGAGGAGGCTCGCAGCTAGGGACGGCGGGGACAGAAACAGCTTGTTTCTCCTCCTCTGGTAATAATCCCCAATCTTTGCTCCTGTCAAGCATCCTTCACTCGCGGCTTTCCGAGCCCCTCGCAAGCAGCAGATCCTGCCCTCCCTCAGCATCCTTATTTTTACAACCGGGGACACGTGGTGGGAGCACAACTTTCCCAAGGCCTCCAGCGAGCTACCCAAGCCAAACAGCCGACTTTCCTCCCCCCCGCTTCTGCGTGCCACCGTCCCACCCACGTCAGCCCCAGCTCCAGAGCAAACATCCTTTGGAGAAGCGATCCAAAGCCAGCCAGTAAACAACCCTCCAAAGCCCTGGCCCCAGAGGCGGGGGGAGCGCGGCTGCTCCCTGCCAGAGAAGTCGATAATGACAGGCGAGCAGAAAGGAAGGGGCTGGGAGAACAAGAGTCATTAGTGGAAACTTGTTGTTTGTGCTAATTAGATCATTATCTGGAAACTGCTATTGATGTTGCTATTTCAGCTCCTGCTGCTGTTCACAACTTTATTTTATCCCTGTCTATCGGCCGCCCACGCTCTCCCACGTCCTGCAGAAAGGACCGGCACCGCGGCCCGCAGCCGAGGCGGGATGGAGATGGTGAGATGCTCTGACCTGACCCACCACGGCAAGCACCAGCCCAGCTCTGCGTGGCCACCGCAGAGAGAAGAGGGGAACACAGCAGCCGGGGAGGAACACAGCCCTCCACCCCGACTGCAGCGCTCGGGGACAAGGGCTGCCATCCCTCCCAGCAACAACCTCCCCTTGCTTTGAACCTCCCAGCGCTCACCTGCACGGGCACAAGGTTTCTCCAAGGGAACATCCATCTCCTCTGGTTCGGTGACAACCCTCCTGTCCCGCACGCTCCTGCCGTCCAGCGGGTGCTCTGCTCCCGTCGGAGGCGGCTGCGATGTGCCACTGGGGCTCGAGGTGACCCCCTTGGCCCTTTGGGGACCTGGGTAAGGGGAGAGGGCACAGAACAGAGAGCAGATCAGCCTGTAGCAGGTGTGATTCATGTTACTTTGCAAAGGAGTGCGAGATGTCACGTGTAACATTCCCCAATGCTCCTCCTCTCCCCCACGCTGGCGCTGGGCAGGTAAATATTGCAGAGTCTGTGTTTGGAGGAGCACAGGGGCTGCTGAGCGGGAGCCAAACGCCACCCTGAAATACCAATTAAGACCAACGTTAACAGAGAAAGAGCAGACGAGTTACGGGCTGGCAAGGCGAGTGCAGCGGGAGGGGGCTGCTCGCTGCCTTCGTTCACCGGCGGTGGGATGGAGGCTGCTCCCAAATGGGCTCTGTTTGGAGACAAACTCCCTCCACTCCAGTTTGTCATTACGTGCCCTGCACTATTATTGATCTTGGAGAGACATCAGATTAGGTTATTCGGTTATTAAAAAAGGGAGGTGAGGGGAAGAGAGAGAAAGGCTCGGAGACCTGTAGGATTTCTGCCGCTTCCCACCTGACAGCGAGCCCAGCTCCTCTTCACACGAATAATATCGATGCAGCCCACAGTACAATACCCCATTTCCCCTTGGCTGGTATGAGCGATAATTGAATAACCTCGACCATTTGATTTTTGTGCCACGTCTTCAAGGAATAACAGAGGTCCCGAGCTGATTGATTTATCACAGTCACTATTTTTCCACCTGGAAGCCCCCGTCCTCCCTCACCCCCTGAGGCAGGAGAGCTGTTTGCTGGAGGGATGGGAAGACCAAGCTGAGGCTCAACACTCGGTCTGCAAACTACAAATCAGGTTGTGTCTGTACCTCACACTCCTCTTCCATAGATAACCATCTCCCGTAGAAAACCAGTTAAGGCCGGGTAGGGAATGGCGTCCGTACGAGGCAGGGGAAGTCCGTGGCTCCCACCTCCTTCCTGGGGAGCTCCTGAGCCCACGGCTTTGCCACACGCTCCCTGGCCCCTGAGGATGGTGACAAGAGGGACAGAGCACTGAGCCCTCCTGGATCCCTCGCTGTGTGTGGCCAGAAGCAGCCACCCCAGGTACTCAGGCTCGCTCCATACGGGACCAGTGGCAAGGAATGGGAACACCGGGAAGGGTCGGCACCCGGAGGTCTCTCCCTGGGAAGGTGGGGATGCCGGTGGGATCCGCTCGCTGGGCTCTGCTTAAAACACCAACATCCCCCGCCGCGCTATGAAATAGAAATGCATTCAAATAAATCACCTCAAACTTAAGAAGATGCCATTAGCTATTAGCAAACACTCCAGGCCTATGGGTGAAGGTAATTCAATATGATATGCTTGGGCATGCGAGGTAATGGGTTTCAGCTGAACACCATGTGATACAATCTCTTCAATGGGAGGTTAAATGAGGCTGAGACAGAGACCAGATGGATTTATCCGGGTAGTGCTGCTGCTGATTTTTTTTTTTTTTTTATTTTGGGTATGCTTAAGGTGAAGTGAAGGTAAGTAAAGCAGAAATAATCCGAGAGAGAAGCAGGAGCTCGGCTGTACGTGGCTGGGGCAGGGCGAGCAGGGGGCTGGGGACCTCATCCCACCGGGAACAACCCAAGCGAGCAGCAGGATGCTCACGTGCAGCACTCACGGAAACAGCCAGGCACAAAGAAATACTTTATCGATTTCACCTGATGGAGGAACAACCAGAGGGCTGAGCAGAGACCAGGGGCAGATGTAAACACCTAACCTCTGAGATGCTTGCAGGATTTGGGAGCCCAAACACCGTCTCTCCTCCACCCAGGATCTCTGCAGCACACGAAGGAACTGAATCGGTCCCGTCTCCAGCCCCAGCGAAGCTCCCCCTCTCTGTGACCATTGTAACCCTCACCGAGGCAGGGAGGTTTGTCCCACCACCTTCGAACTTGCACAAGAGTTGTGCAACGTGACCCCCTGAAACTGGGTGTCCCCCACAGCAGCCACCTCCTCCAGGAGCTGTGGGGCAGCACTGCCCACACAATCCATAGGGCCTGGGGAAAGCATCCCCAGCACACATTCCCTGCAGAGCAAATGGTCCTCTGGCAGCCAGGGACCCTGCTCCACAGCCACGGCATCTCCACGGCCCGTGCCCTCCAACAGTCTCTGCTGCCCTGAGTGCCCTGTCCAGGCAGGCAGGAGGTTAAAACAAAACGTTTTCAGGAAAAAAAGGAGGTTTAGGATACTCAAAAAAATCCCAATCACTTCCCCACCAGATTTCAGCTTCACAGTATTTCAGCTGGTCATGTCAAACTTGAGTCAAAACACACTTTTTGCTCAATTTGCTAAAATTTTCACTTGGAGATGCTGAAAAACAGATTATCAGTGCTTGGATTTGTGGGTCTTTGGTTGAAAATACCAAACATCATCATCGTAAACCAGAAATTTCCCACGGGAGGTTTTTTTCCTTACAATGCAGCTACTCATCACGGCTCTGTGCTGTTAAAACCAAAACCCAAACTTGTCTTAAAGCTCTCGGTCATTAGTCAGAAGCTCCGTGTAGAAAGGGAACTGGCTCTAAAGGTTATTAAATAAGGTTTCAATTGCAGTTCGTGTTACTTATTTGGACTAAGAGCAGGGTCATTTTATTGTAACCCCCTACGATCCAGGGATTATTCGTGGCTTCTTGATAATAGCAAAAGAACCCCCGGGATTAGGAGAGGAAAGGGGAGAGAGTTCAGTTCTCCCCTCCTTCATCGTGACAATAAAGGAGGGAAAAGTAGGAAGACAAAAGGGAAAAGCAGAGGTAGAAGTGAAAGGTGAAAGGCAGAAGTTAAAAGCTGGTGAGAACAAGAGTTTCAAGGAAAATAAACAAAGTAAAGTTCTTTGATTAAAACACAGAGGGCAACGGGTGAGCAGAGGGGAGGAAAGGAAAAAAAAAATCCCTTTTCTAAAGATGTGTTTATGTTCCACAAAGATCACTCCCTATTCCAGCTCCCTGTGACCCCTCCTGCCCGCACTCCCACCCCAGTGCTGGGGAGCCACCAGACCCGGCTGCTCCATCGCTACGTCTCTACCAAGACCAGCACAACCTGCCCAGGGCTTGTCACTGGTGCATTTCTTAACAATATTTATAAATAGCTACCAGATTTGGGTCTGTTTAATAGTAACCGAACAATATTAGCAAAGCCAGTGGTAAGCACAGCCCTGACTTTGAGCACATGTGAGGAGCTCGCAATGGAGAGGACCCACACGCTGAAGCCACCACACCATCTTCATCATGTCCCCACCATCCCATCCCCACTGCACTGTCCCCACCGTGTCCCTGCCATGTCCCCACCTCGCAGGTGAGGCCACACACAGCTCCCTGCTGCTGCTGGAAGCTTTGATCCACCTCTGCGGAGGATGGAGATCAGAGCTGGAAAAAAACCCCACAATCCAGACCAGATGTGCTAATTACTTCAACCTTGTCTCCCTGTTTCAAATTAATGACCTGCACAGCAGCACCACGGCTCGCTCCCGAGCTGCTCCTGGGCTTTTGACAAGTGGGAAGGTTCCGGAAGCGCCAGGCTCCGGTGGGAACAGGGAGCCAGGCAGTAATGGCCATGGATGTCCCCAGCAGCAGGGCTGAGGAGAGGGGCTGGAGGGCCATCAGCCACCCAACAGGGCTGTGGAGATCAGTCCTCCAACCACACACGGGGAAAAGCTCCAACCGTTGCACGGACTCGGCAAGGGCTGATGCACGGAAACACCTCAAAGAAAGGACGCAGGACAGATTCACCTCAAAATGAAGACAGGCGTCTTCCCAAAACAGTCGTACAGCAGCAGAGGGAGCTGCACGGATGGACACGGCCATCGGTGACCACACCAGTTTATTGGGCAAACTGAGAAACAGAAGTGGGGAATTAGGAGGAAACACAGCAAAGCATGGTCGAAAACAAAACAAATTAGAGGGAAGGGGGTAATATTTAGAAGCAGATTGTCACTGTCCATCAGGGAGAGATCAGGGTAAGGTCAGACCCGGTGCCGGCTGGAAACAAGGAGCTGTGACGGTGACGATGGAAGTCATTCATAGCAAGTGCAACAGAGATGAGGCACCATCCAGGTAGGACCCAGCTGGCAGCTGCCCCTACAACCTCAGCGTAGCCCTTGGGAGCTCCCACATCCCGCAGAGCAGGAGCGATTCCCTTCTCGCACCCCAAAACCACCACAGAGGCTGCAGCCCCTTCCCACCCCAGCACCCAGAGCGCGAGGACCTGCACCTACCCTGTCCAGTGAGCTGCTCCGGAGGGCAGGACCAGATCCCTCCTCACCGCCAACGTTCCCAAACTGCCGTCGCCTGTCTCTAGGAAGGACGCTTTGGCCTCCTGACGATGGGCTGATTCTAACGCAGCCAGAGGGGTAAAGCCAGTAAATTGGAGCCACCTGCGCGGCAGCGGGGTGCGAGCTCCAGCTGAGACCATGAACACTGGAGCTGGTGGACTTGGGTCTCTCACCTGGGCATTAACCCGGTTAATTAGCCAAGTCCCTCCCTTCCCAGCTGCGCTTTAAACGTGGCCACAAGTGTGTGGCAAGTGCAGTGACCAGCTTAGTGCGCAGTAAATGTCCCCAAATCCAGGGCTGTAACGGGGCGAGTTGGGCATTTGGGCTGAGGGTGATTAAGTGTCAAGAGCCCAATCCAGGTTAGACAGAAGACAAATTTCCAGTGACTTCACCTACAAACAGCTCTGTGCAGAGGAAGGACTCAAAACAGCCCAAGGAGTCGCCGAATTTAGGCGCATTTGGGCTTGATAGGATCCTGCAGCGAAGGGGGGTGTCTGCATTGAAATTCTGCGCTCACTTGCCTCAAATCTTCCTCAGCTGCTGGTTTACTGGTTTACAGCCTGGTTTACTCTGGTTTATACCCCGTGAGCAAGACCAGACCCAGCGTGTCTGATAACGAGAACGATTGCGCCGATACACAATGTTCATACCGTATATGCCATAAAGGGAGAGCTGCACTGGTCTCTGAAAAGGATATACAGAAAAGTGCTATTAAAAAACAAACGCCTACCGCCTTTCACATACTGTTTCTCCTGTTAAAAAGGTATCTCAGGACTAGCAGATTATCAGTGTGTTAGCATTCATATTCTGAATAAAGTGTTTATCGTCATTTTTTTGCATGTGCACAGACTGGTAACTTAAGGGCTACGTGAAATTGCTTTGGATGCTAAATAGCATTCAGAAGAAATTGCATTAGATGGCAGGGAAGAGAAATGTGACTTTGTCATTAAGTCCTAAAGTACACTCCTGTTTTATCCCCCTCCTCCCCCTGAGAATGATATGGCATTCAATTTTCCAATTACATAAATACACGAACACTGGATTACTAGAGGCAGATAATTGAATATTTCGACTGTTCTACAAGGGACCCTTCATATCTGAAGTGGGAGATAACCAGGGGACGCCGCATCAGCCTGCACACACAGAGGCTATAAAATCTGTATTCGATCCAGAGACTATATCAAGATCTCCAAACAGAGAGAGATCTTACCAGTGTTCATTATATACAGCAGTTAATTTATTCCATTGATATCAGGGTAGCTTACACAATAGTAAAACCTGGGTATTTTAGGCCACAGATTGTACTACGTGAAAGCTGTAAGGAGAGACATTCGCAGCTGTAGCATTTCAAACCCGACTCTTCTGTAACTCTGTCTTTAGAGGACATCAATCACCAGAGGAGAGGAACTGTAAGCTATTTTCTAGTAACACGCTGCCAATCGCAAGATAAATGTCAGATGTCACAAAAGGAGAAGTAACCATTTTTCAACTTGTGAATGTCTTCAAATGTATTACAATGAAAGTGTGAAAAAAAATGACCCTTTCAGCTTCATTGGTTCTGACAGATGCCAGACCTTGGAGTTTGGCATTTTATCTTCATACTGCAATAATCTTTATGAAACTTAAACAAGGCTGAGGGCAGCGGCATTAGTCTACAATTGTCCTCTTACATACAATACATAACATTTCCAACAGTCCAGCCGCTGAACTACAAAAGATCATCTACTACTCTTATTGGTGTTACAGAAGAAGACACAGAAGAGGAGAAGGGACGCCCACGTCTGATATTAACACATGCTGGGTATTAGTTTCTCGTGGGCTCCACGTGGTTTCTGCGTTGTATTGCCATGCTGCTCAGCGCCACTTAGGAACAACACATGCTGCTCAAAACTAACATAGGAAAAGAAACACAAAACTTCTCCCAAAGCAAAAACTCACTCAATGCCGGGTGTGTATTGAGTCCGTGACATTAAACGGGTGGGCTCCCTCTGCACCTTCCTTTAAGGTCCCGTTTCTGACAGACCAGCTGTGGGAACGCATCGGTATCAAGCTCAGGTCATTTTCCCCATCCCAAAGCTCAATGCCCAGAGGCTGCCCCATCCCACAGCTTGGCAGGTTTGGGCAGCGTGAAGAACACCAGCACATAACTAGATTCGTTAACATTCATGAGTAGAACAAAGGAGGAAAATCAAATTCAGATGCGGACATACATTATTGCAATAAAATATGAGACTCAAAAGAATCTGACTGAACGGCCCCGAAGTTCCAAGTTTTTCGCGTCCTTTCAGCCAGTCCCGTGTTCCGCTTAGGCCCCCGCAAGAGGAGTGTGATCATGGAAGTCTTGGAAAATAAAGACTACTCTGTACAACTCCAGCGGTACAGTCCAGCATTCTTAACAAAATGCCCTGTTAAATAATCTAGATCTAATTTATACAAAGTTATACTGTTATTTAAGTGAAAAATGAAGAATACGTGCAAAGACAAACAAATCTGCTCTAGATGTTATTCCAGGTGCAAACAGGGTAACGAACACGCAAAAGGCAAAAAATAAGCAAACCTAGAACACAATTAATTTAGCCTTAAGTAAGTGACAGAATTGGTTTCACTGGAATTTAAATGAACTCTTAGACCTTTACACTGTAAAGCTTTTTCCAGCAGCAGTGCTTGGTACCTGAAGACAAAACCACCACTTGATTGACCAAATTTGACTTAAAGAAGCAATTTTTTTCTGTGAATAAGCGGCAGCTTATTGGTTCTGTGGAAGCAAAAGGATAAACATCTGTATTTTTTCCTTAAAAAATTAACAGTACTTGTCATGGCAAAGACATGTACAAAGAAGCAGAAGCCAAAATATGATTTCAGTGCTTTAAGACTGACTTTAAAAAACAAGTACATAGACAGTGACCAAATCTGTATCGATTCCAACAGGTACAGTCCAGGCCATGGGAAGAAGAGGGTCAAAGCCCAAAGTCTGACCACGAACGTAATTCCAGGGTTCAGTTTTCCATAGTTCACTGCCAGTATTTGGGACCGGAGCTCCTCACTTGGTTGCCGTGGTACATCCAGTGCATACAAAGCAATGCAATTCCTGTGGCAGCAGTGTGCCCCTCACTGCACCAGTGCAACCAGTCCCGTCACGCTGGTTATCGTCCCACTGGATTTTGGTCCTTGTCTCACACATGGTTTTCTACACACTCGGGACGAAAGCACAGTTTGTCACGTGAGGTGTACGGAAGGTCCAACAGAGAGGCAAATAAATAGCCATTGCCAGGGTCATTATTGGAGAATGGGAGCTTGCAGCAGACTTTTTAAAAAGCTGAAATAAATAGTTGTGACTATCAGATGAAGGAATTTGAGAGTCTGTCCCCTCCTGCAGTACATGTACGTACCTGGGGATTAATTCTCAGTTCTGTCCCGGTGAACTAGCACCGTTAATAGCGATGATTTCTATAATCTGCAAATTTACTAGCTGCGGCCGTGCGACTCAGGAGGGGTGTGTGTGCAGCCGGTGTAAGGTGAAGTCCATCCGTCTGACCAGAAACTCCTGCACTTCGTCGCTCCACGACCCCGCGGCCACAAACCAGGCGCTTTTCATCCAGGGCAGCCAGATGATACTCACAAAAATCAATCAGCAAGGCCACTTGCTCGTGAAGTGGGAGGGACTTGTATTTCTTCTGAGCCAGGCAGAAGAAAGCTTCGACAAAGGCTTGCAAACACATCCCTGCAAGGAAAAGGTGTTTATAACAGATTCAGAGCACAGCATTCTCCAGCAAACTGCATTGAAAAGAAATGGCCTGTCCTTCAAAAACCAAAAGACAAGGATTTATTTGTATGTAACATGCACGTGAGCTCACGTAGCGTTCGAGCAGAGGGGAAGCCCAGGCTGGGTTACAGATGGGTGACACGCTGTCACTGAGGCTCTTTCTGGTTTTACACCCATCAGACCCCAGCAGCCCAGCATCCAGGGGCAAACCAGGACAGTAACACCTGATTTTAAGATGTTGTTCGATTAAATTGGTGTAACATCAGCCTTGATTTCTGCTGCCTCAAATATTAAGTCGAAACAGAATCAGACACACAGTAACATACTGAGCTTCAAGGAAAACAATCCATCCAGAGAGAAAAACGAGTTTATATCGGCACCTGAATTGGGTCATTTAAACCTTGTATTTTTAGAGATAGACCTAAAACAAAAGTTCAAATGTAGACCTACTGAAACAATATGGCATTTCAGTCCGTAACACTATAAAGATAACCCCATTGCCAAGTATCACCTTATCACAGAAGTGAGTTTATTTGAAGTGTTGCTTTCCTTCCGCAAGGGCTGTACTAGGTCTGAATCCTCAGCCTGCCTTGGGAAGGCAAAGAGGCCATTTTTCAGCCAAACCCAGTAACTCTACACTCGTTTTATTTCAACTGAATGAAAAAAAGGTGCAGTGGGTGCTTTAACCGGCTCTCCCAGTTTGAACGTACACTTAAGACGATTATTTTAGGATGAGACATTGAAAGATTTGGGGTTTTTAACTTAACGTTGGCTTAGTGATGCTGCAGAAAAGGCACCTTTTCAAAATGTTACAATTACATTCTGAAGTATAATTTCTCTCAACTATGGCTGCAGCTGGGGTCGCTTACGATCTCGGCGGCGAAACAGCTTGCAAAGGAATTGCTGGGTTATCTGGGAGCAGCAGCTGCCAGCTCCGTGAATTATTTTATCCGTCACAGCGAGCTGCAGGCAGGGAGAGCACCTTTGGTAGCGCACACGCTTTCTCCCCCGTAAGTGACACTTGTGAAACATTTAATGAAAAAAAAGTCAGAAGCTGCTGTTTTAGAGCAGCAGCAATAGTGACTGCATGGGTTACAGCCAGGAGCGGGGCAAACGCAAAGCCCACGGAAAAGGTTGAGTATTTTGTGGTTTAACAGCTAGAAAACATCTGGTTCATCTTATCTGAATTCATATAGACAGACTATAGAGAGTATTATAGCATCCCTATGTTCAAGCAAGACAAAATACTACTTATCTACTTCATACAAATATAAGCCTCATTAACATTTCTGAGGCATGTTCAAATATTCAAAAAAAAGGTTACATACAAATAAATTTACTGCTGTCATAACCTGACCACACTCTCACAAATTATTACGTGTATCACTGAGATTCTTGCTGTTTATGCAGGAGGGAGCTACAGATGTATTTTAGGGGGGTGGGTTAACAAATACAAAAGTCAATCTCACCTTGCAGACTTTTGATTCTTCTGCTATTTTAGCATTTTTAAAAAAAGATGCAGGAGTATATACATTGATGTCCATGTTCAGCTTCTTATATACAAATATATTTTGAACCGGTTTCTGGGAAGATGCCAGCCTGCAGCTCTGTGACCAGCAATGTAGTTTATACCACACGGATTTCTTTATCCCACACTGATTTAGACGTGACAATCCTCCTTGATGGCCACAAGGAACAGAATATTTCAAGAATACTCTGACTGCTGTTCCCCTGCTATAAATGGCTCCAATATGTGTCAGGAACCATTTTTGTTGTTGTTACAGAAATATTACGACAATTGAAATTATTCAACATTTTACAAAAGCTACAGAAAAGCTGCCAAATTTATGGACTCAATTTCATATAGAAATGTAATAGCAATTTTAGAAATTAAGTTATGTATTAAATGGTGTATTTAGGCCATTAATATAGCAAGAAAATAATCCCTGAACTCGGCTATTAGATAGATTACTGTCTCAGATCTGAAAACGTGACCAAAGCAGATGGGGAAGTAATTCACTACTGACGGCGAGGCTGGCTGGTTGTTTCTCTAGCAAATTACACAAGGTTTTCTTCATTTTCAATAGGTTTTCTTCATAAATGTCAATTGCAGGGGGTTTGCAGAAGACTTGCTCCAATAAATCAATTGAAAACTCAGAGTGATCTAGTCTATAGATAAAGGGAAATTGCCATGGAACTAAACAGAAGAATTTGCTGTACGTGTATGTGCCTCAGATGTCTGTACCTTGTTCCCATTATTTTTAATGAAGGTTTGAGGTGTGTGTGAGCTACCAAACCTACAAAAAACCCAGCTTCCATAGTTTTCAAATACAAAATAGTGTTACCTGATTCCTTGTGGTCGATTCCCATGCTGTTCCACCTTCTTGTGATATCAATATATAAGATATCTACAGATGCCATTGAAAAATTGCTGTTACTCAGTTTGCAGTTTCTGTTAAAAACAGATAAAATAAAGAAAAATTTCTGATTACGTTCAAACTGCCAAGTTAGGACAAATTCTGCAAGAGCAACTGAGAGAACATTGGAAAAAAGTTTACCCATGTCATATGTACACACCCAGTGTAACGTGCTCAGTCTAATACATACAGCAGACAGCAAATAAACCTGTGTTGATTCAGTGTCTGTATCTCAAATGGTGAAGGCCCTGAATTTTTCACATACACAACATCTCCTGCGTGTCCCTCGTGCTGCTGCCTGTTCCGATCACGCGGGCAGCGCCTCTGCCAGAAGCGGCTCCAGGTGGGAGTGACCCGCTCTGATGCATCTAAATCCGATTTGCACGTGCAATCTCATGTCAATTGCCGGCCACAAAAAGGCAGCGGGTCATGTTAGAGATTAGCTGGCTTATTTGGGGTTTGCAATAAAGAAGAAAAGGACAGGACAGGAAAAAGGAAAGGACGGGAAAAGGGAAAAGGGAAAAGTTAAAAGAGAAAACCCTGAATACGTCAATTAAAAATACGAGTTGACCATTACACACAGCTTTCTCCCAGGCTATGACCTGCACTCTTTGAGGCCGTAACAGAATGGAATCAATTGGAACACTGGGAAACCCAACACCAATTTGCACAGAGTATCTACATGAGGCAGAGTTTGCACAGAGAAATACTCTTTTATTTGACTGACTGATCCTGTTTGAAAAGGGCTGGAGGAAAGCTTTCAGGCACAGAATTACTTCTTCATGCCTGAGCACTGAACAGATTTCCCCTCTGCGTTGCTGAACGCTGCCTGGAAAACAGCAGCATCTCTGGATGCATCTCGGGCGCTCGGTGATAAGCACATGGAGGAGATGTGAGAGTTGCGTGGTCTGAGCCCGCGGTGGAGCGCTGATCAGCGGAGAATGAGCTGCCTGTCCAGCACCACCAGATGTCTGGCAGCCTGGCTGGAACTAGTGCCCGTGCCAAGGAGCCGGCCAAAATTTCTAGCCAGAAAAGAAAAAAAACACCCCAAACCCAACTACACAAAACCCAACAACAACAACAACAACAACAAAAACCCTGGATAATTTAAAAGAATCTTACTCTCTAATAGCCTAAGCAGAGCTCCCTTAACACAAAACATCCAAGCAAGGACTAGAGCCACATTCAGCATTTCCCTTTTAGTTACCTTTTAGAATGAAGAAATTATTAAGGGGAACAGATTTTGATTAGTTAAAATTGAGTGGCTAGTCTTGGCAACCACTTGCCCACACGTGCACACACACAAAATCACACTTGTGTGCTATTTTATTCTTGAAATGCGATACAGCACACATCTTAGAAACATGATCTTATTTCGGAAATGAGAGGTAACGACAGCATTTCAAAAAAGGGCCATATAGTTGGTATAGATCCTCTGGGAAAAATTAACAAAATATTTGCCAATACTACAAAGTTTAATTTAACATGCATTAGGAAACTGCAAACACTATTTCATTGAGATATGGCAACTTATTTTAATAGTCTTAAAAAACAATGTTGGCGTTTATTCTGTGTTTCTCTGACAAGTGCCAAATTAAGGCTGGACTAAACAATAGAAAATACAGAACTGGAAACAATCCTGTACTGGTCTGTGGATAGAGCAGATGCCTTCAGTCGTTTTCTATATATTGTAATTTGTATAAATCAAATTGTTTATATTCATTCCTGAATGCTAAATGCATCTGCATAGAAACAGGATCTGTATTTTAAGAGTACATCTGCTGCTGCTGCTTATTTCTTTTGTCATTGTCAATAAAAGACAGAAAATGAGATATTTGTACCATGACTAGAGCAGATATATCCATAAAAAACAATGAAAAAAACCCTCACAAATAAAAAGTATGTGAAAAAAAATAAATTGAGTTCCTTGCCATTGCGAGTTGCAATTTCACGATGCAAATCCTGGGTGCACAGCGCGTCAGGAACTGGCATTTGGCAACGCTTTCCTGTGGCCCGGGGCAGGCGGCTCAGCCCCCCCAGCCAGCACAATCAGATCTCCAGTGACCCAATTCCAGTCTCTTTTCACAATGGTATTCCTACCATTTACTAGGAACATGACATGTCGACTAGGACCACAAATAGTATCTCCCAAAGTATTGCTGATCTGCTGTAGAATAGAGCGCCAGGTTCCTGCTAGACACAGTTTCATAGGTCGGGTATTTTGGGAGCTTGGAATGAGGAAAATATATCTGTTTTATAAAAAAATACCCAATGTTTCAATGGAACTTACAGGGAGAAGTTTCTTTAGAAGGCATTACTAAGCCTAGAAGCTAAAAGTGAGCCACTGTTAGGGCCTGCCTTTATTCAATGGAAGTTGAGATAAGCGCAGGGACAGCAGCAATTCTTGAAGCAATTCCTAAGAAGCAATTCCTAAGAATTCCTAAGAAGAAGCAATTCCTTGAAGCAATTCCTAAGAAACCTTCACTTTACTCACCTTATAAACGTTCGGAAACCCGTTGGCCCCAACTTCGTTGTCCCTTTTACGCCAAGAAATCGGATAAACAGTGCGGCCACTCTGTCCACGAGTCGCAGGTAGTTAAACTGCTTGGCGTACTTGGGGAAGACTTGTTTGAGGCAGAGGGAGGGGAGCCCGGCCTCGGGACCCCGGCTGCCCTCGCCCTCCCCTCCGTCCGCCGGTCCTGCCTCCAGCGCCTCTTCCTTTGCCTCCGACACATGCTCCAAAGTCTGACACCTGCAGCACACAAAATAATTGTATCTTTTATCAGCCTTATTCTTACAAGATTCCATACGCTGTCTTTCTGGATTTTTAAAAATTATTTATGAGATCTTTAGAATAATGAAAAACCAAGAACAAATGCTTTAGGGTTCCCTTAAAGCAGAAATCATGTCATAGGAGTATCTAAAAGGATAACAATCAGACCATTCTCTGATGCCACAAAACACCTATACATACAATTACCGGAGAGATGCCGTGCCATTACCAGGTTAATTGTGAGAGCTACCACTAACTGATAACTCCCCTTGACATGACCGGAGCTGAGCACAATCAACTCTTCTGTAAGTTTTAAAATTTTTGTTTTATACTAAACCTTTCCTTTATTAAAATTTTGGGTTTGCCACCACAGAAATTGTCTTTCTCAATGCAAATTCGTTGTGATGCTGTAGAATATCCATTTCCCTTTCAAAAGCTCTTTACAACTCACAAAAGGTAACAGGGTGACTTCTTCCGCACAGGCGAGGAGACACCAGGGAGTAACTGCACATCGGTGTTATCAGCACGGAACAAATACAGGTATGCAGAAAAAAAAGACGAGTTTCATGGAATTTCATGGAATATTTCATGGGAAATGCTTAGTGATTGTAAAATCTAATGATATTTAAACTTATTTTCCAATAACGATTAGAAGCTTTTACCTTCCCTGACAAATAAGGTACAAAAAGTACAGTAATATCTATTTGCAAAGAAGAAATGCTAACAATACATTCAGAAGCGATACGGTTCACAGAAAGGCACCCAGGCACTATTCAGAAGACAATTTCTGGGCAATCCCATTATTTTTTCTTCAAATCCTCTGTGCATACTGTCAAAATACATTATTTCATCTTCATTGTCATTGCCAAATTCCCTAAATAAAGCTGATCAAGATAACAATGTTCCAAAATAACTGTCACATATTTATTCAGGATGACTTTTTTTTTTTCACTTTTTTGCTGCATTTGACATACCTAGATAAAATTCAAGATTGTTATTCTCCCAAGTTCAGAAAGTCTGAGAGCCGAAGGTAATTATTTGGCACGCACTAAGCATTTACAGGTTTTCATTTTCTTTCCAGTCATTTTTCTAAGTACCTATCATCAAGAATAAGTATAATTCATACTAGGTACTATAAAAATTAGTGCTTTTATTACGCTGATCTTTTGTGTTCCTGAGCAGATTTAGTGTCCTTCAGGAAATTTTGTTCCAGCAGAGAATAACAATCACCGTAGTCATTATCCTCCCACAGCACTGTAAAAATTATTAAGTCAAATCCACAGTAAATCTGGACCTTCCGACTGGGATTCCAAAAGGCAGCAGATTTCCTCAGCCCTCGTACCACCATCTCCTGCACCAAAACCAGCTCCAGGTTCATTCAGATGAACTTTGAACGCCAGCAGACGTTGCAGCGGTTCTTTGGGAAAAGCACCCAAGTTCAGCCTCTTTTGGTGCTTGAGAACTCGTGAGTCCCAAGGCATCGCTGCTCGAGGGGGGTCACGCTGCGAGTCACAAAGCATCCCTTCTTCTAAGAGTATTGCTACAAAATTTCAAAATAATGGGACTTCTTTTGTATCCACACTTCCATTCACTGATGTTGAATGTCTATAAATGTGATCACTCCGATAAAAGTCCTTAAAAACAAATACAGATCTTATGCAGTGCTTTGATAACGTTCCTCTTGGTTGCAGCTAGCAAAGTAGAAAAATAATGTTATTTTTGTCATTAGTTAAGTAAAGCTTAAAGTAATAAATTATTAGTTTTGGTTTTCCTCAGGTAAGATTGGACGGTCGTTTCACCGCCATCAAGTACCCTCTGGCTGCCGAAAGAGCGAGAATACCTACAGCCAAGAAACAATAAGCATGCAGGCTTCTATTTTTAATCTTAAAAGGTCTGTTCATGAATTTAAAAATTCAAATCTTCAGCCAGTTGAACTAGACCTTGACCAAATGCGAAACCTTTTGCTCAGTGGGAGAGAAGGTTATGTTGTTTGTAACGTAACTCTTGTTTTAATGATGCCTGGAAGCCCTGAACCCTTTCTCATTCTAAATTCAAGAGTCTTTTTGGATTGTACATTACTCATTCATCATTCATGTTTTCAGTTAAAAAAATACAAAGCTTTACTTTAAAAGATGCAAGCAATCATGATTTGTTTTCACTCTTTAGCTTCCCTGCCTAAGATTTCCTTAAGTTTCCTTTTCTAATGCAAAAGACCTTAATTAATTTGATTATATAACGTGACTTAAAGCGAAAATCATATTTTGCACTTTTAATAAAAGCAAGACTTTCCAAAACCAATCTGCACAAGAGCTTGTAAAACCGAAATGATCCATAGACTTGCCTATTCCGCACGCTCACCTTAACCGCAAGCATTTACACTCACTATATTCAGAGCATAATTCTCCGCTGCTGCCACAGACAGTACTTCAATAAAAGTTTATTTTCTGTAGATCTATTCAACACAGTTGTGTGCACCCCTACAAGTGGTCTCAACACAACTAATTAAGAGAAACTGCCGAGCTAGGTATATTAAGAGCCAGCCTCGGTGTCTATAAAAACGGAATTTTACTGTGATCTGCACATTTTTGCAAGGAAACGGCGCACAACATATTTTTCGCCCTGGCGCTCGATGAATTCCGCTCGCTTGCAACGCGCCGTTACATTTTCCCTGTGTTTTGCTGCCATCTGCCATGGCCAGACCATACGGGCGAGGGGATGACATAACTCCCCAAGGGTCACCCCATCAAAGGCCAGCGGCAGCAGTGGCCGTACAGCTACAGACAGCAGAAATCCAGCTCAGAGTCCAGCGACAACAACCAAATAAGGGGGATTTTCACCTCCATTTCTACCATTAAATTCTTATTCAATTGGAAAATATAGCAGTACACATTTTTGTAATGTTACCTGTCAGATTCAGTGTGTCACTAAAAACTCCTATATGTATTTACCACCCAGTTCTCTCCGACTCCAGAAAGTGACTTCCAAGAAGCACCCTGAAGCTGAGACAAATCTCCAGAAAGAGAGACTTGCCCAGGTTTTCTCCACCAGCTCCTTTCCCACGGGATTTCCAACCGGCGAGGGGAGGAGAAGAGAGCTCAGCCCCGCACTTTAAAGCTGCTCCTTAGAATTAATGGTTTTGACTGACACAGCTGAGTCAGGCTAAACGAATGAAAGGTCAAATATAAGGTAATGCTTCTGTTGCCACACAGAATAAAAGCAAAGCTTAATTTACATAGTAATGTCTGACCTCAATACATTAATTTCTCTAATTCTGCGGCTCACGACAGATGTCTCTTTAGAAATGATCAACTGTGGAGACAATATTAACTGCATCTTTAAAAAAGAATTTCAATTTTAATAAAGCTTATGGAAAATGACATCTAAGAGTACTTATCTTTTATACATGATTACTAATTTATTAATGTTTCCTCCATCTCTGTTTTATCCCTTTCATTCTGACCAGCCTTAATCTTTATGCAAATACAAGTTGCTAAGAGACAAACAAATTTGCGACTACTAATTAAAGGCTTCAAAATTCCCAACATTTTGTATACTTGTATATAAAATTTAGCTGTCAGATTTAGAGCTAAATTAGGTAAGAACCGCAATATTAATATTTCTAAGAATGCTCACTTGATATATTTAACATTTAGGGCAACGCTAGAAGCAAAAATTAAGCAATTTTTGTATCAGCTGACTACTGCTTACCTAATAAAAGAAAATACTATGTTCTGAATTCTGAAGCTATAATTATCCCCTCAGCTGAGCCACTCGTCTCAAAGCAAGGACCATGTTAACGTAGTTAAAAGCAGAGAATATTTTGCATGACAAATCTATCTGTCCACCCATTTATCACCCCCATTTATGGACCTCCCAAGGAACGGATCCGTGTTTGTCACCGGGGTGTGTCGCTGCGAATGTGTTTGTGTGCTCAGCCACAGGAGTCAATCATTTAGGAAACGCTAAGTCAAAGCCAGAACAGTGTCTTTGCATTATCAACCATTCATGAATTTTCCTTTATGAACTAATCCCATTACTTTTATTAACACAGAGCAGGAAGTTGCACGCTTTGGCTGCGTGTTGTGTCAATAATCAGCATCTTTTGGTTTGTACCGGCCACTCGCGAGTTTCACTTGAAGAAACTGAATATTCATCTCCTCTTCGCCCTCTGGCAAAGGAAAAAACATCAATAGCACTGGCATTTCCTCCTTTCAAAATAATAATAAAGTTGCACAAAGATAAAAGTATTACAAGAATATTAAACCCCACAGAGTAAGAGATTTTTGAAGTGATGTTAGAAACATTATTGCGCTTACATATAGTTTACTCAGCACTTGGAGAATTCTTTGAGGCAGTCAAAGCCACCACAGCAAAGAGTCCGTATTTCAAAGAGCAGAATCAATCACACTAAAAAGAAGGATTGGTAATCAGCACGGTGTTGGCAGTCAACTAACTTCACATCATACCAAATACATTTGGAAGACGCAGCAGCGATCCTCCCTCTGGAAGCAGCTACATTTTTCATTTCTCTAAGAACAAAGGATCTGTAGCTCAATTAGAGAAATAAAGTAGTTCTATCACCTCACTTAGATTTTAACCTCATCACGAGCACGACCATGTCCAACTCCGGCTACCACTGCACGCCCTCTGGAAGGGTGAAAGAAACAGAGCCCACCAAGTTTATTTCTGAGAGTTGGCAAACACATTTTAGGTGACGCCAAGGATAAAATTAAAATGTGCTCCATCGCTTTGCCATTTGCTTAACGAACCCAAAATAATTTATCAGACTCTTGAGGAAGCGTGCTGGAAGCCCCTGCAGGTGATCAGCGACAACCCCAGCAGCTCTCAGGTACAGCCTCACGCTGGGGGTTGCCGTGTCCTGTCCCAGGAGCGTTATTTGTTTACCACCGACCGCACTCTGTCAACTCCACAGACATCAGTCCCCGCTCCGAGAAGCATGTTTGGCCGCCTCTTCAGATCGGGTGAATTTATTATAAAAAGAAACACTTCTCATTAAAGATTAAATAGCTTTTGAAAGAAAACAGAAGACTGAAATTTTGCTGCCTTAACGCATTGTTAATGAGTGTTTCCAAGATGTAGACACTGAGCGTGGATCCCGACTTGCTCCACAGCAAGGACACAAAGGGACGGGTGAGAATATTATTGGCATTTTCCCATCATAAGCAGAGGAGCCGAGAGCCTCCACTTCAAACTGGAAACCTAAGACGAGCTAACAGGAACCAGTCCAGAGACACCCTTTAGAGACACGAAGCAGAAACTGCACCCCTGGGATAAACATCCAGCTGGATCTACCACCTGCACTTGACCTCTGTTTTTATTTCTTCCTAATGCACAGTTTAAATCATTAAAGTGAAGAGATACATTTGAGGAGTCTCAGGTGCAATGTGCTGAAAAAAATTCCTAATTATTCATTGAGATTCTTTATTTCCAACTTTCTCTTTTTAAGAATAATGGTAATATCGGCCTGCATTCGCTAAAGATTTATTACTTTTAATGTAACAGAAGCAGTGAATGCTTATGCTATTACTTGTCATCTATTTGAATGCCGCAGAAAATATGGCATTACTATAATGAAATACTGCATAAGCAGTGCAAAACCCACATTGAAGGACTCTGCTCCACTGTAGCAAAAAGTTATTATAGAACAAAGATCATTAAATATGGTCCCCGATACTTTATTTTTTGTGGAGGTAGCTTTTATTACTCCTAGTAGATTTACTTGTGTTCACTATTTGCTTTTAAGGTACTTACGTGCCTCATTATTTCTCCAGTTTCCCTTTGTTTCTTTAGAAAAGTGTGCCTTAAAAACAGTAATACAGGATACTGCAAAGCCAAACCAGTTGTAAAGCCTGGTAATATACTGAAACCAACATTAAATTAGACCACCAAGTGTCTTACAGTAGAACAGAAAAAAACCTAAACCCCATGGTATTTCTTCTCATGTGGAAATTATTCTTAGAAAGCAGTGACGATTATGCCAGGGTAGAAAAGGCGCTTTACCCTCTCATCCAAGGGAGTCGGAAGCAGCAGCACAATTGCATTTTATCAGCCGTAATCCTCCCATTAAAGCAGGTGAACTCTACATACACAAAATACCAGTGCTGATGATTACACTACTGTTAAATCATGTGGCTCCTTGCTTTCATTTGGTGGCAACTGGGTGCTAGGCAGTTTTATTGCTTTCTAATTTTTTCAGAGACTAGAGACCAATTATTACTTAAAAATAAGCCAATCATCTCTCCTGCTAAAAGATGACTAGCAGCAGAAGTTAAATTATAGAAAACGTCACTGCCCCCAATACATTAATTTCTGTCACTCTGTCACTGTAAAAATTTACAGCAGATATGATCTCTTTGAAGGGGGATCAAGTCATAGAAAATACGAGCCTAGTTTTAAATAGAATTTTAATTTTAATGAAAGCTTCAGGGAATGATGTTTATGCTGCTTATCTTTCATACCTGGTGATTAAGTTAATTTATACTTAATGGAAGAGGATATTTCTAATCCCCAGACAGGCTCAACATCTGTCTGTGACTATGTTTTTGGAAGCCTTAAGCTGCTTGTGATTGATGTAATAAAACCAGGATCCTACAGAACTGACACCTGAAGGATATCTGTAAGAGGGAAAAATGTTATTTTTCTGCTCAATGCATGTGCTTAAGTCAAGCCAAAATCCCAAGCATTTCATTTTGCTGTCCCTTCAAAACCTCCCCTGCACTCCCGCGCCGTTATTATGTGAGTACAAACAGGGGAATAAGCAAACCATTCTCAGAGATGGTTATGATCTAATATTCATACTCATTATGTGCAGTATCTGGGAACACGTAACTTTCTGATGGCCTGAAGCTGATGAGAATAATGAAGCTCCTGCAAAAAAATCAGAGAAATAACCTCCATTTTTCCTTCACTTCTCATTCCATGTCTATTTAAGACCAAATGCTAGCAAAACAAATGTAACCCTACAGTTACAACAGGAAAAAAAGTCTTGAAAAGTAAATATGTTGCCAGGAAAAGATATCATTTTCAACTTCGTCCCAACAAATCACAGCATTCCTGTAGAAGGAAATCAATCAAACAAACAAACAAACAAACAAATTGGTATTTCCAGCTGGCATGTTTATCCATGTTATTTTAAAGTGACCTTCCAGAGAGGAAAGCAGCTACCAGAGTACTACAAAGGAGCCGGCAATACTATCACACACTGGAAAAATCTATAGAAGTTCAAAGCAACAGAGAATGGGAGGAGGAAGACCTACAAGGTGAATGGAAGTCAAATAGCAAAAGAAGAAACAAAACCAAAACTGCAGGTTTGAGCACTTAATCTAAAGCTGTACCTGAAAAGAGATAAGATAGTGCCCATCGCTGCCCAAATAAATCTCCCTGGAATAACCAGCATTTACACGGTAACCAGTAACGCTGGGAATGTATTAAAGGAGTGCAGGAATATTTACATTCCAAAACTGTATCCAGTGTCTTGTACGAATGTCTGACATGCGCTGCTGTGATTTCCTCAGGCCTAAAACCCCCTTGTTATGCTAAAAACGACCTCAAAAATCTCATTACTTATATATCTTTATATTAAATCGTTAGTATAAATTATGGATTTTTCTCTCCAGTAAAGTAGTGGAACACTTTTAAAATCTTGGCGGTAGAAGCTGGCCCTATTTCATGGCTCTGTTCTCTGACACACTTGTTCCACAGCCCCGACTGGACCCCCCCGGCAGAGATGACCCCCCAATGAGCAGGGAAAAGGGGGCACAGAGAGACCTGCTCCCCTAAAGCCAGGCTGCAGTTGGGGAGCAGTGAACACACACGTAACACCACACCACACCAACTCAGAACAGCGCCTGGAGCAGGGAACGTGCTTAAATACGTCCCGAGAAAGCACCGTACAGTTTGCTTTACAGAATAGGAACCTGCATTTAAACTCTGGCGCTTTCTAACCACCCAGTTAGTCTAAGGAACAATTTCCAGTTAAATGTCCATGTGTAAACTTCCAATTCCAACAGGAAATTCTTACACTTCCTTATTCCACCAGGTTTCATCTCAGGGAATCTCTCTTGTTCACATCTCCCTGTCTTCTACTTCTGTGGTCCTTCAGGCTGATTTTGCATGTCCTCTAAGGATCATCATACAACCTACATTTTACAGGACATACTTGTTCAGGAACTACCAAATCTCTAATCCCTTTGGTTTTGAGATTTTCTTAGGAAGGAAAAAGACCCTACCTTATATCTCGATATCCTACTTCAGAGGTTATTTGGGTACAGCAAAACCTAGTGATTCTTTATCTTATTTTAAAGGATGAAAAAGAATTAAGATCTCAGCAACTTCAGTTGAAAAAAAAATTAATGACCTCATGTGAAAATCAGCAAAACTGAATTTGCAATGCAAAACAGGATCCCTTCCATCTTCCTCCAAGAATCTTAACAGGTTTACTCACAACTTTTAGAAGCAAGAAGGCTTTTCAAGACAAAGAAACTCTTCAGACTGAAAAGAATATGATAACCTCATTCAAACAGTACTATCTCATTCTTAATATTTAGAAATATCTAAAAATCATGCAGGAAAAAATTGCTTCCATTAAAATTCCAATTAATGATAGAATCGAGCTGACTTTTTTCAGTGCTCACCCCAAACCATGCATCCAAGCCAGTGAAACCTGACAGCTGAGACACTTTGCAGTCAATGGAAAGTACTATCAGTTACTTTAGTTTGTCATACAAAAAGAATAGAGTGTATTTTGTTCAAACTAACAGTACCAAACTTGGGCTTTCGTACAGGGAAATAATGGTTTGCATCAAATGAAAATACACAAATGAAATGTGGGGTAATTAGACCATTAAATTTGCTCCATAATTCACAGCCGCACCAAGATTGACAACTATGTGCTATGAGTTCTCCCATTCTTAACCATGACATAGAATCATAGAATCACAGAATGGTTAGAGTTGGAAGGGACCTTAAAGATCATTGAGTTCCAACCCCCCTGCCGTGGGCAGGGACACCTCCACTAGAACAGGTTGCTCAAAGCCCCATCCAGCCTGGCCTTAAACACTTCCAGGGATGGGGCAGCCACAACTTCCCTGGGCAACCTGTTCCAGTGCTTCACTACCCTTACAGTAAAGAATTTACTTCTAATATCTAGTCTAAATCTCCCCTCTTCCAATTTAAAACCATTACCCCTTGTCCTGTCACTACATCTCCTGACAAAGAGTCCCTCTCCGGCTCTCCTGGAGGCTCCCTTCAGATATTGGAAGGCTGCTATGAGGTCTCCCCGGAGCCTTCTCTTCTCCAGGCTGAACAACCCCAGCTCTCTCGGCCTGTCTTCATAGGAGAGGTGCTCCATCCCTCTGATCATCTTTGTGGCCCTCTGCTGGACCCGTTCCAACAGGTCCATGTCCTTCCTGTGTTGAGGACTCCAAAGCTGGACACAGTATTCCAGGTGGGGTCTCACGAGCACAGAGTAGAGGGGTAGATCACCTCCCACGACCTGCTGGCCACACTGCTCTTGATGCAGCCCAGGATCCGGTTGGCTTTCTGGGCTGCCAGTGCGCACTGTCGGCTCATGTTGAGCTTCTCATCCACCAACACCCCCAAGTCCTTCTCCTCAGGGCTGCTCTCCAGCCATTCTCCGCCCAACCTGTATTTGTGCCTGGGATTGCCACGTCCCAGGTGCAGGACCCTGCACTTGGCCTGGTTGAACTTCATGCGATTTGCACGAGCCCATCTCTCAAGCCTGTCCAGGTCCCTCTGGATGGCATCTAAATACTAAATAATTCTTAGAAGGCATGTGCATGTAAGAACCTTGTACTGGTATTCAGGGATAAAATCCATGCCTAGGCATTAATTTATTCCATTTTACTGTTACCTTAATAAAACACCGCTATGTGGCCCAGGAGCCCTACTCCACAGAAATGATTTGTTTCTTTTATTAGTAAGGTGATGTACCTTAGTATGCCCTTGGCTGATCGATTTGTTATAACATCATCTAGGTTGCATGAAATCTTATTTTTTTAAATCAATTTGTTCATGGGCTGTGCCATTCCTGAGAGAACATAAAGTACATACTGCAGCTCAGCAGCCACATGAAGAATTTACCAAGATATACTGGAAAGCAAGACAAGGCATTCAAGGCTCACCCCACAGATTTCATGCAATCAAAACTATCACAGTTGGTCGGAGTTTTAGGTAAACATAACATACAGATTGTAAGGATGGCAAGGAGACAGGTACCAAATAAGACATTTTTATACATTATACAAAGATACACATAGGCATGCTGTATATACTAACATATATACACAAAGAAACACTATATACACTACAATTTATCTTTATCTATATAAATATGTGTACACTTACTTTATGAAAACTCTCTGGTGGGAAGTAATTTAGTATCAGAAAGATTACAGAAAATTAGAAGTTCCTAGACCAACTGGAAATATTAATTTAAAAGCAGAGTTGCTTCTGTGCAGCACAAGCAAGAAGGTAAGAGGGGGAAAACATCAAATTAAGTAAATATCCTTAATTTTAGACAAGGCAATTAAACTAACATTCTGAAAATCAAATTTTCTTCGAGAGGTATTTAACTGCAGGTTAATAATGGAAATTGTGCCATATGCAAAAGCCATGACAAAGCTGTGTACTGAAGAGTGCAGCTGAAACACTCCTGCAGCAAACCAAGACACCACCCAAAAACTAGATTATGTTGGCAAGCTAGAGGGTAGTAGAGGTGAAGATTATTTTGCTGATAGCAGAAACTCAGCTCAAATGATTAGCATACTGAAGTGTCAGGAAAAAAACAATTTGCACTCAAGCCTAACTGCTAATCACCTTCCCTGTATGAACATGCAAATTCAGTGAACCCACTTGGACAGACGAGGCAGACGCTGCCTCTGCCCCATGCTTTAAGACAGAGAGAAAGAAAGAGCTTTTAACTTCAATCCACAACAGCTTTCTTGTACTGAAAAGCAAAAAGAAAATTATAGCAAATCCAAAGGAAAAAAGATGTAGAACTACCTCTTTAAAAAGTACTTAAAAAAATTAGGCAGTTTCCATAACAAAGGAAACAAATGCTTATTTTTCTCTTCTTTTTTTGCACTGGACAGGCTGTGATTGATGCAGCCCAGCAGAGGAAGAGAAGAGAGGGCATTTGTAGAATGAGTACAGAAGACAGAGAATAAACTTACTTTCTTTCCCCATACAAGGAACAAATTAGATTTCAATTACATCAATTTTATAAGCAGAAAGTTACTTCCTTATGCAGAGTGTTGCTGAACAGGCTGTTTTCCCGTCAGACACTGCTCTCCTCTGCCCTGGAACTCTCTTCAGTGGATTCACGGGGCACAATTACATTTGTTCAGCTTTTACTACATGACAGTTTTTCCACTTAAGAGTTAGTCCAGATTAACACTCTTTGACAAAATGTGTGGCACTTTCCGGGCTGGATGGATGCCTGGGTCACTGAGGCAGAGAAGCCCAAAACAACCTGAGCCAAGTATTGAAAACCAGTTGGAAATTAAGCCCTTGTTCAACACAAAACCACTAATTCCTTTCAGGCTGAAAAGACGTCAGCCTTGAAGGCTACATACGAGAAGCCCTGAATAGTGGAAATAACATCTAAAATCATCAAGGACTCTCTACCTTATTATTTTTGCAAGCCAGTTTACCTCTAAGCTAAAAGGAAAAGGTGAATGGCCTTAACAACTACAGCAATTTCATTCTCTCAAAGGTACAGAGAGCTAACTCCACACAACTCTTAAGTATGCATTTAAGTACTTGATGAATAAGGCCAAAATTGCTATTTGTTTTACATCCTATCCAGTGTAACCTAAGCAAAGTTCCAACAATGCTTAATTTGAATTTTCACTGGTTTCAGCTGAAGCTTGCCATCAGCAACGCCTGGATCCAGCAAATACCTGTAATGCAACAAAGCTCCCAGGGACACTTTGAAGTATTGCTGAGTTTGTTTAAAAAAAAAAAAAAGAAAAAAAAGAAAAACAACAAAACAAACCAACACAACACAAAAGCAGCTTGCTTTGTTTGAATTCAGTGAAAGCAGGAGCGGACACCAAAGGAGCTCCAAGATCTGTGCTATCAGGGAACGGGGCTGGAGCAGCCGCCGGGCGCGGGGAGCCTGGCCATCGAGTTCTTTATTCCAGCTCAGGAAAGTCACTGGGACTCCTCTTGTCCCAGTCATTTCTGCTGCTTCTGAGGGATGCAAAACACAGCCTGCCTTAAGCCAGATTCTATCACCAATAAGACTCACTTAAAATCTCTAATTAAATAACTGAATTCAAAGATGTATTTAGACCCACAGCCTCCACGTTCCTTTTTATGCCATTTGGAAGGAGAGGAAGCAGCCACCCCGCTTTATTCCTGACCTCCCTCTTCTTGGGCAGCCCTTGAAGATCACAGCAACTTCTCCGGCTGCACTACAAAGACCAGAGGAAAGGGACATATGTTGATAAAACCTTCCTTGTCTCTGTATTTTATCACAAAGGTTTTCTTTTCATTTAAAAATCATCGTTAAGAGAAAAGAAAGCAAGAAGACTTTTTAATGATCAACTTAAAATGTAGTAACAGTGTGAATATCTAAGAGAAGTAATTGCTATAGCACGTTTTGATATATTTGAATGTTTGGAAAGTTCAGATTTTATGGAAATGCTCTTGACAGGTCACATTGCTCAGCTTAATTTTCAATCCTTCCTCTATTGCTCACTAGAAATTTGAGAGAGCAAAAAGAAAGAAAAGAGACGTCAATAAAAATGTAATTAGATTAGCTGCATCTCAAAACACTGCGATTCAAGTCTAATTGGATAAACTGGTCTCCATTTGCAATTTGATAACATAAAACCAGCCTTGGGTTCACACGGGAGCTAAGGGCACTGCAGCATGCCAATTACTGCAGAAGCACACCACAGGTTTGGACCAATTAATTTCACAGCGCTGAAAATGAAACCTTTTAGAATTCTGCAACCCGTATCAATTCTTGTCCATTAAAATTTTTTAAATGAACTGGGCCTGTCATCAGCTCGCTGGCTTAGTACCTTCTAAGCACTTCCAGCTGCCCCTCAACACGGGGTCATTTCAAAAGATTCAAAATAAGACAATTCACTCTATATGGAAGTTAAAATACAGTCTTTGCATTCAAGACGTTAGTGCTTAGAATACAACATATGAGCAAACAGACCAAATTGAAAAACTGGATTATGAATAACAGCACTTTTTGCACTGGTGAAGGTTAAAATGGGAATAATCGTAAATGAATCTGTTGGCAAGCATGGGGTTATTTAGTGCTGTGTTTATGGAATATCATTGGAATGCACACGAGTTCCCTATTTTATTAGCAAAGGACTGTAAAAATGAGAAGAAAGATGAAAACACCACCAAAGAATGACATTGAGAAAAACCCTTTCAAAAATCCTAATGTCCTGAATATTCAAATAGCACACCATGCACCAAGTTATGATATTGTGCAGAAAACGCAGTGACTCCAGGCACTCTGTATGGGAGAAAGTAAAAGATAAAGAGATCACTAACGATAACCAGGTTAGCAAAGTGTGAGTAACACTCTGCAAGAGTTAGTAACCACCAGGGATACTTACTGAAGGGTGCAGAATTGGACCTAGAGTCTTCCAGAGAAGAAAACTGAAGCTCTTCTGTAATATTTTTATATAACAACAATACATAAACTGACCTCATACTACTACTAAGCATAGTAACAGGCCCTATCCTGCACGCTATTAATTTCAAAAGCCTGGCAACGCATGGGGGAAGCAAAGCATCATCCTCTTTTCACAGAATGAAAGTGGTAGCAGAAAGAAAATGTTTTGTCTAAAGGTCACTGAGTAAACTGGCTGAATCCGGAACAGAAATTGCATCTTTTATGTCCTAGTCCAGAGGTTTTTTTCACAAAACCAGCTTCTCCTGTAATGGTTTGATGAAGAAAAACATTGACGTGAATTACTGAATTCCTACTGTATCTGTGCTAGGGCTATGGTTTTAGCTATTTTTTATGAAACATTATTATTGCTCATGTATTTATTCATTTTTAGTCAATGAAAACATTTTGGATTACATGTGAAATACAGCCACTTATAAACTAAAAGATCTGCCCTTCTTTCTATCAGGAGACTTTCTTTTCTTTTCTAAGTTAGGACTGTGCCACAGCATGTTCAAATTATTTGCCACTCTTCTGTACTCAGTATTGTATTTTCTCTTGTGAACACTTTTGTGGCGCTTTCCTCTAAGTGGCTCTTAAAACCAACACAGAACTATTCAGTGAGTCAAGCACTACCAGATCCGTCCCCTCCCCTCATGTAGTTCGTAGAATTTCCAACAGGGCCTGTCCTAATCAATAGGAGAAAGGTTAAAAGCTCTTCAGGATGAAGCAGATAAATAATTGCAAAAGCAAGAACAGATGGCAAAGATCAAGGCACCTACATTTGCTTCACAAGACTGAACGGAGTAGTCGAGGTTAGTTTTTCTTGAGCAGGATGAGAAACTGCAGTAGAAATAAATACTCCCCAACTACAGAAAAAACAAACTTAACGTTTCACTAATCTGAACTGAAGTAACATTGACAAACATCACATTTAAAAGTCTCCCTCACATGTCTAACTCATCCAAAGCCGCATGGGCTAATGTAACAGACAAGAATTGATACTGGAGTTGGCAGATTGCCTGATGAAGGAATAAACCAAAAAGCCCTCTAGGAAAGAGAAAGGGTCTAATTCAATGTACTTTCAAAGGGCTTTGGCAGAATGATCCTGAATATGAATGCTGGGTCATTTTGACTGATGGAGAAAAAAATTGTGTCAGCCTCCAAAATGAACCGCAGTAGAGAGATCAATCTCCAGAAAGCCACACATACGAGTTTATACACTCTCCGGCAGAAATAAGGCTTGGAATGAAGAGGTGGTGCTCGAGAAGCATCTGAATAGCTGAAAACCTGACCAGACTTCCAAGTGATAGCAAAGGGATACAGGAATCAACCTAAAGCTCCAGCAGTCAGCTCATAAAGTCAATTAGCAAATGGAAAGCAAAATGCTGATGCTACCTGAGCTAGGTTTATGACATGCTTATTTTTATAAGCACTAAACTCACCCCATATAATGCAAAAGACACTGACAGCCCTGAGTAATGAATCCCTGAGAAACATAATACAGTCACCCACAGAAGTGGAAACTAAGAAACATTACAACAAGGCTGAAGAACAGTCATTATTTCCTGATCAGTGATAGCTGCGACACCAGAATTCTCCCACTCCGTCTCTCCATATGTTTACACACTGAGTTTCTGACCCTCTTGAACCACCTCTGCCACACAATCATAACCTTAGAATATGGATAGCGAGATAAACACAGTAATCAATGGCAAGAATTACTTTATCATCATCAAAATCTGGGACAATCCTACTCTCGAGACATTTCTGCACAGTATATTTTCATATTTCCATTAAATATGACACAAACATGAGGGGAGGTTATGAAACTGAATAAAAAAAAAAGAATCTGGAAAATAAATGGAATTCAGCTGCGCAGGTTTTTTTTCCTGTCTAAGGAAGTACAAAATTGCTCCTTGATATCAAAAAATTAAGAATAGCATTAGAACTTGGAAAATGCCTTTGAAACATAGAGAAGAGAAACATTACTGAAAGGCCTGTTTCGGTAAAGGCCATATCCCTCCTGCAGGTTAGTAGGGAGGGATGGACCCACGGGTCACGAGCCCAGCGCTGAAGGAGCTGCCACTTCAACATAAGTTACATGTAAGATGGAAAGTACATGAGTGGAATGTCCAGAAATTAATTCATGTTTTCATTTAACACAGATCACATATTCACCTCCCAGAAACCATTAATTTTGTCCTGTATCAGAGAAAGAAATCATTTAAAGTGAGAAAGATGTGCCATCCGCACAGAGAAAAAAAAAATAAACCATCTTGTTTTGTGCAAGAAAAGAGCAAGATCTTTTGTGTAGTAAGTTCTACAAAACCTTGGCTGGAATTTCTTCCTAACTACATAGCACTGAGAGATGAAAAGTCAAACTGACACACATTAATATTTACAGGGCGCTCTCCGAGCAGAGTGACATTAGCCAGGGTTCGCATGCTGATCTTGCAAAAATTTGAGAGAGACCACATTGGGGTTCCTCCTGCTCAGAAAAATTAGTTAATCGTATTTGACATTTGCTGGAGCCACAGAATCCAGAGAAGAGAATTGTACCTGACATATTTTAAAAGAAGAAAAAAAATAATCAGAACATCACAAATAAATTTCAAGGCTGAATTCAAATAGAAAAACACTGAAGTGGTACGTACAGAGAATAGCACCCAAGAAAAGATAAACTAGCAATGAAACAGCAATACCAAAATAGGTAATAAACCAAAAGCACCCACTTCTGTCGGCACAATGAATTGATTGTTTTTGTAACAGCCATAGATTAAATTACATTTCATTTCCAAAGTGTTTCAATTCTTTCTTCTGTCAATGGCTATTTCAGTGCTGAATAAAAGTCATTATATTACTTTGGGGGCTGCACCTTCATCATCTCTAGCAAGTAAAAAGCAGATTTTATTCCATGAGCAACTCATATTTCTAATGACAAGCATATCATAATACTATGCTTTCTTTGTCCAAAGAATGAAATGCTGATTTTCTGCCTTGAAATATGTAAGAAACTAGGCATGTAAATGCAAGAGATCATACTGGGACACAGAAGAAACAACAGCAACAAAAATATAAAGAAGTCTCTTATTATTGCTGGATTAATTAGCATTAATAAACTAGGGCACAAATATTTTTGACAGGACAGGAAAGCAGGTCATTAGCACTGATGAGATGATATCAATGATCTTCCTAAGACATTTAGAGCAGACCTGCTCCAAATGATACTCACGGCTTGCAATTATGCCACCAGTCAAATAGTTTACCTCTAACATCCAGTGGAGAATACACAGCATTTGCATACAAGACCCAGACTCCTTTTTTCTCCTCAAATCTAATTCAATTTTAAGAAGAATAAATTGCTAATAACTAATCAAACACTGAAACTAAAACCTTTTGCTACTATAAAGATTCAAAATTAGGCACAAAAATTCCCAGAAGTTTGCAAAGCCATTTTAAAATGGATTTTCTGTTGGAGGCACAACGTAAACAATGATTTGCATCAGTGATTATCTTAATTAAACGGCTGTTTACATAAGTAACGTTGATTTACTTTAAATGTTGTTCGGTGTCATTAGACCATTCATTTGATTGTGCAGATTTCCTTTAGCTGAAGTCTTCTCCCACCTTCAGCAGGCTGGGAACAGCACCTCTGCTGCACAAGTAAATCCACAGCGAAGTTAGTGCCACACAAGCTTTATCCAAATTTCTTTACAGGAACACTATGGAGCACAGTTCGGCCCCTTTACCCTGTACCGGTACGCGATGGGGATTTCACTCTTCCAGTCGGGTGTAGCCCAGCCTTCCAACCACGTTGCCTATGACAGACCTGGATAAAACTGTGATCCTCTGAAGGGACACGTGCCACCCCTGCTATGCACGATGCTTTGAATATGTTAAGGAAAAAGAAAGTACATTTCCTCCCCCTCTATTTCTTTTTTTTACATTAGATTTCTCACTTCAGGAGGGAAGCTCCCTCCTGATGATACAGTGACCAACTGGCTAATCTGGTACTGAAGGTCTTCACTAGATGATAAATTCAAGTCAAAAGAGTTACCATTGCTGAAAAAAATGTAAGCTGGAAAAAACACAATAATAATTCCAAAATTAGCAGTGACAGATGTTCAGAACAGAAATCAAGATTGCTGGCCATCACTACCCCCTGAATTCCCTCTGTAGTAATGCTAGAAGAAAGTAAGCTTAGTTTGATAACATCTAACAGATTTACAGAGGAGTTTAAAATTCCGTCTTTCCAGGAAAACAGCTCAGCCACAAACGATTGTGTTTGTTCCAGCATGTCATCAGCCTGGATGATTGCAATGATCTGCTTAAGCCTTAAAAATCCAGGAGACCAGCACTGCCACACAAACAAAAGCAAAGAGTTACCATCTCCTGTATTATTTTATTAGACATCTTAATTTCTTAATTATGAGTGAAACTTGAGTTGCAAATTAAGGATGCCTAAGGAAAATAGGACTAGTCTAGGAACAAAAGCTACGGCAAAAAACGTACTACATTTTGGCTCCTGCAAAATTCCACTGGGGAGGGTGAGAAATCAGGACCCTCTTTTTTAACCATGCACTTTTAGCTGGAATTTTTTTTTTTTTTTAAGAAGAGCAAGGAAGTAAAATAAAATACACGACACATAGTTGATTAGCTGCTGCCTTTAATTTCAGAAAGGGTTACCCAGGCTGTACGTGGTCAGGCAGAGCCAGACACCACTCACCCTCTGGGTTCACCCTGCAGAGCCGTGCGTGGCTCCAAATCTATCTCTCAATAGGTACTTGGAAACTGCTGTCATCGGACTTACGCCACAATTGTGCTGGCGTAGAGGATTCCAAAGCAGCAAGGAAATGAATATAAAAGCAGGATATGACTTTTATAGGGATACCTGGTGCCTTCAGGATCTCAACATGCAGAGATGTATGAGGTATGCAGGATTTGTCCAGGGGGGATTGCCCAACATCAGGGAGAAGCAGGCACTGTGCAGTTCCCGTCCTGCCCATCTCTCCCAAAACCTCACATGGGCCTGTATCACTTTTTATTCATTTTAATTCCTTATGTTCTTTGCATCACAGAGTAACACAAAGCCTTCCCTCAGCTCTACAACAGAAGATACTTCCTCTATTAAAAATAAAAAATAAAAACCTTCGCATGAATTTGAAGTTTCTGTTTAAACATGTTACGTGCACAAAATGTTAAGCACATACCTCAATACTTAAACGGCCAGGACAAATTCTTAAAACTAAGAAAAGATCAGTCACACTGTGGAACAACAGCCACTAAGTATATTTAAGTATGTTTATTTGAACTTGTATTACTGCAGATTTTCAATGACTAATTATTGGCAGTGCCAAGATAATTACTAGCGATTGGTGCACGTAAAGACTGGAATTGTGTTGGAAAAATTAAGAGATATGTATGGCATGATAAACTGATCCTACGCAACTTAACTTGCTTTTCAATATTATGTGTCACGTGAAAGGAAGGAGGAAAAAAATAATCAAAACTCCATAAAGAAATGGAAAAATTAAACTAAAAAAATTTATGAGCTATTAGTCTTTCCTGATAATGAAGTACTTCAGGATGACTTCTAAAACTCACTTTCATTTAGATGCTTCATTTATTTTAATCTGGGAGATAATTAGAGGGAAATCAAATCCATCTCCATAGCAGAATATTTACCTGAGATGCAGCTCAGACTTCTCAGTATTTCCCCTGTGTGTTCAAACTCAGTGTTATATGTATCACTAAAATTTTACTTAGATTAATGGCCATTACTTAATTAGCATCAAAACTAAAATCTACAATGTTTGCTGCTGGTTAGCTGTCAGAACAGGAATTCCTTCAGATTTTTTTTTCTATTAATAGGCCGAATTTAGCTTTCCCACACACCATTCCCAGTAAAGCACATAAAAAATACTTGGAAGTAGGAGTAAATCTCAGCTGAATGGGTGGGCGGTCGTCCCACATAAGTTCCCATATATCCACACAAAAAACTATTTGCCCTTTGCAACAAAAAATAGGATTTATGGTGAAGACACAGATATTCATCAACAAGATGCTCCGTTAACCAGATTATCCAGAAAAAAAGCTGCATCACTGATGAATTCTTGCTGTGAAGAGCCAATGGTTTATCTCATCACCCACTAATCCTGTTAGAAATTATTTAGTACTCAAAATGTATCAAAGAAGAATCCTCAGTTGAATGAGCATTCCACACACACCAGCATTCTCCATGAATTTATTTCTAATTATCATTTGCCTCTTTTCCATATCTAATGTGTAGTTAATGAATGCCTGACATAACTTCAGGATATAAAAAAAGACACAACTAGTTATATAATTACAGGTTAAAAAATGATCTTTTTTCAGCTCCATGCACCGAAGTAATCTTAAGGGTGAAGGTTAAGTACAGGCAAGACAGAGTACAGCTGGCTTTGCAAGATACTCTGTACACTGCCCACAGCATCCTCGGTGCGTGGCACTGCCTCTGAAAGAATAGTTTGGTCTTATAATAATATTACAGCAATACAGAACTTGTAGGTATTATCAGTCACGTCTTATTCATGGGACTGTCTACAAAAGGACAGTAAATTTGCACTTGTGATCATTGTAGAACACGAATAACATATTTAAGCTTGCCACTATGTGGCAAAAGAAGAACAAAATCAATATTCTAGTATGGAGGCAGACCTTTAAGCAAGAATTTCTAGGGACAAAAAAAAAATAAATAAAATCTCCCTTTCATGTTTCCAAGGAACTGCTTAAAACAAGGTGGTTCATCAAAAAAGAAGATATTTCTCTCAGCCTGATCCCACCACAAGCATTTCCATGCAACCTGCTTCAGGCAGTTCCTCTCATTTCTAGATCATAGATTTAACTATGTTTACTATCACAGATCAAGGAAGCATTTTCTAAATACAACATTCGTACTTATCAGCTCCAATGGGGTGATTCATTCAGAATAATTTGTGACTTTCAAGCAAATTAATACACAAATTACTACTCATGACAGTTTTGAATTTAAAAAGAAAAAGAAGAGGCCTCATGCAAAGGTACAAACAAATAAATCTGAGTGAGTTAATTGTTTGTCTCACTTCTGAATCAAAGGTAAGATATTGCTGGGGAACTCATACAGCCTGATATGCTATCAGTTTGTGGACCTTTTCAGTTCCTTGAGCTGGAGGAACTGACTTGCACAGCTCCTTCTGCATGTCCACCCTTCCTGTAAGAAAGCGGCAGGTGAAGCGGTGGGTGCCGAGCTGTGAGGATACTGCTTGCTGGACCTGCTGCTACTACCCAGAAAGTAGAACAGGTTGGTTTTTTCCCTGACCTTCCCCTGGCAGATCTACAAATCCAAGTACTCGTTTTGTACCACACCACCAATTAATATCCTACAAGCTTTTTTTGAGAGTTAACACTGTGGATGCAAAAGGAGTCACAGAGTCAAATAATTGGGAACTCATTGTCCTGGATAAACTAACAAAATTGGGAAACAAAATTTTGCTTTTATAATTATTTGCAAAAACCAAAGAAAGTCAACACACTTACTGGACATCTTTCCTCTTCTTTTTCTGAGGGTCCACTAGCCGAAGGGTGTCTCTGATAACAGCTACTTTCACTTCTTCATCAACAGGGCTTGGAACATTTTCGAACACTCCAGGAGAAAGCTTTAAATTACAATGTGAATACAATTAATCATTACAGAACTAAGGATTATTTATTCCACATTTACTCAAACTTCATGTACGTCATTTATGTTTTAAATACACAATGATAAATTGCAAAATACTTCTTAAAGAATACACAAATACCTTAACAGTTTTTTCAGTATGATACTACAACACTTTTTGGCAAGTTTCTCTAGTAAATTGAAATATTGAAAAAAGATTGTTGCCAATGTTACCATTTATATTATGCATACAAACACGAAAAAAAAAATATTAACAATCCCCTAAACACAACTAAGTCAACTGCAGGAGATGATGAATAAATGTATTTATGACAAAGATGATGCAGAGCTTTCACAATTCCAATAAGTCACATTTCCAGTGTATAAGATTAGCAATGATTTCCAAGCAGAAAATTACAGAGAACATTGGAGGTTTCATATTAGCAGACAGCTTTCATCTTTCAAACAAGGAAAAAAGACCAGAAAACCAAACCTAAACAATTTCATCCCAATATCACTATCATGTTGACAGGTCTTACCTCTTGCTCGTGTTCTATTCTCATGCTGGGGTTTGCATTTACTTCTAGTAACATGGGCTTCAAGTTTTTCATCAGGAGAATGTCAAACCCTAAAATCTGAGCATAACAAGCAATGCGTTACGTCAGTTCTGCTCGGTGTTCCTCTAGAGAATGCAACGGCCATCCATATGTCAACATTCAGGAGAAAAACATTTGAGGGACAAAAGAGAAATAACTGAGAAATCACAGAATGATATGGAGTTGGAAGGGACCTCTGGAGATCATCCAGTCCAACCCCCTGCCAAAGCAGGTCCACCCAGAGCAGGTCCCACAGGAACGTGTCCAGGCGGGGTTTGAATGTCTCCAGAGAAGGAGACTCCACCACCTCTCTGGGCAGCCTCTTCCAGGGCTCTGCCACCCTCACAGGAAAGAAGTTCCTCCTCAGGTTTAGGTGGAACTTCTTATGTTCAAGTTTGTGCCCGTTCCCTCTTGTCCTGTCACTGGGCATCACTGAAAAAAGACTGGCCCCATCTTCTTGACACCCACCCTTGAAGTATTTATAGGCGTTGATCAGATCCCCCTCAGTCTTCTCTTCTCCAGACTAAAAAGACCCAAGTCCCTCAGCCTTTCCTCGTAAAAGAGATGCTCCAGGCCCCTCATCATCTCTGTAGCCCTCTGTTGTACCCTCTCCAGCAGTTCCCTGTCCCTCTTGAACTGGGGAGCCCAGACCTGGACACAGTACTCCAATTATGCTATATTGCTGAATAATTACTGAAACCATTTGTCTTTGATACTAACAGCTACTTTCACACAACCCCCACCTCCAAACACCGCGTCTGTCAACATGGAATCTTAGCACCTATGGCAGAAATTCCAACGTACCTGGAAGCAAGTTGGCCCAGGCTTTCCTGCTGGTATGTCAGACTGATAGTAAACTTTCAGTTCTGGTGTCAGTGCAATGATTGTTTTAATCACCAGTGAAATGATATCTGACCACAGCTTTTTGACATCAGCTCCTCTGGAAGACAGTCTGCACAGAATGCTTGAAAAAGTCCTCTTGCTGCCAGTGTTCACATTGTCAGAATGGATGAAATTCCCACTATGGATATTTAGTGAATAGTTGGTTAAGTGCATAAAAACCTGGTGCAAATTTTTCAGAGTGGGCTCTTGATAGGGCTCTGTACAAAATCTAGAAAGTCCATCTTTGGCTATGTAAATCTCTAAGGGTTCTAAGGATTTCAGTAAGACATAAAGACGAATATCAAATTTCAGTTTGTCAACAAGCAGTGGTTTGCAAATATATTCCTGGACCACAGCTGGCCGGCTCTGGATGCTTCCCGTCAGCCTGATGTCACTTGGGTCTTTAATGAGGTAGATCCCATCTCCCTGGCACCCTCCATCAGGTTTTACGATAAAAGTGGGCTTCCAGGACGGATCGCTGTCTTTCATCATACGAACCTAGAAGGAAAAGAATTACACTGAAAGACACTAATTGGGGGGGAAGAAAGGGTGATACTACAAAAGCCGACAAATTGCATTCATAAACCAAAAATAAATAAAAATAACATGATCACATCACTAGAGTAGGAAACACCGTGCAAAAAAAGTAGAAGAAACAGTGCTGACAAGCACAAAGACAAACAAAAAAGCATGAGTAGGGACTTACTAGAGCAGATAAAAGTCAATTTCTTTAACAAGCTGTTGTATAAATGATTCCAGGAACTTCCTTTTAATGTTATGTACCAATTTACAGGATGAAATGCTGTATATCTCATGAGGTCCATTTTATTAGTCACTAATGCATATGAAACTGCAAAGTTAAACTTTCATGCTACATTTTGAACTATTACTGACAAAGATAATCATTAAGCTGAGGAAAGGCACCTTATTTACTGAGGTATAAACGCAGACAAACAACACTGGGAGGAAGAAAGAAAAAATAAAAATTTGGCACGATAACTTCTTTTTCCACCACTGAATATTTTTCACAATCAGATACCCAGTGTTAGTAAAACCAGGGAATATTGATACATGTACAGATATTATATAAATACCAAAAAATTTACTAAACAAAGCAGAGATTTTCACCCTCAGTTGCCACCTACCACCATTCTCTGAAATTAATTTTTTTCTAGTTTATACCAGAACTCCCTCAGGCCTGGCACGCAGCTACTACCTTTCTATCCACTGCAAGGTAAAGAAAATTCTATCCTGATTTCAACAGCTATGATTTGTACTGGGAAGATCTATTCATAGCACATGGCAATTCAGATGCTTTCTTTAGATATACCTAGTGTGAAATCAGGAAAGCGAGGAAAGTTGGTGGAGAATGTGACGGTGGTTTGTACCGAATCAAAATGTTTGGATGAATCTACAAAGCCCTCGACGCCCAGCCTGGCCCTTCCTCAAGCTGGTAAGATGTTGGGTCTGTTCAGGAGGTGGATGTGAAACACACTGCGCTCTAGTGTACGAGCTCGCAAACAGCCATCGCCAACGTCTCCACAGCATAACGTATTTTATGCAAAATATGCAAAAATGCTCAGAAAAATCAATGCACGAGATACATTTCACTTCTTTCACAGAGAAACGCTTCCACTTTGCAGATTTCTTACAAATTATGTCAAATACTCTTTACCGCTAACAAGTTAAATTAATAGAATCATTCTAGAAAACATTTTTTCCAAAGACACACATTGACAACCGAAGTTGCTACGTACGGGGTGAGGGGGCACGACCCACTAGAAAGGAAATAGTAGGTAAGAAATTTTGACACCTACTGACACTCTGTGAGCGTGCGTACAAAAAGCATCAAGTCACAGAAATAGCAAGAAAAAGGAAAAAAAAAAAAAACAGGTTAGTAAATCACTAGCTTTCAGTGTCAGTTTCTTTCCACTGTTTGTAGTGCTTTGCCATAAAAGGTCTCTGTTTGTTAAAGTAAACTTTAATACTTTGTAAGAATGTCGCTGGAGGACTGTATGACCTATTTCTGGATTGTTTACAGCAGCTTGGACCTCGATGCTTTTGTATCCAGTTCTCTCGCTGTAGATATCCACGAGTACAGTATAAGCCACTATACCCATACCTTGAGGTTTTTTCCCACACTGTGCCCTAGATTTTTGGGGCCTATAAGGGAAACGGTTTATCACAGATAGAAATTATAACAGTAACGGGGAAGTACCCGTGGTTTGTCAGAACCTACAGAAACCCAGATGAGGCCTTAGTAAAATGAAGAACAAAACTGAATTATAGAGAATTAGATGATTATAGAGACGGGTCTGCATCCTCACACAGAAAGTGGGAAGAATATAGAAGAAAAAAAAAAATTTCTAAAACCCAGATCTAACTCCAAACGTCTCAAATTCAAAAGGCAATTGAACGTGAACTTCTTGCTCAATCCCACTGTCAGTTCTACTTACTGACAGCAGCAGCTTGATTTCTGGGGCATGAACAGGGCTTGGCACTGTAACAAACCACCTTCTATAGAAACTAGCTTCTTGGAAGCAACAATAAATATCTTTAGAGTTTTTGGTTTTTACAAACTAATGGGAGTTACATGAAGAAGTAAAAATAAAAAATTATAATAAAATAACAAAAAAAAAAAAGGGAAATGACCTTTTTTTTCCAAAAGAATCAGTTATGTTATCTGTGAAAAAATTAATTCCACCTGGAACAGACTGTTAATAGTTGGCAGTTCAAAACGTGATTATTGTAATAAGGTTGTTTTGACCTTTGAACATGTTAAACTGACACATTCATTTAGCAGGGAATGTTTGGAGGCCAATGTCATTCCCAACTGGGTACAGCGAGCCAGAATTAAATATGGCACCAATAACTAACCACTGGATTCAAATCTGCACTTTTGTAAACAGCATATATTCACTCAAAACTCTCTCAGAAAGAAAAATGTTCAATATAATTAGGGAATCTTTTTACCTCAGAGAAAAGAGCAATTACCCCATCTATATTGCCTATGAAGCCCACATCCACAAGAAGCAAACCTAAACTTTGCAAGCTTCAATGAATTTTATTTAAGGACGAAAAAATCATGAAGACAGTAACTAGGTCACTGTATGGGCCTGACACATCTGCTGAATATCAGACCTTTCGTGTTACATGCATACCTCCCACTGCCTAAATAAATTCTAGTTTATTTATTACGTGCATAGCAAAAGTAAAAACTGCAGAGATATGCACGCCTCAATCAGTAGAAGTGAAATCGGGAATGAAAGGAAGGAAATCAGGAAGAATTTAGACTTATCTTGGATGAATTTTAAAAACTATTCATAAAATACGGCATGTTTTACAGCACGTGGCAAGGAAAGAATGTTGAGTATATTTAAGCCAGCGAGTTAATGTGTCTCTGCCGTCAGAAGTAACTGGTTTGGAGGTCAAGGACTGAGCAACCAGTGGGAAATGAACTGCAGCATTACCCTCTCGGGCAGCCCTGAGTTCATGGCAAAGCAACATGACCCTGGTGAGAAGCCTCTGGAGCGGCCCCAGCTCTTGCTGTTCTCTGCGGGTACACCAAGTCCCTGCGGGTGTAGATATAGAAGCATTGCATTCAGAAATATTTCGGAGGAAAGAAATTATTAGAGCACAATTTGTAGTTTATCAAAATGCAACTATACAATCCAGGTTTCAATGAATAGATACTGAAGGACTGTAGCTCACGAAACTCCTAACAGCACTGGCACCGGGAGCCGTAACAAAGGACGCAGCTAAAGAAACACAGGGCGCAGGCTAACACCTTTATCAGCTACTCACGGGATTTGGAAGAGTAAGGCAATTAAAATCTCTTTTCTTTCAAAACAGAGGGATGTCTCAGTACAGACCATTCTTTTCTTGCATTCACACCTTTTACAGCACCAGACCTGCAGCTGCTTCTCTCTCCGTTCAGGCAGCGATGTGCTGAACGAAGCCTGTGCTCTGGTTTTACACGGGCTCCCCAGCAACAACTGGAGATTGACTTTAAGAGGCCTGAGGATACGAGCTAACAATGAAAAAAAAAAAAAAAAAAAAAAATCAATTTCCACCATCAGCTCTGGCACTGCAGAATGACAGAGGAAAAATATCAGGACACAGGAAAAGGCTGAGCACTGGTTGGATCACCGTGATTTCCGGACAACACCCTCTGCCATGACTACATTAGGATGTTCCCAAGGCCTGAAGAACTTCTGGCTCCATCCTACCCATTCATTTATTTCATTCAGAATCACACTGCTAAAAGCCTTCCTACCAACTACAGCAGAAATTCAGGATTAATTATTTAGACAAGTTTTTTTCTCATGGCCAAGTGTTGCACTATCTCCATGGAAGATCCTTCTTCAAAATAGGTCACTTTGAGGCATAAAATGCCACAATGGAGCTCAGGCTTACATAAACGGTGTGTGGATAAACAGGTCCCAGTAGGTCAGCAGGCCTAGATGTGCAAAGAAGAGCAGGATTTATGCCTTAGTCTTTTTAACACTAAAGAATAATCTTCCCCTGACATGACATTACTCTGCTTCTCTGGTTCACCGTTGTTAAAGTCAGCATCCCAGGAAGATATGTGGTTAATCTTAAACCTCCACAACTAAACATATCCTACTATGACTCCAGTTGTACGTACAAAGTGCCAACTGCGCTCTACTAAGGCTGAAAGCAATAAAGAACCTCTACAAAACCAGCCAGGGCAATCTGCCTCCCGTCCCCATGTCTCTTGTTCACGCCTCACGCTACTTCTGCTCTGCTACAGCAGCACCATTTCAAAAAAGACAATAATTCCTGGGGACTACTGTTAGATGCAACAGCAACCTGCTCTCAAAGTCCTCCATTTCAACAAACATCACTCTCATACTTAACTCTTTCCACTTAGCTGGAAAGGAAATAATTTTCTCCATCATTTTCTAGTCCATCAAAACTTACGCATGGCAGATGAAGATGGGATGGTGGGGAAAGGGGGAACAATAATCCAGAGTCAGTCTGGTTTTCAGCAGCTTGACTGTCTTGAAGAAAGCGGATGGTTTCTTCATCTTCAAGGAAATTCCTGACAGTCGTCTTCAAATTCTCCACAATCCCCTCAACTATATTCTTTCAAATTCTCATTAAGAGGAAGCTTGTTCAGACTTAGAAAAGTCAGTCATGTAGGAAAATCAGCTCATTTGAAACGAGATATTTCTGTGTACTTAGCTTGACAGAAGGAAATTATCTTTAAAAACTTGTTAACCATTTACAGCCAATAGCAAGAGGAGAGCACGATGTCTAATGGCATGAAAATCTGATCCAGTTGCAGGTTTGCCTTTCATGAGGAAACTCAGGCTGAATTAATACAGTGTTCTGAAAAAAATCCATATAATGGGCTATAAGATTTGACAGCACAAAGACTAGAATATTCATGTCCATGCCTAAGAGGTATCCAAAAGCTGAAAACCTGATTAAACCACCAAAAATATGCTGTGCTGGAAATTAGACTGTCCAAATTAGATTCTTATTAAAAATTAATCATACTAGACCTATTCATCATCCTCATAGACAACACAAAGAAGGCACTATGAGAGCAATCAAGGCCCTGGTTAGAATCTCAAGCTAGTTACTTTTCGGAAATTGGAATTTCCTATTAGAAATAAGTTCTTATCACACAGATTCCAACAGATTCTTCTCTGTTAGTGAAGGGGTGATTACAGTAGCACCCGAGAGATTTGCTTATGTGCAACTCATCTTCCGTTATGGTGACATGTTAGTACAGAACGTTTTAAAAGGTAAAATATAAGTGAATATTGAAAATAGATAAAATTCTATTTACTTAGTAAAATTAACTTTTAAGCCCTTGTTAAAAATACCTATCACCATTTCAGTTTAATGTAAATGACACTAAGGGAACTACCATTTTGTTGGTATTTCCCAATATGAAGCTCACCTTCAACAAACTTAGAGTGCAGGTCTCCCATCGATTACTGGCTAATGAATATTACATTAGCTGCAGTGTTTTCTACCTGGATTTTCTACCTGGATTAAGGGTTACGGGAAAGAGGGAAAAGCTGACAGCATTTGATTTAGTTGTTGATACAAATGTATGACAAAAGATGACAATCACATCTCCAGAACTGAACAACTCCAAAACAGAAAGAATATTTGAGAGAGAAATTGTTCTGAAACGCTGCAGCGCTTCGGGAGGAGGCAGCGAGACTGAAATGCTCAAGGAGGTTATTCTTTCAGCAGTAATTTCTGTTACAGGCAAAAGCTCAGAGGTGTTAACTCCCCAGTCCAGCCCTTTGCAACAAAATCCCATACTACAAATGGCACCAAACCACCCTCTCACGTCTAACCTAGACCTGCACTGACACAGAATTTGTGACCTTTGGTAATTAACTATGCCCTAATGGACTTGAACACCAGTAATAGCGAAGGTGCAGCAAGGCAGGTTTCAGCATGACTCATGTAGAGCTACATACTTAGCAGCTGCAGCCCACGACAACACAGCTTTGCTTCCAGAAGCACCGGAGATGGCTAAATCTCCTTTTGCTCAGATAAATACACATGGATTCACATATTCCAGTGTGTGTCAGTTCCTATAGGGGTATGTTGAACATGCAGGCACTGCACATACCTTTATGTTTGAGAATAAGCTCAAAATTTAGTGTCAGAGCTGATATTTTCAGTCCCATTAGGGTCCCTTGGTTGTAAAGCAAACAAAACCACATATGAACAAATAAATAACAGAAAAGACTGTAGAGCTCCTACTGAGAACTCACAAAACTGCAGGTGAAAAGCGTTCTCAACCATTTATGGTTCACAGTGGATTTGGAACTTTTTGGTTTGTATTTTTTCTTGTTCTGGAGAGGTTACGTTACAAACTTGTGCTAAATAGAACATAAACTCTTACAACATAAAATATCATGTTTGATAACACGAACTATGCTTTTCTCAAACACAGATGGAAGAACATATGCAAAGGAAACTCCTAGGAGTGTGTTACTGGACATCTGTTACTCTTGGAACAAAAACCGAATCGTTTTCACTCCAGTAACCATTCAACCAGAGAAAAGTATTTATTTGCAGTGCCACCTGCTGACAGCGTGTGGGTCCGTGTGTTTAACGTGATGTACAAACCCCCATCGCTACGCGCTGCTCCGTTAATCAGAGCCTTGTAACCAAGACAGGCACCGTTCCCCAAAGAGCCATCGCTAGAACCCCAGTGCACCATTTTGGAACTTTACTTCCAAGTGATTTGTACTTATCTACCTGTCATAGCTAAATTGATTGGATAATTTACGCTCCTCTTACAAATTGGTCCTACATCTAAAGCAATAAGGCTGAAGTACTGTTGGGATTTTATTCATTTTTACTGGCAATGCCACAGCAGTGACACAGCACATTTGAAGAGTTTATATTAAAAGATGTTCATGGATTTAATTGGATTGTGGATATGGTAATTATCTGAAAAGTAACACACAGTATAGGAGTCTATTAAAGTCCATACCTTTTTCTCTCACTTTTCCAAGCAGAGGATACTGTAGAATACAAGAATGCACTGGGCGAGTCAGACAGGGTTAAAACAAACGCATACAATATTTTTTAAAATATTTCTAACAACAGAACCAAACACCAACACACAGCATCACTTTTTTTCAAAAAAAAAAAAAAAAAGCTGAAAAAGAATGGCATTTTATTACATTCTGAATATTTAAACAAAGCATCAGTCTGACAAGAGATTCAAACAGATGAAGGGAGATGTGAGTATATTTAACAATGCAGAGTACAAAATGCTGTGGTGAAGGATTTGGATAGCACAGGCAGCATGGACTAAGAAGACTTCAGTGACAATGAATCTGGCGAAGTACCACACTCCACACACCACTGTACTGGAACCTCCTCGGCCCTTTAAACTCAGGAGAATACGCAAGGAAAGGGCTTATGGTTCTACCACATTTAATTTTCAGACATCTCTTCTGGCATTGCAGAGAAGCATAATTGTTTTTAAGTTTATTCTGAACATAACAAACAAAAGCAGTCTGATCTCAGGCAAATTGAAAAAGACATCATCCACAGCACTCAAGTGTGATTTTAAATAATCTGATAGGTACGAAAAACTAAAGAATGACATGGCAACAACATCGAACAAGTTTACTTTTATTCTCAGAATAGTATATCTACCTCATCCACAAAGAGGGGAAATTCTTCTGGCAGAATCCAGGATCGAGGGTAGAAGTTATATTCAAGAGGAAATAGATCTTGCATTGTTCGCACTGCCCGACTCAGTGTAATTTTACGGACCATCTCCGTCATGCCTGGGAAAATAACAGACAGCATGTGAAGATGACAAAGAATCCGCACTGAAGCCTCATCCTAAAAGTAAATTGTTGTATCGTTATTCACCCTATCCGCAGCCACTCTAGTAATTCCTTTCAATAAAGCCGAAAATATTTTAAAATTTAAAATCTGACAATACGGCCGTATTTCATATTGTATGTAATACTGTATTGTATTAAAAAAAAAAAAAAAAATCAGTTATCCAAAACACAGCTCAGAATAATAGAGGGAAAGTTTTAGTCCAATAGTAACTACTGGCTTCACCATAATCCAGAATTATGGCCCTAGCCTGCTATCATTCCAGGAAGAGATAAAAATGTCATTTAAATACAATCAACCACTTTGTGTTTACTTTGCATCCATTTAAGTGACTATGTCAGAAAGACTAGGTTATTTTGTGAGCAGCCAAGCTTAGCTGCTTTCCCGCAGCTTTGAATCTCATGCTTGGATCATGCTGTGTCCAGATCCATGTGAGCTCTGGTCGAAGCTTTTCCCAAGGTTGGGGCATTAGGGGTTACTCTTGTGATGTTTATATACTTTCAGATATTACAGCTTATAAGGCTCGTGCTGCAGCTTCTTTCTCCATAAGAACATCATCTGTGGGCTTCTTTCCTCCATGGTCAACAAATTTCCACAAAACCTACAGGAACTCAGTAGTCTGTGGCTGCAAACCTCTGTCAAGCGTGGTTGATTTTGGCCAGGAGGTTCCAAAGGTACAAGGAGGACAGAAAGTAACAGAGAACACACACATTTGCTGAAGCCTTATTTCCATCGGAACATGACTAGAAAGCTATTTTTATGGAAAATTTTCTAAGTCTTTCTGAGCACCAACCCTTTCAGATTCTTTGCATCTCTTGCAAGTAACTAGGAGAGGCATCAAGACCTCTTCAAGAGAGAAAGAATTTAGTAAAACCCAACATCAAGGTAGAGCAACATTCCTGGAAATCAGGTCTAGTTCTGAAGGACTCTGTGGTTTTGATTTCTGTGCGTGTCACTTGCTTACCACGTACGAGCCAGAACGCAGAGAGGGCAACACGCATCTAACAGATTTAAACTACCAGAAAAATACACTATCCGATACTTGAATGTGAACTTCCCACAGAGCGGAGAAAGTCAGGGTAAAGAAAGCATGAAGTTCAATATCAGAGGGTTCTTATTCTCACAGCATACTAATAGCAGCAATAAATCTGAAGTAAAGGGCTTAGTCAATACCTAAGCCCTTAGCTCTTATTTAGAGAGATCTCAACAGGGATTAAATGAGAAAAAAGGGAGCTTAAAAAAGCAGAAGAGTCATCATAAGATGAAGGCTGACATGGACTCTTCAATATTAAAAAATCCATTTGAGGAACTCCGCTTCAAGCTTCTCCCTGAGACAGGCCAGAGGACGAAACAAAACTGATTCTTTCCACTTTGAATCAAAACCAAATCCAAAGATACAGCACTGTTATCAATGCCAGATAACAGGCAATAATTGCATACTTCACTTAAATTATAGCCTAACACTATTAAATAACCTAAATTAATACATATGAATTATTCTTTTCATCAAAAACACATCCTCTCCAAAACAAATTTCAGTTCAGAATTGTTAGAGACACCCATTCCGATATTGTCACCCCCTAAGCAGAAGTCACCTACTGAAACCAGTGACACGCTAAAACTACTATCAGCTGATTAGGCAGATAATTCACGTTATAAAACAGTAAAACACAGAAACAGTTGAAATAATCATGTTTTTAAAGCATTTGTTTAAAGGAGAAACAGAAGTAAGGTACCTGGAAACTTGTTGACTTGACCTGAGAATATATCATTGTCATGAAACGACACCCCGTGCCAATAGATATCGCACGGCAAGCGCCTGCCAAAAGGAAACTGGAAAAGAGACAGGAGACAAATTTTGAAGCAATCTGGCAGTACTGATTCCTTCCTTACTGCTCTAAACGCTCACATTAAACATAAACCATTCAAGAACAGTCTTCTGACTGTCAAAAGAAAACATGCCCTATATTTTGGTTGCAAAACTAGGAATATTTTGATCAGTTCAAGGCTCTAAAGTTCAAGATGTTAACAAACCAGGAAAGGTTGACGGAAACAAAAAACAAATGACTGAGAGGCATGATCTGTACTGAGAAACTCCGAGCTTGTTATCAACCACAATTAAGGCATAACTCATTTGTAATTTAAAATACTATTACAGGGAATAAATTTTCATTAAGAAGCACTTAATTCCGGCACATGAAGGCACAGCAATAGCAAGTGCTACAGCTGGGAAGTAAACAAACCCTGACAATGTTTGGGGTTATTTGGGTTTTTTACTCCCCAGTTTAAGAAGCAATAAGCAACCATCAAAGGAGAAAAGCACAAGGGGTCATGGAGAAATTGCCATTACTGGCAGTTACTAAATCAACTCCTATTCTTAAAAATATCGCCATTTAATGCCGCGAGTCGCATGCCCTGTATCTGTGCCCACCCCTGCAGCTTGGTGACCCACATCCCACCACCCGGCCGTGTGGCACCTCTGTGCACCCCCAGTCCAGCACGAGCAGGAGACATCTCTGCTCCCGAGGACTTTATTTCAGGGAGTACATGTCGTTAGTAATATTTTTAGAAATTAGTAGTAAGTTGTAACTGCAAAGTACTTTCTGAGCCAAGCTGATTTACGTTGGTGTCCAAGCTGCAATAAATTGAAAATGGATTTCAAAGCCAGATACTTAAGTGACATTAAGTATATTATTCACTTATATATATTCAGTTATATGTATTAATTTATACAGTATTCATTCCTTTCTGGTACTAATAGCCTGTATTTAAAAGAAAAGCTTATAATTTAATTATTGAGCATATATATTTCAACTATTAAGGACTAAGGCAGTTATTTCAACAATATTAAGTATGCCAACAATTTAAGAGCTTCTTTTCCCATTCACATAAGACTTCACCATAAAGTGGAAGACTGTACAGTTTTCTATTACTGAAAAGATCAACCTTTTTTAAATAGTCTGAAGAGGCCTGAAACAGCGCTGCCAATTATCGATAACAACAGTTTCTAATAGTAGTAAAGTGGTTTTAAAAAAAAAGCTACCAGCAGTAAGAACAAAAGCCCCATGAATTAGCAGTATCAGCAATCCAAAGTAAAAAAAAATACTGTTAAAAATGAAACATTTGCAATCCATGTTATAATAATAAATAGTTTTGTGTAAAAAAGGTACTCCGATTTTCCACACCTGTTCTCTTAGACGCAGTCCCTTTTATCAATCCAAAACTTTTTATCTGCAACTCCATGTAGATGCCGTTAATTAAATACCATATGGAACATGTTCACAGGAATCTCTTCTATTATTAGGCAACATCTTTTTCAAATAAATACACTATATTTCTGCCCACGGCATTTTTAGGAATGTTGTATGAAATATCTACTGCCCTCATCACCCAATGACTTCAGTAAGAAGAAAGAACTAGACTATTTTGCAGAAACTACTTGTTCTTTACTCCAAATGTAATTTTTCTTGCTTTAGAACATTTCTTTAAGCAACAGATTTTTTTCCAATATGACAGAAAAAGAATCTCATAAAGCTTTCGAGTGAATTATTTTATTTGCTACTTTAATTAAAATTTCAGTTTCCTCAGTAAATAGCCTTGAAAAATTAATTTAAAATGCTAATTGAGCAATGCATCCTTTCTCTGTTTCCTTACTCATAGGGATGAGTTACCCAATTTAACAGAGCCAGTGGATTCTTCACTTATTTCATTATTATTCAGCCTGCAAAATCTGTTTTTGTACAAGTGAAAATTAATTCTGTTAGGCTCTGAAAGACAATCAGTGGCCTTAACCTCTTTCCACAGGTATATCCGGAATACAGATGCAGTATTAGGTCTCAGAGTGCCCTTCCCACTAAAACCTGAACAATTTATTTATTTATTAAATGAAATTGAAATGAAAGGAATGAAATTTGCATTTATATAACACCTTTCATCTACAGAGGATATCAAAGCACTTTCCAAACACCGCACAGAAATCATTTCACCACAGATGAAGAGGGAGCACTGCTGGACTGGAAAGTGGAAGCGCTGCACCCCTGCATCAGCAACTCGGGATGCACGGCAGCTTCCCTGCTCCTGACACACCAAGATTATCTGGATTTATCCAACAACGGGATCACACTCACCTCATGAATGAGCTGGGAAGGATTCTTTATCCTCTGCACTATACTTTTACATAAGAAAAGTGTTTGGGAAGGAACAAATAAGTTTGATTATTTGGCTCCCTCTGGCAGTTCCAGGCAGATATAAATTAATCTTACTCTGGTAAAAGAGGCCTTTCCACCACCTCCCCAGCTCCTGCTGCAGGGCATGAGCTAAAGAGAAAGGCGGATGCTTGAAGCAGTCCTTTGTTCTCATAACAATTTCTGTCCATGGCTACCTGGTGCCAGCTGGAACAGCCTCAGATCTGCACTAATCAAGCCGAGATGGTCACAGCCCAGGACTTGGGGTGCTCAGCACCACGGGGGACAGAGGTCGGGGACATCACTGGAGCCATCCTGGTGCAGAAACCCCACAGCCTGGTTCCAGGATCCATCACCACAAACAACTTTCAGGTTGCAATCAATTGACTAACTCTTGGAAGAATTTATTTTAAATCTTTTTTATCCAGAGTTGGGGGTATTTGTCAGAAAAATAAAACCACAAACAAACGAAAATAAAAGCCACAAAGAGAATAGAATTGTTTCCACAATTTTGACGCTATTAATAATCAATCACAGTCAAATTGGTCTGACAGGTCATTTCTACCTTTTGGTCGGAAGCCAATAATTTAATTTGTCTCACGGGTCACATCAGTCTGTTCCATCGTGTTTAATGACAAGTTAAATGACTCTTGTCTTCTAGTCAGCTTTTCCTAGCAGAAAATTTCAAACTCTTTCTACGCCTCCATGCAGCTACTGAACAGCGAGACAAATGAAACGCTTAATGCTGGGTTATTTGATGCCCGAGACATCTGCTTCTTCCTTTTTCCTGGTAATTGAAAGCTAGCTAAAGAAATAATTTATTAAGTGATGAATAAACTCAGGATGCAATCTCAATTTGTGCCCATTATTTCATTTGGCATATCATGTTCATTTAAAGAATCTGACACACTAAATCAGATAGTCCAATCTAGTGATGGGAGTAATTGCTCCACTGGCATGCACATTAAAATTCTGCAATGCTTTTTAAAAGGTCTACCCCTGTGCGTTACCCCAGGCAGGGCTATCATGGTTGATAATTTAATTTACTGAAAATTCCCACAGCTGAAAAAAAAATGCAGTTTTTTCTGTCTTTACTTCCAATAACAGTCAAATTGCTCTCTCTTGAACTCTTACACCTCTTCCTCATATGTCAGTGCCATAGAATAAACTGCTCACCAATATTGGCCATGCTTAGAGTATTATTATTATTATAATATAGTGGTATTTACCATATGTTAATTTACTAAAATGAACTACTACCATGTGGACAACTCTGTAATCACACAGTGCATTATGTCTTTTATTTCTACAAATTATCAGGGAGCATATTGCAATAATAAATTAGTACTGAAACAAAGCTCTTGCGGCAGGTCAGGGTAACTGCAGCAAGGAGAGTTCAGAACGTGAAACTTCAAACAAAAAACAACCCAAAACAAAAGCCTATATGACACTGCAATAATGTTATCCGCTAGACAGAAGAAGTTATGGATAAAAAGAAGCCCACTTTAAAAAGCCTATCATAATGCCTCCTGCCCAAAAAAACATTCAAGTCAAAATATTCACATCCAGCAGCAAACATAGAAAAGAAACAAAAGAAAAGCAGCAATGGGAAAAAATGTAAAAGAAGTGGTGAGGGAGAAGGATCCAATGTACTCAAAGCCCACAACGCAATCACCTTGAAAAGTGTTATACAAGGGACAACAGTAGAATACCAGCCCCTAAAACATTTTAGATACATTTATTTTATTGCTACTCCTAAGATTCTTTTTGTTCTTACTTTATTTTTATGGATGCTGCAAGAAACATCTGTGTTCCCTCTGCTGGTCCTGCTGTAGCAGTGAAACTATTTCCATGGCTCTGTGCCCATCAATGATAGCTGTTTGAGCAAATACTTTCATGCTATTTTTCTAAACGTTTGAAAGGAAGAGCTTCCAAAATTATATGAAACTTGAATAAAAGAGTTTTCCTTGTATTGCTCTTCTTAATGCTGTTTATTTTTCTCTTCAAATCTAGACAAGATCCTGCCTACTGCTTCCCTGTGTCTGCTGAAGTCTGCTAGCTTGAAGTCAACAGTTTGTCCTAGAAGACTTTCATCATCTTACTTTCTGCAATGTAAACAGTACTATTTAAGAGTCACAGCTCATACTGTTCCCCTTTTCATCACTCTTTTCACCTTAGGGGGTGAGGAAGGAAATAAATAAAGGAAAAAAAAAAAAAAGAGAAATCTGATTTGTCTCATATACATTGATAAGAAAAAATACTTTCTTAACAAAAGGTAATGTTACATTCATACATATTAACCTCTTTATTATGATAAGCTGAAAGCTTTACAGAAACCCATTACAGTGACTTGCTTACACGGAATTAATTACTAACCACCTAGATGGTATGATCCAATGGCAGAAAATTCCCTATTTGGTCTCTTCTTTATTAAGAGTGCAAAGTGGCCAGAAGGGGAAGCAGCAGACTAAATGAAAAATATTGACTGAACTAAGGGATGGAGGAGAAAGGATATTGAGGAAGACAGTAAACAAAGAAAGATGAAGTAAAGCTAAAAGCGATTGCTGTTGTGGGATGCAGAGCAGGAAGGAGAACGCTGATAATGCAGTGCAGATATTCGAGAGAGCAACAAGAGCATGTGAAACAAGTCAATTTGTAGGTCAGAATACCAAGCATGGAGAATCCAGAGGATAAGATATGCAAAAGAGTAAAAGCTCAGGAAACAGAAAAGACAAAATTAACCAGTAAGTACGGCTCATTACCAACATAATCTGTGAGGCTAACTTATATCAGTGATTCAGAAACACTCGCTGGAATGGCACTAGGCACTCTGAACATAAAACTTAGCCATAAGAACGACGCAATTAAGTGTGAAGTCCCCCTTGCTCTGTATGTCACCCAGTAAAACAGGGAGCAAGGCTGCTAAGAGACGCTCCACAGGTGCCCCGGAGTAAGAAATGTAAGCATAACAGGTTTTAATTTCACGCCTCTGGTGTTTCGTTACTATTTTGCTGTAAGAGCAGGAGTTGAGAACTGGAGCGTTTGTGCAATGAGATTTTGAAATTCTCCCACTGGATTTAAATAACAAAAATCTTGAAATAAATTTTTATGAAGACAGAGAATGAGAAAGCCCTACTCTTCCCAACAAGAAGCATATATGTCTTTGTGGTATTAGGTATTTAGGACATTATGAATAAATACAGGTAATATTTACTGCCACTCAATCCTCCAGAAAATAAATTTGTAACGTTTAACTCTGAGGTTAGGAATAACACAGAATATATTGTCTACCCCAAGTCCATAAAAAAATGTTGTTAAAAAGCATCAGGTGCACAGAAACATTAATATCTTGTGAGCCTGCATCCCAAAGGCAGCTCTGTAAAGTGGAGCAGCTGCCGTAGCTCATGCTGCTGCACACAAAGGAACAGTTCATCCACAGGTTTTATCCTTCCACTTCATGTCCCCTCCAACTTCCCTCTTCCAAAGGGATCACAAGTACCCTTTTTCTTACAGAAGTTCCTCAAAAAGCTCCTAGAAGCCTTCTCAACTTATATAGCACTATTTATAAAGTTATTATGGAAAGAAAATCTTTACAATTTAGCATTTATAATAGGATATACATTAGAAATCTCTTCAGGAGTTAAATAAGGAGTTCCAAAGCATCAGTTTTGTGCCAGCTCCCATACTGGCCCATCTCCAGTTCAACACAGACAGCCTGAACTCACACAGCACAGAGAAAACATGATTCAGGCTGTAGGGGAAAAAAAAATAAAGCCATAGCTTTTCTATATACAATAATTGAGAAGGCTAAAGCCTGTTATGTATGCTTTATTAGGTGGTTTCAGATTATTTTGTTCATACACAATGCTCTTTGACATGCCTTCAAGATAATCTGCGATGCTGAGGCTTTGCCATGGGCTCAGGCAGCTGATCTGCCAGGCCATACCTTGGGGCCACTGTCGCGAGCCTTATGCCACGTACCGATCCCGTGAGGGAACGGCGAAAGGAAAGAAACGCAACTTGACGAAACACGCCAAACGTTTCTACACAGGGGTAGGTTTCTTTCTTGCCCTTTCCAGTGATCAGTTTAAGCTTTGGAGCATAATATCCGATTACCCCTATTTTGGCTTGCATAATTGGTGATGGCAGCCTTGATCGTGAATCAGATCAGCCTCCAGACTTGACATCTAACTAGAAATAACCCCAGGGTCGAGATGTCACCAGCCGGGATGAGGTCCCCGCTACAGGCGCCTGCTCTGGCGCTGGCTCAGGAGGGGGGAGGAGGAGGAGGAGGAGGAGGAGGAAGGGGAAGCGCTTTGCTAGAGGCAGACCCCAAGGCAACGGAGGGAGCTTTCCCCCGGGCCGCCGGCAGAGCAGCGTGGGGAGCGGAGGGAAGAGCCGGAGCTGGGCCCAGCGCTGGGCCGGGGCCTTGCCGGAGCCGGAGAAGGGGAAGGCAGAGCCCGGCGAGCCTCCCGAGGGCCGGGCGGGCGCTCACCTCCCTCCAGCGCAGCTGCCTCAGGCTGATCTTCAGCGCCTCCAGCGAGGTCTTGGCCTTGGAACTGTCCACCGTGACGCGGGGCCGCCGGGCGGCGCGGCCCCCCTCCTCCCCTCCGCGCCGGCCCGGGGCCCGTCGCCCCCTGCCCCGCGCCGCCCGCCCGCCGGGGCCCTGCGTGCCGACACCGCGGCGGCACCGCTCCCGGCCGGTCACGGCGGGCAGCGCCGCTTCCTCCGGGGGCGGCTCGGCGGGCTGTCCGCCCTGCGGCTCCTCGGTGGGGAGGGCCGGGGACCCCGGGGGTACCTCCGCCTCCCGGGCCGGGGCGCAGCCCTGCGGCGGGGCCCCGGCCGGCTCCATCCCGCGGCGCTGCCTCGGCCCGGCCGCCGCCCCCGCTCCCCGCCCGTTGCCATGACAGCCGCGCGGCGGACGGGGCGCGCGAGGGGCCAATCGCCGTGAGGCGGGGGAACCCCGCTTCGTTCCGCCCCCCGCCGGCAATGACGTACTGTGGCCGCCGCGGCCATTTTGGGAGCGGGCAGAGCCGCTGGCCTCTTCCGAGGAGGCCATTTCGGAAAGGCGCGGGGCGGGGCGCGGCCGCCATCTTGGAAGCGGGCGGCGTCGGGAGGGAAATCTGTCCCGTAGGTGGCGACCGGCGCCTCAGGGCGCTCGTAGAGATCTGGCCGCGTCTGGCAGCCGTTGGCTTTGGCCACCGAAAACCCTGCCCGCGTGGCTTAGATATTAAATCCATTCCTTACCGTGCGGTGGAGTGATTTTCACCTGAGGTAGAGGGGCCCGGTGCCGCCGCTCCGAGACAGACCCCTGCTTGGGACCAGCACCGCGGGCGAGCGCTGGAGTTTCCTCAGTAATGACCAACTGGCAGTCCTGGACTAACGCCCGCTGTGTGGTTTGATTAGTTTCTGTATTTTCTTGTATTACTGTTAATCAAAAGCCGCCTGGAAAGTCAGTGCTGTGTCGCTCCGAGGGGACCCGCGGGGCAGCGACTGAAGGGCCCTTTGGCCCTAAACCCTCCGAGGGTGATGGAAACGTCTCCCAGGGTGGGTGTTTCCGTGGTCTATTTAGTGTTGCACAGTTTCAGCTGAATACTGTGCCACTAGTTGTTTTAATCCAGATTTTAAGCACACTCTTAACGTTGCCCGCGTGAGTCAAACGGAGGAAGAAAATACGAAAACCGCTTTTACAACGTAAATAACGGAATGAATAGTCTTACCAGCAGTTACATGAATCCCTCGCAGTATTAGTTAAGAGGTGATGAAATTGAGAACGTATGGCTGAACCGGCCGTGGTCTAAAGTGTAGCAAAAGCAGAGATTTAAGGAATTCAGCATCGCGGGGTGGGCAGGCGGTGGCGCTGCGCCCCGGGAAATCCAGCCCGGCTGCAGGAGGCTTGGGGTCTCCCTTGGGGAGACTGGGGAAGGGGGAAAAAAAGGCAGGAATAATCAGGATTCTGTGTGAAGGAGATGTTACTAGAGTCGTGCTCCTGATACGGAGCAGGACTGAAACAGGACAGCAGAGGAAATAATTTAAATGGGAACAAAATTTAAAGTGCAGCAAAAAGTTGTGACTTCCATTTAGCTGCAGGTTAAAATAAAAAGGTCATATCAAGACCAAGCTCCTGACTGTGGAACTCCTCAGACCAGGAGGAGATGTGAATGTGCATCTTTCACCCTGCTAGAACAGGTTTTAGGAACATCTGGATTAATATCTCATTGTCACCTCACATGCTGCCTGATATTTCATAGAAACCAAGACATGAGACTGTGCCAGAAACTGTGATTCTGTGACCCTTTTCCACAAGTCAACAGTAGTTTATAAAGAAGAAAGTTCAATCACCATTGTATTTCAACAGTAATTTTTGTATTTCAACAGCAAACTAGAGCTTCACCTGCACTCCTAATGCTACCCATATTTTTTCAGTGCATCACCTATCTTCTGCCATTTACCCTTGAAGGCAACAAAGGAACTAATTAATTAATTAATTAAATAGTGTTGTGTCTTACCATGTGAAGTGATGAGGAAGGCTGAGGTCACATAGCTTGCTCTTGGCTGCTCCCAGGTTGCTATTAAATGATGTGCGTTATTTTTTTACCGCTGTGACACTTCTTAATTAAAAAACTCGTGAGCATTTCCCTGTGCCAGTAGGAGCTCGGAGGGGGCTGCAGCTTTGGCAGGGCTGATCCGTCCAGGGGGTCTTTTCTGTGTCCATCATTGAAGGGCACTGTCTTGGTTGTCTTGCCGACCACCACCAGATGTTAGTGTCTGCCAACTGGAGTGGGATTTAAAATGGGGACCTGGCTCTGACTGTCTCTTATTTTATTGCCAGGCCCCCGGAATAGCATTTTTTTAATATTAGAGATTTATCCTCACCAATGTCAGCAATACTGAAGGAAAGCCAGGGAAACAGTTAAGATGGGCCAAGGCATTAAGAGGCTTCAGAGCATGGGAAATACCAAACAAAATGATTGCAAAGGAGGAATGTTTTTATATCTAATTATTATATATCCATATTTCTTACAGGCTAATAACGTACTAGTTGTTTTTCTACCAAAGAAGCTGTAATACATCAGATACCTGGTTTGCACCGTATTGTACGGATAAAACCTTCATTTCATGTGGAGATAAATAGCGATGGTCTGTAGTGTGCAGCGTGAAGTCAGACTGTATGTGGTATTCAGGTACCACAAGGTAGGGGAGTAAAGTATAGGTTGAGTAGTAATAAGGTAGCAAGGTAATGCAGAAGGAGGGTGTATCCCACTGAATGCTGCAAGCTGGATCTAGCAGCAGGAGAGAAAAAATATGAAACTTCATATCATCTCTCCCCAGTGAGAAGCGAGGAAATTTAAAGTTACTGTGCGCTCTTAAAAACAAGTTTATTTCCTGAGATCCTTGCTCAGAGGGAGTTGTTGATAAGAACAAATTGTTACTGTCTTGTGACAACAAGTGAACAAGAATGTGTATTGTGTCTAGGAGAACTGTACATCTGTTAGACTGTGCTAGGAAAAATATCAATGACTTTTTTTTTCTGAATCATCTTCTGGTGTCACGGTGGCGATGGTATCTGTAGGCAGGACAGAACAAAGCGTGCTCCCCTGCACAGGGGGGAATTTGGCAGAGTATGGGTATACGTGTACAGTTATCGGCACAGTGTCTCATACCTTCAAGAGATTCTTCAATTCCAACCTCACAGTATTTTGGACTTGGAAGAGCCTTGATCTGACTCGTAATGTCTGTGTACTTTATTAGTTAAATTCAGGATACCGAATATAACAGAGGTGCTAGTCTAATTTTATGGGAATGGGGAAGGCCACTGTTTGACTGTACAGTATTTTACTCATCTCTTAGGCCCCTAACAACTTCACTCCCATTTACTCTAAATCATAACTTACTGGGTCATTACACCATGACGTTTAACCTGATGTCTGTGTGTGCAGATACACACCTTCCCGTGATGTGCCCAGGTAACCGTCAGATCCAAGGGGAAGTCTCATAACAAAGCAATTTTACAGATGCAGACACTGAGGGGTGACATACTGGGGAATCACTCCAGAGATGGGCCTGTTTCCCTGAACTGTGTTAGCAGGTGCTCTGCATGGATTTGCAGGAATATTCTCACTGAAAACCTATTTCTAAGAATTACACTTTCCCAGACAGCAAACTGAACAGTCTGAGTTTCACACATGATAATGTGCTGACGCAGGCGGCTCATACTGAAGGTGAACTGTGCTGCCAACTCGTGGCATACACAAACCATGAGTCAGACATGCAAACACATCAAGCTTATGAGTTTAGTAAGTAATATTTTTCTTAAATTTAAATTTTCTTAAATTTGACTACTTCTAGTAAGCTTTTTGGTTGCTGAGTCTGGATCCAAATTTCTAGCTTTTATCTAGCTTCATAAGGACAATAAATGTATTCTCTTCTATACTTTTCTTTTTAAAAAGATAGCCAAGACAGGGAAAACATCAAGTAGCATGTAATTTGCAAAAAGAACATACAATCTTTCTAAAATATCATATAAAACAGGCCTCCTGCCAGTGGCAAAATCATAATTATTTGCAGAAATACTTTAATGTACTATTTCAAAAAAGAACACATCCCTCAAGCTATTATTTAAAAAAAAAAAAAAAATAGTTACTCATTAAGAACTATCCATCCGTGTCTGAAGTTAATAGTTCCTTTTGCAATGATGGGGAATATCCTCTGTCAGTTCTATTTTTCCAAATCAGTAAGAGAGCAATGCTTTATAAAATGAAAAGTCAGAAGAAAGTATAACTAGTAAACAGATTCCACTTGGAAAATGTCGGCAGTGGTGTTATCCCTCAGACTGGGTTTAGATCTGTATACATCAACCTCTGCTCCCAGTGCTTACATTACACCGCTGAAGATTTGTGGCTGACCTACATCTGCAAACAAAACATTTGCTGCATACTTGGGGTGGGGGGATTTGCATGATAGAAGATGATGAAAATATGCATAATTGTGGCTGACATTTTTCCTTCCCGAGTCCTGCTGCACAGGACTTTGGAGCTGGCCATGCATGAAAGCGGCTTGCAATTCTAATGGGCAGATTGCCGGGCCGGGCTGCTAAGCTGAACCTTCAAGACATTAAGCTTCTTGAGCAACCCACATCTGGTATAATGATCTAACCAAGCAGACCCTGCACTTGCAGGGGACACGTATGACACTGAGGGAGCTGAAACAATAACAGTTCCACATGTCACGTCTGAGTTCATGTCATGTGGCAACTCCAGAGACTCGCTGAAAGATTTTGCCTGTGAGTTTTCTCTGTTTTCTTCAAATCCCCAGAACAACAGAGGGTAACACCAGACAATTTCAGTCAGCAGTACCTAATTTATCCATTCTTGCCTCCGTATTTCATCACACGGCAGCATTTATAGGACATGGTTGGTGCCCCCAGGCTTACTTGGTTAAACAAAGATTTGAGTTTATCACCTAGTGATCATGAGTGATAGAGAGTTATCTGATGGAAAGCAAACAAGAGGAACTGCAGGTCAAAACACATTTCTGAACTGCTTCATCCATCTTTATTTTGATAATTTACCTATGCAGAAAAGTTCAGGTTTGGCACTAGTTGGGGTTTCTGATTTGTTCCCGTTTTTTCTGTTAATCTGAAGCTCAAGATCAATTCATTTAAATGAAGGCTGGGCAGTTACATAGTGGGGAATATAAATCTTTACCTACCTCTGCTTCCAGATCTTTGTTTTTTCACTAGGGGAGAGCACAGCTTCCTAGAACACCAGAGGAAAAAGCACACACATAACCCTCTGACCAAACCGGTAGCTTTGCGTGACAACATTTCACGGCTGTTTCATGCTGTTCCCCTTCAGCCTGTGTCTTAACTTTTGATCGCTGACTGTCTTTAAGATATCAAGAAAAGCCAACAGATTTTGCTGTGTAGTAACACTGCTTAATTTTGCTTCCTTGAGTAAAGAAAGGAATTGTAAGAGAAGTAGAATGTGTCTAAAATTTTGGAAATCCAACTGCAATACACAATTTTTCACCTCCGCTAGCAGAGCATGTTATTCCCATAATATTCTGTCCTCCCCTATCCCCACGTCAGCTCATCCTGCTACAGTTAAATAATAATAAATAAATAACTATTATATGTAACTGAGATAAAATCCAAAGTCACTGAAATTAGTGGAAGGTTTTACTGCTCTGATGCACACCCCGGATGATTCACCTGTGTGCATCTCTGTGGCCTATAAAGCCATCAGTAAGTCCGTGAGGTCCCTTTGGTCTTAATGGATGAAACTTTACAGCAGTAACTGCTGTTTCCAAGTAACTATGAATTGGGAATTCTGCCACTTTATTTAATATATACAGACAAATGCTGCTTTCAAGCAAATGCACATCTCCTGAAGAACGGCAAGTGAATTCAGCTGCTAGATCTCAAAGGGATGTCCACTGGCACACTGCACATCTGCTAGCAGGAGAGTACACAGGAGACCTTGCTCTAAAAACTGCACCAGCACAAACAAGTATTAATAATGCTGATAAAGTTGCATGACAAAACCAGATCTGCTAAGATAGTAAACATGCACAGATCTCCCAGATCTTACTGGTACGATATTGAAGTGATTTCCTGTAACAGAGGTTCTGTCTGCCGTTGCTGGATGTCTGTCTGGGTGTTCCTGCTGTGTCACATCTTATTTATCATTTAACATCTTTTCAGCTCTGCTGTGCAGAAATACGTGCTTACAATGGTTTGTAGAAGGGAGGAAAATTCCTTGGCATCAAGACCAGGTGTCACTGGAAAGTGTGCAGTGCCTCTGCAACTCCTGTGCCCGAGCTGTGAAGGTGGGCTTGGAAGGAACCTGACAGGATCAGGTGGGAGCCACAGCGACCTTCCCTGTACACCAACGGACAAAGCGATTAAAGAACACCCTGCATATAATACCCACTACTCTATTTACACCACATTTGAGGTCTCTTCAAAAAACAAAGCTATACAAGAAGCAGGATTTCCACACAGAGTAAATGTCAACTCAGAAATGTGCATCCACGTGAGAGAAAGAGAAGGAAAGAAATGTTGGTAGCCTGTGCCTGGAAAAGAAAGCTGATCTAAACCTGTTCTCTGCAAAACCACTTGAAGCTACGAGCCAAGAAACTGTCTTTGGTGCTTCACTCCTACTGTGTTCAGAGAAATGGGACTTTCTGTGTGTGCTTTGCACATCAAAGGAATAACCAGCTCAGTACCTCCATCTGATGCAAACACCCACTATGAAGTTTGGCGAACTGTTCACATCAAGAAGGGGTAATGCTAGTAGGGGTTTGTTTATACTAAATCCGTGATGATGTCCTGTGTGTTTAATTCTACATATTTGCCCGGTTTTATTATCCAGAAGAAAAGGGCATACAGCTTTCTTACTTGCAGTGGAGTCAAAGAATTTTCTTTGCCGAACAAACTAGAAAGGTAACAGCTTTTTAAGTTTAGTAACCTTCAAACTGAATTCTCAAACACGAATCCAAACCATTAACCTTAGAAGAGCTAAGCCCCACAAAAAGTTCACAGAAGTTAATGAACATAGAATATTAAACACCTCCATTCAATTGTGATCTAACACAGTCTGGCACTGTAAGCTTTATTAAATCACAGTTGCCTTATTTTTCCCAGGAGATTTTTCTATCCCTTTACCCAAAGGATTTTATAATCTGTGGGATACTGGAGAGCACCAGGACAGAAATAAAAAGACCACTATTGTTATTTCATCCCATTCTTTCTATCAGATTAAAAAAAATGTAACTATCCCAAGCGAAGTCCATATACTCCCACTTGTATAGGAATGTTCTTGTGGTGATGGGAGGGTAACGAGGAGGAACTTTCAGCAGCTCAGCACCACGACAGGTTCATGCACGCCTCAGTTAAAATGCAGCATTGCAGAATCAATGTAGAGACTCACCAGTAGCGGCTGTGTTAGGGTTTTTTTTCCCCGTACTAGTTGAGCTTTGCTGGCATTAGTATCAAAGGAAGCACAAGCAGAGGCTGACTGGGTGGCATCTCCTCCTCTGCAGGCTTAGGAGAACCAAAGGACTGAATCTTGCTCAATCAGTCCAAGGACATTTGCACACAAAATCTAGGTTATTCATCCGGGTCAACAGATACTTTTGAAATCAAGATTTGTACAAGGTAAAAAAAGTGCCATGAAATATTCTAAGTACACACTAAAGAACAGCATAAAGACCACACAAAAAATCACCAACAAAGAAGAAAACTGATGAATGTGCAGGTGAGATATGTATCTAGAGTAGCATGTTGGGCAGAAACCAATTAACACATTTACATACCTGAAACAAAACCTATTTTGAGTTATGCCATATAAAAGAGGGATTTGCATAAACATGTGAATATTTAAATAGGAAGGTAATGCAACGTTATAACTTGGAAGAAAAAAAAAGCAGCCTGTCTGGAAACAGAAGAACAACTCAAAGCCAGGAGGCTGACCACAGAGCCCACCCCAGCACCAGTGCCAGAACGAGCTGCTAATACCACAAAATACTTGAACATGTAGGGTCACAGGCAATGAACCAATATTAATTCTTTGGGCTTTTTCTCCCTCTCTTAATTATAAAGTTTCTGGATTTTTGGCTCTTGCCTATTTCCCACTGACTTAGGAGTCCTCAGAGATGCCAAGAACCTGGGGATGATTACACTCCCGAGATGGAGACAGGGAGTTGTGTACTGTCCGCCCATGGCCAGCATTTTCTCTCTTGCTAATGTGAAAACCACATAAAAAGTGGTGTCCAACAATGTTCACGCATCCTGCTGGGGAGTTATTTGTATGACAAAAAGTCATAAGTGATCACTCAAAAATTAATTCTGGGGAACCAGAATGTATTGAGTCAGTCAGTGGGCACCACTGTGCCACAGGCTTCTGACAGGGGGCACGTGCTAATTACTAACAGAGCTGCAAGTCCCGCTAACGTTGGACATATATAATGGTGTTAGCTTCCCAGTCTCCTGTGGGAGCTGCAGTGAGGTCCTAGGTCATAGAATCATAGAATAGTTGAGGCTGGAAGGGACCTTTGAAGCCCATCTAGTCCAACCCCCCTGCCACGAGCAGGGACATCTCCACTAGACCAGGTTGCTCAAAGCCCCTGTCCAACCAGGTCTTGAGTGTTTCCAGGGATGGAGCATCTCCCACCTCTGGGGAACCTGGGCCAGTGTTTCACCACCCTCAGCCTAAATATCTTTCTTATATCTAATCTTCCCTCTTTTAATTTAAAGCCATTACCCCTTGTCCTATCATTCTGTACACCATCGTTATAGATTTTTCTAACGCGGGAAATGGAGCAAGTGCTGCTGACAGGACACAGTGTGACTGACACTGTCCAAAAAAGCAAACAGTTTGATTTAAGATGAGACGCCATCCATAAGCCCTGCCATCAGGAGCACCCCGCTGCCGCTCCCAGCCAAGGCAACACCTACTCGGGACTCTTCCTCGCGAACGCTTACAGCTGAGAACTGTATTTTGGTATTTTTGTGCCCTCGGAGCTGATGTATTAAAAAAGGCACCATCGGGCCAGGACAGCCCCAGACAGGTGGGATGACAAAACCTCCATAAGCCAAACTTCAACACGGTGCTTCAGGTGTTTCTCGTCCAGCCTACAGAGAAGACTTCACAAGGCGGAACCTCCCTTCCAGAATCCCGGAGCTCTGCTCCTTCCAGGGGGCCCAGCCCGGCTCTCACCGCCCACCCGGGCCAACGCCGAGACCGGCACCACCCGAACGAAGGCACCGCAAGGCCCGGGGCGCCGGCAGCCGGTGCAGCGGAGCTAACGCCGGTCGGTTGGGGAGCCCGGGGCGCTGCGGCGGCCGGCCACGGCCCCGCGAAGGCGGTGCCTTCCCCCGGCGCGGCCGGGGAGCGCGGCGGGGCCGGCCGAGGCGGGGCGGCCGCGGGCAGGGCGGGCTCCCGCCGCATCACATGAGGCAACTTGGGGCCAATGGCGCCGCGGCGGGGGCCGGGGCCCCGCTCGCACCGGCGGACGCTCATTCAAAACGCGGCCGGGCTCGGGCACCGGCAGCCCCGTCCCGCTGCCCCCCGCGCCGCGCCGCCCGCCCCGGGGGCTCGGCGGGGCCGGGAGCTGCCGGCGGGGATGCCCGGCGGGGCCGCGGCCTGAGGCGGCCGCCCGCCCGCCCGCCGCCATGCCGGTGAAGAACCGGTACAACCTGGTGGACGATGGCTGCGACTCCCGCGTCCCGCTGCACAACGAGGAGGCCTTCCAGCACGGCATCCACTTCCAGGCCAAGGTGAGCCCCGGCCGCGCAGCCCCGGCCCCGGCGGGGTCCCCTGTCAGAGCCCCCTCGCCCCTTCCAGGCTCCGGGGGGTTCGGCCGCGGCTCCCCCCGCGGCCCCTTCGCCCTCGCCTGTTGCAGACCGTCCTCTGTGTCCCCCCGGCTGGGGGTCCGGCGCCGGCTGGTGACCAGCGGCGGGGCATGTGCTGGCCACCGGCCCGATGGCACCGCGGGCTGGAGGCCGGGGCTCCCCGTGGCCCCTCCAGCCCGGCCCGTGGCACGTCTCTGCTGGGCTCTCGGAGCGCCCCTGCGTGTCAGAGAGGAGGACGTCTAAAGAAAACGCCAACAAATTATAAAAGCCTTACGTTCAATTATCACAATCAAACAGGTCCTTGCTCTTTTCCTAGTATTTTCTCAGCTCTTTAATCCTTAGAAGCCACCTTGTGTGGTTCGTTTGAGAACTGATCTGGGAAGACCCCTCTGGACAACACCGGGGCCGGGTGGACGTGCATGTCCCTGCTGGACCCGGTGCCTGTCCTGTCCCCCACCGGCCAGGACCCCGACCCCGCTGCGGTGAGGTGACAGTTCTCTATTTCCCTGGAAACCAGCAGACTGTTAACGTGCTGCTTAAAACCCCATCGGTGCCTCCTTCCGTCTGACCTGCTCCCTGCAGGAGCAGCTCCCGGGTATCAGAAAGAAATACTGATATTGTCCCGAATTTTTGTATCGAGCATGGAGAACGGTCTGGCAACGCAGCATCGCTCCGAGAAAGTGACGTTCCCGTTGGAATTGGCTTTCTGTAGACAGCGCAGGGAACAGGTTTATAATTCAGCTGACAAGAAGAACTGCATTTTGCTGGAGCAACTGTAGGGTTCCCATCCCCTCTTTGCAGGTGGCCTAACACAGATTAGAAATGGAATTCACGCCTGCTGTCTCCTGAGCTGGAAAGAAGGGGCAGATATATTCAAATAAAGCTTTGAAATGTGCATTTTGGTTTTCTTGCTAAAAGAGCTGTAAGATTTAAGCAGGATATAGGATGGATCTGAATAGACAGTTAATCATGTACTTTAAAAATCTCCCTCTCCCGTTGGGGAGAAAAACAATTAATCTTTGATTTCTTTTTTTAAATTAACATTTGCTATGCCGCAGACTGTGCTGAGGAGAAGAAAAATTCTTATTTTAATTTCTTTTTTTAAAAAGATGTGAAGCAACTGTACCTTTAACTGAGTGAAATGGGCTTCTTCAGATTGACAGCTCCAGGCACCCAGAGCTATTCAGGGAGTGGATAACACGCTGCTAAGATGTGTGGATCTGAGATGGGGTTTGCATTACCTTAGTAACATGCTCGCTCAGTTCTGCTCTAAAGTCTGTCTCTTCCAATTAGGACGCTCATTGTGGGCACATCAGTCGGCCGCGACTCTGACAATGACAAGGCTGGAGCTGGCTGCCAGGTGTCTCGCGCCAGGCAATCTTTACTGACCACGTTCAGTCTCTAATCTTCGCATTCCAAACTGTCTTGCTTGCCCTATAATCTTCAGGGACAAACTTCAGGAGGTTGGTACTGGGAGCCGCTCCTGGAAAGGCGGCTGTTTGTGTGCAGCTTCGCCAGCCAGCAGGGCTCTGCGTGGGAGCGCGGGTACCCAAACTCTGCAGCAAGGCCAAAGCAGGGAGTTTGGGAGCATCTCTCCTGGCTCAGCGGCCACCAGCCCTCCTCTTGCCCCCACCTATTAATTTATCTTTGGTAGCATGGCCTGCTCCCCGCTGCAGCTCTGTCGTTTGCAGACAAAAGGCTAGCCAGCTGCACTGAATTAATCTGGATTACCTGTGACTGCGCTGACAGCCACCGCGGAGCAGGGAAGGAGGTGCCTGCAGACCACAGAGACCCCAGATCTGGAATGATACGGATGTGCCCTCGCCACCAGGGCAGAGGGAGATCCTGGCTCCGTCGCTCCCTTCCCTGCTGCCCTCGAGCTCTCACGGTCTGAGCAGTTTCACTTGTGGTTTACCAAAGGCTATAGCTGAACTTAACCGCTCTTAAAAATGCCATTTTGTAAAGGCATTTACAGAAACATCAGAAAAGCCAGATGACCTTTCAGATTGCTTGCGGTGTTTATTTCGAGGCAGGCAAAAGAGCAGGAAGCACTGAGCCAGGAGAGCTCATCTCTGAAAGCCCTATTAAATAGAAGTTTTTCAATATAAAACCCATTGCAAGCTGCAAGCATTACAGTAGAGAAATAAAACCAGATCTAAGTCAGTACCACTGATAGCTATGGGGCTGCTCTTGGGGAAGTATTTTGTCTCTGTTCACGTGTATATTATCACCCTGAATGTTTGCAGGGGCTTTAGCTGCCCCTTCTCCTCCTCCCCTCTCTGCAGGGGAACAACTTCCAAAAAAAACCCCACAACTTGAAACCACACGCTCAAAAAACAGACTCAATTCACGAACCAAATGCTTGAGAGGGGAACTAAGCTTTGTAAATTCTCTGTCTCCCGCTAACCTGTGTGTGATGGCCGTGCTGAGAGGGGCTGTGTGACAGGGAGGGACCCGACAGACCCTGCTGGGAACCAGCCAGGGCTGAGCCCAGTACCTTCCCCTTCTGCTGGAGCCGCAGCACCGCACCCAGCACCAGCCCACGCTGGCGTTTCTCACCGTGCCACTCACCCTCTCACTCACATGGCATTTTTCTTGCCCTCACCAACATGCCCTTGACTCGCAAGTCTTTCCTCAGAGCTGTGAGCCACACTGCTTTACAACACTAATGGCCTTTTGCTCCACACGCGAGGTGACTGTCCAGGATGGTTTCCTCATTCCCGAGGCTGAGCTGGCAGCTTTGTGCCACCCCCTGTGTGGCAGTGGTGCGGGCAGCACTCCTGTGCCACGTGTGCTGTCACCGGCACCAGTGTGCTGCAGCAGCAGGTGACAACCACAGCCTGATTTGGCACATGAGCGATACAACCCAGCGTAACCTGCCTGTAGGTCTTCCCTAACAACCCGCGCAGCATCAGCAGCATCCCGACCTCGCACAGGAGAGAACAGGCAACCAGCAGACACCCAGGGCTAAGGGCAGCCGCTGTCACGCTGGTGCCAGCCCAGCCAGGGACTGCAGCTCCTGTAAGGACAGCTAAAACCGGCTGGGGGAGGACACGGGTTTGAGTGGGTTTGCCAGGATTCTCCAGCCAAGCAGGGACAACGGCGTCCAGAAGGAGGATGGTCCAAACTGAACAATTAGGGCAGAATCATGAACCTTTTCCAGGAAAGCTAGTTGCTGCACGTCCTGGCAGCTTTCCAACTCTTAACGTGCTTTTAGCTATGAGTCTTTTAAAAGCAGGTGTAGTGAGGAAAGACAAAGGATGGATGGTCCCATTTTTAGACCCACGGGATCAGGACTTGATTAGCAGCAGACACTGCGGGTAAAGGCTCATCCAGAATCTGAATGAGGTCAGAAACACATACCTGATGTTAGAAATCCACGAACTTCTCCCTGACTTTAGTAATATTATCCACAACAGATATTCCTATTATGTCCTGGGTCAAGAGAATCTAACCAAGCAGGGACTAAATTAATGAAAGCTGCTGTTTGAAGCAGCCTACACCATTAACTTGTGCATTACTTTACAGCCATCTCACTGTTCTGTCTTTCAGTACATCGGTAGCTTGGACGTACCCAGGCCCAACAGCCGCGTGGAGATTGTGGCAGCCATGAGAAGGATTCGGGTAAGTTCAAAAGAGCTGAACTCCCTCCTGGGAATAAAAGGTTGTATTCACTGGAGTGACTTGGTTGCAGTGCGCTGCTCTGCATTTTCCCCCCATCCTTCCCATCTGGAGCTCAAATCTCAGCACAATCAGGATTGTAACAAGCTTCTCCAGAAATTCCCAAGGCATATTAGAATAGACCCATCCCCTGCTCTTCGCAAAGGGATCAGTAAGCAAAACCCAAACGTAAAACCCTAGTCTCTGCTGAGCAGGTATGGGGATTCTCCTTGAACCCAGGAGACTTAGCCTATTTGGGTTTGCGTGTGTGAAAAATGAGATGTACACAATCTGCTCCACAAAAGCACTTGAATTCATTGGCAGTTGCAAATATATTATGTTATTATATATTGAAATATCAGTGGCCTGGCAGATGTTATGGTTGTAAATCCCATCTGACTTTGTGGATTCTGCTGCTCGTGGAAAAATTTGCTGCTTTCCCCCATCCTCCAGTAGAGTTCCTGTTTCTCATCAGCAAGTCTGTGCTCTTCCTTCTCAAGCCCTTTATTCTTCAGAGCAGCCTGTGAATGGCCACCAGATTTAGCTGAGATTAACAGGGTGGCTCGCTTACATCTGCTTCGTCTGTAACCCGTTCAAGTGTATCTACCCCAAAAGACAGTGCAGCTGTTGTGCCTGGCTGAAGTTTTGCAGGGGTCTTAATTCTGAGGCTGTTCATATGTCTCACATCAGCTGAAGCAGGTTTGAGAATCTTCCATTTAAAGCTTTGAAGGGATTATCCTATTTCTCCCCTCCTCCCCCCACAGTGTTTAACCATCTAATTTTCATTTAGAATAGCGCTTTTTAAACTTAGCCTGTAACTGGCTGGGGAGCTGATGTATTCATCTCCAGCCAAGCTTAGAAATGACATTCCCCTGCCTTTGCCTGCTCAGACTATTAGCACGGCTCTCGCTCAGAACACGGTGCAACAGCAGTCTAAATTGCCTGGTTATTTATGGAACAGGTGAACATCTACAGGAAGCAAAGGCAATAGGTGAGGACTACGGGGGCACTTTGGATGCGGGCATAACTATTGGTAATTTTTGATCTGAATCAATATCGGATTTGACACTGCACTTCTGCTGATCTTTGAAAAAGAAAGAAAAAACGGATAGTACTTTAATAACTTTCTAGAAAGTGTGGCATTGTTTTCACACCTGCTATTGCCAGGGTGGTATCTAGCTCAGAGTCCCAGTGGTGCAATAACATGCTTGGGTGCTACCTGAGGCATATAAGAAACCCCTCTTCATTCATGGATGCCATCAGTTAATCTTATCACACAATATTTTTAAAGTAGGCATCCTGTATTCTCTACTGGGGTTTTAAGCTTGGAAGCCCTTTCCAAAAAGGGAGGGCTTCCCTTTTCATGTGCGTATTGTACAGCAGGATCTTATTCAGACACTTCCTGGCTGCTGAGCGGAAGATGCTCCTCTATTGAAGATAGTTAATTGGCACCGATCCTTAATTAGAGCATAAAGAATGAACTGGGAGGTCTTTGAAGAGAATTCTAGTGCATAGAGTACACAACCTAGGAACTGAGGAAAGATGGGGGTTATTTATGTAGCGTTCATTTGCATGCAGAGGCCTTGTCTGTACGAGAGTTTTTTCCCATGAACTCTCAGCAGCACCAGTTGCAACTGGGAGGAGACACTGGAAGAAGCTAGAAAGTAGTATTTTGCGACCATCTTATTGTGAGTGGTAGTGCCTGTTTGCACGGCAAGAGGGAGAAAGGTCCTGCAGCCCTTGCCAAGCGCTGGCAGGGGCACGTTGTGCTGGAGCTTTCATCCTTTGTGCGCGCCAGTGTTCCACTGGGATTCTCTACTGGAGCGGAAGAGAAAAGTTGCACGGTACGAGCCCCAGCACAACATTTCCCGTGCGGCTCTCTCTGCCCTGCGACGTGGGAGGAGGCACTGGAGCCATCACTGGAGCAGTCGGTGAGGAGCCAGCGGAGCACGGGGCAGCCCGTGGCATGGGCAGGCTCTTACTCACGGCTTCTGCCGCTCCAGGAGGGGACCGAGAAGGAGGATGAGGAGTCCCAGCCCTGTATTTTTCCAGGCTCTGACGGAGCTGGTTACTCTAGTTACTCATTAGTAAATTGACACAAGCTCTGAAACTGCCTTCCTCCTACTATGCCTGGTTCTGGTCTCCAGTCTGTGATTAAAAGTGTTTGCCCCAGGGGAAAAAAAAGCCTTGAGCTACCTCACACTCCAAGTTGTCCTTAGAGTGGGGGAAGAGAGAGAGGGTGGTAAGAAAAGTAGCAACTCCAGTGGCTAAGTCTACTCCTTGGCATCTTACTGTCCTGTGTTTCGTACCGGGCTCTTTTGCCAGTTGCGTATGAATTATGCCAGGGAACCTGGGAGGAGTTCAGTGGCGTTCTCCACACGTTAGTGGAGCAGGCTTAGGGACCCTCAAATGACATCTTTTAACATTAGTCTGCCGAAATCGCGATCTGCTCTTTTACAGGGGGTATTTAAGATGCACTCTCATAGTAAAGCTTAAATCCGTATTCCTGAGTGAATGGATGCTTGTAGAATTGCTAGCGATACTCCATTAGTCACACTTTAGATTCCCATTTCATAACAGAGTGGAAAAACCTTGTCTCATCATGTTCTATGCTTCCACTGGAGGGAATGCAAATGCAATAGGTAGAGCAAGGAAGCTGCTGTTCTTAGCTTCCCATTATGCAGAGCTAGACAACTTTAAGTTTGCTAATCCTCCCAGTGGATTATTAGCTGCATACAGCTGCCATGTTATTATACGACTGTCAGAGTTCAAACTAATCCCTCTACCTCCTCTTGCCCTGGCAGGGGAGGTGATGAAATTAGTTTGCTACTTGACTAAGCACCCTGTGCTGTGATGGGCACATCAAGTCGCTGTTTATGAGAGTCCTCGCACAGCTCCGAGCGCCCAGCGCGGGTGGGCATTCCTCCACCTCCCAGGGAGAAGCCACATGCCACATCTGCCATCTCCTGCTGCCTGAGGCCATCCAGGTCTGCACGTCTGGCAGCTCCAGCGTTGGGAGTCAGCGTTCCGGCTGAGCTGCCTTTCTGCTGGAGTCATCTGCAGATATCTGAGCTTCCTCAGCACTCCAGGGAGCTTACGTACAATACAAGATTTTTCTTCAAGCGGAAGTCAAGTGGCAGCTAATGTGAAGGACGTGAAAGTCCTTCTCGAGGGCTCAAATAGCTCCCCGATTCAGTGGGGTCACCCTTTCCATAGACACACTACTCCTGCCTGTTAGCGAACATCTAAATAACCAATTTCTCCCCTTAGCCAGGTAAGGATCTCAGTGAAGTTAAGAGGAAAGATGACATGGAGCCCATGGAACAGTGCAACAGTAACAGGAAAGCTTCACTAAAGATGCTTATGGGTACAGGCCTAGGGGTAAAGATGAGTTTTGTAAAACTCAAAACATTTCCCTGAAGCTCCTGAGGTTGCTTGGGAAGTCTTGCCCTGGGAGAATGGAGTGGATGGCTTTGTGTGAAGGATTGACATCACATCGCGTCCTGCATCCGTTCCCCAGCTTCCACAGAGCTCGCAGGGACCAGAGGAGAAACAGTCAGCTGTTACCTTCCTGGAGCAGCGCTACCCTCGGTCCAGCACTTCACAGCCAGTCACGCAGCCCTAGCGAAACTGCTATTTTGAGTGGCGAGTTGTGCAAGGACATGGTAGGAGTAAGTGTCAAAGCCTGTCATCACCACAGACAGCCTGCTGCCACAATTCCCCAAGTTACTCCATTTAATTACCTTTAAGGCACAGAGTTGGTTTCCCTGGAATTTGCACTTAAGATTCTATGAAGCCTAGAAATTTCAGGTCTGTTTGGAAGGTCTAGCTTGGACCTGAGCAAAATTAACACTCAGAAGGGAGCCAGATGTTGTATTATCTAATCATTTCCTAAGGGAACAGCCAACTGGTGCTGTGCCCATCCAAGCACCAGGCTGAACAAACAGGAGTCAGGCATCCAGACTAATGTGTTTCTTCTGTTACCTCCATATTTCTTAGGCTTAATTTAATTGAGATGTCTTTTTCCCCAGAGGCCAGTGTGTCAGAGAAGCAGAAACATTTATCAATTTTGATGCAAGATACATCAGAAATGCCTGAGTTCTCCTTGGCATGAGAACAGGGTTCTCACTTCAGCCTTCCTCTTATCCTGATCATTCTTGCTGCATTCATGCTCTTGAGCAGAGCCTCAGCACTTTGCAATTTCTCCACATGCTATTCTAGTGAGGAAGTGCCATCCAGCCACCCTGTAAGTCATATTGACTGTCAAATATCACTGGCAGTGTTGAAGCGTGACATGACATCAGGTTAAATCAGGATGAGTAAAAGTTACAGTCCTACAGTGCAGCCCCAGCAGCTCCCAGTCTGATAGCTGGGACACTTTACACTTAAAGCCATGCCAGGCTGTAAATTGCAATGGTTTGAGTACAAATACAGATGTCATTTATCTGCTCTTGCTCCATAAGGGGAGGAACCAGGTGGAAGGCTGGCAGAGGGCAGGGTGACAGCCTTCAGCCATCTCCATTTAATTTGTCACTGTGTGGCAGATTTCAGAGGTAGAGTCGTTTCATAGACTTGTTCATGAGATTCTTCTAGAACCCAGTTCCTTCAGTTTTCCCAGGCAGACAGCCTTCTTAATACACAAGAGAAGTTCACCAAGATAACGGCTGCATAGATTCTGCTGACATATTCTGTCTATAAGCCCTTCCTGAGCTATTATGCTTGGAGCTAATTTCTCTTGCCAGCTTCATGTTAATCTCAGCTGGAGTTGTGATCGGTCCTAAAAAGAGATGGAAGCTGAACTCCCAGCTGATGCATTTCTTGGTTAGTCTTTGCAGCCTCTCCCACTATAATGAAGTTATTTGGTCCGCTGCAGCTGAAGCCCAGACTCAAATGTGGAACTGCAAACTGCTGGAGCCCTTGCCCTGGTACAGACCTCTGGAGCTGTGTGCCAGGATCTGTTGTTGTTGGATGGGAGTTTGTTCTGCTGCAGTTCCTGGAGGGTTTTTCCTTTCAGCCTCTTTGGAAGAGCACCCAAATGCTCAGCTAATGGGCTGGGCTGTGAAAGAAAACAATCCTAACGTCTTAAAATATTTCAGCAGTCTTCAGGCTGCTGGTGAGGACCTTTCTGTAGTTCTCAGAATGCCACTCACCTTCCTTCCATTTAGAGGAAGGTGCAGGAAAAACAGATGACAGTTCTTACACTGCTAGAGTGTGAAATACAAGCACCTCGTGTGTCTGCTCCAAACTGCTGTAACACCCTGAGCCAGTTAAAGACACAGCTGATGGTGCACGCTGGTGGCGGGGAATGCTCTATGCTGGTAACCAAGTCTCATTTACTAGATGCTTTATCAACAGGAGAGTTGGGCCATGTCAGTTCACCCTTTAAATAAATATTGTCATCACATAGTGGCATTTACTAGATCACGTGAGGAACAGTACTGTAGAAGATAGTCCCATGCTGAGGTCATGGGTCCAATCAACATTTATACTTACAGCAGACAGACAGAAGGTCTTATGGGAAGACGAGGAGGACTTCAGAGAGACAAGCTTCCCCAGGCCCGTACGTTTCTCTTCCTCCTTCTCCCCAATACCAAAAGGACAATGCATTTACCCTGAAGTATGCTCCAAGAGAGCATCTTTTTCTAGGATACCTTCCCTGCTTCCCTGGAGAACCACGCAAGGGTTGCTTACACTGATACATATTAGACAGAGCCTGTAGCCTCCAGGAAAGAGCCATGGGTTTAGGTATCCAAACCAAGTATACCTGAGCATGTACAAACTTGCTCCAACACCTTTTGCAGAAAGTCTGGTGTCAGTTTTGGCTCCTCTCCAAAGCAGGGGCCTGAGAAAGGCTCCTGCAGCTTCACAGAGGCAGTACGTGATCAGACTATAGTCAATCCTCCGCAACACAGCCTGTAAGTCTACCACAAAAAAAAAAACCAAAACACTGGGGAACTTGCACTAGTGACTTAGGAGATTGACAGGCGATCGTGGATGGCTTTGTGTCCTCTGCCTACTCTCTGGATCGTTCTGTACTTCTGTCTCCCTCTCCAGCAGCCCGCACACCTTTGCCTACAACCTCACCTGCCGTCTGCTTTGTTAAAGGAGACAACCAGGCAGCACAAAAAAGCCACAGGCACAGAGAAGAGCAGTCTCAGACAGGCAGGCTAAGAACACTGAGGTTGGCACGAGGGCATTGAGGACAGAGGGGATGACTTGGCCCCAGGCATCCTTGCCATACGGCCCTTCTCTTCCCCAGGCATCTGCAGGGCTGCCCAGCTCCAGGCACCGCTGTCTCAGAAATGCCAGTTACTCCCAGGGTCCCATCCATGACAGGCATCTGAGGCAGTTTAAGGTTTCTACCACACAAGATTAAGCTAATTGGTTTTACCTTTCCAGGCCCTGGCAAAATACAGCAAGTGTTGTCAGGATGGTAATTAAGTGTTAATTGCATCTAAGTTTAGCCCTAATGCCTCATTAGTTTGTTTTCCTCTATTTGTTGCAGCTCTAGCAGAGTCTCCTGCACAGGGATGGGGATCAGGCTGGTCTTCCCGGGAGGCAGAGGAGTCCTGCAGCATGCTCTGAGGGTCCTACCTGACCATGCCAGGGAGCCTCTTACCTCCTCCTACCCAAGAGGAGGAGATCTGGGGGTGGGGAGAGAGACCCTTGGACCTGAACACTCTAGTTAGCATCTAGGCAGCAGCTCTGCAGGGGTCTCTGGAGTCCCCAAACACACACATTGGCCCATTTTCATGATACAGTGCATTACTCCTTTGCTGGAGCCTTCACCACTCCACCCCCCTTACCAGGTTTTTTGCCCTCTTCCACGCCAGAGCGCTAATTAGTGGGTTTAACAAGGGCAGACAGTTCTGAAACTACTATTATTCAGTGTCCTACCCTACTGAAAAGCATTTTACTGTGCCACACTGCAAATGGCACCTGAATTGGGTTTCCACAGTCCGTTTGTTGGTCTTTAAGAAGATAACAGACCTGACAGAGGCCCTTGGGAGGGGAAGCCGCCTTACATTAGGAGATGACAGTCACATTACAGGTCTTACCTTTCTGCAGCACGGGCACTGCCAGGATGCAGAGGAAGGAGGTGAGCCCTCTGGCAGAAGGTCTGGCAAGAATTCATTTCTCCAGGCAAAACGAGTGGCCTCAGCTTGAGACCACGGAGTCTCCTCTTGCAAAAGGTAGAGATGTAGAGCCACAACCTCCCAGGCACTGCTCCTTACCCTGCTCCTACCCCTCCTCTAGGAAGGGCTTCGTACCCTGACACAGGGTTTTATAGCCTCTCTCTTTCCCAGGGTGCCCTGCAGCCCTAATTAGCCCAAACGCCAGTGGTCCCTTGCCATGGAGACCTGAGGAAGGGGGAGGGATGGGTGATGCAGGTACAGCTTCTTAGGCCTCTCTACATGTGTTCTCCAGCCCATGGTCACCTTGGCAAGCTCATGTGTGTTTCATGGATGTGCTGCTTTAATACCCTTACAGAAAATTTAATTTTCATGAACTTAAGAAATGGCTTTAAAATTGTGGAAGCTGCTTTTCTAGAAGAATTGAGCCTGCCAGGTCTCAGACTAACCCAAGCTTGTTTTATCCAGTTTCTGCTCTTCATATTATCCTAACGCGAAGAAAAGCAGCTCTTAATGAGATGTTTTTGCAGTGGTGTCATGCGCAGTGTTTCTAGGCAGCGTTGTGTAGCCGTGGTGGAGAACTGACTGCGCTCTGCTTGCGCCTCCTGAGTGGGAGGGGAGGAATAAACACCTCTGAGATTCCATGAGAATCCAGCCTTCTCCTCAGGGATGTCTCACCGTGCCATCGAGTCGCCCCACTGACTTACAACCTCCTGCAGGTTTCCACCCTGCTCATCTCCAATCCTAAAGGACCTCTGGACTTCTTGCTGCAGAATAACGCTTGGTTATCTTCTGCCTGCTTAACTTCTGAGCTGAACTGAGGGGGGGACCATCTAGCTGTGAATGCAGGCTACAGCTTAGAGCTCTTTCAGTAGCCACAGGCTACAACCTAGTTTTTAAGAAGTGAATGGTGATTATAAACCCTTCAGTTCTTATACCCCGTTCAGAATGCGCTCCATATGATTGATAACAGATGGATGGAGGGATCAGTCAGTGAAATGTGTCATCTCTAAGCAACGGCGACCTTTTAATGCCTTCCTCAGAGTGCTGGGAACTGGGTGGCTTCTCCAACGAGGGGGTGGAACCAGTGAGGCATGTTGATATTGTTTTGCATAAGACTCATGATGGATTGGAGTTTAGTTGAAGGCTAATAAAAGCAGCAGTTAAACAGATAAAAGCTAAATTAGAACGTTAATACCAAATAGAACAAGGCAAAGCTTTTTGCTAAATCTTGGCAATGAGGCACGTACCTTTTAATTGTAAAATAAAGTGGCTTTAACAGTATTATCATCATATTACTGAAGCATTTGATTTCACTAGCTAAAATATCAGTGTATGAGATCTCTGCAAAGCTTTTATCTTCTTTGAAATAAAGTAGCTTTTTCAACAATTATGTAACTGGTTGTGGAGTATTACAGAGATGAAATATAATGGCTTTCAAATTACATTCTGGTGTAGAACCATCAGCCACGACTCAAAGCTGCTTCTTTATGGGTGTCTGAAAAAATGTAATTGAGATGGCAACCAGAACGGTAGCGAGCAGATTGGATTAGCTCGTTAACGAGGAGGTGCCTTATTCTGAGTGACAGCTGGATGGGTGAGGGCACAGGAGCTGGGGTTGTCCGTGGTGGGAAGTGCCTTTGGTGGGGCAGAGACCCTCCTTGTGCGGGTCATACAGGCTCACGCCTGGCACTAGAGCAGGTTGGCATGTCTCAGGAACAACAAAAAACCAGAACAGTCCATGAAAACACAAACACTTCAACCTGTTCCATGGGTGAAGCTATCTACCTGCAGGCAAAAATCCAAAAAATCAGCTTGTAGCCGTGGTGTAACCTCATGCTTTGATCTCAGCCTATCTGGTTCTTGGGTTAAGAGTGTCCGCACTGGACACGGGAGGAAGGCCAGACCTAGTGCCACACCAGCGGGTGCCTTTGTAGATGCTGCCTTGGTTTTGTCCAGTGCAAGGGCCCTTTGTACTGTATGGATTGATGTTCTGAAGAGAGGGGACCCCGAGGAACCGTGACCACAAAGCAGAATTCTGCCTAGTAAAATAAGATTAGCTAACAATAGCTTGCTTCTGCACTTGCTTTCTTCATTCTTCATTTGCTCTGTACTAAGTGAGGCCTGAAGGCAAACCAAATCAGTGCTACTTAACATAATACTTTGATAAGCTACTTCATGTTTTGACCAAATAACTCTATGATAAATCTACAGAACAAAAATCTTGACTGGGTGTCATGATTTATTGGCCTATGGCGGCGACAGATGCTCTTCCCCAACTTCTCCGGTGCAGGAGGAGAGGAGGAGAGAGAAAGAGTTTTATAATGAACTGAACTACTTTAATTAATATTAATATTTAAGATAAAGAAGAAATAATGAAATAGATACAGTATATACAAAGCCAAGGGCGGTGGGAAGATGGAGGCTGAGGGGGGGTCTTCTCCAGCCACGTCAGCAGCAGCATGTCCCCCCCACTGAAGGAAGCCTTGGAGGGACACAACATGGACACGGAGACTGTCCTCTTTGCGAAGTTAAAGGCCTACAAAAGCGTCTGAACCAACACAGGGCAGGAACGTTACAACATCCTCTGTGACCTGCTCGGAGGAGAGCAGTTGCCTCCACAAACAAGCCATGGGTTTGACAGAACTGGCCCAGGTCTTGTGCTACCACAACTACCCCCAGCAGAAGGAGCGCTCCTCCCTGGGCTCGATTCAGAGAGCCTTGCGGCAGCTGGAATTGGTTCCCAGTAGCTCCCAGAACAGGGACCAGCTCCTGGATGAGTGGGTGCAGGTTCTGCTCTGGCTCTACATCTGCATCCTGGAGTCCAAGCTGGAGAAGAGCATCAAGAGGGACCGGAGAGCCAAAGCTCAGGAGGTGAAGAATGTGGATGATTTTGAACCCTGATTTTGAGCCAGCTGAGACGAGCAGCTGGTGGCTCATCTCAGCTGGCTGGAGGTGGTGTGTAAAGCCAAAGCCTTCTGCTTGGCCACCATCAAACAGGCCATCAGGCTTCAAGCCATCCAGTGGTGTGTTTCTTTCATGGTGCTGAAGGCCCAGCAGTGCAGGAGAAAAGAAGGAGAGATAAAGAGATTTATGAGTTCAGAATGAACTAAACTACTTTAATGAAATATTAATATTCAAATACAGAGGAAATAATGAAATAGATACAATATGTACAAAACCATATCAAGCTCCCAGGATGACATCACCGGCAGGCACTGGGGAAGTCCTGGACTGGACTCGGCAATGGGTGGGAGCCGGATTCCAGCTCTGGAGTCAGGAACACACAGATTGGGATCAAAGGCAGACAAATAGACGGGCCATCGGACATTGAAGAAAGAGAGCTGACCCTTTGATCCCTCAGCTTTTATCCTGAGCATGGGGCAGATGGGATGGAACACCCTGTTGGTCAGTTTGGGGTCCCCTCTCCTGTCCCCTCCTCCCTGCAGGTGTGACCCCTCTGCGCTTTTCCATTTCCCACCCTCCAACGGGGCAAATAACAAAATGAGCTGACCTTGATTCTTAATAGCAATAAGTATAAGCAAGAGCATCTCTGCAAACCAATCCTTGGCATGAAATACAAGCATAGGCCTTATCGCTCTGAGAAGGAAGAGTTTTCTGCACAATATGCTGTTAATTTCAGCAAGTTAGAAGAGGCCCAGCTAAGATGTAAAATTCCTGAACAGAAAGTTGGTTCTGTTTTACCTCAAACAGGGACACTGGGTCCCTGGGGTGAGGGATACTTCAATGAGGGAGCAGGGATTTTTCAAAGGCATTATGGAATGATTTTCTTTCTTTCCTGCAGCCGTGATTAGACATTTTCTAAATGGCCTTTCCCTTGGCCAGATGGGTTATTTGGACTAATTGGCAGCCACCTGACTGTTTTCAGGACACATGAGTCATTTCCCCCTCCCTCCATCCTTCTGTCACTCTGCTGCTGCAGAGACACCGCCGGGCGGTGGGTCTCATGGGGGGAGATGTGACCTCTTGGGTTGCCGAGAGCATCGCAGGCCAGGGCCCCCGGTGGCCCTGCTGCCGTCACAGCCAGCTCCGGCGTACCCCCAGGAATCCCACCAGACCCTTTGAGCTCCAAGCCTTGCTTTCTATAAAGATTTCTTCCTTTCTGTAAAGATTTCTGATTATTTTTGTCACGGGAAGAAGAGCAATGGGAGATGTTAGAACTAGCTGCAGTGTGACGGAGGACTAGGCATTTACAGCCAGCTCCAGGAGGGGGTAAGGCTCTCAGGTACTCTTCAGGCAGAACCGGCCCAAACGCTGGTGTCTGCCATCTCCATCTGCCTCTCCAGCCCCGGACCAGCTGCAGAGCCCTGTGCAGTTCATGAAGCACCAAGGTTCGGTGATCCCAAGCCATCGTGGACCGGTTCAGTCCCGCTGCAGCCCGTGCTCCTGCCGTTAATGATTACAGGGCCTAAACTTCCAGCCCAAGCACATTTTCTTATTTTCATGTTGTTGCCCGCCCAGGGCAATGCCGGTCTCCCGCTCGTCTTGCTTCCTTGCATCCAAGCCCAGGGCAGGAGAAGCTGTGAGCTGGGGCAGGGAACGCCATTTGTGGTTAATCATCGACCTGTATGTGAGCAGCACAGGATGCATTAATGTCCACAGCCTCACACCGAGCTGCTGCCACCACTACCAGCCCAGGGACGTGGGAACGGCACCGGGGAGCAGAGGAGGTGTCAGGGAAGAGGACCTGAGCATCAGCCCCGAGGAGGGCAGTGAACTGAGCAGGGGGACAACAGCATGTCATAGCTGTACTGCAGTGAAAACAGGGGACACCCAGATGGGTTCCCACTCTTTGAAGCTGCTTTTGATACAGTTTTGATGACAAGACCTCTGTGGCAATAAATACCGATATCATAAGACCATCTTTGTCCATAATTCCCACTATGTAAACCCAGGCTGTTTCTCTCATCACGATTCACTAACCTCAGTGGCTCCCCTGAGGCTGTCAGAGTCCTTGAACTGCTTCGTATTCTGGAGTTTTGGAGATGACACAATTAACATTGAATTTTCTTTCTCTTATAGTAACAGTCTTGTTTCCAAATTTGAGTAAGATTTTATGGGCAATTTGAGGAGAACCAAGAGACCTTCCTTTAGATTTAGGGTTTGCCACAGAGAAGGGTTACCATGACCTGTTGGCATTTTATTAGCATTCAGTAGTTTCTAACCAGCAGGATGCCAGCCATGCTGTGCCCGGCGCTGCTCAGGTCCTCACCTCTGGGTGGTCCCTGGGTGTACCCAGGAGAGGTGAGCTCCCTCAGGAGCAGGAGAGGGGTGAGCTCCCTCCTGCCTTTGCTGTATTCCAGAAACGCACATGATACAAGAGCTCTTGGGCAGATTTCAGATGGCCTTGGTGCCCCACGTGTTGTTCAGAAGAACCAAGATCCCTTCTGAACTCAGTGGGAATTGGGAACTGTGTGCTTGAGAAAAATCCCTCTTAATAGCTGCATCTAAACACCGGACCTGACTCTGCTGATTTTACTAAGGAGGCAGGATCCTTCAGTACCACGCACCAAGTCTGTACGAACAGACCTTGCAAGCACAGTGCCGGTGGCCCGGGGGCCACTGACCCCCTCCAAGCTCAATGGCCTGTTCCTGGCTGGAATTGCCGTACTGTTGGTGCTCTCAGACACATCCTTTCTGTGCAGCGCTTGGAGGCCGACCGTAAGTCACTGAGCTTTCTGTAAGAAATGTTTTCTCAAGTGGAACTGTTGGGAGATCGATAGTATTAACAGCTACACAGAAAAAGTCTCCTTGCCTGGGAATAAAGCAGGTTATTTCAGTCCCTGACTGTCTCAGAGCAGTTCATAGCAAGGCTGCTCGTGAAAGTTGCTGGCATTGAGAAGTGGCTCGGTGCTGCACCCAGGGCTTGAGCTAACAAAGAGGTCTCTGCCGCGAGAGAGAGCGGAGCCTGATTGCACCTCGCTAACGAGGCATGGAACCTGGTCTGCACATCACAGCACGCGAGGCAGCTCAGCATCCCTCCCATTCTCATTCTGGTCTAGTTTGTAATCAAGCGCTGTTTCTGAATGCAAATGGAGATCAAGTCTTCACTCTAGTTCGAATTCTGCTTCCTCAGAGATAGAGGTGCCAAGTCCGGCTTCCTACCTCTGCTGTAGGTACGTGAAGAAAATGCTAATCTCTGTAGGAGAAACTACAAGACACAGAGCTGGAAGACAGCACCCAACATGCAGATGGTGTGTGATAGCAAGTTTAGAAGCCAGGAGATGGTCCCTCCCCGCAGCATTTACCAAAAGTGGGTGTTAGTCATGCAGATGCAGCTTCTCCAGATTCTCAACAGCAAACTAGATTCCTCCTTTGGATAAGTATCCATCCCGGAGTGGACGTGCTCAGCATCACACTCCACTGCATCCTGAAGTCAGAGGCTTTAAGGAGGGGGCTGCAGCCACAGGGTTTCTCCTGGCTGTGGGGCAGCCATGGGTTCTGGAGGTGGAGAACTACCACAGGTCACTCCTGGCCTCTCGGGAGCAGAAACTGGGTTGACTTAGTTACCGGTTTAACACATGGACCTTCTCTCCTCTGCCTTCTACATCCAAACCTCACCTGTCTGTACAGAGCCTCGAGCACCAACACTTCTCTCCATCCCCACACACTGTGCATGGCTCCTCCAGCTGCCTTCACCTCCTGTTTGCCATCCTCCTCCTCCTCTTGGACTACCTGTGCTAAGATAGCAGCGTTGCATAAACAGAGAGGGAAGGAAGTATTGCATTATTTAGAGGCCTGAAATCCTGGCACCTGCCTTTGTCAGAGCCTCGGCGCGGCAGCAGGATTAGGATTTCTCCCTGTCTCTGCCAGTGTGAGCCCCTGCCAGGGGCACCCCTGGAGCCCCCACCCCACGCACGGCAGCTCCCCCCACCCGCACCACGGTGGGTCCTGCCCGGCTCCCACGCCATAGACTGCTCCCGGTCTGAAGGGGTGCTCCCTGAGGAGCAACTGACACAAACCCTCCTGTTAAGGGCCACAGAACTAAAAATTTGCTTTCGATTTTTATTCTCTCCCCAAACCAGCAGTGAACACCAGCTCCCAGAGACAGAGCAGAGCGGTCCCGTTCGTCGCCCCTGTCCCATCTCCCCCCTGCAAGAGCGTCAGCTCCTCTTTTCCCCCTCCGCACGGCTCAGCCACGATAGCAAGAAACAAGGGGCATCTCCCCTGCTCGCACAGCTCCATCCCCACACTGATGGGAGACCCGTCAGGCTCACAGGGAGGGGTGGGAAGGGACCAAAGGTACAATAGGGATTTTGGAGCGAGCAGCAGAAATCCTCAGCTGCTCCCTGCTCCTGGCTTTGTAGGAGCAGGATCTGGTGGCCTGGCCCTGCTGGGTAGGTGCTGGGTAGCTGTCACTTAGCAGGGACTGGCTGTAACTGGAACAACTGAATGAATGAAGTAGAAAATGAGCATCCTTGCTTTGTGGAGGAGAAACCAACACACAAAACCAACACCAACCTTCCCACAGCCATGCAGGAGGTCTGAGGCTTTTTCCTGGAGCTCTGAGCCTGTTGCAGAGTCCTGGCTCCTGCTCTTCTCAGCTTTGTTGTTTGAACATTGATGAACAAGGTTTTAAAAAAAAAAAAATTTCAATCTCCTAACTTGCCTCATGTCCTACATACCAGAGTGCAGGGCAACTAGGATATGAAACATCAGGTGTACAAAAACAAGACCTTCCCTGCAGGGCCCCTTGACACTGATGTTTATAGGGAAATACCGAATTACTTGAAGGTATTGCAGTGTATAATTGCAGTTTCACTTCTGAGGGTTATTTCAGGTGAATCTGACCTGCTTCTAATGAAATTAGCACTTTTTATCCGCAGTAATCTAGCGGGTCTTTGAGGTAAGGGACCATTTTCATGTTCCTGCACACTCAGTGCCTGGTACACGAGACTCCGCTGGGGTAGGGGTCCCAAGATACTACTTCATTACTGAAACTAATTAATCATCCCAAGCACTGCGGATGGAGAAGGTAATTTGTTTTCTCCTGCAAAGTGAATAGAGGTAGAGAGGAAAATGAGACCCAGCTTCCCTATGAGCTGGGGTTGGCCTGCCCTGGCAAGACAAAGACTGAGGGGCTGCGTGTGGGAAAGCTCCCTATTAAACCTGGGGACAGCAGGGGGTTCCTGGAAGTGACAGTCACACAATGGTGCTTTTGTCAGAGGGGCACCAAAGGCCAGATGATGTCACCTTGCGCTGGGCTGTGAGGCTGCCTGTGCCTCTTGGGATGGAGCTCAGTGGTATCGCAATATCTCTTTAGCGGGGTGGAGGCCTTGAAAAGGCTGCTTTTATCCCACCCCATTTTAAAAGCAGGCAAAGAGGCTTTGTTCCAGAACAGCCTGCCTGTTTTCAGAGGTGGAAGAGACTAATTAAAGAGCCACTGCCGGTGCTGGTCTCCCCACCGGCTCCCATCACCTGCCGGAGCCCTGCTCTCCCCCATGGGCATAACGGTGGCCACTCTTTGCTCCACATCCCTTTGACTGGCTCAGAGGAACGTCTAAACTCCAGCCACGTCCTTTGCCACCACACCTTTTGGTGGAAAGGTCGAGCTATCCTTAAAGGCTGCCTAAGACTCCAACAGTCTGAGAGCTCCCGAGGATAAGATCTGCTGAAGATGGGGAGAAGGGGGTTGAAGAGGAAGGCTTGTATTACCATGCCCATCCAAATGCTCTGCAGCAGACCTGGATAAAAGGCAGCCTCCTCTTTCTCTGCCTCCCCCTTATCAGACCAACCTCCAGCCTCTGAACCGCAGGTGGCATCCTCACAGCCCAGATACTAATGGCCAAACTGAAGCACAAGCCATGGCAACCCCCTCTCTGTTGGCAGCCAGGGCAGCCCCCCTAGAAGCCCATGTTTCTCAGGCCATGCAGTACAACTGACAGACCCCAGCCCTGCCGAGCAGGGGACATCAGGCAGTGCTTTCCCTGGCCTGCAGAGGAGAAAAATCTCAGTTCCCACTGATTTAAGTGGGTGCCTGCTTCCATTTCTCCACCCTCACACCGAGGAGCAGTTTGGTGTTTCTCTCCAAATCCATCTGCCCTGTAAATAGGCTCTCAAAGTCAGAGGGAAGATGGCCCAGGGCACCCCGTAGCCCAGTCCCCCTCGCCAACCTGCTCCATTTACAGGCAACTTTCAAGAAGCTACTTTTGGAGCCACGGTTGTTGAGCTAAGCCAGGAGCTGGCTCAACACCAGCTGAAGTGCCCTCCTGCTGCCTGAGGGGTTGTGGGGCACAGGTCCAAGCAGACCTGCAGATTCAACCAATTAAAACAGCACTGACGATGCCAAACAGGAGACTCCAGAAATGTAAATATTTTTTTAGCTCAATTCAGGTTTTTGCAATTTCCTCCACTGCCTTTCATCCCCCCTCAATCCCCAGCCCCACTCAGCTCTAGTTGCAGCAAGGGGCTGACCCCCAAGGTTGGGCATTAGTGAAGGGTTTGGCAAGTAGACCCCTCATTAGTGAGGTGCTTGTGCATCTCCTTATACCAAGGCAGCTGTGAGGGGGCCACACGCTGCCCCAGGGCCAGCTTTGCTGCCTCAGGGAGGAGGAGCTGGAAGCCAAACACAATAACGGCTGGTAGGACAGGAGCCTCGCTAGCCAGTGCTCCATCCCATCATACCTGAGCCAGGTGAGCAGAGCAGATCCCAGGTAGTAGGCAGGTTCAACCAAGAGTCCAGATGATCAGGTAGCTCCATGCCGATGAGACAGATCCAAGGCAAAGCTGGAAGGTCAGTCCGCATGTCAGGATCACCAGGTCTATGGCCAGGCACAGCTGTAGCTGAGCTAGACACCAACAATACTACACTAAGGCTCAGAACTGAGCTTAAATGGAGCTCCTGAGCCCATGGTTGGGATGTGGGTGGAGGCCCCAGGTGAGGCTGCTCAGGACCAGCTGGCCAATCTGAAGTGGCCAAAGTGAGAAGGGCTGGAGGTGTCAGCACAGCTCTCTGCCAACAAGGCAGCTGGGCTTGGTAGGAAGCTCTGGAGCAGGAGGGCTGTTCTCCAGCTAGAGTTAAGTGCTGGGACTCCATAATCCTGGACTCTATCCCCTGCCCCTTGGCCAACATACAAGTACCTCTGCTTCCACTACCCACCCTGAAAGACCAGTTACCCACTGCCTGACCAAGCCAGTGCTGGGAAGCAGGTGACTTTATGTACCATAGATGTGGTCTGCTGGGGAGATTTTGAGCAGATAGAGTGGATTTTCCCATTAATCCTTTCCTCACAGGTATGCGACAAGTTGTCTCCAGCTCCTGCACCTGAGCACCATCTGCAGATCCACCGGCTCCAGGCCGGCTGCAGTAATTCCATCAATAAATCATCTGTGGCTAGTCCATCCCGTGGGGCTTTTCGTGCCAAGGCTAATCAAAGCTTAGTCTGTAAGCAGCTCCGTGCAGCTCAGGCTGTGGCCAGGGATGTCGGCATTGCTGGGTGGGTTGTGTGGACGCAGCCTGTGGTTTATGTGGAGTCCTTGGGAAGGACCATATGGAGCTCCCCAGGGACAGCACGCTGTGCTGGGGACCCTTCTCCTGCTGCCCCTGGGGGGTTATCTGCATGAACTGCCAGGCAGGAAAGGACCGAAGCACAGGAGTCCTGGGGAGGAGAGTGTGGTGGGACCTTCTGGTGGGAGATCACCGGGGTCCTGAACCCCATGGGTGGTGCTAAGAGGAGCGAGGACACGATGGCACTCACCAGAGGTGGCACTCAGATTAGGATGGGGACAGAGAGGTTACACTCAAACATGTAAACTCAGCCCTTGACTGGTAGCTCCCAAGGAGCGTTGGAGATGGAGGGAAGGGGATCACTGGTCTGGCTGAAGCCTGCAGCCAGGGGTGGGCTGTGACCCAAGGTCTGGGGCAGAAGCACACACAGATGGCTGCTCCCCACAAACCCACGTCCCAGCACCCCAGCTCCAGGGCTGGGGCACAAACCTGCTTCATTGGAGAAGTCCAAGTCCTGCCTGGCTCTGCCGGCAGCAGCACCGCTGCCGAAGCGCGGAACTCAGAATAAATAAATAAATCCTGGATGATGAACCGTGGGCACATTTCCTTGCTGCCCCTCCAGGAACACCCAGAAACCCGTGATAGCTCCCGGCCCCCTCGGGATCACTGTGTGGGGAACAGGCTGTGGTATCTACAGAGAATTTGTTGGATGGTGGAAGGAGCTAATTTAAATGAGAAGAAAAAAAAAAAAAAGGACTGGGTATGTTGCCAGCATTCTCCTTGCCTATTGTACTCCCCCTTCGGTTTCTGCTTTCCACTGAACAGTTTTATGTTTCCAAGGATCATAAATTCTCATTTTTCCACTGGGCAGGAGGTGCGCTCCTGGACTCCACCGCTTCCTGCGTGGCCTTTGTCTCCGTGTTGCCCAGTTACTGCGGCACAGTCCCGGGCTATGCCCGGCTGCATTCACACCGGCCGCGTCCCCGGGAGCCTGCGCCCCGCCGCCGGGCACGGGGAGTTCATAGGATTCAGACAGGCACATGCTTCCCAAGGGGAACAAAGGAAAGGCCGTAACCCAGCGGTTTCCAGCCGGAGGCCGCGCGGGAGCGGCTGTGGGTGACCGGTGACAACGCGGGAAGGTGTGATGTGATGCAGGAGGGGCCGCGGTGGCTCGGGGGGGGGGGGGGGGACTAGAGGCTGGACCGCAGCCTGCGGTCCAAAGGGTATGGGAACTGACACTGCTCGTTTGTCAGCTCCCCGGCAGCACGCAGCGCTCGGCGGAGCTGCCCTCGCTGGGAGAAGAACCCGGGGAGTTTTCTGTAGCATCAGTTCCAAGCGGCAGCACTCCAAGCTCCAGTAATTCAAACAGCAGCCGAGATAATGCCGTGTCCTCACACTGTGCGGGTCAGTTCGGTTTGAAATTAGTAACATTCCTGAACTTGAAATACTTGGATCCGTCATGGCTTTAATTCCTAAAATGGCACTTATATGGCATCGGCGGCTGCTGACTGCGGCGGGAGGGAAGGATGCCTCCCCCGCGCTGGGATGCGGCCGTGTCCCAGCCTGGGAGCGGGTACCGTGGGTCCTGCCGGGGTGACACTGCCCGGAGCGGGTCTGTTGCGGGGGCAGAGCCTGAATTTCCACCTCCTCATTGCTCCGTGTGTCCATCTGGTGGGGAGGGTTTGGGAATGGGTTGGGGCTGTTGCCGTGGGGTTGTTTATGGACACACACATCCTACAGCCGACCGGGCCGAGCCAGGGCGAGCGGAGGCTGGGGCAGGACAGCGGGCAAAGGGCTGGCCGGAGAATTCACAACTGCAGGAAGAATCATCCATTTCCAAGGCTGTGGCATCTTCCAAACAAAGTACTTCCCCAGCAGCGACTGGGCGCAGTGATGTACTCCTGTTTCTAACCCCTGGAGAGCCTCTGCCTTCGTTTCCCTTAATACAGCTCGGGCCACACAGCAGCAAACACCGTTAGAAGCGTGGCAGGGAGCATCCTCTGGCTCTGCCGGCTCACTCGAGTCTGGCCCTTCTGCTCTTTGTTAATGAGGAAGATGCATTTTTTTGGAAAGAGAGGCTGCCTCTAAGACTTGCAAACTCTCCATTTTATGACAGTTTTCATTTGCATAATGAAGGCCCTGATACCTTCAGTAATTAATCACATTAAGAATTGCTTCCTTGAATAACTCTATTCATGCAAGTTGTTCTTAGTGCTGGAAACTGCATATGATTTCAAATGTGCATTAGCCCATCTCTTTCATCAGCAGATGGAAGCTGGTAACTGCATGTGTAATTTATATCTGCTTGGGTGGAATTATCAGATGAAATATGCATTACACAGTGCCATTAACATTTCTAGTCATACAGTCTTTAGCTCTCGGGTAAGTTAATATTACATGCCAATAGTGTGTGGGACCGTATGAAAGGCAAGGACTCAAACATGGGAATTTAGAAGCCAAAATGGAAAGTATTCCAGGTCAAACACATCAGAAATAGAATTAATGAAGCTGCTGAACTAAATGAGATGCATTGCCCTTTTTTAACCTGCTTTTTTTTTTTTTTTTTTAATATAAAATGTCCCATCTTGTCTCCATAGCTAAGAAAGCTGCCAGGCTTGCCTGCTGAATCGCCACGCGTAAGGGCAACTCCAGATCCTTTAACATCGGGAAAGCTTTCCCCCATAGGATAGCACAAGCAGCAAGAGATTGAATCTCAAAGGAAGGCAGCAGAGAAGATGAACGCTGCTGTGTGGGCTTGGATTTGCTGGTAGCCTTGGCAAATTCAGAAAAAAAAAAAAAAAAAAAATCACATGAATTCAATAGTAAGAAAAAAAATAATCAAGTGACTAGACTGCTCCCTGATGGCAGTGCCGGGGTAGCCAGGAGCCTCGTGCCCGGGCGTGCGTTGGTTTATGCATGAACATTTTTATAGGAGGTAAAGTCTGCTATCTTGGAGAGCATTTTTTCAGGTGCTTTTTTGTCCTTGTATAAATCACAGTTAATTAAAATACTGATTCCTGCTTGATAGGAAGCAATTAAACGAGTGAAGCTCTATCCCATCTGCCTCTTACAGAGATGGAGAGTCCAACCCAGGCTGGAGCGGCTTTGCCCATTCCTACTCTCGGGGGCTGGCGTTACCACTCCCCAAACTGAGCCACCGCTCGGGGCCTGGCCGTCCTGCGGCTCCTGCTGCTGGGGGCTTTTCACCCTTTAGAAAGGATTTGGGAGCCCAGTGGGTTTTTTACTGTTTTCAGTACTGTTTTCAGGCTGAGCTAATTCTGCCCATGGCTGGGAGCTGTGGGGAGTATGCCCTGGCCATCCTCGGGTGCTCTGATGGGGATGCAGCAGCAAAGCCTGAGCAGGACCAGTGAACTCATCAGCCTCCTTCCTCCCTGATGATGCCGTGGCAAAGGGACGCATCCTGAGGGTGCTGCCTGCAGATTGCAAGGGTCAAAACTGCTTCAGATGCCATGTGCGAGGCAGGGGAGAAGCTCTGAGCTCTGCTCCCACCCACCCCATGCGTCTCTCCAGCCCCTCCGGTCCTGGCTGCAGCGGCACGGCTTGGTGGCTCGGCACCAGCACATGGCAGAGGCAAGAGCAGAGGGTGCCGGGTGGCTGACACCGGCTGTACGGCTCTACTTGGAACTCAAGCCCCATACCTGTCCCGAAGCCAGGCCGGGGCGATGCGGTGCAGCAGCTGGCTGGGGTCCCCTGGGCTTACAGAGCCTTTCCATCCCTCCTGGCAGCTCCCGGAGATGCGCTGCCGCTGCTCCCGATTGTTCCTTTCTGTCCAAGAGAGAAAGAAAAAGCATCTCTGCAAAATCCAAACTTGGACTTTGCTTAAAGCCTTTGAGTAAAGAGCCTTGTTTGAATGTAATTGCACCCCTGTTGCTACAAGGGGAAAATACACTGTATTGCTCTCTTTTTCTTGGAAAGCTCAGCTAGTATTTTCCCAGCCATTTCTGTATAAAGAAAGATAAATAGCTCTTTAGCGGGCAGAACAATCTATCCCAGTTTTATTGACATTCATGCAAGCAGACAAGGAGAAACAGTTTGGCGGTGCTGAGCGTGGGGGTGGGGGGGGAAACTCCAGCCCGGCAGAGCCGGGAGCACCCGGCGAGGCTGGGCTGGGGGTGCCGGGCACCGGGGGACTGCTGGGGCGCAGGGTGGGAGATGCCCTCTCGGTGTCCTGCGGGTCCCCCCCCCCAGCCCGTGGCAGCCTGAAGGATGCGCTCCCCACCTCACCCATCATTTCACTCCTCCCTATAAATAAAAAACGCGTCTAGCAAATTTAGCTCTGGCTTCACACGCAATGGTGCTATAGATAGATTTTTTAAAGGGCTTGTCTCAGAGTAATAATTCATGGGGAGATCAAAAGGCTATGGTTTAATCCGGGGTCTGTCTGATACCATAAACCTTGCAGACTGCTAAGAATTCAATGAGCAGCATCAAAAGCCTGATAAACATGAAAGCCACCCAATTTTCTGCCTGTGAGGCTGGCGTGGCTTACAATGGGTGCTGAGGAGCTGGGCAGATGCGTATCTTCTCTGCGGTGCTTGGGTGCCACACGCAGAGTCCTTCAACTTCAGGCTCCTGGAAGAGGTGCCCGGGCTCCCTTAACATCTCAATTGCTACCTGCAGCTCCGCTGACTGTCTGAGGAGATAAGACTCCTAATTAGATGTCTAATTACACGATGTTGGTAGGCTTCAGGCTGCACTCCGCCGCTTGGCATCGCCTCGTCCTCTGTGTCTCCGAATCACACCGTCTGCCTCGATTCTCCAGAGGGATGTGGCAGAGGCGTCCCAGGAGGAGACAGCGATGGAGCGGAGGCACCTCCCGTCCCCACGAGCCCCGGCGTTCCCCGGGGAAGGCTCGGTGCCACCGTGCTCGCCAGCGAGGTGCCTGTCTGCCCTCCAAAGAAATCCAAAGGATTTCTTTTTTAATAGATACACAGTGGCTGCTGCCATGGCTGCGCTGACAGCAACGGATGTGCTGCTTTAGATAAATTGAGGCTCTGGCCCAGGAAAGGTGGATTTCAGACAGGGGCTGTGAAAAATATGCGGTATCAAAATGCTGTATTTGGAGGCCAAAAATAGTGCCTAAACCAGGGCCAGTGAGGATCAGCGCTGTAAATACAGGTCTGCAGAGTGGAAGGGCTCTGCCAGGCTTCTAGCTGTCAGCAAAAGCAACATTTAAAAGCCAGCAGTTTAATTTTTAACACAAATGGAGGCAAGTTTAGACTGCAGACACCTGCAGGTGAGGAGCCGGGTTTTTCTCCAGAGATACCGAGCCCACTGAGGTTAATGTGATTATGTAAATGACTGAGGTATAATTGCGTTATTGCCACCCATCTGGTCCTCCCTGCAATTCATAAGTGATTTTATATTCCCCGTGTGCTGCAGCGCTGACACACAAGGGCACTGGAGATGCCATAAATCACTGCTTGGTGTTTGCTGCAAGAGCCATCTCCCCGTCAAGCCTCCGGTGCAGAGTCCCTTTGGACTAGGCATGGCCAACGCATCGGGAAAAGTTCTTCCCAGATCCGCATTAACGATCCCTGGATGCGGTCCAGAGGATCAAGCTCTGCTTGTCCTCTCCCAAGGGACGCTCCTGACAAAGCCGGGATCCTGCCCAGCATCCAAGCCACGGCAGCGGGTCCTTCCCAGTCCTTCCCATGGATTTTCTTAGCAGGATAAAATAAGCTCCCACTGCCCTCAGCAGCTGGGACTAAACACAAAAGCGACATTTTCATGTAAAACACTGTCCCCAGTAACCCCCCAATCCTACCTCTCTTCTAACCTGGGTTTTTCTTCCCATCAGTATGAATTCAAAGCCAAGAACATTAAGAAGAAGAAGGTGAGCATCATTGTGTCTGTGGACGGGGTGAAGGTGATCCTGCGCAAGAAACAGAAGGTAAGACTTCTCCAGAAGTGTCACGCTTCTAACCAAGACTGACCTTTTCTTAAAAACCACACAGAATTTTCACGAGACTTGATTTATCACATTTTTTGTCGGACAAACTAATAAAAAACCTTGATGAAAAAAAGTGGGAAAATTACACTGCGAGAGGAGGAATTATTTTTTTTCCCTATCAAAAAAAGTCAAGCTTTCAGGAAATACAGTTTCTTTTTCTTGTTAATGCCAGTAGGCCAAGGTGAGCACCCCTCAGCTCCTTGCCCAGGCTGTGCTTCCCACCGAGCCAGCTGCTGGATCCAGATCTCCTAAGCCCCAGCTCAGCATCTTGTTCCCCAAAACATGTTACTCTTCTGCATATTTGATGCTATAAATTAATCTTAGGGACAATTTTCAGCCCTGGAGGCTGCGATCAGATGACCAGATATGATAAATGATGAAAGAAATCTATTTTTATCCAAGATACTGATGAAACAGCCATTGCTCATAAAGTCAAACTGCAGCCTGGATTTGGCTTGGGACAAACGCACAGTTCTCCAGGGTTCCTGCCCATCAGCCTGGTGGAGTTTCATTTTGACTTGACTCACTATAATTTTGTTTCTGCCCCCTTACAGAGAAAGGAGTGGACCTGGGATGAGAGTAAGATGGTGGTGATGCACGATCCTGTGTACAGGTACGCAGCAGGGGATCTACACCAGGTCCAGCCCTGAGCGATTGCGTATCCATCCTCCCACTTCCTGAGTTACCTCCACCACAGCTGGTTTTCCAAAGGACCATGAAAAATTAACGAGGTTGCAGAATTACCACTGATGGGGAATCCTTTTCATACATTTTTGAGAGTGATCTAGCTTTGAAGCTGGCTCTGCTTTGAACAGGGGTTAGACTAGATGACCCCCAGAGGTGCCTTCAACCTGAATTACTCTCCGACTCTGACTCTGAAGACAGGCTTCCCACGGTTTTCCTTCAGAGCATGGCTCACCGTGTGCTTCTGAAGAAGGGCCTCACTCTCAGGTGTAAGAGTTTACAGGGAATTAACCCGTACAGGTCGTGGTAGGGCAGCATTGGCTTTCCACTGCCCCTGCTCTGGGATCTCAAAGTATTTTGGAGACCACAGGCCCCACCCGGGTGCCCCAGGAGCCATCAGGGGTGGCTTCCTTGAAGGCAGCCTCAGCGATGGCAACCCCAGCGATGGTGCGTAGCCTATGGACACGGTTAAGAGCCCAGGTTGCACCAGGCTGTTAGATCTGCCAAGTGAATAATTGTGTCACCAGCACCTCCTGGTAGGATGGTGGCTGAACAGACAGTTGTGCCACGCTGCAGCAGGACAGGGATTAATTGCTGGGGCTAAAAATAGCTGCACACTTTCCAATACTATAGATTTTTTTAGCTTTTCCACAGCATCTTTAAAAAGCTTTTTCCTGCTTCAGAAAGCAGAAGGTTTTCCGTCAAGCCAGAAATACTCTTTAAATCCATCACCTCCTGCCTTGACAATCACAGGAGGGGTCATGCACCGGCACCACCTCATCTCCACCCCTGGGTGCTGTGACCCAGCCTGTCCTAGGGACACACAGGAGCCTCTGAGGTTGTCTGGGGGACAGAGACCCTCCTGGGTGTTTAATTCCCTTTGTCTCTCTCCCACCTAGAATCTTCTATGTGTCTCATGACTCGCAAGACCTCAAAATATTTAGCTACATCGCACGGGACGGCGCTAACAACTCCTTCAGGTGCAACGTCTTCAAATCGAAGAAGAAGGTAGGATGCTGCAGGGGCTACAGCCGGGTCACCCCTGGGCGAGAGGTCTCCAAGGGACCTCGCACCTTCCTGAGCCAAAGTAACCGCTGGGTTGGAGGGTGGAGATCCCTGGGGAGAGACATGGGCAGTGCCAGTGCTGGATGTCCCCAAAAACACACGCCTGGTGCCTCTCCCCTCCTGCCCAGCCTGTCTGCCCCAGGAGAGCACCCATCTCCTGTGGGAAACGGGGGGGATACCATGCATTGGGTCCAGCGGTGGAGCCCCCCGGCACGGGAAGAGACACTGCACCGTGGGGCAGCCCCGGGGCAGGAAACTGGGAAGGCTCCCAGTTCTCCCATCAGCGGTGGCCGCCGCGGGGCTGAGCCGGGTGGGTTTTCTCCGCAGAGCCAGGCGATGCGGGTGGTGCGGACGGTGGGGCAGGCCTTCGAGGTGTGCCACAAGCTGAGCCTGCAGCATGCCCTGCAGAACGCCGACGGGCAGGCGGACGGCGCCAGCGACAAGTCGGCCGAGGAGCAGCCGCTGGAAGGTGACACATGGGTCCCCATGGGACATCAGGAGACCCCCTCTCAGCCACCACAACGGGGATGTTTTGGGGTGGGGGAACCACAAAGTGGCATGTCCTTTGTGAGCCAGCTGTAGTCACAGCGAGAACCTCAGGACCCTTTGGATGGGGGGCACAGGGAATCTGCCCTCTCTGCCCACCCATCCTGGGAACCAAGAAGGCGGAGGCTGAGCCCCCTTGTCCAGCAGGCTGAGGGTCTCCAGCCCCTTCCTCCTGCCCCTCCACAGCACACCAAGATCTGAAGGAAGTCCTGGCCTTGTCCCTAAGCTGCCACCTTGGCTGCCAGCCCTGCTTGGGGCCCCAGCTCCTTGCTGTGATCTTGCAGCTGAGGGGATAGGGGGGAGCTTGGGTTTATTTATCCATCTCGTTTGAAGTTCACCAGATAAAGGGCTCCAAGATGACGGATGCGGATGAGGTTGGCATCGATTCTGACGGCATCTGTGTATCCGAGAGGGGAGCTGGGGAGCTGCCCGCTGCCAGGGGGGACCTCAGCGTGCTGAAACCTGGGCAAGCCTCAAAGGATAAGAACTGCCAGGTAATAGGGGGACCTGGGGGACCATGATGACGCTCTGCCACTGCTGGGGTCCCTCTGCTCGGGGTCACTGTACCATGGCTTGTGACTGTCCCAGCACTGGGGCAGGGGGAGATGCGAGAGCTGGGAGACCACGGTGCATGGCTGAGCAGGCTTCAAACGCAGCCCGGGAGAGCAGGGCAGAGGACAGAGGGGCTTCTGCTGGAGCGATCACCCCGCGCTGGAAGGGAGAAGCGAGTCAGGACTCCCCCTCCCGCAGCAGCATCCACGTAACAGGCGAAAACTAAGAGGAGGCGCCTTTGGCAAGGCAACCATTTCCCTGCCACACAGAGAGGATTTCTGTGCCGCTCCGCAGCGGTCGCTCGTCCGACTGCCCCGACAGCGACCCCCAGCTCCCCAGGCCCAGGGAGCAGCGTCCCCGAGAGGAGCCAGCCCCGGCAGCGCAGGCACCGGGGACGCGCTGGGCGCGAGCTGTGGTTTCGCTGTAATGAATGGCTGTTCTCTGCAGAGCCCCTCTGTGCGCGCTTCCCGGCGGCCTGAATGGCATCGCTTCATCTCACACCATTGTATCGCTTGCAGGGCCTGGCTGGAAACAGCTGCCGTGAAACGCGCTCAATGGGACGCGTTTCCGTGGCTGGAAAGGCAGGGTTTCCCCACACGTTCCTTCGGGAGCCGGAGCTGCCCAAGGGAGGGCAGGGGACGGGAAAGGCAGCAGACCCGGGCTGGCTCCCAGCGGGGCAACGCTGTGGGGGGGAACCCTCCCAAAACACCCCCAGTGCCGGAGTCGGAGGCTGCTGCCAGGGGCACGTGGTGCCCGGCTGTGGGCTGCATGCTGAGACCCCCTGCACTACAGAGGGCCAGGAGAGCCACACACGGGGCCACCACACAGCCCCCGGGGATCACACAGCCCTGCAGAGCCTGACACCGAGCCCAGGGCTGCCCCTCTCAACAGTCCCGGGGTGCCAGGGGCACAGGGGCCACTCTGCAATGCCAGGGTCAGTGCCGTGGGGAACCATAACCCAAATCCCAGCCTGAGCTGGTGGTTCCGCTCATCCTGCCCGTTTCTTTATGCCCAGGACACCGAGAACTGCTCCCTCCACCTGGCCGGCTCCCAGCAGCTTCTCAGCCCAAGCAGCCCCTGCTCCTCGGCCTCCATCACCCCGCTGGCCTCCCAGCACTGCCTCCAGCTGCTCCAGCAGCAGCTCCTCCAGCAGCAGCAGCAGACGCAGGTGGCCGTGGCCCAGGTACGCGTCCTGCCCTCCCTTCGGGGGCCACCAGCCCTTCTCCTCTCCCTGCTCCAGCCTCCGGCCAGGCTGGGCTGGCAGCGGGGGCAAGTGCCCTGTGCTGGGGTGGGGGCGGTGCGGGGAGCTCGCAGCATCGCTCGCAGCATCGTTCACAGCATCGCTCGCCGCACGGCTCAGCTCCCCCAGACATGGAGCTGGCTGCACGCATAAGCCCAGACAGCTCTAGCCGGGTGATGGGGGGGCCCCCCCCAGAGCCACCAGCTCCCGTTTCATCCCCTTTTTGGAAGCCAGCCGCCCTGCGCCTCTTCCCCCAAACCGGTATCCCAGCGGGGAGCCGCTGCCCCCCCGGCTGAGCACCTCCCCGTGTTACCGGGGCGGCAGCGGACCCCCATCCCCTTATCTCCCCCGGCCCGGGATGCGGTCGCATCCCCCTCCCGCAGCTGGACCAGCTCGGGGGGGGGGGTACCGGTGGGGTGGGTGCCGCGGCGGGGCCGCCAGAGGGCGCTCGAGCGCCGCCGCGCCGCTGATCCCGGGGGATCCCGGGGATGCGCCGCCCCGTCCCCGCATCGCCCCGTCCCCGCATCGCCCCGTCCCCGCATCGCCCCGTCCCGTCCCCGCAGGTGCAGCTGCTGAAGGACCAACTGGCGGCCGAGACGGCGGCGCGGATCGAAGCGCAGGCCCGGGTACGGCAGCTGCTCCTCACCAACCGGGACCTGCTGCAGCACGTCTCCTTGCTGGTGCGGCAGCTGACGGTGCTGGAAGCCCGGGAGCAACACCGGCAGCCGGGTGAGCACAGCGGCCCCCGCACCGGGGTCGTTTTGGTGCTGGGGTGCTCCCAGTATCATCCCTTCAGAGCACCTCAGCACCCCTCACGGTCATGGGGAGCAGCTGGGATGCTCCCAGCACCATCACTGCAGAGCATCTCCGCACATCTCTGCTCCCAGGGAGGAGTTGGAGTGTTCCCAGTACAAGCCTAGCAGGCTCTGGAGGGCTTCAGAGGGTCTCCGCAGCCCTCACAATTCTGGGCAGCAGCTGGGTCACTCCTGGCACCATCCTGGCAAGTTCTGGGGGGCTTTAGAGTATCTCTACATTCCTTGACGTCCCAGGGAGCAGTTGGGATGCTCCCAGCACCATTCTGGCAGGTGATGGGAGGGATTCAGAGGACTTCTGCACCCCTCACGGTCACAGGTAGCCACTAGGCTGGAGGTCCCCAACTCTTCACACTCCCATTGTCCCTCTCTTGCCAGTTGACCGCTCTTTGCAAAACCTGTCCCTGGCTCAGTCGCTCTCCCTGAACCTGAAGAACCACTACAGCTTGGACGTCCACCTGCCGTCCACCTCCACCCCCGCCAGCATCCTGGGCAGCCCCGTGGCCCCCGGCTCCCTGACAGCCCTGGGTCCTGGGGACTCCTACCTCAACCTGGTCAGCCTGGAGAGGGGCGGCCACCGCTTCGGCAGCAAGGAGGGGGACGAGTGCCTGGCCGTGCTGGAGGGGCAGGACGGGCTCAGCCGGCGCGTGGAGGGCTCTGAGGTCAGCGACTTCGCTCTGCTCAACGGGAGCAGCCGGCAGAAGGCAGACGACACAGACAGAGGGGACGAGGACAGGTAGGATGTGCCACCTCCATCTCCTGCCAGCGGAGTGGGAACATCCCAAAAAGACCCTCCTGCTCCCCCCTGCTCCCCCAGCCACGTTTCAGAGGGCTCGCGGCAGCAAGGGCTGGGGAGGAAGGGCTGTGCTCTGGGTGCTCAGGGGCAGGGACAGGCAGCCCAGGGGCTGGGCACTGGCTCAGGTGCAATAAGGCAGGGCAAGGAACCCACCGTGTCCCCTCATGGGGTCACGGCCTGCCCTGTTTCTGTCTCCCTGCTGCAAGATGGTCATTGCCACATCACTCCAACATCTGTAGGTGATGGGTTGCACTGATGAGACCCAGCAAAGGTCTTTTGGACAGCCTGGGACAGCCGGCCTGAGCCCCCCACGCAGGTATATACTTGCCCAACACCTCCTCTCTCTGCCTTTGCTTCTCAGGCGGCAGCAGCCCATTCCCAAGCTCAACCCGCCACCACCCATCCTACGGAAAAGGTCAAGCAAGACCTCCCCGAGCCTGGAAGTGGAGGTGAAGCCCGAGAGTGCTGCCCATGTGAGCCTGCCCAGCTCCAGCATCTCCAGCCTCACCAATATCACTGCCAGCTCTCTCACCCTCTTGGACCCCGAGGCAAGGACTCCCGCACGGAGCACTGCCTCCAGCACGGAGCCCGTCCCTGCTGGGACCTGCCAGCACGCTCTGGGCAAGGACAGGACTGGAGAGAGCGGGCAGATGTCCCCCCTGGCCAGCTTCCGTGATCTTGCAGCCAGCGAGGCCCTGACCAAGGACTTGGCCGCCCTGACCAGCCCCACGGACATCACGCTGCCCTTCTCCCCTGCGGATGACACCTGCTTGCACATCAGCTTCTCAGAAGATGAGCTACTGGAACCAGAGCTGGACACTGTGGGAGGACCCAGCAGGGTCCCCCCTTAGTGGGAGGGCAGTAGGTGGCAACTGGCCGGCAGGCAGTCCCAGCGGCTCCATCCACACCACTCCACCAGCCCATGCTGGGGCTGGGGACTTCTGTGCCCACGCTGGCAGGCAGGTCCCTTTGCTGTCCCCATCCCATGCAGCAGCTCCCCCACCACCACCACGTACGGGGCTGTCAGGCATGATGGCACCCTGCCCTCAGTCTGCACCAGCTCACACTGCCTTCCTGCTGCCCCGTCCCCCCGAATGCTGCCCATCCCATCCCCTTCACGCAGCCAGGGGACCTGCACGGGGTCCCTGTCTCTGGGCAGCTCTCTCCATGGCTGCCTGGCACAGCCACAATTTGTCACTACATCCCTTCTGCTGGCCGGGTGGCCACAGGCAATGGGAGCCCACGGGCAGGGGCATGGCGTAGGGCCATGAACACCCGGACACGAGGCTGCTGTCGCTGACCTGGTCCATCGGTTGCCATCCACGGTAGCAATGCACATGGGGCTGTGTGGCACAGCCACAGTATTGCCCCCCTGCCCGGCTCCCCGAAATGGCTACCACAGGCTGGGTCTCCCCAGGGCAGCACCACACTGTGTCCATCCCTGCTTTTGGGGACAGCAGCCCCACTGACATGTCCCCACACAGCGAAGCCACCACTGCCTCCCCCCACAGGTGCCTTTTCCCACGCCCCAGCACCCACTGCCCACACAGGCTGGGGACACCACCGGAGGCCACTAACTGGGTACGAGGCTGGCTTGGGGAGCCTGCTGCTGTGGTGGGTGCCCCCCACATCTTGGGGTCAGGGTGGGAGAGCCCTGCCGTGTCTCTGAGTAGCTGGTGGCTGCTCCATTGTGCTGATTTTTGGGTGTAATGGTGTGGTTTGGGTTTGGTCTCAGAAGTGTGAGAATCCTGGGATGAGTTAAGGTTTAAGGCAGAAGCCCAGCCCTGGGTGAAGGGCCGAGGCGAGGCCACAGTGGTGGCACGTGTCCCCTTCAGCCCAGGCAGGTTTTGGGGAGGGACCCAAGGAGATGCTCGTCACCTCAGTTGTTTGCGAGAGGGTGTTGGGAAAGTGTTGGAGGGTCGAGCTGGGGAAGTGTCGAGGAGAAATGGAGACTTGGAGCAGCCACAGTGCCTGTTCCCAGCACAGCAATGCTCCCACGGGGACAGACGGGGGTGACAGGACATGCACCCTGGGCCCAGCCGGGGAAATGCCAGAGCTGGCCGGGAGGAGCCAGTGGCACCACCGCTGGTGACCGGGCATGGGGCTTGTAAAGCTGCAGCTGGGCTGTCCCGTAGTGTGGTAGAGACAGACCAGCCCGTCCGTAGGAATACAGTACACTGCAGTTTGGTAACTGACTTTTAAATAAAAAAAAAAAAAAAAAAAGTGTCTGATTTGCAGAGCGAGCGCTATGGTCTCTGCCCCGCTGGGCCCCCTGCACAGTGAGCCCCGAGCCACCGTCCCCAGGTGCAGATTGGGGACCCCCAGGTATTCCCAAAGAAGAACGATCCCTTCTGGGAATGATGGCTGCTCTGAGCCCCTGGCCCGCTCCCCTGCACCCTCCCCAGTTCAAACACGGGGCCCAGCAACCCTGTCTGGGCTCAATCTGCAATCAGTCTCAACCTGTGAGTCCCAGCAGGAGGTCCTGTGTCCCCAGAGATGCTGCCACGCAGGGGACAGGTTCCTCAGTCAGGGATGGGGCCCATTTCCAATGCAAACCCCTCACCCCGAGCCCAGCACCACCCACACCATGGTGCACAGCACCTAACACTGCTGCCTCCTGCAGCCCCCCGGCAGGGACCCGCTCCCCACGCACCCCCTCTGCCCTTTCTTGTCTCCATTTCTGCTCCCAAAATAAATCCTGGCCCCAGCACACAGGGTGGGAGTGCCACGGGTGGAGGAGATGGATCACAGATAGGGACAGGATGGGACCAGCCACATGCCAGGGGTCCATGGGGGCTGCCTGTGGCCAGGAGGGGCGGGAGACCCCTGCCCTCCGCAGCATCCTGGCCCCAGCCCCTCCAAGGTGAGGAAGGAACCCATGGGCGATTCAGCACAGAGGGTCCAAGACGGACAGGGACCCCACGAGAGCATCCACCCAAGCAGGAGCAGGGACCCAGCTCAGCCCAGGGGGCTGGATGGACCCAGGACCTCTGGGGAGGGGAGTCTAGTCTAAGAGCCACTCTCCATCCCTCCACGGAGCGGGTGCAGCCTCCAGCATGATGGAGCTGGTAGCCCTTTCCCCAGGCCCACCGCAGACATCTGCCTGGGGGGGCCGCCCGCGTGGGGAGGGGGCACTTCCAGCCCAGCCTCGTATTATGCTTCCTTCACGCGAAGAAACTTTTTCCTTTGCTGTCTGGTAAGCTGCTAGCAATCATCAGGCAGGCAGGTGGTAAAGATTCATATCCATCAAACAATGCCATTTAGTTTGTAACCTGTGACTAAATCTGGTGTTAGCTTTAATTTCAGAGTCTGCTTTAGGGCTCGCTTGTTAATCTCTATGCAAAGCAGATGAAATGAATATGCAGCATTTTGGATGTAATTGTACGGCTTCAATTCAGCACTATAATTTTCCAAACAGGATCTTGCAATCAAGCTTCTATTCATTAGTGTATAAACAATTTAGTTTCTCAGCTCTCCAGTATGCCAATCATCTCAATGGAGTGAACATCTCTGACAAAAAGAGGAGGAAAGTTTCCTTTGTGTAACAGAGGTAAAAGTTGCTCCATACTTCAGACAATTCCCACCCGGCAGATCCGGGCTGTTCCTGTGGAGGCGGCCGTTTCCCGGTGTCCCACAACACTGACTGGCTGCAGACAGCATTGCAGGGGGGCGATGCACTGGTGACCTCCCAGCCAATGTAGCCCCAAACCCCAGAAATTCTGCACGTGAGACCCCAACAGACAGGCCCGGATCCCGTAGGATCAGGTCGCCTGGGAAGGTGCGACCACGCAGCCCTTCAGTACCCCCCAGCAATGCTCGGGGCTCCCAAGAGCAGCCCATGGCTCTGGGGAGGGGACGGCCACCCCAGCCAAAGCCCCCTGCGTGTCCCCATCTCCCCACCACCACACACCCCATGCTAGTGCCGCAGGACAGGACACGGGGACACCCCTCGCCCAGGGCCAACGGTGGCTCCCCCCACGGAGGACGGGGCCAGGTTGGCACAGGGGTGGGGGGCAGGTTTTGGTCTCAGGGGCTCAGCCCCCTCATGTCTGGGTGCTTTCCTCAGCGGGGACCCCAGGGTGCTGCACGCACCCGAGCACGGCTGGCCGCATCCCCATCTCTCCGCATCCATCGCCGCTCCTCGGAGGGACCAGCCCAGAGCCTCGACAAAGGGAAGCGCCGTCGGCGGAGCCGCTCAGCGCAGTCTCCGTTTCCAAATGAATATCGACAGCGCTAATTACAGGCCGCCATGCAGACAGCTTATTAGCTTGTCACAAAAAGACGGTATTGAACTCAAAGCCCGCGGTATTCACGGAGCGCAGCAAGACGCTCCCCAGACAGCACAGTGAACCAGGCAGGCGAACAACCTCCAGCAAAACTAATTACTTCCTGATTGTCTACGGCCACCCACTGGGTATAATAGTATAGACTAAATTTGGCATATACATAACTAAGCACTCGGCACCAATTTGGCGTACAATAATCATCTTCTGTGTTGCATAATTAAAATCTGATCACTTGGAATAATTATTTCATATTCCCGGTATCGGGTGAGGATTGCATAATGTGGGGTGGCAGAAGCGCGGGGCTGGGAGCAAAACCGGACGCTTTCACAGACCTGAGTACCCCCTTTTCCCCTGGGAAGGACGTTATGGATCCGGGGATGGCAAGAGACCTGTCTGGCACCAGCTGATGGGCAAGGAGCCACGGGCAAGGAGCTGCGGTGCCCGAGGCTGTTGGTCAGCAGTGGCCATGGAGGAGCTGGAGTCACCTTAACTCTGTCCTTCCACAGCCGTGGTGAGCCCTTCCCGGCGGAGAAGGACGATACCGGCTCAGGACATGCTGTCCCCGAGTCCCCAGGCAAACACTCTCCACGTTGACCTTTCCAGGCAGGGTGCTGCCCCGCTGCCCGCCCGGCCGGGATGCTCGCCGCCCGGCCCCATTGTGCTCGCGCGTCTGCTAAAGGCGTTTGGAAAGACACAGCAATAAAAAAATAAAAATCAAGTGGAACGTGTGTGTCTAATCCATTAACTTCCTCTGGCGGTTCCCCGGGGACCCGGCGAGGAGGAGAAAGAATACGTGGATATTGCACGCGCCCTGGCACCTTGTCCCCGGGCCAGCCCCACCGCTGGCCGCTGCCACGGGCTCATAAATCACAGCGGGTGACAGCGTTTCACAGCTCTCTTCCCAGCCAGGATATGGCCATTCCTGCTGATTACACGGCTGGCGCGCGGGGGAAGCTGCATCTCCCACTTCCAGGAAGGGAGGATCCGCAAGGAAAACGCATTGATAAAAAGAAGAACGAAATCAGCTTCGTTCACGTTGCGAATCTCCCATTGTTCCTGCTGCGGCCGTCGGCCCTCGCTGGAGAAAGTATTTCCTCAGCGATAAATCTCCTGGGCTCCTCGCAGCCTTCGCCTTGGCACCGGACCCTCCTCGGGTTGTTTTGAAAGAAAAAGCAGCTTTTGCCGCCGCCCCCCCGTGGGGTGCGCTGGGCCGTGTGTGGTGGGATTTGGGGGGATGAGGGATGTCCCTGGGGCGGGGGGGGCTGGTGCCCATCCTGGGGGTCTCCAGCCAGAGCCACACCAGGGGACCCACACTGCTGTTCCTATAAGCTTCACTCCGCTCCCATCCCACGGAGCCTGTGTCCTCCCTGCCGACACTAATCCCAGCTCCGAAATGTTGAGCTGGCCATGGCCAAGCACTTGAAATACGGGAGTCGGGCTGACAGTTGTACAAGAAAAATAGATCAAGTTTCCAACAAAATAGAGGCAAGCTGATCTGATTTTCATCAGCATCTTCAGCCGCCTTTCGGGAAGCCCCAGCCCGCTCCTCATTCCTGCTCTCTGCTTTACAAACCACTTAATTCCTTGTTGCTTTGGAAACCCTCACAAAGACCCTCTGCATCCCCCAAAATAACGAGCAACAGATGCTGCTTTGACCTCAGCAACTTCCTGGAAACATACATTTGTCAAAATAAAAATAAAAAGATTAATGTAAGGAAAGCTCTTAAATTATAAGGAAATAGCAGACGGGGAGCCACACTCGCCTGATATCGGTAACGGCCGAGCCCTTGGACAGTGGAGAAACCCAAAGTTGGCCAGGGAGGGGGCTGCAGGACCGGAGGTCCCCATGTCCCTGGGGGTCCCTGTGCCCCTGCTGCCCTCTGGACCCGTGCAGAGACGGCCATGGGCTGAGCTGGCACCGGGGGTCCCTGCCCGCCCCCACCCATCATTCCTGGAGGGGCTTCAGTTTGGGAGCAGCAACCCACAGTCTTGCTTCGAGTCAGGTTTGCAAAGATAATTCAAGAATAACTATGAAAACAAACACTTTCAGCACGAAACCCATCCCCGAGCAACCCCCGTTGACAGAAGGGCCGTGGTCTGGTAACGCTGTCCCCAGCGCGAGTGACACCGGGTGCAGGCTCGGTTCTCATCCCTCCCACGTTTCTCAGTTTGTAGGAGTTTTAAACCCCCCTTGCCCATCCCCAAACCGCAACAACCCCGCAGGATGAAGGAGATGTGCAAACAACAGGTAACCAGGAACGCTTTGGTTATGAGCGCTTGAACACCAGTGGGTTCCGACCTCACCCTCTGGCTGCAGCCACCCGGCATGTCCCGAGGGACAGGGCTCCTGCGTGGGGACAAGAGCTTCCCAACAACATGCACAATGCCCACCGACAGAGAAGGGCTCCTTCCAGGGCTTGTGACAGCCACACTGGTGAGTGACACAGCCTGACCCGTGGCACAGCCCACCCCCTGCAACCCTGAACCCACTGCACTCACCAGAGCCCCAGGCAGACTAGGAGACTCCACAGGCTCCAGGAAGGAGAAGCCCCTTTTCCCTCCCAGCTTTATGGGATCAGCCAGAAACGAGCTGATGGGAAGGGTTTCTCCTTGCCCTGGTGTGAGGTGGGCTGGGTGGTCCTGGGGATTTGGTGCACCTGGAGCAGGAGGTCCTGGGCACAGTGGGCATCCCCATCCCCACCCATCTCCTGGTTGCTCCCAGCTTTCTGCTGCTGTGTGACAAGACCTGACCATGGGACCTGAGGGACATCCCTCCCATGAGGGTGTTTTCTCCCTGGGGACCCCGTGGCCAGGCTGGGGGCTCACCCATCTTGGCGAAAGGCTGCAGTGCCCCAGGTCGATGCTGCCGTGCAGCAGCCGGTGGCTGCAGGATGGTGAGTGGGACGGTGTGCTGGGGAAATGTCCCCCTGCCTGCTCTGGGGACATGGCAGCGACACGGGGGTTGGCACAGCCCACCTGCTCCCGCACCGTAGGGCATCGCTGTGCCCGGAATGCAAATCCTGACCCGGGCTGGGCCGGGGGCTCTGCCTTTCCTAGCACCAGCCGGGATTCCTGCTGTAGCTATGGCAACGGCCATATACATTTACATATTCTTCCCGTTAATCACAGGGACATCCAGAGCAACTGTCTTCGCCAGGGGTCCTTTCCATCCTGCCAGAGGAGGGCTGCAGCGTTCCCCACCTTGTGCCCACAGCCACTCTCCCACGCAGAGCGAGTCCCCTGTGTCACCCTTTCCCGGAGCCCCCGGTGCGGGGACAGTGTCCCCAGCCCCCTGCCCGCCCGAGGGGGCTCAGTGCCATGGTGCAACCAGAGTCCTCCATCACTGCAGCCCGTTTCCTGCCAATCCCATGGCTAGTGTGGGGCTGTCCCCAAGCCCTGCTGGTGGTGGCAGCAGCGGGACCCCCCCCGGAACAGCCGCTCCTGTTTGGCCCTGGGGTTCCACTCCCCCCTGCCCACTGTCACCTTCCGGCAGTGACAGGGCAGCTCAGACAGACCCTATGCTGCTCTTGTACCTTCTACCAGCTCCTGGGTGAAACCCCATCAGGAGGAGAGAAATCAAACCCTCGGCTGCTCCAGATGTATTTGTCCGACCCCTGTCATCAGTCAAGGATCCCGAGCGGTGGGGTCAGCTGGAGAAGTCCACACTTATTCACATCAACCCCACCTCAGGGATTTTGGTTCCCGGTTTCCTCCACCCAGCCACCACAGCTCTTTGCCCATCGGCGCTTTGGGAGCAAACACAACCCTCCGGCGTGGAGGATGCAATGGTGGTTACCTCCATGTTTTGCTTCATCCAGAGCAGGCAGCAAAAGCCGGGCAGGGAGAGCACAAACCCCGTGCGAAGGAGGCAAAGCAAAACGGTCCCGGGGGAGCAAGTGCCGTGGGGACACCGGGTTTCCCAGAGCCAGTGTAGCCATGGGGCGGCTGTTCCCAGCATGGAGGGGACCCTGTGTCCTACGGCTTGTGGGAGACCAGGTGAGGGTCCAGCTCGGCTGCTTCACTCTCAAAAATAACATCCAGGGAGCGATTAAAAGCTGGCGGGACCCAGGGGGTGCAGTCGTGCCTCCCGAGTCAGAGCAAATCTCAGCAGCCCTGCCTGCTACCGGCCGGGGCACGGTGCTGGAGCCCAGGTGGGTGGCAGAGGGAAAAAGGCCCCAAAAATTACTTCCCATGACATTAATGAGAGCCAAGAAATTGCCGGTGAGCTCGTTGGTGCCGGCAGGTGCGTGTGGGCGCTGCCAGCTCCCGACACCAATGCCAGGGGCCTCCCGTGCCAAGGGATAATGAGCGCCGTGCCGGCGCGCGGGCACAGCCGGCACCGCTGGCTCCCGTGGCGGCAGCGTGTGCCGAGGATGCTGGCTGAGCCCCGGCTGCCTCCTGCCTTGCTCACCCAGAAGGTTTGGCCGGGCAGGTTCCAGCTGGCAGCACCTCCGCACTGCCAGCAGCCGAGGGGCTTCACCCCCAGCCAGGAATGGGAGCTCATTTGCTGAGTTATAGGGAGGAGAAAAGCCGTTAGAGAGGATCATTCTAATTGTTCTCTTGCACAGAGCATCGCACAGAGCCGTGTCCGCAGCCACAAGGGCGGCTATGGAGCGGAGCCAGCTCTCACGGGAAGGTGCAGGGAGCTGAGCGCTGTGCGGGGACACTGTCACCTCTGCTGTCACCTCCTCAGAATCACAGAATCACAGAATGCTATGGGGTTGGAAGGGACCTCTGGAGATCATCCAGTCCAACCCCCTGCCAAAGCAGGTCCACCCAGAGCAGGTCCCACAGGAACGTGTCCAGGCGGGGTTTGAATGTCTCCAGAGAAGGAGACTCCATCACCTCCCTGGGCAGCCTGTTCCAGGGCTCTGCCACCCTCACAGGAAAGAAGTTCCTCCTCAGGTTTAGGTGGAACTTCTTATGTTCAAGTTTGTGCCCGTTCCCTCTTGTCCTGTCCCTGGGCACCACTGAAAAAAGACTGGCCCCATCCTCCTGACACCCACCCTTTAAGTATTTATAGGCGTTGATCAGATCCCCCTCAGTCTTCTCTTCTCCAGACTAAAAAGACCCAAGTCCCTCAGCCTTTCCTCCTAAGAGAGATGCTCCAGGCCCCTCATCATCTTTGTAGCCCTCTGCTGTACCCTCTCCACCAGTTCCCTGTCCTTCTTGAACCGGGGAGCCCAGAACTGGGCACAGTACTCCAGATGGGGCCTCACCAAGGCACAGTAGAGGACCTCCTGGCCTAACCAAAAGCCTCCCTGGCTTGTGGGTGCTCAAGGTGTGCCGCAGCACCGGGGTGGCACCACAGCAGGCTGCCAGCGTGGCATTGCCTGCAGCACAGCCCTGATTCCCAAAGAAACGGATAAATGCCACGGCTCCCCATGCAGGTCCCGCCATCTACGTGCACAGTCCCACCACGAGGCACCACGCACGTGCTGTGGCCACCCCAGGGCTTTCCATGCTCCACTCAGGTCCATCAGGCTCTGCAGGGGGACTGCCTGCAGCCTCGCACCCCCGGGCACTCCAGTGCCACAGCAGGAGCTCGTGCCACCGCTGGAAGCCCCTAAGGGACACTTGGTGGCTGCTGCCCTCACCCTGAGCTGGGAGAATGCTCCGCTCTCAGCCCCGGGCACATTTTCCGTGCGTGCGGGGTCTGCCGGAGGGCTCGGAGCAGCCCTGCCCCGCCAGGATTTAAGACCCACCAGTTTCCTCTGCCCTTTCCACCGAACCAACGCGCAGAAAGTTTTATAAACTTGAGGAAACGCGAGTCAAAGCAGAAGGAGCCCAAAGCTGAGCCAAAGCGTGACCTCAGCAACCTCCCCTCTTTGTCCAGCCCGGGACCTCGTTATTATCTGTCAGCATTTGCTGAGTCTCCTCCTTCGGGGGACGCACCAGGCCCTTCCGGAGGCGCGGGGCCTCGCCGCAGCCCGCGCTCCTCTAATGACTCTGTTATCTCTGCCGTTTCCAGCTCCGCTTCCCTCCGCCGGCGGAGGGGTGATGCCCTCCCTGGGCTGGCAGTCCCGGGGGAGCAATGTCCCAGCCCACGCCTGCGCAGACCCCTCGAGGGACAGATTCTTCCCCATGGTCTATGGGGCTTGGGGCCATGTCCTCTGTGGGGCTGCGGGATGGAGCTCTCCCCATCCTCGGTGGGGCAGCGGCAGGGATGAGGGTTGATGGGGCAGTGACGGGGATGAGGGTTGATGGAGCAGCTCAAGGTAACGCCATCCTATGGATGCTACTCCCATCCCATCCCATGCCACCCCATCCCATCCCCAGGCTTGATGGAAGGCAGGCGGAGCCCGGCAGAAGAGGGGCCAAAGGAAGACGGAGCCCCATTTGCCATCTGAAGCATTAACCTGCCCGTCGGACAGGAGGGCAGTGACGGGCACGGAGTGTTTGGTGCAAAGGAAGGAAATGGAAGAATTAAATCCACAGAACTTCCCTGCTTTTGTTCTCCCTCCCACCCCCGCTCTTCTCCTTGGCCGCTCGCTTTTCTTGCTGGATGTGTATGGCTTGATACTACCCAAGCAAGCTGGAAACAGGGTATATCAGCTGAAAGCAATTTACTTTGAAATCCAGCTGCCAGATTTTCCTTCATTTGTTTACTTTTAAATGCTTTTTTAAAAGCCAAAGTACACAAGGCAGCCAAATTGCTGACATGTGTGCCGGGCCGGTACCCCGCAAATGCTGCATTCTTTCATGTCCTCCTGGGCTCAAATCCACTCATGTTTATTTAAAATACGTAGAACACTTCAGCACTATTAAGGACCATGTTTTATAGTAAATGGAAAAAGATTTCCTCGCAGGCCGAGGGGAGAGGAAAAGAATCACTTCAATTCAGTTTTGTTCCGACAGCACTTTGCCTGCCACACCAGCGCCCAGCCACCCACGTCCCGCCGACGCGCTCGGCCCAGGGCCAGGACCCAGTAGCTCTGGTTGCTCCTCAGGAGCTGCCGATACCCTGGAAATGCTGGAGACAGGTGGACGTGGGGCTCCAGCAGCACTTGTGGGGCTGTAGATCCATGGGGCAGTTGGCCTGCGATGGCTGAAAGGAACCCCAAAATGGGGCTTGACGTTACCGAGGTTCTGCACGGCTTCAGAGTCTCAGGGGTGTCACGCTGCTACCTCCACCCACCAGCTCAGCCCAGAGTCCCCTCTCATCGCTTTCCTGTGCCTATACATTCACACCTCGCAGCTTCTATTTCACACACAGAATTTCACACCTGGCATCTATCACATGGATGCTACAGCTACAGGTGTGACACCAACCTGTGTGAGATGTAGCTGCAGAGAACAAGACACTACAGACTAATTACAGATGACAAGTAATGACACATCTTCTCAAAAATATAGTAAAGATGCTGGAATGGGTATCAAATAAATCTTTTAAGGGCAATAGCAGCTAAACAGGACTATATAGGGAAATGGATAGTCAAATTCAGAATTTTTAAGTGTTAACATGGGCATTTTGGGAGGGAGTGAGGGTGGAAGAGGCACTTCCAGCTAACGCTGCCTTTCCTCAAAGCATCCCCCCGTGGCTGACACGAGCTGAACTCCACAGGGTAACGTCAGGATGTGCATCAGAAAGTGAAAATGTCAACAAACAGCAAACAAATCCTGCGGGCGATTGTCACTGCTCAAGCTTAAAGAAACACAGAAAGGCAACATACAGAGAAAGGAGCAAGGAAGCAGCTTATATTTTTAATCAAATTTTCTGCTACTAGCAACACTGAGATGGACGGGGGCTTTGTGAAAATGTGTTAGCGTGCCTCAGACAGACCCCTTCCTAAAAGGAAAGGCCACTGATGGAGCCAGAATTGCTCTGGTTTGTTTCCTAGCAAAAAGCACGAGAAAGCAGAAGCCCCCACTTATTAACTGTTACTCATTTGGAGTGTAGCACCTTCATAGTTTCATTGCAATTAGCCAGACTAGTAAATCTTCAAAAGGATTCCTCCAGCGCAGCCCCAGACTCAGATTATGTCATGCCCTGAACACACCATCCCACAACTGGTTTCATTCATGGTTGGAAGAAACAAAGGCTCTGGGCAAGTGATGATGGGGAGCAGAGCGGGTTTTGTGAGGACAAGGGCTCTGCACTGGTGCTACACGTGTTTTGGGGACTTTCACTCCTGTAACCACCTCCCTGGCTCCCATTTCCACACATCACGGTACCACCACGGCAAAGAAAGGCTCAGAGCTCGGTGTTCTCTTTGGTCTCCGAAAGGCAGAGAGACTCAGGGTGTTGAGAATTGGACTTCTCATCTTCCATCCCTCTGGCAGTGACACCTCCAGCCACCTTCCCCATGACAGAGCTGTCTGTCCCTGGAGCCGTGGGTCTGGGCCGGCCATGGCCACGCAGAGCGTCCCCCAAGACTCCTCTGAGGCACTTCACAAGGACAAAGAGGAGTAAACAAGCCGAGAGCTCTGTGTTGGGTGGAACCATCCCATCGCACAGAGGAGCCAGGGCAGAGAGGGAAGTGACATGCCCCAAGGCCACACAATGAGATAGTGACAGGCAGGAAAGGGAAGCCGGGCTGTCTGTTCCCCAGCGCAGGGCTCTACCCTCCGGTCCGTGCTGCTCCCTTCTTGTCCCCTCTGCTGGTGTAAAAGACAGAAAACAAACACACGAGAGCTAACAATAAAGAGCCCAATAATGGACAGTAAAGACTCCAGCAGCTGTAGGGAGCCAAAAGCTTCTTGGAGGGGGTTGGATGGAAGCTGAGTTTCCCCTCCCTGCTTGTATTGTATTTCTTTCCTCTGCCAAAATGTGCTTCCTGAGTCTTGGGCAGAGCTCTCTGCCGCTGACCCTCACCTTCCTCTGTTTAGCCTGGAGCGCAGGCTTGCCACGAGCGCCCGAGACTGTGCCTGGGGGGACCGGCAGAGCCCCCCGCCGCCCGCACATGGCTGGGGTCAGGCTGGCTCTCAGCGCCGTCCCGACAGCCAGAGCCAAGTCGGGCCACACCTGAGCGCGTCCCGCAGGAGCAGCCGGGCAGAGCTCGGGCACAGGAGGAACAGCGAGGGGGGACACGGTCACACTCGGTGGGATTCACGTCCAAGGGCTCCATCCAGTCCTTTTCTCCCAGACAAAGATGGGTCTGGTTCCTCTCTGGGCTCGGCTGCAAAAGGGGAGGCAGGGAGAGCAAAGCAGAGGTCAGAGGGTGCTCTCACCAAAGGGGTAATCCTGGCTCCATTAAGGTTCTCGCTCCCATTCGCGTGGAAGCAGAAGGCTGCGCTGCCGCTTATAAAGAGCTGAACCACCCTCGGGGTGACTCACAGCCCTGAACAGAGCTGCCATGCTGATTTTACAAATATTAGAGCAGTGCCTCAGAGCCGGTGTTTTGTGCGGTTTAACCTATCAACTTGGGAGCAGACCCATAGCTCTTTTCTAAAGCTCCCCTTCCCTGTATTTTATTTCCATTCCTGGTGCCAGAATCAGAGCCAAAGCCAAGCTTAACAAAGCAACAGGCATGGCCGTTCTTCCCAGCCCTCATTTCCCCTGGTGAGCAGGGAGAAATTAATTTAAACCCCATCAAAACAGCAAAAGCTGTTCGCCATTTTGCGCTGCAGAACACAGCGGGAACGGAACGCTCACTTGAACCATCTGCATTTTCCAGCCCAGCCAAGAGCACAGGAACGGGCAGGTCGGAATCCTTTTGTTCAGGCATCTGCAAACAGACCAAGGCAGACAAGCGTGATCTCCGCTGTTCCACAGACAGCCAGAGCAGCAGCGATGGGGAGATGCTTGGGATGCAGGAAAGATGGAAGAGCTTTTACCTTATTGAATGCTCTCATTTCTTTTCTTTGAGCCCTTACTCCTGGATCCAGTCAGGTACAGCAAAGCTCTTCGTGTCCCAGCCCTGTCCCTGGAGCAGCTCTCGGGCAGACCGGGAGCGCGCAGGCAACGCAGCTCCACTCATCGCCTGCTCCCCTCAAGCACAGCCCTCGCACACCAGAGGAACCCACACCGACGCACGCGTTGGGCTCGCCAAAGCTTTTCCAACAGCGTGAGGGAGTGGAGACACTTGCTGTTGAAGCAGAAAGAAACCAAAACCAGGAATAGCCCCTGCACCGCCAAGTGAGCTGTGCTGCTGACCTGCCTCTGGGTCTGGGAGCCACCCCCCCTTTCGGCTTCTGGGGCTGATTTACTGCCTTAATATCCAAAATAACACTACAGACAGACTTCTTGCTTCTAGTTTGCTGTTCTGAATTTTCCCAGATCTTCTCACTTTGCTAAAGTACTACTTGTACGCACACAACTGTGCAGGAAGGGTCTTCGAACAGACTCGGATTAAGTCCCCAGCTAGAAGGACTCGCGTGAAAAAAACACAAAACTATTAACAAGTTGCATTATTAAGACCATCCATTAAGGTCATGTCCCTTCCTAACAAAAAGAAATAATATTATAATTAACCTGCTTCTGATGTTTGCCTGTCACACTTTGGCACTGGCCCCACAGTTCCAGAATCACCCTGTTCTTTGCAGCACCAGGGACCCCCCTTTTTCTGGATTCAGAGAAGCAAAAATAATCTACACTGGGATTTCCCAACCTCCTCCGTCTGCTCTGGCTCTGCCTCAGTTTCCTCAGGTCACACCAAATGTGATTGAGGTGATCGTGTTTTCAAACCATTTTTCTTCCTCTTCCTCTCTTCAGACTGAATTCAAAAATTTTCGTATGTAGAAAAAAAAAATTAAAGTAGAGACAATGTTCAAGTGAATTTTGTAGCAGAGACAAAAGACCTGATCAAGTTTCTCTTAGCGATACGGAAGGGGCCTTAGGACTTTCATGATGGCAAAATCTCCACACAGACACCCCGGATCAGCTTAATGCAGCCACAAGAGGGAGTCTTAAATCTCCCGATAGTGATCCACATGGATTCTAGTTTCAAAACGCTTCCAGTACCCAAGCACACAGCAAGCTTTCAAAAGGATTTTACAAAGTTACCCTGAGCTCCACATTTCTTCTCTGGCTTTATGGGAGTACCCTTGTTCTGAAGGTAAAGGTTCTTTAAAATTATGAATCCTTGGTATAAAGATCTTTTCTTATGAATTGGGAGGAAAAAAACAACCCACCAACTCACCTTATTCATCCCTTCCAGAACCATACTACAATTGAAGGCAGAGGAAGAGGAGTACCAGGATGGTTTTTGCCATAGAGAATCTCAGTTTACAAACGCCTGAACTGACTCCTGGGAGACTCTTTTTTTATGAGGGATGAACACGGACAATATGACAGGCAACGGAACTATGAAACTGGAAAGAGAGCCAAATAAAACTAATTACTTGCCACCACTTGCTCGGATTTGGAGACCAGAAGCAGTGGGAGTTGCTGTTGGACTCCTGGCCTTTTTGGCTAACGGGGCACCTCCTCCAGCCCTTTTGCCCTGGAGTTTGGCAGAACCATGCAAGACCAGGGCACGTCAAACTGCCAGGTGTCTTTGGTGGTGGTGGGGTGTCTCTCCAGGATGCTGTTGTGCTCACACCACACAACTCTGCTGCACCAGAAATGCACCCTCCTACCTTACTGGGATTAGAGATTACACTAGGATCTTACTCCCCCCATCCATAATCTGAAAGAACCAAGCAGGTTCTGCCTAATCTAGCCCATGGTGTGGCAAAAAAACCCCACGAGACTGTCTTAAAATCTTGTTAATTTGACACATGTGATTAGAAGCTCTGGCAGAGCTAAGAGCCTACAACATCACAAATAACACTTTTCACATCGCCAGCAAAATATCTGGGTTGAATCTGTACGCGTCTGCTCTCCATCTGCCAAAAAAATGTCAGGATGCATTCCTCAAAAATACTTTTATGGTCTTTACTCAATCTCGACATTCACTTGTTCTAAAGTTTCCAAGAAAACATTACAGCTCCGAAGGGGGCATCTACGTTTGAGTAAAACCACACGATTTTGAACAGAAATAGCTACGTACAGGCCCTGTCCGAAGCGCCAGGAAGCAGACCTCTGGCAGCACTTTCTCACAGAAACTCAGCCAAGAGATAAAAACAAGAAGCAATTATCTCAAAGAGGTTAATGAAAGAAGTGCTCACAACACAGCTGAGTTCTACTTGACTTTATCACTTCATTGTCCTTCTCCTCTGTTCTCTTTCGTACATTCACCTGCCCACTCCTGCTTGAAACTGAAGTGGGGATCCACGCGAGCAGATCGTTAACTCTCACTTTTAAATGCGTCATTATCGGATCAACTGCCTCTGACCCAAGAAGCAGTAGATTCAGCTCTCATGAAGCAGATGAACAATCTTAAACCCTGTGAGGCTGCAGCATAAATCACTATTTTATTTTCTTTTTTGCTTACAGTACCAGCTAACTTAAGGGTGGGGTTCCTAAAAGGCTGTTTAAAAAAAACGATTGTCCCCTTATTTATGCATGTCATTCTTTTCAGAAGCCATTTAATGGGAAAAATACTCTTTAATTATGATTAGGGACTGACTACTGGAATGCCCAGGCCTGTTTTATTCAAAAGCAGATGTTCAGCAGTGCAATGTTTCATACATTATGCTGACAATAGTAAGTTATTAGCAAAACATAGTAAGTAATATCTAAAAAGTCTTTCTGCGAGGTTGCCTCACTATTGGAGTGGGTCAGCAACAAAAGATCAGATGTGACACGTGTTAACATCCCAGAACAATTTATCCTCTGCTTGGCCAAACCTCATTTCACTCAACTCAGCTGAATGTAATTAGACCCCAAGCTTATCCTAATTTCAGTCTCTGCAGAAAGGGGGTTATCTTTCCTCAGCGATACGTGGCTGCTCTGCAACGCTGGCAGTGGTCGGGAAGGAGGAACTGCAGAGGTGCACACCGTTCCACGGGTTTAGAGGGGGAGCTGCTAAGACATTAAAACGAAAACACGTATGCCACAGCACCTGCTTCGAGTTCCAGCCAGCACAGAGTACACAGAGTAGCACCAACCCACGAGCCACAAGGCATGAGCTATTTTTAGATAAATGTTATACAATTTTCCCTCAAGCTCCATGGATCAGAAACACATGCTGCAGCTCCAGGCCCGTTACAGTTTAGTGCTACCCGAAACAAGGAGATGGTAAACCTTCCAGCTCCTAGTAACGGCCAGGCTGCTTGTGCCAGCCGATGCAGGCGGGATGCAGGAACAACCACAAAACCACGGAAGAAAGGCAAAAAACAAATTTAATCTTTGTACCTCACGGATCAGGGAATCTCCAGAAGAGCACCCAAGCAGAGGCACGCAAGCAGGGGACGCAGGCACCGCGGAGCGAGAGAGAGTCCTTGTTAGCAAGGGAGGGAGAGAGGGGGAGCTCACGCTTGCTGTCCTGGCCTGTTATTTCGAGGATCGAGGCAGGCAGTTTTCTGCTGTGCTTTGATCTTCCTCAAGGGCAGGGCAGGAATCTCGGGCACGTTCAATAAGGTGCCCCTGAGCCCACCCCAGGCCTACGTTATCTAAGTGCACATGTTCTACTTGTTGAGCACGTAAGGCTGAACAACAATTAGTGTGATATATGTGTTTTCCAGCACCTCACACTCAAGTCACTTGAGCGTGTTGACAGTCCTCCTCGCCGATCTTCCATTACTTACCCACACTGCTCAAGGAGCAAAGCACTGCCCATGTCCTTCCTACGGCTCAGGCTACACCATCTGGCCCAGACAAAGCTAAACTGCAGATGTCTTCATGAAAAAAAGTTCATTTCATTTTTTTCTGACCTTCGTAATAAGTTTCTTGCTATTGGGTGGAAATAGACGAAAGACTAGATCTACTTCCTACAAAACATATGACTTTTAGATATTGTAGAAAAGACTAATTAAAGAAAGCTGATTTACTCACCTATCCAAAAGCCTACCACAGTGAAACAACGGGAAGGATCTGCCCCAAACCCCTCAAGTCAGGGCCCTGAGACAGAAGACAAGCCACCTTCTTGCACTGCTTAATGGGACAGGAGATCATTTTCCCTTAAAGGTGTTGCAAATTTAGTGCAACTTTTCTGAAATAGCTTGTGTTCCCTCAATAAAAATAAATTAAAAAGAAGCCACTAACGTAGCTGCATGAGAAACGAGTAGCTGGCAAGGAGAACATGGGTCTTTACGTCCTTGTACCTAGCAAACACCACATATTCACACTAAATCCTTGCTCCAAGACAGGTTTTAAGCTAAATCTATACAGGCAGAGTCCCTTGGAAAAAAAATGCACAATTATCAGTTGCAAGACTAAGGGAAGACATTAACGACTTGTTTGTTCTCAAGGCTTCCTTGACCCAAGTGACAGTGCTCTCAACCAGTAAGTAGAGTCTCATGCCAGTTTTTGTTTGAAGGGGTAGTCAAAGACTCCAGCTACATTTATAGACATCTCAGACACACCTGGTAGCCACTACCAAGCAACTGGCATCACTAGTGTTAAGACGGTCCTACAGGCTACAGGACTGCAGAGATCACTGTGTAAAACAGGGAAATACATTTTTTCAGTTGCTGTGATGTGCGAGTATGTTTAAAGAAAACATGCCATGTAACGGTTTGGGGTTCTTTAATGATTAAAGTTATACCCAACGCATACCGGACAATTTACATTTGCAAACAATACAACTTTGCACTTCAGTTACAGCACAGCCTGCCCACTTTACCAGGACCAGAAAAAGAGCCTACTGCCAAATGGAGAGGGCTTCAGCTCTCCTTCAATGGGTGGATTTGGCTCTGGTCTAGGTCTAGAGTGATAGGCATTCTCAGGCATAGGACGGTCTGTCTTCACTTTCGTGACCTGGAAGAAAAAAGAAATTGTAAGACTTCCCACAGCATTTAACAGAAAAGGTAGACTCGGTCAAACTTAAAGAAAGATCTACCAAGTACCACCAAATGACAACTGCTGATCTGATGAGAGCTTCTATTTTCCAAAAAAAAAAAAAAAAAGGGAGGGAAGGGGCATTTCAATCATAACTACAGTGTGGTTCTACGTGTGCGTGAGCTTCACTCCTAAAGGAAAGGTCTCTGTGCTAGGAAGAGCAAGAACATAAGAGCAAGTGGCGTTGTTTAAGTGCAAATCTTCGGGGAAAGCAACCCTACAGAATGCAGAGTCCTGACTTCTAGTAAAGTCCACAAGCTTCCAGTGTTGAGTTCATGAATCACCTTCTGGCTGGGAGAAGGGTTTGAGACCTGATCTGGGCACAATGTCCATAAGAAGTGAGAGAAGAATCTGCCTATCCAATCAAAAAGGTATGAAGTTACCTTAGAGAGCTGTCCCAGATCCGGTCTCACCCAACCCAACTTCTCCAGCACACAGTTATCAAACACTGCCTGCTGCTTTCGGCATCGACGGAGCTCCTGCAAGTTGGTATAGTCAATGCACGTCCAGTACTCAGTAAATGGCTCCGCACAGTGCGTCTTAATCTTCCTGTAAGAAAAAGATCACAGGAAGAAAACGTTAGCAAGTGTTGTACATTTAATGTTTTTCTCTCTCACTCATTCAAACCTCAATTTTTGATAAAGTGTGTTTGTAGTTTTAAGTTCTCAGAAACATTTAAAGTCTTCAGAAAAGTCAATATCTGCAGCATCATTAAACAGAACTTCATACCAACACCAGTAAAATCTGCATCACTGTAGCTACAAGTAGGGATAGCAATAACTTAACTAATATGTAGAAGGTATTCTTGCTAGATAGATATACACAGCTCCTCCATATGGGATCCCTGTTTTGCCAAGTAACTTAGCGTACGTTACACAATGCTCTAATGCTTCCAAATTAATTTGGTGTCTCAAGCCCAAGAAGACATGCTTAGGACAGAGGTTTCCAGTTACTAACTGCTATGCTCTAAGTGGACACGCTATGAGCGAATTAAACTAGGCCTTTTGCTAGCAACAAATCTTGTTCTGAAGGCACAAGAGCATGTGCCTTGATCTACATTTTTGGTCATATGAGGTAAATTGTGCATCTACCTGACCTTTCACAGTGGTACACCTGTGAAACAGAAAGGAGAGACAACACAAAGCAGAGGTTGGTTTCCTGGATTTCATAATACAGGTGCAAGATGCAGAAGCAGCAAGCCTTCCGCTACTCCCCCAACCCCCCCCCCAATTCCTTTGCTAACCCAAGAAAAACCTGAGCCACCTACTCTGGAGAAGAGGCCATAGAGTTTCATATGAAAGGATAAATTAAAGTATAAATAAAGGAAGAAAACAAAAAAGGGCACGGCCTCTATTCTCAAGAGGTAAAGTTTAGGAAGCAACAATAAAGCCTCTGAATTTGTGGTGGTAGCAGCATTTTTAATTAAACTCAGTGACCGCCAGCAGTCGAATAGCAAAGCTCGGCAAGGACGCACTACGCCAGGAGACCCCAAAACACCTTCACCTCAGGGCAGAGGAGGCCTCGGCGGGGTGGCCGCGGGGGCAGCCTGGCTGGGGGGGGGGTCCCGCTCACCTGAAGAATTCGAGGGCGCACTGGTTGACCTGACGGCCCTCCCGTAGGCACTTGCGCGGGTCCTTCTCCTCCCAACGGCACAGCATGAACTCCTTGTTGGGCCGGTCGCACTGCGAGCCGTAGTGGTGGGCCGCGGCCTTCAGCACGGCCGAGCTGACCGTCACCTACAGCGGGGCAGAGCGGCAATGGGGGGCGGCCTGCCTCGGCGCCGGCCCGGCGGGGGAAGGGCCCGGCGGCGGCGGTCGCTCACTCACCTCCTGCACGTCGAGCTCCTCCAGGGAGGGCACCTGCAGGGAGCCGGGCATGGCGGCGGCGCCGCTCTCCTTGAGCTCCCCTCAGCGCCCGCCGTCACCGCGCACGCGCCGCCGGCGAGGGGCGGGGAGTGCGCATGCGCGGCGGCCGCGGAGGGCGGGGCTTTCTCTCCCCCTCCCCCGCCGCGGCGTTGCCATGGAGACGCGGCCGCGCCGGGCCGGGCCGCCATGGAGGTGACGGGCGGCCGTTACTACGGGGACACCGTGAGGAGCAGGTGGGCCCGGTGGGGCGCGGGGCTGCCCGCTCCTCCTCCCTCTCTCCTTCCTTCCTTCCTCAACCGCCCTGTCTCTTCCAGGATGGAGGGACTGGGCTTCTACACGCTGCCGACGGGCGCCGAGTACCGGGGAGAGCTGAAGGACGGGATGTTTGAGGGCGAGGGAGAACTGCTGTTCCCCAACGGCGGCAGATACCGGGCGGTCTGGCACCGCGGGGTGCCCACGCAGGTATCCCGGGTGCGGGGGTCCTCACCCCAAGGGGCCTCCCTGGAGGCCACGCTGCTGGGAAAGTTTTGGGGTGAAATACGCAGATTTCCGAGCCAAGCCGATTTTTTGCCCCCTCAGCTCGTGGCCGGTGTCCCGCAGATGCGGTTCCCAACCCTACCTGAGCCCCAGCTGACCCCTGCGCTGGCTCTGCTCAGCTAACGCGCGGTTTTGGCAGCGGGAACGCTGGCCCCGTTCGTGCTCCATCCATCCATCACGTTTATTAACTCTGTGCTTGAACATGTTTTGCAGGGGAAATACACTTTCGCAGATGGTCTCGAATACAAAGATAAAAAATGGCATTACTGTGACGGCTACGACAGAAGATTTTATACAGAAATCTGTTCTGGTCTTAAACCAGCAGGTACTGAATTGCGTTTGCGATCCTAAGAGTCTGGAAGGAATTAAACTAACAACTTTGCTTAAGAAAGATTAATTCGGCTACATGAGTAACATGGAGCAGAAACGCTCTGGCTAATTTCAGGACCTGACCGTACGACGCTGCCAGAAGAATGCTGACACCACCTTCCACCAGCACAACCCACAGCACGGTCTCTCCTGGAGCGATGACCCCGCAGGACGGGGCTCTGTTATCTACAGCTCTTCATATCCCCATTAACCCTTTTGTACATTTCACCTTCAGCGTGCTTTTAATATAGGAAAGTTGAGCAAAAGCAATTAATTTACATCCAGAACACCAAATAAAGTTTGAATGCAGCTATCCCACATAGCTTTTTAGTAGGTACCAAAATAAACATTTGTGTCTGGCCTATATTTTTACTGAAGGCTTTGATAATGTCATTATTTGTCTGTGGTCAAAAGGTGAAAAGATTTATAAGGACCAAGTGAGTAAAAGCTGTAACGTAATACATAAAATACTCTTCTTTCTACAAAGAATATTTTAGCGATGACATGTAGTTGTTCTGTGAGGCCAGCAAGACTCTCCTGGCCCCGTTTTTGGAGTTTGGGGTCATATTTATAATGTTAGCTTAGTGGGCTGAATCACGGGACCGCAATGAGGAAATCAAAGTGATATCTTCTTATCACACACTTTTTGTGTATGGATTTTTCCATTTTCATTTTTTTCCATCTGCAAAATTGGCAAAATGTTTTATAAGATTTATTGTAAGGTAACAGCATTGTTTTTATAGCAAATGCCATGGAGATGTAATATTTGTTAGTTGTCTTGATCAAAGACACAAATGGGAAAAAAAAAGCAAAATAAAGAAAACCCTTTGTGTTTTTTTTTCTTCAGGCATTTCTCAGCTTACAAATCTGGATCCTCCCAGAAAAATCCCAATAGGATGTTATGACTGTGGCGATGGATTCTATAGTCCTGAAACCAGAGTTGTTGTTGACTACAAACACAGATTTCTGAGAAACGCAGGTATGATTAACTACTTCTGCAAGGTAAACTAAAATGAGTTTATTTGTCATATCTTCTAGGATGCGTGATTAAAGCTAAAACATAAAAAAAATCCATAATTTGATTCTGTTATCACAGAGCTAAAATATTTTTTACTTATTTATTTTTATCAGCGATTTATGTATCCCCAGAGTTGTATAAATCATGTTTTGCAAAATTACAATGAAGTATTCCCAGGTAGACATGATTATTTTATTACCGTTTGGTATGTTCATCTCAGGAAAATCTTCAGTCTCTTCCATTATGATCTCAAGCAAGGGAGTGGTTGTAAGGTGTACATCACTGATCCTGAAAGCTAATAAACTCTCTGTTGTGAACCGGCTAAGTGCTTAAGCATGTGCTTATCTCTACATGGTAAAATAGTCCATTTCATTGAAGTGAGTCTTAGGGCTGTGTTTAAATGCCTTGCTGAACAGGAAACTTTCTTGTCACCTTGTAGGGCTGTGTTTTGAGTAGACCCTGGCAAATATTGGGTCTTGTGGATGAGTCTCTAAATTAATAAGCCTTGGGGAAAATTAGTTCTCATCAAGCCAAAAGAGAAACTTTTCAAATTAAAAACACTGCCCAAACAGTTGACAACAGAATAACACAAAAAAATGTCATCTGACCTGAAACAAACACTTTGTGTTCTATTGAACCTTTGTTTTTATCACGTTTTTAGCATAAAATTTTTTTAAACGAAAATGATTTCTGAAAGCAACCACCCACCCCCCCCACTTTTTTTTTTTTTTTTTTTTTTTTACCCAAATGTCCAAATTGCAAGACCTGGTGTTTCTAGAAGACAAAACATTTCCTTTTCAGTGTGCCACAGTTTAACAGTTTTGTTGCTTGGAAACTCCATTTTTCAGCAAATTTACTATTTGTTGAAAAAATTCTGCTCAGCTCTACTTACAAGAGCTGTTATAAGTATGCACTGTGATATTGGAGGAGGGAAGTGAAGGGGGGGTTAAATGAATTGGAGATACCATCTGCTATAAAGTATACCCTATGATACATGGCCTGTTTTATAAACGTTGAATAAAAACTGATCTAGATTATTACAAATGGCATTGATCCAAAATACTGGAATGCAGTGGGCCTACTGATGAGGAAGATAAGCAACATGCTTTCCAAAAACACAGGAACCTACACAGATTAGTACAGGAGGGAACGCCTTGGAATTCAATTTATTGTTTTTTAATCTGTTCTTTGAACTCATTGTCCTTTATGACATTTATCTCAAACCCTACAAATTATATCAATCAATATTCGCTACCCAGACCAGCGCAGCGTGCAGTCTGACGGAGCAGTTGGAGATGTGCTTTGTGTGGCCGGTCCATTGAGAGCCCTGTACACAAAGTTAAACTTGTTGATGTGAGTGTGAAGAAGGAATGTGTCATGTAGGCCAGACCCTTCCTCTCAAGAAGATGAAGACAATTGAAAAACCCGGCACTTGTTCAACATCAGAGGAACTCTTACCGCCCCAGGAGAGATGATTCAGGGCACAAGGCCACTGCAGTAAAGAAAAAAAAAAAATTAAAAAAACCCCAGCTGTAAGCAGAAGAAACTGAGGAAGAGGCTGGGATGACAGGGAACAGATCCAGAATTACTCCATTATAGGTTGGGCAGGAAGGAGCAGGAAAACCTCCAGGCTTCCAGCCAAGTCTTGAAAGCATCAAAAGCAGATGGTAGGAAGCATTCAGGAAGTTCTTACAACAGCTTGACAGGTTTACCAAAATGACACTATCTTCCTCAGGTCTGGCAGCAGGCTTGCAGAATACTCCAGTTCTCACCTTTCACCCTGGCCCTATTATGAAGCAATTTCTGATTGTTTCTCGGCTGTTTGTGAAAGAGGGCAAGGAAACATGCAGCCTTGGCACTGACTTGCCAGCACAACTGGCAGCATCCAGGTACCATTCTAAAAGAGAAGAAAATAGGCACCATTTGGAACTACTGAGTTTGCTTCCACCACTTCTTCGTCAAGATGAGTGTGCGTAGGGTGCCGTAGAGACTCTGGTTAAATTTGGCAAGCCTTGCCTTTCACGAGCATGGAGGTCTGATACTCATTTACTTAAAGAACTCTTACTGTTAAAGCAGTGCAAAGGCCCATCATGAAAACATAATCAGGCCCAGGGAACGAAATGACAGCAACAGTTTTGTTATACGTTTTTATCTAGTAAAGTTTTCCAAATTCTCATTACACTCTTGCAGCTATTACTCCGTCCCTAAACCTCTCTTTCCTCAGGGATGCTCAAATTTCTCTTGATTCTCCATGTGTTCTTCAATCTTTTTTTTTTTCCTCCCCAGTATTCCGAAGTACACAAAATTGGACACATAAATAAGAATGGGAATGCTTATTTGTAAGAAGATACGTTGTTTATTTTGAATAGATACTGGGACTAGGCTCCTGTTTCACTAGGAGTATTACTTTTTTATTTTTTCCTCCCCAGAAATAGGACTCCTGGCACCTTTGTAAGAGAGCTTGGTCAATAGAACGATGGGAAGATTTCCCGATTTTTCAGTAAAAAGTAGAAAATATATGATGTTCTGTTTAATGCAAAGAAAAGAGGTACAAGAAGAGCAGTGACATTCAGGTTTTGGGACCCCTGAATATCAGAGAAGCCCATAGCTTTCAAAGAGAAAATACCATCAAAGACAGAATTTTTTTCTACTGAGATGGAAAAGATTATAGGAGATTGCTTGGGTCACCTCTCTTTTGATGAAAAGCAAAGATACTTCTGATGAAAATTGCTCTGTTTCTCCTGTGGTTCTCCCAAGGATGGGTTAAATAATATAAAACATGCTCTTGCTCTTTGTAATATGAGAATAGTTGTGCTGCCACTTTCATAATCCATCTTCAGGTTTAATTAGTATGTGTATGGTGTATAGGGTGGTTTTCTATACTGCAGTCAATATTACCTGAAATATGTGCATCTCTTCATATAACATCAAGAGCAGGAAGACATAAAGCCTGCCTTTACACAAAAAGTTCAGTCAGGTAACTGAATTAACATGCACATTATTAAGAGCAGGATTAGGCCCGGAAAACCAGAACAAGTGTCTTATTAAGAGGAGAGGTTTTGGTGTTGCTGCAATCCCAAATCAGCCAGCAATCAGCTTAGGATTTCTACAAGCCTGAAAGTCATGTAAAAAGCAGCAGGAAAAAATCCTGCTGCTTCAGGAATCATTATGAGCTGAAAAGGTCAAGATTCAAGAACATTATTTTTTTATAGTTTAGAAAAGTCTGGGTTTAGAACGTCTGAGGTTCCTTGGTTGTGAGGCTGACCCAACTCCACAGGCAAGGGTGTGAAGCCATTTTAATTCTAAGCCTTAGTAATCACAGACTTACAGTTTCCTCACGTTGTTACCTTGGGATGAAGGTTCTCATGCTTGGTCTGAAAGAATTTAGAAGCAAAATTTTTTGGAAAGTCGGCAGCAATGTATTCATCCATTTCAGGTTTATCCAAGTACGCAAATCCATGAAATAAATCTCCTACATTTAGACTTTCTCATCTTACGACTCAGATCTGACTTGCACCAAGTGCTTTTTGGGAAATGTAGACTTTGACTTGTCTGAAAAATGTAGTTGAGAAACAGAGCCATAACCACTCAATAATTATGCAGGGTAATATTTCTGTACCTACCCTCATGTACCCCAAACACATGCAGATGTTTGCGTGCTCTTTCTCATAAACTACTGGAGAATTGGGTGTGGGATGGGGACCTGGCAATTTTTCAGGCCTGGAGTATTTCTGGAAAAAAGACAGCAAGTTTAAGTTAAAGTCGACTGTGGTGCAGGAAAAAAAGATTGACTGCATTTAGGGATCATGCACGGAGCTTTATTCCCCGTTCTTCTTTGAAATTGCCCATTCTGATGATGGAGGGAGTGGATGAACAGTCTGATTCCAGGCTAGTCCCTAGTCATTGCCTAAGAATGTAAGAGTTGTTTTGGCAGATGCCCTTTGCAATGGAGAGGAAAGCCCCAGCAATACACATACAGAGGGAATATAGTATTTTTGTGCGAATGAATTTAGCTTCCCATAGATTTAAATGTCTACTTATAACGCAGGACCATTTAATCTTTTGTACATTTGTTTCTTTTTTATTTGACTTAAGATACTGAATTTAGATGAGGTTTAGTTCCTACATATTGAAACTCTTAAAAGCTCTTCAAATAATTGTTCTTTGGATACTTGTTAAGCTAAAGAAATCAGTTTTGATCGGCAGTAAAAGTTCATGCTATTTTAAGTGCAATGCTATAGCTATTTTCTGTTGTATATTTAATCATTTTGAATTATATGTCATGTAAAAGATTTTAGCTCTGGGGCATTTGCCAGATGGCTGATTCTGCATTTCACACAACAAAAGAAATAATGTTTGTGTAAAGCTCTTAAAAATAGTTGGTAATCAGTATATTCTACAACGAATAGGATCCAGACCTGTTTGGAAAAAAAAAACAGCTTTTGCAGAAATTAATTTAGAGGATTTGGTCTCTACCTCTGGGCTCTGAACAAAACAAATTGTGTCTATTGTTTGCTGATTTTTTAACATTTAACAAGTTAACTGAATTGTAAATTTTACTCATTTTTATGTTAAATGCCATTTATTGCAATCCATTGATCTTTTTTTCTCTTTGGCTGACAAACTTATTTCTGAAAGCAGGGTTTTGTAAAACAGAGAGCCAATACTACTCTCCCTTTACACAAGTAGAGCATACGAATGTGAGTAGCCCTTTGCTTTTCTTGCAGCAGCTGAAGTACTTGTCCTTTTTACTGCTAACTCTTATTTCTTGCCTCTTTGATTCATATTCCTCCAAAATACCACTACAAAATATGTTTTTTCTCTCTGCTATGGCACTCAGCTTGTTTTCTTTGCCCGCAAGACTCTACACAAGTCCATACAAATTCATCTTTTGGTCACGTCTCCTCCAACCCCCAAATGCTTTTTTCCCTTATGTCTAGTCCCAGGACGTAGTTTTTCTGCCCACATTCATACAATTCCAGTTTTCTGGTGCTTGCTTTCCAGATTCACTGCTTCTATGCTGGTCAGAAGATTTGAAAATTATTACATTAAGAGGAAGGTTAGAAATGGTATTAAAGCTCTTTCATCTGGATCGTCAAGCATCACTCAACTATCTCTTCCTATTTTTTAGTTAGATAGCTTTGGTCCTACTGTGAGAGCTTTGGACCTAAATAATGTCCAATGCTTAACAAATAAATTAGTTGAGGAGCCAGATCTTAGAAGGAGGAGAGGCAGAACATTAGCAAGTATCAAACTGGGGACTGCTGAGTGGGCAAGGCAAATGAATGAGTATTGAAGTGAAGATGGCAGAAGGAAATTGAGTCTTCTTTATATTAAGAAAAGACACGAGATGTAGTTTCACGTCTATTCTTACTTTACGCTGAACTCTTTTTAAGATGTTGTACCAATTCTCCTACCCATCATATGCTCTTTTCGTATTTTTTTATATAGAAAAGCGTTAAGATCAGGCACATTTTGAATGCCATTGCAAAACACATACTTATTATGTCTTTCTCAGCGTCAAAGTCTGCTCAGGTGACAGAGATATTGGAGACTTCTCCATGTAACCAAGAAAATGTTTTTAGATTAAATTTGGCTTACATGCTTTAATATAAAGTACCCTCCATTCAGTAAAATAGATTATGAACCCATATGATTTATATGCAATACTATAACCAACAATGATAATATTAATGTATGCATCACGGTGTAGGTTACTACAGCAATTTCAGTAGCTATAGCTTTTGCAGATATATTGTTCCTTGTGGTTTCCTGATCTTAAAATACTTATCGTTTTGAAAACTGTGAAAGTTTCAGTTCCAAATAGTGGCATGCCAAGAATAACAATGCTGTTTGCGTGCTGGCCATCCCATTGTGAATCCATTAGATAGGTTATACAAAAGTCTTATAGGCACTTACATTGAACTATACAGTTCATGTGAAAACAAGTTTTACAAGAGATGGAAAGTTCATTTGGGGGCCATTTTGGAATTACAGTAATTAAAAGTAAATGGAAGGGTGAGAATTTGTGGGTGGAAGCAAAGGTTAATTGAAAACATATTTTCCATTTTCTTGCCAGCCTTGACGTTGGTGGGGTCAGGTGCAGTAAGGAAAGTGGTGCTAGGGACCGGGAGTGGGGGCAGTGGAAATGAAAGGGGTGTGCCAGGCAGAATCCGTGGCTGAGATGCTATCACATGTGATTGTAATTGTCTAGTGGAAGAACATGATAAACTGCACTGCGGGTGATGGGAGGAGTCAGGCCTGTGAAAGAATTAAATGATATTGTTGTTTACAATGGTCTGTGTGTGACTGGCCCTCTGCAAACAGAGAGGAAACTCAGCTCTTGTTCAAGAATTGTCTATTGTAAACATACTCTCTTACAAACTATAGCCATGGAAAGCTGCTCTTACCACATGGCTGTGTCCTCAGTGTGCGCCGGAGCTGTGAGCCTCCGATTGTCCTGATGGAGGGACATACCAGTGCACATCTACTGCCCTCCCTGCTCACAAGGCCTTTAACAGAAGCGAGAGTGAGCAAAGGGACGATGCACACTCACGTCTGGTCCCAACTCGCCTTTGGGCAGAGGAGGAAGCCAAGGATCTGAATTTTGGAGTGCATCAGGCCTCCAGTGTAGACAAAGCCTTTAAGACACGAAGAAGGTAGATCCAGAAGCCTACACGACAACACTGCTGTTTACTGAGGGTCTCCACTCTGCATCATGGCAGACCTCTAAGCATGCAGAGTCGTAGGAAGTCTCTCACAGCTGGGGTTTCCATAAGCAACACAGAAACGCGATAGCTAGAAACAAATAATTTTAAACTTTGCAATATGCATTTAATATAGGAAGATTAAATGCACCTAAATTACAGTGTATTTTCAAGTCGTCCCTTGGAAGCACCCTGAAGCAAGCCCACCCTGAATTTTCAGCTGTTTCTAATCCCAGTTGAGAGATAAATCTGGAGTGTGTAGTTGGGGAAGTCTCTTCTGCCACTACTTTTAGACCGAACATTGAAAATTAGACAAGTGGTTTCATTTTGCAGAGATGTTGAGCCAAATCCACTGGGCTGCAGTTTGAGCTCACCATGGAATACACCTAACAGCATTTTTGGCAGACACCTGTTTGGACTTTGCTGATGTTTGGAGCTTGCCCTAAAGCCACCCAAAAGAAGGAAGAAACTTGCAAAGCAGTATTTGTTGAGAAGAACTAATTTTGAAATGGGCTACTTAGAGGAACAGTACAACTAACAGATTTAGCTGGGTCTTATTTGCCTAAAAAGACTCTATCCAAACTGACCTGTTGGCTGTGTAGACAGTGTCCAACAGGAGAGCAGTAGGACTTGCACCCCTGGTTAATCACCTACTGTGGGCAGATGCTCTTTCTGGACACCAGTCGTGCAGGTGGCTACGAGGGTTGGCTCCGTATGCCTCTGCCTGCTTAACGAAAACAGCCTGAATTAATTACAGAAATAAAAGACAAGCTGTGCCAGTTTGGGCTGGCTGAGGATCTGGCCCACAATATTCAAAATATATTTTGTGGGGGCTGGAAAACTGATCTTATTTTTGATTGAGACACAAGAAAATAATTCAAAAGAATCACTCAATACTTACATTTATTCTAAGAGTTCATCCATTAAGATCTCTTGCTATCTCCATTTCAAGATTTCAGTGATACATCATGATAATAATCATTATATTTCACTAACTTCAGAAGAAATAACTTCTTAACATTTACTAACTGAACAAGGATACACCAGATTGCAATAAAATTTTCAGACACGGCTTTTTTTCTTTACCTTCAAATATCAGCATGGTTAGTCCTGTTTCAGCAAAGTCTGTTCCATGAATGTATATTCTACTGAGGAAAAGCTAAAAAAATGGATAAACTTTTAGAGATAAATATGCTGACACAAAATTCAGCACACATGAAGAACCCCATACTACCTAATTGTGCACAGGGTGATAATTTACCACTGATTAAAGAGTTTGTATTTTTTTCAAATCTTTTTTAAAGGGAAAATTACTTCTGAAGGTGAAGATGTGCTTAGACAATCATATTAACATATTCAAACAATTGCAATTTGCAAAATAGTAATTACAACTCACTATCTGGTAGCATTAATCAAACTTCAAGGTTTAATTCCATTTTAAATATTGATGAAATGTGATTCTCCAATCTAACCCTGGTGTTGCAGGGTTATGGAAGCAGCCAGTGACAGAAAAAGAGGAACGTGTAGTTAACAAGCAGCTGCCACAAAGAAGGATCGGCATCTGTGATTTAAATTGTTAGCTGCACAGTCAGGTAGAGTGTAAAAAGGGTAGTCAAGAGGCTGTTAAGTCCATTGCTGCCAATTACTAACAATCAGGGAGGAGCTTTAAGACTTGTTCAGTACAATAAACCCAGTTTGTCTTGTTTCAGGGGTTACTACTGAAGAGGTTGCAGCTGCACTGATTCAAATAGCCCTAAAACTACAGTAATTATCAACCAGTCTTCTTTAGTGTAGCAAAAGTATGTTTTACCATAGCTTAACTCTTTACATTCTAATATTTCCCTGCCTCTTCCCACATAGCTAGCCCTGGACCCATTCTCATCTCTGGGTTTGTGGTTCTTCTCTCTGTGTTGGATCAATTATTTCATTTCCCCTTACCCTGACCAAGGACCAGTAGCACGGTACGGCTGGGCTGGATGGCAATTCTACAGATTTGCTTTAGGCTATTTTTTGGAGTATAGAGTCATTACATCTATTTTTCACATACAAAGTTGGAATCCATATAGCTCATTCAGTTTTTACATCTGATTAAGCTATATGCAAGTTAAGCAGCACTTATGAACATCTACTTAATTTACATGGAATCAGATCACTGCATAAACTGAGACATTTTAGGGCTGGTCCTGGGAGGCTAAAATCCTTAGAGCAACCTGCCTTGTGTGCTTTCCCAGGAGACCACGATGATCCAGAGCACAGAAGGAAACAGCCTAGGCAAACCAAGGATGTGTTGGAAACCTGAAAGCCAAGTTAGCAGCTGCCTTTCTTAGTGCTTACAGCCTTGATGCTCAGCTAAGGGAGTGCTGTATATTTCTCACTAGGAAGGCTGATTATTCCTAGTACTGAGATGAGCCGTGTATATCTGTTCCCAAATAGGAGCTAGATAGCAGGGATGTAAGTTTTGTTTATTCCTTCACCATGGCAGAAATAGACAAAGTTTCATTTTCTTGCAATTATTACAGGCTCAGATAAACTATTTATTTTTTTTTTTTTAGTTAAGGCGATTCCAGCTAAAATCACAGACTACCCAGGTTGGACAATATCTATTCTAGCCAAGGCGCACGTGATCACGTCGTTACCGTGCTGGAACACCTAGTGCATAGAACAAAAGCCAGCACATTGATTATGGCTTTGATGTTGTTTTTAAGGAAGCTTAAGGACCACATTTGCATTCCTGCTGCAGCCCTCAGTGGAATCTCTGCCTCTCTAAGGGCTGCGTGGTCTTTAAGCAAGATTCAGTGCTTATCTTTTTAATTTCCCTTTTAGCATATTTTTCAGCGTTTATTTTCTCCTAGTTTGTGCCCAAAAAAGAAATGTGCCGTTAATGGTGTATTTTGTTACGGACCTATTGATTCATAGGCATAGGAAATAAAAAAGAGATCACGTCAGCAAAAAACAGAAAGAGCCGAACTTAGCTATTCTATCCAAACGGTAACATTTTTCAGTCATTAGAGCCAGCCCACAGGCTGAGCTGTTGTAACAATGGCAGCACAAGTGTGTTCCCCAACCCATTCACGGTCACTGGGGTGATGCTCAAAGCTGGGCACTCTCCACCAAAACCCAGCTTTTGCAAGCCAGCAGCCTCAAGAGGGGAGTGAGAAGAGGGTCAGTAGGCACAAGCCAGCACTTTGTCTGGAAATCAGTGACTATGCGAAGAGCAAACTGGAGAGCAGGGTCTTAGGGAAAACCTCCCGCAACTCACTGGCCTTTCTGACTACCAGTTGTCAGGGGTGGCAGACGAGTGCTGCCGTTCAGACAAGGGACAAATGCCTTGGCACATGCTTTTCCTTAAGCCTTTTGCCAGGATGCCAACAGAGCTGCATGTGAGCAGCACCTTCGGAGAAGCGAAGGCGTGCACTCAACTCAGCCAGGAATGGAAAAAAAAAAAAAAGAAAAAAAAAAGGAAAGACAAAGCTGACTTGATTCGAAACCCACTGCAATCAGTAAGATTAACCCCCAAGCTTGAAGACTTGTGCATCAGACCTAATTTATCACATACCCTCCTGTGAACTTTCCCTTCGTAGGTCAGCACAACTTCATTCCCGAGGACTTTTCTACCTTTTGCATTTGAAATGCTAATGTGTCGCTTTAACTTAAAAGTACAACTGTACAGTCAAAAGATCTCCATGAAAATTTGACTCCTTACAAGCAACATGCTTCTTTCTTGATCTGTTTTGACCTACCCAAGCAGGAGCTCAGCAGTGGTGTGGAAGTGGGATTACACACTATGCCAAGCGATGGTCACGGTACCGGGACTACAGCCCCCTCGGCTCCATCCTTCTTACAATCATCTATTCTTTCAGGTTATAAGGGCTGCTACAAACTCCTTAAAATTTAGATGGAGGCAGGTTAGAAGCACACATCACAAGCAGCTAATATGAATTTGCTAAGACACTGGTAAACACAAGAAGCAGCTCTAATACATTTCATTTATATAAAAATAAATACAGGTATTGTTTTAAGTAATACTTTGATTTTTTTTTCTGAGGCTTTTTGAAGTACGTTTTTCCTGTTCTACTACACAGATCTCTTTCCCCCTACACAAACACAAAAGAAAAGGCTGCAGAACACTCTTTGGATACAAGACTATGTAAAACCCTGGAATTAAGAAGCCACAATTTAACATTTGCCAACTTATTTTTTTGAAATCCTACACAAATTTCTATTCAAACTTTGCTGGATAGTTGTTTTTCTCTACATCGTCTTTGATTTTTTTTTTCTTTCAACACTGTCATCATGCTCTGAGAATAAATATGACAGACGTGAATACTAACAAGGGACACAGAAGATGGTCTAAAATATGTCTAACGGTCACTACATCAGCTTCTCGATACCTGTCATAATGTACATTTCACAAACAGCACTGAAAGAAAAGCTGTAAGACAAGAAACCCAGGTTTTGACTATAGATTTTTCTTCACCTTCCCTTTCCATAGACCAACAAGCAATGCAAACTCAAAATTGTAAAAATCTGAATCTTCATTTCTGATAGTTTCAACATATCTCCTGCACATCTCCTGCCAAAGTCAAAACCCATAATATGTGTAAATCTCATAGTTCTGCCCAAGCTAATCTTATCAAACAGACGAATAATCAGTCATTGCCATAGATCCAGTACCTCCTGCCTTGACAAATTCCAACACAACAGCACACAATCCTTTAAAGAAACAAACAAAAAAATGCGTTCTAAGAGATGCCAATGGCTAAAAATTGATTTATTTCTCAAAAGAATAATCGCTTGTTTGAGCTGAACCCTAGTGATGCAAAGAGCAGATCTGACATGGCGATATTTGGTGTTCCCTTTATCTCCCCTTTAGATGATGAGGAGCATGAATGGATCATTCGGACCTGCCGGAAAGCTTGGGGTAAAACAACTGAACATAAACTGAAACCATGAAAACAGTTTTTGCTAGATGTTAATATTCCAAAGCAGGTAATCTGATTCACAATAAATCTAATTTGTCCTTGTGGATTTGTCTCGCCCTTCCCCTCTACAGGAATATAATCTTGTCGTCATCTTTGTCAGCACAAACAAAAATGGAAATAATCATTTAATCAGTCATGCTGAGAAAAAGCCATGGAAAAAAAGCAGACTGTACTCACAATAATATTCCTGAGAGGTGTGTAGTGTAGTATATATACACGTTATTAAGCCTGAAAACAATTTGTTAAAAAGAGTGCCTCAGATTCAGTGTTGAAGTCATTCAAATCCATCTTAATCAACATTATTTTCCCAGATTTTAGTTAGCTGTCCTGGTGAATTCCTTTCCTCTCTTTTTGCTCAGTACTTTCATATTGATTGATCATTGTAATAATGTACACCAGAGGTATTCTTTAATGACTGGTTTGCTAACTAGGAAATTATATCCATTTACTACGAACGTTTGTTGAACTCTCCTGAAGCCAGAGTTTAACAAAATAATAAAAGAGGAAAACTGGGTGGGTTGCTGCTTGATTAGTAAGCCAGAAAGTATTTAAAAATAAAATAAAATGGAATTACATCATTTTCTGGATGTAAGTGCCAGCACTTCTACTTGCATTAACTTTATTTATTACACAAATAAGACATTTACAAAGCACAACATTAAAAGTATGTAACAAAACAGACATTGGTTTTACAAAAAAGTGCTTACAATTTAGTTTTACTTTTTTAAAATAAATATTAGTCTTGACTGTCCACTCATTCAGAGAATTTTTTTTTTTAACCATTGTAGCCAAGACATGCAGAATTGCAACATGCTACAACAAAATGATCGGTGGATGAAATAAAACGGATGTGCCTATTGTTGGCATCCTACAGATATATCACTGATAGTGCAGGATTGGTTCCCACTCCCCCATCCCAACTAGTTAGTTGTGTAAGCACCTTTAGCTCGGGCATTGGAGTTAACCAGCATGAGCCAAAAAAGAAATAATTGGTAATAAAACTGTAAACCATTCCACTTTCAGACCCTAGCCATATTTAGTTACCTTATTAAACGTGAATGAAAAGCCTTCCACTGGCTATCTTCATTGGATTTTTTGCCTGCAAAAGGTTTTGTAAATAGCAACTGGAAAAGTTTAGTACGTGGAGTCTGCATTGCTGCACCAGAACCCATTTGGCAATTACTGAATAAACTAAGAAAATGAGAATTATTTTAATTTTATTTTTTTTTTAATCTACAGACAGGAGATGAATGCAAATGACCTGAGATAAGGTTTGGTTCAGTGGCAACAGTCAGTGTGAAATATGTTGTGAAACAATGTATTGAATAAATTAGAGGATTTCTTACATTCTTGGTACAGTTGAGTATTTTCCATACACATAATTAGCTCTAAAACTGCACAAGCTGAATTGCTTCCAGTTTTTGCAAACAATTTGGGCTTAATATAAACAGAGCCTGATTTCTGAATTAGCAAAGCTGCTCCTGGCTACTTATGGGGGAAGGTGCCCTGGAGAGGGGCCTCTGCGGGGCCCTTCGCCCCACGGGTCCCCTGGAGAGAAGCACCTACGCTCCCTGCCCCCGGCTTTGCACTCCGGTCCTGTCAGTGGCATCAGTTATAAAAACATTGATATACAGTACATTTCACAAGTGGGGTGGTGGGTTTTTTTGACCAGTAACTAAGTTGATATTTAGCAGATACGCATTTTATATTTTCCCCCTTTCATTGCACCGCCGAGACAGAGGAGAAATGCATCAAACCATTTTCTCCCTCAACAAAAGAGTTGCGGAAATCTCAAGTACTGTGGGATGTCAGGTCAAGCTACAGCCCAAAGTCTCTCCTTCAGTCTTAAATGAAACAGCTACCCACTTGTTTATCCTGCTAATTCCACAACTAAACGGTCATTAGGATGCACGAGCAAAAATGGAGAAGAAAGTTGGGCCCCGGTGACCCTGCTGACCACCACCAGCGTCTCAAGGCTATTGCCGGTGGACACCACGATCCACCTCAACCTCACGATTACAAACGCTCCACCGACAGCCAACAAAGTGACCGCCCGTCCTGTGCTCATTGCTACAGGCAAGGAAAAAAGTGACTGCAAGGGGTGCAGCCTGTGACTGTCCCCTCCCTGAGGGGACGCTCCTGCAGCAGTGGATCCAGTCATGTCAGGAGGTGACAATACTTTGCGGACTTAATTTCCTCTCTCCTTTCAAATGTTATTTTAAATTGGGGATGGAGCTGCTGGCTGTAATTAGACAAAATACTGCCCTAACTGTCCAAGGTATTACCATCACTCTCGTTCTCTGTACTTCTTAAAATACATGTATATATATATACACACACACACAGAGGTATGTAAGTGTGTGCATATATATATATATTCCAACAAATATCACCGCATGCTTGTACTCAGTTAGTTCTCAAACCAAGAGATCTTGGTGGCCACCTCAGCAGCCATCCGTGACTCCTTACGCCATTCCCTGTGTGGTCGGAGCGGCGAGCGTGCCTTGTGGCCGGCCGTGGGTGCCACGGTCAGGAGAAGGCTTGCCACGTGTACAACACGGGCTGGCCAGACCAGCGGGATGGCTGCCCACCCGGCCGACGTTGGAGATTGATCCAGGATCTCCCAGAGAGAAAAAAAAATCACGTGGTTCTACAGCCCGGATTAAAAACAAGTTATGCAACGGATGGATTGCTGTCTTCTGCTCCTCGGGCACAGCTCGGTCATATTACACACTAACTGTGGCTCATAGTAAGCTTTCACATTCTTGGAAACGCGGCCGCACAGACACTTAGCAGCAAGACAGACCCATGTGCTCGCGTGGAGAGAGGTTTCGTTACAGACCTGCTCTTGGCTCGGTGCAAACTGAGAAGGGCTGGCAAAGGTTACTTGTTTACTTTGTGTTATTACCGTCAATGAAGAATCATTTTGGAGTTTTTTTTCCTGATTTGGGGCCAGGCTGCTGAGCACTTCCTTTGCTGAGTCCTCCCAGGCTGTGCCTTCGGCCGTGCTCCAGCCAGGGAGAACAACAGGAGGGCAGAGGGAACCAGAGAAGCGCTGCCAGATAAAGGAACATGCCGTCACGCTGCTGTGCCCTCAGCTAGCGACCGCTCCTGCTGGCCTTACTGTGGTTCTCCTCTTTTTAACCGGCCTCTGATTTCTACCCCATTGTTTCCACTAACTGAACTGGGGTCCACACCAGGGCAGAACATTTCTACACCTTTACGGTCAGCTTCCATTGAGGATTTCCCAGTCCCAGAGTATCTAAGAGTTTTGCGTAGGTACAGTCTGAAATCACCCATTTGTGATCCAATGTGACTCCAAGGAAATAAAGTAGCTTGTTAATAAAGAACAAGAATAAAAAATTATTAAAAAAAAAAAAAAAAGATTTGGTAGATGGCTGTGAGAGGAGAGAGATATTCAGTGCTCTAAGAACAAGTCAGCAATCAAAAACTTCAGGGTACTAAACCTGGCTCTGCCACCAATCCCCACGGTTCCTCTCAGTTTAGGACATCTCGGTTTCCCCTCCTATAAAATGGGGGGAAAACACTAAGATTTACTTACCTTAGAGTAAATCAAAGGACATGTGATTCTAAAGCACTTTGAGGAAGAAAAACTGCCTATTTCCAGCTGGCATCGTGTTTTCCACTTAGTGGAGTCTCAGCTACCCGCGAGTTTGGCTCAGGAAGGTCTGTGTATATATCGAGTTGCTGAGCCAAAAAAGCCCATTTCAGATTTCACACATGCAAGTGGAGGTAAGGAGGGATGTCCGGGAACCGACAGCGCTTCACTGGTGCAAAAAGAGAATCAGGCCAAACCACGTAAATTCCTCCTTCCTTTATACTCAGAGGTGATCATCGACCCCCCCCCCGAGACTCAGCACGTTCTGGTTTGTTCATATTCCCACGGGTTTGGGAGCAAGATTTGCAAGCACAGTAGAGTCACTAATTTTGACTGTGGCTGGCATTGCCTTGGAGAGACTCACGGTCATTCTACACGTCCACAAGAAACAAGTGAAAAATGTAACTCTGCACTCAACACACACATACACAGAGTGTCGCTGGAGAAATAGTAGTGGATGTTAGGTGCTGGTCAATGGAAATAACTGAGAATGCTGGATCTGAGTGTCTCCTGCATGACTGGTAACAGTTGCCTTGGGCTGGACGCTGTGTTTCAGCGGCTGAGGGGCAGTGGTGCTGGTAGCGCCATGGGCAGATGAGGAAGAGTTCGCGCAGTCAGTACTGAAAGAGGATGACCTAGTGGGAGAAACGGGAACCCAGCGTTAGCTGCTTTCAGAGACAGACAGCCCTCGCCACGACGTCCGCGTTCAGGGGCAGGCAGAGCAGCCATGTGCCCTGCTGCCGCAGCGGGCACCCAGGCAGCCGCTTCCCCGTGGAAAAACCCTCTCCGGGACCACTGTCTGCCTGGGAGCCACCAGCCCTGCCCATGGAACGGAGCCGGCCGGGGAAGGCACAGGCGGAGGAAAGGGGACCGTGGCAGCACACAGCCTGAGAGGGGGATGCACCTCCAGGCTCACCTTGAGCTGTGAAACTATAACAGACTGGGCAACACACCGGAACCAGCATCGATTTTCTCTGTGACACAGCAGCCACCAAGAAAGATGAAGACCATCGCCAACGGCCTTTACGCTATCCACCGTTACTCTATCCGCCTCACTCGTTAACCAGCACGGGCTTCCCTCAAACCGCTCTGCCTCGCGGCTCTGCGCACACAGCGTCTGTCCTTGCCATCAGCCAGGGAAACAGCCGCTGAGCTGGTCCCAGCTCCGAGAGGAGCGGGGCTGTGAGCCCCACGTGCAGAGGGAAACAGCCTTTACAGGTGTTTCCCCAGGATCTCAGCTACCACTGCTTTTAAAAAATTTTGGATGTGGAAAAAGAGGCTGCTTCAGGTTTCAGGAATTCAACATGCAAGTGAGAGTTTGGAAAAGGAGCTGGTTGAGGGGGCAGCTCCTTGACCTGAAAACCCAGTTCTGCAGCAGCTGCGAGCAAGAAATTGCATTTAAATCGCAGGAACTACTTGCTGCAGTGAAGTGTCTCTGAATGACAGCGCCAGGACTGTGTAATATTTTCTGAAAACCCTCCAGCTCGCTGTGCGGATACCCTGACAAAATGGTGGCATTTAGACTGAAAAAGTAACTTTACAGTGCCCCTTCTTGTGCTTATCGACACAGAGTTCAGTAAGTTACCCTTGCTGCACTGAATAGAGATTTGTAAGGAGAGATGCTGAGAACTTCTAACAATAAAAACAAAAAGCCAAAATAAGAGTTGCCAAAGGCTCAGTGTTTCCTCAAAATAAAGCCACTTAAACTGGGCTCCTAAAAAATCTGATGAGCCTTATGAGCGTGTTTCAGAAGTCTTGCCCTCAAACAAGCCGTGTGTTAGAACAAACAGATACTTTAAGTGCTGAACAGAAAAATGTCAATATGCGATATTATTTCCTGGCCAGACATTGTGAAATAACATTCATACTTCAGATATTCTAACAGCCAGTTGGTAATTTTTTTTAAGCAATACTGGAATCCCCAAGAAATGAATCTTTCTTAATAAGTCATGGAAAACTGGAAAGTCATCACATGCTAAAGGTCCCCCCTGCTCCGTTGCTAAGAGCCCCTCGGTGTTTGCACCGACAACGCGTGTGGGAGCTGAGGAACGGAGCAGGAGGATGGAGCTCGTTGCACAGGGGAAGGGGAAACACCAGAGAGAGAGGGGCTCAGGCAGGAGGATGTCAAAAGCCTTCAGTGAACGCAGGCACAACATCCCAGCACATCACAACAACCAGGGGTATTTAGTGAAGAACAAAGTGATGCCATTTTGACCGACAGTTGGTACATCGATCTAGGCCCACCAAAATTAAGAAAGGACACATGAGCGGGTGGCAGCTGCCAGAGGCCATGGAGAAGCAGTGATGCCGACAAGAGACAGCAGTGGCAATGATGTTACACAAAAATCTTTGCTACAGTCGAGGTTTGGCCCCAAAGCCTGAAACAGGGTCTACAATTACCTTCTCACCCCTATTAGATAGTGGTCCTTCCATGTCTGCTTTGAGGTGCACTGGTGGAGCAGTGTAGGGAAGTCTACAGTGCACTTGTCCACACTGTACCTGACCTGTGGATGAGAAGAGGCTTCAGCCTCTGTTACTACAAACAACACACGCCCTGCAACCAGCACCATCAGGCTTCCACCAGGGAGCAGCTCGGGACACGCGTGGAAGAAGAGGTGCCCGGTGGATCAGGCAGAGGTGCAGCAGGAGCCACGTTTTACCATGGCCCACGTGGGCGAGGGAGGGGAGAAGCTTCACAAGAGTCACGGAGCCAAAACCTCCGTCCAGGCATGACCAAAGCTGCCCGTTACTCACAAGTGATTCACCGGCCCTTGGCAACTGTTAGAGAAAGCAACTCGGATCTTGTGAGCAGGAAGAAGACCACTTGACCACCGAGAACAGGGCACATTCACTCTTCTCCATGACAAAGAAAATGCAAGGAGGGCCAAGGACCAGTCCAGTAAAACCCTGGCAGTGACTTTCCCGGGCATGAGGTATGGAGGGAAAGAGGCTGCAGCCCCCTCTCCCCTCCTTCTCGCATCTGGGGCTTCCCTGTAAACAGCCTTTCGAAAATCCCAAAGGCAAAGTTCATCAGACCACGAGGAGGAGGAGGAGGAGGAGGGCATGCACCAGACGGGCAAGGGAGTACAAGGGTGTTTTTGGCAGTGCTCTGTGCCATGGTGCTACCGCCTGCTCCCGGGGAGCACCCCGCTGCCCTGCCACCCCGAGCACCCCGCTGCCGCCCCGAGCACCCACTTACTTTCTATGTATCCGTGCAGCGTCACCATCCGGGCCCGCTCCGGGCTGCTGAAGGGCGAGTAGTGAATGTCATCGGAGAGCGAAGAAGGGATGCGGGACGGGGGGGCTCCCGAGGGCGGCACCGTGTGCTGGGGGGTGTGTTTTTTATGGCGGGCTCTGCAGTTTTGAAACCAAACCTGAAACAAAAGCAGCAAACCCCGAGTCAATGGAGAGACAACTGGATTGAAGTGTGGTCCTTCGCCAAGACCCTATGATGGGTGTCTCTTCCAAATATTTTTTAAAAAGGACTCAAATTTAGAAATCCGTACACTGAAATACCTCACCAGCATTCCACCGGTTTCCATAGCTTTGTTTTACACGCACTAGAGCAAGAGTTTTGTCTCAAGCCAGTACAGACATTAGGGTGCCCAAAGTGGCATCTCTACTATTGATTTCTCTTTTTTTATTTTTTATTAGGGTAATTAAAACTTCCAAGCCTGTCACAGGAGTCACTGGATGAAGCACCCTGACTAGGGGACGCAGAAACTCACATTAATGATTACACTATTCCCTTCCACACTAAAATAATTTTAACAGCAAGCTGCTCCCTTGGGAATGGCACCGTAGCAGCCGGGGGAGCAGCCGGGCAGGAACACCCCCCATACCCGAGCCTTGGCTGAGTTCATCCATCCCTGCAGGGTCTTATTTAGATTTTAACCTTCAACCCCAGTAAGCCTGGTCTAAAAGCACGGCGGAGATCAGCTGGGAAATGTGTGAGCGTTGGCAAGGCAAGAGGAGACAAGACCCAGTAAAAGCTTAGACCCGGGGAAGATGTGTCTTCAGGAACAATGGGAACAACATTGGTTTAATCATTTGTGGGTCACTGTGGTCAAAAACCACAGCAGCAGAACATTAAAGCTGAGAAAGGAGGGTACTGTGGGATACAGCCCTACTCCATCTGAGCAGCAGGTAGGAGCTCTCTGACCATATCTCACTGCTTCTAATTAAAGGAACAGTTAGGGGATTACAACCGAGAGTCAATACATGCATATAGGGGGGTTCTATACTAAGCTGGTGATTTCTTTCTTACGCTTTAATTTTTAAAAGATAGCTGGGAGCGAAACTCTTCCCCAAGACTGAGAGAAGATCAGCCCTCTGAGGCCACGCATGCTGGACCACAGAGAAGGAAACAGTCGTAAGCGTTTGACAAATTGTTTCCTGTTCAAAGTGCCTTTAAAAAATATCCACATAAAAAATAGCCCAGCGTGCAGACTGCTTGATCTTTAGCTAAATGAAGAATCTCAATAACTGAGGCTCGAGCCAGTTTTTCACACACGAAATTTAAACCTGTCGTTGGCAAAACAATCCCGGATGAAAGCTCCAAATTTATTTTAATTGCTCAAGTTTTTATTGTATGTGGAAAGTATGTCAGCAGAACATTAAAGTGAAGAGTATAAATGTCACCAGGGAGCAAAGCTGGGCTGTCTAGGGGGACGGCCAGCTGGGAGCTGCAGATAGGACATTTCTCCCAGTCCCTGCAGCACTGCTCTCCCTCCCCTCCCGGGCAGCACAAATGCAGGGATTTTCCTGCCACTGCTTCCCCTGGGGCTGCAAAACCCCTTTTTCTTTAAACTTCTCAATCCCAGCATTTCCCGAAGCAGCTGGCTTTGCCTGCTCCCGGCGGGATGGCTGCCGGGAAGAGCCCACGCCGCTGTGCTGGCCATCAGGACAGAGCACAGAGCTCCGGGGCGGCAGGAGAACAGCAGCTTTCCTACCCGGCAATTTATTGGGACAGGCTGGGGCTGTACGGTTTGGTTTTTTTCATTGCATCATGAGAGAGAAAAAACAAATAGAAAACCCATGAGTGAGAAGAAGGACGGTGCTGGCATCGCTATGGGACCCACCAAAGCCAGTGAGGGAGCACGAATCTGCTGGATGCGGCAGGTTCTGGGGTCGATGTGCGGGAGCGAGGGGCTACGGAGACATGAGCTCTGTCTAGCACCGGCCTTTTGGTGCAAATCCTCTGCCCCCTTTCTCAGTCCTGCTCGGCCGATGGTGCCTGCACCCTGCCCACCTCTGCCGTCCCTGCCCACCTCTGCCCATCCCTGCCCACCCCTGGTTGCCCCTCACCTGAATGACTCTCCGACTCAGCCCCGTCATGTCCGCCAGCTTCTGAAGCGTTTGTGCATCGGGGTTGTTGTCCTGAGCAAACTGTGCCTGCATGACCTGGGGGGGGGAGGAAGAAGGGAGAGAGGGGTGAGGATGAGGCCGGGGTGCTGCAGCCCCTCCGTCCCCCGCTCCAGCCCAGCCCCGCTACCTGCAGCTGCTCGGCGGTGAAGGAGGTGCGGGCCCTTTTGGCCGGCTTCGGCTGGCTGTCCTGCTCCGAGGGCACAGCCCCCTCCAGCGTGATCCCGTTGCCTACAAGAGAGAAGCCCCATGGGTCAGAAGCTCCGCTGCCCACCTGCCACCGCTGCATGTAACGGCCACTCAACCGGGAGACAAGTGGGGGACAACGTGCCTGCCGTCGTGGCGTGGGGCACCGCGGCATCCCTGGCTGCGAGCAATAGCTGGAAGAGCGGAGCTAGCACCGATGCTCGGGAGCTGCCCTGGGCTGCTGAGCCCCTCCAGGGGACGCCACCCACCCCAAGAAGTTTAACATCAAATTAAGAAAAATGCAGCAACTTGGTGGAATGGGGGACGGGAAAACGGCAGCAGGAAGATGGATTTCAAGGTGATGTCCTGCTGGCCCTGACTCGCGGTCACCGCTTGGCCACATCCTCCAGCGTGTGGCTCAGAAGGGGACCCTGCCTCTGCCGGGCTCACCGACATCCATCACTGCTGCCCCACGCTGCTCCCCATGACCCCGTCTTCCCCTGCGGGCGCTGCCTCCATCAGTCGTTTCATTTGCTCAGAGCATTTCAATGGGCTCTTTGCTCCTTTTCCTGGCCCCAAATCCTCCCGACACCCCGACCTCCTCTTCCTGGCTCCTGGAGCAGCAGCAGGAGCAGCGCCATCCTCATGGCCTCAGGGTGCCCGCGCTCTGAGCAGCAACCACGCTAAGGGGGACACGCCAAGAGGGGGACTGTCCACCCACTTGCCAAGCACATCATGGGACAAGCCCAGCCGTGCTTGCACAGCTATGGAGCCTACAGGGGGGTGGCCGGAGCCGGGGTCCCCGGTGCAGCCCGTGTTGTGCCCGGCCCGGCTGGCCTCGGCGGTGCGGGTGAAGCACCGATGAGTGATGGATGAGGGAGGATGCCTGAGCAGGGCTGGCACTCGCCCCGCTCCCAGGATGCGCCTGCACAGCCCGGCGCTCGCTCTGCGAGCTGGACTGGGCTGTGATTGTCTTGGCTTGAGTTGAAGGACTTTCTCATATAGTTTGACTTGTTCTTTTAGGATGATGAATGGGACTCTGACTTCAGCAACATCTGTTTATTTTTCTTCTATGTAAAACCTCATGTGCAGAAGAAATTGCTGGGTAATTACTGGACGGGGGGGGGAAGCTTGGCCCTCCAACTCTGCAGCAACTGCAGCTCTCCAAAGCGATCCCATCCCCTTCTCAAAACCAGGGGACGCTTGGACACAGGTACCCACACAAGACACTCACCATGTGTCCCAGCGCTGCCCTGACACAGCGGGGATCAGCCCACACCAGCAGGACCCTATGAGCAGCAGCAAACCCATCACCCCAGCCCTCGTCTGGGGTAACAGCTCTGCAGGACCCCCCAGCACCAGACCCTGGTGTCCTCACACCAGCCTGCTCCTCTGGGCCACACACCTTCTCCCCCCACATCCCTGCTCCCCGCTGCCTCGCTTGTGCCTCCACAGCAGCCGACCATATGGACCAAGACTCTGCGAGCCGCGGCCCAAGCCACGACCCTCCCAGCCCAACGGGGCACTCTGTTTTCTTCCTCTTACTCAAATACTCTGAACAGAAACACTGATTGTTTTCATGTCAGGTTGTTAATGGTTTCCACATGCCACACGGGCCGGGACACGGCATTTGCCTCCCTGTGCCCACCAAGGGCTAGTGAGGGGCACAGAGGGCTGGAGCTCAGGAGGCTGCCGGCTCCCAAGAGCTGCAACCGCTGCCAAATCAACACATCTCAGGTGCTTTCCAACACAGGACAGCCCCGGCACTGCCTGGCCCACGCACCATGTTGGACTAACCCCACCAATCTGTTCCGCTGAGCATCTCTCTGGCCGCTGCCACGCCGGAGGATGGGGCTGGGCCATGCCCGAGGGGATGGGGGATGCTGCTCTGTGTGACCTCGGTGTCACCAGCCCGGCCCCGGCGGGAGCGGGACGTGATTGGGAAAGCAGAGGCTGGCCGGCTGCTCGTGGCGTGCCGCGGTGGGGAGGGCAGCAAGCGGCACGGTCCAGCTGGGAGCGGCGTCTCCCCGGGCGGGCAGGGCGGGTGGAAAATGATGGGGAGGTTTTGTCGGATGGCCAGCTTTCCCACCTTCTAGATTTATGACTCACAGCCTCGAAATCCCTGTGGCTTCCTCACTCGCTGCACGTGGCGCACTGGGCTGTGCGGGACTGGGGGCTTGTCCCCGGCATTGCCCATCGCACGTGGGTCTCCTACGAGCCACGGGCACTGCTGCCACATCGGCCACCCCCAGGAGCCTTCTGCCAGCCCAGGGCCTCACGCTCACCTCCCCCTGGGGCCACCCGTCACCCCTTTTTGGCGATGACAGGACCAGCCCTGTCACCCCGTGATGGGGGCTCAGCACAGGGGATGGGGGCAGCCTGGGAGAGGGCCACGATCACGGCGTTGGGGCTACGTACCGTTTTCCGCCGCTCGCTTGAGGTTCTCTATCATGGTGTCGTAGTGAATCCGGCACAGCACCTTCTCCTCCACCAAGCCGAACTCCTCGCCGGTGGAGAGCTGCCGCTTGCAGGAGAAGCAGGCGAAGCAGGCGAGGTGGTAGGCGTTGCCCCGCGCTCGCCGCACCCAGTCGCTGGCGTAGATCTGCCTGCCGCAGCGGGCGCACTTTGTACCAAACCGGCTGCGGGAGGAGAAGAGGCAGCGTGAGGGCAGGAGACGAGGGCAGGAGGGTGAGGGTAGGGGGTGAGGGCAACCGCTGCCAGCCCCGTTGCTCACCCCGTCCAGCCCAAATCCCGCAACATCCATGCAGGGAAAGAGCACGGGTTTCTCTGCACCTCCTTCCCCGCGGAGAAACCACCCCACCGGTGCCATTCCCCCACGGCGGGACGGGCAGCGGTGCGGGCAGCGGTGCAGGCAGGGGCACAGGCAGGAGCGGGACATGACTCGCCGCAGCCCGGCGGCGCCAGCGACCGAGGGGCTGAGGTGACGCAGCGCCATGAATCAGCTTCCAAGCCCGTGGGCTTTTTAATTTGATAACAGCCTGTGTGAGACCGGGATGAAAACTGTGTCAGAGCCGGTTCTCTCCCGCTGCCATAAATCAAGCCATGTGTTCTCCCCTCACACATACAGCCGCACGCATCTGCTTTTTCCTCCTACGAGGAGTCCCCTCACTGCAAGAGGATGGTGATCGCGCCCGAGTGAGTTATGCCGGAAAGTGGCTCGGTGCAATGAGAAGCAACGAGACGGCCAGGATCCCTGTGCCGGGCACTGGGCGTTTGCATGCACTTCTGGAAAAAAAAAAAAAAAAACAACAAACATTTCTGCCAGGACACGGGGAGCAGCAGACGTGGCCCTGTGTCTCCGGGCCAGCACTGGCCGGGAGGTGTTGCCCGCAGCGCAGGCAGGGCCAGGCACAGCCTTGGGTTGGCTTCTGCGTTTTAGTATCACTGCTGCTTGAAAAAAATAAATGCAACGAGCAGCAAGAGCGGCAGGGGAGAAGCGAGCATCTCCTCTGTCACCGCAGCACTGCTGCTGGTTCCGACACAGCCCTGATCGCAGCCACGGCACTTCCCCGAGCACCCACCACCGTGGCCTTGGGCTCCCCGGGGGCTCCCACCCGGCCCCCGCCGCAGCCGGGCGCCGCACGTCCCAACCCCGCACCGTCCGGGGAGCAGAGCCGCTGCCACCCAGCCCGAGCAGCTCCACCATCACTCAGCACAGGCACAAAACACTGAGAAGAGGCAACCACACCAAGCGGCAGGAGACCCCCAGCACCGCAAGCCCCTCGGGTTCGGGTGGCCGGAGCAGCCCCGGGCGCTGCAGGCGGTGAAAGAGCCCAGGTCAGCCCACGACAGCCAGGGCACACTGCCCGTGCCCAGCCCCACGCCGCAGAGCTGCCGAGATGCAGAAACACCGTCCTGTGCTGCAATTACTAATTGCAAAACTATTTGGGAGGAAAAGAAAGGTTTAAATTTTTCAGCCTGACCATAGCTGACCAAAAAAAAAAAAAAACAAAACTAAAAGGGCTGCCTTAGAGAGGATATTTCTGTGCTGAAATTATACAGAGACTTAGCTAAGAGACTTCACTAATTTACTTCAGATGGGAACATTGTAAACTGACTGTGTGCCAGCTAGTTTATATAAACGCACAAACAAAAGAACTGTATTAATTTTTTATTTAGAAGTAAAGATCATTCCTGTAAATTGAATTACTTTGAACAATGTGCTATGTAAACAGTCGTACTTGCTGAACGGTATCAAACGAGGGGCAGGCTTACTGAACTAATAGCACGTGGTAATTGCCGCTCCCCGCTCGAATCACAGCCTGCTGCGGGGAGGGGGGGCACAGCACGGGGACGGGCACGTCCCTGCGCCTCCAGGACCGAGGGGAAAGTGAGGCGCAGGGCACCACACAGGAAAGGTCACGCATCCCATCCTCATCACACACTGGCTGGGATCTGGGGGGGCACCCAGCAGACACACAGCACGGTGTCCCCCCAGCCTATGTTGGGGCTGGTTCCCAGGGAGCGGGGCAAGGGCTGCCAAGGGCAGCCAGTGCAGGCAGGGGCTGATGCCACTGTCCCCCCCCCAGAGCCACAGCACGAGCAGCGCCCTGCAAGAGGCCGAGGCTCGGCAGCCAGACACAGACACGGAGGCTGCGGCACCAGCAACCGCCGATGCTGCGGCTGCGGCTCTTGGCCAACACCTGCCTCCAGCACCAACCACAACGATCGGGTTTTACGGAAACCAGGCTGAGCTGGGGCTGGGCACCCACTGTCACCCAACAGAGACCACCACTGCAGGGACCACCAGCACAGGGACCGCCAGTGAGGCAGGAACGGGGAGAGAAACGCCTGCAAGCAGGCTGACCTGACCTGTCACCACTGGAAACAACGGCTCAAAGATAAAACACACTTTAGTTCACTGAGCTCGCAGGGCAGCGATAGCCCAAAAAGCCCCCATCCACTGGGGACTATGGGGGAAGTTGAAGGGGTCCCTGTGGCTCCTGCCACCCGCCTGGTGGGGTACAGGGCTGCACTGCAGCAGGAGACACAGAGATTTCCCTGAGTCCAGCACTGCAGCACACGCCGGGGCATCACCAACATCTGCCAGAGCCGTGGGCTCAGGCTCCGTGAGCATGGTTTGTGGTGGGGTGAGCAGATGTTGCCAGCTCTCCACGACCGTTAGCACCAGAAGATGAAAACTGCCAACGGCATTACCAGGAAAGACTCATCCCGGAGAGACTCATCCCAGAAAGACTCATCCCGCCTCCCCCAGGGGCGGCCGCAACATCTGGGGCGCAGGAAGAGCAGAGGCGGGAGGATGCCCTGGTGTGTCCTGGTTTTCACACGCCACTTGTACCCGGGCACTGCAACTCCCTGAGTTGCTCATTCTCCTCCATTCCCACCTGCAGGGACAGGACAAGGGACACCCTGCTCCCAGGGCCACGGCTCCCAAATGTCCCCATCCCCAGCATTCCTGAACTTGCTCTGTAGGAAGCCCCTAAAACAGCCCCCCCCAAGTCAGACGCAGCTTCCAGACATCACCCCAAATCACACAGCAGACCAGCGGCGCGTTGCCACAGCGAGTCCATCTCCATCCTGAGCCACAGCAGTGCTCGAGCAGGAGCAGCTTCCCAGTGGGGCACAACAGCAAGAGGTGACAGAGGCCAAGAGGTGACAGAGGCCACGTGGCCCATAGCTGGGCTGTGGGTGCTGGCCCATCTGCAGCATGTCCCAGCCCCCAGGGACACAGACCAGGGCCAGCGACCCCACGCTCGTGTGCCCAAGGGCTGCCTAGCGAGGCAGAGAACCACGGGTGTCGCAGCAGGAGTCACACCGGGATCACACCGGGCCTCCCTGCGATCGGAGCCGTGGGAGCTTGGCCGTGAGCAGCCCTCGCATCGCCCGGGAACACAATGTTCTGCTCAATGAGCTCCAATTTTAATTTGGTTCTCCTCGAAGCGCTGGAGCCCTGGATGCCAAATGCAATTATTTGACAAGACACAGGAAACAGCAACGTTTGCTTAAAAACGCACACGAGGCCACGGAGCCGCGGCAGCGCCAGCACTTACACAGCCCCTCACGTGAACGGGGAAGGGAAGGTCGGACAGACCAGGCCAGAACTCGCCCACCGTCAGGCAGCAGTGGCCACCCGGCAACAGGGCTGTGCCCGTGAACAGCCCCAAGCCCGAACAGCCCCCCAGCCCCGGCTGCCCCCCAACAGCCCCGGCTCCCGGGAATCAGCACTGGTGCAATAAAAGCCGCCGATTGCTCCACGCAGAGCGCATCCCACTGCCCCTTCCCATCTGCCTCGGCTCCAAAGACCCGCACGTGTTAGAATGGGTTTTCTGCTTTGCTTTAAAAAGCAAAAAACCCCACACATTTCGTCCGCAGCAAATAATAAATAAAACAAAATTTAAAAAAACACAAGAGTCAGATTTTTCCTTCGGGTCCCGGCTGTCCCGGGGTCGCCAGGCTGCGGGCCAGGCTGCTCCCGAGGGCAGGGGCCGGGCGAGTGGCCCCCGAGCCAGGATTGCCAGGGGGCTACCGTGGATCGTCTGCCCCGACCCGACCCGCCCCGGCGAGGGGCTCCGGCCGCAGACCGGCACCGACGGCGGCGGCGCGGCTCAACCCGGCGGGATCCGCCGCGGTTGCCGCGAGCGACCCCCGCCCGCCGCCCCCGCAGCGGGACGGGCCCGGGGCTCGGCCGGGGGTCGCAGGGAGCCCCGCGGACCCGGGGGCCGGGGAGGAGCGGGGCCGCCCCGCGCCCGCTCCCGGCTCCCAGCGCTGCCGCTCCCGCCGCACGGCGACTCGCTCCCCCCAAAAATAAACCCAACTCCTATTTTTCAGCAAAAAAGGCAAGGGAGAAGCGCGGTCTGGGAGCCCCCCCCCGCCCCCGGCACCAGCCGCCCAGGAGCTGGGGGCGTCCTGCGGCGCCTGCAGCGATTTTCGTTTTAGTTTTCCTCGGGCATCGGCGGTGCCCGGCGGGCAGAGACCCCGCGCCGAGCCCGGCGGGAGGGTGCCGCTGCTCGGGGCTTTCTAGCTCAACGGGTTTATTTTGAACAGATGTTATTCGCTGGATTTGCTGGAAGGCAATTTAGAGATCCAGTCGCCACTTTAAAACCGCCTTTGGAAAGGTCCGTACTTGAAAAAACCTAAATCGGAACGGGTATTAATTCACGAAAAACGCTGAAAATGCCCTGAAGCAACACAACGGCACCGCGGACTTCCCCAAACCTTTCACTTGAAAGCGAAGGAAATTTCGGCGAAATCACAAAAAAAATAGCCGTTTAATAATAATAATAATTATTATAACAGTAACAACCGGGCAGGACGGGGAGCGCCGCGACCCCGCGGGGACGGAGCCCGAGGAGCCGCGCACCCCGCGACGGCAACCGAGCAGGGCGGGACGGGGGCCGAGCCGCGGTGTAGCGAGTATTCGGAGACCCTCGCAATAACAAACGCCAAAGAAATCTCCAAGGTTTTTCCTCCCGAGCGCGCCCTGCCCTCGGAACCGTTGTCGGCGGAGGCAGCCCCGACCGCTCCGCCGCGGCGGGAGGATGCTGCCGAGCCCCCCGCGCCCTCGCCGGGGTCGTTCTCGTTGCCTGCCCGCCATTCTCCTTCCTCCCGGGGCGAACAGCGTTTCCTCATCCTGGTGGGATGGGGAAAGTCAGAGCGGCGGGCTCGGATATTTAGTTAAACGCCAGTGAGGAGCTCAGGATCCTCCATCCCCTCCCGCCTCTCAATTTGGGGAAAAATCGCGGTTTAAGATTTAAAACCAAAAGGCCGTCGGAGCCAGAAGCAGCCTCCCTGCCGGACGCGCTCCCCCGGGGGACGCGGGTCGGGACCGAGCCCGACGGCGCCCGGCGAGCCCCGGCCCGGCCGCGGGGATTTGCGCCGCCGGGCATTTGTTTCGCTACTTTAACACCCTCCGGCCGAGGACGCTCCGGCTTTTGCGACGCTGCACCGCGGGGAGAGGTTTCCGAACGCCGTTCGGCGCCGCAGACCGCCGGGCACACGTTCACCCTCCCGGCAGAAGCCGGGGCGACGCCGTGCAACCGGCATTTCCCCCGGCGAGGGGACGATTCTCCGCCGCGCGGTCCCCGCGGAGCCCAGGGGCCCCGACCGCGGTGCCGGGGTGCCCCGGTTGGGCGACACAGGGCGGGTCAGGAACCCCTCCGGGAGGGGGTGCGGCCGCACCCCGAGTCCCCGTCCTCCCCGTGCCCCGAGGGGACCCCTCTCCGCCGGGATGCTCCGGGGAGCCCGCCGCCTTTTTCAAACCTTTTCCCCGCCGGCGCCGGTGCGGACCCGGCCTCTCCGGGACGCTGAGCGCCCCCGGAGCCGGGGCTTCGGCCCCGGAGCTGCACCCGCCCGGCCCGTCTGTCCTACCTGAAGTAGTCCATCTTGCAGAAGATCTCCTTGTTCTTGATGTAGCAGCTGTGCTGCTGCCGCAGCGAGGTGCGGCACACGGAGCACTCCAGGCAGCGGACGTGCCAGATGAGGTTGTTCACCTGCGGCAGAGAAGGGGGCTGAGACCCGGGGCCGCCCGCCGCCCCCCGCCGCCCCCCGCCGCCGCCGCCGCCGCCGCTCACCTTGAGCAGGTACCGGTCGAGGATCTCCAGCCCGCAGCTGGAGCAGACGTTCTTGCCGGCCGACGGCGTGGAGGAGGAGGAGGACGGCGGGGAGCAGACGGACGGCGTGGAGGGTGTGCTGGGCGCCGAGCGGGCGTCCTCCTTCTCCAGGGCGCCGGGCAGCGGCTCCCCGTCGGGCTGCGACTGCGGGCAGAGCCGCCGCGGGGCTGTCAGCCGCTGCCCCGCCGTCCCCGGTGCGTCGCGACGGGTCCCCGCAAGCCCCCGGCATCGCCGGCCCGGCGGGTCTCGGCCGGTCCCCGCAAGCCCCAGGCATCCCCGGCCCGGCGCGTCCCCGCAGCCCCCGGTGCGCCCCGGCAGGTCCCCGCAGCCCCCGGCCCGACGAGTCCCGCCGGGTCCCCGCTTACCATGGCGCGGGCGTGCGGGTCGAGGCAACGGGCGCTCCCTTTGGGCAGCGGCTCCGGCGGCATCACCTTGCGGGAGAGAGCGGGAGAGGGAGGCTGCGGCTCCATGCGCCGGGCGAGCGCGGGGCACCCTATATAAACCGCCTCAAAACAATAAATAAGAACTTTCTAGTGGCCATTTAAATCCTTTGCAACAAAAGCTGCGTCTCTTTAATGAAGCAATTTGAATGTGGATTGAATTCTCTCCCTGCCTGCACTTAACCCGGGCCTCTTGAAGTAATCGCTCGGTTCCCATGCGAGCCAAAGCGCTGAAAAAACCCCACAAACTACCTGCAATTAGAAATTGCCGTAAATGCCCGAGATAAGAGGTACCCAGAGTGTCAATTCCGGCTGTCAATCAGGGAATCCATCAGGCCACCCAAAGAATTGCAAATTTGATTTTTTTAATGGTAGTAATTAAAAATCGAAATTCTTCCCCCTCTCCCTCCGCCGAGCACAAAACGCCCCAGAAAACGCCGGGATGGAAAATCCTCCCCTCGGGCGCGGGAGGCAGCCAGCGGCCCCGGCTCCGGCCCCGGTACCGGCCCGGCCCGCGCCCTCCGCGGGGGTGCCCGCTCCCGCTCCCGGCCCCGCTCCCGGCCCCGACGGCGGCGCTCACCTTGCCCGCCTCGGCGCCGGCCGGGGCGCGGCGGCCCGGGCCCCGGGGCTGCCCGCCCTCATGGCTCCGGTGCATGGGGCGGGCGCGCCCCGCTCCGCCCGCCGCCGCGCTCCGTGCCCGCGGGCGGCGCGTCCCGCGGCCGCGGCAGGAAGGGCGGGGAGCCGCGCCGGCCCCGCTCCCCCGCCGGGGGCGGCCGCGGGCCGGGCAGGAAGCGGAGCCCCCCCCGCCGCGCCCCGGGGGCCGCCCGCCCCGCCGGGCCCCGCTACCTGCGGCGGCAGCGCCGGCGGGAGGGGTGGGGGGACACCCACTCCCGTCCGGGCCTCCCCCGCCGCACCGCCGCCCCCCGACGGGGCGCACGGGCCGGGCCGGCCCCGGGGCAGAGCCGCCCCGCACCGCCGGGACCGGCCGCGGCCCCCGAGCCCCCCGCGGGGGCGGGACGGGGATCGGCTGCGGGGATCGCACCCACCGCCGCGGCGTCTGGCCGCCCGCCTCTGCCCGGGCTTCATTAGTAACCTGATGATTCCCCGGCAAAGCCCCGGCAGCGGTTCCACCACGGAGTAATTGCAGGACGGTAACGTGAGCTGATGGCGGCCGGGGATGGATCCTCGCCGTTATTGACTTTGACAGCTAAATTGTTAACCGAGAGGGAAATCAGATGAAAGCCATTTTAGAATAAATACAAGACATTAGGTTTAAACATTGAGGTTGCAAGAAAGCCCGACAAACCCCTAAGAAACTCAGCCCGAGGCCCGCTGCTCATCCTCCCCCCCGTGCTGGGCTCGGCGGGGTGGCAGGGGGACACGGACAAGTGCGGAGGAGCGGTGCTGAGAAAGGACGATTCAAACCACTCGTCCACGCTGGCGGGGTGGGAACCGGCTCCGACTGCTCCAGAAGAAACACGTAGGAGTTTTCACGGACACAGCCATGAAAGCTGTCTGCCCCCCTACACAGCGCCGGGCGGAACAGGGCAATGCGGGTTTTGTTTGCATCCCAGAGCGACGCAGGGCTGTAACGCCACGCCACAGCGCAGCACCCCAACGCCGACGGCTTTCTCTACTCGAATAATTACAGACCAGGCGCTCTGGGCCCCGCAAAGTCAGGACAGGCTTGGGAACAGGGTGATTTCAGCCCAGCCTCTGCCTTTCCCCGGCCTTGGGATCGAGCCTTGGCCCTGCGCGCAGCCGGTCTCCTGCCCTCGCTGCCTGCGGAGAGCGGGTAGATCTCCCAAGTGAGAGCTTCACGGCTGCCTGCTCCAGGAACGCGGCCCGTGGAGTTGCTGGGTGTCAGCACCAACTTCATCCCTTCTTACCTTCCCTCCCACCGGCGCCAGAGCCCGTATGAGGCAGCAGCAAGGCACGTGTCCATGAACTCAGCCAGAATCCCAAGATTTGGGGTTAGGCATGTGCTACGTTCCCAAGGGTGAAGGTGTGATTTTGTACCTGTCCCAAGCGAGGGAGTCTCACCACAGGCAGGGAGATTGTTGAGGAAAAACTGCCACCATGGCCATGGTGACCATTGTCCTTGGTACCCACCGTGTCCCCAGAGATTTGCTGGAGATAGAGGGGAAGCAAAGAAGCCACTAAGGGGACAGGGCCATATGCCAGAGGTAAGAAACAGCCCCAGAGGACTCCTCGGGGGAGGCAGGTGCCAAATCCAGCTCCCCTTCCCACCGCCACCCTCCCAACCTCCATACTTACGGCTCCAGAGCCGGCCGCATCCTCCACCACGGCAATTCCCACTGCCCGCAGCTTCCCAAAGACCCAGAGCTGATGCTCATAAAAAAACGTTACCAAGTATTTACCTCATCCCAGCTCCAGGGTTAGAAACTCACTGGTTTTGCTGCGCTGTTGCCGTCGGGAAGCTGCGGCATTCCCAGGAAGCGCAAGCAGAGCCAGCGCCTGCCAGGCCGGGGGCAGCAGGAATGACCGACCCAAACACCGACCTGCAATAAAGCTCCCCCAGGTCTGAGTCCGGCCGAAGGACAGACAAGGAGCTTCTGTTAATGACTGTGGCAGTGCAAAAAAAAATAATTTAAAAAATAATAATAAAAAAAGACTACGGCTATTGTACCCAGATCTGTATCAGTGGATTCGGCTGATGCCAAGCATTTACCACCCTCACTTCCTGCTCGCCACCCTCGCTTTCCTGAAGGAAAACATGCATTTTAAATGTTTATTTAGAGCCGTAAGAATTTCAACAAATTGTATTCAAATACAAATAACTATCAAAGTATGTGTCTGACGGGAACACAACCACACACCTGACTCTAATCTAGGTATTTTCTAAATTCCTAATAGAAATAGAATTGATTGCTGTTCTAAATAATGCAGGTACAGATTGGGAGGGCTACAAACATTAGACCACGCAGGAACAAAACACAGGCTGTTCGCAGAGGAATGTAAATGGGCGTTACTGACATTCATCGGGGTACAGGCTCCCAGGGATACTACTTTTCTCTTTACTCAGGTACCCAAAAAAACTAGATAGCAAATATTTAACAGCACGAGACCTACTTTTTGAACAGTTCAGGCTTTTAACAATCCATCCACCCCACAAATGCACAGCTCCGTTCCGGCTGCTCGGTTGGGAAGCAGGAAGCGTGCTCTGCCTGAGGCAGGTGCGCTGCTGCAGGAACACAAACCTCACTGCGCTGCGCCAGCGAGCAACACCCGCGCACGGAAACCAGGGGCTGCTTCAAAATTATTTCCCTCCTCTTGTCTGAGGCCACCGTTAACCAGCTCGGAGAAGCAACTCAGGAGCGTCCAAAGAGGTAAAGATTCACCACTGAAAGGATCAGGTAGAGCGGACATCGACAAAGTCAGACGCTCTCCAACATCCCCCTCGCACACGCAGGCACAGCGCTGTGTGCACCGAGGAGAAAACGCTGCCAGACAGTGCTGCTTCCTCAGATTTCTATTTTGCAGAGAGCATTTAGGGAGAAAAATGTGCTGCAGATCAAACGGTTTAAGCCAAATGCCATCCATCAGACCTGCGAACGAAGCAGCACCCTGCGGAACCCCTTCACCACAAACGCTTGTGCCACTTTACACCAAGAGGCAACCAAAAGCAGAAGTTGGACAGGTTCGTGGGCAAACGCTGAGGTCATGTGCTTGACAGATGTCTCCGAGGCGGCAGCGTTATTCTCACGCCGTCACATCTGGTTTACAAAGAGCTGCCACTGACGGGGACTACTGAAGGCAAACAGCAGACAGGCCACCGCTGCGCCCCGAAGCTTAGGGCACAGCGCAGACCTCACCGGGGCCCGAATACACCGATTCCTACGGCCTGAGTGACACTGAGGACATCCGTGCTGTGTCATCACTCATCTTCAGGCTATCATATCAGAAACTAATACCTGAAAGTTTGCAAAAGAAATTTGCTTTGGTGCATATAAAATATTGCATGCACAGTTACTAAAAGCATTGCAAAATCTATTTAAAATGAGTTTTATTGAGATGAAAAAGTTTTCCATGGTAACTACAGAATGTTAATCAAAACCAAGTGCTTCCCCTCCATTAAAAACACAAATCGGAATACTTTTTGTTCAAAAATACTTTAAAAAGTAATCAGTTAAATGGAGTATTTTTGGATGTGCTTTACTCCATACACTGGTTACTGTTTCTAATCTTGCTTAATGAATGCACACTAACGAGAGGTTGTCTGCGTGTTCATCAGAGGCTTTGAAGGGAACCTACTTCTCTGAACAGCGTTCAGCTGGGGAGCCGCACCGGCAGCAAGGACACCTACAGCGTCACAAAACACCGTGCCACAGACAGCAGTGTGCTCAGGTGGCAGCATCCTTCTCACTCTACAAAGTACAAAAGCATTGGAGGACTCCAGGTATACAAAGCAGTGTTTCCTTGCTACCATTATCGCTTCATAAGCATCATCTCCTGGATTTCCAGGCAGCTCTGGAATAAGGAGTAGTCCTTTTCTTATCCGGTGGTTTGAAGTAAGAATAAACGGGCGCTGCTGGGTATTCCGCATCTGGGTTTTCTGCCATCATTTTCAGCTTGGCTTCAATGGCCTTTATTTTTGCACTGACACTGGAAAGAAGAAAAACAGAGGAGAAATTGAGCTTGATCTGAGCATGGAATCAGATTCCAGCAATCCAGAGATTTTGCTGACACATGAGGAGGGGCGAGGCAGCCCCCACCGCTGCGCTCACAAGCGGCGTGAAGCTGGGAGGCAGGAATCTACTGCTTAAAGCCCACGCTATTTCACTTCAATCCTCAGCACGGATTTGCTCAGGAAAAGTCCTCCAATATACATCACAGCACCACGAAATAACGGTCCTTGCACCTACTCAGCACTTTCCTGAGGACACTGAGCAAGACCAGAGTATACAACAAGGCTCCCTACTGCATGTAAAATGATGTCATTTATGGAGGTCTGAGCATGTGCAGGAAAGCGCAGCTCAGCCCAGGCTGCTGGAAACAGCAGAGAAATGAAAGCCAGACTTCCTCCCAGCTACAAGAACCACTCGGGATGGGAAAACCCCAGACTCTAATTAGGTCAGGAAGAAACATTATTTCAGCATTAGCAGGGTTTATCCCAAAGGGAGAAGCTATCCCGGGTTACACCCCAAATTCCTAGGACTTTTGTTATTCACTATTCTCCATTGGGTATGGACCGAGGAATGTTCCCCTCTCTGCTGTGGTGTCTCACAGCATCCATCCTCACTAACACAACTCCTCTGTGCCAGACGTAGCTAACAATCTGCACGACTCAAGTCTGTGCTCGTTACTTCCTAGCGTGTTACTTCTGAATCCCAAGTTCATTTTATCTGTTGGCAAATTCATTATCCCCGTATAGTTCCTTATAGCGTTCCACTGAGAGAACGCAGAAGAAAACCACATATCCTTTCAACCAGGCTGGGAATTAGCAAAGCAGCACTACGTGCTTCAGGTAAACAGAGGGGTTGGAGAATTTAACCACATCCCACGGAGAAGACCTACCAGCCCTGACACTGGGGGAAAAAAAAAACAAACAACTACCTCTGATTTTGTTCAAATCTTTTACCACTATAATACAAGTTCTCGCTCATAAGTATTTTGCTTAATCAAATTAGTACAGTACAAAACCTCTCACTGAAAAGTCTTATGAAAAAATGCAAAGCACATTCTGTCCAAATGAGCTGGAATGCCACACGTTCCCAGTTCCCCACTTTACCTCTTTTCCTTCCTACTGCCCCAGTAGCTTCCCACGTTAGAAAATTAACTTCAAGTCTGAAGTGTCCCACATCAAACGAGTTACTCTGCAGCACGCTGCCCTTCTAAAAACAGCTTTTTAGAGTTTATTAAAACTCCAGTGTCCCGTGTTATATTTCTAGCACAAAGAGAACGCCAACTCCAGATCTCACTGAAGAAAGTCAGTTCCCTGCTGCTCCCAGAGTTTGGTCACCTCTCACCCATCCCACCTCCTACCTCAGGTTAGACTGGGGCGGCTCCGTGCTGGAAGACGGCTCCAGACTGATTGGAAGGATCTTCTCATTTTTATTGTGATCATATCTCTGCAAACAAGAGACGAAGGATTGAAGTCAGCTGGAACTACAAACAAAGAAACGTTTGCCCACAGATATGCTTTATAATTGTATTAACATCACCTCAGATTTTAGAAAGCTTTCAGGAGGAATGATTTTGGTGGCCAAACACCAAAACAAATCCCAATCATATTTGTTTAGTACCAACATGGAACGTAGACTCTGATGCTGAACACTTACGTGCATTGTGCTATGGATCCTTAAACCTTATCTTGTCCTATCACTTGTTCCCCTCTAGATAAGGCATGAAGCAAAGATGGTAAGTTTTAAGGTTAACTACTGTATTGAATTGCTATGCTCTTTACACAGATGTTGTACAGAGTCAGAAGGTAACCCAAGCACACGACTGCACAGGATCACGCGGTGCTGGGAGAAAAGAAAAAAGAAGGAAAAAAAAAGACCAGTTAGGAACAACCTCCTTTCTGTAGAAAGCAGCTTGTGAGTCTGTCATCTCTGTGGGCAACGGGCCTCCTGAACTATTCGCAGAGTTCTGCTTCCTTATTTCGCTTGGCACAAAGTCAGGCTTGTTTTTCAGCAAAGCTGCTCAAACCGACAGTGTCTGGTAAGCCTTGGCCTCATCTTAAAACTACTTACCATGGTGCTGGTATTGTCTAAAATAAACACTTGTTACAATAAGCCAGTTTTGTGTTGTTAAATCTTTCCATTCACACATTCCACGCAAACTGAACTGATGATTTACGCGTGTTCTTCCCCGTGGCCCGGACAGCCAAGCACCAAGCTGCCCCGCTGAACTCCCACCGGAGTGACACTCGCTGTGCTGCCCAAAACCCCTTTTACGGCCTGATCATTCCTCAGGCACCCAGGAGCACGTGGAGCTCCAGCAGCTACAGAGCTAAGGAAAATGGAGACGGCATTTGCAGAAGCTTGGATGTGCTGACAAGAGCCTGAAGCCCTTGAAGCCAATAATTAAAACAACATGGTCTCCTCTAACGAAGATACCTGTTTTGGTGGGTTGGTTTTTTTTAGCATCCAAAGCACTAGTTTACTTGATAAGGATAGAAAGCTGCTTGTAGGATAATTAACACATACTAAAAGCAAACTACCCAAAGGAAAATAGCAGCAAGAATCCATTTATCTGCAGAGAAAGTTATTCAAAACAAATTGCTTTATCAAATACCAGATAGTAAATAACTACAGGAGAAACGAGAAGAATTTAAACAACTAAAAAAACAAAACCAAAAAAAAAAGATGTTCCAGAAGGTGCTGCCTAAGTTAATAGTAAGAACTTGATGCTTTGTGCAACACAGCAAGCAATAAAAGGATGTTTAACTTAGATGTGAAGTATGTTGCTTTAAAGTCAGAAGTAATTAGAGCTGCTGGCACATAAGGGCTTTCAGAAGTGGAACAAAGCAACAAAGTACTTGGTAGCTGGGAATTTCCATGCATCTCCTATCCAAAAAGGAGAGCAAAACCACAAAGGCAAGGATAAAAACCTTCAGCCAATCACTTGCTAAGTTTGGGAGAAGCTAAAATGTGACATTTATAGAAGTAATCTGTTCATATTGCTCTGATCAGAAACTCCCTTACAAAGAACATCAGGTTAAATGGCCTATTCTCACTCACAGAAGTTCAGGGAGACAGAAGTAGCACATTGTTAATACAATTTTTATGAGTTATTTCCTAGAACAGACTGAAATTATCTCACCAGGCTAAGATAGCCTTGATGAGAATTGTTCCATAGTATTAAATTTTAGTATTAAATTTTTTGGATTTTGCACATTACAGCAAGCAGCTTACCTTGACTTGTGCGTGTGCCCATCGCACCACCAATTTCTTGGAAAGGGCCAGCTTCCCATTGAGACACTGGATCGCCTTTTCTGCCTCCTGCACAGGACGCACAGGAAGACAGTTCAATAAACAAACCAAGCCTTTAGTCAAAACCGACTCAGATGTAAAGAGCCTTTTTTCTTTGTAAATCAGTCCTCTGTACAGCTAACTGACAGCAAAGAAAGTTTATCCCATTGTATCCCCACCCAGGAATACCCTTGGAGGACACCAACATCCATCTGAGTAACCAGACTTTCATAAACTAGTAAGGCTGATTCTTTCACTTGTTTTGAGGGAGGAAATGGGGAAAAAGATCAGGAGTTTGAAAACACCAAAAGTAGAGGCCACTGAAACAGCATTCTGAGGGAGTTTATGCTACAGGAATTTCTCTAGAAAATACTGTGACTCATTACAGTGATTACATGTGTCTCATTAACACCTATCTACACTTATTCCACATCCTGCTCATGTGCACTGCAGCAATTATCCACTTGGTCCTGATCTATGCTCAGCAGTTGGAATCTCAGCTTCAGGATGCTCCTAAAAAACTGGATTCACAGCAGTTGAAAATCTATGTTGCGATGCCATTCCACCTTGCCATGAATAATCATTCCAGCACAGCTTCCAGAGCTAACATGGAAGCCCAGAGCTTCTCAGGGCTTGTCTGACATCCTCACCAGCAACTGCACAGCAAAAAGATGAGGGCGTACAACAACAAGCAAATCTCCAAACACACTGTTCTCCATAATTTTTGAACAATTCTAGCAGAACTCCGACAAAATAACTACAGCTCTGATGTTACAGGGGAGCATGACTTGAAATGCTGACTTTTTAAGGAGAGCCAACGCTCTGAATGGGCAGCCAGGGACAGTTCACCCCAGGGTGCTGCAGGTTTGTCACGTTGTACATTGGGCAGCAACACAGGAGGGGGTGTTTGTGCATTTGCAAACCCAAAGGAAAACCAGGAGGACTTCAGAGCAGCTCTGGAATTCAGGTGGCCTGGCAGGCTGATCCAAGGCTCTGGGTGGATCACAGCATCTCCACTGTACAATTCCACAAGCTCGCTACAAAAGTGGACCAAAGAACTAGCCCTTTCCGATTAGCATTAGAAAGCAGGATTCAGGAAAAGACAGCACAGGAGAAAGGAAATCACTATTGCTGCTTCCAGGAGCAGTCAGAGTGGGGCTGTTAGAGTCTGTGGGTTTGTGTAGACGAGGTATTTAACTTATCCCTTCCTGTTTTAGCTTTACATTGACATTAAAAAAAAAAAAAAAAAAAAGATGGGGAAAGAAGCCAGTAATTTAAATCAGAATTGTAGGTAATAGCAACATACCTGTTTGGTTTCAAAGTTCACAAAACAGTAACCCCTCGGCTGCCCCTCCAGAGCACCAGACTTGTGAAAGAGAAAGTCAAATTGCTTTACTTTGCCAAACTTCTGAAGGAGCTTGAGAAGGTGGTATCTGAAGGGGAGACAAGACATTAATGAAACCTTTCACCACTCTGAAAACGAGGAGATAGAGAGGAACCCCCTGACACACACACACGCATCACAGTCAGTCACATAAGCAGTACGTGTGACTGCATGGGATGTGACTGTTTGGGAATACACGTATTCCCAAACACCTGCAGAGGTGGGTCCCTGTACAGCCACCCTTCAGCACCCACAGCTCTGAGCTGCACTATCAGTGACTGCTCTCAAACTCCAAGGCACAAACCTTCTCTCCCAGCGGTGCCAGCTGAAGGGTGTGCAGAAGATCTATTAATAATTGGCTTTTGGAAAATTATGCGAGGGTTTGCTAGGCGCCTAGGAGGGCTTTGCCTCCTGCTGCTCTAAATTACACCTACTTTCAAGGACAAACATCATGTCTCCCACTCCCTAGCCCTGATGTGGCCGCCTGAAGCTCCATCCCCTGTGCTCCTCTCCCTGCACAAGCAGTCCTAGTCCTCTGTCCCTCAGGATTCCCACTATTTTTGCTGCCCTCCCTGTCCCTGTACAAGCACCGCTAGTCCCATCCATTCCCTGCGCCACACAGCATCAGCGCACCAACAAGGGCAGAGGCCAGATCACACAGAAATGCAGCCACTCTCCCACTTGCCTGGCAGAGCTGGGGAAGCAGGAAGACAGAAGAATAAGCAGAATTGACAATAAACCAGGCAAAAAAAACAAAAGGCACCAGACAGACCTCAGTATCATCCAGGCCAAATCTGCCAGTGCTTCTGGCTCAGACAGCTTTGCAGTGACATGCACATTAAAGTCAGACACTTACTTAGCCAATTATCTTCCTGCCATCCAGTGGGGAGCGTGCTGTTTTCAATAAAACTGGGAAAAGCCAGAGTAAATCTGTCTGCTTAGTATCTGGTGCACTGAACAACTTAGAATTAGGAGCACATTTGTTGTATAGGCCACATCTAATCCTGAAAGTTCCTTGCAACTTTTCTGGTTCCCCAGATCAAAGTGTTTGACACCACCAGCTGACGTAGAAGGAAAGTCACGCCTGTACTATTTCACCACCCGGCCCCATTCCTAGATGTTTAAGAATTGTCTAAGGGTTTAATAAGGGTGTCTTAGTCAGGATTCACCTTCTCCTGATCAGCGTTCATTAGCAAACCACCTAGTTTAAGCCAAATTTTCAGCTTGCAAGCTAGCACTCAGCACTCTGAAAGTCTACCGGGATAACTGAACGGGCACACAGGAGCACCAGGCACCGGATGAAACCTTCCACGTCACGAACAGTCAGTCGTGGCCCAAGACGGCCGAACACACCAGGCAACTTTAGGGACAGTCCAAAGAGGAAGGGCAGGCAACATTTTTCCTAATAAAGCTCGATAGGATGTTTGAAAAGGGCTTTAGCCCTTTGTTAAGCTTTAGAGGCCAGGCAAGAAAGTTCCAGGAATGTGAGTCATCTCACAGGATGGGTCACGGTGGACATTCAGGATATGCACTTTTAAAGAGGTGAAGGTGCAGCAAGTGTTCAGACGAGCAGTGCAGAAGGGCCAAGTGATCCCCCAGGGGAATAAACACATTGTAATTGATTATGGAAGGCTTCCTACATCCTTTGGAATACAGACGAAGCCCTGTGGTCTTCCAAGAGGCCTAGGAACCCTCAGTCTCTGCTCAGAAGGCAAGGGAGAAACAAAAGCAAGGGCAGGAAAAAAAGAAAAAAAGGAGCTGGTTACACGGTTGCCCAGTTTCACCACCACACCTCAAGCTACCAACAAGCAGTCACAGGCGTACAAATAAAAACCCTAACTTTAGAGACATTTGATGCATATAAAGCCCTACATGTTGAACTTTCAGAGCCTCCAAAATATGTAAGTGTACCTTGGGTTTGTTTCTATAAATATATTGCCACAAAAAGCACTTGCAATTTTGGCAGTATGAAAATAAAGTCCTTACCACTAGAACACTGTCCCTCTCCTGGCAATTACAGAGACAGTGGAAGGGCAACAGCGATTCTCATTGCATGCTGTTTAGCAACAACAAAACCCTGCAGCTGCCCTGCGAAAAGGAATACTTGGTGGTGTTTGGGTTTTTTTATCCTGAGAACCTCTGCAGTCAAATAATACTTTCTTAGCAGCGAAGTGGAAGCTGTTCCTTTAACACAAATTTTATTAAGAGTCTAGAAGCAACCTATGTAATCTATTTTATTTAGTATCTTTAGATCGTAGATGATGAAAACGTTATTTCCCAACCATTCATGCAGCTTTTACAACTGCAGGTCACCCACTCTCCATGGAACAGCTCAGAACTGAAATCTTGTATAACTAAAACTTTCAGGCTGCGATTATGATTTGTTATTGTTAATATAGTGAGGGGATTAACAGTAACTTGACAAGTAGTTTTCCAAGCCAAGAGGACTTCAGAACCGAAGGAAGAGCCATCACGGAAAACCCAAAGCCTTAAAAAAAAAAAAAAGTGAGAACATGTAAAAAGCTTTACTATGGCAACGACTTGGGTTATACGGAGCTTGGAAGTGATTCGCACAGATGTGGCCCCACCGCGCTGTGCAGATCACTGCAGCCAACCTCAATTTCCACTTCCTGTCATCTGATGTGAATGCGAGACAAACCAGCAGCTCCCCCATTTCCTTTTCCTCCACTCTTCCTCCTGGCACCCCGAGCGCTATTCAAACACAGGCAAGGCTTCCTCTGAACAATGCTGTCCCAAGGATACCGCAAAGGTACCGGGCCACATGCGAAACCTATTATTGCGAAGAATTTTGCCCCACTGGGAGTCAGCAGGAGTCTGTAACAACAACGTACGCACACATTGTTTTCTAGGTGAGACTCATCAAGATGGGATCTTAGACAAGCAGCAGAACAGCCAAGGAAGTTGAACACCCGCAATTTCATAACTGTGGAAAATGAATGGTCATTCAAAGGCTACTGGAAACTAGATAATATGTATGTGTTAATTGTAGAGCTGGAAATGAAATTTTTGCCCGTCCAAAACATTGAAGAGTCTCAAAAGGCTTTACAAAGAGGAATGGGCAGAGGCAGCAGTCCTGCTCTGCCACACAGGAGACATGACGGAAGTTTGGGGTTTTTCCCCACAGGAGCACTGAGAGGTGATGTGAACAAACAGTTGTGCCACAGCACATCTCCTACCCCACTGCACAGCTGGGGGACAAACACTGCACCAGGCAATGCTCACGGTGATGGTGGCAATGCTCACGGTGATGGTGAGGGGACTCCACGGCTTCCTTGAACAGTGATACTAAACCCAGAACTGACCATCTGCTGCCCTCCTCGTGCACTTCCACAGCAGGCCCCCCAGCAAGGGTCATTCAGCATCGGAAATACCTGGAGACCATGCCCTATGTCATGAACAGGTCCTGCAGTGGCACCTCACCTCCTTCCAGCTGCTAAGAATACACTCAGCAGACTCCTAAAACTATCTTCTTCCACAGGCAGAACAATCCTCTGAGGAAGCTGAATAAAAGACAACAAGTCACCCAAGCAAACATCCCTGAAAAGGAGGAATGCCCACCAGAAGACCCACCATACCCCAGTATGCAGGGTATGTCAGTGTTCAAGACCCCTTGAGACTCCCATCTGAGACACAGTATATGCAATAACCTCCTAGAAGCCACCAACTTGCAGGCTGTAATTTGTGGGCAGCCCTACATTTAACAATTCCTATTACTGCAGCTTGTGCTCAAATGTGTACGTTACCTATTAACTCCCTAGTGCTTGATTGCAGCTATAGGTTGCTCTCTAAATGGAAGTCTTGGATTAATTCAAGACTTTCTGAACTCATTTCTGCTCGAGAAAGTCACAACCACTTATTAACCCTGCTAACAATTCAATCAACTTTACTCCGTCTTAATCAAATCTTAGAAATGGCAGGGACAACCCTTTAAAAATCTGATAAAAGCAGCAAACGAAGAAGCAACTATTTAATATTCAGATATATGTTTTTAGTCATGTGATTAGTAACCTCAACAGGGATAATTCAGATGAACAACTACGAGCAGAGATGTAAGCACTTAGGATAAGAAAGTAAACGTGAAGATGATTTATAGAAACTTACTGACCCGACACAGAACCACACTCTTTCTCTTTACACTGACAACGTAAAGTAAAATGAACTTCCTCTTTTTTTTATCACAAGGAAATAAAAGTTACAATATAGTTTGCAGGAGAGAATAGCCATTTTTAAAGTAAAACCAAAAGCGAGGCACAGAATTATAAAGCCTGGAATAAGCAACAAGCACTCTCACTTATCACTGGGCAAACTTTTAAACAATTAGTAGGACGGAAGCACTCTAGGTTTGGTGATGGCAGAGAATGAAGCCCTCTAAGCAGTCTCTCCCTCCTTGCCCACAGCCGTGGTGCTGCTCTGGACACAGTCCCCAGCAGCGAAGGAGCCAGGCTGCTGGATTCACCCAGCTGCAATCAGTTATTCAAAACGGAGCCTCCTGCCCATGCAAAGAGCTGAAACCCACAGAACTCATTTCACCCAAGCTATGAAAACAGTACATTTTGCCATATAAAACTATTACTTGTCTGGCCTAGACTCAGAGGAACAGCCCAGACTGAAAAGGTCTTTAAAAACACCACTAATGATCACCCCGGGAAGCGAAGGATCTAATGCATTTACAAACACCTACTATTCTTCCCCTCACGCTAACCCAGTTTCCTGGGTCTTTAAGGACCCAGCAAACAACACACTCAAGAACTCCTATATCTAATTTTACGTGGTCAGTGAATGTGGACAAACCAGAGGAACATAGCTGTGGGATAAAAATGGTAATTAATGCAGAAACCACCCAAAGCTGAATGGCTGAAAAGCACAATGCATTAATGATTCCATTTAGAGGCTATTAGAAAACTGCTCTGTTAAGATGAACCACATTTAGAATAAAAACCTAGCACCTGCACACACACAAAAAGAAGCAGGAAGAAAAAGTATTCCATGATAGGCATATACAATAGTTAATCAAAAATGCTTGTTTCTTAGAAGTGTATAAACCCCAAATTGTTTTGGGTTTGGTTTTTTGTTTTGTTGTGGTTTTTTTTTATACGACCTATGATTTCTCAGCACACTATCCAAACATTGGACAGCAAGTCATGTTTCCTCGTCAATTTAGCTGTCCAAATACTATGTTTGCTCAGAAGATAATTACCTGTAGTCTGGAGAAGAGATGAAATGCATACACACACGTTTGATTTATACACTTATAAGCAGCCAGCCCCCCTGTATCCTACCACATTACCACTCAGTTACTCAAGTAACTCCTCTCTTCAACCCACACCCTGCTGCCGACACCAGCAAAACAACAAAACAAGGCTCTTGATCACCCTGCAAGTTTAAAACCTAAAATTCTAACATATTTAGCAAACAAAGACATTTTCCACCCCTGGGCTTCCAGCTCAATCGATGGCTCAGAGGATCGCAGAATGCAGTAGTTACATGTCTGCCTCTGAGTCCCTCGGTCCATGGGGACAGCACAGCCCTGGAGACACCCCACATACACACACACACACCCCACACACACACTTCAGGCCATTTGCTGCCAGGCAGCAGCACCAAGCAGACCTGGAGTCAGCCATGTAGTGCCATGGGAGCTGGGACCAACTGGCAAATCTCAAGCGGGCAACCATCACCCCTCGCTGCAGGGCAGAGGCAAGAGCTGGGTGTGCCACACCAGCCTGGCACTACCCTCCTGGGCACGGGGGCACCCCCAAAAAGGGTCCCCCAAACTGCCACCCATCCCACACCCAGGTGAGCACCAGGGACCAGAGAGTGGTGACCCAACGCCGGGCCCTCGGGATCAGCCAGGGCTGAGGAGGGACAGGGGAGGAACCGGGGCGGGGTGATGTGTCACTGCCCAGCAGCACTGCGCTGCTGTGACGGGGGGGGACACGGCCTCACTGATGGGGTACCGGGCGGCCCCTACGGCTGCTGGGGGGGGGGCACGGCCCCGTTGATGGGTACCGAGGGGCGGTACCGAGGCGGGGTAGCGGGCAGGAGGCGGCGGCCCTGAGGGCCGGGGCAGGCGGTTCCGCTGGCGGCGTGTACCGGGAGAGCCAGGGGGTGCGGTGCCGCGTACAGAGTGACTCACTCGGTGATCTTGGGGTCGAGGTTGCCGATCCAGAGGCGGTGCCCGTCCTGCAGGGCGCCCTCCGAGAGGATGGAGGCGTTCTCCAGCGGCAGCGCCTGGCGCCCCGGCTCCATGGCTCGGCGGGGGGCAGCAGCGAGAGCGGGGCGGGGGCCGGGCCGGGCCCGCACTCACCATCACACCGCGGCACCGCGCAGGCCGCGGCCGCTCCGTCCTCCCGCAGGCCTCGCCCCGCCCTTGGCGCCGTACGACGACGTAACGCCGCCGACGCGGCCCGATGACGTCGGCTGGAACGCGCGGGGCTGCGCGACGGTGAGCGAGGCTGCCGGCGGGCGGGCGGACGCCCGGCCTACCCCTACCCCTACCCCTACCCTTATCCTTACCCCTCCCCTTACCCCCACCCAACCCCTCCCCTCCCCTCCCCTTAGCCGGTCCCGGTCCCGGTCCCCGGCTCAGCCCGGCCCTCCGCGGGACACCGGGGGGCGCGGGGCCGACGCGTCCTGAGGAGAGAGGGGGGGCCCGGCGAGGGGGCGGGGCCAGGTAAAGGGGCGTTGTCGTTGTGGGCGTGGCCTCAGTGGGCGTGGCCGGGACCCCCTTGGGGCGGGGCGGGGCTCCGCGTCCCGGGGTCGCCGCTGCCGGGCCCGGGGCGCAGGGGGTTCGGGGTCCGGTCCCCCGGGGGGGTTCCCCGCCGCGGCGAGGGGCGCAGGGAGAGGCCGCAGCCGCCGGTAGCATCCCGACTCCTGCCGCCATCGTGCCCTTGTCCGGGCGGGACCCGCTCTTCCCGGGTGCTTTCCCCCCGGTACCCCTGTGTTTTCCGCCTCTGAGCACAGCAGAGCCGTAGCTGCGGTAACGCCTCTGAGCCCCAGAGGGGCTCAAATACACCCTGGGAATTCGGGGGGAACTTGGGGCCTCAGACCTCATATAACAGAAATTAAGTTTCTGCTCAGCTGACGTGCAAATACCAGATACTGTTCCTGCTCAGCAGATGTGGCTTTCGCATCCCAGGCCCGTGTCCCTCTGGACAGATGTGCAAAGGCCACGCAGAGAAGATATTTAGTACAGGCTGGCTGCCACCGAGCCCTTTCCACTGCGTTTCCCCCTTGGTCACTGCAGTGCCCCCAGACCCGCTGCCCACGTTGCTCAGCTCTCACCTTGCACCCATCGGTACAACTGAGACCTGAACCTGTTTCTTTCTGGCATGCTGAGTGTTCCACCTGCCTGTTCTCTTTTCCAGGTGGGTTAGGGCAGAGCTGTAAACGATGGCCGTGGCACTAAGATGCTTCCGTCATCTGCCTTCCCTTCTTTATGGTTCTTCCTTCGCAATGCGACGGGGGCTGCCGTGGGCTCCTGCAGCCTGCCCGGCTCTGCTCCTGGATGGCTGCAGGCAGTCTGTCTGTCAGATGTTGCTCACCAGATGGCTAGCTACCAAAAAAGGTAACGGCAACAGCCTTTTTCCTAGTGTTTGCAACCCCTCAGTATGTTGCCAGGATTTCTCTCCTTATCCCTTTTATCCCGTACCAGTATTGATCTCGGTTGGGCAGAGCACGGCTCTGGAGGAGCTGTTTGCTGGACGCTGTTGCAGTGCACAAGGGACCTGAGCCCATCCCCAGGAGAGATACCGCCCGGAGCTGGTGCTGCGCTGGGGCAGCAGGCAGCAATTGTCACAGTCCAGGTTGGAGTTTGTGCCCACAGCGTGACCTACAAAAACATTTTGGCTTATGTGCTCAAGTGGTGGGCTATTTACTCATTTAAAAACACAGTTACTTCGGTTTATTTTAGATTAAATTCTAAATCTAACAGGGGTTTTAATGTCTTCTTTCTACTTGCTAATGCAACAACTACTTGTGAGAAACAGAAATTGATGTTATATGTAATTTGCAGCTAAAGGTAAAGGGCAGAGCCAAGCCAGAGTGAATATCAGTGCTGCCCTAGTTGAGGATATTATCAATTTGGAGGAAACCAATGAAGACATGCAGGCAGTGGTAGAAGCTCTGAAAGAAGATTTCAGCAGAAATCTCAGCGTTAGAACCTCACCAGGTTGGTAACTTTCTTGTATGATGCTCTATTGCCTGTAAATGATACCAATCCTAGTAACTAAGAACTCTGATTTTTTCAAAATTTGTTTTCTTTTTATTGAGTTACTCACCTGGCACCAGCTTACTACAACCTTGATGTTCCCAACTAAAGGCTTTCTTCACCCTGAGCTTGACCAGGAAGAATCCATTTTTGTTAATAGCTTCCTGGAAATAGCTTTTGTAAGTGGGAGATGTCAAAAGTGTCTAACTGAACTGTTTGCAGATGTGATGAAGAAGCAGGTTGTCAGCTAATGGTGCAGTAGGGCAGGAAAAATCCAATTGCCATTAAATTAGCCTCTTGGAAATTGCCTTCAAGCTGGTGTCTGGCATATACAAACTTTTTTTGCTGGGCATCTTTGTGGTTAGTGACCTTTAGAAGCCTTGTTCACTTAGTGAATTTTGTGTTTTAGGAAGAAATGTGAATATATTTGACTAAGCTACAGTTACTATAACACTGAACATACACGTTTGTAAGTAGTATCAAGTTTCAGGGATAAAATTTAACATTAAACAATGACCAAATTTGAATCATTCACCACCCCAGCTCTGGCAGGGGCACTTTGGTCTTTAATGGAGTTGGAAAGCATAGCTCAGTCTCTTAACTATTTATTTTAACCATAGGTATTTTTTTTAATTGCACTGATTAAGTACCTCTTGTCCCATGTGCCTTTTGGCCTGTTAACATTTTGCAGCAGAAACTAGAGAGCAGATTAAGAGTAGCTCGGGGAGAAACTGAATACTTTAAATTAGGCAGAGTACAACACCTCCTCTTGGGACTCAGAAAAAAAAAAAAGAGGGGTTTAAGAGAGCACTGCTAAGTTAAAGACAATAGTTGTCTTGATTTTTATAACAACATTTTGATTTTCTTTAAGTTCTAACTATTAAAAAATAACTATTTCCTTTTCATTCTTAACAATCTTGCTTAGTTTTCCTATTCTAGTAAGAAAAACAAACAAATTTTGTTTTCATGTTTTTGTGCTTTAGAGCAGCATTGAAATATTTAGCTTGCAAATACCACAGGGGATGCATGAACACAAACAGCACCTGAAGGCTGAATAAACATGCTTTTTTCCCTTTTGTAACATCTATATTTTGCATACCAGAAGGGAAGTGCGATGCTGCATACGCATTTTTATTCGGCGTGGCTGCGAACTGCTGTACGGTACTGAAACTCCCCTGTGTTTGGTTCTTTTGAGGGGTCCTTGATCACATAATCGTGGTGACAAAGGATGGGAAGTTCCCGCTCAACCAGCTGGGGCAGATCTCACAGAAGTCACCGCAGCTCATTATAGTGAACATGACCAATTTTCCAGAGGTAAGGACGCGTTACCGAAGGCACTGCGAGGGGAGATAATTACTACGGGAATGAGCAGGTTGATGCTGAGCGAAGGAACGTTTCGAGGAGATTGGTCAAATGGGGCAGGGCAGAGAGCTGTGGCTGGGCTGCGCGTCGTGGCTGACACAAAACAGAAGTGATATTTTGCTGCTGATCTGCAAGAGCTTGGTTGAAAAGTGGCGCTGAGCATGTCGCAGACCTGAATTACACACAGAAACAATGCTGCGTCTGCCCTGTTGTCTTTATGTCATTTCAGTTCCTCACGAACCGAAGACCATGCACAGAACCAGAAGTGTAGCTGGAACAGGCTGTATTTGTGCTGGGGACACCAGCAAACTCCTCTAAAACTTGCTTACTTATCACCAGGGCTGGTGACACCCCCAGAGGGCTCATGGAAGAAGCTGCTGATGTAGCCTATGAGCTTCTGAAAAGCCTCCTTGGTAGGACGAAGCTGGGCCCCTGAGAAGTGCTGTCGCAGGGCCTGACTCGGGCACTGCTGAGGGTGGCGAGCTCCTCCCTTGGCACCACCTGCAGGTCAGAACCCCAAATTAGGTGCTTTGACCTGCTCTCCGGAAGAGCCGACTTCCCTTCATTTTTTGCAGGAGCCTCAGTTAGACTTGCCCGCAAAGGAGGCAGCAAATCTGAATCCCACCTCGGGATCAAGCACTGGTGGTCCCCTGGGGCGGGCGCGGGCAGCGGGGCAGATAGGAGCAGTAACGAGCACAAGGTTAGCTATTCATCCCGCTCCAGGTCTGGAGGTTTGCCAAAGCTTATCTCTATTTATTTTGCAAAGGCTTTCCCCAATTAATTAAGTCAGCAAAGTCTCAGAGGAGGTCAGTGTGAGGCACTCGATGCCTAAGTGTTTCTTAAAGTGTATCCAGCACGTTTAATGGCTTTGAAGAATGAAGGCCCCTCATCAGCGAGTGCACCGGGGTCCCTCGGAGTGACGGAGCTGGGAGGGCCGGGGAAGTCACTCCATGACTTAGCCCGTGTCCAAGCAGGAGCTCAGGCTGAGAAATGAGCATGTGAGAAATTAAACGTCACCCTATATAGCATCGCCTACGGTTGCTTTCTAAGCCAAAGGACCATTTTTCATTTGAGCTAGAGCTAGAACTATTTCTCTCAGTGCAGTTGGTTTATACCATAACTGTCCTGTGGATAGGCTGAACTATTTAAAAAAATTAGAGAGAGGTTTACTTGATGTCATTACTTCCAGCACATACCCAGTGCTGCATGGCACTGGAAAGCAAATAAAAATGCCTCAAGAGTCTGGAAAAGAAAATAATCATAGAAAAGGACTTGCAGGGCCAAATTCTGTTTGCCTGAGAATTGTAAAAACAAACAGGACTACGTCTTTTAAGCATGGCTATTTATTTCATGGGCTACAAAAGGATGGGGGCAATATGGCAATGCTTTCCCCTTCCTCTATCCCCTCCAATATGCATGTTAAACACCGCAGCTTTTGCTGAGCATTTCCTTCCTACAGAGCAAGCACTGTCCATAGAATAACACGTTTACATTCCTAACGTGCTGAGATCATCTTGGTTACATTTTCTCTGCCCTTGTTGTGTTCTGGAGGCCAGCAGTTATATCTTGCAAAACACTGGCACCGCATTCATTCTGTTGAGTGATGTCACACGTTGGAGACCCAAACAAATACGCAGAGCTTTATTTTGTGCCTCAGTTGACAAAAGCCGAACTTCATAAATGCAGTCTGTGGCAGCAGCCTGGAGCTAAAGTTAATGATGGGAGAGAGAGCATCAGAAATACCAACGTGCCTTGTAGGAAGTGCCACACGAGTGCCACAAGAATAGAGACTCGCTCGGACTTGTTATTGTCGATGGCAAGAACAAAGCGACCTGGCAGAGCGCGGTGGGAGCTCCCGGCAAAGCTCCGATTTAGCCACAACAGCTGTCGCTCTGTAGAGGTACATCAGCACCCTGGGACGGGGAAGGAATCCCTTTAATCACTTCGCAGTTCCCAGGCAAACACGCGCACCCCACCTTTTAAGCAGAGCAGGGTGTCAGCCAGCGGTGATAGAGTTTTGAGAAGTTAATCCTAAGTAATAAACTGTAAAATAAACACGAAGCTGGGCACAGGCGCTATTTCTCAGCCAACTGCTACTGCCCTGCTGTAATGTGGTTAGGTTGTAGTGCTGAAGTGGTTAAGTTAGTTAACGTTCCTAAATTGGCACTGTGTGATTTCGAGTGGGAAACATTCAACTGGAATTTTTAAATGCTCAGAATCTTTCATCTCCTTCGCCACAGTCAGGCTATGCCTTGGGAATTTATTGCGGTTTCACTCTGCGTTGCCTCAAACCATTCAAATAGTTTCAAAGAAGCAAAACAGTTTTCTTTTGTTGTTGCTTTGCTTCCCTTCCCCTCTCCCCTGCTCCGTGCCCCCCTACCCCGACGCCGAGCGCGGCCGGAGTTTCCCATTCGGTTTGATCAAAGCTCTCTGCACCAATGTAACTTCCTGATCTTACTGGTAACAGAAGTAAATGTTTCCATGTTCCATGGAGATGGATTGCCAACTATTGACAGAGTTCTGGCATATGGGAATGATTATTTCCTAATTCCCTTTACCGTTTGATCTGTTTCACAGAGCACAGCTGCAGCTACGAAGGCTATAAGGGAGAGTGGCATGAACCTGAACCCAGAAGTAGATGGGACACTAATTCGGGTGCCGATTCCTAAGTGAGTATTGGTGGCTTCCCGAGTTCATCGTCACACAGGATAATGCAGTAGGTTGCAGCGAGCACCCTTCAGAGGGCAAGCGCACACAATTGCTGTAATGTCATGATGAGGCTACTTTCCAAATAACTGTATTTCAGGTTCAGAAAAAAATCCAAGTCCCTAAATGCGTCTGGTGGAAGCTCTTCCAAGTGTCTGAGCTCTAAGTCGCCGCATTTTGGCATCTGATGGTTGGTCTTATTGTTCTTTATCTTCCCCCTGCAGAGGAAAGTTGGTCCTAGCTGGCTGCAGCACTTGGCAAGAGACAGCCAGAGGCTTTTGAAGCTCCATTGCCTTAATTCAGGGGCTGATTCTTTGCTGCCCTGCTGTAAATTCCTTGAGTTACACCAGCGCAGAGCAGCAGTAACACAGTAGTGAACCAGCAGTACTAGGAGTGCTTAGTGCTTCAGTTTGGGTCAGGAGAGCACTTTTGAAGCGAATCCCCTGGTGCTCCCTGCTTGGCATGCTTTGGGCTGCAGCATCTCTGCCTGTGAACAGGGTTCCTGTCAGATGAAACACGTGTTCAGGCCCTGGGACCCGGCTGGACCTCGTGTCCAGCATCTCGCTGACATAGACCCGGCCTGGGTCGGGGGCTGTAGCTGCTCTGCCAGCCCTGGGTGGTGCAAGGAAAAGTCACCCCTGCAGCAATGGAGCCGTCTAAATGCCCTGGGCAGATGCAGGTGTACCTGGTCTCACACCGGGGGGTTACGTGGTGCTGCAAACAACTCTCACAAAAGGATAAAAACAGCTCCGTACATCCCTGTGTGCACAAACACCTTGCACGTGCGCTGCGTTTCACAAGCAGGTGACTTCTCAGTAGAGATAAACCAAGAATTTCTCGCGCTTTAGATCGACTTTAAGAATTCTATGGAATTTTAGCTAGCATTTTGATCAGAGAAGTCTAATTGCAGCTTTCCGTTGCTGTCGGTGAGAGGGAATGACATTATCATTCTATTTGCTGATTTTCTTTTCCCCGTGCTCCCTGCCCTTCCCCCATTTCTCAGGAGAGGAGGCAGAGGAGGAGGAGGGCACCATTATCTTCATAATTGCTGAGGCTCCTGGGTTGCTGCACAGTGGTTTGATTGTTAATGGGCACTTGGGTCATCCTTGAATATGAATTGCAGGGGAGGAAACTCCGAAACTGCAAATCCCAATCTTTAAAAAAAATACTGTTTTTTAAACAAATGGGTACGGTCTGTCACTATCTTTTGCAGTGCTGCAGAGCAAAAATGGGTCTTCTGTCCCCAGGGAAGATCTGCCTAGTGTGCTTCTTCCTTCCCTCTCCCCAGGAACCCAGGGAGTCCCCAGTTAAAGAGGTTTTTGGCCTGGGAGATGAGCCCTGCAGGTCTGTCCCCGCGGGCACCTCCAGTCCCGTTTGCTCACCCACTCTTTAGTAACACCACTGGGTCTTTCAGAGTTTTGTCAACTCATCAAAAAGACAAGCGGACAGTTTCAACCCTTTAAAAACCTTCTAATGCAAAGGGAGGTGGAAATAATCAAATTATGCCATCGACCTCTCTTTAATATTATATCCCCAAATTACTTTTTCTAATTTTCCAAAGGTTTTCATTTTCCCAGCTCTCTAAAGATGCTTATGAAATAACATATGACAGAGAGAGGCAGTGAAATTGCCAAAGTTATGGCAGGTGTGGAAAATGAACAAACAAATCAGAAACTAAGGGACAATATTGTTTCTGCAGAAATTGGTTCTTTCATGAGGGGAGGCACAGCGCAAGTAAAATCAAACCTGAATTGTCCTTGCCTGTTACTAAAAACACCTTTTATTCTTACCTATCAGCTGGACACACATGCATCATATTTTGCCCGCTGCAGCTCCAGCTATGCTTCAGTGCTTGAGCGTGTTTCAACCGAGCATTTTAAAATGGAGTTTACTTTTCAGTATTTATTCTGTTAGTTTAGTTTTCGCATTGCGGTTTTTAACAGAAAAAGCACACATTTCTTTCGTGTTTACTTCTGCTTCCTGCTAGGATCCCCTCTGCTCCCCGAAGCATTCGCCTGTTTGTGTTGCTAGCACTGCATAGGCAATATTTATTTGTATAAAAAGTATTCTCTGAGGGTTTAAAAATAAAAAAAAAATAAATAAAAAAAAAGAAAACCAGCCATGGGAACACATGTATTGGTTGATCCCTTGGCCGAATTTGACCTGACCTTGTGTCTTTTATGGTATTGCCTCATTTTTAGATTCATCTTTTTTGGACCCATTGTGTTACACTGGATATTGTTTGTAAATTAGTAATATTTTTACACATGCTTTACTGAAAGCCAGATGACTCATTTGAAAGTTTAATGACTCATTGTGAGCTTTTTTTCCTTTGCCCTTTAAGAAATGTGCAAAGATACCTACTATGGGGAAAAAGAACTCAAAAAAAATTCATTTGAGAAAGAAAAAGCTGTTTGTGAGCTGTGTTGCTCCCGATCGCTCATCATCAGAAGTCTCTCGCATGCTTTTTTTGAGCCATATATGTTGCACCCTGTGTTTATCTGCAATTATGCATGCAGAGTATCTAGTTAAGCCCGCTTTCCTTTGACTGATCCCTCTCGTTGACAGGAAATTCCTAGCGTTTGAGATACAGAAATTACTCTTACCCGCATTAAGGTCTTGCGCTGGAGGCGGGTGGTGGCCTGTGCTGGGTCTGCTCCTGCCGCACGCGGGGAGAGGAGCATCCAAGGGCTGCGGCGCTTAAAAACCCCCGCTTGCTGGTGGAAGCAGAAAGAGAGGAGATGTTACCCATGGGGCAACGTGCGTGTCTGAACACCCTGGTGGCTCAGCCACCAGGCTCTGTCCTGATCCCGGCAGGGAAGGGCCATCCTCGGGGGAACGGCAGGATTTGAGCCCAGTGGCCTTTGAACCAGAGGGGAGGGCAGTGTTCCCCCAGGGAGAGGGGAAGGGGCAACTTGTCCTCATTCCCCACTTCTAGCACCTCTTCCCCAGGTTCACGTCACACTTTTTTTTTTAGCTTTAAAGAAGGGGTAGGGGCAATGGTTACTAGACAGAAAAGAAAACATATCTAAGAACAGCTTAGAAGTCCCAGATCTGGGGGCAGGATTAAACAACTGTCCTTAGAAACCAAGGGCCTGGCTTGTGTTGATGGATTCCTTAACCAGAAACAGCATCTGCTCAAAAAAAGTGTCCGTTTCTGGCATTGTTGGTAGCATTGCTGAGAATTTACACACAGTCTGGCTGGAACATAAAACCCGCTGAGAAACTCCACGGCGCTGCGCAGTGATAAAAAGAAATTGGTGTTAATAAAGACAGACAAGGAGGCATGAAAGCTGTGACCCCGTGCCAAGAAGCATAGGAAATCTGGCAGCGCTGCATAAACAAAAACATTTCCTTAAAGGCTCGGCAGCCCCGAGCAGGCGATTGATACCCTCGGCACAATCCGCAAAAGCCGAGCGGGAGCGGGGAGGCGAATAGCTGAGGGCGAGCTCCGTCTCCCACCGCTCAGCAGCCCTGCTGAGGACCGGCTCCCCTCGCCACCCAGCAGGAGATGGGAGAGATTTCCAGCTCCCTCCTCCCAGTTTAGCAGCCGGGATTGACTCCCTGCCCACCCCCCCTCCAAAAAAAGCTGCCTGAGAATCTGACCTCACCCAGACCTCTGTTTCTGAGCCGGCTTTGCTGGTTTCGCATGTGCTGCGGGGACCTCTGGCTGGGGAGATCGAACACGAGAAGCCCCGAGGGCATCGATGTTGGGATGCAGAGGAAACCACAAGTAACCCCGTTCACTTTTAATTAGGTATTCAGTCCCAGCTCGAGCCCGCACTGACCAGAAGCCGCTTGCCACATGTGAAATTCGCTGGCCATCTCCCCCTGGCGGGAGCGGGGCGGGCTGGGGGTGCCAGGGCTGCTCTCTAGGTCTGTCAGCTTTTCTAGCAATCCCAAATTCCTGTAATTACCCGTCAGTTCTAGGAAGCCTATTTCCTCCCGTGAGGTAAAGATAACTGGTGAGAGGCTGCAGACATCTGCCCAGGGAAGGTATCGGCAGGGGCCCGACTCGGGAAGGGCTGAGGGTCTGATCCTGCCCCGACAGCCCCCTCGGAACGCACACCCACACTGCCCTGGGAGCCCTCGCCCCACGTTTCCTGAGTTCTCTGCAGGAAGAGTCCTGGCCTCAGTGTTTCGGTGACCCAGGCTGTTGCAGCCAATTTCTAAATATGCCTGTGAAATGTTTATTTTGCAATATCTTCCGCGAGCAGACAGGCGCTCTCTTTCTAGCGAGTCTCTGCGAGCGCACGGGGGTTTCTTCATTCTCAAGGCAGTCTGTAAACTTCAATAGCCACAAAAATAATTAAACCATTATTGTTAAGCACTAGCAGTTGATGTTGACAGTGATCAGCTGTAGGTGCTGGAGCATGACCAGAGCTGAGGTGACACGGCAGCCGTTCCTGCGCCTTATTCAGATGCTCAGACTCCTTCATCACCTGCAGTTTTTAGTTTGGGATGGAAAGTTGCGGATTTTCTTGTGGTACCATAGCAGTGACTGACACCACGTCAGGGGAAGGTGGAGCTGAAGTTCTCCCGGGCCGAGTTACCGGCTTAGCATCACCCTCCTGTCAAACTTGGCGTTCACATCATCTTCGTAGAAAAAGCCTGGTTGTGATGAGCTGGAGTAAGGTTGAGTGAAACATAAGCTCTGTAGCTTCCAGATATATAATGCAGGCTCTTCAGTTGCAGGCAGACGGTACCGAGTTTCGGGAAGGGACGGAGGTTTCCTCCCAGCTTTGCAGGGCTACACTTTTCAGCCCCATCTCTCAGGTCCGGAGCTAGATTTTCCCTCTTTCCCACAGATGCTTTGGCAGCAGAAAAAAGGAAAGTCTGAACATTTCAGCATGACTTTCAGGCACTGCAGTGACAACTATAAAACAAGTAAGATCCAGTCTGAGTCCCTCCACTTAGGGCTGTGCTGGGAACTTTCCATTCCAGGCTCAAGACTTGCTTCACTGGGGTGTGCTGCCCTGGTGATGCTGCACAGAAGCGGCTGCTTCACGCAGGTGGACCAGAGCAGGATAAAAACACACTCTGAGCTGTTAAGTCCCTCTGCCCTCGCGACGTAGGGCGAGCTCTGTCTTAGCGCAGGCGGCATTTGGGTGTCTCTGCACATCCCAGCTCGGTGCTGGGAGGTACTGCAGCCGAGAGGATCACTGCATATACCCAAAGTCCATCACAGAAGATAAATCTGGCTGTGCTACACATGACACTGATTTTCCTTTTGGTGTTTTTTCCTTCCCCTCATCGCTAGGGTGACGAGGGAGCACAGGGAGAGCCTGGCCAAGCTCGCCAAGCAGTCCACCAACAAGTCCAAGGAGGCCCTGAGAAAGGTGCGAAGCAAAAGCATCAACCAGGTAAAGAAGTCCAAGAACAAAGTGTCTGAAGATACCATCTGGCTGCTAGAAAAGCAGGTAGTTATTCCCCCCCCTCCTTCTGCCGTATCATGATGTTTCACAGCTCAGTGGTGTTTGTCCCAGTGCTTGGTGGCAAATCTCTGGCACTGAGAACCAGCTGGGGAGTGGGTGACCCTGGGCTGAATTTTCGAAGTCAGCAATGGCTGTTATATTTGCTTTTTCTTTGTGAGATTTGGGCCTTCGACCTCAAAGCCAGATTTATGATATGAACCATTTTAGGCTGACAGCAGTAAAAAAAAAAAATATTCCCCGAAAGCTTTCATACTACGAAGGATTGTTGCAGAAACCAGCTGAACTTGGGAAACAAAATGACCCACATCCATAGCTTTACCACCACTTGCACAGTGCCTGGCCACTGCAAAACAGCTGGTGTTAATGAGGATTGCTCCAGTTTGTTATTAATGAAAAGGCTAGCAAGATTATCTCTGTTAGGAGTTTTTGGCTCCAATTCAGGAAAATACTTAAGCACATGCCTAATTCCCTAAGAGCAGATGTCACTAAAGTCAATTACTTGGGCATAAACTCAGGCACAAGCCTAAGTGTTTTGCTGAATTGATGCCTCTGAAGGCAGGCCATTACTTTTTAGCTGTTTGTTTATTAACAGCTAAAGTTAGATACATTGCAAATGCTTCGGGACAGTTCTCTGTGTGCTCACAAAAATAAACATTGATATACAGAGCATTTGTGCAAGCAGGAAAAATGGCCATGCTATTGTAACTGAATCCTGTTGGGAAGCAGTTCTCCAAGAGCAGACAGATGGTTTTTTGCATTTGTAGAGGTAGTGTCTCAAACCTAATTTTCGCCTGTACCCAAATTTTCCAGCATGGGGAAAGGTCCTCGTTACATACCTCAGACCTTGGGACTGAGTGCATCTTAATCAGTCCTGAAAAATTAGTACAACACACACGCACTCACACAGTGCGCACCAGCCTTTATCTGCACTCACTCAAATAAGTGCATGCACATTCTGGTCCCATTTACGTGCTTGCTGTGTCCATCCCGCGTTAGCAGGAGACCCGATTCCTGGGCAGGGCTTTAATAATCACCATTTCTTTCTTTTTACAAGAAATAAACAGACCTGTTACTTCATGTGTGAATTCTCAGCCTGTACCAAGGCTGCGCTCCCGCTATTACCTAGTTTGTTCTAATAGCGGAAAGGTTGTGGGAGGTAACGAGATAAGCTTTCTCTTCTCTGGTGCCAACACCAGCAGGTCTCCAACTCTGCCTTCCCCTGAAGTCGCTCTTGTTAAATAAAGACCTGAACAAGTCACCTGTGAAGCTCAGCCAAGCGTTTGCATTATGCATCTCTTTTCAGAGCCTTTGCCCAGTCCCTGTTCTCGCTGCACAGATGCGGCACTGGCACAGAATCACTGAGGGCTGGTGGGAGCCCCCAGGAAGAGCCCCTTATCGCCCCAGCACTATTTTGGGTTTTATTAGGAATTTAGGCTTTGTTCCAGGAGGTGATCCAGTCACTCCTTTCCCTTTAAACTCTGGCATCACCTACCCTGTGACTCAGACTTGTGCTGTTGTTGCCACAGATCCAGCAAATGGCAGACAGCGCCGCAGCGGAGATGGACAAACTGTTGGCAGCAAAGACCAAGGAGCTGCTTGGATAAGCACCATCCCGATGGACACACTCCCTCCTCGAGCAAGAACGGACTGTCACACACCCTGGCCATTCATGCCCAGAGTCAGAGGCCTCGGGTGATGGGCAGGGGCGGCTCTGGCAGACCCTCCAGAGCAGCTCTGTGCTTTGGCTGCTCCAGTTCCCCACCTTGGATGGTACTGGAGGGAGGGGGAACTCTCCTCGCTGTTCTTCATCCAGGTGGGTGAACGAAGATTAAAAATAAAACAGCAGGAGGTAGAACTGGAGGCTGCTGGAAGGTTTCCCACGCAAAAGCTGGGGCATAGGAGGGACAACTGCCCTCGTCACCTTGCACCCCAACCCGATGGCATCCCAGCACCTCACAGGAGCAAGGACCACGCACAGGGGAAACCTGTGCTGCCCTGCTGTGAACCTCGGCGTTTATTTTTCCTTAAAATAAAGTGAAAATGGAGACATGGAGGAGCAACTTTGCGCCAGCCAGTTCCTGGTTGGTGTGTCCACTTGGGTTCACATGTCCCAAAAGAAACGTTTGTCCATTGCTGTGGCCAGCTAGCCACAGCCTGGCCACTGGGAGGGCATGAGGGAGCTCAACACCGAGTGGTGCAGGGTGGGCAGGGGAAAGGGGCTTTGTGCTTCCCTTGGCTTCATGGACAGAGAACTGAAACCAGTGCTGTCAGCTTGGCTGCTTTAGCCAGGACCGAGAAGACCAAAAGCCAACACAAAAACTTTCCAAAACCAGCATCTGCCCTCCCTGACCAGTCACAGCACACCCGCACGAGCTACCAGTACCATATTTTAGGGGGTGGAGGAGGTAGAAGCAGAACAGGGTCCCGAGCACATCGCACAGCTCAACTCCTCGCTACCAGCAGGTACTTCCCAACAGCAGCAAACGGCCTCCCCGCAGCCTCGGGCGATGGCGAGAGGAGGGAAGGTGGTGGCCAACACCGCAGCCCCATTCCCAAGGCATTTGGGTTCAAAGAGCACCAAGTGTTCTGCAGTCCTTAAATAAACAACTCCCCAAAAGCCGGTTTGTGTGTGCGGTGGGGAGGGGGAGGAGGATGAAGGATTTGCTCTGCTAGGGCCCCACATGTCAACAATTTCTCTGCTTTGTGTATTTTGGCCAAAGTGCTTACCATGATAAATGAATAAAGGAAAATGGCGAGCCCAGGGCGGTTACATGGCTCGGTAAATTGCTTTCAGCTGATTACTGTATTTCTTTTGACATTTATCAACTAGGCTTTTCTTGCTGTTGTTGCAGCCTCAGCATCCCAGCAGCAGCCTGGGCTTGAAGGGTTTCCCTGGTACCTGCCTGGAGCAGCGGCTGCTGAGCTGGGTCTATCTCTAAGCCCGGGCAGGTGGAGAAGCTGCTGCTGGGGCAGGCTCTGGTGGGGCTGGCACTGCCCGTGGGGGCTTCTCCGGCCTCTTCCCAGTCTCCGAGTCTTTAGGGCATTGGGACAACGGAGGGGTGGGATGGCGGAGACAGGCAATGAAGCTGCAGGGGGTCATTCTTGGGGGAATTTCCCAAGTATTTACTGCTATTCCTTAACCTGTAGCATCTCACATGAATTAAAACCAGTGGTAAAACTGCACCAGTGCTGGGCTGGGGATGGAGCTGCCTGTCCCCAAGCCAAGTGACTGTGCCCTGTGCCTTTGGGAGGCAGCAGGACGGGGTCTTGGGTAGCCCCAGGGCTGACCATGCTGGTGAGGCAAAGCCAGGTGCAAAAATAGTTTTTAAATTTGAAGGAAGGCAGAGACCTGTTCTCCAAGCAAACGCAGCCGATGGCCCTGCAGCAGGGGAGGGTTTGGGGAGCCCATTTGCCTCTGTCCTCACTTCACCTCATGCTCTGCATCAGCCAGGAGCAGCTGCAGCGCCCATGGATGCTGCTCTCGCCCCAGTACCAGTCACCCCTCACTTGCCGTGGGCACACACCAAGGACCACTGCAAGCCACCCAAGAGAAGAGAGGACAGACACTCACCGCAGTCACTGAGACCGTGGCCAGGTGGCTCTGGGCTGGCCCCACTTTCCCTTTTTCTGCACAAATTGCCCACTGTTCCGGTGCTTCACAGCAGGAGCTGCAGCACAAGGCCTGTCTGCTCCAAAAGCTTCCTCCACCAGCATCAGCAGGAACCTCTCACTTGGCTCCAGCCTGGATTGCACCCAGAGCTGATAAGAAGCTGCAGCTGATGCTGTTGGCGGGTGGGGAAGGAGCTCCAGCTGCGCCCAATAACCCAGGAGGGAAAGGGACCATGGGCCAGAAAATGGTTGGGCTGGGTATAACATGGAACTGATGGTGGTGATGCCACTTTGGCCACCAAATGGTTTGGCCTCAGCAGCAAATGCCACTTGGTCATGCAGGGCAGGAGGAGGGAGGGTGGGCTATGGCTGGACCCCCTTGAGCTGTGCCCTGGGCTCTCTGTGCCACACTGACCAGGAGCCCTCTCCCGACAGCACACGTGGGTTCAGGGCACCATCAGTTCCCACCTGGTGAGCGCTACCACGGCCTGGTGGTCCCCGAGGGGGTTGCGCCCCTGGTATCCCCGTGCATGTCCCTGCTCATCGCACCCCCAGGAGAGACCCGCATCCTTCCACATGTGGCTCCGCTGGGACACCCCGGTTTGCTCCGAGCTGCTGAACCGGTGTGGCCACACCAAGGGGCAGAGACCGGGGCGGGCACTGCCCCCCGCCACCACCCGGGATGAGCCCCGCGGCCGCCGGGAAACGCGACGCGGAGGCGAGAGGAAGGAAAAACTCTGAGGAAGCTGGAAGCTCTCGACATAGTTAAAAACCAACATTGCTCTTCAAAATAGATGTGATTGCGCTCCTTGTGAGTCATCGAGCAGAGACACCAAGATTGCTTTGTGCCAGGGACGAGCCCGGGCGCTGATTGTGTGCCGCCCGGATTTGTATAAAACAGACCATGGATGGCATGTCAGAGTTTACAGCTCGCATACATTTTCAACAGTGAGCTTTGCAAAATGTATCAATGTAATCTCTGCCTCCTATATTCCGTGTTGATTAGACACGATTTCTGGCTGGATTTTCAGAAAGCTCAAGTGCTTTTTTAATCACTACAGAAGCTCATTATTGCTTTCCAGTGACTCTTATGTCCTTCACTTCTCCTTTCAGATTAGAGTCTATAGTCAGATGAATATTGGATGATTTCATTACATACAAATGCAATCAACAGTTTTGCATAAATTTCTCCTCTTTTCTTGAGTTTCAATTGACCTCAGCACCCGTGGAGGCAGGCGCAATACACATGTAAATGAGCTGGCGTTGCTGCAAAGACACGGATGCGGAGAAACAAGATAAACTGTCAGATAATATTCGGGATTTTTAAGAGATCAAAAAATACTTCCTTGTTCAGCCCAGCCGTAAAAATGGCACCTTCAGCTGCCGGGGAATTTGCTTTTGTTTTGCTCAGTGTCTGGCTGTGGACAAAGGCCAGGAGCGACACCAGCTCCGGCTCTGGCGTGAACAGCTCGACCAGGGGATGCCGCGTTTGGACCCCCCCCCAGGTCCCTGTCTCCACCCGGGTGTCCCCGAGCATCATCCCAGTGGTGGGGGCTCGGACGGAGGCTGCCCTCCCCGCACCGTACAGCCCGGGCACAGGGGAACCGCTCGCTCAAAATATATTTAAGCTAACACTCCATGCGAACAATCAGGGCTAATTTAAACAAACTATAATTAAACATAAAGGACCTCTTGGTAGGGGAGTCAGGGAAAACTGTCAGCGGTTACTTTGGATGTGAAGCCCTTACCTTTAAAAGAACAATTTTTGTGCTAATGCGAGCAATCCAGCACTCCCACACTCGCCTTTGGGAGCTAGTGGGGAAAGAAACTCTTGGGTTTCTTTTGATACCTTTACATGCTAATCTTCTTAACAGATTTTTAATTAACGGGAACAGAGCACTTTGCAGCCGTGAAATCTATTGGTGTAATTGCCTAGTGGATTAGTCCCATTAACCACACAAATTACCTGTCTCCAGGCTGCCGGCCCCACTGGGGAGCTCCCCGTGCTGGACACACCGAGCAGCCCCATTCTGAAGCAATTTTGATAAAATAAACTCTCTAATCAGGTAAATAATTCCATAAGGGAAATTGCTGCCTTCCCGCAGCCCCCCTCCAGTGGGACCTGGCTACTTTCAGGGGAATGCAACATGCCTCCAATTACAGACAAATCTCCAGCTCAGCGACCGTTTGGGAGAAGCCCACGGCACACGGGACCCCCTCGAACCGCAGTGGCCGAGGAATTAAGGCATTTAAGCTGTCAGCCGGAATCTGGCCCGGCCCCTGATTACCTGGGGAGACGCGCGGTGTATTTAGGTTCGTGTCCGTTGCAATTTCCTGGCCCCCAGCGTTGATCCCGAATGACTCGCGTCCGTGTCAGGTTCCTGCCCAGGGTCCCTTCGACACGTGGCCCTGGGCTCAGGGATGACGACCTTTGGGCAATTAAGGACATCCAGGCCAGCCTGAGCCCGGAGAAGTGGAAACGTGTGGCTGTCCCGAAGAGCTGCCGGGTGAGCGGAGCTGCCTGTGCCCATTTCACCGCAGTGCTTGGCAAAGCTGTGTGGCTGTGCCGGCTGCCATCACCACTCAGGATGGGTGCCCGGACCCTGGGGTCCCTTCCCAGCCCTTTTCCATAAGTTTCCATGGTCCAGTGTAATTTTGGACCTGAACCCAATGGAGGTTCCCACAACTTGTCTCTGCTTGGACACTGAGATGGGGATGTCCCTGGGGCATGTCCCTGGGCAGTCGGGTCACTGGGACCTGCAGCGTCACATGGCGATGCACAGCCCTGACACACTTCCCACCCTGACGTCTCCAAACCTGCTGCACCAGCCGTGGCAGCTCCTCACCCACCTGGGCGCACCATGCTGTGAGCACGTGTGATGGGGACAGCCCAGGAGGAGACAACCTGCAGGAGTTAAACACCAACAGTGATACACCAGTGCCCAGTGCTGTGCACAGCCAGCCGTGGTGGGGACAGCCACGTGGAGATGTGGCCTCCAACCATCCCCTGAAATGCTCAGGTGGACAACCCCAGCGCTGGTCCCTGACCCCAGGATGGAGGAGCTCAAAGCATGTGTGGCACAGGGCTGCTCCTCCCCCTGCAAAGGGAGATTAAAACTCTCCCCCCTTGGCTGCCCCCATGGCTCCTGGCACAGGGATCAGAGGGTGACCCATGGGGCCACCCCAAATTGCCGGGGAGGGGGCCTGAAGGGGCGAGCGCTCCCATGGATGGGTGCGGGAGGGCTGGAGCGGCTTTGCTGCGTGGTGCCGGTGATCGCGGCCAGGGAACCCTACACCGCGGGTAATTGGCATCAGATGCTCCCTGACCTGCCGCATCCACCGGGAAGCTGGAAGCATTTATTTGTCTGAGCCGGCGGCTCTATCTGCGTGCGGGAGGCGTTGGCGGTGGCGGGGCTGGGCTCTGCGAGCCTAATGAGTCTGAGCTGAAGATGATGAATATGATTGCTGAAAGCGCTTTCCTGAGTCCTCCTTTCCTGGGGCTCAGGTTACCGGTTCCCAGACAGCCTGTCCAGCCCTGGCTTTTCAGCTCTGATTTGTAGCCCCCCAAACAGCGTCTGTCAGCTCCCCATGATGGAGGAAACGCTGGGTCCTCTGCTGCCATGCCCGGGGGAGCTGAGGAAGGGGCCGCCAGCCCTGCTTGGCCATCAGGGACAGCTTTGCTACCTGGGCTGCCCCACCACTGCCCTGCTTGACCCCACGCCCCCATAGCCCCTCTGAGCCCAGCGCGGGGTCGACTGGACCAGACTGATGCCCCATGCAGTGTCTCCAGCCACCAGCATCCGCTGTGCCGTCGTGCTGGATTGAAGGCCCTGTGGCTGTTGGGGACCTTCCCCACAGGGGACTCAGCACCAGTTGCCTCTTAACCTTGTGGTAGAAAAATGGGGGGTTTTGACTCCCCTGAGCCCCAAAATTCACGGGCAAGGGTCCACCCACTGAGCCACATCCCACCCAAGGACCCTTTCAGGAGATGCGCAAGAACGGATTGACCAGGGGATGCTCCATGGGCCATGCAAATCCCCTGGGATCAGGGGGGCATGCTCTTCCCAGGCATGGCCACCTCCCGAGCACTGGACTAGGGGGGCCATGGGGGTACCCCACATCTCCGCTCCCTACACAGGGCTCGAGCAGACTCCACGCCTGCTTTCTCCTGCCTGGGGTGAGCTCCATGGCTTTGGGGCATCCCGGTGGCTGCAGCATCCCTGTTAGATAGAAGGGGGGGGGGGGGGGGGGAGGGGGAAGGATTTTTGGGTGCTGATCCGCCTTGGGTCCCGCTGTCCTGCCCCGGTGGCATCGCGGCTCACGGAAGCAGGATCCCACCCCAAATCCGGGGGACGGGGGTCTGGGATCAGCGGTGCTTTGTGCCTCCCGCAGCCCCGGCCGGTGCGCTGCCATAGACGGTGTTTTGCTGCCTCCCTACGGGAGGACGAGGCCGGCAGCACCGGTTCCCGCAGCCCCGCCGGCTCCTCCGCCGGCACCGGTACCGGTGCCGGCGGAGGAGCCGGCGGGGCTGCGGGAACCGGTGCTGCCGGGGACCTCGCTGTCCCCTCCCCGGGGGTGCACACATGGGGGACCCGGGATGGGGAGTGACCTCTCACCGGTGTGTCAGGGCTTGCACCGGGTGAGCAGAGCTGCTGCTCTGACCGAGGGCCTTGGGGGGGCATCCGAGCACGGCTGGAGCACCCCACCAAACACTCGGGGACAGCCCCTCCATGAGAGTTCCTCCATGGTGGCCCTTCCACGGAAGCCCCTTGGTGGCCCTGGCCAGACAGCTGGCCTTGGGGGCTCTTGCAACCGTTTCCCATATTGTGCAAGTAAACGATTATTAAAACCTGGGAAGAGGGCAGGGAGGGGAACCGTGAGAGCAGGAGAGCTCCCGGAGCTGGGACATCCCCAACAGCTGCCGGGCTGGCAGGATTCTTGCCACCTCAGCAAGTTTGCTGACGACACCAAGCTCGGTGGCGCGGTCGACACGCTGGAGGGAAGGGATGCCATCCAGAGGGACCTGGACAGGCTTGAGAGGTGGGCTCATGCAAATCGCATGAAGTCCAACCAGGCCAAGTGCAGGGTCCTGCACCTGGGACGTGGCAATCCCAGGCACAAATACAGGTTGGGCAGAGAATGGCTGGAGAGCAGCCCTGAGGAGAAGGACTTGGGGGTGTTGGTGGATGAGAAGCTCAACATGAGCCGACAGTGCGCACTGGCAGCCCAGAAAGCCAACCGTGTCCTGGGCTGCATCAAGAGAAGTGTGGCCAGCAGGTCGCGGGAGGTGATTCTACCCCTCTACTCTGTGCTCGTGAGACCCCACCTGGAATACTGTGTCCAGCTTTGGAGTCCTCAACACAGGAAGGACATGGACCTGTTGGAACGGGTCCAGCAGAGGGCCACAAAGATGATCAGAGGGACGGAGCACCTCTCCTATGAGGACAGGCCGAGAGAGCTGGGGTTGTTCAGCCTGGAGAAGAGAAGGCTCCGGGGAGACCTCATAGCAGCCTTCCAATATCTGAAGGGAGCCTCCAGGAGAGCCGGAGAGGGACTCTTTGTCAGGAGATGTAGTGACAGGACAAGGGGTAATGGTTTTAAATTGGAAGAGGGGAGATTTAGATTAGATATTAGGAGGAAATTCTTTCCTGTGAGGGTGGTGAAGCACTGGAACAGGTTGCCCAGAGAAGCTGTGGCTGCCCCATCCCTGGAAGTATTTAAGGCCAGGCTGGATGGGGCTTTGAGCAACCTGCTCTAGTGGAGGTGTCCCTGCCCATAGCAGGGGGGTTGGAACTCTCAGAGGGGAGAGGACGGGCTGAGCATCGGGCAGCAACAGTCCTGACCGTGGCACACGCTGACCGCGGCACACACTGACCGCACCGACTGTACGCATACAGCAAAACCTGACCCTCGTTTCCAGCGCGTGTTCGTCATCGGGAGGCAGCTGGTGTCCCCACCCTATGAGAGCACATCGAGAGCCCGCTGAGCTCATATTTGCATCATGGCTGATACATTTGCCCACTGAAGCTGGATCTGAGGCCCTTTTTTATTTTTGGACATCTGTGAAGGCCACTCGCCCTGTGGGGACGCTCCCTCCCTGCTGCCGAAACCCAGCAAAGTCCCACAGCCTCGCTCCTGCCCCATCCCCATCTGCTTTCTGCATCGAGTGCGGGAACTGTGCAGGAACCGTGCAGGAACCGCACACCCCCCCAGCTCTGCCAGGGCTTCCTGCCGCTCTGCAAGGAGGTGACAGCAAAACCCGAGATAATCTTGAAACACAGACAGGCCCGTGCCGGGGTCTGTGCTGTTGCTGCAGAGCAGCACGGAAGAGGGCGAGCAGCCACAGCCCCTGGGCTCCGGGTGCTACCAGGCTCGGGGACATCCCCTGAAGCTGGCCCAGCGAGGTCTGCAGCCCACCGTGCTCTTGCCCACCCCAGCCACATGCAGAGCCTCTCCCGGCCGATTGTTCTCCCCTGTGGGGTGGCTGGAGCCTGCCTGGGCTGGGCTGATCCTGTCCCCACTGCCAGCAGGCTGGCGCTGGGGGGCAAAGCAGCCAAGCAGGAAACACCCAGCGATGGTTTCACTGATAAACTCAGCTTTTCTGGCTGCTGGCGGCTGTGGGCAGCCCAGCTCCTGGCGCCAGCCGGGCAGCACTGCCGGGGCAGCCTCCCACGGCAGGACGGAGGGAGCTGAGCTGGGCTTTGGCCCACGGCCACGCTGTGGGGATGGTGCTGCTGCCTGAGCTGCAACAGGGTGTCCTACGGCATGTCCACGGGCAGGGGGCTTGGGAATCAGGGGATGGAGGTCCTGGGGGACTTTGGGACCAGAGCATGGGCATATGGATGCTGGGGGACCTGGGGACCACAGTGGGGGCATGGAGATGCTGGGGGATGTGGGGACCAGCGGGACCTGGGGACCAGGGCATGGGCATGGGGATGCTGGAAGATGTGAAGACCAGAAGATGGGTATGGAGATGCTCAGGGGGATGTTGGGACTGGGAGGGACACGGAGGGGACCTGGGGATGGGCAGGAGCCTCCTGAGGGACACGGAGCTCAGGGCATGGCCGGAGACCCAGGAGTGGCCACTGGGACCCCGGGAGGGGTGCCCGGGCCGGGGCAGCCCCCCCCGGCGGGCCGGGCTGTCGGAGGCGGCCCCGTCCCGTCGGGGGCGGGAGGAGGCGCGGTGGGGGCGGGGGCGGCGGGGCCGGGCCGGGAGCGGCGGCGGGACGCGGTGGAGCTGCCTCTCGCCATGGGCGGTGGGTGCCGGGCCCGGGCCCCCCCGGGAGCGGGGCTGCGGCGGGGCGGGCTGCGGCTCCTCCTCGCCCACGCTGTGCTGCTCTGTGCCACCGGGAGCGCCGCCACCGACGGCTCCGGTACGCGGGGAGGGGGTCGGCACCGGGAGGGAGGGAGGGGAGACCGGGGGGAGCCCGTACCGGAGGGCACCGCGACATCCCGCACCGGGGGGGATCTAGTAGCGGGGGGACCGGGGGAGCGAGGAGGGACTCGGCCCCGGGGGATCCGGTACTGGGGGGAGCGGCAACATCCTGCGCCGCGGGGATCCGGCACCGGGTGGGGGGCCAGGGAGCGAGGGGGAACCCGGGGAGCGAGTGGGAAGCCGGCCCCCCGGGAGCCGGTACCGAGAGGTGCAGGGGGACCTGGTCCAGGAGGGTCCGGTACCGGGGGTCTCGGACCGCTGGAGGCGCAGGGGACGTGGGTCGGTCTCCCGGAGAGGTCGGGGCGTTTGCCCCAAGCCCCTGCCCAGCTCTGCGGGACGGGTCCGCGCTCTGCCGGCTCCCCGGGGTGGGATCGCACCCAGCCCCGGGCTGGTCCTGCCGGGACCCGGCCGTGGGGCGGGCAGCAGCAGCCCCGGAGCGGAGGGCAGGGAAGGCAGGGGCAGACGGGCGGCCGGGAGCCCTGAGGCCACTGCCTGGGGCAGAGTCCCCGCAGCACCCCGAGCTGCAGGCTTTGGCTCATCACGTCTGACCGGAGACCAAAATCTCCCATGAAAAACAAACTTCCTCTTTACCTCCCGCTGCGGCCACGGGGGCACCACACGCAAGGCCTGGAGGAACTGTCGCTGGCCCGAGCGCGGCCACACGACAGGGCTGAGCTCCCGCCAAGGCCACCACCGTCCCGGGAGCCCCTGAGGCAGGACAGGACAGCCCTGCCACCGGGCTGAGGGGCAGCACCCATCTGCTCCCTGCAGCTTCCCAGCTGGGATGGGGCTTCTCAAAAGAAAGGGGGGCAACATCCATGAATGCTGGCAACGAGGGGCCTTCCCTGCTCTCCCCAAACACATACCAGGTGAAACTGCAGTTTGGGGGCGAGGATGGAGGGCTGGAAGCAGTGGGGATGGCTCTGGTGGCCTGAGCCATTGTTTCATTCCTGTGTTCACAAGCTGGCACAGCTGCCGTGGGCTCGGGCTGCCCGTGCACCCCGGGATGTTGAGGATTAGTGCTGCTTATGGCAGGCATCCGCAGAGCGTGTTGCAAAATAAAACCGCGTCTCGACTCCCGTCAGCTCCATCCCCAGCCCCTACAGTGCAGTTTCCTCCAGGGCCTTAATGGGGCATTGACTCCAGTCCCTCTTCCATGAAGTGACCTTCCTCCCTGCAGAAAAATGCTATCCCAGCACGAGGCCTGTGGCACTTTTCAGGTTTCACAGTTCCTCGCTAAAGTAACGTTCTCAGCAAAACCGTCCCAGGCACGTGGGCTGCATCCCTCAGCGGGGCTCCGGCCGCCCACGGTGCAAATGCTGTTGACGGTGACCCCATCTCCAGCAGCCTCCCCGGCTTTACCCGCCACTGTGGGAAGCGACGTGCCCAAACCCAAGAGCCCCCAAAATATGCACAGGCTGGGTGTGCGGAGCTGAGCAGGCACCCCACACACACATTACAGGGGATGCGGGACCATGGGAGAAGCATCCTGAACGGAGCAGGTTTGGGCTGAGCAGCAGAGCTGGGTGCCGGAGCAGGGCATGTTGTCCTTCCCGCCACCCGCACCCCCTCCCTGCAGCCATCCCGTCGGGAGAGGAGGGACTTCTCTGCACCAGAGCGGCTGGTCCTGTGCAAAAACAGTGACCCTCAGTTCCCTTCCTTGAGGACTTCCCTGTTTCGGCAGCATCCATGTCCGAAAGGGGAACACGGCCCGGGGTTGCAGCCCCTTGAGGCCCCATGACCATGCAGAAGGTGGCTGCGCTGCGCGGGACTCCAAGGGTTGGGGTATGACCCAGCAGGAGGTGGCAGGTCCACCTGCTGGGGACAGCGGGGCTGGGTGTCCCCAGCGTGCCCAAGCCACCCTGCAGCCCCCTGAGCTTCTTGGCCTCAGGCTGGAGGGAGGGAGAGAGTAGGAGCAGCAGGAGGAGGGACGGTGCTGGGGAGGCAGCAGGCACCCTGCTGTGGGGCTTGTCGGGCACGTCTGCACAAAAAGAGGAATCCCATGGGATGGACCTGGCTGTCACATGCTGGGCTGGACTGCAGGTGGTGGGAACAGGCAAGGGACAGCCTTTGCATAGTCCTTCCACTGGCTTGATCACCTCCCAGCATGGATCTCGTCTCCCTGAGAAGCTCCTCCTGGGGCTTGAGGACAGCTGGGATCAGCATCCGAGTGTGCTACTAGGGACAGGACAGGGCTTGGGGACCCGCATTCCTGAAGCAGCTGGGACAGATGCGCTGTGACCAACCCCTGGAGCTGACTGCTGCATGCCTGGATCAAAGCAGATTTCCCTACGCTGGGGGGAAAAAAAAGATACCCAGGATATACATGAAAGGACGGCTCTCTTCCAAGCCTTAATTAGGGAGGGAGATATCTGATTGAGGAATTAGGGGAACTGCACTGTGCCCCGGGGTGCTGTCAGCAGAGCGGCCGGGCTCCTGCTCCTCCCCAGCACTGCACCAGGAGGACCACAGCCCTAATCTACCCCTCGGATCTGCTCTCGAAGACCAAATAACAGGATGTTGGGCTGAGGCTGGGATCTCCTGCTCATTTGGTGTTTGCTCCTTAGAGCACTTCTACTTGACTTCTTTGCTGGCTGCACCTTGGCTCCAAGCCATGCTGTTTGCTCTCTGTAGACTTTTCCTGCGGCTGTGAGCGGAGCCGAGCTGGTCCCACGGTGTTTCTTTGTTTTCCCCAGCAGATATTGCCCTTGGCTGCTGCCTTGCCTTCAGGGGTGTAGTTTTGTACAAACATTCTTGCAAAATAAGCCTGGCCATCCTCTCCACAGCCATTCCACCCTCATCGGGTGCTCACGCTGCTTCTCCCGCTGGAAAACAGGAGGTGCAGGAGCACCCGGACATCACCATCTGCCTGAGCTCCAGCCATGGGTCAGGTTGGGCAGGGACCCCTCTGATTTATGCCTGTTTCCATAGCCCATGGTCAACCACCTCCTCCCAGCGCAGCCTCTCTGCAATGGAGCATCAGCCCGGGCTGCAGAGGGGAGCCCGCTGCCACACCGTGAGCCCCGGGGCTGCAGAGGGGAGCCCCCAGCCAGCCTGGCCACCCATCCTCAGGGCCAGTAGCCCAGGTCAGGTGCAGGGAGGAGGATGGCTGAGCCCCATGTGGCCTGCAGCTGCGGCCCTAGCATGCTGCTCTTGTTCATGGTGTCTCCAGAAGTGGTTGCAGATGACAATCTGGCTGCGCTGCCTGTGCTGTGAACCGCTCGTGGGCCTGAGGAAACCTCCCTGAATCAGAAAAAAACAAGTGCATGAGCTTTTCATCATCTTCAAAGCCTGTGGCCATGGAGCCATGTCCCGTTGAGCAAGACCGGCTCCAGCCCAGCCGTGATTCACCCCAGGTTGCTTTGGCTGCGGTTCGCAGAGCGGATGTTGTCCCCGAAATCTGGCATTTTTCAGCAGTGATGGAGCCTGTTCACCAGCTCTGCCGTCACGGAGGGGGCTGCGCTCCAGCGCGGAGCCTGGCAGCAGCTTTCCCCATACCTGGAGCCATCCCGGCTGGGTCGGCGCAGGATTCCTGGCCGGGGTGGGGAGAGGCACGGAGGGGAGGTGGGGAGGGAGGCTCCGAAAGGATGCGAGAAGGTTGCCGTCGCAGGCCAGGACATGCACCGCCCCCCTCCCACACTTTTGGCTGGAACATACCGCTCCCGCCCCACCTTCGGGACCCCGCGGCATTGACACCGCTGTGAACCGCGGGAGGAGGCAGCTCGGCCAAGCCCGGCACGATGCCAAACCCGCCTTGACGGAGTGCTCAGCCACGACATGCCACCGTGCCCCATGCCGGGGAGAGCCCCGGCAAAGTGAACTTCTCCTGACTCGGAGAGACGAGGCAGAACATGACCTGCCGTGCCAGAGCCCATGGCATGGAGCATCTTCCTGGCCCCATGGAGCCCCACATCAGCCCCGCATCCCCCCAGGTGTCAGCAGGCATGGCATGGGGCTGCTCTTTTAGGTGTTTGCAAAGTTTGCCGCAGAGTTGAGTGCGGAGCTACCGATGCAGAAACAGCCCAGAGGATGCTGCGCTGCAGCACGGCTCCCTTTGCAAAAATTCCCATCTTGCGAAAAACCGAACGGGTGGTCTGACCTTAATTTGTCTGCGATAAATAAGAACCTGCCTGCTGCCTCCCCTCTGGATACATGAAAATGTCTGAGATCAAAGGGAGTCTGACGGAAGGGCTGGGAGCTGAACGCGTCTTTGCAAGCCAGCCCCCGTGACGTGAAGGATTTGGGGTCACAGGGCTGAGCGTAGCTGGGGCAGAGCTGCCGGCCAAGCCCCGGGCTTCTGGGCAGCCCCTGCCCTGCCCCGAGCCAGCAGCCGGCTGGGAGAGTGAGAAACCTTGCAAAATTAGATTTGTGTTTCAAATATGTTAATTTTTAGCTGCAATTTCCTATGGAAAAAAAAAAAAATGTAGTTTCTATTCTGTGTGCCCATCCCTCCGCCCCAGTGTTGAAAACTGTTCCTAAATTCCAGCAGAATTTGAACCAGGTCCAGCGGGGGCCTGATGAGCTCACGGACCATGTGGAGCTGCTGATGGACCTGGGAGACCTTCCTTCATCAGCCGTGACGCTGGGCACACCGGGGACGGCTCTCGCTCCCTTCTGGTGCTCAAGTTGTGCTGCCCATCCCTGTCCCCACAGCCAGTGGCACCGAAGCCGAGCGCTGTGTTGGTGGCACCGCTGTCCCCGAGCACTGTGCGTCCCAGCGGGGCTGGTGACTTTTATTCTCCTGGAACAAAGGCCCCAACACGGGTCTGTGGGGACCTACCCAACTTGGTGGCAGTGCTGCTCCTGTCCCACGGGATCCCGCTGCCGTGGGGCCATCGGGAAGGGACCTTTATCTGTCCCCTGCAGGCTGTGGCACGAAGGCGGCGGAGGAAGGGGCCGGGCGGGAGCCGGGGGAACGAGCCCAGCGGTCGGCCCTTTTCATCTGCCCGGGGCGGCGAGGGCAGAGGGGCCGCTTGCCAAAGCGAACTCCAGCCCTGACAATTGCCATTATTATTATTATTATTATTGTTATTATTATTAGCACCGGCGCTGTGTTTGCACTGCTTTATCCCCTCGGTGCGTAGCCATGGGGTGCAGACAGTTCCTTCGGCAATCCCAGGTGTTTCGGACAAGGCTAACTTCCACAAGGAATGTGGCAGCGTGGATGGAGGGTGACGTGTCTCTCTCCCTGCAGTGAATCCCTGCTGCTATTTCCCCTGCCAGCACCAAGGGGTGTGCGTGAGGGTCGGCCTGGGAGGATACGAGTGCGACTGCACGCGGACGGGATACTTCGGGGCCAACTGCACCTCCCGTAAGTCCCTCCCGCCCAGAGGACCTCTGGCACCCGGGGGTCCCGGGGCAGCACGCTGTGTCTGCAGCACGTGCTCTCACCAGCAGTGACAGCATGGGTGGGCTGGGGCCGTTAACGGGCTTCGTTAGCAAAGCAAGTGATTTGCCTGGTCTGTCTCCCCCAGCCGAGCTCTGGACGCGCCTCCATGACTGGCTGAAGCCCAGTCCTGCCTTCTACCACTTCATCCTGACCCACTTCAAGTGGTTTTGGGACATTGTCAACAGCACCTTCATCAGGGACACCCTCATGAGGCTCATACTCACAGGTGAGGGGTTGGAGCGGGTCTCAGGATGCAGCAGGACTCGGGGACACGCCGGGCATCAGCAGAGGTGTGGGTGGGGGTGGCATGGCTGCAGTGATGCTGAGCAGCTCCCATGGGCATGGTGGGCACCAGGCTTGAGTCCCTTCACCCAGGGAGGTTGTCATCCCATCGTATCATCCCATCACCCTGCCCAAGGAAGGCTGCCCGGCCAGGCAGCAGCAGGGAGCAGGGGTTGGAGGCTGGGCTGCCCGTGTGTCCATCCCCAGCCGTGTGTCCCCGTGCGTCCATCCCCAGCCATGCGTCCCCAGTCGCGTGTCCATCCCCAGCCATGCATCTGTCCCCAGCTGTGCGTCCATCCCCAGCCGTGTGTCCATCCCCGGCCACGTGCTGGGCTGCCAGCCAGCTGGAAATCGCAAGCGGTCCCTGGGCCAAATGGCTCTCAAGCAGCCGCACGGAAAGCAGCCCATGGAAATATGGAGCTGGCCCTTTTACCCATGTCCCCATATTCATCACTTTGGATAAATATTTAGGTTCCAGTCCTTGAAGCAGTAGGGACACATTTGCAAGGCTCTGGCTGTTGGTTTTACCATTTCTGTGTGGTTGTAATCTCATTCATCATCCAAGAATCCAGCATTAGTACGAGCCCTCCTTTTCTGCAGGGAACCGCAGCCTTTAAAAGGCTCAGAGCAAACCCTGGGGCGCCCACGTGCCCCTGCTGCCGGTACCTTTCTGTTTTTTGGGGTGGCAGAGGAGGGCATCTGGCAGCACCGAGCGCGTGGGCAGGGGCTGGGGGCAGAGCCCATGAGGTGCTACCCCATGGCCTGGGCCCCACAGGGGTGACCCCCTCCTCTCTCCTTTCAGTTCGTGCCAATCTCATCCCCAGCCCCCCCACCTTCAACTCTGACTACGGCTACATCAGCTGGGAGGCCTACGCCAACGTCAGCTATTACACCCGTGTCCTCCCACCGGTGCCGGACAACTGCCCCACGCCCATGGGGACCAAAGGTACGCAGCTGGACCGGGGGGACCGGCACTGTGGGGCTGAGCTGCCGGAGCAGCACCCCAGGTCCGTACTCAGTGCAGCATCGGTGTTTCCCACCCACCCGTGCCCAAGCTTTCACTGCCATGGACACATCTGCAAGGCACTGCTGGCAGTGCCACGTGCTACTGCTGGCCCCACGGGCAGGAGGAGCTTGATGGCATCCAAAAGGCTGCTGGGACAGCTCGGGTTGAGCTGCTGGGGCATGTCGAAGCCTGTGTAAGAGGGCTATGAGGCAGACAAATCAGTGCCTGGTGCTGCAGCAGACACAACAGTGCCTACCGACAGCCCCATGGCCAGCGCCGGTACCCAGCTGGGGTGGCGTGGGGCATCTACCCTCAACCTCCATCCTTTGCAGGGAAGCAGCAGCTCCCCGACCCCCAGCTGCTGGCAGAGAGGTTCCTGCTGCGGCAGAAGTTTGAAGCCGATCCCCGAGGTACCAACCTGATGTTTGCCTTCTTCGCCCAGCATTTCACCCACCAGTTCTTCAAGACATCCGGGAAGATGGGACGTGGCTTCACCAAGGCGCTGGGGCACGGGGTGAGGAGGGCACAGGGTGAAGACACGGGGCATGCAGAGAGTGAGGAGGGGGACCAGGGCACGCGCGGCCTTTTGGAGCAGCCTTGACACTGTGATCTCTCGCAGGTGGATCTCGGGCACTTGTATGGGGACAACCTGCAGCGGCAGCACCAGTTGCGGCTCTTCCAAGATGGGAAGCTGAAATTCCAGGTACCACATGGCACGACTGAAACAGGTCTCAGCCCTGTGATCCAGGGCTGTTTGAAGCCCATGTCCCTCCAGCAGCTCCTGGACCAGAGACTCCCAGGGGCATCAGGAGACCTCAGCCCTGTCAGAGACCCCATCCCTGGTGCTCCATGCAGAGCACTGCCAGGGCCTCTCTTGGTGGCTGCTGACTGGAGGGACGAGCTTTGGGGTCAGGCTGTTCTGATGGAAGCAGGGATCCTGCAGTGGAGCTGTACGAGGGAGATGTTTCCATCCTACTCAGTACTTGTGGGAGAGTGGCCATGGTGCCCATGGGGAGGCAGGTCCCAGCTGGACAGGCTTTCACCAGGGTGGTTTTCTCCCCTCCTCCCTTTCTGCCACCCCGTTCTTGTCTCCCCAAGGTGGTGGATGGAGAGGTGTATCCCCCCATGGTCACCGATGCTCCGGTTCACATGGTCTACCCATCTGCCGTCCCCAAGGAGAAGCAGCTGGCGATGGGACAGGAGGTGTTTGGGCTGCTGCCGGGGCTCTGCATGTACACCACACTCTGGCTGCGCGAGCACAACCGTGTCTGTGACATTCTGAAACAGGAGCATCCCACCTGGAGTGACGAGCAGCTCTTCCAGACGGCTCGTCTCATCCTCATCGGTGAGGACCAGTGGTGCCACAGGGCATGGGCACCACAGAGCCCCATGTCCCACCTCCCCGGGCAAGTCCCAAGAACTTGGACGTTAGTTGGTCTCTGAAGGTAGTGGCCAGGCTGATTTTAGATGCTGGAGGAGTTTCTCTGGCAGCCTTTTGGGGATCATTGGCTTTGGTCCATATAGCAAAAATTGGCTTTGGTCCATCAAAAAATTAATTTTGAATAATTTTGTCATAATTTTGAATTATTTCATGTTAGTGTTCTTTTATAAATTTGACCAAAATCCAGAAGAGACCCATGTCACCACATTACCTCTAAGAAGTGTATCAAGGTCAGCTTCCTCAGGAGCCATTTCAGTTTTGGCAGACTGGTCTTTGCTGGTGAAAAAACCATTCACTGAAAAAATTCCCAACCAGCTCAACAAGCCCATAGTCAGAAAGGTCCCAGGTGGTGGATGGGTGCTGGGACGTGCTGCCATAGCACATGGGTAACATCGTTCAGGTACAGAGCTGGTTGCTCCTGCTGCTGCCAGCTGACGGCTGCTTCTCTCACATCCTGCCCAGGGGAGACCATTAAGATCGTCATTGAAGACTATGTCCAGCACCTCAGCGGGTACTACCTGAGCCTCAAGTTCGACCCCGAACTGCTGTTTGGGACACAGTTCCAGTACCGGAATCGCATCGCGGTGGAGTTCAACCAGCTCTATCACTGGCACGGGCTGATGCCCGACTCCTTCATCATCCAGGGAGAAGAGTACAGCTACGAGCAGTTCCTCTACAATACCTCCATGGTCATGGACTATGGCGTGGAGGCACTGGTGGAGTCCTTTTCCAAGCAGATTGCAGGAAGGGTAAGGTCCTGCTCCCCCACTCCCTGCCAGCGCCAGGGCTGTGGGACCCCGGGAGGGATGCTCGTGGTACCACGATGGCAGTGCCGTTACAGCAGTAAGGAACATCTGCGTTCAGCAGTGGGTTGCATGTCACACATAGAGTCTTCTACTCAGGGCAGCGCCTGACAGGCACATCATGAGTCCTCCCCACAAGCACAGTAGCAAGGCTGGGCCTTGGCCACCCTGATTTCTTGCTCTGAGGACTCTGTAGTAAACACCACGGTCACGCCAGGAGCTTGCGGTAAGCTGGGATCTCCCGGCCCTGGGGCAGTGGAGCTTGTCTGGCACTGTTCTTTGCTGCCATCACATGGATGTTTTCTTCCAGGCGATTACATCTGCATTTCTGACCCTCTTTGCTTGCATAAAGCAGCAAGGCTGAGACACAGACCCACTGTTCTTTGGGTGTTTGGGTTCTCCCTGTGACCCCAAACCCCCATAATCTCGCCCCTCCTCCCAGGCCAGTGGGTCACCATCCATACAGGGTTTCTCCTGTGCCGTTCCCTGGCCTGCCCTGGGAACAGGACTGACTTCAGTCCAGGCTGGTCTACAGCTGGTTTTGGCACTGTCCATGGATTCCCTGTCTTCGTGCTGCTGCGATGACATGGTGGTCTCCACGACACCATGGCCAGCACACGGATGCTTTGGCACGGTGGCTCCCCGTGAGCAGATGCTGGTGCTGCCTCGTGCCTCACGCGTGCTCCTCCTTGTGTTCTTGCCCTCCAGATCGGTGGGGCACAGACCATCAATGCCAATGTCTTGCAAGTGGCCATTGGGGTCATCAAGGAATCCCGGCAGCTGAGGCTTCAGCCGTTTAACGAGTATCGGAAGAGGTTTGGCATGAAGCCCTACAAGTCCTTTCAGGAGCTGACAGGTAGGGCTGCACAGGAGTGCTTGGGGCTTTGCTGGGGCAGTGCAGAAGCTCTGGGCTCGCAGTGGGGTACAGGACCATGAGCTGCTCCCCTGCCACTGGGCTTGTTGGGCTTCTGCCCATCCGAGCCTTGCCTGGTGGTGATCCCAGCACCGGGACAGACAGGGCTGGGGCCTTGGTTGCAGGGGTCCTTCCTTCTTGGGGGGCTGGATGAGTGGTCCAGAGGGCAGTGCCTGACCTGGGAGCCCGGCTCACTGCTGCCTGGGTTGTGGGAGTTGTCATGTTCCCATTACTCACAGCAAGGCCAGTCCTTGGTGGGGTGATTCCCTCGCTAAAGCCCTCTGACGTTCACTTGGTGCAGGAGAGGAGGAGAAGGCGGCAGAGCTGGAAGAGCTGTATGGAGACATTGATGCTCTGGAGTTTTATCTGGGCTTGCTGCTTGAGAAACCCCAACCCAATGGTATTTTTGGGGAAAGCATGGTGGAGATCGGAGCTCCGTTTTCCCTGAAGGGGCTTTTTGGAAACCCCATCTGCTCCCCAGAGTACTGGAAACCCAGTACATTCGGCGGAGAGACTGGCTTTGAGATCGTTAAGACAGCATCGCTGGAGAAACTCGTGTGCCTTAACGTGAAGAAGTGCCCATACGTGGCATTTCATGTGCCGGATGCTTCAGAAAATGGCAGCCCTCGGGGTGGTGGACCATCTACTGAGCTCTAGCACCAGGACAGCCTGCCCAGGTAGAGATTGTCATTGCCCAGGTGCCAGCTGAGCCGAGCTCCCAGCCTGGTGCTGAATGTCCCCTTTCTTCTTGCAGGGAGCGGCGGGGACACAGGGACCTGCCCACCCCTGTGCCGAGCAGAAGAAGGATAGTAGATGGTCCCATCCTGGGCGTCCTCCACACCAGCCCTTGAGGAGGTGCTGGTACCAGCTCTGTGGAAAGCTGAAGCCCCTCAGGAGTGTGGCTGCCACCGCTGTCCTCAGCAGACCCAGTTCTCTTGGTAGTGAATACCTTGCAGTAAGCCAGCTTTGGGGTTCCCCAGGGGACACCCACCACCCCAGGATGCTCTGGACTCCCCTGTGCTTTGTCGCCTTCCATCCCTGCTGCTTTCCAGCACCAGGCCACCAGCACCCCTCTTCTGCAGGGCTTCCCCGCTCGGGACAGAGGAGCACAGAGCCCAGGGAGCCCTCGCAGTCCATCCGGTTGAGGCGCTGAGCTCCCCAGGGGAAGTGGAGGAGGCAGGTGACAGCACACAGAGGGATTGGGAGGACACACTGTGGGTGGTCATGCTGGCCCAGCGGTGGCTGAGTTTGCAGTAGGAACCTGCCCTGATCCACTTTTGCAGCCGCTCTGGACCACCCACCCCACACAGCCAAGAACAAGGAACCAAAGCAACATCTCTGCGGGAGGAGACCAGGGGAGAAGCATCAGATCAGACCTCCCAGACCTCCTGCATCTCCCACCCGCTGGCCAGGACCCCGGCAGGCACCGCCAGCCGCCTGAGCGGGGCTGCTCGGAGCAAGATGCTACCTCTGTGCAAACACAGTGATGAAGTCTCTCCCACCCCGTGTTCGTTACACTTCCCTGCATTAATAGCTCAGCGATGGCGTCCCCAAGGCACACAGAGCCCACTTCTGTCCTGCTCCAGAAACGCACGCAGATGTCATCCCTCGCAGACGTAATGACATGGTAGCTGGCAGTCACTGTCTTGATCCCCATCAGATCCCGGTTCATCTCCAGGAGAATGGACATTTAAAATAATAAATGATTTAAAAAACTCATTTCCTCCAGCCAGTTTCCAAGCGTTGTCTCACCAGCGCCAGGCCCTGCAAGAGGGCAGGACGCTCTGGAGGCAGCAGGAGCTGGGGGAGAGGAGAAGTCCCTGGAGCATTGGTGGAAGGCTGGTGTCCCCGCTGGGATGTGGCCGTGCTCGCCGGCACCATGCCATGTCATTGCCCACTGCATCAGAAGAAATAAACGGAGCCACCCTCCTCCTTGGGAATTGCCTCGGCAGGGGGTCTCTGAGCCCGAGTCTCCTGTGAAGGTTTGAGCTACGCTGCCCTCCGGCCACCACTGCCCCACCGCCCTGTGCTGCTCCAATGCTGGTGACACAGCACTCACATCCAACATTGTGTATTCCTGTCACATAAAATCTATCCACACATCAGTCTTGCTGGCCAGGTGTTTTGTAGGCATGAAGTAGCCACCATCTGTACATTGGCTGCGGTTTGCCCCTGTGCTCAGAGGAGGGGACCCCTCCTTGGCTCCTGCTCCGTCCTGGCAGGACATCCACCCAGCACGGTGACTTCATGCCATGAGGCCATGGGGGCTGTGCTGCTCCCAGCGGGATCTTTTTTGTGGGGTTCTCCACCCTGACCCCCCCAGGCACCACCGGCTGCTCCTCTGCCCATCACAAGAAGCCATGGGAGACGAGGAGAATCAAGGCAGGGAGTCCTGGTCCAGGGCGCTGCCCCGAAAGCTGGGGCCAGGCAGCACATGAGGAACCGGGCAGGCAGGGGGTGATGAGGACAACAGATATGGTATCTCCAGGTAGATACAGCCAGCTAGACACAGCCCTCTTCTTTCTCTCTGGGGGGTGATGAGGATGGATTGGGGTGTTGACCGTTTTGGGGGGAGTGACAATCCTGTGATGTCTCCCCTTCTGCCCTGGAAGTTTCAATCATCTCTGGTTGCACCAGCTGATTTTTTTATCCTTGGTCAACCAAGTATGTAATGACCCAAATTCCTCAGGAAGGCATTGTGAAGCACTTCCAGGCGATAATAAAACTGGTCATAGGGAGGTGTTACAGGAGAGATCACCAAGGCTTGTTTCAGTTAGACCAGAAACATCCTGCTTTTGTCTGTAGCTACTGAAAGCTGCCAGTGCTCTTTTGGTACCAACTGATAAGCGTACGAGAGGCCACCAGGCACACAAAGAGCTGCCTAGTTGCCCTCTGCCTCCAAGGAGGAATATTCCACCAGGAATTGGCTCAGCTGAGCCAACACTGGCAAATCTGACGTCTCCTCTAGCCGTGCCACCAGCTCCTACACGGCACAGTCCAGGACAGCAGAGCATCTCCCTGCTGCACCTCACCCTTCTGATAGGGAGAAAAGCTTTGAAATAATTTCTTTTTAGGACCACAACATGTACCAACCCCAGACACAGCATCCAATACACGATTGAGACCTCCTCCTCCACGAGCCTGGGGACCCACCACCCCGCACGTGGAGCTTCCCTCAGCCCGGCACTGCCCAGCCCTCGCGTTCTCTTTGCTAGTCTTTCAGCCACGGCAGTTTGTAGAAATCGCTCGCATCCTCACCAGCTTGTCCATCACAACGCGTGGCCACATCCAAGATAGAAGACAGTAGTTTACATCTAAACATGGTGTTTAGTCTGGTGCATCCACCAGCATCACCCAGCGAAAGGCTCCGAGAGCTCCCTGCCACTGCGAGCCCTGGGGAGGGCACAGCGGCGAGTGCCACCAGACGTGCCCGCTGTTTGAGCTCTTGGTAAACACAGCTCATGGGACCTCCTGGGAGTTCCTAAACAAGCCCTCCGAGGAGCCCAGCCGCAGCTTGCCCGCACGGGGATGGAAGTGGCCTGCGTTCATGCGGCATGAGCAGCAGCAATGAAAACATCTGCCTGTGGTTGTGTGACATCTTAAGCGATGATTCACTGAGCAAGGAGCTTATTGCCCACCAGAGCAGACCGTGTCTGCAGCACTTCATGCAGAGCCGTCCCTGCTGTTCGAGGGAAGGGCAGAGGTTGCAGCCGGGCTACGGCTGCTCCCGGGTTTCCCTCTCCGGGAAGCCCCCAGCCCTGCTGCCTTTTGTGGCGTCCAGCACTCGGCCCTACCGAGATCAACGCTGGAAGGCATCTAAACCCCACGGTGGCAAAAATAAGTAGGGCCCTGAGGCTGAATGGAAAAGCCATTCCCCTGTTTGGTCACCCGGACCCCCCCGAGCCGCCCCAGCAGGCCCCTTTGCGGCGTGAGTCACGCCAGAGATTGGAACGTTTGTTTGGATTTTCAACAAGGGCATATTTCGAACGTGCCAGAAAGAAGAGGTAGATTGGAGGCCAAGGAAAAAAAAAAAAAAAGAGTCAGTATAAACTTTCCTAAATCTTGTCCCTCGCTGCCAGGCACCCGGGTCGGCACCCTGATTAAATGCCCGCCTTAATCTCACCCCGTGATTTCATTCCGAGCAGCCGCCTGCGTTTCCTCATGCATTCACATTCCGAGGCCAGGTTCTGCTATTTGTATTGGAACATCATTAAACATGAACAAACCCAGGTGATTTTACACTCCTCTCTCCCAGGGCAGAGCTATGCCTTCCTGTAAGAATCGTTGCTTCTGGCTGCTCTCTCTGCAAGAAGGCTCCTTTTTCCAAAACAAAACATTTCCCAGAGGCAACACAACCTACCTGAGAAGTGTTTTTCCCAGCTCCTATTTATAGCACTTCTTGAAGATGAAAGTCAGACACAGAGATGACTGAGAGCTGGTACGTGCACCTTCTTGATCTGCAGCAGCTGAACCAGAGCAGCTGCAGCACAAAAACCCACCGGCCAGAGCCAGGACCTGCGGGAAGAGCCGAGCCCGGGGCCGTGTCTGCACACTCGTCCTGCGCTTGAGGAGCAGCAGATAGAAAACAGGACGAAAAAAAAGACAGACAGCAGAGACAGAGCACGTAACATCTCAGTAGGATCAAGTCTTGTTTGTTGGAGCTTAACTCGCAGTCGTATTTTAGATACACAACCAGTGTTAAGTGTCTTAAAACATTTAAAGGTGATAAATACCAACCTTATTTTCCAGGACCAGCTGCTTTCTTTCTGAGCTCTCTTGTCCTGTTGATTTAAGAAAGTTTGCTTTTATTGATGGCTTTTAGGTGCTGGCAGAATTGCATCCAAAAAAGGTTAAAGCAGGAACAACGCCTGTGCAGCTCTGCCGGTGTGAGACGGGGTGACTGCGGCCGCTTTGCACCAGGACTCCAGACCCCCTCGGCCTTTCACAAGCGATGTTCGTGTCCCGGGCCAATTTCATCAGGTGCACTAAAGAAAAGCAGCAGAATTGGTGGTGAGAGGAGGTGGGGAAAGAAACAACCAGGAGACGAGAAGGGACATAAGCTCGGGGGCTGGTACCCTGCACAGCGCCGAAGCCCACTATAGCAAAATCTATCGGCTTTCTGCCCAGAACAATGTGCCAGGGAAGCTGCTGGGCCAGAAAAGATGAAGCGAAACACCTTTGACAAAATCAAAAAGCATCCTTCGTTCAAACACAAGCCAGTTAGCAGGAATGCATCCTTTTAAACGCAGTTCTGACGGTGAGGGAGTACAATGGCTTCGGGGGAAGGAGAGGCAGCTGCATCAAACCGAAAACCTGACGCTCCCGATGCCAAATTGAATGTTTCAAACCAGTTTTATTTTATGTAGGAATTCATACAATTTCGTTTGCACTTTAGTCCCCACATGTGTATATAAATACACCCCAATTCTTAATCTGCAGGTCAGGATCACATCTAAAACTAGAGAAATAAAGCAGAATTTAACACTTCAACAGTGTTACAAACATTTACAGATAGAGTGTTAGTTGTGAGTTGTAGTTTTCATTTGTATGGAGCTCCTAAGGGACAGACACACATTAGTAATCTATTCTAAATGAGTTTTATTTTGTTATATAGTTTAATGCACGTTAAGAATGCTGGTTTTTTTAGGGCACACGATTACTAGTTGGTGGGTTTGGAAGGATTTGACTTGAGAAATGGACAAGAGCATCAGCAGCAGCGCCCAGCACTGCCTGTGCTCGGAACAGGGAGCAGCGTTACAGCCTCTTCCCTGGGCTTATGATATCCTTCCAGATCAATGATTAATAGGATTCAGACCTTTTTTTTTCCTTTTCCTTTTCGTTTTTGCTACTGGCGCTGTAAACCATCTATCACCTACCTGAGCACGGGAGATGAATAACCAGGAGTCACCTTGCCACGGGCCAGTCGACACAGAGCAGCAGGAGAGGGTTTGATCCTATTACAGTTTTGCTGCCACAGGGGCAAAAAAAAAATGCACTTTATAAAAATAAAACTTCAAAGCAACTCAAGCAGTCAGCTCCCTCCCAGCCCCCTCTCCAAGCCAGGTTTTATTATGATGCCAACATGTACCCTTGTCCGCACGACAGACTTCACTGAATCTCACCTTGAATATAAATTGCAGCTACTTTGATTATTTTTTTTTTTCTGAAATGTGCTGATATCTACACTCATTTAATTTCATAAAACTGTCGTGGGCTTTTTCTGCAATTCTGAGATGAAAAGAAATCATCTCTTACCACATTTTAAAATCTGGATTTCTGCCAGTTTCCTTGAAACAGCCACAATTTGTGCCAATTCAGTAATTTTTAATTACAAATTATTTATTTTTCCTGCTTGTACTACTTTTTAAAACACAGTTCAAATAGATACAATTACAAATTCTTCTTTTTCTACCCTAAGATCCTTATTAAGAACCTAGTGCTTACACAGAGACATTCGCATTTCTTCCTGGTGTTTCAAAGTGCCGTGCATAAAACTGGCAATTAAATGTAATCATTAAGCACAGCATTACACTGGGTCATATATTTAGGTAATGATAAGTCTACTTTCCTCAAAATTAAAAAATAACAAGCAAAGTTAAGTAATGCGTGAGAAGGCAAACATGTTGTAATACCCAATTAAGCCTGTCAAAGACGATCCAGTAACAGGCGAGTGCAGGGCACACACATGCCTTGTGCTCCTTTGTGCTATGATCTGATTTATGAAAGAAGTAGAGCACGAACAAAACAAATAAACACACCTTAATGAAAACGTAATCGCTGACAAACGGTAACGACAAAGGCGCTGTGGGAGGGAAGCGCAATACGCAGGTGCTGTGTTCAGTAGCGATGATGCTCATAGAGACAGATGGGCTCGGCCAGCACTGGATGGCTCTTTTCTGTGTCCAGAAGTGGGGGTCACCCTGCGTTTTTGGGGAAGATGAGAACTTTAAGGTCTGTCACTGGCAACGGAAACAGCTGTGGTGATGCTTTTGAGGAAGCCTTTGTTATTGCTTACAAAGGACAGAGGAAAACATTGCTAAATCTCCTCAAAGGTTTCACTTCCACCCCACAAGGTCTTTTTCTGTTCGTGAACTCCCCTGATGCGTGGCACAAAGACCATGCTCCCACAGAGCTGCCATCAGAGGAAAAGCAGAGCAGCGGCAAGGTTTTTGATCCTGCCGAACACTCTGTGCAGAAAGTGGACACTGAGCTTCAGAGAAAGGAATCAGCTGAGAAAAAATGGGCCTGCTCCCGACCACCTGTATCGGTGACTGGTCCATGGGCTCACGGCTGCTTTCCCACAAAGGCATCCAGTCATCTCTCAGGTCCAGGGGCTATTGATATTCAAAATCCATCTGCTGACACAGCTGAGGCAGATAATATGAAGGCAGACAGAAATGAACTGTAGCACTGATTTGGTAATTTTAGAAAGATATGAAATTCTGAGGTTATTCAAGTCCTAAATCTGCATTTTGCCAACAAAATTCTCCTTGACGCTACTCAGCACACCCCCGAGCTCCGTACAATGGACCGTCTCTCCTTTAAGAGGCAGAGATCTTTTTCTAATGAAGTGACTACTGTGAACTCTAAGGGTGGGTATTTTAAAACCCAAGAATGTATTAAGAGCTGCAATTCAAAGAAAATGTTCTCATTTAAGTCTCAGGCAAGGTTAAAGGAAGAAGAACTCTCTCCAGCTGAAAAGCAATTTTCAGGATGAAGTCGGGGGGGTTGTTACTTGTAAGTGAGAAAGGAACAGAAAAATTGATCCCCAGCATAAAAACCAGAAGGTACTTCCAAGAAGGGGACTGCAAACTGGGGAACAGAGGATGTCACCTTGCACTGTAAACTGGCAGCAGTTCAGCTCCAGGTTAATAAAAGTCTTGAATGCTTGAAAACTTCCTCATTTGCTGTCTCAGTGAGCAGTGGCCACGTCTCAATCCAACTGGTGTTCACATTACACTGGTTCAGGAGACTTGTCAGGAGACTGACCATACACAGCTCATCTGAGAACAAAGTGTTTTTAAGAAAAAAAATAATCTAAGTGATTTAGAGATCAGAAATGACAATACACCATTTCCTAAACTTACTGCATTGTGTTAGAGCTTCATGTTTAGTAAAATACGTTTGAATTGGATAAAGGCAAGACTGTTTCAGTGTGTACTTTATTGAATTAATTTAAGAAACTGTTAGGAATTCCTTACATTATTTTTTACAAGCAAAAGTCAAAGTGCATGACGGGGAAGAATACATACGCACACTAGAGCAGAAGGAGAACAATCCCTATAGCACAAGAACATCCCACAGTACAACTACACCTACTGGCCCTGGCTATACGTGGTTCAGTCTATTTCCAGATCACTGTCTTCACTGTAACACGCAGAGGGATTATGTATAGAAGTCAGGAGCACCAGGTCCTTTTCTGGAAGCAAACCACATTCCTGCAGAAAAGCCTCCAGGTCAACAGCAAAAAAATCTTCTCCGAGCTGGTCAGTGATTCGCACAAAATTGCCGATGAGCTCACCTGCCTTATAGACCAGCAACGCTGGCAGAGCGTTATTAGTGAAGCGAGCGCTGGCGCCGATGAGCGAACTCTTCACTCTGCAAAATTTAACCGTTGGATACTCTGCAGCTAGGCAGATCATGCAGCCATGCAGGGACTCGGTGCCAGGGATATCATCTTCATAAATATGGATCATGATCAGCGTGCTCTTATGCTCTTTATCAACTGTGTCCAAAAACGCTTCTCCGCTGGTAATCTCAAAAACCTGTTTAAATTGCTGCCCGCTGTACAACTGCTGCCTCATCTCCTCCATTCGCTGCTTCCTGTATCGCTGCAGGAATTCCTCATCATCTTCATCATTGTGAATCATGTTATACTCTTGTAATGTCATCTAAAAAAAACACATGCAAAGATACATGAAAAAGAAAAGAGATCTGCATCACTATATGGGTCACTTATATAATGAGAATTTAAATCAAGAGGATTAATGTGGGTCACTCATCTTTAATAACAGCAAAGTGCAACCCGTGAAGGCTCAAGCACCCTCTGCATTATACTCCACTTTGATCTAATTAGAAACCGTGTCCAGTGGGAACAGTGATTTCAGCCTTGGCTATTCCAGTTTCCAGGAGCTGCGCTAATAACACAAGTGGCTGCTCCCACTTTAATCCAGGTTAAGGGTGGCTCTGGGCTCTCCCTAAGCTACAGGCACTGGTTTGGGTACCGTGCCTGACCCAAGTCTACTTTCTTTCTCATTAGCTTTCCATTTAGTTTTTCAGTTAACATCTTGTGGCAACCAAATGCACTCTCTTGTCTGTAGAGCTAAAATTAACAGGATTTTATGTATTTCGTATCTGTTCACTTGCTTCCTTAAACATATTTGTATCACTCAAGGTATAGACAGCATGGGCAACTTTTATCATCTGAAAGCAAGAATCACTGTCTGCTAATTAGTAACTTGTCTGACTAGAACTGTAAGAGCTAATCATACAGCCCAGCTGACTGAAACCATTCACTTCCAACGCCTTCTATCTGTGGAGCTCAAAGTCAAAGCTGAATTCTCAACATCCACTTACTAAATATGAAATCAATAAGGACTCCTAACCTCCTGTTTTAGGCATGGGAGACAGTATTCATAGGTTTGCTGTATAACTCCTCGCATTAATCCCCTGAAGTCGACTTATTTGATAAACAGATCAGGGGAATCTGGGAAAAGGATTTGGACTTCTTTGGTACAGCAGCTAAATTGCTTATTTCTTAACACAGGCAAACGCAATGCTCCTGGAATACCACCAAAATGCAAAATAAACTTGACAACACCTGGCAAATATAGTTATAAAGGACCTTTTAGACTGCTGCTGTGTTCCTCTTTACTAGGAAGAAACGATATATATCTACTGATAGAACAAGGATTTCTACCTGCTTCACATACACAAAGGATGAAACTGAAAATATTAAACATTTAAGTGGCATTTTAATTCCCTTGTGCCACGCTACCTTTCCATTGATTTTTTCCTGAAGCTCTTTCTGCTTCTGCTTATCAGTCTCCTCATCCAAGTGAGATCTGCATGTCATAGACAATTTTTTTATGAGTCGTTCCATTTCTCTGCGCTGCTCCTGCCGCTGTTCGGTTTCCAATTGTTTAAATCTTCGCCAGTCATTAATGACTCCTTTGGGACCTGAAATTAAATATATAGGCATTTTGCATAAAAGGGTAATAGAATTACACCTAACATTTAAAATTCAAGTAATAATTTATAAGTCAGTAGTAAAATAGTGGCCCTCCCATAAACTCTTTGTATACTGTGCAAAATGTTGAAATGAAACGAAAGAAGTACCTTGCCATTCACACATCCTTCAGTTTGTATCTATTCTTTTTTCTAAGACGAGTGAAGTTTATCTAACGAGGCTACTCTCATAATTGTCCCAAAGACTATTCCAAAGATTAATATCTGTGTTCTTGAAATAGAACCACCCTCAAGAACTCCCCTATTGTTAGCATGGCTTTTCATAAGAACAAAAATAACGATGGGAAAGTATAATTAATGTTCTTGTGCAGAAGTACATTCTGTGATGTCCAATAGTGTTAATTCTTACAGACTGCACCTCCCTCTGACCTTGCTGGGGGCCCAGCAGAAAGAGTTACTTTTTCAGGTCCCCTTTAAGTATGACAGTTTAGTGCTATAATTCTTCCATTCTTCCTTTAGGTGAAAGATGTGAACACACGCAGGAAGAAGATTTTTCGTCATTCTTAGAGAAACCATAAAATAGAGGGACAGTCTTTCCTAAGAATGTAAGAAATACCCTCTGGATCACACCCACGGTCCACACAGACTCGTATTGTTCTCTGACAGTGGCAGCAGAGAATGCTATTTTGGGAAAGCCCAGCCACTTTTTATCTATTCCTCGTGTACTCGTTCAGCATTGTCAACCAAATCTGCTCTGTAAACAAAGCCTAACTGCTTTAGGTATAATGCTTTAGGTATAATGCTTTAGGTATAATGCTTTAGGTATAATGCTTTAGGTATAATGCTTTAGGTATAATGCTGAAGTCTCTTACAGGAGAAGTCAGACATTAAAATAAAGAACTGGCTATTACAAATAAGGTTAGACTAGAGCCAGGAAATTACAGAATCACAGAATATTTTTGGTTGGATGGGACCTTTGAGATCATCGAGTCCAACCAACGATGGGACCTTTGAGATCATTGAGTCCAACCAATAAAAAAAAAACCAAACCCAAACCAAAACCACAAAAAAACCCCAAAATCCCAGAACACCAAACACCAAAACCAAACCAAAACAAATGCCCACAACCACACCCCACACCCACCCACAAACAGACACAAACCAACAATCCCGGGCACTAGAGCGTGCCCTGAAGTGCCATGTCTACACGTTTCTTAAATACCTCCAGGGATGGCGACTCCACCACCTCCCTGGGCAGGCTGTTCCAGTGCCCGACCACCCTCTCAGTAAAGTCATTCTTCCTCATATCTAATCTAAACCTCCCCTGCCCCAACTTCAGACCATTTCCTCTGGTCCTGACATTATTCACTTGAGAGAAGAGGCCAACACCCACCTCTCTACAACCTCCTTTCAGGTAGCTATAGAGGGCAATGAGGTCCCCCCTCAGCCTCCTCTTCTCCAAACTAAACATGCCCAGTTCCCTCAGCCTCTCCTCCTGTGACTTGTTCTCCAGACCCCTCACCAGCTTGGTGGCTCTCCTCTGGACACGCTCCAGCCCCTCAATGTCCTTCCTGTAGTGAGGGGCCCAGAACTGAACACAGCACTCGAGGTGAGGCCTCACCAGTGCCGAGTCCAGAGGCACCATCACTGCCCTGCTCCTGCTGGCCACGCTGTTCCTGATACAGGCCAGGATGCTGTTGGCCTTCTTGGCCACCTGGGCACACTGCAAATGATCCACCTCTGACTCAAGTATGCACAAAATCAGGACTTTCAGGTCAAAAAATGAATTTTAGAGAAACATACGAATCTTCCAATAAAAGAAGTATTTACAAAACAATTAGTTTGCTCTGACGGTACCTGTGTTGACTGCACTGCCATCGCTGCTGAGGTCTACTTCCCCAACGCTTTCAGGAACAGTGCTCTCCCCTTCTTTATCTTCTTTCTCACTGTCTTCATCCTCACCCTCGCTACTGCTGTAATAGTACTGCAGCTTCTCACCAAGCAGTTTATCATCCAAAGCAGTCATTGTGCTCTAAAAAATAAATTAACAAAATAGAGAATGTATCTCTTATTCAAGTACGCATCACGAGATACCACCTCAACTGCATAATAACGGTCCTTTAATTCCTCAGAGCAGATTTTTAGCCACATAAAACAGTTTAGAGCCCACTATGAAACAGCCTACAGTGCAGTCAGTCACGTGAGCTAATTCTTAGGCACAATTTCAAACTCACTTAAGTTAAAAACCTGTATGAACAGAGCTGCTCTGAGGCTCACTTGTGCAGAAACACTTTATGTGTGTTCTCATTCATGGAGAATTAGTTTTCCAACTGCGATGCAGGAGTCTTATCGGCCTCACTCAGACATCTCCATGAGGCTGATTTCCCAGTTATTGAAATTTAAATTTCCAGTATTATTTGCATTATTTTAACAGTGACTTGTTTGAGCTGAAAAATGATCAATGTAATTAATCAAATTAAAATGTGCTGACCTTTATTCTTTCCCAGTCTTGCAGAGACAAGCTTCTATCAAAACCTGGAAGAACATCAATTCAAATTGTCAAAGGCAATGCCAAAGAAACTGTTGCAGAAATCCGGCACGTTTAAAGAACTAACACACGCAAGGAAAAAAAATTAAAGGGAATGTAACCATGTTTGCTGTTTAACAAAAAAAGGTTACTCTGCAACACAGAAAATGGACTTTCTAAGTATGGAGACAGAACGTACAAATGCTTAGTGCAGTCAGTGCTACAGTTTCACGAACATCACTTCCAGGCTAAGAAATAACGTATCAAAAGAAAGATCTTCGTGTCTGTCATCTTCTCTCCTGCTCACTGACCACGTCGGGCACATTCCCACGGCTCAGCAGCATCCTGTTTGCACGGACAGCACCAACATTAGATGCTGACATGCAGATGAAGTGATTGCGACTATCCTAAAAACCCTCACTTTTCCCGAGTTAAACATTTTTTTGATCCAAAATACCTTCTGCTAAATAGCAATTAACAGCAGCAGAATCCGCCCTCCGCAGCTACTGACAGTGTCAGCATTTACGGGCTTTGTAAACCTCTCGCAGCAGGAGAACAGAGAGACCAGATGTCTCCAAGTGATGGAAAGCTGAGGAATCACAGAGCTCCTTAGGAGCCTGGGGCTGTCTCTCCACTGACTCCTTCCACCACAACCCTCTGAAGGAGCTGCTGGTGGAATCCCATCCCCACGAAGGTGTAAAAAGCCTGGGAATTACTCTTCTTTCCTGGGTGAGGGGCAGTGGATGCAGAAAGGACCAAGCCATTACGGTCAGATACGTGGCTGTGGACCTGTGCTGCACGAACTACACCTAAATGTCCACAAAATTTCAATTAAAAAAAAAAAAAAAAAAAGCAATTTCAATCAAATCAGTTCATTTGGGCTCCCACTCAATCCTGCAGGACTCTACAATGCCAGCCCGTGGCAAAGACACCCCGAGCACCGCCCGGCCAAGGCCGCTCCTGCAGGAATTAAAAGCCGGTGAAGCCGATCCCGGGGCAGGCGGGCAGATGGCCCGGGATTACCGGGATCACTGCCCAGAGCATCGCGGGGCCACAGGGAAGGGGCACCGCAAAGCCGACATTTTTATAACGGCGGATCCTCGGCCACCGGGCCAGGCAAAGACAGGAACCAAAAGGGATTAATTTCAGCAGAAAAGGGCCAAGTGCTCCCAAGGTCCGCTCGGCCGAGCCCCCCCGCCCGGCTCCGGGCCGCGCCGCCTCACCCGCCACCCCGGGGAGCCCCGCTTCGCCTCGGGGAAATGGGTCAGCCGGCCCGAGCGGCCATCCCCGGCCCTGCCGCCTCACCGGACCCCGGCCCGGCCCCGCCGCCGCCGCCTCCTCACCCGCTCCGCAGCCTTCCGGGGCCGCCCCTGCCGGCGCGGCGCGGGGCATGGCGGGAAGGAGGCGGCCTGAGGGGGCGGGAAGGAGGCGGCCATTACACACACACACACACACACACCACACACACACACACCCCCCCCCGGTCTCCCCTCTCCGCCGCGGTTTGAAGGCAAAGAGTCAATTTAAGGTGGACAAATAATTTTTATTCGTGCATGCAAATACATGTCAATACTGCAAACTTCTTCCATCAAAGTCTCTCAAACACCGAAAACCAGGATGCTCTATCCGTGAGCAGCCGCAGCCGACACCTCCTCAGGCGGCGCTACAGCAAACGGGGGGCGGCCGGGCCCTACCTCTACCACCACGGGAAACAGACCATCGGGACTCCAAACCCAGATAAACGGAATAGAATTTAAACTCCCCCCCCCGCCCCACCCCATATATCCCCATTTCATTTTACAGATTTTTTTTTTTAATTTTTTTTTTTTTAAATTATAGTTTTAAATAGAAGCTGAGAATGCGCCATAAAAATGAGCATTAAATCCATCGTAGCGATGGTGCCTGCTTTATACATGATGGGTGTACACCATCTTTTATTTCATTTACATTTCAATCGAACAATAGATTTGCAAAGAAAATGTCTAATACAGACGTAAAAATATTCACACTAGAGCTTCACAATCGGTTGTACAATTGACAAACAGGCCTCTTTTCCCAAACTTTCCAGCTAAGCAAATTTATAAAAATGTAATCAATGCAACAAGAAAAAAAAAAAACAAAAAAAAAAACAAAACACCAACAAAAATTTTTTCTCTTTAAAACTTCCAGGGAAAAGAATACGCAGTAAACAGTATAAATGCGGACACAGCAGATGCTGCAAGCTAACCACGATACTTCTGAGTGGCTGTACAGTGGGTATGTGCAGTACAAATAAAAGCCACGTGTGTTGTATCACAACTACCGTAAAATGTACTTGTTTGCCCAGCTAAGAAAATGCATGCATTTCCATGCCTTGGATTAACTGAGATCTACTCTGGATAAATCGATGGGCTATGTGCAAATGACCTTGGCTTTCGGCAGTATTATTACAGCCAGGCTCTGTTTTATTTCAGCTTTTACAGTAAAATCTTGAGTGATTAAGAGCTTCCACAAGCGTCCTTCTAAAATAACGGGGTGTAGCATTACATTTGGGTATTGGTCATTTTGATTATTCAGATTTGTTTCATCACTGACAGTTGTTTTTTTCCCTTGTCGTGCTCCCTCGCCAGCAGAGAGATACACAGCCATGACTGCTGCCAAAGTCAGCTCTTCATTTATACTGGAAAATGGGTCATTTAAAAAAAGCACATTTATTGTGTTCTGCTTGCAGAAGAGGTCCCTCAATGAGAGGGAATTTCCTAGCAAAGGGATTAAACTACAACATAAAGAATGGACTTTTACATACTATAGATAATCCGATCATTTCTCATTTTGTTACACTCTCAAATTCAACATCTTCCTTCAATAACATTCTAATAATAATGAAAAGTCTGTTCACAAATATGATCAAGGAGCTGCTGGCATACAGTGTTTATGTACAGCAACAGGTACAACTTGACAACTTGTGCTTTAAAAAAGCAAACAAAAACAATGTTTGGAACTATTCTGAGTTTAGATCAAGTTATTTTAAGCGTTCTTTCCTCAGCTGTTTCTGACCACTGTGCATTATTTTGTACCTCATCCAGCCTAGTACACTACGATACAAGAACAGCATTCAGCTCTTGAGTACAGGATAAATTAAAATTTCAATTGTGTTATCAAAGCACTAAAAACCTTCCAAATTAGACTTCTACAAAGAGCACTTAAGAGCTTATTTAATCAGCTGCGTTCAACTTTTTCTTTTTTCCCTAAATCACATGACAAACTTTAGTGTCCCTGTACTAGACTACCAAGAACCAGCGCCAGTTTGCTTTGCAAAGAGTCTAACCTTTCCTTTGAAGGGTCTAGTATACATTCTACAATGCAAAATCTGCATAAATACTAAGATTCATTTCTTGTCACCTGTTTACAGGAACAAAGTATCAGTAGCAGGGCAATCGCTCTGCTAGAAGTATATGTCAAGAATGTACAGATAATTACTTTCTCACCCAAGCACTCTCCCAGCACAAGCATTAGTCTCTATTAAGACCTATCTGGGAAATGAGGCAAACCAAGAAATGAATCCAGGTAGTGAGGCAACACAATTAACTTAGATACTAATAATTCCTGTATCTCTTGCATGTGAAATCCCTGCTGTACCCCTAGTGGAGGGAAAAAAAAAACCCCAACAAAAAAAAAAGAAAAACAAAAACACCAAACCAAAACAGCCCAAAATGCTTGTCCAAGCAAAGCAAAAGAGCCAATCTCTTTCTCCAACCTGCTACGGGCCTTTTTTCTGACAGCACAGGTAAGTTAGGCCAAAACCTAAATGGAAATCACTGCTACTAACACACAAAGATTAGTCACTCTATCTCGGTGTCAGAAAACAAGCCCTTCCATAGCCCAAAGGCACCTGATTTGCAACTAGACGAATACATACTTGTTTGGATAGGGTCAAGGGCTGAAACTTCACCAAAGCAGGAAGCCAGAACTAGGCTCCCACCCGCAGCTTCTTCTGTCAGGGCACTGGAGGGCATAGTTTCATGGCAAAAACCACACAGTCAGTTTTAAAACCATTAAGACAAAGCTGGCATGCTGTTAAAACCCCCAAACGAGTCTTTTGCCTGTAATTCTATATATTAAAAATTCAACTAAAAAAACCCTAGCCTCTAGTTAAGAACCAACTTTCCATATGAAGTGTATGGTCATCCTAGAGAACTGCTCTATCCCGGGACCTCCTGCTGCAGAGAAGAGTATATAGATACCGTTGTTCTTAAATATGCCAACAGGGTTGGCAGGAATATGTTGGGCTTATGTAATTTCACGGGACGAACAGGCAAATGTGTGTAAGCAGCTTATCCCAATCCCCCTCCAGCAGAGCACAACCAAGTTTTTAAAATTGCAATTTTAAAATTAAAAAGTTAAGGTAAATACACAATCAATTTATGTAGTATATATTCACCCTCAGATCATGCTGAAGATGTTCTGTGGAGTTCTGGTGCACAGAGGGCTCTTTCCCTGAGGGCAAATAAGGACTTCTCAAACCTTTATATTTTCTCTATTTTTGTAACAAAATAGCAATTTAAAATTTAAAAATCTTTTAAAAAAATTACATCACCTTCAACATGGAAGATCTCACTGTTTAAATATCCATGAAAGAGACATACTCGTTTGCATATCTGTTTTGGAATTACATTGTACAGCAAATAATAGTATCTCAGAAGCATTTCAAAAGTAATATAAATTCATATTTACAGAATGGTCTTGGTATAAAATATACAACAATCATATTTATGTCTAACATTCTAAGTTAAAGTTAACATCAATAGGAAATAAGTTAAGGTGACAAAGGTGGTCTGGTTCTTGGATCCATTCACTTTGAGTTGCGAGTGAAACAAAGCGTGGGTCTAACCCCAGCTACGAGGCAGCACTGGCCGTGGGGAGGTACAGCTACAGCCACAGGGAACTACCAGAAGACTACGGGGACCAGGTTTCTACATACATTCCTTTACAGTTGAGTATTAAATAGATGCGTAAGATCTTCCATACTGACACCAGAATATCAAAACTAACCCTTGGATTTTTCAGGTATATTTACAACATAATTATTTCATGGACAAGTTTCGTTAGGAGAGATATCAAACACCAATATTTACTTAGTCTAATCAGTAACCCTCAGGGAAATGCCAACCCCCACCCCCCAGAAGCGTGCACAAAACAGTTATCAAAATCTTACCCGACCACATAGCTGTGATTTTGTAAAATAACAACTCAGACGACCAGTAACATGATCCTCTTTAAGCATTTTGCTAGCAGGAAAAGCCCTTACATGCAGTACACCTGGTGAAAGATCAGCTTGGCTTAAAATATTCCAGTACAATTTTCAGAGTAAACAACTTCACAGAAGTTAATAAAAACATAAAAAAAAAAAAGTAAAACTTGTCACAAAGAAAAGTAAGAGGACAAACAAGAAGATAATAATCATCAGGAGGGAGAGTCCTGCTTTCTTTAAAAATAAAAAAAAAAGTGGATTTTTAAGCTTCTCAAAAAAAAATATGCCCAGGGCTCTAGTTCATGTGTATTTATGAAAACCAATTTTCAGTTGACATGTCTAACATGATTCTCAGTCACATCTTAACAGGGCATAGATTCATACACTTTTCAGTACTCTGAAGGTCAGATAATGCTATATTATTGTATTTTCAAGGTCTTTGAAAATAAGTTGCCACTGAACAAGCAAAAATTAAACCTGAATACAAAATTATGATTAACAACATTTAACAAAGGTAATACAACCGCCTTAAATTCCCAATATTTAGATTAAATTAAAAACAAAACAGTACAAAAAACAGCAATACCATCTTGTTAGTCAGTGCAAACACTACATACAGGGTTTTCAAAGGAAAGCCAAGAGCACCTGATACTTTTTGCCAAGTCATCTGGATTCTATAAACTCCAAGTTGAGAACTATTAATTAAAAAAAAAAAGAAAAAAAACAAACCCCAAACCCAAAATTGCTGTTACATTAGTGCATAACCTCTCAAAATGGTTGAAAATTGTTTCACGTATAACTCGGGGAAATCAATACCTAGTACGTTCGCTGGAGGACTTAGGCACTTGGTTTACTTCTGGTAACTTTACTTGGACAAGTAGCCTCTGTGTGTGTGTGTGTGTGTGTGTGTGTGTCTGTGTGTGTGTCTGTGTGTGTGTCTGTGTGTGTGTCTGTGTGTGTGTCTGTGTGTGTGTCTGTGTGTGTGTCTGTGTGTGTGTCTGTGTGTGTGTCTGTGTGTGTGTCTGTGTGTGTGTCTGTGTGTGTGTCTGTGTCTACAGCACTAAAGCAGAAATTGGCAGGGGAAAAAACCAGAAACAAAAAGCTGCAGCAAAGCACTGCACCACAGACCTGCAAATAACGCAGCAGTGCAAAGCTAATGGTGTGTTAACCCTGTAAAAGTCTCAAGTCCAAATCTCCACCTCTCAGTCATCAAACAGGAAACAATACTCCATGCAAAGTTCCACAACTAAAGAAAAAGCAGCTGCAACAAGACACAAGTTCTTCTCTCATGAAACAAAATAGAGACAAATAAGTTAGTCTTCCTTTCACTAGATGTATCATCGTAGGATCCTGCTAGTTTAAATAACTGAGTTGTTAGTTTTCTACAGAAGCCATTTTAAACAAGAATGGCTCAGATACCGCACCGGATTGCTACAAACTCATAAAAAGCTGCTTTAAGCTTAAGTAAAACAATGTCCAAATTCCATTCATTTGTGGAAAGTGAACGCCTTACCCTAGTAAAGTAAGTTTTTTTTTCTTCAGAATGCTAATGCGAGAGGGGCTTGAAGTATCAAAGAGTCCACAGGAAATGCATGACCCCAATATTATTTTTTTTAAAAAAAATATACATTATATAATATATATTATATATATAAAAAGCTAGTGTAAATGCTTCCATGGTGTGGTCACAAGCTGGAAAGATGAATGCCTTTCAGCTGTTAACCATCCTGCCATTTGCAACAGGCTTTAAAAAGTCATTTTTATCCTCAGACATAATGCGAGCAGTTTTCAAACTGCGGCTGCCAGCACTGCCTGCTGTGCGGAGGGGCAGGCAGCTTGCATTGCTAACAGATGTTGGGATCGGCTGACTGAAGCAAGAAGTTACGGGCAGGATTGTTTTCTGCTCCTCCCTGAGGAGAAAAATAAGTTACACAAATATTAAACAAGTACATGCACAAGTATCCGGAACTGAATTGTGTGCATTAAATAAATACTGACATAAACTCATTTTTAGCAACAGGCTAAACATCTTACTATGGAACGGTACGCTCAAGGTGTTAAATGCAGTCTGCCTCATTTTCAAAGGCTGCATTACACATTAAAGACTACAGAACATATAAACCTAAAATAGTGTATTTTAAAAACTACCTCTCTATGGAGATTTGTGCAAACAGTATGACATTTAACCTTTTGAAGTTTTTCTTAATTTCTGTTAGCTATAAAAATACTTTTGCATTTTTTGCTTACTGAATGTGAAAGGTATTTTTAACAGCTGTGACACATTTCAGTAGATACGATTACAACAATGCATACGAACAATGGTACCATCCTGTGACTTTCGTGTTTGTGACCTAATTCTATTTCTTAACAGGTTCTTCTCACTTCACCATGTGTACACAATGCAGATGTCTAATCCGAGTCTGAGTGGGTACGTCGTTCATCCTTAAACAATCATGCTTCAACTATTCTGATGCTGCTGTTTGTCTAATACTGGCAGACACTGCTGGTTTGTCTAACACTCACAGAATCACAAGGTCTTCACCTAAACTTTGTCTCTTCTGTTCCATAGATTCTTTCTGGTGCTGCTTTAGTGGGTGCCCGTTCTCTACAGTTGTTCCGTTGAGCAGCTGATCATCTTGAGAACTAATCCCTAGCTGAATATCCAGAATCTCCTACAGGAGAGAAGGAGAAATGTCCATCAATACTGTCGCTACCAGCTTCAAATTTTCCTAATAATATGTAGTTCCACTACATAAAGCTGATGGAAATGGCAGCCTCATCATAAGACTCCTTATTTTTATTTCATACTATTGGAATCTCCACCACATTTTACTATAGGGAAAAGGAAAAAACAATTATTTAAAGATGGCAGTGAATGACATCAGTAGTATAAACATCAGTTGCTAAAATAAAAAATGGTTTATGAGGTGAGATACAAAGGAAGCAATGAAGACAACGAGAGCTGTTTCAGTAACTAGGGGGAGAGGAAAGGCTAAAGATAAAGGTCCGTCCATTCATGTAACAGCGATTCACAATTCACACTATGGTGCTACATCACATACCGCTAGCAGAGCCAATGAAAGCTGTAGCCAGTACTGTAGGCCACTATTGCAATGGATTATGGAATATGTTCCATATAAGAACCTTAATTTCTTTTAAGTGTACAATGCCTTAAAAAAAAAAAAAAACGGACAATTGATCCTAACACTCAGAATGAACCCCAGAATGCTTTATGACTGCACAGCAAAGGAGGAGGTAGCATAGAAGAAGCTGGGGTAGATGCCCAGAATTACAAATAAACAAATTAAAGTAGTAGTGGAAACAAAAGAACACCAGGTTACAATCATTTAAATTACTTTACTATTAGAATCAGGTGAGCACAAAGTTTAAATTAAATGATCACATTTAAATGTAAACTTCAATGTAAAACATTCTTAACTACAGTTTCAACAGTGGGGGTGAAGGAACAGACTCCCCATCATTACTGATGCTATCAAAAGATAAAGAGCAAAAAGCTGAGAGCTATGACAAAGAACAGTGAGCTGGTTTTAACTTCAGTAATATCAACCCCCAGGTACCTGAACAAGAAGTACGAGACCCCTAGTGTTAAAATAAGGCAAATGTTTGACATCACTACAAAGACTAAAACCAAAAGGCTTTGCTATCAACATAATTTCCCAATTCATAAAGAAATTGTAGAAGTTTTTTAATAACTAATGAAAGCACCCAGTGACCTCTTTAGACACACAAATTTTTGTACTTACTTCTATTTGTTCACCTTGCCCATCAGGTTCATCCGTGTCAAGGGCCGACAGCTCCAATTCAATGTCTCGGTCCGGCTTTGTGTCTGCACAGTCTTCAGTATAATCAGTCTAAAAAAAGAATTAGTATCTTCTGTAAATATCAAATTGGCTTTTCACCTGCTTCACACAACACTCAAGACAGAAGATGCATTTCTAGGACACAGTATTTCTACAATACAAAATAGCTAGTCAGCCATAAATAGAACTTTGGGCATAGACAATATAGGATACAAAGCTAAATCTAATCACATTAAAGTACTGAAACAGAGAGAAAAAAATGAATATTGAAGTAGACATTGCTGTAGAGTCCACTGGCAGAATGTTTTGATTTCTAACACATACAAGTAGAATGAAAATTAATGATTGCATGAAAATGGATTGTCACATTCTTCCAATTTTGTAAACGGGTGACTGGAGCAGCAGCACAGCAGGTGCTCCTCTTCATCTCAGGGAAATAACTGGGTGCAACAACAACAGTGACTTAACTCACGTAAATCGCATTATAAATATTTGGAAATGTTAAAACTATGAGTTTTAACTCTGTTAAAAGGCATGCACTTAGGTATATACAAAAGCCCTCAGATTCGTTTCATCCCAATTACCCCTTTCTTTACCTCACCATTCCTCAAATCAATTTCCTTGCTTAAAAGATTTAAGGTAAGACGACTGCCTTCATCTAGAGAATTCCACTTCTGCTGCATGGCCAGTGCGTTCGCCTCTCTCTGAAGTAATAATGAGTTACTTTTGGCCTACGGAAAGAAACATATCAGTTACCAACAACTACCAACTTAAGCCATGTGTTGTCAAATGGCAAAATAAATCAACTTTCAAAAAGAACAGTTCTTTTGCTAGATGTATAACTATGTATTCCTTTAATGCACAGCATTTATTTTGTTCTGCATTTGCTGACGTGTCAGGCCCACCACTTTCTCCCAAAAATGGTCTTACTGATGTCAATGGAACAGCTCATATTAGCAGTCCTTCTGCATCACACCAAGTGCTGCAGTACTAGCGTCTAGTTAACCCTGATTAATCATTTTGTCAATTGTACTATTTTCTGCAGGTTATACTAAGAAAATTTATTTAAAAATCAGTTTACTAGATCCCCCCCTCTTTTTTTTATTTAAATAAATTAAAAAGCCCACATGGTATAGTGTCTGATCTTACCTGCTGTAACTCAATACTCAGTAGATCTCCAGTGCTGGAATGCTTTCTGTGACCAGACAAATCTGTAACTATGAACCTGTCCCTTTAAGAGAATGAAGGCAAAACTAGGAATAAAAACAAGTTCTCTAAATCAAAGACCCCATAAACTTCATTAGTTTATGCATGTTAGATTTCTGCACAGAAATTACGTGACTAAGATAACGCACTCTTCACAATACCCCAAGGCATTATATGAAGCAAACATCTTTATTTTACAAATGGGTAAGATGTGGCAAGAATACTTGAGAGAAACTCCTCAAGATGGCAGTTTGACATGACAGTTTGGCAGTACTGACTCCAATTCTTTGATTAGTTCTCTCAAGGAATAGTTGCTAGTAATTCGGTATTATTAGCTGCATTAAGTGTTAAAGACTACACAAGTTTTAGTGTAGTTTTTCCAAGGTTCTATGCTGGATAGGAAAAAATATTTTGCTTTAAAATTAAGAACCTCTATTAATAGTTCCAGATTTTTTTTCCCCCCACATGCAGGATTTTGAAGAACAGCAAGCTACAAAAAATGTTTTTAAGAGAACATTAAAAAAAGAAAGTCCATACCGTTCTGCATAACGTGCTGATGAAGTAGAATCTGAGCCATAGGCACTCCATCTTGAGTCAACAGCATTGACATAAGGGACGTAATCTGTAACAAATTAAGATACCGTTCATTATCTTCTCTGTTCTTAAAGTGGGATATTCAGGAATGTTAGCTCTTTGCATCTTCATTGCTGTAGTAAGCATGAAAAGGGTGAAACGCTCACAATGTATGACGTTACAACATCGCAGGAAGCCTGTACTTGTACCTGATACACTGATGGGCTTCGTAGCACTTCCTTGGGAAGCAGTGGCCTGAATAGGGTCTGTCGTGTGATAACCCGTGCGGGATGACCTGGAGATTGCACCCCACTTGGAGATAATCGGTCCATCGCTAAATGGGATTATAGGATCTTCTTCCTTTGCCCTTCTCTGTGTTTCAAATAAATGTACTCTCCTTTTAACATCTCCGCTGTCCAAATCCTACACGTTTAGGAGACAGAAGATACATGGACTCATTTGAGGTTATTCAGATTCTTCAGTTGGCTAATAACTTTCTGATTATTGTTGCTGAATACAATGCTGAAAATCTGTCCAACTAGAGAGCCAAGATGGGCCTCAACAATTTAACTATTGCCCTTTAATGGCAAACTGACCACGAGAAAGCTATTGCCAGTGTTAGAAATAATAATTTTGCTTTTCCAAGCTTGTGTTTCCGGGTAGAAAAAGTTCCGGCATGCTTTAAGGTCCTTCAGTACCCTTTCCTGTACTTAAAGGAGGCAGTACCAGGCTCAGGATGAGATTTGCTTACACTTATTTCTAGAACATAAAGGTAACCTGCTGCCCTGTATAGTAGAAAGTCTCCAAAATGCATGAGCTCTTCCCCCTTAATAATCAGAGGACATACTTAAAATTCATGAGTTCTTATCAGTTTACAGACCGTCTACTCAAAATATTTTGGCTACAAGTTTGATTCACAGATATCTGTTATTAACATGGTTGTTTCAGACATCTGAGAATTTTACTTGTGGCACTACATTCTGTCACTGAAGTAAATAGATTATTTACAAAACTGGGAAAAGATATTCGAAACAACTTCAAATATGTAGAATGACTTTCAAATACTAAGAATAGAAGCTATCAACTTTAAAAAAAAAGGCTTGTTTAACCAAACAGAAGACACTTCAGCATGTAAGTATCATTACACTAATGAGATAACATGCAGAAAACCCCTACCATTAACACGGCATTTGAATTGGCAATCACATCCTTGGGCTCTGAGTCGATAGCGTTTATACAAGAGCCAATAGTGCCACAAGACCACGGTGAATAGTGAGAGAGATGGTCTTCCTCAAATTTAGTTCCACTCAGATCACTGACACTCTCTGAGAACTACGGAAAAGGGAATAAATATTTATTATAAATAAAATATTATATAATATTTATTATTAATAAAAACAGGGAATTCAGTCTAAAATAAGAAAAGACATTTATTGCTATTTAATTCAATTATCTCAAAAGTCAATCAAGGAGTTCTAGCCATATTCAAGACTTAACTCAGGGACAACATAACCCGTTCTGTCAAATTTTAAATCACTACAGCTGACAGCAGCTAACTGCCTGGTCTGCCAAGATGAGAGACTGAAATCAGTGTCACTATGTTAGCCACAGGTTTCTTCAGGCAAATCCCTACAGTAATTAAACTGAGAGGAAGCCATGCATTTTCCTTTGATATACAAGCCAGTGGCAGACAGAAGTATGACTTGGAACCCTCCAACCTGAATGAAGAGTACTAAATCCTGATCTACCTTGAAGACACCCATAAGGGACTTCAAGTACCTAACAAGATCTTTTCTGAATCCTCTCAGTCTAACACCTCAGATATCATCAATGGACCTGTAAAACCACAGCCGAGAGTGCTTGGCAAGGTGGGTCTCAAACTAGTTTCTTGGATGCATTTGATTTACACATATGGAAAATAAATATCACAAGGTACTTTCTACAAAAGCACATGATTTCTATTTGTTGAGTTTCCATTCTTGTTTACGGAACTTATCACATACATGCACAATGTTCTACCAATGCCTTTTGCCACTTTTAAGGGATAGATATTCTCTGGGACTTGACAAGCGTTTGCAGCTTGATTCACTCTACTCATCAGGTCATGATGCCATTTGGAGTACAAAAGGGAAAGTCCTTCTTAATGGAAAAGAACTGTTGTTCCCTACACAAAAACGTGGAGGTTCACAAAGCTACTTCAATAAAATTACATTTTCTTTAGTGAGGGTAAATTGAATCACTTCACTTGTTGACCTGTTTTCAGCAATCATGGTTAGCATCACCTTAATACCAAATCGAATGTGTTCACTATTAGATATTACTTTCCTTTTGCTAGAAGATTAAAATAATTTTATGAACCACAAATGGCAGGCAGAAATTCTTTACTAGAAATATTAAATGGCATCTTATGGAAACAGGAAGGGAAAATAAAGTTGTTCTCTGGCTTCCCACCTCTGTGCTGAAATCTACGCTGAAGAGAGGAGAAGGTGGTGTTGGAGATGGTGTTGCCATTGGAAGCGTTGATGATACCAGAGGAGTCTTCTGTGTGTGATACTGTGCCCATTGCTCCGGCTTCCGTCTTAATTGCTCCTCATACCCAGTCTTCAAATGACCGCAAGGCTCCTAGCAATAATAAATACAGGACTGTATATCTTACCATACTCTAATCGGAAGGCAAATACTTGCAGGAGACACTTGGAGCCCCAAATTCCCTTGGGTGTGTAACCCTCCATTGGTATCACTAGAAGAATTTCACAAGGATCTGGAGGAGAACCTGGCCTATATATGGCAACTCAAATCTTATTTGTGTAATTAATTCAAGAAACATACATGCCAATTAAAGAGGGAAAGGGACTCTGCTCCTAATGCAGATTTGAGCAGTCTATTGTACAAGCCCATTTTATTAAGGTTAAAAACACAACAAGAACTTTGGCCAGGTCACATGTCTTGATCGCTGTAACCCCAAATAAACAGAAGAGGTCTATGCTAATTATTTACCAACTTTTCAGTAATGACCTTCAGAACCAAGACTACATCCTTCCCTTTCTGGCTCTCACTTACCCTCGGTAAAGGCACAGTCCTCTGTTCGTTTGGAGGTTGACAAGCCACAGAATAATATCCATCCAAAGAGTTGTATCTCTCACGCAATGATGTCTGATAGACAGATGAGTGCATCACATCCATGGGAGGTAAAGAATTGCTCCTAATAATATCATCTCGTGGGTACATCTGTGGGCGCCAGATGCGCCTGCTGTCATAAACTGGAGCATACATTCCAGAAGGGACAGGAGGAACTGGTCCATACGGCTGCGGAGGAGGAGGTTGGTAAGGAGAATTCAGTCGATCTCGAGGGGGAAATGTACTGTAATGATCGGCATATGGCACGGAAGCAGGTGGGAGGGAGGACTCTGGAACGTTATTGGACCTCACAAAGCGAGGAACACAGGGAGCCACACCAGCTGGTACTGTTGGAGGTGGTGGATAATATCCTTAAAAATTGGAAAAAGGCATATTTAATGTAACCACAAATGACCCAAAATTTTACACGTTCTAAAACTGTAAATAGTGTTGCTAAGTACCTTTAAAGAAGAGTCACACTTTACAAACCTGTTACTGACCCTATCGTATTTCTGTGGAATATAATTTCATGTATGACAACCGTATTTGCAGATGTAGTGCTGACCCCTTACTACCTTGACCCAATTCAGGAAATGGAGTTTCTCTGCCCTTGCTCCTATGGTGTAACTATATAACTGAGTAACTGAAAAGACAGCATCTTAAGTACCTCTTTATATAGGAAGTTATAACAGTTGTCTCTAAAATAAAAAGCTGTATTGCTAAAAAAGTACTTCCAAAGGTCCATAAATAACCACTTACACACTTGGCTTATGCTTTTTTCTTTGCAGAGGATTGTTTGAACACTTCTACCTTTTGTTTTGAGAGCTTGTGAATGACCTGATGCTCTAACACCTAATTGTTTGCTTGAATATAAACATGCACGCTGCTCATCTCACTCACCTGTCTGCGGGTACTGTGGAACTTCATATGACAGCTGAGTCCTGGGATCTTGGAAATATTGAACATTATCAGAATGTGGAGGGTAGACGGGTACTCTGGGAACAAATGGGCTGGATTTTGGAGGCACAGAATTAACTTCTGTTCCAATATTAGGAGGACCAGCTGAGGTAGCTGCTGCCTGGCTTACAGGAGTCTTGGGTGGAGAACCAATTTTACTGAAAAGGATTACCAAGAAATCATTAAGCAGATCTTTACTTATTTCAGTTGGTCAACTCTTTGTGTACACTCTCATGTAATGTGGAAATTTGGGCCATGTCACTTCCTCTGGAATTTTTTTTTTCATACCCAAACCTGATAGGAGATAAGTCTGAGATGTAATAATACTAAAAAAAACTCAAAAGTGGATATAAATGTTTTGATACATACTCAGAAGCTTACATACCACTTGTAAGTGTATTCTGGTAAAGACAAAGGCTTTGAAAAGTTACATAGAAGCTCAGCACTTCCTGCAGAAGTATCTAAAATTTTTTAAGGGAAAACCCCAAAACTAGAAGGTTTCCAGGATTATTAAGGGACCACACACTACATGCACCCTTCTTCGTTTCAGGAAATGTCAAATTTTGAGTGCAAGATTTGTTTTATTTTTATGTAATAACGCAACAGTAATTAAGATACCAGGCTGAGAACAACAGAATAAAAGATAAAGGGAGAGATTTTCTCTATATTGCATGGGAGCATTCAACAGCGAAAACAACCGACACTGGCTCTGACAACTTGAATCCACAGACTTTGTAAAATGGTGTCTGTTTTACAGTACAAGATCTTACACAGCTCTGCAGCCAGTGAGCACCAGCAACAACTGCAAGCCAGGACTAGAATTCAGTATCTGTTTTTTGCCATCCATAAACTCCATGATGGTCTAAAAGCAAAATGTTGTGTTTAGTTATCTTTATGAAAAAAGTTACCTACTTTTCAGGTAGTGATTCTGTAGGGGATCCAGAAACATTCTGGCCATTGGCTCCAGTCTTCCCTCCCTTCTTGGTGTTCTCCAACGCTCTCAAGGAGGTGTCCGCACAGCGAGGGATCAGCTGGGGAACACCACTTTCTAGATTAGCTATTCCATTAGTACTTGGCACCATCTTCCCTGTTGCTTCGGGGCTTCCTATGACAGAAATGACGTTTCCTGTTGTGGTTGAGACGGTGCTATTTACGCCAACTTTATTTAGAAGGGGGAATGTTCTCACTGTTGCACTGATTTTTTTGTTCCTCAAGCGATATCTAAAAACAAACATGTACAAACACACACAAAAGACAGATGATTTAAAAAGCGCTTATTGTGAACTTTAATGTATTTGTAAAATTAGCAAAAGGAAGGGGTTGAGAGGAACAAGATATGCAAAAATTACAGGTCTTCAAAAACTGTTTTCAAAATTCTATGGAGATTGGTTGGATTTAAATTAAAAAGAAAAAAAAAAAAAGTCTCCCACACTCACTTTTCAAGCTCTTCCTGAGAATGAGCAAATGTACAGTTTGTTCCTCTTGGACATCCCCCTTGCTGTCGAAGGTCTCGGCACATACTTGTTTTGTATTTGCTATTTGGTTGTGGCTTTAACAACAACAAATAAAAAACAAACACAAAACATTCTTCTTACAAACATTTACATAAAAATAGGCTTTAAATTCACAAAACACATCCATGATACGTTTTTACATATTGCACCTTTAATTAGAAAACTAAGGAAACTGTGTTGCTGGGCTAAGTACTATGCCATTGTACAGATCTCACTACAGCAAGCTCTGCGGCATCTCACATTCAGATATGTTCAGTTCTCAAACCTGAACGCAGTAAGTAATAGTATCATCAATTATTCCACAGAAAAGGCCATAAATATCTCGAATCAATAGTAACTTTTCAAAGTTGCATCTTTCAGTAAATGTACGTTAAGACATATAATTCAATGAGCAAATATAGTTACCTGTGGAGTTTCGTGGCCTTTTCTACTGTAATTCTGAATGAAATCCACCAGCCCATGTACCACAGTCTTTACAGCGACCATTGCATTTTCCAGCTGCTCCCACGTTGGAGATGCTGCATCTAAAATTATTAAAAGCAGGTTTGTCATTCTGTCAGGAACTCCAGTAGTATCATAAATAAGAGGCCACTCTTCTAGTACTTCAAAACACCAAGTACTAGCACAGAACTCAGAGAGCCCCGAAGAAGAGTTTATGACATAATATAGTAATTAATGGGAATTTTGAAACTGAGAATGGGGGTTGTCATCTTAATCATTTTCTTTGCTAGATATAAAGAATATAAAAAAAAAAAAAGTAAAAAGTTTCACTTGCATACCTGGATTTGGATCTATGTTTGCCAGGAGCTCCAAGTGAGGCCTCAGCCTGTTTAAATTTGCAGGATCCCCCGTGCGCTGCAAGACAATCGTCAACTCTTGTACACTCTTGGCAAAAGATTCGGGAGATTGGAGCTGCAAACAAAGCGAGAGTTAGTGTGCTGCATCTTACAACTGTGAACTACACATCTTAAAAAGATTTTTATTACATTGGTTCCTATACGCATATGTTGTGTCTTCAGATGGCATATAGAGAGTATCAGTGGAGAGAAATTTTATTTCTCAGCTCAGAATCTGCCCTATGAAGCTTCATCATAAGACACAAAACAGGGAATTAATCTTAAGCTACTGAAAACCAAAATGTCTTCATATGAAGAATACGCTACAGTGGGGGAAAAAAACTTCATTCTAGTTTTAATTCATATTTAATATGACTAAAGACAAAAAGTTAACTCAAGCAGTTCTTGGATTTTTATTATAATATTTAATAGCCAAATCTAATGCTACAAAGATATTAAAATCATCCATTTGACGAACCTTGTCAATAATGGATTGCATGTGCGATTTATGGGCCAAGTCACCATAAAGAAGGGAAGACCATTGCTCTGGTGATATTCGAAGTCCTGCTTCCATAGCAATGTGAACAATTTGGGCATCATGTTCTCTCCGCAAAGCCTCGTAACTCCGAAACTCCTCTTTAAGTTGCATCAGAGAAGAATCTTCATCCCTTTTAGTGACCTAATAAACAGTAAAAGTTAAATACTCATCCTTGAACAAAAAATCTCCAAGTCCATCAGAAAAAAGACAGTTACATAGCACAAAATACAAAAGTATTGCTTTTGTATATTCAGGTTATATGTCTTCTTCTTATATATGTTTTACGTAGCAGTGCACAGGCAGAAACACCAGTTCCTCAAGTGTTTACAGGATCACAAGTGCAAAACCATACCACGTAAAGGAATCAGATTTGCTTAAGTTAGATATTTAGTAGTTCTAGTAGTTTTTGTTACTAAAGGATGACTTAAAGAAACAGGAAAGTATCTAGAAGCAACTTAAATAATAAGGAGGAAGAAAAATTTTAAGAGATTGAAATTTAAGGAACAGAATATTTAACTGAGAGCCCACTATAAACGTTAAGTCTCTGGAGCTGCACTAGTTTACAGGAACTAACTTCAAATATTGGTATTTTACCTTAAAGCATGATGCTCTATACAGTAGCTGCACAACATGACCAATGCTCGTTTTAGAGGCCTGAGGAAATCTTGGTTCTAGCCTTTGCACAACAAAAAGTACCAGAACTTTTCTTGAGAGTGCGGAGCCGTCTTCCAGTGCCAGTAATACGAGTTTCAGTGCCTCCTCTTGCATAGCTTTAACACACAAAAATAAAAGATACGAAATGAAATATAGTACCAGGAAAGAGCAAGGCTATCATATATTAGCACCAGAAGCAGGAGCATCTGAATCCTCTCGAACATAATTCCTTATTTTTTACACTGAGGGTGGTGAGACACTGGCCCAGGTTGCCCAGAGATATGGTATCTCCCCCATCCCTGGAAACATTCAAGGCCAAGTTGGACGGGGCTCTGAGCAACCTGCTCTGGCTGAAGATGCCCCTGCTCACAGCAGGGGGCTTGGACTAGACGGACTTTAAAGATCTCCTCCCACCCAAACCACTCTATGAAACTGTACAAAATAAATACTGGAACAGGAATGCTATCATCAGTTATTGGAATCAAGAGAAGACAACTTGCAATTTGAACAGAGTTTCCTTCTCATTTCTGTGCTTGCTTCAGCAGCATTATTAACAAAGAATTTGCTGTCTCTATCAAGATATAAACAGGATCATTATAAATTTTAAAATTAAACTGCAACTAAAGTTAGGATGATTGTATTTACAGTTGCAGTATGAGCAAGAGAGAACTTGCAGTTTTCTGTCCAACTCTAATCACAGGCAGCAGCACAACCAGCCTGTGTTACAGTCTCACTGCATTACAAACTGAGCAGAAAGCATGCTTATTTACTCTTCTTTGCCAGGATCTTTGAAATACTTCCTCACAATTTCAAAGAGCAGTTAATAAAGGGGAGGGGGGAACCCTCAAAACTTTAAATAGCAGATTTCACTAACTTGGCTATTTTCTTCCCTTCTCTCTTTTTGGCAAAAAGTTGAAAACCAGAAGTACTTACATCTTCAACTGAAGAGAATAAATTTCCCAATAATTTTTTGTTAAGAAAAGATATAGCTACATAAAGGTCCAGCTGCTGCAGATTCTGCAGATTCCTTACCTGGTCCTAGAAACTGGCATCCTCGTGCCCTGACAGCAGCCCAAAGATTGGCAGAAAGCTGCTGAGGATTCTGGTGCTGCAGGATCAGTTCTGTCACAGTTCTCTCTCCCAGCGATCGAGCTGCCCTCATAGCTCTAACCCGACCCTCTTCCTCCACCAGCTGACAATTCACCAGGGTCACAAGCTTCCTTTGCATCGGACGGCTCAGTGCACTTTGATTCAAGCTTGCAACACCTTCAAAGAAAGGGAGAAAAGGCAAACGATTGCTTCTAATCAGGCAAATTTAGCCAAATAAGACAAACAAAAACATTTAATAGGATGTGTCTTTCTCTGGGACTTGGATGCTAGTCAGGGGCACCTTCCCTTCTCTTAGGCAACTCTGTGGAATTCATTATCAAAAAGAATTTTAATTAAAGTCTTAAGTTGACATCATACCCATCCTTTGAGGAAAGTTAGCTTTAGTACAAAGTTAGCCCCAAGGAAATATTATTAAATAAAAAAGAATATTTTGCAAACTTAAAATAAAAAAAATTTAAAAATCAAGTGTCACAGATGTGAATAAGCTTTTAAAGACGTAAGGAAAAATTTATTACAAAAATGAGAGGATTATCCCATTGACATCTAAAATCAATGCCAAAAGCACAATGCTGTTAGAAGTAAGTGATACCAAAATTCCGTTGTTCAGTAGAGACTCACCTTTTCCTCCACTTAATGGCTTTAAGTAGAGTGCCAAATCCTCAACACATTTCTTTGCTACTTCATAATGTTTGTTCTCTCCTACATTACTCAACTTTACTGTCTGATGATCAGGTACCTACGAAAATGCAAGGGGGAAGAGAGGGAGAAGAATTATATATGTCTGGCTGACCTACTCGATACGCCCAGGATGGTACCACCACCACTACCACTGATGCCATAACGCTGCAGATGTACACTGCTTTTTAGAGAAGTGACAGACAGGACCCACCCAAGGTATGTAGAATGTAACAAGGAATACAAAAAGGACTAAAGATGAGGTCAGGGTGATGAAAGGTTATTTTTGTTAGTACTCAACACATTAAGAACAAAAGTAGGATAAATAACATTAACCGAGGTCTAATGAGAAGGTACTTAAAAGATGAATGAAGAACACAGGAATTGAGAGGATGATCAGTGTACAAGATCTGCATGATTTACTGCACAGAGACAAGGGAAGTTACAAGACAAAATTAACTGGCAAGAAAGTAATATTAAAAAGTCAAAAACAAAGTTAAAAAAATAATTTAAGCATAATTTGGGCATGCTGAAATCTTCAAAGAGAAGAACCAGCAATCTTAACTTGGTAGAAAAAACTCTAAGTACTTAGAGTAACAAGGTCAGACAAGGAAAACAGAGGGAGTGTTAGTCAAAATACATTAAATTGTTTGAAAGACATTGCAAGAACTCAGGAGACCGGGAAAACGAATGTTGTAAGATCAAGGCAATGATTTGATATACACTTAGAAATAAAAGAAATAAAAGAAAGGAACGTGAACTTGAGAAACAAAACCACTTTGACATTGATAGTGTTGTTACCGATAGCTGTGTCAAGGCATGTGATAAGACATTAAAAAAGCAAATTAAAAAGCATCTTCTTACTGCATCACCTAGGTGTTACAGCGAGAGTAATATGAAAAAGCATATGAATCAGCATAAGGTGAACAGACTGATTTAGTCTCCGTAAAGCGCAGCACTGATTATATAATCGCTGTTTTGCCACAGCTACGAGACAGCACCGGGAACATTCCTGGCCTGATTAGCCACTGTCTGAAAACGCAGCGCAAAAGCCATCATCATGCATATTTAAAAAATAAAAAATTATACAGACACACTTCTGAAACCTGGTTAAACAGCCAGCTACTTCCATACGTGTGACATGTAGAAATGAGATTGCTTGCAAGAGTACGATGAACGAGTGCAATCTGCAGGTTCACTTTTCTAATGACAATTGTGACAGATAATTGTCCATTTCCTAATGGATATTTTTCTCCAGTCACAGTTCAAGAGCCTTTTTAAACCAGAATTCAGCTTACAACTAAACAAATTTTCATTTTATGAGAAGAGGATGGTCCTGAAAATGGTGTGGTTGCCTTTAGAGTATGTACAGACTTCTAAATGTTACAAAGTTAAAGTCTTACCATTTTATCTTTTTTTTTTTTAGACTAAAAAGAGGGAAAAAAATCAGCACGCGTATTGCAACGGGTACGTAAATGGTAATAACATGAAGTGGCAAAACAAAGAGCTGCTTAAATCATACCTGGGCTCCAACTAACTGGAGGAGTGCAAAGTTTACAGGAAGCACATCGATGTCTGTATTGATGGCAGTCTGGTCGAAAGGACATGCCTTGCGATGAAGCTTGTTCAGGCAGGTCTTACAGACAGTGTGAGAGCAACCTAAGCTGATGGGTTTGTGCACATTCTCATCAAACTCGTTGTAGCAGATTGGGCAGGACAGAAATTCTGTCCACTGAGCTGCCTGCACAGGCATTGTGGAAGCCGGACACTTGTTTAGCAGACTAGCAGACCATTATTTCACTGTACTATGTTTTGGCAGCTGTAAGTGAATAACAGAGTATTTAAAACATGTTTTCTGGTAATTTAGAATTATTTTTAATTAAAGAAAAAAACAACAAACCACCATTTCAATATTTTACAGAATAAAACCAAACCCTTATGTTGAAGTACTCAAAAACCCCAACTTTGTGTTAGTTTAATAATTGTACCAAAAAAGGCTCATGAACTGAATCAATGCGGTCTACCATAAGTTGAACCTATTCACAATAAATGGCATTAAAGTTCTTCTCACAGGATTAAATACACCTTTAGCGTAGGAAGAGGAAGACATTTATTGGCACAGAAAGCGTAAAGGCGTGAATCACAGTAACCATCTCTCACAATATCTCATCTAACCTCAAATTTTCAAAACCCTGAAAGCACTCCCTGGTTGTAGAATGGGCCTGGGGTGGGGAGGAGACACAGAAACTTTTATTTATTTTTTTTTTGGCCCAGGGGAGTTAAAATGTTATTTCCATTTGAAGTGAAGTAGAACAATGCCTGCCTTCTACAGATCTTATGCAGACACGGAACTAAACGCATCTTTGCCTTTTTTTTTTTTTAAAAAAAAAAAAGACACATTTTATCTTTCTGTAAAAGACAAATCCATTAACAAATTGATTAACAAAAGTTAAGAATCATAAGAAAACACTAAAAGAATGAGAGCTTAGTTTTTAGTATTATGATTCTCTTATGTTACTTCCCCCTTTTCTCCCAAGAGCCTACCGGGGCACTCAAGGGCAGAGATCGCTGTGTTCAAGTTTGCTTTTCACAACTCTACCTTACACAACAAGGCAACTCCACTTCCATGAACTCACAAGAGAAAGCAAGAAAATCTCCGATGTGTTGAAAATCCAAGTATTTAGAACAAAACTTATGACAACGCAAGCAATAACTCCAGCTGGCTTGCTATTAAGTCTTTTCTCTTGAAACACCTCACTCTCTGCAGCAGCACCGTGCAAATCGTTTACATAAATGTATTCCAAAGAAAACACGGATTTATAGAGATTGTTGGGAAAGACGTCCCATCTTATATAATGCATGTTCTTGAAAAAGATAGCAGGCCTAAGAAGTTCATCGAAACTGTTTACGTTCAAGTTTTCGTCAATTAAATCCACAGGTTCCCCTCGGCGCGGAGCCGCCCCACCCTCCGCTGCAATGTGCCACCGTGGTGACTTTCTGCGCAACCCAGGGACCAGTTAGTTCACTTCAAGGCTAGAACAAGCTTCTCCTAGCAGGTTGGTAGAAATGCATATACACAAATGTTTTAATTACATGTTTAACGTCCTATTTTTTTTTTTTCTCTGATGATGGGAAAAAATGGCAACTGTTTTGAGGAAGCTGAGATCTCCCCTCCGCATTGAATTCGGTAACTCTTTACTGCAATTCCATTGTTGGCTGTGCTACAGTTTAATTAATGCTGAAGTATCGGACCATTGAAATAATTACTAGAACACCAAACAGACTATCGGTGATGTATTTTATGTTAACTATGACCATCTGTTTAGAAATTCTATTCAGTACTATGAATATTCAGTGCCCTTTAAGTAACAGGATACTTGTACAAGATGTCCTTATCTCAGTGAGCTTTTCGATATTATGCAGCGATTTTTCCCCCAAGTGAATTCCCGTAGTAAGTGTAAAACCCAACAAAGTGAAATTGAACCTGTCCCTTCCAAACCAAACTGCTGAGATAACACTTTCAACATAAGCCAGAATATTCACATGCATTGGACAAAACGGGTTCTCATCGAAGTTCTAGGAAAACACAGTCAAAGCTCTTGCAGGGATGAAAAAAAATTGCAGTCCTCTAAACTGCTACTGCTACATACATCTTTTAACCAAGGAAATTCAAAAGCAAAACAGAAAGAACAGAAAAAACAAAAGAAAAAATTCAATAGCAAAACCGAACAATAAGCCAACACGCTTAGAAAGATTTTTAATGCCTCAATAAAGAATCCCACCATTTCCTTAGCACATCTCCTCCAGCTTCCCTACCAAAACAGCAGGACAAGAAATGAGCAGAACTGTAAAGCCTTGCAGTAAATACTTTCCCTCAAGATTTTTGCCAGCATTCCCAAAAACATCAAGGTACTAACACCAACACTGCTGCTGACACTGGTTTTTCACCTGCATGACACAGGTAAGAGCCCAAACAAGACGACTCTGGGAATGTGCTACTGTCACGGCTCACACAGGGAAAAGTTTAAGAAAAGGCTCATACACACAGAGCTCAATTGCTAATACCTTGTTGGTCTCTGACAGTCTCCTAATAAACAGGCTCTATTTCCACACTGCTCATTAATTATCTCAAATGCAGGAATCTGCTCTGAGACAGCACCCACATTCAGTTTCCACAGAGACTTCAGAGACTTGCAAGAATCAGCCACCTCTCTATTTACAAGCTTTTAAAATAAAGTTGTTTGTTTTCTTAACCAGTATAGAAATGAAACACAACAAATTCTTAAAGTGTACAACACCGGGTTTTAAACATCTCTGGGTGTTTATCATAAATGACAGATTCTACTAAGCGTGTGTTGACCTTCAGATTTCTTGACAGGAAAAAAAAAATCTAATTAAATCAGCAAAGAGCTGGGGAAAGTTCCCAACTCCTAAAACTTCAGGCAGCTGTACCCAGAGGAAGTCTCTGCACTGGTAAGCGTGCCAGCCATCCTGCCGTTCCTGTACCCCAGCCTGTTAAGAAAACAATCTCACATCTCCTAATTATCATGTCAACTTCTACAAAAAACACGAGCCAAATGTTTAATAGATTCTTGCTCCTTGTCAGAAACAATGTATTTCGGGGATGTCCTCGTGAAGAGCAAATTGCTCCAGTGCTGTACCCCAAGCAAACAGGAGGAGAACGGAATAAAGAAGGCAAACCAGAAAGCAGCTGGGGTTTGGTTTTAGCAGCAGTGTACTCAGCACAACTACCCCACTCTGACTGTTCATTCCAGCACACGCTCTCTATCTCCACACATACACCTGGCTTCTCTTCCCTGGCAAAGTACCCTGGAAAAAAAAAACCCAAAGAAATGGCCAATAGAGAAACTGGCCAAACATCCAATGTAAGCAGGTTGAAAAGACATGGTAGCTTTAACTTAAAAAGCGTTTACGTAGTATCATTACAATATATTTTATAGTAATATTATTAGAAGCAATACTTCAGATGACAAACAGAAAAAACACAAAAGCCTAAATTCAGAAGTTACGTAATAAATAAAAACTATTACAGTTGAGTAATTTTCTGTTTCATCCAAACACACACATACAGACCTGGGGCAATTTCAGTCCCTCCCCCTGAAGCTATTCCTTACACATTAAAGGCCTGAATATTCATCAGACAATTGCAGCCTAGTCTTCAGCTGCCCCAGCAGACAACTTGGATTTTACTTCATTTTAAAGATGATTTGTATACTTTTACCAATCAGTCATTGGATCAAATCTAGGTATAGTTCTTTGAGCAAGGAACAGAATAATCCAGTGCCTCCTCCCCAGCTACATGCCCCGGCTCCCAGGCAGCATGGCGAGCGTGGGTCTCAGCCTAAGAAAACTTCCTTCTCAAAGCAAAACGGGTTGAACCCAAGGCAGGGAGCGACCCTCTCCAAAGTCAGGGCATTTACCAAAATGTAAGATATGCGAGTTTCATCCCTTCTCAAGGTAAGGGTTGAAGGCTTGAAGCCAGCTCCCCCACAGCCTAGGGAAAAGCAGAGCAGCGGCAGCCACGGCTCCATGGCAGCTCCACGCTGGGTCTGCTCAGCCCAGGCCGACTCCACCAGCTCTCTCGGGGGACACGGGCGAAGGAGAGTCTCGGAGCTTGTACCAGAACACGACACGGAGCAGTTCTCTCAGTGCTGAACAAAAAGAAGTCTTCCCTACAGATGAAGGAAGACCTTGAAAAACTCGTGGGATTATATGGTATTTTCACAAATTAAGGTGGTCCAATTACAATCTCACTGTGGATTTAAGATGAAATCTTAGAATTCGATTGATTTTTAATCACTCAATTAAAGAGTCCTTGATATCGACTGCAGAGATCGTGGTATTTTCTTTTCTTTTTTGAAGTGATCTCCATTATAATTTTCCATTTATGCAGATCAATAATTTTTTTGCACTACAAGGGGGTAGCTTTTTCAAGCTTTCCTTCCTAAGTTACATAGTTCTGAAAGCATTTTTTGACTCGTCAAAAAGCTTAGTGTCCACGTAATCAAATGTAGTATTAAATTTGAACAAAATCGGAATATCAGTATTAAATTATTCTCTGAAAGGGACAGAATCTTTTATTCATTTCAACAGCCATCATCTACAGATCTAAAAAACTAGCTTCATTAAAGGCTTCGAAAAGGGCCATCCCCATAATAGCTTTGCATCATTGAGCTATAACAGCTTGAAATTAAAATAAATCCTCTTTACAGAGCAGACTTGCTTATTTCTACATTCCATAATATCTGTCACATGTAAATCTCTTTATATCACGTGAAAATTCTATATGTAAAGTATTTCAATGCAATTTTTTCACTGAATGTTAACGCTACGGGGAGTATCTGCAGCCCAATTTAAACTGCAGAAAAGTTATCATCAAGAGAAAACGTGGTGACACTAGAATATATCTCTCCATCCAGACTACGTCTCACCAAAACACCTATGGGATGCTTCAATTGCTACCTTCCCAAAAAATTAAAGCTTAGATCCCCTTTCCCTCCCTAAAACACATAGCTGAAGGTGTTTTAGGTGAATTCTCTATGAACAGTGGTACAATCCACTGACACAAATCTAAGGTGATGGGTGCTCAGTGACAGCCGACGTTCACTCAATTCAGAGGTGAATCCCCCCCAAGACAGTGTATCCTCAGCAGTTCCCCCCGCTGGCAGATATCCTCTCACTAGATCTGAAAAGTTTCCTATATACTTATGTAATGCCACCGTGGGGCTTTTTTGTGTTTCGTAGGTGTCACCAAAAGGAGAGTTTGTCCTTGCCACAAGCTTGATGTGGATTCAGCTCCTGTAACAGTACGGACTTTTCAGGACTAACTGAAGGGCAAATAAATGAAAAATTTTCCTTGCCACCAAAAGCAGTTGAACTTACACTGAACAGAGAGAAACTGAATATATTTCTAAGCACATCTATTTTGACACAATCACTTCAAGAACAGAGACACTGAAGAATTCCTTGCTCTTCATTAATATTTTCAGAGAATAGGGACTCTCATGCATGGCTTAGCTCCCCATGCTTTTTTTTTTTTTTTTAAATGAACTCCATGCTTAAACTATACATTTTACAAAAAAGAAATTCCATATTCTAACATTTTTCAAATAATTTTAATGAAATGCTAATTCCATTCTGAGACATCAGCAAGAAAACAGAGGGTTCCACAGGAGTTCAAAAGCCCTTTCAAAGTTTGTACAGAAAAGCTCAATATGGGCACAGATAGAGATTTTTTTCCCCTTCCGTTGGGATTGTCCAGTCAGTGAGGAGAGATCGCTTCTGTTATAGCATTAAGGGCTATACAAAAATCTTACCAAACAAAACGTAATGTACACCTAACAAAACAAATGTGAGTAGCTATTACCCTCTGGATACTGTAAATATTCTATCTATTGTAAATCAACAAAACCGTAAATAAGAGATCAATACTCAAGACTAGGACTTTGAGATATCTCAAACAGCGGCACTAAAATAACTGGAATTTAATATTTTTGAGGGAAATGGCCATGACCTCAAACAAGACAGGAACATGAGTTAATAAGAAACTGTTTCTTGTAGAAAGGTTTGCTTACACTGCAGAAACAAGAAAAAGTGCACTTAAAAGGCATGCAGGTCTCGGGAAAGTGATTAATTACAGAAATTAAGAATTCAGTGTTTCATGGAATAATACTTATACTAGCAACACAAGCTTCAATCTCTAGAATTTCCACAGATGTTTAACATGGGCCAAAGGTCAAAGAACGACATTTTGATTCAGAAGATTTACAACTGTACTTGTAGGTTTTCATTTAAAATGAATCTTTTCTGCTACAGTTACAAATTTAGACACCTGTAATGCAAAGGGCTGTTTCTAATTTTTGTTTCAACATTACGATGTAACTAAAATGAGCGTGAAAGAACAATCACAAGAGTAGCTATAGGAATTAAACCCAAATGAAATCCTAAATTTACACTTAAACAGACCTACATCAGCCATTTTCCTGGTTGTCAGCCTAAACTTTGCCATTATTTTCTCTCGTTAAAGATACACACCATCCCACTTGGAACCCTGACCGTTACTGAATGCTCATCACTCTCCAGTCACACTCCTGCCCCTTCCCAGGCGTTGTGCTGACTTCTACACTTAATTGAAAATCCTCAAGGGTCAGCAGAGCCAAGAACACGCTTTTCCTGCGCAGTCGTTTTGTTTTGTTTTTAAGCCACTTTAAACGTGACCCGATGGGTGCAGTCCCAAGGCCTGTTTTCTACCATGGCTCCTCTCCACCATTACCCTAAAGCACAGCTCCGGAGCAGGAACGCTCGGGATACCGGGGCGAGTCCCCGCCGCGCTGGGGGTCACGGCACACCGGGCCGCCGGGGCGGCCCGAAGAGGCTGCCGCCGAGGTGACCGACGGCTTCACCGCCTCACGTTCACCGCTGCCAGCGCAGGGAGCGCGGCGCGGCCCCGGCGGGGCTCCCGGCAGCCTCGCCCCGCTCCGCCGGGCCGCTGTCAGCCCCGCCGGCCCTGGCTCTCGCCGTCATTTCGGAGCCGCCACCAAATGGCTGCCCCGCGTCCCCCGGCTGGGCCCAGCGGCCTAGCGGCGGCGGGGGCAGCCGGCAGCCCCCTCCCCCGCGCCGCAGCGCCGGCCGGTTGCCGGCGGGGCGGGGGCGCTGAAAGGCCGCGCCGGGCGGGCGAGGCCCGGCCCCGCTCCCCGCCCGGATTCCGCAGCGCCGGGACCCCGCAGGGCGCCGGCAAAGGGAGGGAGGGGTGGAGGGGGGGGGGGGGGGCGGGCGGGGCCCCGCCGGGTCACCGCGTCCCCCCGCCCCCGCCGCCAGCCTCCCCCCGCCCAGCCCGCTCCTACCTGCGAGGCGCGGGCGGCGGGGCCGGGAGCAGGCGGCGGCCCCGGCCTCTCACACGCCATGGGGCGGGCAACGCAGCGCGGCCCGGCGGAGGCAGCGGCGGGGGCCTCGGCGGCGCCTCCTCATCGCGCTGACAGCCGGGAGCGCCGCCCCGCCCCCTCTCGCGAGACCCGCCCGCCGCCGCGCGAGAGCCCAACGGCCGCGCCGCCGCCGCCCCGCACGTGACCACCGCGGGGCATGGCGGGAGCCGGCTGGTGGGACGTGCCCCGCCGCGGCCATAGAGACGGGCGTGGCAGAGCGGCGGCCGCCGCCGCCGGCGCCCCCTGGCGGCGCTCCCGGCTCCGCCGGCGCCTCAGCGCCTCCTCGACGCGCAGCGCCCCCTCTTCACTGCCGGCGTCGATTATTTATTTTCCTTTTCGAATTTTAGTTGCTAACTTTATTATTACTAGCGCTCGGGAGGATGAGGGGATCGGAGGCCGTCTCTGGCGCACGTCGCTGGTCTCGCTGCCGCCCGCTGCGGCCTGGCAGGGCGGCGAGAGGCGAAGCCGTCGCATGGGCCGCGGGCCCGGCCCCGCCGCCTCAGGGCCGTGTCGGGAGGGCCGGGGTTGGTGCTTTCACCGCAGGCCACCCCAGAGAAAAGCCCGGGTGCTGCACCTCGTTTCTCTGGTTGCTCACAAAGATTAAACCGTTCGTTTTACTCGAGGCCGAGGCGGTGTAGAGTTGTGATTTCTGAGGAGAAAGCATTCATCTGAGGAGCAGGCGCTGCTGATAGACCCTTCTGAGCGACAGAAAATACGCATTGCTGAATGACTGCCACTTGAACACCGTATTTGGTTTACATCTTGTTTACTCAGCGTAGCAAGCCAAAATACTAAGGTATGCACAGAATTATTAAACTGTGATTAGAAGAAAGCATATGTATTTCGGAAACAACGTCTTGTTGGCATTTCATTTATTGTGTTACGACAGGATGAGTGGTTACATGTATGGACAGGGGAGAGGAAACACCTTTAATGTGAACATGGCCACGAAATCAGATTTTGTTCACAACGCTTACCAAGACACTCCAGCCACTGAACAGAGCATGCTGTCGGCCCGTCACACAACACAACTCCCTCTCATGTTTACATGCAGTAAAACAGCAAACCAAAATAACACACAGTCCCGCTCCCACAGAAGGTGCACTTCAAAAGATCAGCCTCTGTTTCCCCTTTGACACAGAGGAAATGCCCGTGCATACACCTATAGAAAACAGTCAAAACAATGAACTGAGGAATGATCTTTTGAAGCGTTATCAATGATAGTCATACACCTGCCAAAAATGCATAATAACTGAACAAATTTAAGCACAGTTGAACCAGATCTGTCCCATAAATGTACAATACATTTATTTACTGAACTACAGTAATAGCAGCCCAATGGAAAAAGGATGGGGGGAGAGAAGTAAACTTTTTCCTTATTTTATGACCTCTCCCAAGGCTGAAGGAGTTTATTTTAAGTAACTAAGTCAGTCTGTAGACACAAATGAAAAGCTACATACAAACCTGTACGTACACCCAAGTCAACATCTGTAACATCTGTATATACAGTAAGGGCAAGGACATTAGCATCTTTTGAAAATCAGACCCTTCATTTTTATGCAATTAAGAACTCAAACTAAGAACTAAAATGAAGCAAATAATACTAATCACAAGGTCAAAAGGACTGTAAACAGTGAGAGACTAATGAACGCAAACAGAAGACAATGCTATAAAATGCATTTTTTTTTGCAAAATGTCAGGTAGTCGCACCATACATGACTTGCAAACCTTGTAACGATAGTAATTGTTGTGACAACGACTATAGTTAAAAATCACCAAAATAAAGCAAACGATCCACTTACAATATGAAGTAATAGCAGAGATTGTGAAAGGTTGGGCTTTATGCTTAAAGTACTAGATAAACCAGGTTATTTTATTCACAGTTTCACTAGCTACTGACTTGGGGGCTGTCATTCCTGCCATTATTCACAGGGACACCCCGGCGGGCAGACCTGGCACGCGCACTTTTCCAGTGATCCAATGCAATGGGGTCCTTCACAAGTCAACTGTCTGTGCACAGACAGACATTTTTGTGAAGTTTTGCAGGAATAGGGCACTAGTGCCGCACTCAGCTTCCGAACACACTTCTTGCCCGTTCAGACTACAGGGGTTTTGAGGAAGACAAATACTCCCTACCACAACAAGGCCTAGTATGAACTGGGACCAGCAAATATCGCTGCAATCCAACTAATAAGTAATTTAAGTGTTAGTAATATCAGAGGGAGAACTTAAAAAACCCCTAACGAAACAAGTCTTTAAAAACTCTTCAGCTGAATTTCCAAGAGCAATTAACGCTGGTGCAGCTGACCACGCCTATTACAGGTAACAACAGGAAACTGCATGGTAGATATCACACACACCTAACCCCTCACGTAGCTGATAAATAAAAACCCAAGCAACGGCTGGTGCAGTCACAGACGCAGGGAAGGAAAAGTAAGTGAAACCTGTTAAATGACATAAAAACAATATGTTCTTGTATTTTAAAACCAGCCAGGTTATGGAGCACACGGGCCAGACTTCGGGACTCAGAGCAAGAACTTCACAACAGCACTCCTGAAACTTGAAGAAAAGTGTACCCTCATGATACAGACAAGATTAAGAACTACCACTCTTTGCTAACTGGAGAGAATCTAATGTAAGTACCATTATCTCATAACAACAACTGAATAGACTCTTTATTCATATGGCATTAAGTGGAAGAAACATACACCAGTCAAAGACAGGTACAGGATAAATATTCTGCGTTCCAGGGCTCTCGATGCTTGCGATGAAACTGAAATGACCTTTGACGAAGTACAAACACACCTATCCAAACACACAGTTACTGTTTTACTGTATCACAGAATTAGACCATGAGAAGACCTCTATGTCTAAGCCGTTCCTAATAAGATATAAATGATTGTTTTTCAAAATTAACGTAGACACTGCTACTACGTAACAGCACACAGCTTGATTTTTCACATTAGCGTACGTGTCTAAGATCTGTAAAAAATGAAGGCAAATGTTACAACTCAACAAAGAGGACTAACTTAATCAGAATTAGTCAAATATAGATGCAAAACACTGGTATGGCAGAAAAAAATCAGAAAAAAGTTTATAAAAATTCAGAACTCATTCATAAAACTGAACACAAGTCCTTCTGATGAGACTATCCAGTTAAAAATGAACTGCAAGGCAATACTGTTGAAAATAGTTTGTTTCTTTCTCTTTTACGAACTGTTTGCAAAAGGCAATTTGAAAGCTTCCTGGATTAATTTTTGTTTGTTGTGTGTTCTTTCTTGAATATCACAGACTTGTGTATGAAAACATGCCTCTTTCTGTTGAAAGATCTAGCCATGTTTGGGCAAGTAAGAAGCTGATTTCACCATAAATGATACCTGAACTGGGTGGGAATGACTGACTTGCTGAATAAATCCAGACATCCCCTTCCCTTAGCCATTACAGGTCAGGAACATCATGGCTCAGGCTTCAGCTTATTGCAGTATCAGTAATACTTTGAAAATCAGCAGCGCCTGCCCTTGAAACGAGGGAGTGCAAAACATAATTGGGGGAGGACAGGACACGGGGACGAAAATCAGAATGTGTCCAGGATAACAGAAGAGAAGCATGAAATACTTTCCCATATTTTGCAGTTTACTTTCAACTAGTAAACACCTTTTTTGCACTTACAGCAACAGCAGCCTAAACGCAGCAGGCAGGTTTGCTGCTCGCAAGGCCTGTCTTTGATCACCAGTCACGTATTTGTGCTTCTCTCCATCACGTGGGGATCTGTATCTAGAATTTCATCTAGAATTTCACTAGGCAGGAGCTCATTTAATCATTTTATCATTTAATCTTTTAACAGGAGCTCTGTTAATCATAATCTATTTTAACTTTCGTAATAGCGTTGAGGTTTGGTTTTTCGCTGCTACTCCTTCCATGAACAGAAGTTAAATGCTTTTTAAGAGCAGACTTGTGTTTAAAGTCCATGTCACAACAATGGCACTTGTAGGGCCTGTCACCACTGTGTATATTCAGGTGATCCTGGAGCGTGCTTTTGGCAGTGAAGGTCTTCAAGCACACCACGCACTGGAAGGGGCGGATGCCCATGTGCCCCCGGATGTGTCTGTTGAGATTCTTTTTTTGTGTAAATGTTTTGCCACACTGCAAACACAAGAAGAGTTTATGCATTTTCAGGTGTCTGAGATAGTTCTCGAGATGCAGAAATCCCCTCGGACACTTGGGACACTGGTGCCGCCATGAATTGCCAGAATCGTCCAGGCTCTGGAACCCATTAATCACACTAGAAGTTCCTTCTGGATTGTCACTGACAAAAGCCTGAAAGTGATTTCCGGACATTTCTGTATTTCTGCTTTCAACTGTCGAATTTATCAAGGAGTGCTGGGTTTCTGGAAAATACAAGTTTGTTTTAGAGGATGTGCAAGGCTGAGGAAAATGATCATTTTCTACGTTTGCTACGCTCATAGAATCCATTCTGAAGATACAGATTTCATCGTCCTTATATCCGATTTCAACCGTTGATATCTCTGGGGTTTTTGTGTCCTTTCTTTCCGAGATCAAGCTCTGCACTGCGGGCCGGGAGACGTCCACCTTCTCCTGTTTCACGGGGTATTCCACATTCACGGGGCCGTCTTCGGAGATCTCAATTATCTCACAATCTTTATCTAAAACGTCATCCCCGCCTCTCAGTTCAGCGTCTGAGGAATGACACCTCTCCACTACTTGGTCGCCATTCTCCATGGAAGCGTCGATTTCCAAGTATTTTGACAGAGCCTCCGTACACTTCTCCACGATGTGGACCATCTGGAGGTAACTGGCGGCGGTGAGGTATTTCAGCAGCTCCTTCTTCTTGACTTCCAGCGCGCCGGTGTAGCAGGAGAGCAGCAGCTTCCTGCCCACCTCGGCGCTCTGCAGGATGGTGATCCGCACCTGCCGGGACTGGTTGAGCAGGAACTGGTCCCTCATGAAGGTGGAGCAGGCGGCGAAGATCACCTTGTGCCCCTGGAACTCCGTGTCGTTGATGTAGATGGAGACGTCGCAGAAGAGGTTCTGCTGCCGCAGGAGGTTCATCTTTTGCAGAACGGCATCGCCCTGCTGCTCGAACTGGAAGTGCAGCACCTCCGAGTCCGCCGCCATGGCTCCGGAGCTCCCGCGGGGGAGGCACCGGCACCGCCGGGGAGAGTCACGCCGAGCCCGGGCCACCCCCGCCGGCAGGGCCCAGCCGCGGCCTCGCTCCCCGCTCCAGCGGCCGACGGGCCCTGCCGAGCCGCCCCGCTCCCTCCCTCCGCCCCGCTCACCGGCCGCGGCCCGGCCGGTCCCTGCAGCCGGTGCGTGCTCCGCCGCCGGTACCGCAGCGCCCCGGAAGCACTTCCCCCTCCCCCCGCCCCTTCCGGTAGCGGTGCCGGAAGCGGCTCCGAGACGGCCCCCCCCCTCCTCCCCCCGTGCGCCGTTACCGCGGCGGGAAATGAGAGGCGGCGGGAGACAGAGTTAGCAGCACGTTTATTAGAAGACTTGGCACTGCTACAGCGGCTGCCGCCGGGGGACACCGGGCCGCGCCTCGCCAAACGCACGGTAGAGGTAGCAACGTATCGGCCGCCCCCGTAAGGCATCTCGGAGAGCGGCTGCCCGGGGGCTCCGCCGCGGGGGCGGGCGCCCTCAGCGAGGACACGGCGAGGGAAAGGCGCACCGCCGGGCCCCGGCACCGGGCCGGGCAGCCGGCTTCTCCCCGGCCCCGGAGCGGGGAGGAAGCTGCGCCGACCGCCGCCGACGCGCCTGCTTTGGTAATCGCACGTAGGGTTAGACTTTTGCCCAGTCACTGAAGAGGTAGCTAATGCTCAGTCCGTCGATTATACAATCTCAAAAGGAAAAACGTCCGTTCTGCCTTCTCAACCCTTACCAAGTCAGGAGGGCCGGCGAGTTTCCTCCCTTGGCTCTTAAAAATCAAGATTTAACGTGACTTTAGAATTCCTTTAACAGTTTTCCGTTTGTATCACAAATTGATTCTCCCTCCTCGCCTTTACTCCTCCCGATCTCCAGAACCAGAATCGGCCCCACACAGTTACTTTTGAAATTACGTCAACGAAAGTTCAGCGGCAGCTATCTAAGTTTTGCCAAAAAGCTAGGGGAGAAAAAGAATGACGCTTCAATTTTATCAATTACTAACTTGCAACACATGTCTTCTAAAAGAAAAATAAATTAAGGAAAGACTCATCCCTGATCTATACAGGAGGCGGTGCAGCTGCACCGTATGCTGCAGGAACACATGCTACACAAACTACCACCACTCAGAAAAGTGGTCAACCTAAACCTCTGGTAAACCTAAGAGTTCTAAAATTCTCTTCTTCTATATAAAATAAATAAATAAAATGCCAACATAAAAAAAAAAAAATCCTAATATATCCAAGGAATTATTAAAATATTTTTGTAATAGACCAGTTATTTTTAGGATACGCAGGAAGTTGTACAGCACATTAAGTTGTGAGACTATCCACTTACCAGCAAATAGTATTCTACACATCAACACACAGATCATGATAACTGCCATAATCCTCTGAATACGCAGCATCAGTAGCAACAACCAATGGATCTAGTCTTTCACTAATCGGAACATTGCAATGAAGACAACATTTTACATACATGGACAATTAAGTTCATCTTATTCTATAATCAAGCTGCCTCTGTATATTCCATTTATAATAATTCTCACTCCATTTTAATCTGTCATTCAGAGAAGAAGCATTAGCCAGATTTTTCTTTTCTAATACCTCTTTTATACTCTTCACTTGTCTGTTCCATATAGGGGCAAGTCTTAGATGAACTCTGCCACCAAGTGCGCTTTGCACCGTGCCATCAGCCCTCAGATCTCCAGTGTTTCTGGAGTCATGCAGCCATCTCCTGCATAAATCTTTTGGTCTGACCCTTTTGCCAAAAGCACAGACATTAGTAAGAAGTCACTTTTCATCCAACAGATGTGTCCGTTTTCATTGAGCAAGCAGTCGTCTTCATTTCTGCTTTTTCCTGTTTATTTCTGCCACGGTCTCACCAAGTGACCACAAGCAGCCTCTTAATGAACGGCCAGCAGTCTCAGCTTCTCAGACGTTGACATCACCACAGCACAGGGTGGACTGAAAACCTATATATCTTGACCAAATCTTTTTTTTTTGTTTCTTAGGAAACGCCTTGTCTCTTCATATCGGCTTCAGGTCACCCACAGCTACTTCACCAAACTGTATTCTCATTGCAGTTACGTTACAGCTTCATGATGCCACAAAAAAACCTTCCCAGATAGACAAAGCTTTCAATACTGTCCATCTTGCTGCCACTTTTTCTAACATTTTTACAGTTTTATTCCTTTTTTTTCTGGCAGAAGACCATTTTCTTTATCGTGTCCATATTCACATCTGGTTAGATCATTCACTAGTCCCTTACAGCACGTTGACCTGGCTCTGGAAGCTCTTATTCTCCACATCTGTCTTCTTTTTGACGTTAGCGCTAGAACTTACTCCCATATAGTGAATAATATATTACCAAAATGTTTGAACAATACAGAAGATTCTGCCTGAAGACAGAATGCAAGTGTCAGATACAACTGTCATGGTCAGTTTTAGCTCAAAACGACTCTGGAAGCGGGTAGCTTTGAGAGGAAAAACAGTTTTTCTTCCCATGCAAACCTATTTTCTGCCCCAGGAACCTGAACAATAGCTTTAAGAAGTCCCAAATAGTTACATTTTAGACCTAAGTATATTTGCTACAACTTGAAAGATGTAATGCCCTGACTCCATGTCAATTGCTTACTTCATAGCTGTCCATCTAATAGTTCATGTAACAGTCAAGTACAGTAGTTTTAAGAACTCAATTGCAAAAACCGATTCACAGAATCACCTTGCTTTTCTACTTGAAAGTATGTGGATTTCTGAAAACGTTCTGCAACATTAACACTTTTTATCGTCCATCAGTGTAATGTCTGCATAAGGAAATCTTGACTTCTACACACAGTATCTGAAGAGCAAGACCAACTTTTGATAATTACATACAAAACATTTTTTGCTCTAACACGCCTTTGGTCATACCTGTTTAGCATTTTTAACCATACAATAGCAGCCTTTCATCCCCACCTCCTCATTCAGACACACAAACAGTACTACTTCTAGGTAGGAAGCATAATCTCAGCCTCACGGCAAACCTTGTGGAAAAGAGCTGCATCGGAAGAAATACTTATTCCAAATACCAAGAGCAGTTCTCTACCGAGGATCAGCCATTTGATTATTAGTCTATGCTACACTTCACTGTAATAAGAGTGCTGTTCTACTGGGAATGGTGTTCCTCACATAAATTAGTTTCTTTCAGCCTGATTGGGATGCGGATAATTCCACGGCACTTTTGAGAAGCAACACGATATAATCCCAGAATCCCAATTAACATGCCATTCCCGCTACATTTGATGTTTAAGGCGGTTTACAAGAGGTATTGCTGAGTACAGTCAATAGTTGTGTATTAACCTATGGAAATTGTGCTACCTATATCTCACCCTAGGCTCTGTAAAACACTAATGGTCACGAACTATGCAGGTCACAAAGAAAAAAAAAAGTATTCTTTGAATGTCCAAGAACTCAAAAAACTTTGTTGTTAACATTCTTATGGCAGGTATTTTTGTTTCTTTTTTCAAGTTAACTGACACGTGGCCCTCATTAGATATCAAGGAGAGATATACAAGAACTAAGGGGGAGAGGGGGGGGGAGCAAAAAAAAAAAAAAAAAAAAGCAAAGCATGGAGTTGTTAGACATTGCAGCTTTTAAAACAGATCCTTTTCACAGTGTCAAAAAGCAATTATTTTTCCACTCCAGCTTTGCTCTAAAACCAGCAACTGTTGTGGCTTATGTGATGCAAAATTTACGGAAGATAGATGATAATTTTTAGTTTTGAAGTGTTCAGCTTGTCTCAGTACATACACTGGTAAGTGCCCTTTAACAATCCGAGGTATGACAGCAAAAGAAATAGGTCATACTTGCACTCCAGGCACTGGCCTCTCACATTCCAGAGCTGCAATTTATTCTCATTTTGAACAGTTCTACACAGTGATCGGCTAACCCTGCCAAATCATTTAGGGTTTTATCTTTTCATAATGCAGGTCGAGGTTAAAAACCCTGAGAGCTTTTAAGATAGCATTGATTGGCAGCAGCAGTTTCTTAAAATGGTTTAGAAAGGGCAAAAACGTGACACAGAAATACTTCATACTGTAGGGGTCTAGGGGTAAGATCAGAGAAAGATAATTTTAAGAGGTAAGTTAAATTTAAACTGTATGGAGTGCTTTCAGTTATCCAGTGCTTTTTTTAAAAATATAATTGGGTTATCTCACAGACTTGTCCTTTTTGCTCTTTCCTCCATCTGCCCAGACACAGAGGCCTCTAACTGTTCAGCAGATGGTTTACTTGCAGCCCACAGCAACAGTCTTTCAAAAGGTGTTAGTCTTGAGTCTCCTAATTAAAGAGAAATGAAACAATTAACCCCACAATCCACAGTAGAGACACAGACAGAAACCTGAAGGAAGATTGCTATTCACAGAAAATATCAAGTAAGACTAAGTACGGTGGCTGAAGACCTGCCAGGTTTTGCAATCCAACCCGCCATCCATCCATCGCCTTTCAGGGCACACCACTAGTTTAGGTAAGAGCCCAAACCAACCCTTTGTTCCTCTCAGTCACGATCCCTACAAAGGGCTGGTTTTAATTGCTTAATTGACGCAGGTACTATCATTCCTTAAACTGAGCACAGCCTGAGGCAGCTTCCCTGCATCCAGTACCTGGCTTGCATCAGTTTGCTGACAGACCTTACTGTCTGTAGCAGCGCTACATGTGAATGAATCGAAGTCCACTGTTATGTCTTGAACGTTTCTTTCATTTGCATTGTCAAAGCTATTTTTACCGTGTAGCTGTTTAAGATGTTTCCTCAGAACGGGTTTATGCGCAAAAACCATGTCACAGTAGTTACACTTATGGGGCTTGTCCCCACTGTGCAGGTTGAGGTGGTCCTGTAAGGAACACTTCTGAGAGAACGTTTTCCCACAGATCTTGCATTGGAACGGTTTGATGCCTGCGTGCACTCTCATGTGCCGGTGGAGATTGCCTTTCTGAGTGAATGTCTTGCCACAGAGTAGACACATAAATAGTTTATGCATCTTTAAGTGATTAGCATAGTTTTCCAGATGCCGAAATACTCTGGTACACTTGGGACACTGGTGGTGCCACTGGAGGCCTTTGTCTATACCTCTGTTGTTAGGCCCAAACATATCTTTAGAGGCCAGGATGATGTTATCACTACCAGCATAGGAAAGGGCATAGTTGTGGAGGTGGTTTTGCTCTATTTCACTTGCTCTGTTTTCAACAGTGGAGTTGATAAGAAAGTGTTGAGGCTCTGAGGAATGCAGCGCAGTTTGTTCAGAAGAAATAAACTGGTTCTGATCCTTCTTGTTCCTCACTTCTGTCACCTCCCCAATGGACTCCACCTTGATGATCTGAATATCACTGTCCTCCATGTCCATACTGTCTTCCGAAGGTTGAATACAAGGCGAATCTTGCTGCAGGGAGTCGTCATCTCCTTGATGGTCCTTCAGCTCAGAGGAGTCACTTTGCTGTTCGCACTCCTTGCTCTCCAAGGGCTGCTTCGGTTTTATAAACTTCCAGAGGGCCTGCGTGCATCGCTCAACGATGTGGCTCATTTGCAGAAAGCTCGCGGCAGTCAAGTAATTCACCAGTTCCATTTCAGGAAACTCCAGAACGCCACTGTAACAGGACAGAAGCAGCTGTCTCCCCACTTCCGAACTCTGCAGGATAGAGATTTTTACATCTCTGGAGTCATTTAGTAAGAACTGATCTCTTAAAAAGGGGGAGCCAGCAGCAAACACAATTTTATGCCCACGAACTTCAACGTCATCTATATGGACCACGACATCACAAAATTTGTTTTCTTCCCTCAATTTGTTCATTTTCTGTAACATCGAATCCCCATAACTGTCAAACTTGAAGTGAAGAATATCTGATCTTTCTGACATTTTGGCACACCTAAGGAAAAGCAGCAAGAAAAAAAAACACAAGTGAGAACTTTTTTGTTTTCTAAAATGCAAATTAGAAGGGTCTAAAGTAATAATATAAAGCGTGTGTTTAATCAGATGTTATATTTCATCCTAGATAAATACTAATGTCTGTTACAAGTTAAAAGAAAAAAAATCAAGTTTATGCCTCGCCTTACAATATCTTCTAGCTTTTTTTTAATTTAATGCAGCTTAAATATAAAGTTTAGGTGATGCGACATTCTCCTGAAGCAGTATCCTAAAGGGTTAAGACATTTTCCACACTACTTGTCTGCAATTTAAAGGGGAACCACAGAAGTATTTTTAGCAGCCTCAGTTCTTGTTAAGCGTTGCTTCCACATTCGAACTCCTCAGAGATTTTGTCTTTACCAAGGAACAATGACGTTCCTTTAGCTTTTGGTTCTTGATTTCCTTTAACACCTAAATAGCTTTCATGAGAAATGAATTCAAGGTGAGACAGAACCCAGCGCTTGCCAGACATGCAAACATCCCTCAACCTTCTGCACCTATCGTGTACTGCTCATAAGATTTACAGTCCAAGAACAATGGCTACAATTCCTCTGGGACATGCCACATTTTGCAGGAATATTGATAGAGGACACGTCTCGCTGGCAGTAGCTGTCATTTCCACAAGCCAGTCTTTTAGCAGGAAGAACTACACAAGCTTTCTGATATCTGCAGCTCCGGGTTTAACGCATCGTCTTAGATTGTCTTTTAGGGTCTTCTGCGGGGGCTGGTCTGCTGTGTGTTGTTTTTTTAAAAAAAAAAAAGGTCACAGAAAAAAAGTCTTCTATCTGGCCCCTCGTTATATAAATCATGCCGTTTGGAATACCTGGCCAACATCAGAAGTCTTGGTTCTTGTCGTCTTCTTTGGAAGATCACTCCTCGAGGAAATTTGTTCTTGTCTGATAGTATTTGGAGTGAGTAACAGTGGATCTTCCATAAAACAAGTATCAATCTTTTGTCTTTCAACAGTTCTTCTAAGAATTTATAACACTACACTGATTTTTGATGAAACACTGTTCACACAATGCTGCCAGAGAACTGGGATTGCAGGAAGTGAAGAAATCACAGGAGACGAAATGATGCAAGATTCAGTGAGATAAAATAACAAAACAAAGCAAAACTTCCAGCTCACAACTATTACGAACACCACAAAAAGTTTGAAAGGAAGCTTTGAAGTTTATAGATAAAAGCAGATAGTGCTCTCTTGGGGCATGAAATATCATCTTAGTGAACACAACAGGAAATGGAGATGTGCCCAGTGTAAATGAATGAATACACAGGACAAGCGTGCAAAGAAGAACATTTTTAGAAGTATCTGTTGATAAGCAGGGTTGTTTCAATTTGCTGATCGGACATTCTCCGGAGACCTGATCTCCTCAGTACTCCAGCCCCTCAGGTCCATCTTCCAGCGTACAGAATGCGAAAACTACAAAAGGATTTCAAAAGCCTTCAGAAACAAGGGACCACAAAGTTTGGAAACAGGGACCAGTTCTGCTGAATCTACAGCAAGTAGAGCCGCCAGTCTCTTACGCACCCCCTCTCCAGAGCCGCCTGGCTCACCCCGTTTCTAGGGCAAAAAGTTTAATTTTGTCAAGCAATAGACTTTGGCAGATATGAATGGTAGCAACAGATCATCGAGTATCTCCAGTGAATTTCAGGCATTATGGAACCGTTCCTTTTGTGTTTTCTCTGGGAAATGATGAAGGAAGTCTACTTGTGAGCCTGTTTTTTCCACTTTGGGCCATGACAGCGTAAGCGCGGTGGCAGTGCCCGAGCCGGGGTGACGCTGTGAGGGGGACACAGCCACCCCCAGCGCCCCTCGGGCACGGCACAAGAGAGGCCGAAAACAGAAATGACTTGCCTTGGAACGTCCAGTTCCCACTACCACCGCTCTCCGAGACACAAGAGCCATCACACGCCCCCCCGGGCTCCCTTCTCGGGAGGGCGGCGCACCGGGCCCGACTCCCGCTCAGCCGGTAACCGGCACAAGGATGTTCCGGGGACAGCTCAGCCGAGAGCCTGCGCAAGCTTTTCAAAACAATACCCGAACGCCAACCTCTTTTGCAAAGGCGGGGGAGGCGGCCGATCCGCGCCCGCCCGCCCGCCCCGGCCCCGCTCCCCGGCCCCGCGGGAGGGACGAGGCAGGTACCTGTAGCGCCGGGCCGCGTCCCCCCGCTGGCACCCGCGGCCGCTCCTACCGCAGCGCCCGCCGCGGCCTCCGGCTACGGACCTAGAGAGGGGAGGAGAGCCGCCGTGAGCCGCCGCCCGGGCCTGGGGTCGCGCCGCCCCACCGCCGGGCCGGGCCCGGCCGCCAGCCGCGCCCCCCGGCCGGCCCCGCGACCCGCCGCGCCCCCGGCCAGGCCGGGCCGTTCTCCGAACCCGGCTGGCGGGGGGAACGGGAGGCGCGGCCCGTTCCGGGGCCCGCTCCGGGGCCGCCGCCCGCGCCCCGCCGGCCCGCCGGGACCTACAGCCGCCGCCGCAGCCCAGGACGGCGACTCGGAACCGCATTGTTCGGCCGCCGGAAGCGCTCGCGCGCCCTCCGCCCCGCACCCGGAAGCGCCTGGCGCGGCGCCCGCCCCCTCCGCCCGGTCACGTGGTGGGCGGCAGCGGCGGCCCAGGCCCGGCACCGGGAGGCGGCGGCGGCGGCGGCAGCGGCCGGGGTAGGTGGGGCTCGCGCTGCCGGCGGGGTCTCGTCCGCCCCGTCCCTCCGCCCTCGGGCCGCCCCTTACCCGCCGCCGCGGTGCCTGCCAGGTGGCGGCAGCCGCCGCTCCGGGGCTTCACCGCCGCTCCCCGCCCATGACCGGCGAGAGGGGTGTGGGAGCTGGCGGCCCTCCCGCACCCCGTTAAGGGCGCGTCCCTTCCCTGTCTCCCCTCCCCCCGGGTCGTGTCTCCCTCCCAGTGCGGTGCCTTCCCGCCCTCTCCCTCCACCGGGGGCCGCGGCCTCGGTGTGGGGCCGCCCGGTAGCCCGTGAGGCCGCCCAGCTTCGCACCGGGCCGGGCGCTGCCGGGTCCCCGGGCCGGGCTGGGTCCCATCCTCGGCAGCTCCCCTGGCTGCGGGTAGGGGGGACAGAGGGGACCCATCTCGCTTTTCCGGTCCTTCCAGCCTGGAAACCCCCCGGTGTTCCCGTACCGGGGCCGCTGGGCTTCGCTCCGCGGCGGGGCCGTCCCGTCCCGGGCTGTGCTGGGATCCCTCGGGACTGACGCCGATTTACCGGCCCGGCGGCCGCTCTCCGTGCCGTGGCCTGGCTCTGTCGGTTGTTGCCTGTTGCTGCCAGGTAGACCCTAAAATGTGGCGTTTCATCGCGTCCAGGCATCTTTATTTGGTTTATGTGCCGTACCCTCGGTGCTTCGCTCGGGTCTTCTTCCTCCCTGTTGGCGGGGGCACGTTATTTACACCTGCAGCGTCCCCAGAAGATCATTTTTAAGGGCTGATTGTTTTAGGGGTGGTCAGTTAGGGATGAAAATTAAGTATAAACAAACAGACTGTGCTAAGTTGGTTTGAAAACACGGATCAGCAAGAACTAATCAAATTGGTAGAAGGAGTCTTTGTGGTTGCCGTCTGTGTAGCTTTGCCTGTGCTGGGCATTTCGGGAGAGAGGAGGAGGAGAAAAAATACTCAGGAGAGGTTTGGAGAGAGGGAAAAGATCATGTTTATTTCTTAGATACAAGTTGGAGATCAAGTACTCCTTACATACATTGTTATACGGGTATAGCTTGATCTGTATTCCCAATTTTATTCTACTTACAGGTTTTATTAAAGCTTGCTGGGTTTTCTGAGATTTTTTGGCTACTTTATTAGAAAATGCGTAACTGCATGGACTTCCCCATTGCTGATTAAATTTCAGAAACACTGTATTCTTTTTAAGGGCCTCTACTTAACATTAAAAGGTCAAGGACTGAGCAAACCTAGTTTTGTGTACACAGTAAACAAATTAACAAATGGAGCTTGGCAAAGGGGTTTCCTTTCGTTTTCCAAATCCAAGTGCAGGCAGCTTTTCGTAGCACCCACCGAACGTAACTCTCCTTTTTTCAGTTCTTTCACAGTTTTAAAGTGCTACGTTTGTCTGGTGAGCATGACTGTTTCTGTTTGAATCCTAATGAGAGGAGCTCCAGAAGTCTGCGGAGCATCCTCCTCGGAGTTTGTTTAGCCTCTGGCTGCGCAGCCTTCAGCCTGTGCTGTGTCCTGCATGTCCCGCTCCCCCGTGCCGATGGCGCATGGATATGCCCGATGCTGATGGAGCGTCAGCCGCCCAGCGTGGATGAACCGCCCGTTCATAGGGAATTCATTCCAGCGACATTCTTGTGATGGGCTCGCGAAGGCAGTGTCAGCATTTCTTTTATAAACCGTGGTTTCCCAGGACCTGACGTGTGTTTCTGGGGTTGGAGAATTTGCTTATTACAAAAGCCTAAAATCAGGGTTTTGTACTCTGAGCAGATAGTTCAAATTAAGATTAAAAGCAAAATGACGTTGGCAATAACTATGGATCTGTGAAGGATTGTTAACCAAAATTGCATTAGCTTATCTCGTGTGTTTTGTCTGAGTCCTGGTTTTGCATACAATGCCTAGTGATTCACCCAGCTTCCGAGTTCTGCGCGTCTCCGCTCCTGAAAAGGGGAGGGAGGATGAAATTTGAGGCAGTGTTATCTCCAAATAAATACAGGGGGCTTTTTTGGCACTTGAGGTTAATGGGAACATCTGTGGCTGTCGGCGTGTTCTAAAATGAAGAGAAAAGTTGGTGTTGTAGTTGCTATTTTTCAGTCACCCTAAATCTTTATTTTCACATGCAGTATTCCACTGGCTTCCTTGCTTCGTTTTGAATGCAAAATACTTCTCTTTGCATTAGAGAGTGTGTGTTGCACGGGGAAGGTGTGTAAAGATCAAACACATGATTATGCAGATTAATCATGTGATATGTGAGAAGAGAAAGCTTGCTAGTGATTGAACTTTCTCTTATGCTTTTTTTTTTTCCCCCCAAAGCTGCAATAAAATACAGGTGGTGTGTATGTGCTCAGAAAAAGTCAAACCGCAGCTCCTTTCCCGCGTGTCTGTTGGTGTGACATCACTTTTGCTGTTAGACTTCTTTTGCTGCTCAGACTGAAACAACCAGCACAGCCACCTGGAATGACGGCATTGGGCTGTAGCATTTTCCAGGCTTTTTTCAGGACTTGCTGTGTATTTTTAAAACAAGAAGTGTATGATACATGAATTGCAAAGGTAAAAAAAACAAACCATAGATGTCAAAGACTGTAAAGAGCTTAGACTCCTAAAGAATGCTGGTTTATTTGGCGTAACACAGCTTTGCAAAGTACATTGTAAAGCTTCTGAACTCTGCTCCAAATTCCACTTTTCACCCACACTAAGATGGTAATGATGAAAACTAGGAAAGTAGAACTTTGTATGATTAATTGGGACTTTACTGGATATTATTGTTAAGCTATGCATAAAGCCAGAGGAATAGGAACAGAAAATATGTTATTTTCAGTGAATCAGTTTGCATTGAATCAGTAACCTCAGTGTCTTGGCTGTGTGCCACCTCCTTGTTTTCCATGTTTTTTAACATTATACTTTTATATTTATGTTTTTACATTTTAGGGGATAGAGGATGCAAGTTTATTTTGCATGCCAAGCTTTCTGACTTTGCTGTTCAAGGTAGCTTCTTGATTATACTATTCTTCAGTAATTTAGTTAATATTGCTGTGGTGGTGGTCTCTATCTGGTGCATTCTTCATCAGATAGACTGTAACTTTGTGGAATCACTGTAGGAGCTGCAGCTAAAGTACAGAAGCTGAGAAAGATATGAATGGGGGAAAAAAAGTCTCTTTTCCTCTCTGGTTTGCATACCTGTTCTCATGCTTATCCTCTTTTCTGCCCCGAAAACCCAAAACTTAATTGTATTTTGTATTGTCCTGCCTTCTGAACTCAGTGCTGAGGGTGCTACCTCTGCTGTTGACTTCAAGGTAACTGCTGTTTCAAGCAGTCTGAGAAGTTCAGAGCTGAAACACTGATTCTTCTGCTCATCCTCTGGCTTTTTGTGTGGCTGGGGACGTTCTAAACACTGGAAAATGGGCACCCTTGGAAAAGGAGTGAGACCAGCTGTAGTTATGAGAGCGTTGCTTCACTTGCTGCGCGTGTCTCAAGGTGGCATTCAAGCCTCAGTCTCTTACAGTAATGTACAATGGAAGGGTTTTTGGTGTTCTTTTATTTTTTTTATATACTGTTTGCTTTAAGCTCTTTTAAATTCATCCTGGCAGTACTTAACAAGGAAAATTTTGATCACAAGTTGTAGGTCAGTTGCCAAATACTTGGGAGAGGATAGGAAAGTGAAGGGTAAATATTTTGTAAATCTGTGTAACTAATCTTGAACTTTGATAGGTCTGTTCTCTAGTAGTTTGAGATTTTAGCGTGGTGAATGGTGCCTTTGCTGTTCCTTTGCACGTTATCTTGAACAGAGAGAGTAAGGTAGGTTGCTAGTTTTGTTTGGGTGCTTTAAAGATAAAAAAGAAGACTTTTAAAAAAGATATTTTGATTCTTGGACTCACGTTGTCTAGCAACAGCAAGCGTAGAGTGAAGGTGAATTGCATTGAGAATTAGAATTTTAAATAAAACTGAAAGCAGTGACCCAAGAGCCAGCCGTGTTGCCTTTCTCATTTTGCAGCTTTTTCCAATGGTCTTTTGTGTGGGGAGAGGCCAGGATACCCATGTAATTACACAGGTGAGCAAAGAAGTTAATAAAAATTTGCCTCAGTATACATTTTACCTAGACACTCTGTCTCCTGTAGAGGTGTAAAGACACCTTCAGGCAAATACTACATTATTGGGTGTAGTTTTGTGTCAGGAACTAAACTAGGCTGAATTCAAAAGCTCATATTTTATTTATGTTGAAACAAACCAAAGTGTCTTTCGGTGTAAGGGATGAGATGTTGACTTCTTCTGAGAAACATTAAAACTTTCTCCTGCCACTCTAAACCGTGAGAAGAGAAAGCTTCAGCTTTTGGAGCAGTTGCAGGTATTACGAAAGAGCCCCGTCACTGCTGCTGTTTGGTCTGGCTTTTTGATTCTCGAGGAGTCCTCAGGCTGCCACACGTCATTGCCCTGCTGGTCTGTGCCCTTCTAGGCTGGCCCAGGTTTTAATGAGCTCCTAGACTTTCTCTTGTTGATTCTGCCAACCTGAGTTTCCTGATTCAGGTAAAATAATCCATGATTCCAATCTGCATGGAACAAAGTGATAGCAAGGAACAGAGGAAACAAAATGCATGCAAAGTAAAGTATGGGAATAAGGAATTTTTTGGTTAACTTCAGGCAATATTTTAGCATTTTTGGTGTTTTAAGCCCATGCTTTTGCACCTCAACTGTTTGAACCTGAATCCACTGAGCCTCTGTGGCTGATTCCAGTGCTAATAAACAAACCATCACCAATAAACAGCAGCTTACAGTAGTCTACTACTTGTGCCCTTTCCTGTGGTCTCTTATCTTGTGTAATTTCAGTAAGACTTTTGCTCAATGTAAGGTTGGCAGAGTTGGGCTAATCAGGACCTTCTGCTGTTGCAATTCTGTATTGTGAAACCACTGCAGGGGCTGGGCTCCGGGTTCAAGTGTGGTCTCTGTTTACACCACGCTGCTAAAACCAGGAGTCCGCAAAAGCACGGCACACCTCGTCTTTAATTGAAATCTTGGCGAAAGGTGTCAGATTGAAAGACTTTGGAAACAGGTGAAATTAACACTTCAAGACAGATGCATTATATCAAAATAAATTGCTAAATTGATCCTTGCCTAGGTGATCTTTACAGCTGCGTGTGATCAAAGCCCGCTCTTCTGCTCGTGCTGTCTTCGTGTGGCAGATGAGTTCGTGCTGTTTGAACGAAAACAGGAAAGCCAAAGGGATATTAACTGTTTGAAGCTTAATTTTAGTCTGTGTTTCAATGTATTTGATTTAGTCATTTTCAGACGATCTGTGTATCATGTAGATGGTGCAATAAGGAACGTCTGTAGAAATCTTTTAATATGAGTTCTTTAAACAAAAGCATCTTTAAAAATGAGAACTCTGTGCTACCTTTAAGGTACATGTGAGTAATACCAGATGGACACGTACAGTGGGTAAAACTTCACAAAATACCTAAATTGCTCAGCTGGTAATTCTGATTGAAAGTTAGTGGATCTTAAAATGTTTGGGTTTTTTTTTTTTTTTTAAAGGATATTTAAATATCTTACATGCTTTTAAAACCGAAACCCGATAATCATAGGTATGTGTTATTCCTGAACAAGAGGCTGTTCCTCTTGCGCGCTGCTTCGGTTGTCCAGTGAAAGATGTTTCAGGACCATGAAGCGACTCGGTTGGGAAAGCAATCAGGTTAAAAATAACCTAGAGGGGGAAAAAAAAAAAATTGTTGTCCTCCTGGCAGGTTTTCAAGTCATATTGGTGGCTGTGGAGAGAAGGGTATTGATAGAAATAAAAGCAGGCTTTGCTATTTTGGGTGCATTGTTCTTGGTTCAGCGAGGAATGCGATGAGCCGCGCTTGTGGAAGTGCCAGGTCGCTCCATCGTTCGGCTGCTCGGTTGGCAGCCAGGCTGGGACAGTGCTTCCACGAACGGGAGGTATAACTTGAGGCTGAAAAAGCACTTGGGTTTGGTCATGCTTGGGAGTACGTAAAGACTCGAGCCATTGTGATAAGGGTATATTTGGGTTTCTGGGAAATTTAATCGCCCATTTTTATCACGGCAGTCTGTTTTGAGCCATGGATTCTGAGAATCTGTGCTGTAGAGTTCAAGGTGTGCAGCTGAACTTCACCTTTTGTTCCTTTCTTCAAATGCCTCTCAGTGCCAGTTCCAGCTTTTTAAAATCCTCTGTTGGCTCTCGTTCTCAGTACTGATCCAGCCTACGCTGTTCTTCCTGCTTCTTGGAAGTCTTTTCTTTTATTGTTCCTTACAGTACAGAAAATTCAGCATAGTTTCATAAAATGCTGTATATCCCAAGGTTTTAGAGCATCCTTACCACAAAATGCCAAGAGTTAGATCTAACTCTTGTTTTGAGGGGAAAAGAATGTGACTGCAGCATGCGGTGAGCTCTGATAGCTGCTGAAGTCATTTTTGCGTGAATGTAGGTGAAGGCAGACAGATTGTGTGAAGAAAGTAAATGACTTTATAGTTATGGCCTTAATACGAGTCCTTTGTCAGCAGGTGCTGTGTGTCTTCCAAGGGCCTGTTTTGTGCTATGTGTAGAAAATGGAGCCTGACATAATCTTCAAATACTGTAGAAGGATGTAAAAGATTTATTAACTTCCCTTTGGTGAGCTCTGGAAACCAGTGCTCTAATGGTCGCCTGCTTCTTGGCAAAAGGAAAGCAGGGCCGTGAGTGTACGCTGAGAGAAGAGTTGGAACCTGGTTATGCTGTCAGATGTGTTACTTCTTATAACTAGTCAGCGAGTTTCTGAAAAGAAACATTTGAGCATTTTAGCATGAAGTTTTATATAAGTATTTTTATGATTTTTGTTTTTCAGGAGTTTATAAAATATTTAATCTCATTCATGAATCGAACTTCCTTTTTAAGTCATGGATGACAAGGCTTCTGTTGGAAAAATCAGTGTCTCTTCAGACTCGGTATCCACTCTTAACAGTGAAGATTTTGTCTTGGTTTCCAGGCAAGGGGATGAAACACCATCTACAAATAATGGTAGTGATGATGAAAAAACAGGACTGAAGGTAAGAATCAATAACCTGAGTTTGTTCCCTATTCTTCTAACTCAAACTAACCATAGAGAGCTTAAAGAGGGACTTCTTTATTGTGGAAAACTTGACAGAAAGGAGAACTTATTCCAGAATTGATTTTGCCAGTAATTTCTGCATTACTTTTGCTGATGTCAGAGGTGATAATTAGGTTTTGAGTAAGAGCTCTCTCCATCACTACCTGTGGGGTTTTTCCCCACTTAGCAGAATCCTTCATGAAACGCTTAGGATGAAACGGACTGTCAAGAACTTGGAACTGTGGTTTCATCACAGCTTTCAGATGGAAAGCAATATTAACATACACTTGATTTGACCGTATCTGTTAATTCAAATATGTATTAAAGTTTTCCCCAATGTGAAATGTTCTCTTTAAGAAATGTAGAAGTGTAGTTATAACTAACAACTTGGCATGAATCTGAGAATACAAGCCCATGTGGTAGGCTTGTGTGAACTGGAAGGGCATTGACATCTTCTCACTTCTAAAAGTGCTGTTCTGAAAAGGGGCCCTTGTCACTCTCCTTTTTTTTTTTTTTTTTTTTTGGCTACTTAAAATCTTTCATCCAATTTGTATTTCAGCAGCCTTTAGGCAAAGTGACACCAGTAAGGTGCGCTCCAAATTCTGTCATTTTAATGTGTTGAAAACCGGATCTTTCCAGTTGAGTTCAAGTTAGTGTGTTCTTTGTGGGAGGTGGAAAGAGATGTTCCACCATTGCAACAGACTGAAGTCTACAGTCGCATCTGTGTCTTCAAAATAATGTCTTTAAAGATGATAAGAAGTCATGTGTTCTGCCTGTTGGACTGGGTGTTCCTCTTTTCCTTAGCAGCAGTTGTAACAGAGACTTTATTGAATGTTTCTTGATGCTTTTGCTCATCTTGCTTTTGCCTCCCAACTGATTTGGTTGTTTTTCTTGCATTCCTTTGAGTCCTGGACCAGGCATACCATTATGGTGGCTCTTTTCTTTTACATAGGACTTCAAGCTAATTCTGTTAATTAAGAGTCTCAAGATCTTACTTCAAGCTAATTCTGTTAGTTAAGAGTCTCAAGATCTTACTTTCCCTTAATCTGGCAAAAATACTCACTTGTATTGTATTGCTGTTGCGGAAGATTGACACTTCACATCATGGGGTAGTCTAAAAAAACTTGAAATTTTCTTGAACGATCAGCCTGGTGATCTGTGAGACCTGCTGAAAGACTGTAACCTCACGCTTGTCTCTCCAGGTGCTGCAAATACCAGCAGCTGTAAATACTTGAGAATTCAGAGTAGTCTCCATAGTGGTGCTTACCCCGAGAGTGCTTATGTGATAGTTATGAGATTAACTCCCGAAGTTGTGATGCATCATCATTTGAGACCCCAGGAGACAGACACGGGCAACCAGACTTTCCATTCCATCCTGTTATTTCCAAAAAAATATTTGGAAACCTGAAGTGCCGTAGTCTGCAACACTTCTTGCTCCCCGTGAGAGCTATTTGTACTGCTGGTCTAACGACTGCCTTGTGCCCGTCCTGCAGCGTTTGTATCACACGCTGTGTCTTGTTTAGTACAATCAAACAAATTGAAGAGACTTGTATATAATGTCATCTTCATAAAGCTTGCAAATATTTCAGAGAAGAATATCCTTAATCAATTTCAAACCGACTCCTGAAACTTCTTAAATTTTCCTCATGTGTTTGCTTCCAAAGTGGTTATAAAATGCTGGCTAAGGTGTGCTGTTTCTCTTGGTGAGAAAAGAACATCAGTTCTGCTGCCTCCTGATCACCAACAATTGTAGAACAAAGTTATACTATTCCCTGAGTTGGCACTGACTGTCACAGAGCTTTGCAGGTCTTAAAGATAAGCTCCTTTATGAATTTGGTGCCAAGACTGAGCACAATCCTTGAACAGAGTGGTTCACCTTGAGCCTTCCAGTGTTGCAACGTTGGAGAGTCTGTGCTGTTTGGTTTCTGGCTGCGAGCTGAGTGATTAATGGAAATGTTATACCTTCGATAAGCCGTCGGTGCGCGGTCTAAATTCTGCCATACGGGGATCTTCCCGTTAACCTCCTGCCTTCTGCTTCAGGAGGGGAAAACTTTTAACAGAGGAAAGGGGCTGGTCTTCAGGACAGGAATTGTCTTTCGGTATTGTTCTTCAAGAAAAGAGAGATACTACCCTAGAATATGGCTTTGGTCTTGGTACCCTTTTTTTTTTTCCAGCTTGCAAAAATCCAGTATCCAGTTTTACTGTATTATTAAGCTGTTTATCTGTGTGCATGGATAAGTGGAATTGTGAAGGTCGTTGGCAGTATCTTAAAATATCTGAAAGTGTTTAAGCAGTATATGGAAAATGACTATTAACAGTACAACACGAGAACTGAGGTGGTGTATTTCATAGGAACAAATTAGATGAGTTTTTTTCAGGGAGAAGCAATTGCTTTGGTATTTATAACTAAGTTAATTTGTATATGCCAAAACCCACTTGCTTTGATGTGCTCACTAAGAAAAGCAGAAAATAAGTTCGGGTTCGTATTGGGCATCTTTTTCTGATGTTCTGCTCTTTTAGAAAAGCAATTTGAGGATGTTACATTTGCTAAGAGCAGTCTGAGGATGGTGCTAGAAGTTTAGGCTTGTGTTTGCTGACTGTGATAGGGTGTGAAATTTGTGCATCAAACCGAAGACTCTCACTTCATGTTTGTTGCTATTCTGTAGTTTTAAGGAATAGTGCTGTGGACTGAAATAATGCACTTTTTTATTTTTGTTTTTTCTCAAGTCCAGATAGATAAATATTTCATCTGAATACAATCGTGAGCCATATTTTTTCTGAATGAATTTTAACATCAGGTTTCACAGAAAACAGGTCCTGTAAACTAGAAGTTACTTTAATGGGGCTGGTAGGACATTATAATTGATTCATTATATTTTATTGCAAAACGTGAACTATGTAAAGTGACATGGTGCATCTTCCATCATCATCATCCTCTTTCTGATGAATGCCTGCAAAGACCTGAATGATAAACTTGATACTTCAAGGGGTTATGCCTTGGATGACCAAGGCATGTGCAAGATTTTTCATTGCTTCCATAATGAATCATGCAGAAGAATGCTAAAAATATTGGGAGGAAAATGCAAATGTGTGAATTCCTGTAACTAGTTACAGGTTACTGATACTTCTGTGGATGTACAGCTGAGTAAGGCAGTTATTTTATCCTGCTCCTGGTGGGTGATCCCAGATAGTATGGATTAAAATACATTCATGTACTAAAAAAATAGTTTCTGTTTGAGTATGTTTCAAGAGCACAAACATCTCACTATGGAATCTAAACAATAATAAAACTTGTGAAACATTCACTAGGTTATTTTTTTAATGTCTCTCCTGCCTCTAGCATCTTGTATGCTTGCTAGTTTTTTCATTATCTGTGAATTTCACTTTTTGCCAACTTTCTTCTGAAGGACAGCGTGCTGGGACTTCTTTCTTCTCTTAAAGTGGTTGTATTCTGCTCTATTCTAGAGTAATTCCAGGTCAGCAGTTTCTGTTCTTTGTTAATATTCTGGTATATTAAATAGTTATTTTTCACCAGAAAACTAATACGCAGTTTACACCTTTAATACACTGTAGATAGAGTCTGCAGATACAGATAATTATTTGGAGTTTGTGGGTCTGAGCGTGAAGGAGAAGACAGTAAGTAAACTTCATGTTTCTTCCTTTACCCTCTGAACTGAGAAGTTTGTCTTTAGGATGCAATAGAAATGACCATAAATCTGAATTCTGACTTGGCCGAGAAACCTCTAATCTCGCTGTAATTATTCCCGAGACACACCTGGTGGAAATGGATGTAAGAGTATGTAAGTGACACCTGATCTTTTGTTTCTAGTATATTTAACTCGTTGCAAGGCTCATCTGTGTGCATGAAGGTGTTCTGTTGTCTGGTCCAGTGTTATTTCAGCAATCTTAACTGGACTTCAGGTTGATTTATTCACTGTTAAAATGTGAGGACCTTGGCCATTGCTTTAGGTGCTTTCAAGATAATTTTCTACTATCGGGTGCTAGTTTTGAGGCAGACAGAATTTCCTTCAATACTGAGATGGTGTTACGGGCAGATTTCTGCCTGCTCTGTATTCTTCCTCCTGTTTTTAACCACTTTCTTTCCTATCTTATTTTAAAGATTAAAAAAAAAGAAAATTTTCTTTAATAAGACTTCATTTACAGTCTTTTTTAAGGACCTGAGGTAGTTGCACAATTTGGATTTTAGTAGCTTGCATGTATTGTCTTAAGTCAGTAAGCTTACAGAGACGTAAGGATATAGAAATGCGTTTCTGCTCCTGGGGCTGAGTTTTGGTGCCAGCAAAATTCCCAGCAGCTGAGGTGTTGGAATCAGGTACCTCTCTCTGACTGCCATCTGGTAAAATACTTCTGTAAACTCCATTTCCGTGCTTAATTTCTAAACTGTGTAAAGCATCAGCCACTTCCCTATTAATTGCAGAGGAATGAATGGACAAAGTTTCCTTAGATACGCAGTATCTAAGAGTTTCCTGAAATTAATGTCTTGGTTCTCTTTCTAGCTTAGCACCGTTTAGGTTGCCTCATGCTCTCATGTTGACTTCAATGAACGCAAAGTCAGGCTGTAGATGAGTGTTAGGAAATAAGACACCACCAGCTCTTCAAAGCACGAGCGCATAATCCTGTTCCACATCCTTCTCTTCCTGTGAAACCTTGCTGTCTTACCCAGGAACCACATAGCATATGTAATTATATTTGTCCCTTTCTGGTACTATTCTGAGAATTATTACAGACCACTGTACTGTAGACATCTGTAAGTTTCCCCTATCATAAGCTTGTCTTTGTAGTTGGTGATTAAAGACTATTTTTAAAGTAATCTCCTCACTTTCTCCAGTACTAGAAAATTCCTGCTTTGAGCTCCTTTTGTTAGTTTGTTAAGCAGGGAGGATCTAATCTGTACTGCTGAGTGTTTGCACATTGCAGTTTGTGTTTTTGGTTGTATCTAGGTTAAATTTATTAACTGCTGCTTTGGTTGGCAGAAAAAGCCATGTGAATGACTCTGTGCCTGAGGGTGGTTTGTTTTTTTTCACTTGAACAGCCTTTTTTTGTGTCCCAACTCTGTTTGTGGCTCTTAGATTGTGGGGAATGGAAGCGAACAGCAGCTCCAGAGAGAACTTGAGGACGTGCTGATGGACCCACCCATGGAAGATCAGTCAAGTGACCGGGACCATGGGGAAGAAGTTAGGACTGATGGAGATGGGGAAGAACCTGTTGTCCTTGAAGCTTCAGCATCCTCTACCATTAATCCAGTGTCGGTGGCAGGACTCCAGAAACCAGAAATGAGTTTGCCAGTGAAACCATCCCAGGGAGGTTAGAAAAAAATGCCAAATGCCTGGTAGTATCTTGTGAACTAGCTTTATGTGGGGAAAGGGGAAATTTAGGTACAGGTGCATCCACTCTCCTTTCCCCATTTCTCCCATGATAAATCGCCTAGGGCAGTGAATGCCAGGTTATGTGATACAAATTACCATATGCTGAATTATCCTCTCTTCTGAAAAAAAACTTGCTATACTAGCCTCGAGATGTGTGCAGAAATATTATGCCTGGCTGTACAAAATACTAGTCTGCTTAGCTCATCTATGCATCTTATCGCTGTAGTGAAAATCATATTGAAGGGAAGCCCTGTGAGTGAACTGCTTGTAGAGCTGAGATAGCCGAGTTGCTCCCTGCCATCAGGCAGGGTTTTCCTATAAAGCCTGACCTGACTTTCTGTAATGTGTTTCTTGGTCTCTTTTGTCATCAGGTTTGTCATGGGTCAATCTCTGATAACTTACATATACCTTCTTTTGTTTCTTACGTTCAACTTTGTGTCTCCCCCCAGACTGTGAGGATTTGAGCCCTTTCACCCCTGTGACGGATGAGGACAGCGTGGTGTTCAGCAAGCTCACCTACTTGGGCTGTGCCTCTGTGAACGCTCCCCGCAGCGAAGTGGAAGCCCTCAGGATGATGTCCATCTTACGGGGCCAGTGCCAGATTTCTCTAGATGTGACCCTGTCAGTGCCTAATGTCTCTGAAGGAACAGTGAGGTATGAAGCTCACCCAGGTGCACTCTGGGACTTCGTGCATTTAATCTAATTTCCTCCTAGCAAAGGAAAAAAACTACCAGTTCACCTGGGAGGAGACATGAGCAACTTGGGATTTCATTTAGTGGAAAAAATGGGTTTTAAAGAGGTCTGAGGACAACGATGCTTTGAATTTGTTTACCAAAGACATTTTATGTCCAAGGATCAGTATGAAATATTATGATGATCCAAGGTGTCCCAAAAGCCATAGTGGGAGTGGTTGTTGATGACACTTTAGAAATAGCCTGTAAAGTGTTTTATTTGTAGGGCTGCAAAATGGCTGATCCACGAGGCTTAACAGGGACGGGGCTGTCCTCTGCTGCATATTACTGTAGCATTTTGAAGGCTAAGCCCTGAAAGCTGTGGGGAAATTATTGGTGGAAATGGCTGTTGCACTGTACTTTTTTATGCTGTTCAATTTAAATATAGTTATTCTGGTCAAGCTTTGCAAGAAATGACACTCAGGAGCTAGTTTCTTTGTGATGTAGTTTCTCCAGTAGCTATGAAATTGTTAAAGCTGGCAAGTTAATATCAGGCTGAAATAATTCTTCTAAAGCTTCAAGCTTTGGGTTTTTTTCCTCTCTTTCTTTTGACAGACTTTTAGATCCTCAGACAAACACAGAAATAGCAAACTATCCAATCTATAAAATCCTTTTCTGTGTACGAGGGCATGATGGAACCCCTGAAAGTGATTGCTTTGCTTTCACTGAAAGCCACTACAATGCAGAACTCTTCAGGATTCATGTCTTCCGATGTGAAATCCAAGAGGCTGTAAGTTGAATCTTTTTGTCCAGTTATAATTATGTACATCTAAATGCCATTACTGAAATGAAACGGAGGTATTTCAGGCAGTTTAGAAGTAATGTAATTCATCACTTACGGCTTTTTTTTTCTGCCCAAAGTTAAGATAATTGTAGAAACCTCAGATAGGAAATAAGAATGCACATTATTTAATAGTTTATCCTTATAAGATGTGGAGAAAACCAGTTAATTAGATGCTAAAAGTGAATTATTTTCCTCCAGTTACTTCTCATTCTATTATTTAATGAAAATTCAGGTAGGTTTCAACTGCTGTGTTCTGTATATCTGTAGCTTTATAATCTTTCTTTGGTGCCATCAGGTGAGCCGGATACTGTACAGCTTTGCCACTGCCTTCCGTCGTTCTGCCAAACAAACCCCACTCTCAGCCATCGCCACCCCACAAACTCCAGACAGCGATATCTTCACCTTCTCCGTGTCACTGGAAATCAAAGAAGATGATGGGAAAGGTTATTTCAGGTATAGATTCTTCGTTCCTGTGCATACAGCATCTGGTTCTGTTGGAAAGTGAGTGAAAAGAGAGCGTGAGTCTGAGGGGGTCCCTAAATCCCCTTTTTGAAAGTTTCCTATTCTAGTTTAAATGAATCTCAGACATAAGTGTTTTGGGGAAGTAAAGCAGTGATGACCCTCTTGCCTATTTCATCTTGGTCATTGAACTGAATCTGGTGCTACCTGCAAAGTGCTTTTTCTGTTTTGTATTTTTCTTTCATCTTTAAACCTTTTTCTATGCAATGTGTTTTGAGTCGTGTTTAGCTGAATTGCTGCTGAAGCTGGAAATGCATCGTTGTGCTCTTGTAGCCAGAGTTGTGTGCGTTTTCGGCCAGGTTTTCAAAGGTGCTGAGGCTGTGTGAATACTGCAGGAGGCATAAGGGTGCGTATTTTTAATAAAGTCTCATGAGATGAGGCAGAGAAAATTAAAACTCTGAAAAATTAAATTTCTGAAATAAGTTTTCTGATCCCAAAAGATAAGTTGCTCTCTAGAGAAGTATTCAGCCAAACGTTTGTCACAAGACATACTAACTTTTAGTGTCTGGTAGAGGGCTGTTGCTGCTTCATCAGCCAAGAGCTTCATGGTCAAGATCTCAAGCTTGTTCCCACATAACTATTCCAGAACTAAAGAAAGGTGTAGTTGAGAAGGCAGGATTCCAATTTGTTATCACATAATCAATATTAGTTCTTCTTGGTTTTGCTGTGATCCGTTTCATTAAAATGCTGACCTGATCTGTAAAATAGTGTTCATCACTATCAAAAAAGCTGTACAAACAAAGCTTGCATCTGTTTCTAACTGGTTCTATTTTCCGACCCAGTTCTTAAAATTAATTTTTCCTCCTTTTTCTTTCCTGAACCAGGTGTTTTTAGCAAGTGCTGGTGTAGGGTGAAGGTGTTAGCTTCTCATGTTGTATCAGCTAATGCTGTTTCCATATTCAGTCTGATGGTGAATAACCTTGGTTTCTAAAAAGACCTTTTTAGTTTATGCTAAAAAGTGGGGTTTTTTTCTGCCTAGCCTATACACAGTGCCCTTAGATGTTTTATCTAACCATTTATAGTGTTCTGTAATTGCTGAAGTGTCTTTATTTCAGTATGTGTCTGCCAAATGCTCTGACTTGTTGAGCGTGTTGGCTCCAAGCCACAGCTTCAGAGACGTTTCTCCTCTTGGATTTACATCCAGCGCAAGTTTTATTTATTAAATAAATCCCATTTAATAATCCAGTATTTATTCGGCACTCCAAAGGACTGCTCCAGTGTTGAAACTGAAAAAAGAGTTAGCTCAGGGCCTGAGCCTGGAAGGTACTGATGGTTCTTGGGCTTGGATGCAGCAGCCGCTGGGGTGCCCGGCGGTGGAAGTGTAGCTCAGCACATGGTGGTACCGCGGGTGCAGCTCGGTCCTCCTGGCGTGGTACCGATGTCAGCACAGCCCCAGCAGCGCTGGTGGTGTAGGCAGCCCAGGATTCCACGCTTACGTGGTTTGCAGAAGCTGTGCTGCTAAGAGCTGTTGGGGTATGTCCGTCTGCATGGACTGCAGCTGGAACCTCAGCCGGTGCTTTGGAGATGTATCTCAAGATCTTTTCAGCTACAAAAATACAGTTGCATTAGGGGTGGTGCATTTGTTCAAAAGCTCTGTACCTACTCTGTACAAAGTGAAGGAAAGTGGATTTTTGTCTCCAGCTGAGCAGAATTCTACCTCTATTGTGTGACAGGTTTTAGTTCAAATACCAAGCTTTAGCAGTTTGACACTAATCCTCGTATGATCCTTCGCGTGCAGACCCGTGCTCACCTGGAAGCTGAGAGAACACTTTCACATAGTCTCTGATCTCAGTCTTCAATGTACCTGGCCCTGTCTTGGCTCATCTCCCTTCACTCGTCACCCTGGGTCACCAGTGGTGCATTTCTGTCGTGCCGGGGAAATGAGGTCTGGCTGGAGGTCTGTAAATCCTCTGTCCTGGCCCCGGAGACAAAACTCCTGCTGATGGCTAGAGGCGGTCACCATTCCCTGGCCTGGGAAAGCACCTCTCTCAGAAAAGAAACTCAAATTTTATTGGAGCTGTTAAACTATAGGCAATACTCCCCAGTCCATTTTGCAACTTCTGGGGGTAACAACGCATAGTTTGAAAGTCTGAAATAAAATATGGATTATTTTTACATCCAAGGGAAAAGTGAACATCTGGTTGACTTAAAAGGAAAGTCAAAACCCAACAGTCTCAGTTTGTCCGGTATTTAGTGCTGCTCGACAGGGAATAGCCACTCTGTTAGCGTTGAAGTGTAACTTTGGGTTTTTTCACAGCAACACACTATCCCCTCTTTTTGCAGCATTTGGGAGAAGGTGCTCTCTAGAGGAAAAAATAAGGGAAACAGTCTAAAGATTGGTGCACTCTCTTGGCTTTTGGCTTGTCATGTGTCCCAGCAGTCACCTCCCTTGTGAAAGAAAGCAAGACGTGGTTTCTTATAAGTAATTGCTTAACAGATAATACTTGCGTGTTACACAGGGAATCAATATTTAGAAACTTTCTTGAAATGCCACTGGAATTCTCGCAACACTAAGCCACACAGTATAAAAACACTGTTTTTATTTGTGAAAACCAAGGACACTTAGTTTTCACTAACAATGATCAAATAATGCCACCTAATTATGTTGCCATTTCTTTCATGTTACTGATTGCAGCGTGCAAGGAAGAAGGGTCTGAGTGCTTTTGTGTGAGAAGCTGGCTTCACCAAGTGTCTGATGCTGTTCTGATACATGCAACGAATACAAATAAATGACGCTCTGGGTTTTTTTTTCCTTTCCTGGTAAATAACAGTGCGGTTCCCAAAGACAAGGACAGGCAATGCTTTAAACTCCGCCAGGGAATTGATAAGAAGATAGTGATTTACGTCCAACAGACAACTAATAAAGAACTTGCTATTGAGAGGTAATTTTATTGATTTTTAAAAAATCCTTTATCTATTTGATATTTTATGCTCTTTCCTCTGAGGCAGCAGATTAGTAGTTGTTCTATGAATAGTCCGTTTATGTAATTTAACCACACACTTCTCCTGTGTGAGGTTGTGCAGAAGATTGATTGGTTTGTTCAGTGTGTGTGTGGCAGGGGCACGATCCAGGCGCAGTCAAATCTTGCACAGACCTGCTTGTGCAATCTAAATACCCATTTCAAAGTCTTTTTTTTTTAAAAACATCTTGCTTTTCTTTTCAGTGGCCAGTTTGTCTTGAGTGCTGAGGCTGTAATCAGTGACTGAGTTATCTCAATTTGCTTTCCTTTCATCTCTGAGGCATCTGAGAATGTTGTTGTATGTACACTTTGAACCTGCCACAGTCTGGAATTCTAGAATATGGAGCGTCTGTGTAGGGAAGAGGATAGCTCAGACTTCGAATCTTTCTCTGCTTAGCAATAAACTTGCGTTTTTTGACTACTGACAGAGTTCAGTGCTGCTCACACTACAAAGAAAAGACGCAGCTTCTGCTCGGCTTTGCAGTCTGCAGAGAAATGCAGGACGTTGTGGTAAACCAGGGGGATGAAGTGGAATACACCTGTGTGGGCCAAAAGTCTTTGCCAAATGAAACCATAAAAGACAGGTCCTTGCACTTCATCTGGAATTTCCTGATTCTTGTCTGTATCAAAGGGTAAATTCTATGCAAATGTGTCTCCAAAAAAAAAAACCTGAAGGGAGGAAGAATGCAGGCCAAGTTGTCCTGCGGGATGGGGAACCCTCGTTAGCAATGTTTGTTGTACTCTGTTCTTGCAAATAAAGATAATTGAACAACTTCCCAGGCTACTGTAGGAAGGGTGAAATCATATTGTAAATAAGCTTATGAAATCTTGCTCGATGTTTTTAATATTGGCTTGACTTTGTTTTGCTTGATGTGCTTGATGCTGCTTTCAAATGTCAAGGTTTGTTGGCATTTGTTATTGGATTGATGGGCTGCTTGGAATGGATGACAGCGAATATTGAGATAAGAAATGTTAATGGTTTGTTTATGAGGAAGTCTTATTTTTGTGGTTTAATTTTTTGCCTGGCTTTGCAGATGTTTTGGCCTTCTTCTGAGCCGTGGGAAAGATGTTCGGAGTGGTGACATGCACCTTTTAGATTTGGTAAGGATCTTTTATTAACAGAATTCAGATATAATTTTGATTAAGATTGTGTGTGGTCTCAGGATAGACAGAAAAGATTTAGGCACTTGTGCACACTTGTTGATGGGGATGATGCTGTAGCTTGAGGGTGAGACTCTGGGCAACTGGGTTGAATCCCTGCCTCTGCTACAGTTAGAATACGACCTGATGCCTGGTCAAGGGAGTTGCCCAGTTTTGCAGTCAGTCATGACTTCTCATTTCGGGGCCTGGAAGAAGAAATGTGGAACCTTATTTTTGGAAGTGCTGTGCTCTGAACTTCAAAAGTTTCACTTATCACTGCAAAAATTGAGGTGTAAGCAGCTTCAAATATATCACTGAGAAATAGTGAGCGCTTTATTTTTATGAGTCACTTTTCCATCTATAAAATGATGATAGAGATCATCTGACTTCACAGCTGTGTTGTGAAAACAAACTTGCTAGTGTTTGTAAAGTACACACTTGTTACAGTGTGAGTCCCCAAGCTGGTCCAGTACTACATGAATAACTTTGCTTTTACCAGGCTTTGGGTTGCCCAGAAAATAAGGTTGGTGGGAAGACACCAAAGATAAAATACTGACTTGCTTCTTAATAGCTGAATAACGTGTTTTGTATGCTGAATGAAGCTGGATCTCAAGATGTTTTAGAGTAAAACTTATTTTATAAAATAGCTACTTAGGATAAAACAAAACACTGCTGGTGTATTAAAACATTGTAGTGAAGTGGAAGGTATGTTAACGTGAAACATCTGCCAAGTTTACAAGTTCAGCAGCTTGTAAGAGAGTGTTCTGATTTGTTTTCTTGTATTAGAGGCAATGGGCTGCATCCCCTCAGTTCATGGTTAAAGCCCGGTATGTTTGAGTTTTACCAGTCGGGCAGCCGTCAGTCAGAGACTGAGTGATGCAAAATGAGGCCATAAAGACTGGGTTGCCGTGGGTTTTCCAGGACAGAAGTTTGAAAAGATGTTTCTTTTTTCGGTTTGTTTTTTTTTTTAATGGTATTTGCTTGGTTTTTTGGGGGGTTGGGTTTTTTTAGGGTTTTTTGTTGTTTTGCTTTTTAGGGGGGGTCCTTTGGGTTTTTTGCTTGTTCGTTTCAAACAGCAGCAACAAAAAAGCAAAGCCTTTGCAGCTCAGAGTCCTGTCTTTCCAAGTCCTTGCCTGTGATCTCACCTACACCCGTGTGAGCTGAAAGTTGCTTTAAAACGACCACCGGCAAAAGGAGCTATTGGTCTTCAGTTCTCACAAGACAGATGTTCATACCACAAACGTATATTATAATGAATATTAATTGACCTTTTTCTGTTATGAGGAAGGAGACCAAAGTTTGCATGGGAACTCTTGTTCTTTTCTTCAGAGATGGTCTCTGTTACAGGACTGTCACAGGCACTTCAGATGCTTGCCCTTCTCTTGCTGTTTTATGGGGCTGAGACTTCATGGTAATTTATTTAATTTAAATAAAAATACATCAACTTGCCTTGTTTCCAGGAGTCTATGGGTAAAAGTTCTGATGGGAAATCATACGTGATCACCGGGGGCTGGAATCAAAAGTCTCCACACTTCCAATTTGTAAATGAGGAAACACCAAAAGGTATGAAAATGTTGCCAGATGCTGTCCCTGACCCCGGGCAAATTACTGACAGAGTGGGCATCGGATCAATTGGCTTTTCTTTAAGATAAATCCCGCAAAAATACTTTCTTCATAGTGTGGGGTGTATTCTCAGAAAGTAGGATGCCAGATGTAACATAAAAAAATGAACAAAATAGAAGAAAACCGGTAATAATACCGTGTAAGAATAACTGTATCCCAGTGTGAGGCTGTACAGGTGTGGGGACAGGATGCAGGTGTTTTGTGCATCATTAGAACTTCTTAAAAATCCCTTTGAGAATTGCACTAAACGACTGTTGCAGATTTCTTCTTTGCCTAGTTTCTGTGGTCAGTTCACATTTTTCTGAATCCAAGTTTTTAATTAAAAAAGAAGGATTCCTGAAAGTAAACCACTTCCAACTGTGATCTGAAAATAGCTGGTGCTGCCTTGCTCTCGAGTCCTGTAACGGATCTGTCATTACTTCTTTTAAGATGTCAGCTGAATTATCATCTTTTCAATCTCTTGTCACAGTTTCATGCCAAAGGTTGGGGAAGTAAATGGGAATTGACTGGGCAAAGCCATAAAAATCGGCTGCTGGGTACAGCTGGGTACAATCTGCTGCTGGATTGAATGTCATCCTGCCTAAAGGACACAATTTATCATTTGGTACCAGAAGACATCTCGTAGGTCACTAAGTCCAGTTGCCTCCTTTTGGAGCTTTGTACTGTAGAGTCAATTTTCTGAATCTCGCAGCTGAGATGCTCTTAAACGCTGCTTTTAATATGGTGGGACTTAAGTGCTAAGTAACTTCTAAAAACAACTAAAAAGCAATTAGGCTGGATGGCAAGAGATCTACTTAAATTAAATACACAGATCCTTTACAATGTCTAATGAAGATTTTCGGTATGTTTCAGTGGGATTTGAAAAAGCAAAATTTTTATTCCCTTTAACAAGCCTTCAAGCTAAGAAAATGATCTTAAGTTTCCGTACTCTCTGGTGAATGGTGGAGAGTCATCTTATTTTCCTGTTTTGAAAATTGTAGGGTTTTGAGATGTTAAATTAGGGGAAAAATTGAATTCTGCAAAAAAAGTTTCTTTTGTTGTTTCATGTTACCAGGAAAGAGGTTATGGAATATCTTGTTTGAAATATTTCTTTTAATACTATCACTTTATTTTTTCCTTCTAGATAAAGTATTGTTCATGACTACCGCTGTGGATTTGGTGATAACTGAGGTTCAGGAACCTGTTCGGTTCATTCTGGAGACTAAAGTCAGAGTTTGTTCACCCAATGAGAGGTTGTTCTGGCCCTTCAGCAAACGTAGCTCTACTGAAAATTTTTTCCTAAAATTGAAACAGGTAACGCTTTAAATAAAATAAATGAAATCTACAGTTAATTTGGGATTTGGTAAGGTTGTTTTTCCAATTTAACTGTGGTAACGTCAATTATATTGTCTCGAGACTTGAGCCGTAGGTTTATGGTATAATGCTGAATAAATGCTAATGCATTGGAGGTGAAGATGAATTGTAGTTACTAGTACCTATTGGCAGATCAGTATTTCACTATGGTTTTTTCCTCCCTGTAATTGGTAAAACCTTTACTAATATAATGTTGATATCTCAACATTTTGCTCCTACAATAAGTGCTCTTCAATTTTAAAAGAGCTATCCTGTCACGGATAAAAATATTTGACACGGTTATGATTTAGCAACAATTTAAGATTTATTAATGGTTGGAGGTAGATAAAAAGGTTGAATTTTAGCAGCACTTAATCATTAGCCAATTTAAGGATTAACAAGGTGATTCAGTAAAATAATTAAACATCAAATTGATTACAGATTTGAGAATGACAAGATTCACACCGGCTTACTACAGAGCCTCCTAATCAAAATAGATGTATGTACATACGTGTGAACACAAATCATGCAAACACACCCCATCCGAGGAGTCACACCCCCCCCCACCTGAGTCTTTGCTGCTGGGACCGGGGTCCCTGTCCGGCTGGCGACCCCCGTGAGCCGATGGGTGCCCATTCTGAACAGAAGTATTTGAATCCACTAAAATACGGAAACCCACACTCATGAGGGCTCATGTGTATATTCAAACCCATAGATGGGTAGAGAGGTGGATGAGAGGCAAGTCTATAGTTCAGTTTTCCCTCTTTTCAAGTTCATAGTAAATACTCGCAATGGATCGACGTTCCTCAACGGGCGGCAGTTGAGCCCTGAGAAGGTTGACTTCCCCCTGGCTTCTGGTTATGCTGAGCCACGTCCCACATCACAGGAGGTGCTGGTCACAGCCCACTGTGGTCCAGGAGAGCTCAGAGGGTCTCGCTTGGAGTCGCTATTTGTATGGTCTAAGATAATTCAGTAGATTTTTTCTGATAGTCTATTTTCCCCCTTGTACATGGTTGGAGGCAGAGATTTCACACATACCCCAAGTTTCCCCTGGGGGAAAAGAAATCCATGCAACCACAAAAAATCCCTAGAACTTGTTAAAAACTTTTACTGTTTTTTCCAACTTACTTTTTTACACTATCTACTAAAAAGGAAAGGATTATTTCTGTCCAGGATAGTCATAACAACAGTACAAAGCAATAACTTGGTCTCAAAATAAGGCATGAAAGTTGAAGGTCCAACTAAAGAGATGATGAACTTGAAGTAGCTGCCATTCTTCTGCTTTAGAAATTATTGCTTTGAAATGAGAGTCCTGTTTAAAGAAATGGAAGTATGTAGAAGCAAATAACAATGTGGATGTATGTGCTCTCTCAAGGTTTAATAATCCTGGGCACAGCCCAAAAGAGCAAGGTTGGAGTCCTGATTTCTTGATAAGTGTCCTTTTTTGAAGAGGTTTTGAATGAAATAAGAGGCTTTTCTTAGTTCTTTTTGCACTTGTCTTAAAGTGTTAGCAAATAATGGCCTCTTGGTAGTAACAAAGATGAGGTTCATGAAGGATTCTTTTTTGTGTGTGTCCTATTTTTTATATAAAATATGAATAAAGGTTTTGGAAACTTTCCTTCAAAATTTAAGGTGGAAAAATTCTTCACGGGTGAGATCAGCCTTTTTATTTGGGATATTTTTGAGCATGGAGATGTTGACCAGTTAAGGCTTTTGGGCTATAAATATTCTACAACCTCCAAAAGGTGCCTTTTCTGTTTGGCAGTTTAAAGGAAGCTTATCTTACTGAGCTAATTCTGTATCTTTTGTCTTACTGAATTCACAGGCATTGTGACTTATCTTAGCTAATTCTCCGTTTTCCACAGGCACTGTCAGGTTGTCCAACTCCCAGTGTTTACTAATGGAAGATTATCAAAATTCATAGTGGAAGCAACAAATATAGAATGTACTGCCTGATAAGCCTGGAAGGGAAACCTGTTTCTATGGAGTCATGATTAGCCTATTAAAAATACAGCTGTGTAGAATTGGCTTATCTTACTTTGGCAGTGTTTCTTTATTCGGAAATGGTGAAAGCAGAGGGATTTTATTTGCTCCGATTACATTTAATGATTTAGTCATTTTTAGTTTTGATGCATTTTTCTTCATTTTTAATACTCCAACGGATAAAATTGAGCACTGGGAGCTTAGTGTAGAGTATAATTATAAATCTTATTTCCCTCTTTTCTTCACCTTTCCTTTTTTACTCTCTATTTTTATTCATTTATGAAAAAAAAAAAGTTCTAAAAGTTCTTAGGCTGTATGAAAATGTTAGAACCACTTCACAAGGAAAAATCTTCCTTTAAAGGAAAGGAAGGTATCAAAGCATTGCAAATTAAGGAGACGACAGATCCACATAATAGACTTTGGGGCTCAACAGTTTGTGTTCCTGCAGCGATAGGTACACAGGACGTGGAGGCATCGCTAAAGACAATTACCGTGATGGAAAAATAAATATTGAACAATTTTTGTTAGAACTCTCCTTTTGCCACTGCCAGTAGCCCCCGGTGCGGGTATTCGTATAGCTTTTCTCAGTAAAATGAAATGTCTTGTTTCCTAGATAAAGCAAAAGGACAGGAAGAATAACTCGGACACGTTATATGAAGTTGTGTGCCTAGAAAGTGAATCCGAAAGGGAGAGAAGAAAAACGACAGCAAGCCCTTCTCTTCGTCTGCCCCAGTCTGGGTCCCAGGGCTCGATGATTCCTTCTCCTCCAGAGGATGATGAAGAGGAAGGTAAGAAGTGGGTTGTATGCATTGTATACACAGGTAAATGACAGTTATGAACCATGTCAGAGCCTTTCCAGTCAGAATCTGCCCCACTGATGGGTTTTTTCTTGCTTTAACGCTGCGAGTATTCGATAGCCAGAACCCCCACGTTCCTGGATTGGCCTCTCCCTTGTCTGACACTTCTGTGTCTGTGCTTTTCTCAGCCCGGGCCTCCTGAAGCCTCCAGCGTGATATATTTGGAACAACGTGAAAAGAGGCTGCTAAAAATTTGGGATTATCATGTCGCTTCTGCCCCTCCCCGAGCAGCTGTGAGCAGACTTGAGAGTGAAAATGCGAAGCTGATATTATTTGGAAATATAAGCAAGTGGCGTGTTTTAGTGAAGAGGCTAGTACAGACATCTGTGATACATAAAACTGTACCAGGACCTGCCCAGCTTGAAACTTAATGCATTTTCAGGATTTTTTTTTCTGCTTTTTAAAAATTCTTTTAAACCAAAATATGGACTAGTTCCGAGTATATAAACATCTGGCCTTACAGCTCCGAGCTGAAATGTAGATGACTTGAGTGTCTGTGTTTTCACTTTTTCTGTTGGCCTTCTATGTGGCCTTGGGTGAATTTTTTCACTTCTGTGCTTTAATTTCCCTTTTTGGAGGGGTGAAAGGGGAAGGCTGCTTTGAAAATTAACTGCTTTCTGAAGTGCTGTTCATTAGCAGTCTCTAACCACTGCGGTGGTGTTCTCTAGACCAGGAACATACATACGTTTTGTTTACAGTTGACAGGACTTGCAGCATTGCAGGAGTTTGCGGATAAGTTCAGGTGTCAGTTGAGAAAGCAGAGATTTAATGAAAAAGAGTATATTTCCCCAATAATGCAAAACCAGTGTTGATGACAATGAAGTGTAGTTTTTGTATATGATACTCGCTGCAAGCGTTTAAAAGTATCTGGGAGGACATCAGTTAGTATTGATTTCAAAAAGATTTACTGTGATTATGCTAATCCTCCCCTCCACTGCATTTTTGAATACATTTCATTCAAAAAAGCGGTTTAATTTAAACCAAGGAAGTTATCAAAAAGTACTAGCTTTCAAAGTAAAAGTACAAAACAGTTAAAAAAAAAATACCTTGTAGACTTTCATAGACCTGCAACAACCTGGCAAGTCTGCAGCTCCTTGGTGGAACCATGTTGATTTTAGTGTCTTTTTAGCTTTTTTTTAGAATTGTAGCTTTTCACGTACAGAAAGCTGTGCTATTTGAGAGTTTTTGTAGTCTTGCAAAAGTTTGGGGTAGAATAATAGAATTATTTATATGAGAAGGGACCTCTGGAGGTCTCTAATGATGCCTCCCACTCCCGCTCAGTGTGAATCCCGCCAGATTGATTCTTCGAGGTCTTGTCCTGTTGTGTTTTGACCATCTCCAATGACAAAGCTCCCACAACCTCTCTGGGCCCTTGTATCAGTTTGGCCACTCTCATGGTACTTCTTTTTTTTTTTCCTGATTTTTAACCAGAATTTCGCGTGTTGCTTCTTGTCTTCTGTCTCTTGCCACATCACCACGTGCCTCCAAGAAGAGTCTCCTTCTGCCGCCTTTGTGGGCGCACAAGCACCGCACCCACAAACCCCCAAAAGCTCTCGAGTTCTTATTGCACGGATACATTTAGGAGAGCAACTTTAAATCTGTAAGGGTAGAGTAATGGCTGTTGATGTCACAGCATCTCCTCTGTTCTGTTGGCAGACAACGATGAACCGCTCTTAAGTGGTTCTGGAGATGTTTCCAAAGAGTGCGCAGAAAAAATTCTTGAGACGTGGGGAGAGCTGCTGTCCAAATGGTAAGTGGCAAAATCACATTCTGAACATTGCAATTCTGAATATTCTCAGCCTGTTTGCTCCTTCTGCTCGGAGTTTTTGTTATTTCCAGAAGCCAGCTGAGATGAGATTAGTATGGATTTAGTCCTCTTTCATCACCACAACACCCCCTATTCTCTGGCTTCGTGTTTTCTGATTTCTTCCAAGGGTGTTTTAAGCTTTTTGATTTTTGAGTGCATGCTTAAATACTGTGTAGAAATTCACTTACACTATATCTTTAGGTGGTTCTCTCTTAAAATGAGTATTTTACTTACCTGTGAGTTTCACTGGGATTTTGTTAAAGAAAACCTTAAGTAGTATAAAGAAAAATGCAGCTCTTCCTTCCTCTTTTCTTTTGCATAGATCGCTTCCATTCCTTTTTGTAATTCTGATGCAGTTCACAGCCAATTTTTTGTGCAGCTGTCATATGTTAGTAACTGTGGCTTAAGAATATGAGAGATTTGTACTTGGATAGCGAAGATGCTTTTCCTCTCTTGTGTAAAGGAAGATGGCTCCAGAGCCTGCCAAGAAGGAAGTACATGAGCTCTTCTGTTGTGGTTTTTTTTTTTTTTTCCCTAGAAAATGCCAATTTACAAGGAGAGTGTTTCTTGACAGTCAAGTTGCTAATGCAACACCTGTCCTCCTTTCCTGAAGGATCTTTTATTCATCTGGAAGTAGCCTGAGCAGTTCTAAGAAAGTGATGCTGATTATTGCAAAATTCAGTATTTTTTATTTTTTTATTTTTTTTTCACAAAGGGGGATGACAGGCACAACATCAGATTGAGCTCAAATATGTTACATTTTGACTCTGGCTTTAGTTGTTGCCTTCTGCTTCCTAGAGCTGCTGAGGAGCAGGGCAAGGGGATGCACAGCAGATCAAAGAGCTGAAGAGAATAGCAGATCTAAGGAGCAGGACAGCAGAGATTAAAATAAATCAGGCACTTCTGATGCTGTGTGACCTCTTAGCCAGGATTCCCTTTTAATTAAGGTTATAACAGTTTAGCTTTTTAAAAAAAAAAATCTGCAATTATTTAGTATTTATTTGAATAGGTACTTTTACATCCAGTTTGGTTTCGCACTGATATTTTTTGTTATTTTGGTAGGAAAGCAGACATTAGAAATGGACACATTTGGAAGAAGGGGAAGGCTGTGGTGAAATGCTACACGATCCCTTTTCTCTCCCTTTCCCAGACTTGTAGAAACATCTTTAACAGATGAGCTCTCTGCATCTGCTGCTGGGAGAAAGTTTCTTTCAACTTGAATTTTTTTTGTAATTCTTCCAAGGGCTCAAGGATAATTAAGCCACCTGACTCCCATTGAAAATGTTTTGGCAGCTCTAAGAGGATATGAAGTGCTTCTGTGCTAATGCTGGCAACAACTTTAATATGTGTTAAAGGGCTTTCCTTCTTAACTCAAAACGAGTATTTGGAAGTAATGATCCTTGAGCTTTTAACATAAGAGGATTGAAAATCATAAAAATCAGAGTTCAGGTAGTTTCATGCTAGTTTTTTAGAATCCTGTAATTAGATTTGTATAGCAATTAAATATGCAACGGTATTTTGTGATTTCTAAATAATATTTGGCTCATATATCATACCTGCTGAGCCACAGAATTTTCTCATTTCAAAATAGTTTGGAAGAATCTAGTAGCGTGTGGCTTTAGCCTACAGCCGTACAGTTCATGGCTGTATTGATTGGAATTACTGTTGTGCTTACTCTGATCCGAGATTAAGGCAAAGCAGTTTTACAGGCCTTTACAAAAAATTTTAATATTTTGTATGTAAGAAGTAATCTTCTAGAACTATTTTTATGTATTTATATACTATGAAGGTAAATACATGCTCTATATTATGAAGGTATAATAAATGCTTTATAAGTATATGATATATAAGTGTACAGATATGGATATATATGGTTATAAGTGTAATTAGTATCTAAATATTATTTTTATTGATTTTATTCAGAGAAAGCAAAGTGAAGGAGGACATTACAGTACTAGGTTCTGTGCAGTATATGCTGATTAAAATGTCCACATCACTAGTCTCTAGATTACTGTGTTGGAACACTGTAGACTGGAGAAAGGCAACAAGGAGTCCCAATCTGTATAAAATTATCATCCACATATCTGTTAGACTGTTAACAAACATTATTAAATACCAGTTTATTGTTAGGATAATGTGATCGATGTGACAGAAGCTCACTTTTTTTGCCTGGCTTTGTCTATGTGTCCTCTTAATCATTTTGCCTAGAAGCTTCAGTTTTAGTAACTGCAGAAAAATTGTAGTTTCTTTGATTGGAGGCCTCTGTCTTTTAAGGATTTTATGTATAAGCCACGAATGGACTGTTCAGCTTAACTTTCTGTAACTGCATAAATTATATGTAGGTTTAGTTTTTACAACTTACAGTGCTGTAATTTATGAGCTGTCACCAGTCTCATATGAAAAAACTGTTTAGATGGGACTGTCTTGTACAGTGGAGGCTGCTTAAACGCACGCTGGAGTTAGATAACCATGTGAGGGTTTTTTATAGCTCCATTAGTGTGTCTTCTCTCCCTCCCTCACCCAGAAGGTCACCTGCCTTGTCGGGCACAGAAATCCAGAGAGCGTTATAGGCTTCTGCAAACTCGTTCTCATTTTGGTGTAGTTTGAGCTTGGAATCTTACACAGTACGGTATCTGTCCTCCAGCTCTAGTTTTTGCTGGAGTGTTTTGCTTTGTTGAGTGTTTTATAACATATGTTTATGTTATATTTAAATTTAATGGAATCAAGGAAATAGTTTGGAAAGTGCTTCTCCAAATCTCTTCGGGTTTTTTTTTTTTTATAACTTGAATTTCACTTACTCTGGCAACATATGGACTGTCTTGAAATTCTTGTCATTTGACACGTTTGATGTTACGCATCAGTTGTTGCTTGTGTACTCCTTTATTTGCATTTGGATAATAGTAACAACCCTTCACCTACACCCAGGCACCTCAACCTGAGCGTGAGGCCGAAGACGCTGTCGGCCTTGGTGAGGAGTGGTGTCCCCGAGGCCCTGAGAGGAGAAGTGTGGCAGCTGCTGGCAGGGTGTCATAATAACGATCACCTGGTGGAGAAGTACCGAATTCTCATCACAAAGGTAGAACGCTTTTTGTCATCTTTTCCCCCCCCCCAGTATCTTAATGAATGGAAATACAGAGACTTCCGAGTGCGTACCCTCTTGCTTAAAGATTCATGAGTGTGTCTGAATGTGTAGTATTAACTAGTGAGTGTAATTCAGCCCGCCCTGCATCAAAAATCCAACATGCAGTGTTAGTTGTGGCATTAACTCTAATTAGTGTGCTTTCTTTTTAACAGTCCTACTTCTGTTTCCTTCAGATGAGTTCTGAGTTCGTTTGTCAAGAATTAGTATTCTATTAATTGCTTTCATAATTGACAGTCAGGGAGCTCATTTCCTTTGCTTGTTTGGATTTCCTGAATGAAAGCTGGATTTTGCTGTATTGTCTTACATTTATGCTAAAAATCCAACACTAGTTGAAATTGCAGCCTTTTTTTGATAGAAAAACCAGAATGCTTTGGACATTTTTGCAGTAGACAGCAGTTTTTTAACTTCTCATCTTGAATGCTGACCTCAGTAACATAGGAAAAGAAAGAAAGAATCGTATATACAGACACCACTCAGTGTTTCTCAAAGTTCTAGAGTAACAAATGGGTCACAAAATGAAATGTCTCTTCCTTAATCAGAAAACTGATGTGTTAATTTGGATTTGACCATTATCTCTATAGATTATTTTACTGTTTTCATCAAACATACAGGACTAGAAGAACTGTATTAGAAATCATTAATGGTGCAACTTTAGTACAATTATAACAAATTAGCTATTCGCCAGTTAAAAAAGCAAAACAACTGAATCAGCCTTTGTATATCTATGATCTGATGGCACAGATTCTCAAGGAGCAATTAAAGACCTTATTCTGAGGGCAAGAGGGTTCTGAAATTAAACTTGGCCTCTGCTGGAATCATGCAGGAAGGATCCTACGTGATTTGAATGCATCATATTAGATCAGCTAAAAATGTTCTGCCATAAGTACTTTCACACACTTATTGAATTTAGAAGAAACTTGATCTGAATTCCTTAATACTGGTACATGCGTTGTAGAGCTATAACTTGGATTTTATGGTGAATAAATCATACAAACAATGTGGAGGTTGAGTGCTCGGGCAAGGAGTACATCACAGTTACTCCTGTTGTGTTATTTTAATTGCCTCGTGGGTAGCTGACAGCATCGCTTGACTCTCTCTGTTTCAGTGTTTTGGTATCAGAATGGGAAAGATGATCTCTGTGTGGCACAGTTGGTGACATGTACTGCTACTATCTTTGTGAGCTAGAAAGGAATAGTGTAACATTTCATTTTAAAATCTGTGAAACCTTTCTGCTCATTTACATTTGGCAGAGACAAAGGAAATAACCTGGATCTAATGTGTTGGAAGCATCTCTGGAGTCCAAGTGAAAGGGAGCGTAGGCAGCTCCAGCGCTGTGTTCTGCAGCAAAAGGACTGGCTATACCTGCTGTGGTCATTCAGCAAAGAAACTAATTAAGGAATTAAACAGTAATAGAAAATGAGTACTGAATAACCGTTTTCAGGCTCTGCTGTAATCGTATGAGGTCTGTAGTATATTACCAGCATGCTCTAATAACCAGCTCAAGCGGATGGAAATGAAGTCTCCTGTAATCTGGAAGTGCCATATTAGACCATTCTTGAGGCTGTTTGCATTATTGTGACTTAAATGTAAATTGCATGAAAATAGGCCATGGCTGTTTGTGTAGAATGGACAAAGATGGGCGCTTTGAGAGCATGAGCATCTGCCTGGTTCCAGGTGGAGCTGTGACTCCTTCAATCTGCAGGCAGTGGAAGGAGGGTAAGATTTCAAAAAAGGTTATCAGTGGTTGTGTGGAAGTGCTAACGATGCAAACAGCCAAAGAACACAGAATTGTTTGGGAGGCTGATGGGAACGTGAATTCGAAACGCAGGAAGATAACGTTTGCAGACCCGTCGTATGTAGTATATGGTAACTGTATAATAATGCCGGATTGCACTTTGGCTTTCATTTTTTCATAGATGATAATTTTGGAGTTGTAATGTGACTAATTCTTACTGCTCTGAAAATAGCAGCTCGGTTACAGTCAATATGCAGCAATGCACAGAAGTAAATGTGTCTGGGGGAAAAAATAATTGTTAATTATGTGACTGCAAGGGTCCCGTATAATATATTGCATTACCATCCTCATAATGCTGTGCCGTGTTTTCCATGTCACTAATACAAATTCTTCTCTGGCAGTCATGCAATTACTTGCATTACCGTGCATTGAGAATGGTTTATCTGAGAGTATCTGCTGTGGCGTAGCGCAGAAGCACGAGGAGTTGATGGAAAACCTTTGCTCTTCAGCGCAAGTAGGAGATGCAGTTAAGCCCGTTTGAGCGCTCCTAATCCGGTGCCCCTTCTCTCTGCGTGCTGACCTCTATTCCTGTAGCTGCACTTGATTTCTGACAGGCTTTTCATGACCCCATGCGGCAGCACAGTCCCAAATTAATAAGGATCTGTGTTGACAGCTGCTTCAAAAGCTCCTGGCCTCTTTCAGGGATTTTTTTCTTTCCCCTTGTGCAGGGTGTTGGATGCAGGAGCCCCAGTGTTTCCCCTGGTGTTTGCTTTCTCTGCAGTTCTGGGCCCTGGTGCTCGGCAAATCCGTGGGTTTTTGCTTTCTTTTGCAAATTAGTTCTGCAAGGATAGTTCCTTCTTTACTGCTGATGTGTGGCTGCTGAATGATTGAAAAGGAAATGTCTTCTGTTGTGTTCTACCACTGAAGGCTGTGTCTGGCTCTCTTCTTGACTTGAGTATGAAAAATGGCATTGAAACCGTGCCTCAAGGTGCACACGTCGCGTTCTAGTCATCGTGACGGTATTTATTAATTATTTGCTCCTTATTTCTTTGATAAACGTTAGCTGGGTTTTTGTACCCTGTGCTTTTGTTACTGCGGTAGTGTCTGAGGTTCACCATTGTGGTGCTTCCACAAATGACTTCTGAGAATTTGCACACCATCTGTGTGCAATAATAAAGCTTTTAGCAACTCCAGATTGCAGTGCTCGTGGTGGGGAGCGTGGATGAAAGCCAGCCCAGTGAATTAAGGTCATGTCCCTACTGGGGACAGAAAGCAAACTCTAGGTAAAGCGATCTAGACAATCCCTTCGAGAGGCATCTGCTCCTGGTAGGACTTTGGCAATCATGGACACGGCTGTTAATCTTCAGGCTTCCAGCCACTGAAAGGTTGGAGGAGGGACATGGGCACTCGCTCCAGGCATTAATGGGCACCTGCAGGAAAAATACTTCATGTTTTTGACAGTCATAGGTGGATGGAAAGTATTGTTGAGTAGAAAACTTGTAAAGCGAGCCACACAGGTTTAAAAAAAAAAAACAAACCAGCAAAAAACCCATCGTGACACAAAGCAAAATAGACAATAGTCACTTCTCAGACAAGGTTTTTAAAAATGATCAATAGAACTACTGAATCTCTCAGATCAATGGCCATCTCTCTGTGGAGAAGTACTTCATAATACCAAGAATCTGACATTTACAATATTGAGGAGAAAATAAAAGCTTTTGCATATAGGTCTGTGTGGGAGGAAATGATGTTGAAAGGAAAAAACCATGAACTGTTGTACCAGATAAATACACTATATTAAGAAAGTTACGACGTGAGAGGGACATCTTGTGGCACAAATAAAAAAAAAAATTTAAAAGTCCAGTGGCAGGAGGAGTATCCTGGGATGTTACCCCGGGGTCACCATTTCTGGTGGAAATTGTAGGCCTGGTAAGAGTTTCATTTGTTGTGGTTTTTCGTATAACAGGACTCTTGCTTCCCACTTTTTCATCTTCCCACTTTTTCGTCTCCATGAGCAGAGACTTACAGTTCACAGAAGTTCTACCAAATGTACTCCTCAGTCTTGGTGCAAATGATACTAGTTTCTAATGAATAAATAGATCAAAATGTCAGTACTGTTATTTGACTGAACGTGTTGCTTCATCAGTGGCATAGAATCATAGAACGGTCTAGGTTGGAAGGGACCTTTAAGATCATCGAGTCCAGCCGTTAACCCAGCTCTGCTAAGTCCATCGAGTGTAAGAGTACTTTAGCTGTGAGCAGCTGACATTTATTTTCCACCTGTATCACAATCAGATTTCCATATCTTCATATAAATTAAGAAGAATACATATAATTTTCAGGAGTACAAAGGGCCACGATTGTGTATGAACAACTGAAACGAAAGCTAACGTAGATCTGGGCATCACGGCGTGAGAATTAGGACGTGGTCCTGCTGTCAGTGTACCTGAACCTCTAGGTCCCTTGTTTGATGAGTTTTGATCATGTGGTGATAAAAGTTTAATTATCTTTTACAAGCAGTAGTTTTCCCAAGAGTTCTCGTTGTAACTTGGAATGATTTCTTGAATACCTTTTAATAGTCCTAGATGAGGTCCTATCGTGTCACTGTTCGGGGTGGGAGAAGTCCCTACAACACGGAAGTATTCTCAGACTCTTGCAGAGCTCAGCCCCCAGAGCCACATGTTGTGATGTCCTGTAGAAGTGGCTCTGCTGGGGCAGAGCTGGGACAGCAGGTAGGGGTATCGCCAGCCCAGTTACCTCCCAGTTGCAATTTACACCCTTTGTTGGCCACCTCGGTGCGGCTTCTGGTGCAGGGGGGCTTGAGAGAATGAGCTCGAGAGATGGCTGGTTTGGGCTGGGGTGTGTTGAGCAGGAGTAACTTGGCATGAACGTGGAATGGAGTCATTCCTCTCGGCTTTGGGGAAACAATAGAAAGTCAGTTAAAGGACAAACCAGCTCTCTCTCCTACAGAAACACCTGTCGGCTGGACGGGAGTTAAACTTGGACTTGGCATAAAAATCTAAACGTTGAGGAGGTTTTGGTGGTGTGTCTTTTGTTTTGAAACTTCAGCAACCAGACGTTGTTTTGGTCAGTCTCACCATTCCCAATACTATCTTGTTTTTATATATCTGAGATATATTTAAAGTTCAATGTACGTTGTTTCCTTAAGGATGTTTATGATGTGTCTATTCATGCCTGAGGATCCAGAAACACCATTGGAATCAATTGGTATGTAAATCATTCTCTGCTTTGGGAAGACAGGAGATCATTTCTCCAGCAGTAATTCAATCATAGCTTGGTTTTTGTATAATTACAATGCCCTTGCCTAAATTTAATTCAAACTTTATGTTTCCTAGCTACAGTTCTTCAATTGCCATGAGTAGAAACGCCATAAATTATAACACAAATGAAGGACACAATAGTAAAGGGATCTTTTGGGGGGTAAAGATAGGGCGGAAAAAACAAGTTTTTGTTTACAGGCTTTTGCACAAGACTAACTAAAAATCTGCCAAGTCATGCTGTTGTCTAGCACAGAATTTTGACAAATACGAGTGTATCATAAAATGTTGGGTTTTTTTCCTGCTTCCGGGTCAGCTAAAATCCCGAGCACTGCAGTGTGACTGCTCTGAGGTCTGTCCCTTTGCCTGCAATTCATTTTCCAGTGGTTATCCCTAATGGAAAATGTATCCCTCTCTCTATCACAGAGTAACAGACCCTGGGTTTGGTGGTTTCGGATGAATTCAGTGTGTGGGCTTACGCTCAGGGCACCAGTGGCACCTTTCTTCTTTGACAAAAGGACTGTAGTTGTTGAAGACACTCTCTCCAGCCTCTTACTGGTTTGATCAGCTCAAAGACCAATTCCCGTAGCACTGGGCTGGTCCTAAGTGGTGGCAGTGGAGCAGTTTGGTGTCCGGGTCGGAGAATGAGCTTCCATGTGCCTCGTGAAGGTGTTTTCCAGCATCTCAAGTGAGTAAAACGCTCTTGACAAACAGCGTGGTACGAGTGTCCTGTGATGGCATCTCCGCCTTGTACGCGTCCAAGAGGTTTTTCTGGTTTAATATGCATGGTGGTATTAGCCTATGGTGGGAATACAAGCTCAAGTGCTGGGTTGTGGGTCTCCTGCGTGTTTGCTCTCTGGGATGGCATTGGGTTTTCTAGTTTGTCTGCTTTGGCGTAGGTCGTTTTGGAGGCTGTCAGGGATAGCGATGCCTCTGGGGTTTGCGTATCTCTGTGCAGGAGGCGCTCACCTACCTGGGGCAACACCTGGACCACTGGTGGGACACTGTTCTCGGCTTTGCCCTAGGTTTTGGGTGTCTCCTAAGCAACACCAACTACACCGAGGAAAGACACGCTTATTCCGGTGTTTACCCAAAAGGGCTTGGATTGAAAAGCCTTAAATTCCGATTAAACGTTTGAATTCCCGTCCTCGTGTGGACGGCTGTCATGCATGGCGCGGAGAGGAGGCGCAGGGGTGTGCGGTGGGTGTCTGTCTGTCTGTCTGTCCGTCCGTCCGTCAGAGCAGGGCGTGGGTGTGTGTCTGTCCGCGGGACCGGGCTGTGCGGGGGCAGGGGCTCCCGGGGACCCGCCGCCGTCCCCGGAGGCTGCGGGGTCGCGCCGGGTGAGGCACCTACCGCCATCGGCCGCCCGTCACATCGGCCCTTTTCGGAGCGGAAAACCCCCGTTTCGGAGGCTGCTGCCGCCGCTGCCGGGTTCCCCTTTCCCCACCCCCGGCGGGCCGGGGGGCTGCGGCCCCGCTCCCCGCCGGTCCCCGCCGGCGCCGCGCCCTCCTCCGCGCTCCTGCCCGCCTCCCTCCCCTTCCTCCCCGCCGTCCCCTCCCCCCGGCTCCGCATCGCCGCGGCCGGAGCACACGGTGCCGCCGCTCGGGCGAGGATGCTCCGGGGCTTTTGTTCCCCTGCGGCAGGTAGGGGCCGGGGCAGGGCTGCGGGCGGGCGGGGGCGGCGGGCGGGGGCGGCGGGGGCCGGAGCGGCGCGGTCCGGGAGAGGCGGCGAACAAAAGCGTCGTGCAAAATGGAGCCAGGAGAGAAGGGCTGGACCCCCACCCCCCCCCACCCCACCCCATCCTCCCCGCATCCCTCCGGCCGGATGGGTGGGTGGGTGGGTGGATGGATGGATGGATGGATGGCCGGCGGCGGGAATTGGGAGGCGGCTGCTCGGCCCCCGGAGCCCGGCCGCGCTGCCCTCCGGCCGCTGCCCGGCGTGGGGAAGGGCCCGGGGGGAGCCCGGCGGCGGGGAAGCGCCGTAGCAGGGCGTGGGGAAGGAGGGGTGGTGATGGAGGTGGCAGGGAGCGCGGGGGGAGAGGCGGTTCGGTGAAACACTTTCCCCTTCTCTTCCGTCAGCCTTTGGGAGGACTCTCGTCCTGACTCGGTGAAGGTTCCTTCTCCCTCTTCCCCCAAGCCCTCGTCCCTCCTCGGCGAGGCAGAGCCCACCCAGGAGGGCTTTAAAATCAGCCCTCTCCCGTGTGCGTGTGTGAAGTTGCTGACATGACTGCTGCTGGGTCCCGGCGCACCGGGAGCGGCGGGGAGCCGGATTTAAAGGGGAATTGTGCTGCAGACAATGCACAGCAGCAGCATCTGGAGCAGCCCTGGGGACTGGAGCTCCGGTTTTGACATTGCTGCACACACAGAGCACCAGCCGCAATGACAGCAGCTGCTTGGAGTGGCTGCAGGCAGCAGGCAGGAGCATGAAGTAAAGAGATCACTGCAGTGCTCAAGATGAACTCCTCTTTGGTTGGCAACCAGAGTGGCCGGCCCTTCTGCCTCCTGGCCATTAGCTATTTGGAGACCATCAATTTTTGCCTCCTGGAAGTGGTTATTATCGTGTTCCTCATGGTGCTGATTATTTCAGGCAACATTATTGTGATATTTGTCTTTCACTGTGCACCTCTGCTGAACCACCACACCACCAGCTACTTCATCCAGACCATGGCGTATGCTGACCTCCTGGTGGGCGTGAGCTGTCTGGTGCCTTCTTTGTCCCTGCTGCACTACCCTATTGTTTTGAGCGAGTCCTTGGTTTGCCAAATCTTTGGTTATGTGGTATCGGTGCTGAAGAGCGTCTCCATGGCCTCTTTGGCGTGCATTAGCATTGACAGATACATTGCCATCACGAAGCCGCTGACCTACAACACGCTGGTTACCCCATGGAGGCTTCGCATCTGCATACTGATCATTTGGCTCTACTCCTGCCTGGTCTTCTTACCCTCCTTTCACTGGGGAAAGCCTGGATATCACGGGGATGTGTTTCAGTGGTGCGCCAATTCCTGGAACACCGATCCCTATTTTACCCTCTTCATTGTGGTGATGCTCTACGCCCCGGCCGCTTTCATCGTCTGCTTCACTTACTTCAACATCTTCCGCATCTGCCAGCAGCACACCAAGGAGATCAACGAGAGGCGAGTGCGCTTCAGCTCCCAGGATGGGGAGGCTGGGGAGGCACAGCCCTGCCCGGACAAGCGCTACGCCATGGTTCTTTTCCGCATCACCAGTGTCTTCTACATCCTCTGGTTGCCCTACATAATCTACTTTCTGCTGGAGAGCTCCAATGTCTATAGTAATCGCGTTGCGTCCTTCTTGACCACTTGGCTTGCCATTAGCAACAGTTTCTGCAACTGTGTCATTTACAGTCTCTCCAACAGTGTCTTTCAGAAGGGGCTTAAGCGTCTCTCGGGGGCTATTTGTGCCTCCTGCGCTAGACAGAGGGTAGCTAAGGACTCCTCTACCTCTAGGAGCAAAAGATCTTCCAATGGATGTCACGTCTAAGACGCCTATCAGCTGGACTGGGAAGTGCAGGGACAACTCTGTAAATTGCAAAATAAGTTAAATATGATTTTAAGATGTCCAGATTTGCAAAAAGGTTTCTGAGAAATGCTGCTGACACAGAAGAATCAGGAGCACATATCATTGTGATTTCACTTTAAAAAATGATTTCTGTGGAGGAGGCTGTGGAGTTTCACCTCCATATTCGTTTTTAAGAATAAAGCTGTATCTTGACACTTACCTCTCCAGCTGGTGTGACTGAATGGAGTGGGTGTCTGAGAGCTTCGGCAAAATGTAGTCTTTCTTACAGCTTTACTAGGTTCTTTCGAGATTCGTGCTTCACATGTAAATGATAGATCTGAAGTGGAAATGTCACAGTATATGGTATATTACAGGGATTTTTTTAATATATGCCAAAGTATATTGACACAATGTTCCAGCATCATAACAGAAGGGGCCAAAAAATTTGTTTTTCAGTGCTACCTAGACAGGACTTCTAGAACAGTAGCGATCAATGTGAACACTTCAGTGTGAACTTGAGGTCTTATTGAGCCGTGAGTGCAGCGGTGTGATGTGAACAGCCGTACCCCTGGGAGGACTGATCCGGCTCCCGTGCCCCGTTGCTCTGGTAGGATGCATGTGTGCGATCCGAGTACGGCATCTGCATTTTCCTGTTTGTTGTGAAGGAAGAAGAAAAACTTGGATCAGACCAAATTTAGCAGTTAAATAAAATGTGTTTTGATAAGCTCAGAGAAAAATACATGTCGCTTTATGATACCGGAGTTGTGGCAGCCACTCGAGGATGATGCCAACATGTGAAAATTATTCTCAAAACAGTGGAGAAATGCCACGGTTTTGTATGTGGAAATTTTCTCAAGAACAACTTTAAAAATAACATGTTCCCCCCCCCCCCCCCCTTTTTTTTTAATCTAAATTCTTCTGATATTTTACATACTAGAACTTAAGGGGAAAGGAAAGGAAAGAAAACAATTGTCTTCTAAACAGCTAAGGGAACTATGTTGTAAATTTAACTGTAGTATTTGAGTTATTCATAAGTGTGCAGAGCTAAATGAGAGACATTTTTCTTTAGCTTTCCTGGGATTAAAGATGGTTCGAATATAGCAGGAGCTAAATCCTGTTGGCAAAGGCATATCTAACTGGAGTCAGTGGCTGAGAAACAAAATCTCATTGACCACAGCTTTTTCAGGCCAGCTCAGTTGCAATATTTTTGAGTACTGCAGTGCTGTTAAGGAGGCAGTGTGACCCTCCCTTTGAGTGGTTTCCCTAAAGAATATCCGTGTCTCTTTGCTGATGCCATATTGGAAAATGAAAGTGAACCAAGTATTCCTGTAATAACGGATTACAGTCTGCGTCGTCTTATCTCATGGGGGTCTCTCCCCCCCTCCAGCTCTGGTCTGAGAGTGGGTTACCCACGGGACCTTCCTTGTGCGTCCAGCGGGTGCGCTGGCTGCCGGGAGCTGCTGGAGTTCTCAGCCCGTGTGTAGGGTTGGAGTGTACTTAGTTGTAGTGGGAATGAAAAAATAATAGGGAAAAGTAATTTGATCTTTTTAGGCTTGGGGTAATTCTCTTGGCCAAAGGGAAGACTCTGTGTTTTTGTTAAAAGGCTTCAGGTCTGCTGTTGTTATAGATCAAGATCATCCTCATTTTAGTACTCTGCCCTGTCCCTCCCCTGGGTGCACACGCGCCCTCCGCTGCTCTGCCGTGAGCCCCAGCCTCTCGTCTTCCCTGCTTTGCCCTGGAGAATAACAGTTTGTGTCTCTGTCCTGTCACACGCCACGATTGCTGCAGGCCGTCCTGCTCGCTGCCCATCCACCTCTACTCCAGGACCATCCTGGGAGGAAACAGGGAGGAAGAGGGAGCAGCAGGATGAAGCCCTCCTGGCACGTACCTGTCAGCGCTCCTTGCTGACGGCCACCAGTCCCCTTACGGGTGTGCGCGTACCCCTTCTGGGGAGGACGGGGCAGGACCCTGCTATTGCTGCCTGGTTTGGGTTTGAGAGCCCTGTTCCAAAGCGCGTTGAAGTCATACCCTGGTCTGCTCTCAACGTATGTCATCCATAGTCCAAACCTCTCAAGATGAACTTCCTCCGAAGTTCACCTGAAATTTTAAGAACAAAGGTTGTCTCAACCCTGCTGCCTTCACGGTGACATTTCTTCTTGTCTTTTGTAATTAGACGGTGTCTGGAGCCGGGGCTCTCGCTGGGGTCCTTGCGCCACCGCGACAGCGGAGATGTGCTCTGCGGAGCTCTTGCCGTCTGAATTTTGGGTAGAGACACAGACAGCCGGGGGGGAGCGGAGTGTAAGGGTGTAGTGAGTCATTTATAAATGGTATAATAAGCTGACAGCACATCAGCCGGCTAATTGTTCTCAAGCGTTTTGTAGGTATTATGGGGAAGGTGGGCTTTGGGGAACAATTTAAGGGCTTTAGTCACTAATATCAAAGCGTGTGTGTGTGGTATTTTTGGAACAGCCTCTCAGGTAAACTCCCAATAGCTTTTCTCCGACTCCTCACCTTATCTAACATTTCCAAGTCTTTGATGTGATGCAATCTATCATTGAAATAGTATTTGATTAAATTTAGTAGAAGAAAATTATGTGCTAGGGCCTAAAACCCTAAAAATGGCAGTTTCAGGCTTAAGTGGAAGCTGGAGAATAAAGATCACTGTTTTTTTTTTCATGACATGACTAGAAGGTTTAAATAGGAGCCTGGTATGTTAGTTTTTGAGAATATGTGAAATTTTAAAAAGTGGTAAGGGGTCTAAGCCATGGCATAGAGATTGGACTTGAGATGGAGCAGTTGCTACTTCAGCTCTAGGCCTGGAATTGTACCGAAAGCGCAGTGGCTGCTGCAGATGCAGATGCAGATGTGCGCTTGCAGCTCCTGGTGCTGGGCGGCTGAGGTTCCGTTATACCCTTCCCAACAGCCAGGCCCTTGTTCAGTTGCCTTACTCGTCTCAAAGTCTTCATCAGCTCCGGTGATTTCTGAGAGAGGTGCAAATCAGACCCTGGAAGTCTCCCGGAGATGAGGACAGAGAGGAGCTGCAGTGATTGATGTGTTCAAGTTTCATCCAGTGTTTTTACAGACACTTTTAAATATTGCCTCAGCAGCTTAGTTTTAGCGTCAAATATTTCTATTTTTGTCTGTGTTAACTTATTTATTTTTTTAAAATCTAAATTACTTCTTTTTTCCTCTAAGTTAATTTAATGTTGATCTAGGTTTGTATGTGATTAGATGTTTTAACTATTCAGAACATCTGAGTCTGTTGTCTTCAGTGAAATTGCACAGGGGTGAATCTCGGTCCCTGTGCCAACTGTGGAAGAAATCATTTTGAAAAATATTACCTTGTTTTCTCAGCACTCCATGTAACAGCCTTTGTCATACAGTTAACATGAGGCACCAGTAGTCCCTTTGGTCACAATCTCTGCTAGGAATTGTTAGGAGCAAACTTTCCAGCTGGATCACTTTCATGGTTGTACATACGAAACTAATCCTTTTCTTGGCTATATTTGTGTCCGAGTGTGCCTGGTGCGTCAGAAATGGCTCTCAGATGAATGCCACGCCAAGTACAGTACAGAAACCAAATTACATCTTCATAAAAATTGTGGGTTGCGATATGATTAAAGGGACTAATTTTGAAGTTCCATCTCAGACTTATAAATTATTTTTTTTTTATTAGGGTTATCTGCTTCACTTTCAAATTAAGCTGCTGGAAGGTTCTATTTGCAGGATGCAATTCAGTGACTTTTTTAGTACTGTGGAAAGGATTTCTCTTTGCACAACTTCTCAGAAGGTGATAGTTTGCTTCATCTAGAACTCTTGGTTATTTTTTTTTTGAGTTTACTGGAAGTTTAGGTCGTGACTATATTGTCCTTTTTCAAATAGGTTGGTGGAAAAATACTGTGAAATACTGTGAAATACTATTTCTTCACAATCTCCAATCCAGCGACAGTATTTTTTAATTCAACGGGTATCTTTTGTGTGAAGCAAAAGTTTAGCTGTTCAGTTTTTTTGATTAAACGTTACTAGTTTCTCCAGTCTTTCTTTGCTATTAGGGGTTTTGTACTTGTTTTTAAGGTCCTTATCACTCAGAAATTTGTCTCCACTGGTTGGAATTCTGGCAGGGCTCAGGGTCAGGGTGCCAAGGGGCAATCAGGAATATTTGTCACAAATCTTTGAGAAGAAGGTGGTGCGAAGTAGTGAGGCGCAGGGGATGTGGAGCAGCAGGAGGTTGTGAAGAGTCTTCCTTCCAGCAGAGACATGAATGAGTTTCCACACTCGAGTCTCACGTTGCCTCTCGGTGGCATCGTCCCTTTCCTGCGCATAAAGAGGTTTTAGTTGTCAGAAGTTGGAAATTTCAGCAATTTGTCTGTTCTGAAAAAGACACTGGTAAGGCATATATGTGATATGAGATGGAAACATTCAGTACACAAAGTTAATAAGCAGATTTTTCAATATTTATTGTGCTATTACCAAGCGCTGTGATGACGACAGATGTACTGAGCCTTCATGAGCCAGGAAGTCTGAGACGTTCCAGCCTCATCTCACCCCACGTCAGGGCTTGAAGTTGACAGAACTTCTCCGAATTCAGGTCGGTGCTTTAAAAAAACATATTTCTTAGGAACTAATATCTGGGCATAGGAGTCTGCCTTTAGACATTATAAACAAAAGGCCCATTTAAATTTTTTCCAGTTACTTGATTCATCTATTGCAGGTAGTTTTAATTTGATAAGAGGAGGTGGAGGCTTTGGAGGCATTGCTCGCTGCTGGGTCCCTTACGCTTTGTAATAGTCTGGGTTTGGAACTGGCCCTGGGCCATCAGGCTGCACATCAACAGCCTCTTCGCTGGGATGGAGGGAGAATTCCCCATCGTGAAAACAACCCGTTTTGCACTAGAAAAGAAGGGTTCTGAATTCTAGAGGCCGACCATGTCTTAAAGCTTCTCAGTTGTTATTTCCCTTCTTGCCTGTGCATTGCAGAGGTACCGCTCTGAAAGACATTTTCAGCAGATAAGCGAAGGCAGACAGTTTAATACTAAAATTACGTGTGTAAAATATTTTTGGAAGAGGAGAGCACTTCAGAATTAAAATTCAGTATGCGTAGAACCAGATGCAGTTGTATTTGGAGAAGGAAACTGAAAGTTGTGGCCAGTGGAGACAAAGAGAGGAAACCCTCTGGGCAGCTGTGCCTGCGCTGATGGTGGGATGGAAATCGCGGTTCTGTCACAACAATGGAGTATTTCATTTGGGTAATATTCTTTGCAGGACATTTTTTTAAAAGATGGGAGTTTAACCTTCTTGCTTTTGCTTTGCTGCACTCCAAAGGCAGCTTTTCAGGTTTTTTTCTGTGACACAAGGTTTCCTGGGCAGGTGAAATGTTCTCCTTAGGCAGGCGGCTTGGCTGGGGCTTGCACGCAGCACCGACTTCCGTCCCATTTCTGGTTTCATTCCCGTTGCAGAGTTTAAAACAAGCCGCCGCAGTTAGTGGTGGTTGCCCATGGAAGTGTTGGCGGATCTCACCCGTATCATATTTGCATCTCTCGAGCTTTAGCACTTAACTTTCGTTAAGGTTTTCGTTATGTTCCTGTATCCTGATCCAGGACGGTTGTTTACAGCCTCTGTGGCAGTGTGTCCAGGCAAAGCTAATTCTCTAGCTAGGGAATCTGTGGTTACTTTAATCGAGAACCAGAAGTTAAAATCGTGGTTGGTTTGTCCTGAAGGTGCTGGGGAGTGTGGTGGTCGCTGGGCGGATCGGAGCGTGGGAGGGTAAGGCACGGGGGGACGGTTACCTGCACGCACCCAGGGTGATAGCCTGCCTTTATTTGCCGAGAAGTTTTTAGAAATGCTGAGGGATGCACGTTGCATTGGGTTATATTTAGAATTTGAAGTGAGCAGCGGGTGCGTGCGCGGGGGAGAGCTGCACCCGGGCAGCCCTGGGTGGCCGGCCAGAGGGACGCGGGTCCCAGCTTCTTCTCCAGAACTTCTTTCTTGTTATGGATTTGTAAGATGAGGATAGCAATTTTGTAATTCAAACCTTTGGCTTCTCTCTGATGGTCATTTACTGGAGAGCCTTTCATTAAAAAGTTAAATAAATTCAAGTACCTCCTTGTAAAGATGAACTCCAGTCTTGCTGTGCACACGCCAGTCATTCCGGAATGTGACAGAGGTCACGTGAGACACGCAATCAGATGCTTAATCAACCAAGTCATTACTTCTATGATAAATTGAAAAAAGTTCTTGTGGGATTTCAACTGTAAATGAATCCTTGAAAATCAATAATTAGATTAGTAAAGGATGACGTTTTGATGTGCTGGCAGGAATATAGAGGGATTTGTCAGGGGAAGCAAAAACCAGACTTTGCACTAAAGTGGCTTAGGTGTATTTATAGTGCTCGTGATTTTTTGTGTGTGTGTGTGTGAAATCTTTGGACTATTTTAATATAACGTAAGGCTTTGAGCTTTAGCTAACTCGAGTTGCTCGTTTTATGAAGTTACATTAGTACCACACTGTGAAGTATTTTTAAATATTAGCATTACTGAGTATTAAAAGTATTTCATAAAAGCATTTTTTAAAAACATTTTCTGTAGATACTGTCAAAAGAATTGATGTTTCGTGTACAAAGAAATAAACCCCCGAGGGCTGTAAGGTACCTGTGTGTTTCTGATCACCTCGGTTTTTGAGGGGTTAGGTATTCCTTGAGGTTAAATTGTTGTCATTAAAACCTACTAAAAGTAATGGTGCCGTTAATCCTTCCAGAGGAGAGGGAGCAGCGTTACCCCCAGCCACGCTTTTCAGCTGTCTGAAAGGATTTGCAATCGCATTTGTTGTCTTCACAGACTTATGTCTTCAGAAATGCTGTACGGCACGGTGTTTTGCAAGTTCCGACGCTGATAAGTTTGTCTCCAGATGTAACCTTTGAAAATCGAGTTTCTGTTGTAATTCTGGCATGTGAACACTAGATTCAATTTTGTATTCCTCTAATGAATGCAACGGGATGGAAATGAGTTTGCAATTGCTAATGATGAGCTTTTTTACTGTTCTTAATACTCGTGGGTATGTATTTTTCTTCAGGGATTTCAAAATTGTATTAGTACCTTTTTTAATTGTTTTTTTTTTTTTTTTTTTTCCACATGCTGTTTACAATTAAAGCGCAAGCATGGGAGGCTACGCCTGCATGTGCTTTGGGGTTGCTTTGCTGAAGGAAATGCAGTGAAGCGACCTGGCTGTAAAGGATGCTCGCTGTTCCCTGTCTCCCACCCGTGTCCCTGTGCCTCCGCAGTAACCGGGGCAGCAGGAGCCACTGGTGGGATCGTTTCCGTGCGTTCTGTGGAGATTTGACATTTGTCAGAGGGTCGCTACGAGGAGTTCTGGGTGGGAGAGAGTCCAGCTCCTTGCACGAGTAGTGTTACAACTGGTAGTTTTTTCCCGTGTCAGTGAAAAGGCCAAGAATAGACAAAAGTCACAGGTAAGAATGTGAATGTGTGTGGTTTTAAGAACTTTGGGCACCTTTTCCTGCTGGAAATTGTTTCGTATCAAGAGAATAGAAAGAGGTGTGAGTGTGAACCCCCTGCTATGAAGAACTACCGGGAAAATACTCCAGCAGAGCGGCTCGGCAAAGCAGAGGGGTGAATTGGAGCCGGTCCCAGCCCCACGACTCTGAGATGTGGGATTTGGTTCTGCCGCGGCGGGGGGGTCGGGGTGTCCGGCTCCATCCTCCTCCTCGCTGCCGGGGTTTGCTCCGCTCTGCGCGGGACGGGGGATGCTGAAGATGGGGTTTGACATCCCAGGCAGCTGAGGGAGAGCTGTTGGTGTGGCTCCGGAATTACCTATTTTGTGCCAACTCAGAATTGTTGTTAAAATACAGGGGAGGAGGGTACTTCTGCCCCAGCGTTTTAATAGACATTTCTGTAGCTGATTTTTCAACTAACACTAATAATAAGAAAAACTACAGTTGAGCCAAAAATGACAAATGTTGCTGATTTAAAATAATACTTGCATATTTTTAAATATTAAATGGAACTAGATAAATCGGAAGCATGTAAATATCTGATTCTAAATCTTTGCATAATTATTTCCAAGAGGTAATTTTGCTATGAGTTATTAAAACTCAAAGAAATGTATTATTCCCTTTGAGCTGATCTGTACCCAGCTGTGTCGTACATCTCTTGGCTTGTTTCTTTTTTGCTGTAGATGTACATAATATATATATGTGTACTGTGCGACTGTACAGTTACTGCCATGTTAATGTAGTTGTTTTAAAATGCACATATATGTGTATTTTACATATATATGTATGTGTATATATGTATTTAAACCGAGCAATTATCACAGCAGTAATTATACAGTCACACAGTTTAGGGCTTTGTAAAATATGTAATTTTCAGAATGTCAATGTGGTTCTTAGCAGATTTTCTAAACACTTTTCTGAATCTGTTGTCGGCACTTCCCATCCTAAGAGAAACTGCACATTTTTCAGTGATTGTTCCACTGGTTACATTTTTGTCTGCCATTTGTTCTGGATTGATGTAATCTTGATACTACTAAAATTTCAAGGGCTGTTGACGCATTTCACATAGCCTAGGATTGCCTGTTCTCCAAATATATGGATCATGCATCGACAGTACTAAGTAGCCTTACTGTTTTGCCTAAAAGCCTAGCTAATTTATTTAATATTCTCTCTTTAAAGAGAGGTCTCTGGAAGGGGTAGCATATTTTAGGATGCTCCTTCTCTTTAAAGGGAAACTCGGAATTGAATAGCAGTACTTGTTGATCAGTGATATTATTGTAGCCAAAGGATGCATGGGTGGTTTAATAGGAAGTTTTTGCTTCAAGTTTCTTGATGAAATGTAGTGTTCTACAGAGCTGTGTGAAGAGTGTAGTTTTTTATTCTGAAATGCACTTGTACACTTTATTTGAAAGGTCTGAATGGATCATAAATACATTTAAGAAATAAATGATACGTCACATGTTTTCACGTCCTGTCTCAGATGGCTTTTCTGTATCTGTATCTCTGCTGATAAAGGTGTGTTCGCTTGGGAGTGGGTGGGTTTTTTTTCCTCTTATCTTGGTTGCTCTGAATAGTCTGGCTTGTTCGTAACTGCCCAGAGCAGGAAAACCTTCCAGCACGCGTTTTGTGTTTATGCTTCATCCATACATGATGTAGGGCACTGTAGGCAAACTCCTCTCTCTGATTTTCCTGTGGGAAACTTGAGCCCTAAAAGGAAACGAACACAGCGAAAGGGCTGGATATCGCAAGGGATTCACTTTTATTTTTAGAATTGCACTATATTGCCATATTTGGACTGAAAGTATGCTGTATCAATGCACTATTGTATCAAATTGCAGCTGTCTAACCCTTCCGAATTTGTCTGAATTATTCAGGTTTTTTTCCACAAATACTATTTATTTGTGGAAGTTCTTGGTAAGTGCCAACTCCAGGTGACACGTTTTGTGGGCAGCATTTTTTGTGAGACGCTAACAAGTACATTGCTTTGAAAGTGGGTTTTGTGGTATTTCCTTAAGGTCTAAGCAGCAGGTGTGACGCTTCGTCCCGAGACCTCCTCGCAGGGGGCTGGTGGAAGGCAAACGCAGGAAACGCACTCTGTGTAAAAGTGGGTCTAAATATTGCTTATTAAAAGTACTCTTGGGAATGCCATCCACCTGCAAAACAGACCTGGAGACATGGTATCCTACTAATATTGAAAATAGCTATTAAAAGACCTTTTAATGTTTTAGGATGTACTTAAAATACACACATCTGCCCATCGTGTAATATTCTGAAAGTTTCAGAGAGTTTTGGCTTTATCTGCCTGTTGGAACTGCTGAAAGCTGCCAGCTGGTGGCTTGTTGCTCTCTTGACTGGCTGGTCCATGCCTTGCTTAGAGATGCCCACAACGTGCCACGGACTGATCCGATGCTGGGCAGAGCGGGTGGAATTCCACCGATGGATTGAGTCTCCGGACCCTTCTCACAGGAACCTCTGCCCGTGTGACAAAATCCTGGCAGAGTCAGTGGGACCTTCCGAAGAAATAACCGCAGTGTGCGAATCGATCCTGTTGTGGCCAGAGTGAGAACGAAGCAGAGTTTGGGGTTTGTGGTGGATGTGTTGGGTTCCTCACCCCAGTGAGCAAACTTCCAGAGTTTGGATCATTCTGGGGGTGGGGCAGAAGGGAATCTAAAGTTTGGACCTCATCATTTTTCCATTTGCATGTTGTTTTTGAAGTCAGTCTGTGTGTTGGTAAAGCCTTTATCTTTTATGTCTCCATGCTCCAGTAGCCTGGTGCGACAGGAGTTGATCTTTGGGTGGCAAACCATTTCCAGCCGGCTACTTCCTCTGCTTCTCTGGAGATTTCTTATTTCAGTCTTTTTTCATCACAGATCTTGTTCCTTCAGCAATTCTTTGCTACTTTTTCTTCATCCTCTTGGGTTTATAGGGGATTAGGAGGAATAAACCTGAGCTGCTGAAAACCGTGAGTAGATCAGCCCCATGTAGGGGTATTGGAACTCCAGCTCTTCCGTGTCTGTTAATTGTGGCTTAAGCTATGGAAAAGGCTTCTAAAGTAACACAGTCTCTCTGAAGATGTTGGTCGAGGTTGTAACTGCATGATATGGTTTGCAGATCCTGGGATGGTCTGTGGAAGTTCACGAAAACACAAGGAAAATGTCTTTTAAGTGTGTCCATTTTAGCAGGTGGGAACCAATGTGCTTTTATAGACAGGCCGATAAAATGGATGAGCTTTTATCTGCTGGACTGTGTCCTGGCTTCCATAATTACTCACGTAGTTTCTTTTTAAATCAACTGGAGAGGAAGGTTTCAGTATTGCTCCTCTAATATTTTAAAGTGCATAAAAGGGGGAGGAAGGGTATTATGTTCTTAGTCTGAGCGTCTACATTTTCCTGCTTTCCTCTGGAGCAGTGAACTGTTGTGAGAATTTTAATCTTCACTACGCTTGCCGCAGTTCTCATGGCTGTTTTCCATTCTGTTTTCTTTATTACTTTCTTTTTCTTCCTGTCATTCTTAGCTTTCTATTTTTCAATCCCAGTTTGTGAAGGGTGTGTGTTCAGAAGGGTTTCCTTCAGTTCCCAGTCCCCTGAAAGCATGAGAAATTGCCCATTGAGCCAATTCTCACAGCAAGGTATAAAAATAGGAGTAAAGAAAAGGTTACACAATGCTTGGATTGCAGCAGTTTGTACTAATGGGGAGATTTCAAAGCCATGGTTTGGAAAACATTTTTTAAACCTTATCATTTCCGTTAATTTTTCTCTCCCCAAGCCGTGTTTCAGCTGCAGGAACTAGCGTTACAGATTACTTGAAGAATTGTACTGAAACATAGGAGTCAAGTGCTGAGCAAGTCACGCAAAGCCAGAGACCGCTAATTAGTGCTCTTGAGCCATAATGAGTTATTTGTTTGAGAAGCCTGTCCTAAGAGTTTCCAACCAGGTGCTTTGGTCTCTGCTACTAAATCAGTGGATTAAAAGGCAAGTGGGTGTAAGATGCTTTTGCCGGTGCGGCAGAGCACAGGTGACGCTCAGGAAATCCACTTGTTTGGTGCCACAAATTGCCGTTAGCAGCGCCCGGTCCCCGTGCCTTGCAGAGCCCAGTACTTGGCTGTGGTGCAGCCTTCCAAGCTTTTAAGAAACTGAAAGCTATCACTAAGGCTGTATTCACCTGCTTTAAAGTTTTCGGAATTGTTTCTGAGCATTGTCTGTCTCTACTTGCAAAACCAGCGGAAGGGAACAGCCGTTACCCCGCTTGTCTTTGTTGACTGAAAAGACTTATAGTTACATGAAATTTATTTAGCATTCGGTTTTGTTTCTGATTTCCTTGTGATGAGACAGACCTCTTTGGCATGTTCGTTATTATCAAATTGAAATGCTGAACAGTACTTTTGATATAATTTCCAAAACAATCCAATAACTTGATTCTAACAGCGGAGTAATGCTTTCCTAATGAAATGTCTGTATTAAGCCAGAGAGAAGATTATTAACCTTGGATTAAAATCAGAAGAGAAAATCAACCACAGTGTGGTGATTTTATTCTTGTTTGTAAAATCGTTTCGTGGAGAAAAAGATGAACTAAAAGCTGTATTTAATGATCTTCACAGTGATTACATCGTGTACTTTTTTACTATCTATTGTACTGCTTTTTTCCATTAGTCTAACAGAAAGATGGGTTATTTGGATACAGTAAAACTTTTGTTTCTGCTCTATTTCAGCAATTTGGGTAATAGCAATGGTCATAGCAATCAGGTAGATAACAGCTGGGTCATGACTGCTTCAAAGGGTACAAGACATTATGGTGAAACACATCCATACAAAATCTGAAATCTGATTCATCAGAAATCACAAAATATGGCATAAAATTATAGAAGTTGTTCTGAAATTATAGAGGTCAATTCAGATTTTTTAATTCAATATGGTGAGCACGGTTTCCAATTCAAAAGATGCACTGAAATTGCCTATCGTATGCTGAGCAAATGAAGTGTTTTAAAGACAGCTTGAATTGAGTGATTTCTGTTGTACGCTCATCATGGAATGGCTTGGGTTGGACGAGACTTCTGGAGGTCATCTCCTCCATCTGCTCACAGCAGGTCTCACCAGGTGAGGTTGCTCACAGCCCTCTTGAGTTGAGTCTTGAATATCTGAGGGGATGGAGACTTCCCAGCCTCCTTCAGCAGCCCTTTGCCATCCACATGGAAGAAGCTGCTTAATCTTCCAATTTGCATAAATGTTCCTTGTAAAGTAAAGGTTTGGGGAATGGTGTTGAATCGTTTGACAGCTGTTTTCTGTGTGCCCGGTTAGTAATTTTTCCCTTAGTGTCACTGCTGTGTGTTTTTTAAATATATATCTCTCGTTGTTGTTTTCTGTATTAGAGGATGTATGATGCGTATGAACTATTTCCATTGACTTCCTAAATAAGCAAATTAGTTTATTTGCTGATGGGGGAGGGTAGATTTTTTTTCTGTTTTCAAAGGATGCTTTTCTGTGCAGTGCTATGAGCTCTGGCTTAAATGACTGCACTAGAAATAGTTTCGAACTGGAGTGAGTGAGATGGATCCGAACATCTCCCTCGGTCGCGTGTCTGATGCTGGCAGAGACCCGGGACGGCCTCAGTGTGGGAATGGCACCTCCTTATTTTCCCATTTGGAACATGAAGCTGTTGTAGAGGGGAAATTAGGTTAAGCTGGACACTGTTCACAAGTGCTTATGGTTTCTGATGATGTGCCTGACACAAACCTCTTCCTTCCATGTCCTGGAAACCTTTTTCTCAAGATATTTCTCCAAGGTAGGACTAGGATTCCTTCTAAGCCGTCCCCAGCAACACTGACAGTTCCTGATAGGGTGGGCTATTTGAGGCCAGTACGGGCAACTAATTTCATGGAGATTGTTCGGTGTTTAAATCACTCAGACGAAAGTCAGGAGGAAAAGGCCCTAAGATTCCCTTTTACTGTTTACCGTATTTAATTGTTACGCTTTTGTGTAGGACTCTCTCTTGATGCAGATTTTCTTGGTGCTTCTTCCAATTGGTCCTTTCAGTCCATTGTTCACATTTACTGGTTTTCTAAATTGTTTGCTAATTGTTATTGTTCAACTTCCCGAATGTCTGAGGCGTCTGAAGCTGATTGCATCAGAGCAATGTGGAAAACAAAGTTCCATCTTCCTCATGCTGAAATGTACAGGCACCCATCCCTGCATTATATTAGGTTTTGCTATAGGATATTGTCTTTCTTGGGCTCATACTCAGTTTTCTACTTTTCTGTTGTCTAATTCTGTGGAGGGGACGGAGGGAGGTTTCTGTGGCTGAAACTCAGGGACAGCATTTTGGATGGCAGCTGCTGTCGATCGCCTGTTCCTCTGCGCAGTGTTGAGATAAAAGAAATGTGACTGGGCAGTATTCACCTTCAGGAGTCTCCAAGGGAGAGCTGCTGTCTGCATTGCAATGTCATGGAACACTTGTGTGTGGTTTTTCTGCTACTCACTGACCGTTCCCAGATGTGCTTAGGTAACCAAATCTATCAAGATTGCGATCTGGAGCTGCCAGCCTGCAGGCAGCCTGTTCTGCTTGAGTAGACTGCATTTTGTTAAATTTGGAACAGTGCACAGAACACCATGCCAATCTCCTAACTCTCAGTCCTAGCATACTGTAATTATATTCTTTTGATGTGTATTAATTTACTTTTTTTTTTTTTTTCTTTTTCCTAATAGGAGTCTCCGCAAGACAGTGCTATCACCCGAGACATCAATCGAACGTTCCCTGCTCATGATTACTTTAAAGATACTGGGGGAGATGGCCAGGACTCCCTGTACAAAATATGCAAGGTATTCTTTAAATTCTTCTTCACTGGTTTTGGTAACTTGTATTTAACATCATCGACAGATGTAACTGTTGCCTGAGAAGGTTGTGTATGTATTACCTTTAACCATGTCACGGAGACAGACTCTGGCACTAGACTCGGTCTGGTTCTCCATTGTAGATGTTTAGCTGATAGTGCTGTTCAGATGGGAGACCTAAGGTGATAAACCCTTCTGGGTTCCTGAACTCAAAGGTGTTTAGGTCAGAGGTTTCATGTGATTCCAGACACCTCAGCCTGGATCAAGCTGGACAAATTGTATGCCGTGATGGAGATGAGGGCTAATTCCATGCTGATGAAGAGCAGCTCACCTTTGGCTGCAGCGCACTCCCTGGGTGTCAACATTGTCCAAGTTGTGCTGGAAAAGTCAGGGACAGTGTTTTGTTTTCCTTATGTTTGTAGCTCAAGACAGACACGCTGTAAAGTCTTGATTCTTTTTTTTTTTTTAGGCCTACTCTGTCTATGATGAAGAGATCGGCTACTGTCAAGGCCAATCATTTCTTGCTGCTGTGCTGCTTCTACATGTAAGTGGTGGGGCTTTCCCCCAGTTTGTTACGAGATTAAGAATAAATATCTTTCCACCTGCCTAGAACAACATTGCTAACTCCTGAACTAGTAGAGTTCAGGCCACGAATCCACTTACATGTTGGTCAATAAAAATGTGATTTTTAGACAGAGAAGAGTACATTGCTTAACCGTGGTGTTCATAAGGACTCTTGTCTGCAGTCAGCGTTCATTTCCCTGGGTTTCTGTGTGAGGACCCCTTCCTTCAAACTCCACAGGCTTGTGCTCATGAGAGCTAGCAGGCATGGAATTTGTGTGTAAGGCAACACTGTAAATGTTTCTGTCAAAGGGTTTCAAGGTCATATTTAAGCTTTTTAGAAGATTTTTTATATTGGAATCAGTCAGAAATATGGGTGGCAATTGCTGTGTGTCTCGTCTACACCGAAGTGTCTTTCTGACGTTGATGGGATGCGGGTTTATCAGGTCTCAGTGCTTTGAAGAAGGTGCTGCCTGCAGGGGCTATTGTATCATAGGCCTTTGTGCTGCTTGGTTTGAGAGCTTAGTGAAGGATACAATCCTATCTTAATTTTTTTTTAAAGCTACTGAATTACGCTTTTTTAAACTTAATTGTTGTTTGTAGAAGTGATCTCAGAGTAATATCCATTAATTGCTTGCGTGTTCAGAAGCTAGAGAGATTTATGGTCACTGTGTATCAGAAGCAAAAGTTTTTGATTCACTCGTGCTTGGGAAACATGAGAGGACTAGAAATCTGCACAAATTATTTATAGACTGTTCTTTTTTAAAGTAACGTCTGCTTTTTATCAGTGTTTCTATTGCGAGCATGGGTAGTTGAAACCGAACAGAGTTCCTAAGCCCAGTAGTGAAATTTTGAGATTTCTTTTCCCCAGCTTTTTAGTGATTGTTGCTCCCAGAGAGCACTAAGTATAAAGACTTCTCTGCAGTTTTCAGTGGAAGAGGAATTCTCGTCTGCAGTGGAGGATTTTCGATAATGTTGTGAAGTTGGTGGAGGGTATAGAAGAGATCGTAAACACCATTCTTTTAAAACAAAAGCCAGATGATTAATGATAACAGCCTTTTAGTCCTTTGTAATCTGAAATATTTACTTGATGAGCAATTAATTCTTTATTACTATGCTGAATCAGATCAAGAAAGGTGATACTTTCCGATAGGAGAACTGGACACTTTTACATACGTGCTTTCTTCATTGCCTTATGTCCATTTTTTTTAACATCCATTGCATTAGAGAGACTGTCAAGAATGAACCCTGTGTTATTCTAGAGTGCTTTCTTTAACAATAGCTGTTGCTTCTGGGAATAATGTATGCATTTTAGAAGGCTAAATTTCAAGTAAGTTTCTTTTTATTTGATTCTCTTTGAAGTCAGCCTTTGGAGTGTGGCTGCTAGGGAAAATAAATATTAAAAAGAAATGTTGCGAAAAGGAAGTTTCTACTAGTTGTTCACTACCAGTGTGGAATGTCTCAGCAAAGTTTTCAGTTTTAACAAACTCCATCTGTAGATTAGAAACCTTGAGATGGACGTTCTGTCTGTTACAGGAACAAGTGATTGACCTGAAGTCAGACTTTACTATGGAAAACTGAATTTTGATGTCAGGGAAAAACGTCTAAACACTGATGAGCTTTGCTGAGTGTTTATTCAGTTTTTGGCAGGAAAGGGATATTGAGCTTTCCCAAACCACTGCTGAGTTGTGATACGCGGAGCTTTTGTTAGCAATTACTGGTCTTGCTTATTCATGCCATATAATAAATAAACATCAAATGCTACGCTGTCATTTTAAAAGGTAAATATACCATTAAGAATAAGGGAAAGATCCTGTTTAACATCCTTTGGTAATAGTGCTTCTGTCTCAGTGACACAGGTGACAAAGGGTTAGGCTGTTCAAAATCTGTAAGATTCTGATGTGTTTTGGAACAAAGACGCCCAGAAACTGCTTTGGTCTTGATGTTTGAAAGATGCATTTTTAGTCGAGTGATTGAGAGGTGATTTATTCCACAGAATAAGAATGAAGCGCCATGTTCAACACTAGACCTCATCTTGTGTGTTAGTATTCTTGTTTACTTTTAAGCTGGATAGGGCCAGATTCTAAAGCAGTGGCAATTTAGCCTTTCTGTAAGAGGAGGAGAAGGGAGCTGAGGGCAAATGGAACCGATAGGAAAGATTTAAATACACTTTCCTCTCTCATAGATGCCTGAGGAGCAAGCTTTCAGTGTTCTGGTCAAAATCATGTTTGATTATGGACTCAGGGAACTTTTCAAACAAAACTTTGAAGATCTGCACTGCAAGTTCTATCAGCTGGAGCGCCTCATGCAGGTGGGTGGTCACACTTGGGTGAAGTGAATGGATCGGAACCTGCAATTCAAAACTAACGATTTATCTTATACGTGAATAGTGTTTGTCACCTCTTAGTAAGGATGAAGAGTGAGGACTATACATACTGGAGGGGTTTTAGAGACTGTTGGCTGGCGCCCAGCCTGATGCCACTGGCAGCATGCAGTAAGTTTGAAGGCAGCTCAGTCTGACCAGGCAGAGTGTCCCTCGTATGGCCAGGCGTAGCAGTGACTTCTGGGCTCTGGTGTGTGTCAGCGCTTCCACGGGCTGAGTTTCCTGCTAAGGCGAGAGCTCAGAGATTGCACTCATTGTGCATGGGGTGGTGTCCTTCTGAGCATCCTCACCGGGGCAAGCCGTTGGCATCCTCAGAAGGTCCTTTAGCTCGTCGGGCAGCTTTCTTATCAGCCGTGGGTAGATACAGAAACTGGCCTTGCTGCACTGATTGTCACTTTACACTAATTACTTCCGTTACTTTCAGATTTCAGCTACAATTCCACAATAGTATGAATTAAATTTGAGTATTTATGTGGGTTTTTTTATTATTAGGAGTACATTCCTGATCTGTATAACCACTTCCTGGACATCAGCCTTGAAGCACACATGTACGCTTCCCAGTGGTTCCTTACCCTCTTCACTGCGAAATTCCCTCTCTACATGGTCTTCCATATTATTGACTTACTCCTGTGTGAGGTACGTGCTATAACTGGGGACTTGTACTGCTGGCACTTCTGACAGTTTCTCACTATCTTGATTCATGTCCTTGTTTCTGTCTGTTCTTTCAGAGCTGGGCACCCGATAATTATTTTTACGTAGAAGTGTTATGTTTCTGCAATGAAAAAGAGTTCTCAGCATTTTAAAGTTATAAATTAGGAGTCTGTATATACATATATATAAAAATATTAGAATCTCCTGTTTCTTACAGCTGAATCTGTGTGAGATTCTGTACAGTGCTCATGGGATGAAAGTTCATTTACAAATATGTGAATTACTCTGTTATTAAATTGTATTATACACAATAATAACTTTTTTTTTTCCTCCTAGAATATTATTGCTTGGGGGCCATTGTGTATAAAATTGCCCAGCTAACTCTCACGCTGGTAATCTGACAAGCCTGGAGCTCATTCTCCTTGAAACTTGAAGTCTCTTTATGCTTCCCAGTATATGTTAAGAGAGCAAAATTCTTTATATAGAGATTTTGTACATACTCATGTTCAGAACAGCATATTTGGTAGTATGCCAGTAGGTAGTGTAATTTGAGTCAGAGCTTATTAACACAAGTGAACAAATCACATTTTTTTACTGAAGCGTTCATGAGTTATTTAATGATTTGCTTTTTTACTCACTGGTTAACGTTACGCATCCATTCTTCATTGGATCTGCAGTTGTTACTGGGCGGTGGCAGCTTGGCTGCACGTCCTTTACCGAAGGGTTTCAGCGTTCGTAAATCTCCTGGTCCATGTTTTTACCCTTTCTCTGTATCTGGCTGCTGCTCGCTTTGTCCACGTGCCAGTGTAATAGAAAGCAACAGATGGTACCCAGAAAATCATTTCTATTTGTTTAGAAACACATGTTTAATTCATAAATAGTAAATGTGTTCATAGTGAAGTTTTAAGGGGGTTTTATTGTTTTAAAGTAGTGAATAGTGAAAGAATAATTTAGTGGGGAAAAGAAATAATCTTGAAATAAGATGAGCAACTGTCTTGATTATGGAAGGTACCCCTTCAGAAGGTGTATGCTACTACTGACTTATAACAAGTAGTGGCAAAATAGATGACAAAATAGTAAAACCTGTGTAGAAACGTTTTGCCATCTATAGTGGCTGTCCGGTAAAGATACTTTCCTAATTGTTTGCAAAGTCATTCTCTGGGTCTTTGATTTAATATAGCACCTGGTTACTCCTGTATCCTCATTCTCCTTTTCACGGAAAGCAGACAAACAACAAACCCCACCAAGTAAATTAATATCCAGGCTTGGAAGTACTGAGAAATTAATTGATTTTTGTCATTATTTTTCTCTCCAGGGAATAAGTGTTATCTTTAATGTTGCACTGGGATTATTAAAAGTGAGTATCAAACGTTACATTGTGTTTTATGCATCATCGTGCACAATAGAAAGAAATTAAGATGCCTGTTAGAAAAATATTATGCTTTTTTTTAAAAAAAAAAACCTAGCAGCTCCCTGTATCACACGTGCTGTTGTGTGGCATGCCCTGTACAGCGGAGTGCTTTCGGGGCGGGGAGGGGAGTTACAGGAGGTTGCAGAAATAGAAACAAACAGTTATTTGGAGAGGGTTTAAAAGTAGTTTTGTTGCTGGAGCTTTACAAAACTGTTGCGCTATTGTCTCTGGGAATTCAGTAATTGTGAGAATCTGCTTTGCAGTCACTGGTTTTTTTTCTTTCCCTGTCTCTAGACTACCAAGGATGATTTGTTACTGACTGACTTTGAGGGGGCGTTAAAATTCTTCCGTGTACAGCTGCCCAAGAGATACCGCTCAGAAGAAAATGCAAAAAAGCTGATGGAATTAGCATGTAATATGAAGGTAAAGATGTGGTGATAGCAACTGCTACCATTTCTTCATGGGTACGGTTTCCTTCCAAATGCAAATACATTGCGGGTGCTTCACAGTGAAGCACAGTACGGCCCCGAGATTCGCAGAGTGACATGGGCCCACCCGGAGAACTCAAAACCAGAGTGACTTTCAGAAAGCATTATTCAGTGCTACTAAAAATCATGCTACTTCAAAAGAAAAACAACAACAACAACAACAAAAACACCAAAAAACCCCTCCAAACCAAACAAAAAAAAACCCAAACCAAAACAAAAACAAAAAAACCAACCAACCAACCAACCAAACAAACAAACAAAAAAAGCAACCAACCACCAACTTAAATGACTAATGGCACTGATACAAAATACTTGCAGACGTCTCTGTAGTTCTTTGATGAACTCTTTCTCCGGTAGTAGCTGCGAACAGGGTCATATCTTTCATCGAGAGGTAATGGGGAGGTCTCATTTAAAGCAGAGTAAATAATGCAGAAACAGAGCGTCATCTTTTGGACAGAATATGGTTATTTTTAATTGCGGCTGCATGTGATGTTTATGTACTGCAATAGGGAGCTCATTAAAAATGCATTGAGAGATGAAGGGATATGATTTGGCATTTAAAATTTCTTACAAGTCAAGGTAGGGAAATGACCTTGAGGTTTATGTATTCCCTATGTGAGGTTTTGATTTGTCATAGTTTTATGGTGGGGGACGTATGCTGCTTTTTTAAAAAGAGTTTTAAGTTAATTTCCTGTTCAAGACTATTTCAGTTGTACTCCAGGTGGTTGACGATAACAGGTTGATCTCTTCTGATCTTTGTAGTCTAAAGAGCGTCTTCTTTATATGAAAAGAAACCAAGTGCTGGTTGAGTTGTATGTTGTCTAGAGCTGCCACAGTTAGATGAAGATGTTTCATAATGCAAAAAAGCATTGTTTTTCACAAGCAGCTCGTGTGGGAGGTTTACAGGGTTGGCTTCTTTCTTGGCTTCCCCTTTGGGTACTGGAAACGAGTGCTGCGACACTCTGGCTGGAGGCAGAGCTCTGGTGGGTACCGAACAGTGTTGGGGTGCAGATGTTTCTGAACAGGAACCATTTGTAAGTACCTCCTGCTTTCTGCGAGGGTTTTTTGAGGCCAGCAAGCGAAGCCGGGCTGGCTGTCAGCGTCATCACAGCTGTTTGACTTTACCCACAAATCACTGATTAACTCTTCGTATGATCAATGTTTAGGAAATGCTGACTTGTATAGCAGAAACCATGTATCGCAGCAAAATGTCATCTCTGGTCCTTCCAGGAGCTTTCTTTTGAACAGAACAGAAACACAGGGACAGCAGTTTGGTGTGTACTGTAGACTGGAGAGATGCTGTCCCATAAATGAATTAATCTCAGTAATTCCTCTTTTCTTAATAGAATTTATTCAGAGAGCTCAGTGAGCTCTCCTTTATGTTTGAACCACTGAGGTAAAGAGCAGAGGGGGTTTGTGTTTGATTGTGGGTTTTTTTTATATTTCAGTTGCCCACTAAGCCCTATTTCTTAAATATAACTATATGAAATAAAAGTTCTAGCCTTTGACATTAAGACTTTAGTTATATATAGCAAATATCACATTACCTCATAGCTGAAAGGCAATTGCTTTTCTAATCAGGAAATATTGTAACTAAAGCTTTATATGGGCACTTTGGAATAAGCCCTTAAAGTGAAATTTGCAACAAAGGTTACAGTTAGGAAGTTATTGATTCCTCTTTATAGGTGTAACAATTGAGTTCTAAAATGGAACTTTGATAATTTATTTAGTGTACTTCAAGGAAGCTGTGATTTTTTTCTTTACAGTTTCATGTAGATTAATTTTTAGTCAAATACACTGGTATGATTCAAAGTATCCTTTTTCCTCAAAAATGACTAGACGACTTCTCTGTAGCATCAGTGCATGAGTACACGACTTCCCTGGTATGTGAACCTTCAAGACACCTCGTACTCCTGGTGCCGTAGCAGTGCAGATAGCAGTGTTCTGCATAGAGTGCAATCATGTCTTATATGAAACTCATGTAGAAATTACAGAATAATCAAGAATAAAGTGAGCTGTCGTAGCGCTCCAATCGTCTAACAGTAGCCACATGCATCTGATTAAGATCATGTGTAATGAGTGAGTGCATTTGCCTTTCATGTTTTCGAATAACAACTTGTTCCTCTTCCCACTCTGCCAAAATTCCCTGCGTTCCCAGTGCTGGGTGAAGTATTTAAAGCAAACACTCTTCTCTGTGCGGTACAGGATGAGGTTGTCCCCGGCTTCCTCCAGTGCTCCGGGGTTTTGAGTGGAAGATCTGGAGGAAGCAGGGACCGCGGTGCTGGGCTCTGCACGGAGGCTGAACGCTTCGGTATCGCACCCGTGTGTGCTGCCCCTGATGGGAGTGCTGCACATAATTGCTTTCTTTGACCTAAAATATAAGTCCTTTGCTGTCAGTAGAAATCTCCGGCTCCGTATCTGGAAGTGGTTTTGAGCAGAAAAGGGCCTGATGTCAAAATAAATCATTGATAGGAAGGGAGAAGTAGCCTGGCTAAGGCATGGTGATTATAACAGTGTTCTGCTGGAAAGGAGGACAGTAAAATGATCAGCTTGAGACAACATCAGATTCTTAAAGTCACTCTTCAGTGTTGCTGTCAAATGTTAACAGAGTTACTGCCGCCTCCTGTGCCCCTGGAAAACTATGGTGGGACTTCAGTGTTCATTTCTGCTTTCTGTCACCGTGCAAACCCAACGGCCTTGCTGACTTTCCCAGGGCACGATTCCCACTGGGGCTCCAGTGTCCAGAATCGGTGACAACAGCAGATCGTCTCAGGATCACCTTAGTATTGGTGTCCAGAGGCAAAACTGGTTTAATGTACTCAGAAAAGCAGAAGATGAAAATACAATGGTGTGCCTTCTTCCCTTTTCTCTCTTGTATGTCTGGCTGCCTCGCTTCTAAAGATCTAGCCTCTGTACGGCTTGAAATTTGGGGTATGAAACCCAATAGTCTGGGCAGTGTTTCAGCAGGGGCAGAGCAGTGAAATAATCTGCCGGAGTTCCTGGCTTTGTTGTCAGCAGAGGGTTAATGCTCTGCGCGTTTCCCTGGAGTGCTTAGTAAGAATAACTTCTGCAGTTGTGATGTGGCTGGACTGACTCCAGAGAAACGGGCTGGCATCTCCAAAAAAATGTCAACTGAAGTCAAACGGGGAAATGTTTCTGTGCAGCTCTCACTAGAGGGAGCCTAAATACCAGTTTTCTACAGTTATTTCAAGTAAGGTTGTTAATGATAAAGATAAGAGAAACTAAACAAGTTTTTTATTCTGCCTGTCGTTTACGCCTGTAAAACTCGTTTAACGTGTTTCTCGGACAAGGCTTTTTTAAAGAGGAAAAAATAACCATAGCCTTTTAATTTATTTGGTTTACTGAAATAATAATAAGGGTTCAGCAGCAACTTTTGATAGTAGAGGTTTCATTTAGATGAGTACTAAGTTGCACGTTAAAGGCGCTGAGTGGTCTTGGCGTGGTCTGTGTCACTAAACTGCTGTAGCAGATGGCCCAGCTGAGAGGTGACACCGGGAAAGATGCTGATGGGGATCTGTTACAGGTTCCCTTGTGTTCTCCTTCCCTGGAGGACTTGAACACCGTGCACAGACTATTGAATTCAACACCAGCTTTCCCTCCCTTCTCACAGAAGGGGAAACTGGGACCCAAGAGAGTCGCTTTCCTGGTGTTGTGTGTGTGTGTGTCTCGGAGCTGAGGACAGAATTCCAGCCTTCCGAAGCCCGGCGCAGCAGGGCACAGAGCATTCATGCCTCTGGGTCACTGCTAATTGCTGAGACGCCTCGGCAGCTCTGGGACTGGGCTGTTTTCTGCTGAGCTTGAGTGACACCAGCAGAAATGTCAGCTGAGCCCGCACTTGCCCTTTCAGCATTTGCAGTCTCATGTAAAGTAAACCAAATACTTCTGCACGATCATAAATATTACAGCTGAAAAAGCAGCAGAAGAAACCTCAGCATCATGCTAGTTCAAAAATTAAACACATCTTGTGGGTTTGGAGGCAATCCGTTACGCTGAGCCACTGGAGTATTTAGAGCATCAAACAGCTGTGCAGCACCAGGGAAAACTCCCGTGGATGCCTTTCCAAAGCTTTTCTGTGTTCCTAAAAAGGATAAGAGGAAGGGATACTTCTGTTGTTATAGGGTGGAGTAGAATTTTTGACCATGTCTAAGGGCTCGATACGCAAAATTGAGTGAAGTTATTAGCCATGTTTTGTAGAAGGCAGGAGCTGCCTAAAGCTTGTACCATAACCCTTTGTGAATTGTGTTCTTTTATTGATGTTCTGGGCAGGAACTAATGGGCTGCTTTAATTTAGATTAGCCAGAAGAAGCTGAAGAAATACGAAAAGGAGTATCATACCATGAGAGAGCAGCAAGCTCAACAGGAGGATCCCATAGAAAGATTTGAGGTAACACTTAACCTGCTGCAGTCTGCTGTAACACGCGGTACCGGCAGGTACCTTTTTCTTTTTTGACTCCTTTTTCTTTGAGATGTTTTCATTTTGTGAGCAATTCGGATACAACAGGGGAATCGGCTACAGGAACATGAAGTGAATCTCTGTATGCAGGCAATGTTAATCAGGACGGGGTTGTTGTGAGCCCAAAAAAAGGAATAGTATGAATTTATATTTGAGTTTATGCAACTGTTTCACTAGAGGCCGTTTCTAGCCCTTGTGTAATATGCTGACTGCACCAAAAGCCACGAACAGAAAGAAAATGCCTAATTGATTGTAACTCTGCCTTCCTGATTATAATCCTGACTTTCACTCCTCTCCCTAATTTCAAATTATATATGGTAGGTATGTATATACATGGTATATATGGTAGGTATATAATTTTATAAATATTTATCAAATAAATATAGGAATAAATTTTATATGTAAAATTATGGATGGGTATACATAACACAATAACATATGTTACATAAATAAATTTAGATATTAATGTACATTCATAAGTTTAGATATTTTAAGATGAAGAGGTTTTTTTGGTAAACTTTCTTTAATATCTCTCTGTGTGCTGGGAGTTGTAACAGGAGGGAGAAAATGGAGTGTTTTTCCCAGGATCCTCCTCTCACCTGTTTCCAGCACGCAAATTCTATTTTCAGCCAAGAAAATCGGTACTTGTAGGAACCTCCTGGCAAGCTGTTGATGGCAGAATGACACCCCTACTTTTGCAGTCTTCAAAAACATTTCTGTAGCTCAACAAGTATTCACTGAGCAGAGTTATTTATATGTGGTTTCTTCTCAAGGCTAATATTTTATTTATTTTATATGGTTAGCTAGTTGTGTCCTCAGTGAGTTTCATGCAGGTAAAGTTGTCTTTCATACTTAAGATATAAGGTAGGCACTTGTGCTTAGGCACAGTAAGCCTTGTGTTTTATAAACTAATACCTGGGAAGACCTGTTTCTTGATTTCTTGTGCTTTGTTTCCCACAGCGTGAGAACCGGCGCCTACAAGAAGCAAACATGAGGCTTGAGCAAGAAAATGATGATCTTGCACACGAGCTGGTGACCAGCAAGATTGCTCTGCGAAAAGATTTAGACAATGTAAGCCGTGTCTTTGTGCTGACTAGTGGAGACAAGGTACCGGGGCTAATTCCTCTTTATTCCTCTCACTGGAGAAGAGGTTCATAGAGTGTTTCTTATTTGGGTGGGAAAGGATTCTTTCCTCCATGTCCTTATTGCAGACTGATGATACATAGGCCTGTGCTGGAGGTTCATGGCAAACAGGACCGGTGACTGAAATACTGATTACTGTGAAAAGCATTCAGAGTAATTTGAGGGAGAGGAGAGGTTCTGAGCCTGTACTAGAGTAGTTGCTTTCTTCTCTGTGTATATTAAAAGGAAATCTAGCAGGAGCTAAGTCAAGTATTTGAATTGTCACAGAGATAATAATGTGGCTGCTGTATTCTGTTTTCCTTCACCTGGTATTCTTATGAGTATGATTTCACAGCAGACAGGCTTGTGCAAATTACCTAATAAACGTGAAAGTCTGAGTCTGGCTCTCTGGAACCAGATTCTCAGGTACCTTTGGCAGCTCTAAAAATGTTATTGTGGTTTCCGTTTGGCTTGTTGAAATCTGCCCGTGTGAACTCATCATCCTGGGTTGTTTCCCATATCAGTAGAGATCTCAAGAAGAAACTTTGGGTTCCCTTTGATGTTACAGGATTATTTTTTTTTTTTTTCAAGCTTGCTGTTCCGTTCCCTTCTTTACATGCTCAGGTTTGGGAGAGTTTATCAGGATATGCTTTTTTTTTACAGGACACACAGAGACAGAGAGATACTGGTGCTTGTAGTGCAGGAGGTAGCTAGAACGTGTTTAGTCTGACTGCTGGGGAGGTGAGGGGAACACTTCACGTGCTCGTGTTTTGCCATTCTTGTTCCGTACCAAGATAAGTGCATTTCTGGAATCTCAAAGGAAAATCACTTTTGAAAATCATACGGTGCAGGAGTTGACGGGCTTTAAAATATTTCGACTTACCTGCTACAGAGAATTTAAGGTTTCCCACGGTCTGCTGGAAACTTGCTGTTGGAAAAATATTCAGAGTCAATGTTGACGCTAATGGGTAAATGTTGCTCTTAATGAGGTTTGGTTTATGACTTTCAGGTTTATTACATCTAGTAATGCTCTTTAGTGGTAAAATCTGTGAATCATAGAAGTATGTTCTAGAAGCAGGGCTTTCACAGTGCATCGGTATGTTCACTCCTTGTTACCTCTGCTTTTTCACTTCATTAAAGACAGCTCATAGAAGGCTGCGCAGACTGCCCAGCGGCTGGACTCCAGCAAAAAATGTACTGAAGAAGCTTTTTGTACCAGCTATTAACTGGTGTTTGTGGCTGCTGGAGCCTGTACGAGACATGGTTACGTTTTCACATTGATTCGTTTAAACGGAGAGCTGAGAGAGGAACAAAATTAAGCAAAATCTTTGAGATATCTCATTGGATCTATAATAGTCGTGCCTTCAAAGATGGTAAATGATGTTGGCAGCATTTGGGTTATTTCCCAGGAGGAGATAGGTAGGTTTGATCCTACTTTGGGACCCTGATTAATTCTGCTAATTGGATCCTGAAAGGAGAAGTTTCGTTCTACTACCCAGATGTCCTGAAAGAAAAGTACCAAAGGGCATTGTTTAACACACCTTTTCTAATACTTTCATGGCATGTCTGAAATCTTGCAGCCTAAAAGATCAAAGCAAAGCATTTGGAAATATAAGAATTTCCTTAATATCCTTTGCACTAGACCAGAAAATAGGCTTCATTTTTCTCCTGTTGTTGGACTCCCACATCCCAGTTTTCTTTAACTTTAAAACAGCTTAAAAACCACATATAATGAAAAGATGTTCTCTTTGCCTTTGCCATCTGTTTTAAAGGATCAGCAGGACTTTAAGGGACTAAAATTCACTTTTTGATTTTCATCCTTTGATGGGAATTGGTACAGCTACTTTCTGAAGATTTTCTATATCAGTTGAGTTATTGATCTATTTTTATGTAGAATTCATACACCTATTGGGTGGTGCTGGATTGCTGTGTATAAGACAGGAAAAGGTGACTTAACTTTGCAGAGAGAGTTTTTAGTGGTTTATAAAGAGCCCAGGATTTTTCAATGATACATCTTTATTCTTAAAAACCTGCAGTAAAAAAACCCCAGATGGTATGGTTTCTGGTGGGACTTCTCTTTAAGGAGGAAAGGAGAGAGGGGTCTGATTCTTGTTTGCTTTAGCAGCTGAGTTTTTTCATGTGGTATTTTCTGGGTGACATAATAAAGGTAGTATCACATCCATTGGTAGGTGTCATAGAGTTCTGGGGGTTTTATAAATGTTCTAGAGGCATTTTTATTTAATTCTATTTTCATTACAAGGTTGAATGTTTGCAAATTGAACTCTGCTTATAGTCTTTTATCGATCTTGCACATTGTGAGCTGGTTTGTGCCTTTTGGGGTCTTCAAAAATGTATTGGTCAACTTTCAGTCTGGCTGAGAAAAAACCACAAAGCTATTTGTTATTGGATTTCTTTGGAGCAATCCCTGCTGCAGTTTTCCTAAAACTAATCACTGAATTCCAGGAGGAGTTTTGGAGTGATGCAGTGCAGTGATACGCTTTGTTAATTGTGATTTGTTGCTGCTTTGCCCATTGCAGATGGTAATTTTAGAAAAATAATTTTCAGAATAAAGTTTTATTATTAATAACAATGAACAGACCCTATTAACAAGGATGAAAAGACTGCTATCTTGGCTGTGTCCTGCCAGAGCCTGTGTCTGTGGCTGCCTACCAGCAGTGGCACCACAAGAACACCCCTCTTCAGCGTTGAACTCTGCTCTTTGTGTTTCAGGCAGAGGAAAAGGCAGATGCTCTGAATAAGGAACTGCTAATGACCAAACAGAAGCTGATTGATGCAGAAGAAGAAAAGAGGCGCCTAGAAGAAGAATCGGCTCAGGTTAGGGCCGTTTCTGTCATTTCCATATTTCTGTACAGTACAGAAATTAAAAATAAAAAAAAAAGTGACAAGTGTGGGAAGGGCTTTATGTTCAAAGCCATGTTTGTCCCTCTTCTGTACTGTAAAGGACGTCAGCAAAGCAGAATTCTTCGCTTTCCTGCCAGGTGCTTCATAGGGTAGTGAATTTTTAACTTGAAATCACGAAGGCACAGACTGTGCCAGAGATTGCTGTGCAGAGAGGCAGTGTAGGACTTCAGCCGTCAGTGCTTTATTTTAATACTTTCTTCTCTTGGCTAGTCAGTTTTCTTAACAGTGATGGCCACCAAAGTCCAGCTTTTCCTTGTCTGCACAGAGCTGAGCTGGACCGTTGTTCCCTGGTGTAGAGGACAGCAGTGAGGACAAGGAGAAGGAGGAAATGCCACCTGGGTATTTTTCAGACTGTACAAATATGTAAACTCCTACTTCCTTTTTTTTTTTTTCTGCAGCTGAAGGAAATGTGTCGTAGGGAACTAGATAAGGCAGAGTCAGAGATCAAAAAGAACAGCTCTATTATTGGTGACTACAAACAGGTACGTACAACTTCATGATGATGTGGTTTGCTATCAAAATGCAGGACTTTCTCAGGTATTTGAGGAGATTTCTGGAAATAACTGTAATCTGTGCCATGCACTTGAGATATTTTAGATATTAAATGCAAAGCCTGTGGTTGGGTTTGCCTTTTGTTTTGCTGAGATCCTGAGGCTTGGTGGTCAGTTCTGTTTGCCCCTGAGGTAAGTATTTGTAGGTCATCAGTCACCACAGCATCGGTTACAGCCTGACACTGTTCAAATGGGCTCTTGGATATCAAAGGTTCACCTCGTTCCAAAAATATGTTCTCTCCCAGCTTCCCTTCTTCAGTGAGATGGCAACTGCACTTAAGAAATAAAAAAAGATGCCTTTTTCCTTTGTACGATCTTGCTTTGGAATTCAAGCTCCTGATCATAAGGTATCAAGGGAGCAAATTTGCCTGTCTCTTCAGTGGGCCCGTTACCTTCAAAACCTTGTGAAGCCTGTGTCACACAGGTCTCCAGGAATGAACTGGTGGTTTTACTGCTCTGGCTGTCTTGCCCGGTTCTTTTATCCCAAAGGCAGCAGAAAGAGCCATGCTATTTCTAACCCTTTCTGGCTCCTTTAGCAGGGCCAAACTGTTAATAACGTATGTTGAAACTGCTCCTTTTCCTTTGGGTGTAGAAGAATATGTAGAAAATAAGAATATGTACGATGAGACAACTTAATGCTGCATCCCAATTTTCCTGGCTTTCTCAGAGCCCTCAGACTATCCATGTTAATATTCCTGTAGCATTTATTTGTGCTTTAGCATTCATTTGGGAGGAAATTTACATTTATAAATGGTCTGGTAACATAATTTTTCTTGTCAGATTTGTTCCCAGCTGAGTGAGCGACTGGAAAAGCAACAAACAGCAAATAAAGCTGAAATTGAGAAAATACGGGTAAGAGACCAGATAGATCCACAGTGTACTATGTTTAAATCTCTTAGCAAAATCGTAGCAGAAAGCACTCATTTCATTACTAAAATGGAGCCTGAAAGAGAGTTCCTTAGTGACTTACAGTTTTGGAAAGAAGATTATAAGGGGGAGATCTTGGAGAAGAATGAGTAACTGTCAGCTCTCTCCTGTGCTGTATTGGTTACATAGTAACGCTGATGCTGGGCAATAATAACTGTTAATTTTTTTTGAGGGTTCTTTTCTTTCTGGAGGATATTTCCCTGACTGTCTTTCACCATCAAGTAACAGAGCCCATTATTGTAGCAATCCCATTTCACCAAAAATACAGCAGTGTTTTCCAGAGCCCATAAATCCGGGGGTGGCTGGAGTTCCTGCTTGGCGGTGCTTCCCCAAAGGTTCCCGAGTTTGCAAGTCATTAGTGGTCCCGCTCGTGTAGGGCTGCTCTTCCAGAGCAGAGGCAGGAAAAGGCTTTGATCGTATCACCAGCACTTCAATGCGAGCGTTCACAATCAGGTATTTACTTTAGCAAAAAGTGGATGACTGCGAGCACTGCCGGGAGTTCTTCAATAAAGAAGGCCGTGTGAAGGTTGCCAGTTCTGCCAAGGACGGTTCAGATGAGGACACGGACGAGGAGAAGGAAACGCTGAAAAACCAGCTGAGGGAAATGGAGCTTGAGCTGGCCCAGACCAAGCTGCAGCTTGTGGAGGCGGAATGTAAAATACAGGTAATGCTTTGGAGGTTTGTTTTGCAGCCTGTATGGTATGTCTGCGTTCCTAGAAAAACGTGTGTGCTGTAGAGGGATTGGAACAGATCCTGTTGGTTGAAACTGTAACCTGCTGTTTCCTGCTTGGGGTTTATTTTCAGGCCCAATGTTTGGGCCTGAAACTTAGCGTACGCAGACAAAATAATTGAAATTGTACTGAAGTATTTACCAGCTACTACAGCTTCCAGACATCTGCCTGGCTGCAGTGCAGTATTTACCGACGGATCTACTGCAACTTCTTGGAAGGAATCCAAGCTCTGACAAAGTACTGAATCATGCGTTTCTTTATCTCGCAATCAATGTTAAGGGAAGAAGTAACGTGTGACAGGTGTTAGACATGTTTCGTAAAACATGACTGGAAAGCACTCCAGGTATTTGAGGTATTTGTGTAAAATATGACAACATTGTTCTTTTATCCTAAAACTGGTGTGTCAGCTCACAGAGACGTGGAAATTATTTTGTAGAAAGTCCACTTCCTGAGGGAATAGCTCCTGTTCAGATGGAGAGAATTAAAGGGACTGGATGTACTAAAGAAAGCTGAAAGTTTCACAAAGGGCAATGACACAAGTCTTGGTTTGCTTTTCAAAGCTTTTTTTTTCCTTCATCAGCTTGTTGTGCTACTTTTAATTTACGTAAGACTCGTTTAACTTCTAAGGCAGCCAAGAGATTGTAGATGTCCTAGAGCCTTCTCAGTTTAACTCATATAACCTTGTGCTGTGAATCCATCACAAATTAATGAAATTACTCTTTCGTTCACAGGATTTGGAGCACCATTTGGGTCTGGCATTGAATGAAGTACAAGCTGCAAAGAAAACATGGTTCAACAGAACAATAAGCTCTATAAAAACAGTGACTGGAGTCCAAGGAAAAGAGACTTGTTGAAAAGCAGTTCTGTCAAACTCACCTTCTTAACACAACACCTTTTGTTGCCTTCCTTGGCCAGATGTTTAATTCTGTGACATGAGAGGACCAGAATGTAAATAAAATAGAAACACAGCATGTCAGGATTTCAATAGGTCAGTGATAAAGAGGATGGAAACGCAAGAAGGGTTTTATTGCTAGACATGGGATCTTCATACTACTGATATTTAACAGGTGATGTAGCTAGATTGAAGCTCTTCAGAGAAACACTCCATTCTGCGGTCTGGCTGGAGGCTTTTCACAGACTAGGTACGAGAACTTACCAAACCCTAATTGTTAAGTTTACATATGATAGGTTTTTTTACAGTTATAACCTTTTTTAATATTTTATTTGAAAGGAAAAGTGTCACTAACAGAATAAAAAAAAAAAATTAAAAAAAAATTAAAAAATGAAAAAAAAAAAAAACCAACAAAAAAGAGACAACTTTAGCAAGAACTACATCAGTGCCAGAAAGCAGTCCCTAGAGGTAGGATATGAAGAGTAGGAGGTGACATGTTTTGCTTTATGAATGGGGATGATTTCAGCATTCCTGTCGAGCAACCCCACTTTGTTTTAGTAGATGCAGCATCCATCTCTCTGTGTTTGGCATTTCTTTCTGTTACTAATCAATTCTATGCAACTCTGGGCTTTTTTGGCATGGGCTGCCAAACAAATTCACAACCTGAGGCTGGGAGACTTGTCTAAGTGCTAGACAAGAATAATCAGAATTCTTGGCAAATTTCCGTTTCACTTCTGTGTCATATTGTTTGATCCACATATCAACAGCGTTAAAATCCCCAACACCAGGACTTGCTAATAAGTACTAATTATGTGGATGGTCTGACATTTGAGTCTTTTTGTCTGTTTTTTGTCAGAGTTTTTGTTTTGGTTTCGTTTGTTTGTTTTTACCCGGCTGTAGCAGGCCTTCTGTGAAGCTCTGAGAAAGCTTCCAGGATTTAGTTTTGCACATAGGTATGAATGGGACAAAGAAACAATAAACTGAGATATATACGAGGCGAAAATCACTGCGTGGATGTAGCTGCGAGCATTTATAGCTATCCAACTGGCTTCCCTGGTTACGTGTTCAGAGGTTGTGTAGGTCAATTTTCACGCTCGATGCAGTTGCACTAATAGGTGCTAAACATGCTTTGGATTTCTTCTTCCTTGGATTGTCCTGAGTTCTCACCAGAAAGCTGTAGAATGGAGTTTTGCACCTTGTAATTTTTTTTTTAATTTATAATGGTTTGTGTTATGCTGAAGTATCTATTGCATCAGTGGATAAATTTTGTGTGCAGTGTGAGTATAAGCTGGTAACAATAAGAGGCACTGGTTTGTATATAAAGATATTTGGTTTATTTTGTATTTCTACCTTTTTCTTGTTTACTGTACTAATGCTAGCTAATGTACTCTGTAACTACGGAATAGAACATGCTATGTCCAAGCTTTTTTCCTTAACTGCATACATTATCTCTATTGTTTAATACCAAAAAAAAATATACTGTAACTCCATCAATATTAGATGCGTGGACATTGTGGTAGCATAGTTGCAGTGTGTATACTTTATGAATTGAAATATAAACTAGTAAAATTGTATAACAATTTTGTTGTTTCATTTCATTTGAACAGGAAACTAATTAAATATTTTACAATATAAAACTATTTCTCTTCTTAAAGTAGAAGCAGCAGCATCTGCAAGCTTCTCTAATACCAAAACTATAGTCATGCCGCAAAGGGCTTTGCTAAAAATGACTGCATATTCTAACTGTTGCCAACACTGCTTTATATAATAAAATCTAGGGTTTGCTTTGAAAAAAGAAACTGCAGCAGTGACCTTGTGCAGCTCGAGGCTTGTGACTCAGTATTTCTCAAACATGTCCAATTTAGAACATTATTTTTTTTTTTCCCATGGCCCTCCAAATTCTGCTTGGATCTGCAAAAGAAATGTAGACTTATCATCAGCAGTAACAACTTGTGTGGGGTCAAGCATCGTTCACGTCATCGTCACTAGGATTTTCTGGTCGTAGCTGAATGCAGAGTTTAGCTGGGCGACTGGGCGACTGCACTAATTGGGTCACGGTGCAGCACAGGCTCCCCTGGCCCTGTGTGTTCTGCAGAGATAACAAGGAGTAAAAATGTATTTTTGTCACCAAAATGACTAAAGGTGACTCCGAAAGCAGCCCTGCTCTGGGAGGCTGTTATCACACTGTCACTTTTCTAACCATACTTTTGCTTGAAGAGAATGGCATTATAAGGTTATGCATAGTCTTTGTTGCTTTGTCTTTCACAGAGGATCCATTGCTAACTCCAGCTCTGCACTTTCTCAGTAATTACAGATTTTGGAGGAAGTGTGAAGGTAAATATGGGAAGTGGGAGCAGGGGGGGAGAAGGAACAACTCAAGCCCAAAGCACTTCATCCACTTATCTTCCCCAAAGGGACTGGGAAATGGTGTAGCTTGCTCTTTCCTCCAAAAATGAGGTACTTAAAGGGAGGGGAAAAGCTGCTTTATTGTTCAGATCTCTTCCACTCTCTAAGTAAACTTTATATGCCGCATGCTATTTTGAAGTACTCCCTGTTTTAGTATGGACATATAACATGCATAATGAGAAAATAATTTCTTCACAATGCTTTAGAAGAAACATATTATAGCCAGTTTCCAGTCACTGTGGGTTATTTTAGGTATCTCCCTGAGGGATTTTGATGCTCGGAAGTAAATACTACCAATGTATTTCACATCTGACTCCATGTAAAATATCCACAGCTAATTAAGAAAAATGGATCCTGAGCTGAGATGCATGTCTTTTTGAAGCGCAATTACATGTGAACCACAAGGAAGCAGGTCATTTTTAAGATAAGGAAGATGAATTTGCAGATGTTGAAGACTATGAAGAAGCAAGGTGGAAAAAAAAAAAAAGAGACATTGAGTTAGAGCTGCTATGAACAGGAGTATTTTACAGACCTGTAAGTGAAAAAGAATTGAGTGTATTTGGTAGTATTTTTGGCATTAGAATCATAGAATGGTTTGGGTTGGAAGGGACCTTAAAGATCACCCAGTTCCAACCCCCTGCCCTGGGCAGGGACACCTCCCACCAGACCAGGTTGCTCCAAGCCCCCTCCAACCTGGCCTTGAACCCCTCCAGGGATGGGGCAGCCACAGCTTCTCTGGGCAACCTGGGCCAGGGTCTCACCACCCTCACAGCAAAGAATTTCTTCCCGAGATCTCATCTCAATCTCTTCTCTTTCAGTGTAAAACCATTCCCCCTCATCCCATGGCTCCTGTCCCTAATCAAGAGTCCCTCCCCATCTCTCTGGGAGCCCCTTTAAGGACTGGAAGGGGCTCCAAGGTCTCCCTGGAGCCTTCTCTTCTCCAGGCTGAACCTCCCCAACTCTCACAGCCTGTCCTCACAGCAGAGGGGCTCCAGCCCTCCCAGCATCTCCGTGCCCTCCTCTGGCCCTGCTCCAACAGCTCCATGTCCTTCTGATGTTGGTGGCCCCAGAGCTGGAAGCAGCACTGGGTGGGGGGGGGGTCTCCTCAGAGCGGAGCAGAGGGGCAGAATCCCCCCCTTGCCCTGCTGGCCATGCTGCTGGAGATGTAGCCCAGGATGCGGGGGGCTTTCCGGGCTGCCAGCGCACGTTGGGGGCTCATTTTGAGCTTCTCAATGAGCAATCATCGTTAAGAAGATGATTAGTGATTTGCTGTTGGTCAATCATCTTTCTGTTCGCATACACCTCTCGGTCAGTTTTGTGCACTGAACCCCAGATCAGCGCCACTCCGCCGATGCTGGGGTTCAAGTCTCTTGTGCTCCAGGCTCCAACTTCCTAACGCTCTGCGTGTTTGTGCCGCATCGTTAAGCCCCTGTGGTCTCCTCGCGTGGCAGCTCCAGTGTTACCATCTCCTTCTCATGGCAGAACTTCTCGGCTGCTCAGGGTCTGCAGCTGGAAGCGGATATTCAAGATCTATCAGGAAAGTTTTACCTTTTAAGCATTGCTGGTAAGCCTGCTCGAAATTTATATAACCACCTCCCTGACTTTTTTTAGCTGCCCTTCTTATCCGTGGCAGTGATATAAAGTTCCTGTTATCAAGAGGAGGATTTCGCTCCATCTGTTCAACAGCTTGGCTTGCGTTCATCCAGCCTAACTTTAGACACTTCAGAGGTGCCTCACGTAAGAGCTTAATCCGGGGAGGTTCTTCAGGAGTGAGGACAGTGCCCCGAGGGAACCAGGAGGACAATGCCAGCCCCCTAACTAACCCGAAGGTCCTTAAATCAAAAAAATAACAAAAACATGGCATCTGTGTGCACAGTGAGGATTGCTTTCTATTTTAAATCCCCCCCCCCCTTATTATTGTGCAGTATTATTCCTTCTGTATTACCAAAGGCAATCAAGGATTCTGCATACAGAACCTTCAAAATATTGCTAGAATTTACTGCTGCGCAACCATAATGACTTTGAGGAACAAGGACTGGATTTTGCTGCATTTTCTGCATGCTAATGAAATAGAAGAGTGTAATCCTGTACTGAAGGCTTTTTCTTAGGATAATCTGGCCGCGCAGCTGCAGTCCAGTTTCAGGAACGGCAGGAAAGCATGGGCTGTGAGAAAAGCATGATCGCCCCTGTCAAGAAACCATATTTATTCCCCGATGTGGGCGTAACACTGAAAGTCAAGTGTTTTCTCACAACATTTTTAAGTTCTCGCCAAGCACGAGATGAGTGGAACCGAGCTGAAGTTGAAGTTTAACATGCGGATGATTGTCTGAGGTCGGTTTAGTTGAGGAGAGGCAGTGTGGAGCACCCCAAGCTCTTCAGGCCCCTCTTTATACAGCCCCGCAGGGAAGAAAGCCGCCGGGCGCAGCCACCGCCTCAGGCGCGCTCGAGGCTCCCTCCGCCCTCCTGAGGAGCGGGTGGGCAGAGCCCGCGGAGCCCGGAGCGGCCTCTGATAGGCTGGCGCTGTGATTGGCAGCCGGAACAGCCCTTGAGAGGCCGTGGCTTGTGGGGCTGTCGTTGGACGACACCCACGGCGGCCCCTCTCCGGCGCCATCTTGTTTGCTGGAAGCTTCGTGGTAGGTGAGGCCCCTCGCCACGGTGATGGACGCTGCGCCGAGTGAAAGGGGCCGTGGAAGAGTGCGGTGGGGAGAGGGAAGGCTGGGTCTGCCCAGCCGGGAAGGAGGAGCTGAGTGCGGGCAACACCGGATGGCGCCCGAGCAGCTCACCCAGAGCTGCTGAGCTGCCCCTGATCCTGTGGCCTTGAGGGGAGAGCACTAGGGCAGGGGAAGATGGCAGAGATTTAGAAGAAAATGTTAATCGCTGGAGATTTATAATGCTGAACTTGGTAGTGTGTTATTTGTGGAGAAGGTGTAAAATTTTCACTTAATCTGCATGGGATTTAAATTGCCTTGTGTTTTTGTTTTTTGCCCTCTGCGGACACCACCATAGGTCCCTCAGGTTGAGGAAGGTGGTAAGTTCTCTTGCTGTGTAGCATCAGCACCCGCTATTCTGGGGGGTTAATTTTTATGCCAGCTTGTCACAGTCACAGACAGGTTTGTTCCTTTCTTGCGCCAATTTCGCTGAAAGGTGAAATGAGGCCTCCTGCAAAGGAAAGCTTTGAAATCGGATGTGAGAACTAATAAAGCGTTGTGTGCTTGAACCGTTTGATCTATAATGTGATGAGTGGCTGCCTTGTACTGCTCTCCCCATGGAGACCCTGCACAACAAGAAGCCAATCAAATCACTAACTGCTGAGCAGGTTAAGGCAGTTCATGGTTTCCTCCTCCCTGTTAGAGGCTCTGCTGAACGTTGGTTATAGTCTGATGCTGGAAGTAGAGAAAGCTTGAATAAGGAAAAAAAAAAATCCACTCCTGTAAATCTTAGAATCACTGAGGTAATGCTTGTATAGATGCGTAAAAGGAAGCTATTTCTGTGCAGTAGCTAATGTGTGTAGAAAAAAAAACATTATAGCTTATGTGTTTACACATGTAATGCATAATACAAACACATATATAGGGTAAAAATTTTTGTAAATAGAAGTTTTCTCATTTCTGTTCCTGAAGTAATGGGATAATTTGATTTATCTGATCTCCCCCTGAGGACTGCAGAAGCAATTTGCTAACCAATTTTGTGAAATATCTTTTATTTTTAATTGAGTAATTATATTACAGGGTTTGGCCCAAATTGGCATGGATGAAATTGCTGCAGATGGCACTGTGAAAGCCCTGGACCCTGCGCGACTTCTAAAGAGCAATGTTAAAGAGCAAGGTTCTTAACAGAAATCATCTTTGTTGAATGATCTTTTAATGTTAAATTAAATGTTCCCTATACTTTTAGGGAGCTAAAATCTATTTTAATAAAATTCAGCAATTAGGTAGTTCAAGCAATGAACTAATAAAGACAGAATTTGTTAGAATGCCAAATAGCATCCAGCCAGAGATGCAGATTTCAAGGTAATATTTCTCTTCGTACTGTCTTATCCTTACTACATGTATTACTGAGTCTGCTTGGTGCATCACATTAATTCTATGTACGTCAGAGAAGAGGTAAAGAGAGAAAACACTTGCAGGTGCTTTATTGCAGGTGCATTTAAAGTACGAAAAAATTTAAGTGTGCCTTAATTATAATGTTAGGGCAAAAGTATTTTTAATTGGCTTTAATGACTTGAGTTACAGTTGGAGGTGATGTGACCTTAGTTGTTCGCTTGCTACATCATGATCTTACCTTATGGGCCTTTGGCGTGCAACTTAACTCTGTACATGACTGTCTATGGAGATGGTTACTATTCAGAGTTCAGGTTGTTTTATAGAAGTGAGTACGCTGTTGTGGTTATGGTGTTGCAGGTGTTCATCTTCTATAACAAAATTTACGATTTTTAGGAAGGTTCTCCAGCGCTACAGATGGAATCACAGCCACTCTGGACTCCCAGGCTCCAGAAGGTGCAGAAGTGGTGAGACTTGCAGGCTGCCACATATGAGCAGAAGCTCTCATCATGCAGAGTGTACAGTTAGTGTATACCATGAATACACCAAAGCCATGTGTTTAAACTCCCTGCTGTGAGCATCTGTTAATGCATAGAGTTGTCTGTGCGATCCAGGGTAAAGGGTAGCCTTCGAGGCACATTCATAAATGAATTTTGGGAGGTGACACTAGAATGACTCCTGGTGGGGTTTTCTAATCTGTCTGGCCAGTTTATTCCACCTAGGAAAAAGAAAACTGCTGTGCCGATTTCATTCAATTTCCATGCCTGAGAAAAAGTAGGAAAATATTTGCTGAGATGAGACTAAGAGCTGTGCCACTATCAGCTTTCATGACGCGAGCAAAGGGGTTTTATCAGTTCTTTAAGAATACCATAGAAAACCACATGGTTTTGACACAGTTCTTGGCTGACAAGAAAAAAGGGAAGTAACTTGATGTCTTCTGTGCCCTGAAGGCTTATGCTAGTTTAAAGAAGTGGTTTTATGGTAATTTAATACTGGTGCACCAGAGTGAATGGATGGGAAAGAGGAGGAGGATGAAGGCTTGTTGCTTACAGAGTAGTGTATATCTGAGCTCTCCACCTACTCGGGGCACAGTAGGACTGCTGCATAATCCCACTGAGAATTACTTGTGTAACAAGATCTCATCTAGCATGGAGGGGAAAGGATAGTGTTTCTATGAGATCATGGCTGTGCATTTCCCTAAGGTGTTTTCTGCATGGTATGGTGAAAAACCCAGCGTGCCAGAGGGTTTATGGAAGCCTCTGCCAGACTTGTATGAATTATGGATGAGATGTCTGCTGCTAGTACAGACACGAACAGCAAACTGTAGAGCTCCTGGGTGCCTTCAGTCTCGGCATTACAGTAACAGACTGTTTTTAGAATCCACTAACAACTCATCGGCCTGCTCTGATCTCTTAATGTCTTTAGAAGTTACAGGTGCTGCTCATTTCCGTGGTGAGGACAGAGTGAGGACGCCAGTAATAAATGGCATAGCTGGGAAGTTCTAAATGTTGTCCAAGTCTCATTCATTTATTCTCAGTGAGAATTATGTAATGTACTTGAATTTAGTTTATTCATCATCTTTCACCTGTACACTGCTGTATTTTTCTAATCTTGAGTATGTGCTAGTCTGGCCTTGGTGGTGTGTTTGTTTTTTTTGATGTTGTTGTTTTTGCAAGGGAGGGTGTTGTCTTTTGCTTCAGCTGTGTAATTTGTTCCAGTATTAAAATAAGCCAATTCATTGTCTCAGACAACCCTGAGTAGTCCATGTGCCCTTTGTACGTAGCAAGCAAGGTGAGAGATTATTTTAAATACAGCATGAAATATCTTGAGATAGCTGATCAAACATGCAGACCATTTGCAGAACAGAATATACAAAACAAAGGACTGGAATAATGACAAAGGATCTGTGTGACTGTCCTTTCTGTACAGGTCAGCCAGAGCTGCGAGGGACAGATCCTTTTTGGTAACTGTGGCATCGCAGGAATAGTTTATTGATTCTTTGCCTTCCATCTCCAAGTACAAAGGTGTTGTGTAGGAACAATCCCAGCTCTCAGCCCAGCAGGGTACAGGCAGGGCTTTGCCTTCACTGTTGCCAAGATAAGATGAAATTGCCTGGAACTTGGTCTGCCAGTTGAGGTTGAGGCTTGCAAACTGGCTTTTCGCTTTCTCTGCAAGAGCACCTTTTCTTTTTAGACCGCGTAGAAATGGAGCCCTCAAAGTCAGTTTGGAGCAGTTTCTTGCAATTTGGCTTAATTTTCTGGGGATTTAGGCCTTTAATCTTAACCAGCATAAGGAAGATTTTTGGAATAACTGTGTTAATAGAAGATGGAGAGAGCTGTCATTGCCCTTTCTCCAGTCACTGGGATTTGGTCTCATCTTTGTCTTCCAGGTTTGTTTATTCACAGCCTAAACTGAGGCACTTGCAGATCTCTGCAGTTCCCAAGCTGCAGACAGAAAAAGTTACGTGACTTCAACATGTAACAGCATCTTTCTCAAAACCACATTTTTCATTAAAGCCAGGATAACTGACCTGTAATTTGCAGCTCAAATCCCTGTCCCTGTCCACATGCTTGTTTTGTGCTTTATGCAAAAATCCTGGTGCCACCACAAGACCTGCAGTGTCAGTAATACAGGAGTTTGTGTGGAACTGCTTTGCAGAGCAACGTGATTTGATTTACTGAGCAATAGTTTGTCGTCTTGGCCCATTTTAGCTGCCCTTCTTCAGCTGTAATCAGAAGTTATCCCTTTGAATAAATGATAACCAGCAGAGGGCTGAGTTTGCCTTTACTGCAAGCAGGAAATCCCATCTTTGGTATGTGTCAGCACCTAAGGAAAGGGTACCAGAGGGAAGTGTTATCTGTGCTAGGGTATGTGACCCTATTTTGAGATCCAAAGACCTGTTTAGGTTTTTGCCCCATGTTTGTGCATGGAGCAAGAAAGGGCTTTTTTGTATTACTGTTACAAGAGTACACACAGGCCTTTTACAGCTTCAGAAATAAATGTGTTGGAACGTATAGCTCAAAGTAAAGATGAATGCAAGGCCATGAAAGCGTTAGGAGCTCCAGTTTCTTTCAGTTGAGTGTACGAAGGATTGGGGTGACAAAAGGGAAGGATAATTTGCAGCTTAGCAAATGGGAAGGAGAAGGACTCTTTCTAGCTGACTTGCTGGAACTCAATCCTGCAGCAGACAACCAAAGTCAGCATTATGTCATGAGCGATTAAGTGAGGTGACACTTCTATTCTTGCAGAAAGAGGGGTGCTGCTCACAAAGAATTTCTGCTAGCTTAGCAGAGGGGACAGTTCTGGGGAAGAAGTTACTCATCTCTTTTATTGAAGGCTGGCCCTGTAAGGAAAGGTAGTGCTCAAATAAGTGTAAAGTGCCAATAGGGAGTTCTACAGCAGAGACAAAGTGCTTGATGGAAAGAATGACAAGAGTGCAGTAGTTCTGTGGGATTCTGGTCTGAGGATGAAATTTAGAACAGTACAGCAGGCATACAGTGGACAGTTCTGTAATCTTGTATGCTTTTTTTTTTTTTTTGTTCTCTTGTATGCTCTTTGTGGAACAATAGGAGTTGATCCCATGCTTGTCTTTGCTCTGAGTGACAACTAATTGTTGTCACCCAAGTTACGGGTCCTGTGGCAAGTAGGGTGTGTCATGCACATAAATTTTCAGAAACCTAAATGCTGAAATGAGTGCTGATTATTTTTGCAAGGAAATCTGGAATCATCAACTGTCTGGCAGCCTTGTGGAAGGTCTGCATGAGCCTGGGAAACACAGATGTCCTTGTTTGAGATACATTAAGTATCCTACTTTTCTTGTGAAAGTAGACCTCTAGTTTCACGCTGCATTAACTGTTTTTCCTTAACCATTTTGCAAGTCTCTTAAAACAGACCAGCATCAAAGTAGACCAGAATAAGGGATGGTTTAGTGTTTGCTGTACACAGACTGTAAGTGTTTTTAAGTAAATAAGAGCTTTTGTCAGCCCTCAGTGTCCCCAATGCCTGTTATAAAACCTTGCATTTGGGATCTCTTGTTTATTCATGAGAGAAGAGAACTGACGTCTAGATAAATTAGGCTGCTGAAATTAATAGACAGTAGGACATGGAATTTCCATTGTTTGGTATTGCATGTTTGTTGTTAATCGAGACTAGAACTTCTTCTCTGATTTTGTGGGCAATTTTTTCCTGCTTCCTCTGTAATCAAGTACGCTTTTTCAGTGTGCTGTTGATTGCAGCAAGATAAGCTGGGCATCCTGCTTGTTAATCAGATGGTTCCTTCTGCATGGATCCCTTCAGTGCTGTGCCAGCAAGGGATGGGGCTAGAGTGCTCAAGGAACATTGGGGAGGGTGCAAAAATGATGAAGGAGCTTTCTGTTGCAGATTTCCCTGCATGCATTCATCTGCAGGTTGACAGTGAAACATTGCAGTATGCTGAGAAAAAGTAGACAGGCTTTGCTATTGTTTGTTGGTTTGGAGGGGGCGGGGGGGGTAACAGTAATGAGTACAAGGGGCCACAGATCGCAGCTTCCCCGTTTCCCCAAACAAGACACTCTGTAACTGCCTGGGCAAGTTTAGGCTAGCTACACCAGGACAGGAGTAAAACTAAGGAGGAGGTGTCAAGTGGTTTCACAGTGAAGAAAGAAGGCCATGCCAACCTCCTTTATCAATGGAGAATCAGTATTGTATTACTCCTCCCGTGCACCACTCCCTTATCTACCCCTTGTTTCATTCCTGCGAGGCCACAGAATGTCAGCCAGCTCCTGGAGTGGGCCCAGCTTACTTCATTAGCTGTCACTGACCAGCAATTGCCAGGCTACTGCTGAAGACCTGCCAGCCTTCTCAGCACCTCCGAGATGATAATCCTGAGGTAGCTTTCTGAATGACCTCTTAATAAGCTAGCTAACGTTAAGCATGTACATAGGTATGGTATTATGCCGATACGTAGGGTAAAACTGACCTCAGCTTCAGCCAAGTGTTAATGATGTTTTCCTAACTGACTGCGTTCAGTTCTTTATGGATCTTACTTGCTAAATATTTGATGCAGCTCTGAATTTTAAGTGAGGCATGGTTTAGTTGGTTTTGGTACAGTGGTCCCTCAATAGCTCTTATATGTGGTACTGACTTGCTTGCCGCACAACAGCAGACTCAGCTGGCTGCACACTGTTTTGCTGAGTGCGAAAGTCTCACCCCAGCTCTTATTCCAGTTGTCATACATGCTACGCTGTGGGGTTCCACACATCCCATTTTATTAAGAGCAATCTCAACTTTAGTCAACTCACAACAGTTTTTAATCCTTCCTCAAGGCTGATCTCCTTTGAATTTGATTAATGACCTCTGCTGAATTGCTGAATTAACAACTGGAAAAAACAATTCTAAGAAAAGGTAAGAGCATATGATAAAACGACTTCTCTGTCTTCCCTTCTAGAGTAAAACTGTGTTCTGTAACTCCAGGCAACTGGACATACTTGTGTATTCCAGTAAATCTTACCATGAGTTGCAGCCTCAAGCAAACAACAGCAGCCACACAATTGTCATGGTATCTTCAACTCCTGCCCTCAATGGCTCTGGACAAGGAAATTGCTTGGATTTGCTTCAGACCTCAGAGGACAAACTGGGACCACAGGAATTTAATGTTTAGGAAATGCAGTGAAATGAGAAGGGCAGGGGAGTAAAAAAGTTTAAGAGAAAACCTTACTTGTTCTTTATATATATAATTTATCTTTTAAGAAAATGAGACATCCAATTTTTTTAATTAGCTAAACACTCGGAAATACTCAGTTTTCATTCTGAAGTAAAATTTGCATTCCTGGGTAGTCTGATCACAGCCTTCTCTGGGCTTTTCTGTTGCTGCTTCCATTGGCTAACCCCCAGTTGTATTTGTGTGCAGCAGCCCTTGCACAATTTCAGTCCTGTATACTCTGTTCGCTGCCACTTTTGTGAAGGAATGCATTCTGCTTGTTCCAGAATAAATGTGCTTTATGTTTACATCTCAAAGTCACGACTTTGCTAATAATCATCTCTGATAAAACTGCAGCCTTAGGAAGCGCTGTCTCTCTGTCTGCTCAGCCTATTACCTGACTAAAGTAGAATGGACTTCTGTGGTTTGGTTTCCCAGGCTTCGGAAAACCTTAAAGCCAGTTTCCTCCCTGTAAACAAAAAAACCCAAACCAATCATAAGGCCATAATTCCTGTTTACAGAGATAAGCCTTTATTGTATGCTATTGGAAGCAAATGGGATATGGTTACGGTTTTATATACAGAGAAGTCTGTAGCATTGGGTTACAATCAGTGGCAAATGAACCAAGATTACAGTGCAGATCTAAGTGTTGTGTACAGTTAGTAACAGTGGCTGGCATACAAACCACAACACAGAAGCCAGATGAAGCCAAGTGTACAGGGTTACAGCATCACGGGAGGAAGCAACTTAATGTACAAAGAGCATTCCATTTACTTTACATTTGCAGGCTTTTTTGGCTAGAGAGTAGATAATAGCTCAATTTAAAATTCAGTGTGCAGTTATTTTTCTTCCCATTCAGCTGCTACCAAATTAAGACAACTTGAATGTTCAGATTGCATTTTTAATGCTATAAAGAGCTAAGGTTGTTGCCGAATAACTTTATTTGAAGTTGCATTACTTACAGTATGGTCAGGAATAGTTTAATCATCATTGTTCTCTACAGATTAAAACTTGGGAGAAATCTTAAATATTTTGAAAGTAGTCTGCAATTAGACCAAAAGGATCTCTTGTACTTCATTTGGAAGTTTAATTCTGGGTAACTTTTTTGGAGAGAGAGATTTATTGGGAAGAAAGATGGAATTGTCCACCAAATTACTCATTTGTGGAATTTGTTCATAGTAGTTAAGGTTTAGATAGTTCAAAGGTCATACTTTTATTCAATGCCATATCCAATCTTAGTGTAAAAATAAACACTCTGTCCTCTGTGGATAAATAAATCCATCTGTTGGCTGCAGGTCAGACCTCTATTGGTGAAAGAGATTTTAGAAAAATAGATCTTTTCTTTAATGTTTACTATGCTGACCCACAAAGGAAAAGTGAAATTCATTCAAGTCTAGAAACAGAAATACAGTACAAGTGATTTATAGAATTGCATTCCTTCCCTCTACAAACTTGCTGAGCATGAAACACTGCCCCAAAGCACTGCCTCTGTCTTCTCCTCATGTTGTAGAAGTACTTGTCATCAGAAAAGTCACATTCTACTGCAGTGCCACATTCCCTGTCTGCCTTCTAGTGTGCAGACTCTTAGCAGGGCTCCACCTCCTGAGGATTCTTTGCTTAAGAATTCCTTAGATGGATGGGTGGTGGTAGTTTGGGTTATACAAGGGGAGCATTTTAGCCCAAATTAGCAGCAATTGTTTTAATTGATTTGACTGATGGTGATTTTTGGAGGGTGGAAACTCAACCACTAAAAAAACCCCCAAAACAACTTACGAGTTGGACTTGGAAAACACCAGCCTTTCCTCAAAATCTCCACTTCCAAGACTGCTTCCCATAGATGTCCTTCTCATTAAGGGGCTGGTACGTTTGGCAGTGCAGGTTTCATGCTCAACTTTGTCACTAAGAACTGGACAGGACTGCAAGAAGCATACAGCCCACTGGGACTTGCTCTGCTGTAGTATCTCAGTGCTTTTGACAGTCCCCCCACAGCAGTGTTGCTCTCTTAGAAATGCAAGTGTCCCAGAATGGGTCTGGGACAGCTGGAGGATGGGTGACATTCTGGAGTGGAAGCAGTAGTTAAGCACCAGTTGCTGGCCCCTGCAGAGGCTTGAGAGAACAGAATTGCTTCGTAGAGAGTTTGTCGACCTAAAAAGCTTAGTCAGTTTGATCAATAAATATTGACTTAGGGTTAGGATCAGAAATAAGACACTGCACTTTGGAACTGGAAGACAGAGTCAACTTTCTCCCTTTTCTGTCCAAAAGGAGACCAGCTTTGAAGCATTTGTCCTTAAGGACCTTTGTGATGGCTGATGTATAACTCACTAAGCGCATATGAATGTACCTGTCCCTTTTCCAAGGAAGAGTAAACGTATGATTGGACAAAGCTTTGAGGTTTTTTTTCTGTTTGGTTGTTGTTTTTTTTTAAAACATCTGTTCTGTGTCGTGTTGTCCCTGAAGGCATATTTACCCACTCTTAAATTATGCAGCATTGCCCAGAGAATGGCTCTGTAGTTGAATATGCCCTCTGCATCACAGCCTCCGTTTTCTTCCAGTATGCGTACATTCCCATGCAATAGATGGTATTAGAAAACTGTCTTTATCCTGTTATTTTGAGCAGGGAACCAGTGATACTGGTTTGAAAACACAGGAAATACTCTGTATAGCAAATTAGAGTTTTCCTAATTAAATTCATACAATTGCTAACTTTTCAAAAGCTGTACTGCTCTGAATGCTGTTCTTCAGCCCACCATTATTCTGCTTGGATCAGTATCACTCTTGGCCTGCTTCTAAACAGTTCTTTGTGGAAATAAGAATACTCTCTCTCCTATACTGACTACATTTTGTTAGTTTACAGGATGCTCTTACAGAACGACAAGTTTTATTGGGAGTGCAGCAATACATACATTTCCCTATGCATAGATCATTAGATTGTAACGGTGCCAGTAGCAAAGCAAAACCTGCCAAGATGTTCTTTTCCTCTTAATTAAGCTTGATTTATATGTGCCTGTTGACTTAAGATGCATTTAGTGTCCACTGCTGAGATGACACAGTACCCTGAGTAACTCTGTATTGATTATGCTTAAACAAGCTTGTGCTTTTCTAAGAACGTAGAAATGAGCACAAAGAAAATAATTAAGTACATCAGGTTGTTTCCATGGAACACTGTTAATCAACTTATTCATAGCAGCTTCGAAGTATGAAGTTAAAACTTACCTTCTGCTCTACTCCCTTTGAAACAGATGAGTGCTATAATTAACTCTCCTCTAGCTTAAAAAAAATAGAAGTGGATAGAATGTCAAAATATGCTTTTCTGGCAAGATGAACCTACTTTGTCATAAGTAGTTACACCAATATTGGTGACCTGAAATATGTACATTACAGCATGTAGTTGTGGAAGCAGTATCTGCTTTCCCTTGTTGCAATGATGTTCTGTGTAAAATGAAGTTGTCTGGAATACTGTGGGCATTGTAGAAATAAGTTACTATTATTCCTTTAGGGGAAATTACTGTTACTCCTTTTGCTCCCAAAATTCAGTTGCATGCTATGTGCACTGCCTGGAGCAGTCTCCCTGGTTTGGATAGGGCTCTATCAGGAAATAGAATTTGTGCACTGGATTTCTCCTGTTCCTCTTTCTCCTCTGGAAAACCTTCCATCCTGGATTTGTTTACTGAACAGAAAAAAAATATATTAATTGCCTGTAGTAACATCACTAGCAGCTTTTAGCCTGCTGTAAGGATAGCTTAAACCTCTTATCTAATTTCTTACAAACCATTTGAAAAAACAATACCATCTCCCCCTGCTCTCAGTATACTAAGGCTCCTGGTTTACCACAGTAGACATAAACCTCCTGGTTTTACCACAGACTAGTAACGGACTTGGAAAAGGCAGTGCAGCTTTCCTCCCCACTTTTATCTGCGATGCTCAACCTTTAAGACCGGAGAAGGTCATTCTAGCTTCACTTTTGTCTTTTCTCTCTCTCTCTTGCCTCAGTCCATTCTCCCAGGACCAGATGCATTCAGCCAGCCTGTGTTCACGTGGAAGCTGCACTACACCTCGGGAACTGCAGAGCAGCGTAAGGCACCCGGCGCTTCTAGACCCAGGTAAGAGGCAGGAATGAGCCTTAAGTCTATGTGCTATTTTGAAATTAAAAATTAATTGCAACTTTTGCTCATTCCAACTCCCCTGTACCAATGAATGAAGGATTTATTCATTCATTCACCCACTGTTTGTGGGTGGGTGTGGTGTGTGGTGTTTCGTGGTTTTTTGGTGGTTTTTGGTGGTTTGTTTTTTGGGTTGTTTTTTTTTTTTGTGGTTGGACTCGATGATCTCAAAGGTCCCTTCCAACCATGAAGATTCTGTGATAGCCAATTACATTCAATTAATAGCTTTTAGAATTAGTGTCATTTGTTCTAGTAGAGATAACAGTCCAGAGGTTTTCACAAACACGCACTTCTGGCTAGGTAGAAAACATTTTGATGTTTACTTACACATAGTAAGAGACTGTACCTTTAATTATCTTATTGCCACAAACCTTTGAAGTTGGAAATCAGATAAATTCAGTCTCAATCTGTGGTTAAAATTTTTATATACACTTTAAATTCTTGCAACTCTTGTTCATCAATGGATTATTAATTAAACATGGAAGAGAACTCTACCACTGAGAAGGCTTCAGTCTTTGCAACAGTTTCTGTAGACTAGGCTTGATGGGTTCTTTTAAAGTACACTTAACTACCTGCTGTACAGTATATATGACCTTGGATTGTACAGTTAAGGCACCAAATACAAGATAAAACAACATCTAAAATAAGAAATTTGCTTTAGAATTGCACATGTCCATGTTCCACCTTTGGACATTCAGCTCCTTTTAAACGTCAAGGTAGACATGTGATCCGAATATTTCATGCAGCCACAGGAACCGGAGAAAAAAACACTTCACTGAATTTAAGTGATATATATATGCTTACACTATGATGAACTCTTCTTTTAGAAAACTCACACAGCTACTGTTAGTAAGGCATTGCATTGCCTCCACAGTATCAGACAGACCTAGCAGAAAAAGCACCCTTTCTCCTAGAAGACCCCAGACTAGAGGGACAGGCATATGTGTCCTACTGATGCTTTTGTATTGTCTTAAACACCAGTTACAGATGAACAATGGAATCAGTCCCATTTAAATGGGCACAGTGGGAAAAAGGAGGATGTTTCAGGAGCACTACAATACTTGGACATAAATAGGTATGGATTTCGATGACACATACAGCTAAGGAGACGTAACTTCTGAGGTCAAGTAATAAAACAACTTTGTGATGACAATTCATGTCAAACGCTTTATTACTAGCTTAAGTGGTTAATGTTCAAAAGAAAGTACAGTTGAAAACTGCTGACACAGTCCATAGGCACTGGACTTCAGTGCAGAGTTTCTCCACTGGATTTCTAAAATGACTATAACAGAATTTCCACAATAAGGGATCAGATTCACAACAAACTAGATGTGCTGAAACAGAAGAATGAAACCAATGAGCTGTTAGACAAGCTGTCTCATATACTATAGATAGCAGATGCAACTACAATATCCCTTTGCTTTGCTTGAAATAATTCAATAAAGTATCTTACTTTTCAATAGATATATTCAGCAGGAAGCCTGAGAGAGTCTGTGTCCTGAACGTTCAAGCTGAGTTCCTGTTTTTTAAGACAGTACAGCTCCTCAGTGAGTCCAGCAGAGAGCTCATTTTCATTCTTTTCATGCCAGAGAGGAGAGGTCTTAGTTTCACAACCGAGAACAACAATCTAAACTTCATATTTATATATCTCATCATGCATCCAAAAGAATCCAGTGCAGCAGTTCTGTGCTGTTTTCCCAGAGCCAGCAGAAATAGGAGCCATTTTTCTAAGCTGCTACTGTGACTTGGAATTCATCTGAACCTGGGATGTACTTTTCCCTTGATTAAGTAACAGGCAACTGTCTACAGAGAATTTAGCTAAAGGCAAGAAATTCTAATACTGAATGATCAAGCAAGATCAAGCAAGAGAGTCAGAGGGAAACTTGCAATTTTGTCTTCGTAAAGACTGAAATACTATATTGTCTACTTGCTCTTCACTTAAACGGTTCTGGAGAGATGTTCAGGATCCCACCTCTAGACTGTGATGATCCGTGGGCTCTCAGCAGTACAGATGCAGAATGCAAATGAAGCAAGAGACACTTTCTTTCAGGGCATCGGTGACGGAAAAGACAGGAACTGCCAGGCTCGCTCTGCAGGGACATTACTCGGACTGGATCAGGCATGGTACGTTGAAGCTGCTAACATTTATTGCTATCTTGGAGTTTTAGAAGGAGTGCCAAGAGACTGATGGCCCGTAGTGGAACAGCCAACAAACAGGAAGATTTTTTTCATAGACCACTTGATAAATCTTCGTGCCACTCTTTATTTTCTACTTCCTACTAATATAAGGAACTTGTGGACAGGGAAGTTTTTCTCAGTAGTTCAATGAAAGGAAAAAGCCTCAATAATTTTAGATTGTGCGTTTTTCCCCAATTAAGTTCTTTCAGTGGCTAGAGGGTATAGTCTTTTATTGAGTAAGACACACTTTAAATCTTTTTTCCTACCAGAAGGCAAGCGTTCTCAAAGAAAGAATCCTAGTCTCCCAAGATACCAGAGTGGTTTTCAGAGATCTTTGTAAATGAGTAGAAATAGTCCCTTGACACATGAATAAGTTGAAATATCTGTAGGAAAACTTGTTTCTCTGAAATTCTTCATAAGCTGATTAAAAGTGTTTAAGAATCTAGAAACTTCTGTGTAACAACTGCATAATTTGAGAGAATTCGTTATTTACTGGGATGCTAGAAGGTAATCAGAAAACGCAGGGAAGGAGGACAGAATTCCCAGAAGCAAAGGTATTTAACTGCAGTGAGAGTCACGGCAGCAGGGTTTACAGCACATTAAGTGGGAACCATGACAATTGCTGAATCATCTAATTAACTCACATTGGCTACATGACAGCAAATTAGACAGATCAGGAACCACCTACCCAGGCACTAAATTGCCTTTGTGAGGGTTGGATGGTGTACTGTGTCCAACAGAAATTGCTTGGGCAACAGAGGCCGCGTGTCACACATTCCCTTCATGAGTTTAGGCTGGCCTCCCTCCATGGAAGTGGCACAACGCCCAGGAATAAGGTCACCATGTTCCAACTCCTGAACGTGTGCTTAAGGAAGACAGCAAGCACTGGCAGAGAGAGGGCGTGATGGCAGGAAGGATCACGGACCATGCTTTCAGCTAGCCAAGCCCTCCAGACCAGTCTGGTTGCCTTAAAACCTTCTCTAGATGGAACATACCTGGAGAAATCTCGTATTGCTGGCAAAGCAGGACTGAAGTCCTACAAGCATTCCAGCTGCCACTTCCCCAGCAGGAGGAAAAATGCTGAGGTATGGTTAGTACACAGTCCTGAAGGGTTCCCAGCTGTAGAGGCTGCTGTTTAAAACCACTGCAGCTGGCGAAATGGAGGTGCCAGCTCCTTGCAGAGCTACTTTTGGAGCAGAGCACCCAGCTAATTCGTATCATGTATATGATACACCAGGTGTCTCCTGAAGTCATGTGCTGACAAATTCCTAAAAAATACTTCTGTTTAGCTTTCACCTATTTCAAAACAAAGGAAAACACTGCTTCTACAATGTATGACTTCACAGCAAGGTCATATCAACTGCTCTTACACCAGTGCTACAACTGTGTAAAGTCAACTGGGATTAAGTTCTCTGAAGGGGAGATGGGCCAGAGAGAACCGCTGTCCTGCACGGGCACGTCTGACACCAGTCAGACAATGTACCAGGCTTGTTACCCATACATTTCTGCCTCATGTGGTCCCATGAAACCCAAACTGGTGTAAAAAGGGAAAGCAAGTACCTGCCTGATTATGGGTACGTATGCAAGAGCAGCTAACGGCAATCAAATGCTGTTGTAACAGGAAGAGCCTGTATTTTATCCCTCCTCTGTTAATAGCCTCACTTCTGTCAGAGTTAACCGAGCACACCGCTGGAGCTCGCAGTTGTTTTCACAAAGTCACAGGTAATGGCATCCACCTCCAGTACGGATACCACATTAAACAGGTCAATTCTTTACTGTAAAACTCCAGCTTCTTTTAATTCCTGAAGTGCCAGACACCATCTCCCAAAATACACACTGTCATCTGGTTAGCTAAAATTGAGTTCAGGTGGGTAGTGTACAGGCACAGACTTCTCCCTGGTACCCTAGTTATGTATGTACTAATCGAAAGGAACTTTTTCAGAATTCTTTTCCATGAACCAGAAATGCAAACTACAACACTTTTGCTTCACTGCAAAGGTACTACAAAACGGGCAATGACACTAGCAGCTGCAGGAAGCATATGGAATGAGGTTTACATATTTGGCCGTTGGGTATATCCAGAAATACAAAGCTCAGTAGCCGTAAAAGAGCCCTCTAATCTCACAGAAAAGGCACTTCGGACCATGCTGCTGTGAGGAGGCTTTTGAAAGGTAACCTGCATGTATTATGTGAAAGAAAGGAGTTTCTAGTTCTGCCTTAGCAAAACAGTGCTTACTGCAACATGGATCAAGCAGATGTTACCCAAATTACTCATCAGATAATAGCCTGGCATTTCAGTTAGGTTAAAACCTACTGTTAGAATTTAACTGCTCTCTCAAATGCCAATATATTACACACTTAAGGAGCCTACATCCGTGACCCTTCAGTACATGGGAATGTTTTGCTCAAGTTTCACAGTCAGTGAGACAGGTTCCTAGGCAATCTCACATCATCTTATCGCTGATTCCAAGTGGCGCAAAAACCAGGATTTAGGAGTCTTAAATACTCGGTGTATTTTGCAGGGCAGGAAATGGTGTCTGTCCTGCTGAGAAGGGATGCAGCAAAGGGACAAATTTCAGACAGAAGTACTTGCTTTACAAACAAAACTGTATTAGAGAAATCTAGTATCTTTTCAGTGAAAAAGAGAAGATCCAACAAGGTGAGAATTTAAACAGAAGAAGCAGAAGAGTGGAATGCTTTGGATTGTAAAGAGTTAAAAGGGTAATGACAAAAATATGGAAATTCACAGTCGAAGCTGTTCTGATGGAAACCAATACAAATGGATTAAGCTGCCAAGTACAGGCCACAAAGAAACAGATCAAATAAGAGTCAGCAAGTCATTTTATTAATCAGTCCTTGAACTGGACAGTGCTTGTCAGACTGACATCAGTTAAGCCTAGGAAAGGAATACTCGAGAGAAGTTCGTTATAATGTACCTCAACATTGCCTTGACGCATATAAAATACCGTCTTTGGAAGCAAAGGGAGCAGCCTGCTGCTCCGCGATCAGCACTGCTCAGCCTGAGAGGCTGAAAGAATGAATTGAATTTTAAGTGAGCTTCAGACCAAGCCCCAGGTTTGCACCTTGAAGATAACAGCAGATGAAAACCTGTGCCCCCACATGGGAAGGACGTTCTGGTGGCTCATCAATTGCACCTGCAAATGTAATCAAATGGTTATGTGCTTTCATGGGCAAGTCACTGGTAACGTTCCTTAAGTTCTTTTCCCCAGGTGCAAATATATAGGCCACTGGCAAGATCAGGTTTCTGCCACCAGTAGCAAAGCTGACAATGGAACAGCTGTTTTTCTGTATCAGCCTATGAATTCTATCCAGACATATCCTGAGTTATGGATAACCTACACATGCAGTTATTGACTGAATTTGATGTTTTCAATATTGAAATGAGATACAGATTATTTTTGCTGTTATATTTTGATGCAAAACAACAAGCTTTGGGCCTGATGCATCACTACAGATTCCAAACTGAGTGTTTTCCTGCTTTATATCAGTATAAACTGTGACCAGTCAGGGGTTTTTATGCTTCCATCTCTGAATTGAGACCCTAAAATGCTAACACAACATCATCAACTCCCTCAATTTTTTTTATTTTTTTTTTTACCATTTTTATATAAAAAGAGTTGTTTCCAGCAACTTCAAGTACTGCAAGTACTGCAGTTGTGCAGTACTGTACTATGCAACTTTGCATAACGCAAGGTTATATAAAGGCAAATTAAAAAAAAACCCTAGTATTTTAAAACTACACATATCATGTGCACCATATAGGTCATAATCCAAACCCATTTTAATCCAAGTAAAATATTTGTTAAAACATTTACTACAGAACTGAAAAGAATTATTTATGGATGGCTGTATCCTAATTTCTAGCTTTAGAAAACCACAGCTAAGCAAATTATTCATGCAGAGTTAAATCACTGCCTGCCTTCCTCTCCTCCCACTGCTCCCACCAGAGGAAAGCAAACCTGGCTGCTGCAGGAATTAATTTGGCCTCACGTAATTTGATCTCTGCAGATTTGAACTGTAACGTCTTTCATTCTTCATTTGGGAGTTTGGCTTTAATAGTTTAGGGAAATAATTTCTCTCTGTATTAGTTAGATAATATCATACGTTCCGCTTCTCATTTTTATTCCACGTACCTATAACCATGGTACGGCTTCAGCGCAGGCCATGGCCGTGGCTTTGGTACCTGCCCAAGCGTTTTCCACAGGTACGCAAGGAATGCGGTGCCTGACACACAGCAGTATCAATACAGCTTTTTACGCTACATGAGAGAAAAATACTTGAAGGAGAACAGTCTGTTGATAACACCAAACAATTTCTTAAAAGTTTTAAGTCATATTTCTTTTTTAAACTGGAGTATTTGAAGTGGCCTTGAAAAATACAAAGTTGGAATTCAGACCTATATATTACTTGTTTAAACATTTAGTTAAACAAGACATAATAAAAACGTACCATATACAAGATTGTCACAGGTATATGAGATTTTTAGAAAAAAGCAATAAAAATATTCTTTAAGCTTAAAATAAAATCTCTTACCTTTTATATCACGATCTCAGCTTACAGTCACTACATTTCTGCTTATTTTATACAAGTGCATATGGCTATGAAGGTCCGGAGAGAATGAGAATAAAGTGGTATTAACCTGCTGATAACTGCTTAAAAGTCTTAAGCTGCAACATATAGATGTTCCAATACCATTTAAAAAAACATTCACCTTTCAGTTATTGCTGATTCACAATCTCAAGTTATCAACATACAAATATTTAATAACTTAGTAAATTTAGAGCAGCAAAGTTTTTTGAACTGAACAAATACTGTGTTTTCCTGTCATTTGGTGATGATTTTAAGAGACACAAAAGCAATCCATCTGAAAGTCAAGTTCAGGCCTACCCTTTTTTGTGCCTCATATTAATGGTGTGGGGAAGAGACAGAGAGAGAGAGAGAATATATCATTTAGTTAGATTTTTGGAAAAAATATATATTCTATTTTTTTCTTCTGCCTTTTGCTACATTTCATGTCTGCTGACATGCACAATGGTACAGAGCACTGCGGCTTCAAGGGTGACCATTGCAAGTCTTTGTAGCAATTTTTATAGGAAACATGCAAATACAGTTATGGTATTAAAATTCTGAAGTACTTAAATAGTGAAGTAAAGGCAGGATTCACTGCTTAAAGCAGGCACTCTGCTTGGTGGTGGTTCTTGGTCTGGTGTTTGGTTTTCACCCCCCCCAACACACCAGTCTTTCCCTTCTAATGTAAAGAAATAATCAATCAGAAGTATATACACATCTATTGCTATGTACCCAAAGAAAGGACTGTGGCTTGGAGTAAGTATTGCTTTTCATCAAACGGAACAGAGTTCAAGAAGTGAGAAAAACACTTTAAAAAAAAAAAAAAAGGAAAAAAGCTCAGATTCCATGTCTGAAGTTGAGAAACCTCAAAACGAGCCACGTTTGTTCTTGCTTTTAAGACATGTACAAAATGCCATTTGGAGCCACACAACCTGATGGTTCTAGAAGTCAGAGAAGAAATCTTGAGGGCCCAAGTGAATAATAAAAGGTGCGATGCTGAGAGGCTGGCAATAGGGACTGTCAATGAAAAAACCACCTACAGTGGGAAAAGAGCAGAGAAGCAAAAACTTCATGTTAATTCCAGAGACTGGCTGAAGCTAAAGCTCCATTTAAATTTCTCTGCTCTTTCAGCTGCAAGTGGAATTTTCATTGTAAAACGGGCACTTTTAATTCTTTGAAGGTATTGAAACATCTAATACTTCCAAGGTTACCACTTTCTAAACAAAGAACTGACAGCTCATTCATATTTTCAGTAAAGCAGAGAAATGTAAAATATGCAGCAAGGGGGCAAGTTTACAATGTGGTTAGTAACTCCCAACAAATGACAAAAAATAAAAAATGACTTCTATAAATCATCTGAAATGACTGCCATCATGTTGGAAAAGAGCATAGCGCCCTCCTTGTTTTAGAAATAAGAACAAGTTCTTTGGCTTACGAACGTTCATCATGTACAATTGGTTCAGAGGATATTTTGTTTGAAATTTTACAAAGCTAGGGATTCAAAAAAAGAAAAAAAACTACAAACAGTTGCCAATCAGGGGAACTCCAAAAGAGGGGGGGGGAAACGTGTGCAGAGGAAAGATTCCTTTAATGAATATTTGATTCACAAAAATGGGCTTTTATCAGCCATGCTTTTTCTGCTCCGTGATGGCTTCCTTTCATCCATAGGCCAGCAAAAGGTATCGGTGATTTATGAGCACCACTCAATTTGACTGCAGCCCCGGGACCCTCCTCTTCATTTCAGCGCTACCGCATGGATGACGCCAGCAGGCTCCCCACTAGTTGTCAACAGATCTGTGTTTTTTTTATTAAAGTACCACCAACACCAAACAAAAGCGAGAGCTACTGCAGAAGAAAAACCATTGACGATATAAACACATTCCTAAGCAAAAATACTTCGCTTAAGAGTAACAGCTGCAGTTAATTCCAAGAAAAGCAGCTTGTCACATAAGCCACCCCTTAATAAGCTTTTCTAATATTTCTTTCCCTGTAACGGGGGGCGTAGGGGAGGAGGAACTTTCCGTGCTTTAAGCACCATCCGTACACCCTCTCCGTATACAAAGCTCCGGCCGCAGCAGCAGGGGCTGGTAGAGAACAGAGTGTATCGAGGAAATCTTTAAAAAAAGAGCATGAACTAAAGCAAACCTACTGAAAAGCAACGGGTGAGGCCTGAGCAGCGCAACCAACAACGCTGCTGATTTTGTAGGGTGATACCTTAATAAAGACTGCTCCAGTCCCTCCGCAGAGCCCACAGCAGTTTTTCTGCAGAAGGCTCCAGTGCGCGGAGGGGGCCGGGAGCTGGGCAGGGGCACAAAGCTCCCCAGCGCAAAGGGGATTCTCTTAGAGAAGTACTGGCCTATGGCTGAAGTGTGTCACTTGTCACAGCAGCACTCAACAAGAACTGGGACAATTAAATAGCAAGTTTTCATGGGGACCTTGTTGCTGCTTTAGATTCTTATAAATGTAAGGGGGAAAAGGAGAACCCTTTGGTTTAGTACAAGATTGACAACTAAAATGCTTTCTGTAGAAACAGTGGATGGAAAAATCAAAGCTGGGCAGACAAATCTTAAAAGTGAAGAAGGCCACAAGAACAAGTGCAATTTTTTTTTTTTTTTTTTTTTTTTTTTTTGTAAAAACAGAAAAGAATGGAAAACAAGTCGCTTTTGAGCTCTAAAGAACCTGATTGTAACATTATTGTTGTCCTTTCTCTGGGCAATACAGACTTAACTGTGTATCCCTGGAATTGCGTAACGAGAGTGCTTCTGTGGGAACTTCTTGTTTAATATTTATTTCACAGAATGTAACCTAATACAGAGAGACAGTCTAAGATTAATTCCCTTTGTTTTGTTTGTTTTTCAGTATTTTGTGTAGAAGTGAAAAGCCTTCTTGGATAATTAAGACTGTGTCTAAAATCACAGTTACAGTATGCTGATCTTAAAGATTATAAGGAAACTCAGGTACTGATCCTTAACTATAAAAAATAAGATAAAACAATATTTTAACCCATATTTTACTAAGTTTATTACACACCATAATATTTACAAAGTTAAACATTAACTGTAAAGTTTCTGTTGTGTGGGTTGTTTTTTTTTTAATTTTTAATTTTCTATTTTTTAAAGGACTATGCCCTGCATTTAATAACCCTACAACAAGTACAGGTCGTTAACTGAATCTGTGTGACTGCATTAGGAAACAGGCAGTACTCTTGTGTTACAACAAAACAGTTTATTTGTGATCAGTGTTTTATATTCTATACATCCTTCACAAATTTAATTTTACATAATCGGATACTTCATTTAAAACGTAAGATTTAAGCTTCTAGTTCTTCCCTATAACAGAAGGCTGGTATAAGTTATTTGAAAATGAGGTAACATTTCACAGAACATTTTTTTCAAGTTTTAGAGAACTAAATTTGCATTTTGTTAAAATCAAAAAGTAGGAAAAAGATGTTTCTTTACAAATGACTTTGCTCAAGTATGTGTTCAAAGAAAACAGGATAAAAAGGCTTTTTTTTCTTCTAACATTCTGTACTGTACTGTGTTGTTCAATCAATAGGAATTAGCTTCTGCCATTTGCTAAAAGAATGAGTAGTGGGGAACAGGATAAGTTGGGAATTTCATAACTGGTAACAGAACCATTCTCTTGGGTAAACCTACAGAGAGAAGAAAGGGAGAGGACTCCAAATAAGTTCAGTGATCCAAGAAAGTCAGTAAGAGCTTACAGTAGTGTTCTCATTAACCTTTTCCAGATCAGTCAGTCCATGGGATTTTAGGGTGCAGAGTCCCACAAACAGTAACACTTCGACACTGTGCACTATTGCAAACAGCTATCTTCGTTTGCTTTTATTTTTGTCCTGTTTGGTAAAATTAAAGTAAGCAATATTTTCAAAAGCAGAGTGTGTATTTGGACTTAAGCTCCACTTCATAATCTTTATGATAATTAATCTCTGCTATCTCGTTCTATGTTCTGAATTAATTTCACAGGCCAGTTACAACTGCAGATACTCCAGACCAGCACCGCTGTGTGTAAAGGAGAGTTCACAGGGAAACTGGTCAGCAGTTTTGATAAGCATCCAGGTAGGTCAGCCAAAAATCCAGCACCTACAGTAAATTCTTCATTTCCTCTCCTGTATTGAAGTGGCAAATCTGGAAAGATTAATATCTGCCTGATTTCATGATTGTTATTATAGAGTTCTTGTGGCCTCACAAACTTCTGCACAATTAAATGTTTGTTTGTTTTTTTAATCTTGCCTATTTAAATTCTAGTATTTAACCTATGTATCCATTTAGAAATCACAAAGCAGCAACAGCAGGTATTCCAGAGCACCAGATGATCAAAGTGAAGTTTCCCAACATGCAACAGCTTACAAAGGCAAAGAGACATGTTTACCTTACAGCCAAAAAGCATTATCCCAGTACTTTGCATCACAATCATAAGACATTAAAAACAGAAACTCTTTATGTGAAAAATGGGGGCATTCAATTCCACAATGCTTTGAAGTCAGTGATATGTCACATATACACGGCTCAGTAATTAAAATCCAGCTCTAAAAATAGGCATCATGAGAAAGAACACAAAACAGAAGGAATGAATGAAAAAAGCAAGAAAAGCTGCAAGGAAAGTTGGTGACAATTGTATTCTTTTCTTCAGCAGGGAAAGCATTCCTCCTGTGTCACAGCGTGTCACTGCTCGCACAGAGACACGCGTGCAGAGACCACTCATCCTAGTTACAGTCCCTGACTATTGCTGGGAAAGAACCAAAGGGGTTTTTTAAAAATCCATACCATGAAGTAAGCCCTAAACTAAATTTCCTTTCATTTTTCTGTGAGAAAACACGTAGCTGTTCCTTGTGTAATGAAACACAAGAGACAAGACAGAGGACACTGAGTGGGACAGCGGTGCTGTCAGCTGCTGCTGTCACGGCACTCGGCCGGGAGTTCACAGCCCGGGAGGTTTTGCTGCAGCTCCGAAGGGGGAGTTCCACACCGAGGGCAGCCCGTGGGCCCAGTCCCTTCCCACTGCAGCAGTACAGAATAGGACCAACTAAGGGCTCTTAGTCAAGCAAAGTGAAGGTTTTCGATAAAGCAGCGGCATTCTTCACTGTTTATACCTTATTCTGCTACAAGAAAGTAATGAAATCAACATTTCAAAATATTTTAAACTTTTATAATGCTATCAGGGGAGTTGGTACTGCCCAAGCTATACAAATTTGAGAGGAATAAGTATTACAAATGCTACAAAAGCTAAAAAATTAATAGCAAACTGCAGATTCAGTTTCCCAATGAAAAAGTGCAGGCCCTGAAACGTGCTCAACTTGTCACTGGAGTCGCAGGCTGTCACCCAGCCCCTGGGCAGGAGAGCCCAGTGGGACTGGTTCTGGCGGGCTCGCTCTCTGTGTGCCAGGACATATCACTGACTCCAAACGGCTTTGCTCCCATTGCCACATAAACCTCATTCAAAGTAACCAAAAGGGCCAGTTAGAGGTGTGCATTGTTAGTCTAGCGTCAAAAAAACCGGTGGGTGGGGAGAAGCTGAGTTAAGGAAAAGCCCTCCATCGCAGCTTCCTGATTATTAGTTTATTTTACAGTCTTCACGAACCCAGTGCTTTGCCAGCCTAATACCGCTATGTTTCTTGGTCACCATGTCCTCCCTTCCTCGAAATCTGATTGCTAACGGTATAAGCTACACAGAAACCATTCTGCTTATCCAGTCAGCACTGGTTTAGCCTGCCGGGGGGCGGGGGAGTGGGTGGCTGTGCACACAGACTTCATAGAGTCGGCAGCATTAAGGGAGCTTTGTCCACAAGCCACTTACACTTGGGACAGACATTTCGCCAATGTTACTGTAATGCCATTTAGATAAATATTGGTCAGAGGTGCTGAAATAGGCCCTTCGGTAGTCTTTGAATGGAGCACAGATTGGCTGTAAAAAGTAAGAAAACTACTTCAGTTGAGTTTCAGTATGAAAGGGAACAGGCAATTAGAACAAGCAGTCCTTCCACAGATCAGGCAAAGCATAGGCAAAAAAGCTACTCCAACCAAAAAAGAACCACAAGGTTATGGCATAGAAGTGTTGTAGTTGTCATGGTTTAAGAGCTTTAATCTCTTTGAATTTCTCCTTGCACTGCCACATTTGGACTGCCACAACAGTTTCTGTATCATTTCTAATTTGTTAATTATTGGGTTATACATACCGTAAGCTGGCGCAGCTGTGCTGTACCCGTACGGTGCTCCATACCCTGCGAGACAAACAGATAAGGGATGGGGGTTATTTCCGACGGTATCTGAAGACAGACAGTGCACACTGACACACAGGAGGGACCCGTGCTGGTACATGAAGCAGGACCACAGAAAAACCAAACTCGCGCTCATACATACAAATATTGATGAAAACATTAAAATCCTTCCACATGGTGGCTTGAAGAACATGCTACCCAATGACTTTCGTAAGCCTCAGCATCAAAGAGTTAAATTCCCTATTTCATTTCCTTAACAGTTTCTTTCAGCTGAAGCCCTCAAGTCTGTACTGTCAGGGCACGGAGTTGGCATAATCCAGTCAGACATCCCATACTCGCTTGTGTGCTTCCTAAAATACAAGTACAGTCTAATGTGGAGAACACTCATTTTCCTCAGCTTCCATCAGAAAAAGGGGAATGCCAAATGCCTGCAGCAGATACCACATCATCATCATCAGTAAAGCTCCTGTGAGTTGTGCTTTCTCTGCCATTTCTAACAGACGAGACAGTTTCACAAGGACATCTGAACCCCTGGAGGCAAACCCAGAGCAGCGGCTTTTCCTCCAGAGCCAAGTGTGTCTCTGGAGGGAGACAGAAAGCAACAGCGCTGACGCCAGTCTCAGTACATCTCACTGGGTCATGAAGGCTTTACAGGGTTTTTTTCTGGTGGGCTCACTGTGTCCATCACAAAAAGCAAGAAATTTCTGAGAAGAATAGGGGATGAAGAGAAATAATCTGTGAAGGCCAAGGCCAATAAAAGCTTAACAACTGCAGCAACTGAGAAATGGAACCTATTTCTGGAGTAACTCCATGCTGGCAAGAAGCATGCCCCTGGCAGGTTAAAGTGTCTCATAAATGACTCCTTAGGCAGAAAGACAGTTCCAAAAACAATGTTAACAGCCATTAAAAATGAATTACTGTTTTTTAATATTTATAATTATATCAACATACAGGAACAATGGAGAGGATGTGCTGTCAGCTGTGCCAGGAAGCAAGTCAACCAGCCACCAGGGCTGTGCTGCCAGCGCGTGTGAACTGCTGAAGGCTGCAATTAGAGCTCATGCTGTAATCTGAAAACCTAAGCATGAGGAATAAAACTTTTATTTTTTGGAAGCTACTGGATTTACTTTGACTAAGGAATCCCCAGCATCTCTTTCTTACAAATTGATCCTTATTCCAAGAAAAAACAATGTCTAGATTCCCTTCACGTGTCACCTGCAAGCTTCAGACGTGTACAGTCCCAAACAATGCACTTCAAGTAAGGGGAATGAGAAAGTGAAAGTTTTGTTACAATTTTCTTGCAGTCAGAGTATGAATGGAAATTCTTTCTGTTTTTTTTTTTTTTTTGGCTACCACAGAAGCTATTAATGGATGCTGTGCTCACACACACAATTCATATGGAAAGTTTCTGGAGCCCAGTGACTTCCGAGCCGCCAACTTTATCTCCACAAGGGTTTCCTGGGAAAGCCACTCCTAATGCTAACAGGCATGTGATCCAGTAGGTTCTTAGCTAGGAAGAGAGTTTTGGGAATTCTGCTGTGGTAGTGAGCTCTGAAGATGACATGTAAAAAATAATAAAGCCAGGAAATCCATTATGTCCATAGCTGTGTGCTCTGTGCATGCCAGGCTTCAAGCTGTACGCTCATCAAGGGCAGGCATGGCCAGTTTTTCAGCTCTTTGATTTATTTAAAGCCCCATGAATTCTCCCTTCTGCTTCGTCTCAGATGATTAAAGCTGAAGAAATCACTTGCACGGGTGACTGACAGACATGCAAAAGAACACCTGAGCAGACAAAACTTAAACTATGAATGTCATTCTTTACCTGGTGTTATGTATCCAGTAGCAGCAGCTGCCCCAACAAATGCCCCTCGTGTTAAAGCGCCTCGTCCTCTGCCTCGCACAGCCTGGACTGCTGCAGAAACAGCTGTATTGACCACCCCTTTAGTCTGCCCAGAGCAATAAAAAAATAGCAAGTCAGAAAGTGACAACACTGGGCTGCTTTAACCTAACTTTACTAGCATGTCACCTTCCTTTTCCTATTGTCACCCCCTACAAGCAGAAGAGCAGCAAGGAGTTACAGAAGCTGCTGTTGCTCCCTGCTTCAAAGCCCAGCTTTGCTCTGCTAGATGCCCCTGCTGCCCCCAAAACCAGTAAAATCCAGGTATTTCAAAGACAAGTTTGAAAGTTATTGCCACTGTTTAACTGCTGCAAAAAGAACGCATGAACAACAATAAAAAAAGAAAAATCAGAATTTAGGAATTGCCTGAGCCAGAGGTCATTTTCATGTCTTAACTGCATGTGGAACGTTACTGGGTGAAGTAGGGTTTTTCTCAGTTACTAGACTTTCAGGACTCCTAACAAAGGTCTCAGTGCAATGGAGAGGACTTAATTACAGAACAAAACAAACAGGAAGGGGGAAAAAAAAAAAAAGAGTTGACATCTTTTGTAAGTGTATTTTATGATACATTCTGCTCCAGTGTGAAAAGACAATCCTAATTCTGACATATTTGCACAAGAGACACAAACTGTAATCCTCAGGACTTAGTTCAGACCACAGTCCTCTGGAGGAAGCACGCTGTTTAGTTTCTGCTCTGGTCAACCTCAGTCTTAATAGATTTGACAGATCATTGTAGTTGTTAAACGTAATGGACAAGACTGAGCCTTTTGTTATACGAGTCTTCCTCACCAAACAAAACGGCCATCTGAAAAGTTGAAAAAGTGCAAAAAAAAGTGCAAAAATCTCAGTTTACTCCAGAATCTAGAAGAGTTAAGGCTTTACCTGGCTATGAATGACTTATCCCTTAAGTCTACCCAGAGCTGTGATAACAGAGTGGTCCAAAAAGCAAATAGCAATTCTTACCTGAGGAAGAATCTTCTTTTTCTTGTTGTTTGCTGCATTAGGCCCAGAGAACAGTTTCTCAAGTGCTGCTAATGCAGCGCTTGCTTTTGCTACTTTCTTATTTGGGCCAGCACCTCTGAACTTCTGCCCGTCTACTTCTACCTGAAAATTGAGACGTGAGTTTATGCCTAGTATTCATCCTTGGGAAGACCACGCTGCACCCACTCGTCACGATGTCTATAAAGAACTTCAGAAGTAAAAAAAAAACAAACCTCAGTGTTTTATGTGACAAATTTCTATTGGTACTAGATGATGAAGCTGATAGAGAACACGTGAGTGATCCTGTGAACTGTTATCACCAATATTAGGAATCTGGAACTACAAGTGCAATTCAAAGAGGACCAGTATCTATTTGATACTGAATTTAGCCAATATGCTTGAGCTTCTCAACACATGAATGATACCGCTGGGAAACGGGGGGTTTAGGAATCATTTGAGGCTCCCCTCATCTTTATCAATGCTTTATATACCAACATCTTTTGCCTACACTATACATGCACTGTTAAACTGGGGTGCTGCCTCACAGCACTTCAGAGCCCAGCACTGCTTCAGAGGCAGCACAAACAGATGAAGAGGAGAAATCAAATGAGTACACTCTCTGCTAAAGTCATTCCAAACACCCCTGACAGGCTGGCAATAAGAGATTCAAATCAGGTCACTGACGTGGGGTTACCAAGTATGCTTGCAAAATTTGCAAATCAGATATTTTTGTCAAGCTGCAGATCTTCAATTTCCCTCCTCCTCCTCATTTCAAGACATGATGTAGTTTGGAGCTGTCAGAATCCAGTTTTACTCCTCCTTGTGTTTTCCTAAAGCATAAAAGACATCCCTTTCCCCAGTCTAATCATCACAGCAACAATAAGAGATACAAAAACCTGGAAACGTCACCACCACAGATGTGCGTAGCAAAAGTCAAAATGCACGAAATCTGAACTGTAGCAGCAAACACCACCCAAGTGTGAAGCACTGTAAGTAAAACCTCCTACCAACTCCGTAACTGCCTCACTCACCTCCATCACAAAGCGCTTGTCGTGGCTCCCTCCCGTCTCAGAGATGAGCTCGTACTTCAGACCTCGTCTTTTTTCATTGAGCTCCATCACCGGGTTTTTGCCACTCGCTGTGAGTATGGGACCCTGAGTTCTTACCTAGAGAGACATTTATGGTGTGACTTTTCAGTGGTCTGTCAGTGCAGCCTAGGGAGCTCACCGCAGAGCTGTCAGGCAGACAAACACACAAATTAAAGCTGTTTCTCGGTCCTTACACAGGATGGTTCTCTGAAGTCCCTGGTGGCAATTACGAACTCGGCGAGGAAATCGGGAAGAGAAGGGTGAAAGGGGTGACACCTAAGCGTTGAGTTTAAAATCTCCTCATTTCTCAATGATAAAAAGAAACAAATACCAGAACTATTTTAAGAAAGTACCCAATTAATGTACTACAGCCCCATCACAGCTTAATTCCTGGCGACATTCAGCCAAAGTTACTAAAGTTACTGGAATTTTGTCCTTTGAGGAATACACTATTGCCCGCACCTTCAGTGAGAAGACAAGCACAGCGTGTTCCTTGTAGCACCTGACTGCAGCTGCAAGTGCCAAAGTTCAAGTATATTATATTGAGACTGGAGCATTTTCTAGTCCATTCAATATGCACAGAGGTACTAGGTTTTACATTTCTTAACATCACCTAATGAATTTTTATGTTTTATTTGGTCTTCACGTGTATCAGTTTAAAACACCGTGTAAGTACACGTTTTAGACACACCCACTATTACAACACAGAAAGTGTGACATTTGTATTACTAGACCCAAAGGCACCAAACCAGCTGGAGCTGCCCCAACCATTAAAGACCGTACATAAGCTACGAGACAACACCTCTCTCAAAGGGTTTATGGTCTTCTGAGGACAAGATGGGGACTTAAAACTTGAGGAAAGGAGCGACAAAGACCAGTTATTTGTTGCACGAAGTCTATGGCAGATCTGAGACTGGAAACCATCTCTTTGTTCCTCATCCACCACCCATGTACACTAAAACACCATCCTTTTCTGGGAGAAGAGGAAAAAAACCACAAAGACCAAACCCCCAACGCCCATACCTCTCAATCACTTGTACTTTTTAATGCAATACTCACCTCTAGGGTAGCGGAGGTGTCAGCTGTGGAATTTCCAGTATTATTGCTTGAGATTGAAGATACTGTTTCATTTTTACCTTCAGTATCTGATTTTTCATCAGAACTCATACACTCCACATCCGCATCAAAACCAGTTGGATACCCCATCGCTTGCAAAACCTACAACAAAGCCAGATGAACTGAACTGTAAAATAGGGAGCAGTACAGGAACGAATACAAAGCTGATCACAACACAAAAGAATGTCCACTGTACACTTAATTAAGGCAGGTTGCTTAGAAATAAGTTTTCTCCTGTGTTGAAATGGAGAAAAACGCAATAGCAATGGGGAAAATAGTCCCAGGTTTCCAGAAGTGGAATCAACACAAACAGAATTTTAGTCTCAAAGATGGCAGTTACTCATGAGCATCATCCATCATCTGGAGAATTCCTTGTGCAATAATAGATCAAGATTCAGAAGCGCATCCACTGCGTGACACTGCGTAACAGTATGGTAAGAAGGTTGTTCTGTACACCATTCCCCCCCCTCTGTGTATATGGACAGATTGAGAGATCAAGTGTGAGGCAAACAAGACAGTCTTGTGAGAATCAAAGCATTGTTCTTCTCCAAGATGGTACTTCTGGAATTTCCTAAGAAACCACAGGCAACAGCCGGTGGGTACCCAAGTAGTACCCAAAAGGTAGCCCTGAAGCTGGAGGGCTGGTCCCACCTCCACCACCAGAGGGTAGATGCTTCCCGAGCTTCAGGGAGCAAGTCCCTGAACCGAGAGGTGAGGTGGAACGCCTGGCGAGCGGAGAACAGTCTGTCTGTCTGCAGTGAGCTTGCCTGCTAATGAACCACACCACAGCCTCCAGCCGTTCTCCAGGCTCTTACAACCAGCAGCTCTACAGCAAAGGACATTTTACTGATTAAGGTGTTCATCAGTTCCTTCAAAAACATCCTCCACTAGCAAGGAAGGCCCACCTCTCCTTTAACCAGCCACCCACCCTAGCTCTAGAGGGCTACCAGACAGGCCCAGAAGAATCTGAAAAGAACCTGAAGCTCCCCTGAAAATTTAGTCCCAAGAACAAAGTTTGCAAAAATCACTATGTTCCAACACTGAACTGAGAACTCAGTGGGTAACTCCAGGCTCAGCTCCTCTACAATCGTGGTCCATTTGGCTGCATTTTCAGAGCTTCTAGATTTTAAAATGTCAGATCTAGAAAGTGAAACGGGCACATTATTCCCTTTTATAAGTGCAGGAAAGCAGGGCGCAGATCTGCTTAGGAAAAGAAAGGAAGAAAAAGAGGGAGAAAAAAAGAAAAGCTAGTCTCTACCACACCACCCATTTTCTCTTGGCTGGAATCAGGGACGTTTTGAAGTGTAGCCCAGGATTTGTGTGTGCGTAAATTTAGAGAAAACAGAGCTGGGGAGGCACCAGCACAGATCTGGCCGACACAGAGGGGTCCAAGGGCAGAGAAGTCACAGTTTGTCAGGGCAAGTTTTGTATTCTTTTTTAAACAACTGCAGGGAGAGAGGTAAGAATGAGGCAGGTCTGGAAGGACACACATGCAGAGAGCTACTTTTCCTGGAGGAACAGCACATTCCCTTAGATACTTCTGGACACTTTGAACTTGAAAGGGCATGGGACAATGGGATTTTCAAAACTGAAATCAAAGGAAAGCAGAAAGTTGCCAGATGAAGCTTCTAAAAAGGAAATTCTTGTTCAAAACAAAGTGAAGCACAGAATGACAGATGGGCCTGTTCCCATCACAAGCACAGTTCTATTAAAAGAGGTTCTCTTTCACATGAATTGTCTGTAGGAAACTTTCATTTCTTCCCAGAAACCCAGCAGGCTGGGTTCTGCTTTTGCACTCCGAACCGTCCTCATGCAATACAAGGACGTTCCAGTCTATCACTGCTTTACCGAACGGGGCTCTGTAGGGCACATACAAAAGCAGCAGCAGCAGGCGGCAGCTGGCCACTACCTGAATGATACTAATCCCTTACTGAAAAACAGACTGGAGAGCAATCATTTATCTATGTTGCGTATCCCAGCGCGCAAAGGTACTCTTCAGACACTGAAGACAGGAAACAACTCTGTTTCCAGAAGCTCACAACCCAGGAATGGACACAGCGAAGGAAGGGGAGAAAGAGGGAGCTACCAACATGCCGTTTTCAAACCAAAAGGAGGGAGTAGACCAGAACTGAACCCCTCCAGTCCAGAACTTACGCACCACATTCAATCCATTGTCACTTGAGCTGACCTGCAGAGCCCTGGGAAGTTCTCCCTCCCCTCCACTAGTGTAAAACCAGGGATGCTCTCCGAACCATGCCCAGCAGTGGTCAGAATATGTAGGAAACTCGGCTTCGTCCAGATTTTTTTTTTTTTTTAATTTTGAGGTTGTATGTTACTAGTTCTAACCATATTTCATACTCTCTGTTCCAAGATCTGGGGTTAGCAATTACTTCAGGCTGCCTTACCTTCACTGCCACATGGAGCTTGGCTGTTTTCTTAGAAGGTCCTGATGCTTCATATGTCGTACCATCAACATCTACAGACATTGTGAAGACTGGGGCATGGACTGGACCAGACTGTGACAGCAGCTTATACTGAAGCCCTGGCCTGATTTGGTTCAGCCTCATCAGAGCATTCATGAGATCTATTGCTTTACTATCTAGTACTAGTACAAGATAGTAGAAAGGGGGTGGGGAAGGAGGGGGGAAAAAAAGAAAAAAAAAAAAAAAGGGGAGATGAACAAAACAAGATGAACAGAAAAATGAAACAGTTTGCATTTCAGTGCCTTCTGTCTGTACAAAGGAGCAAAACAACCCCTCAGCCTCTCAGAGGTCAAGGAGAGCCCTCACGCTGTTAAGTCTTTAATAAGCCATTCTGCTTTTGGGTAATAACTATAATTATCCACTTTTTAATATTGTTAACTCTTTTGCAGCTTGCTATATGCTTCCTGGCTGCTATAAAAGGATTAACAAGTTCTATAGGTAGTGAGGAACCAGATCCAGAACTGGCACCCAGGTAGCACAATGAAAACAGCCCCAGAACTGACTGGATCCCGGCAGTGCTGAGAGACGTCCAGTCTCTGCGGATATGCAACTTCTACGTTTTGTAGATTAAGCATTTTACTTTTCTTGTGGGAGGCCTTGAGAGACCCACAACTAGCTCTAGAAGAGAAAAATGCAAAAAGGCAAATCTTCACACAGCAAAGTGACTGCAGTATTTTGAAAAAGAAATAAAGCCACAGTACAGGGACATTATCAATAAAATACCTCAGCTGCTTGGACAACTTAAATTTTACGGTAACTTGATGGATAATCCCATTTTAAAATGCAAATCATTCAGTTAGTAAAACATGTCAGGGGAAGTTCAGATGCACAATAGGAGATGTGTTTGACATTCCAAATGTGGGGTGATAGAGACAACATTTTTTTGTTCCAAAGACGTTTTCACATGCTATTCCACAACACAGAGCAGCTTTGAAACCAGCTCCCATGTACTACAGAAAAGAGCCCGGAGAAGTGGTGCACTTACTTTTCCTCAGATTACGCTTCATCTTTTTATTTGGATCTTTATCATCCCCAACACTGTCTTCAAATGGTCTCTTAAGAGCAGATGAGCCTGTACCTAGGGTATAAATTTCCTTGTAATATGGATATGCTATTAGAAAAACAAAATTCCATAGCAGGAGTTTGATCAGTCCCGTATCATTCCGTGTGTGTTTATAACGAAAAGAACTCGGCCATCAGTCACAGGTTTCTTACTGCTCCACGTGAGCCAATACTGGTGCATCCCTCCCTGTACCACCCCATGCAAATGTCTGCTCCCAGTATCGTGGGTGATAGAAGTACTGGAATTCTGCAGTGTTGGTTTTTACAGTTAGTCTAATAGTATTGTTTTTACAAAAAAATATACAAGGAAATTTATTTTTATTAGATGTATATTGTTTTCTAGGAAGAGTTCTTGAGTAATTCTTATTATAGACACTCATTAGATGCCTTTTGACCAGTCTACAGTCTCTCCTTCCCCAGCTTATCATAAACACTGCTTTTACTCTTCAGACCCCAAAGGACTTTGTGCTTAAAGGAAACCATCAGCTATATATGTTCTAGCTGTACTGCTGCTCAGCTCTTGGTACTTCTAGAGAACAGAACTTCCAGATTTTCTCCTAACAATGAAATATTTTTTTTAAAAAACCACATTTAACACAAACCCCAGCCTTTACCTTGCATTCACAGCATAACTCAGGAATTTCACCCACTCTAAATTAACCCCTAGTTTACTGCTCAATTAGTAATTTTTGGAGCAAACAATACCTACCTTCTTTGTCAGTTACTGACCAGGAATATTTCTGAAATGACTTATTTGATGGGAGGGGATCCATTTCCAAAACCTTATAGATCTGACCAAAGGCCGATAATCTGAGGGCATGCTGCAAGGTGACAGCAGAAACGGGAGTTACATCTCAGCACTGCTTTACCTCGGCTGTCCAAAGTTTCTAAGTAAGTTTGTAGATACAAAAGCACTTACATGAGAAGACAGCTCCTACAGCTATCTTATCACAGCTATAGAAAATGCTAATGTCTAAAAATTTCAATTAATTTCTGTAATACAAAGTGCAGGGCACTTAGACATGGAGCCTGCTCAAGGGCACCGTGCCGTAAGTTGGGGTGCACATGGCACACAGACATCAGACTGCATTTTTTAAGGATTAGATTTCATACATTTGTACTCATGAGCTATTGTTAAATCTTTCCAGGGTAGCGCACCGGAAGAACTGTCAGGACTGCCATTAAAATAAGCTATCCTGGCAGAGAATAAATTGTATTAATGAGCTGAACTCTTCACTGTTACAGTATCTAGCTTCTCAGAAGTAGGAGTTTTCTACCTGAGCACTGTGCGTAATGGCTTCTTTTTGCTGAACTGTCATATAAGACAAAGCATCTGTTGGCTCCCGCTCGCAGGGGTCGTGCAGACCAGGGCCTCCTGGGAGGGAAAGAGGCAAAGCGGATTATTGAGAGTAAACGTGAAGCGATATGAAAACGGGGACTGATGGCGCTTGTGAAGGGAGGCTCAGCCTTCGGCACAGCGGGCAGCGGATGGGATGCAGACACCGTACAAAGCAAGGTAACCCCCAGACTCCACTCCCCTACAGCCATGGCCACAGAACTCACCGGGGTTAACACTGCATGTGGGTAACAGCATGAACTAAAAGCAGTAGGTTTAAAAAACCCAAATTATTTGGATAGATTTGTAGATTTCAAGGAATCTATAGAAAACAGATGGTCAATAAGTCTATTAATTGTTTGCAGCCCCTTAATGAGATTGGGGTTAATTTCTAAACAAATCTAACATTCCCCAGTAACTTCTACTGCATGGGAAGTACTTTGCTCAAACAGTTACAACCATGCAGCTTCCTTATTTATTTTTTTTAATTATAAACAAGAAACCAATCATTTAGCCCTACTGCAGGTTAGGAGTTCAAGACAGGCATTTTTCATCTAATCATACAGCAACAGCAAAACGTTAAAGCTGCCTGATCAACCTTTTGTGTTCCTGAAGTTAATTTGGCCCCTTACCGGGAAGCAGAATTCCAGATGCCAAACACTCCATCACTCGTCGCAATGCTTCCCCAGCGCCCAAAGGTCTATTGCAAGTACCTATAGATTTTTCACATATAAGCTCGAGTGGCTAGAAGACATTAAATTACGATTAGTATGGACACAAGGGTAACTGTAACTGCAGTTAAATATGGAGGGGCAGAGGGGAAGAATACCCAGATCTGCTTACTTTGTTTTTAACGCACTACAGGTCTAACTGACGGAGCCATCCCAGAGGACAGTTCATGGCACATGTATTTGTTCCCTGCACTGAGTCACCTTTTGAGGAAGGCAACTGCTCTCCATTAACCGCCCGGGAAGTCTAAAAGGAGGAGCCGTCTAAAGCCAAGTCATGTGAGTATTCCCCTCCTCTCAACGGGTTATCAGTTCTACAATGGAGAACACACTGCCTCCCCTGACCTACAAAGTGTTCCTCTCTGGATATGCCGAGCATTTGGCCCTCTCCAAACTGACGTGAGACGGAATCCTCTGGCAGGAGCAGCAGTGTCATGGCAGCAGGGTGGTTTTGAAAGGCTAAACTTGGAGGAAACAAGTGGGATTCTATTGCAAGCCCATGAGGATGTGCAAAGCCCCCAGCATTATGCCTCTTCCCACGGTATCTGTACATCTTACAGGCTGAACAAATACTCGCCTTCTCTTCCCTTCCTACAAGCACTTTTCTGCACAGGTGAGAGTTAGTGGGGAGTAAAAGGCAGGGGTTAAGGAGGAGTTCCACACAGTGCACTGCTTCCTCCAATCCAGACACCGCTACAATTCTCAGGAGATCTGAGAGCTGACGCTGTGCCCTTCAACTCCTTCTGTACTTACCCATCCTTTCAGTGGTGCCCATGTGGGGACTCTGTTGCACAAATCCCGCAGAATACGAAGGACAATTACACATGATTTTAGTCCATTTGCCCTGGCCTAAAACAAACAAAATGATTCCAGTACACCTGCAAAAACCTGGCCTTCAATTTTGCTTTTCTTTTTAAATGCACAGAGTCCTGCGATAGATTTTTTAGTAGTATTATTACTTAATACTTAATCAGCTTCATGCAAAATAAAAACAGGTATATAAAAGTAAAATACTTCAATTTAGAGAGATATAAAAGAGGAAGTAAAATGTCAAGATTGCTTTTGTAGCCTCATGACAACTCTAGACCAGTTGGCTGTCTACCTGCCACGCTTGCCCTGCTACAGTACAGCACTGAATTCGGAGTTCTACACCTTCGCTCTATTAGGGGCTAGTCAGAAATTAAAGAGGCATTAAAATTAAAACTGTCTCAAATTAAAACCTCGTAAGGCTACAATAACAACAAGGTAAGAACAAATAGCCAACCTGAAACCATTTGGCGTGCCGCAGAGACGCCAAGGCCTCCAGGCATTTCTGCCTGTCCAATAAGTCCGGAGGATCTTTCATCGCAACATTATCTACTGGTAAAAATGGGATAAAAAGAGACAGATACAATTTGACCAAGGGGTTTCTGTCACAATACAAAAAGAGCGGCAGCATCTCAATGAGATAATAAGACTCCCAGAATTTAAGTGCACCATGTTATTTAATTTAAACAAGGCATTAAAGGTAGTAAATGTGCACATGTGCAACAGAAGCAAAGGCATTCACTCCTTGTAAAGTAATAGTAATAATAAAGATGGCCACTGCTACAGACAATCTGGGATCTTATTAAAAATGTAGAACACATTTCAGGGCAGAAAATAGCTATATAGCACTTTTCCTTTTTTTTTTTTTTTTTTGCTTGGGTTGTATTGGGCTTTTTTTTCCTCTCTGTCTCTCTTGACAGGATTTCAAAGAGACAAGTTTCTTGTGATTCTTGGGGGGATATAAAAAAAAATTATAAAGAAAAACATTGAGTATTTTTGAAATATTATTACATGAACATTTTTTCAGTTTGATTAGTCTTTCATATAACCAGAACGTATGAACGAAGTAAGTTTGGTAACTTCCAGATTATTAACATATTAGAGAGGTGGTCCCCTCGTGTAAAAGTCTTCTCAACAGCAGCTGAAGAAGGATTTGAGAGACAAGACACTGGTATCTTCTGTGCAGGTTTACACTTTTTTCTTTTTTTCCCCCCTTTCTCTTTTTTTATCCAGCATGGAAACAAACTGCTTTTAGCAGTCACAACCGCTTCTATAGTGAGGGACATTATGCATCAGTCCTTTCTTCCCTAAACGTTCTGGGTTTCTTTGGTGTTATCCTAAGGAGTTATCAGCATCCAGCTTCTCTGGAAACTCTGCAAAAGTGACAGACTTTGCAGATCTGTGAAATCAGGTTAAAAAGACTGGAGTTTTTAGCTGACATGAGAAGAACGTATTGGAAGAACTAAATGAATCCATGGCTCAATTAAAACTTTCAATATGTTATTTTCCTATGAATACACAATTATTCTTTATTTCAAAATAAATACTTCGGAAATACAGTCTTGTCATTATTCCTAATGGTCAGTTCTCCAGGTCTGGAGACCTGTTGCAGGTCTGAGTGAAATACAATATCCATTCCAAATTGAAGACTCTGCTAGATAAGCAAAATCCAGCAAGACTTGTAAAAGAGAAGGACAAGTTTGGAAAAAAACAGTACCACCAATTTGTATTACAATTTATTAGTAACATCTCAAAGTACATTTCCATAGGTTACTTTGGATTGTATTGGTTGCATGTGCGGTTGCATCTTTGGTGTTAAAGCTGCTTCACTTCCTGTTCCATTCAATGGGAAGGTTACTCTGGTAAAAGCACATTATGTTATGATGGATAAAAGAGCCCAAAGCCAAAAAAAAAAAACCCAGTGTAAAACTGAACAGAACCAGGTACCTTGTCTGACGGTTCGTAGGTGCAGTTGGCACCCGCTAGCTCTGCTGGCAGCAGAAGACGTTAAGTGCTATAAACTTATTTTCTAACCCCAATGAACTTCGCAGCAGATATTTGCATTGTCTCTTACTGCCCTCATCAACAGTATTGCAATGTTGGATTAATCACTCCTCTTGCCTGTTTTCCAAATAAAAGCTCCAAAGCCTCAAGGCACTGGATTTCTGTGAGCACAAAAGGTCACTTTGGAACACAAGATTTGCTTCTAAATTTCCTTTGCAGTTTCGTTATTCTCAGGAGTGATGTTTTGTGGCACACAATTAGGATATATACATCTATGTAGTTCTGTAAGAAAACTTTATTGTGGGCAATATAAACATCTGCTTAAAGCTCGTTACTGTATAAAACAACTACTGTCAATGAATGATCAGAATCTTATTTTAAAACGTTAGAAATGGCAAAGGTGACTGATTGCAAAATCATTTAATTTCTTGCAATGAACTGGGTCTTTAAATGCCTAGGGATTTATACTCAGGGTCGTACAAGGCTTTGCTAAAGTCTGTTGCAGCCATTGACAAAGTAACTTATTTCTTTAAGCTACAAAACAAACAGAATACTTGTCATCTGTCATTCCCGTGAATGAAAAGGCTTTTCTATTCTCATAACATTTAATTTGTTTCCAACAAGTTAGCCTTAATCCTGTAGGAAAAAGTAAGTCTATTTCCAAAGGTCTAAATTACACATATCGCGGAGAATTTTGCCAATGACGAGTTCCGCAGTAGTGCCCTGAGCACTGTCCCAGATGTTGCAGTCAGCCAGCTTTTGGGTGCAAGATTCTATTAAACAGAAAGATGAAGAGAACAGGCAGTGAAGGGGGCGAGCGGCTTTAGCAGGCTCCCTTTCCACACCCTCGGGAGAATGGCATGTTTCTTCATGCTCTGCCAGTCAGGAAAGTGAGACCCAATCAAAATTTTCAAATGCGATTGCAAAGCTTTACTTCTTTTCTTGTGCTTTTAAGAAGGGCAATGATACAGGGAGTCTAATAAACAATTAAGAACAAAGCCCTGACGTTAGCTCACACTATGCAACACAGAACCCATCCTTCAGCGATTCTCTCCCACTTGCTGTATGTGTTCTCTTCACACAGGAGCTGCCACCGTCATTCATTTACAGCCAGCCACACAAGGAGCGTTGTCTTCTCCACGGAGGCAAGGTAAAGCTGGGGCTCCTTGCCCCTTTGGGGCATCACTGGCCGCGTCTGCGCAGCGAAGGCAGCGGCAGAGGCAGACGGTTCTCGAGGAGCAAGGTGGATTTCAGCCCCACTTCGGTAAATTAACTTGTTTATTTACATAAGCGCATTGTTACTCTACGCTCAGTAGCGACATCTGATTTGCAAACTACAAGATTCTGGTGTGGAAAGCCCAATTTATATTTTATGCAATGACTAAAAAACTCAGTTTCTTAAGTTTAAATTTAAAACTGATGCAAAATGTGGGAATTTTAGGTGCTTGACTTCTCAAGTCGACGTGAGAAAGCAGAGCTTTATGGACAGCCGTTTGTGAGAAACACCGAGATGCACACACACAATGGGCCTCTATTTATTTTTGCTACCAAGCAGCAAAAACAAATAGGACAAACACCACATCTTAAACATGAACACTCTTCCAAAGAGGCAGGGACTGAAGAGAAATCCGGGAATGTTTTTGGATACATTCTGACACCAGGGCATGAAGGCACACACAGCATTCCCACAGGACACGGGGGAGCGCTGGGAGGCGGTTGGGCCCCGCGGGGGGGGTTAGAGAGGGGTTAGTGCCGCTCCCATCCACCGAAACCTTGGTCAGTTTTGTGCCACCGCTGCCCCAGGGGCGGCTCCGGGGGGAACCCGCGGCAGTGCCCGGCACCCACAGCCCATCTTACAGCCAGATGAAAGGCAAGTTGACAAGTGTTTTGAGCTCCTTCATTCAAAAGAATGGATGGAATAAACTCAAAACGTTTTTTGGGTTTTTGTTGTTTTTTTTTTTTTTTTTAAACTGCACAGAAAGTCTATTTACATTTAGTTGGCATTATTTGGGGGTAGTGAAAAAATATGGTAGCGCTTTGGAGAGCAAGGTATTTTCATCAGACAGTTTCTCTGAGTATTTTCTCTTGATATTAGAAACCAAAGTTTTTTTGGTCTGAATCTGTGACCTGTATGGTTGGAAACAGTAGGGGAAAAAAGTATTTCTTCCCTTTAAATTTACTCAGTGACATGTGCATAATGTTTCCCATACCTTTGGAAAGGAATATGGTAAGTGTCTCTGTTCACTTGTGATGAACTAACGTCAGAGAAGCTTGGCTTTAAAACAAGGTCCATTACCCCAGTAACTGTCCTCATCAGCTGCACCAAAACGGTAGCGTAACACCACTCTTCAGAGAGGTAGTAAAAGCAGTTGAAGTTTCAAAAAAATTAGTACAGAATTTTACAAAAATATTTTAAGATAACAAAATAGAACATTTTAAATGTAAGAAAGCTTAAAAATCCAAATCCTCATTCAGTTTGAGATGAATTTAGGAGTCCCTAGAGTTTACTGCCACAACGGCATCACTTTTTGCAAGAAAATACTTGGACGGAAGCCTTTGTACAAAACCATATCCCCTTGTGAGAATCTTACAAACCCTTTACCATTAACATTTGTTCTGCACTTTGTGCTCTTTCTCACAAACACAGATCAGCTGCAACAACTACAGGGCTGATCTCAGCATCTTTTGGGAAGTTGAAGAACAACCAAAGTAATATGCAATTTATTTTTAATGGTATTGCAAAAGAGCATGGTTGCTAATTTGAGAATAAACAGACATTGCAATTAGGGAATCTTTGCCATTCATCTGTCTTGTAAGATTTTTCTGCATCCAACTACTGCCAAAGTTAGATCCCATTGGAAAAGGGATCCTTCCTGCCATCGCCTGGAACAAACCCGCAGAGAAACTGACCAACGTTTCTCATTGTGTCGGAATTTCATGTGGGAGAAGGAAGGAAGCGGAGGACTGGTGGCAAGTCTAGAAATGGGAAGAGAGCGAGAGGGAGTTCCCTGGCCCAGGTGGGCCCGGCTGCCTCAGGTGTCATGACAGAGAGTGGCCAGTTGGTCAAAGGTCTGACATCGTCCAGTGGCAAAGTTTCTAGGGATAGGTTTGGGAAGCGGAAGCAGAAATTACTGACGAGATTTTAAAAATAAAACAAAGTATGGCTACATTTGCTCTTCTCTATTTCTCTTGGTTTGTTTCCAACCTCATTGACACTACAGTCAACATTCCTCTAGCAAGGGGCACAGGGCTACGTTGGGTGTCAGCAGTTAGGGAGAAGGAACAGAAAGAAACTAAGTTACAGTTTTCTATATCTATTTTGCTCTAAGGACATGAGGTACAACGTTCAATTGAGAAGCAAAAGTGCTCTATTATAGCACAGTAACTTCAATTGCATCCCAGTTAGGATATTCTTAAAGCTAGAAACATACATGTACGTATCATCAATTAATAAAAATTGAGGGCCAGGACGACAAACTTGCAGCTTTGCAGGAGAGGGTTTTTTAATGTAAAAAGAGAGACAATTTTGGGTTTTTCAAGATACTACGAACCAATCCCACTTGACTGACTTAATTTGAAAACAAGACTGTGCAGCACTGGGGTGCTCAAAAATTAATTAGCAAGTCTGAGAGAAAGAACTAATTGTATGTCAAAGTTAACACTGCAGAAATATTGCTTGCAAATGAAAATATGCATATTAACATGAAAATTAAGTGACTGTTGTCTTTTTAAGGCACAAATAAAGTAACTTATCATGGCAATAGCCAATCTATTTAGTATGTGACGCACAATTAGAAACCTACTTCCCAATTAACCCTGTGCTGCACAGTCAGGTCATTTAGATAGAACAGTTAAAAACAAGGTAAAACGCTCTGGGTACCTCCTTCCTTCTTCTCTGCTTCATCTCGAATGAGAGGGGATGTAAGTATCACCTTCAAAGTTAGCTTGGGCTCCTTTGTGTTACGAATAATAATAGCTGCCTCATTTACATGCTCCTCCACGAGATAATTCTCTTCTGTAAGTTTCTGAAAGTCACCAAGAAAGATTTCAAGAATCTCTCAATCAACTGAAATAACACAGAATCTCTGTATGTGCACGTGCCTCAACTAACGCGCAGCGTACAAGATACTGCAGCAACAAATAAGGCCTTGCCTCCTTCATTAAAAACAAACAGAACTCCAGTAGCATGCTTCTGAAAAAGGGGCTGCAGCAAGTTTAATGAGAACATTAAGTAGTTCCACTAGATTACCACTTTTTTAAAAAAATCTTGTTTTTAAATAAAGGCAGAAGCTGACTTTCATAGCTGCTAGTGTGCAAAGTACCACCAGCAACTGCTGTTCTTAATAAGCACACACTTCTCCAGTAACGCTGCCTCTAAACGTGAAAGCTCTCCCGTGCACATGGATGACAGGTTCCAGCGCAGGAGCCGGACCAGCTCACCCAGTCCATGTACCTGCCTTGAAGTACGACCAAATATACCTTGGCCATCTCTTACCAACCCTGAGATACTCTTCAGATGCACTGGCAACACGTTTCACCACCTCTCCAAATAGTCTGTTCTGATTCTTAGCCACACGTGTAATTTCAATGACCTATTTTGCAACAAAAATCCCCCTTGCTCCAGCTCCAGTTACTTCTCATCCTACCTTGGGTGGCCGTATGAGATACACAATCACTGTTACTTTACAAATAACCATTAATGTCTTAAAACACCTGTGTTCGGTCTTGACTTTTTCCAAACCAGATAGGTTTAGTTATGTGGTTTTCTAGGTGCTCATTCCTACTCGTCTGATTTTCTCCATCTTGTCCATCCATCTCTCTCACTCCACACAGGACTTGAAACTGGACGCAAGACAACATGTCACCCACTTCATTCATTAATACCAGCCCCAGGATAGATCCCTGACAATGCCTGGAAAACCTGACCTTCCTCTCAAAAGCACAACACTTAATCGAGTGCTTTTTAAATTGCTTTCAATAAACTTTTTGTTTCTTGCTTAGATTTCTTTTGTAGATAATACTGTAACTGCCTTGTTCCATTAACGTGCATTGTATCAAGTTATCTCAAGTGATCGGTATCTGCAGGTATTTCATTAGTCCTTTGGGGCCTCTCTCGGGCTCCAAAAGTGCAAAGATAACCACAGCTGGTTCCGAGTCCTAAAGCTATTCCTTGTGTTTGTGACTTTGCTCCAGCAAGACCGTATCTAACATATTCTAACTTCTCTCCCTATTCTGACTTGTTTCTGTTGCAGTCTGCGCTCCTACATTTAAGCATCTGCTCCCTACAAGCCCTCAAAGCAGCGGCTGTTAACTCTCTGGACCACGTTTGCTCTCTTTGTCCTAATGGGCCTACACCTTCCTTCTCCCTCCTGCGCCTGATGCGTCTGCAGAACCTCGCGCTGTCTTTTATGCCCATGACGGCTGTAGCTGGATTCACGAGTTGGGTTCCTCTTACCTCATGTTTTCTGTAATCCCTACCCTCACAGTGCTTCCTCATAGGATCCTACCTACTTGTCCCTTGAATTTATTGCAGTATTCACATCTTTTAATTAAGTCTCTTCTGCCATTCTCTCTTTGTGAAGCATATGCTAACTTTTCTTATCACTTTCAACTTCATCTCACGCCTCACTACAAACTAGTAAAATTTACTCTTTACTACTCAACAGATCCTTAGCATTTTCAGCTGTGGATAAGGCCACATCTGCAGGCACATTATCTCATTAAAACATGCCCTTTACATGAAAAAACAAACGGTGAGAACAAACAGCTGCCAAGAACGGTAAAACACATACTGTGTATGTGGAAGTAGACACAAGGCAGAAAAGCAGATCAAGTTTGGATGGAGTTTGGAGAGAGGCACTGAGAGCAGAATACTTTAGGGCACAGTTTCTCGGCAACAGCGTATGTCAGTCTGGGACCTGGACTGATTTTTCAGACTCGGAACTCTGTCAGAAAGGTATTATCCCCAGCTGCTTCAGAGACCAGTATTAGCTGTAAGTGCTGCCTACTGGATGCCAACATCAGAATTAAATAGCCATAAATAAAAAGAATTACGTGCTCACGATTAACCTGAGCTAAAGTGAGTGACCACCTAAAGAGAGTTGTTCTCGTTTCAGAAGTACAGAGGCGTTTATCTCGGAACGGCCCAAGCGAAGCGAAGCAGCTGCAGTGTGGAGCTTCAGGTTCAGGCAGGGGACAGGGGACACCACCACAGACCGACTCACACTCTCGCGCAGGGAGGGTTTCTGGGACCGCGTTTTGGCTCACATTAGCGGTTGGAACAGAGAGCAAAAATCAGCTGGGTTAGTTACCAAACAGAAAGGTGAGCTGCCGTCATAGGAAAAGCGACATCCCAGATACAGATTAGGCAACAACAGGAATAAGATGTTAGATTTTGTGAATAGCTGCTTCGTCACCACATTAAACATGCCACACACCCTAGATGTCGTCCTAGATTCACAATAATTTCTTTAATCTATATCACTTGTCTTTCTTCCTGGAACAAATTCCAGCCTTTACCCGAACACACCCTGCAGCGCTATCAGCCAGTGTTAGAGGAGTACCCTAAGGTAACTCACCTGAATTTGGGCTGGGAGATTGTCTTTAACTATACATAACAAGGTCTTTGTGGGCTTTTCTTTGCACATGAGAACCAGCTCCAGATCCATATCATCCTTTATCAGCAAGCCCTTCGCTACCAAGCCAATTCTCATAACACCACACAACGTCCGACCACCTTGGTCCCTGGAAACGAAACAGTTTGGAGTAATTAAAATGGTATTTTCACACATTCAAAATACTTGCATTATCCTATCACAGTGAGGAGTTAAAGGGATGGGACTGACGACTGTGCTAAAGTGGCGTATCGCTGATCAGAAAATGAAAAGTATACATTCCTTTTATGCAAGTAGCTCCTATGAAAAAATTAATTAATTGAAGCACCAATTTGCAATTCAAGCAAAAGCAGAAGTTGCCCACCTCAAGTCACACAGCTCAAAAAAGCCCAAATTCACTATCTACAGATCCACCAAAAGAGCAGAATAATTAGAGTCTTTTAAATGGAAAGGCAGGAATAGGTGCTTAAATAACAGATGGAAGAAAAGGAGGAATGACACAGAAAATGAAGTACCAATCCCAGACTAGTTACCATCCTTGGAACAGCCAGAAGCGAACTAACAAGAACTGTTACAAAAGTAAACACCACCTTGACTTCCACCCTGAAGTATGCTACTTTAACAGCATCTGGATGCAAACGTGAGAAAACGCAGAACGCTGTTAGATACAGTGTGTAACTACCATGAAGATTTTTTCAGCTGTATATTTTTCTACGAGGTAAGCCCCTTTTAGCTTGTAAAGCTATTAGTAAAACAGTTTGTCCCAAACAAAGGCATAAATACACAAACTATTTTGTATATATAAGTAATACACTGATGTTTACAAAAACTGTACTCTAACTTTCTAATAGAGTACGAGCATGGAAAATCCTGCATGCACACATTTTTTCCTGAAGAATCCATTCTGCTCCTGCTTCCCCCCCATCAGAAGACACCCAGGAAGGCAGCCAGTAATGCCAGGAAGTCCCCACCAGAGCACACAGCACCCTGCCTATCAGGAAATGCTGTTCTGCAGCAAAACACTGAGCTTAGATACCTTCCTGGAGAAGACGACAAAACTTAATTGTCCTTTTGTGAAGAACTGTGTCTTACTCTCAGGCATTCCCGTCTGGTACTGCGAGAGCAGACTGTACTTCCACCATCCCAAAATGTAAACAACTTCACATATATATCGTATACCAAGACACCAAAAATTAAAAAAAGGCCTCACAATAAACCTTTCACTGCCATAAAAGGTGTCAGAAAACATAACAAATATATACAAAATAATAAGTGTATTTTATACACTTCATCAGTTTTAATATCAGAACTTACTGGGCAAAGCCCATGTAGCAGCAGACCTCCTTAATATTCCATGTGTCATTGGAAAGGAAACGGGAAGAGCCCTTTGCCTACGTCTCTGTGCTGGTTCTGCTACAGATGCACCAGCTGAAGTCCCAGGAAGCTCGGTGGAGAACTACTGTATCACAGGAACTTTGCTAAATGCAACTTCACAACATCACGGCAAAATAAATAAATAGAGAGCAGCTGCTGCCCACATTGGGCTTATTACTATTCCCTGCACTCAGTCTATGTGCTCCCACCTCAGAAAGTCCAAATATATCTGCTTCCTCCTGTGAACATTGGTACGTAACAGACACCAGTAACACCGCGGCTCTTATTTAGAAGGCGAGGACCCCATTCAGAGCAGCACAGTGACACAGCATGAGGCTCAGTCACTCACTTGGCGTTGCTTTCTGCAGCTTCCTCCTTGGCTTCCACATCACCCTCGCATTTCGTAGACTTGTTCTTTTCATCCATCCAGTCAGAGACATGTTTAAGGGCACATTCTACTGTTGATACCATGTTCTGGACAGCTTCAAGTTCCTCTGGAGATGGATAAATGGTTGAATGTTTCACCATAACATGGCGGTCATCATTAGCAAAAGATCGGATAGATCTCTGTTATGAAGTGGGAAACAGGGGGGGGAAAAAAGAACAAAGTTATTGGATTATCAACAGAAGGACTTTGCCTGAATGGGAATCCTCCCTGACAGACGTAGGAAAGTGTTTTATGATGACTGTTGCTTATAGTCATACAGGAGTGATTTCTTACCTTTATTTAAAGAAATTTAAAAAAAAAAAAACAACACCAAATACCAGTGCAAAAAAAAAAAAAAATCAGCATTAAGCTGGTAAAACATACAATACGTTGGGTGGGTTTTATGGCTTCTAATATTTGAGGCCTAAATTCAAGTCTTCTAGAATCCTTTTACTGGCTACTAGGAGGAACAGGCACATCTGGAGCACAGTTTATGTCTACCAGACACATCTGGAGCAGAGTTTATGTCTACTTTAGCAAGAGATAAATTGTGCTTAAGAGGTACGTTTCCCCACCCACCCACATGTGACTACAGGATTCTACACTGCTATATCACATCAGCTGCTCCTGACGTCTAAAAATTGAGCAAGCTGAATTCCATCTTTTGCCTGGTGCGTCCACCCTCAGTGGAAGCTGTGAAGGGAGAACTTAGATCTAGGACGAGGCACATCTCCCTACTCCCACGTACAGCGATGGGGGATACAAAACAGGGCCAAGACCTTTCCTATGCATTACTCCGTTTGCAGTGGCTAGAAATGGAGTTTCTGCATCTTGTCCTTTCAGATCTTCTCCCTCATTTTCTTTTTTCTCATTTTCATCGTTTTTCCTCACTTCTCCCTGCCCTCCCCTCCGAGCTTCTCTCCGAGAAGAGGGCATGGTCTGTCTGGCTAAGGGACAGAAAGGGCCTTTGAAGGATCTCAGAGGCCTCTTGGTCAAATCCTTAAGGAACCGGTCATGATTTCCTGCTTCATTACAATCACTTGGTCCCTTCCACCAAAGGTTGATGTGACATCATTCCTTTCCTAAATTTTGCCCTCCTACCCGGATGGACAATTAAGGTAGTCAAGAAACCCATCAGTCAGGGTCTGGTATCGTCCCCAGGACTTTCATAGGCTGCAAAATGCTTCCAGGAGGTCCCTCTTGTGGCTTATCCACAACATGGATATGGAAAGAAGCTGCAATTCAGACAAGCTGCATTTACTAATTCAGCTCCACCTTCTCTTATCTCATGAAATATCGATTAGGAAAAACAGCCAAACAGGAGCAAATCAGTAACTGATAAGTTACAGGACATTTGTTTTCTTTTCTAATGAAGAGGGACTGACGAGATTAATTCTTCATTACAATTTAGGCCAAAAATAATAGCAAAATGGGACACTATTTAAAATACAATATAGTGACAACTCTGCTTTGTTGAGTGTTTCTCCTCCCTTTGTGCTCTGTAACAGGTAAAAGTCTTGTCTTAGGTCTTCTTTTTGTTTTAAAACATAAACACAGAGCCTATCAGCAGCAATCAGCTACACAAATGTTAGAGAACTGTATTTAAAATTTATTGCATTTATTCTCATTTCCATTCTCTCAGTAATAACCCTTAGAGGACTTCAAAAAAAGATACAAACATGCTTAAATTGCTCTCCACAGATATTTTTCAGAACCTGGGTAGGTGTATTGTCTTTTTGTGAACACGTCTTCAGAATCTCACCATCACAATCACGCATACTTGCACAGCTTTACAAGTTTAACATCTCTGTCATTCCCAATTTGCAACCAGTACCCAGAAAATCAGAAGCGACTCCTCACTTCAACAATATACTCTGAGTGTATTTGGCTACGCACATCTAGGCTGTTAAAGTGTGCACAGAACCACAATCAATCAGCTTTTCACACACACAAATACGAATAATCAACACTCGCTTTTGTGAGGAAGAGGTGGAAGGGGAGTATCAGCCTTTGGTGACGCAGTCTGCAAGTTCAAGGTCACTGACGCTGTTTGCTACAGCTTGCTAATGCCAGTTTTATTAGAAAACCTTATGAACATCCCCTCCCTTCATATTTAATAATTCATGTAATGCAGGCTCACAAGACAACTCTCTGTTTTTAAGAGGTTGACAATATATCAAACCTCATCTGCTCTGCTCAAAGCATGCAGAACCGTCCCTAATTCAGTGCAAGGTCAGAAAATCCCCTTACTCTGGTTTCATCGGCCCCACACAAGACTGTCAGCAGAGAGTATTTTTAATGCAACCCCGTGAAAGATGACAAATACTTACCATGGTTTGTTAGTGTTTCAGCTTCTCTCCCTCCCTTTCTCCTTTTCCCTCCTCCTTGGGGTCTTTGCTAAGCGCTGTTTTGCCTGACAGTACCTCTTCATAAGCCTCTCAGTCCCTTGACAGCTCAAGAGTTCATACAGCCAAGGTGCTCTGGGAGTCGCTTTCTGTAATTCACCTGCAAAAAGAAAAACAACTTGAAACCAGAAGAAACAGCATGTTAATTCCAGTAAGTGTTCAATGCAGCACATTAATCAAACTACTGATGAAAGCAAGCAGGCTTCAAGATGGGGAGGCAGGCACCGAACCATTTATTCCTGAACAACAAGCAGATGTCACTGGGGAAAGCAACTTTTTGTGATGTGCCCACACGTATGTAACGACTTTCCCGTGCCAGTTAGAGCTTATCTCGATGCGGTTTGTCAGCCACCTGGCAATCTGAGTTCCCAAAACGACGAAGATGGGAAATCCAACATCTTAAATATGTTCTGTGTGAAACCAGCTCAAGAAGTCTCTATTTTTATGTCGCAAGCGCATTAGGAATCAAACACGCTATATTTAATTATCAAAAAGTAATTATCTGTTGAAATCTCCAGTGCAGTCCTTGATCTGGAATGTGCCAGATGCTGAACGACAAGAACCAAGACTTCAGGTGGCAACAACTGTAAGTTGTTACTTAAAAAAAGACAAGCACGTTGTAACAAACTGAAGACATCAGACTTGTGAGAAATCACAATTCAGCTGAAATCACCCACACCGCCTTCCCTGCCCTTCCACTGCTTTTCACAGCACACAACCGCTACAAGATCCTGCAAGAGCAGCCTCCGGTACCGCACTAGGAAACAAACACCAGCACTGGCGGCAGAAGGGACTGCAAATAAAGGCTCAGTAAGACAAGAGCGGAGCAGAAAAACAGAGCGGGTAACGGGAGAGGGGAAAGCGTAAGCTCATTGCAGAGCAAGACTCTCTAGTCCTTGCAGAAAATTCCTGTTTTCCTTTTACTGCACATATTGTTGCATCAGCTTTTCAGCAACGTTTTGAAGCAACTGGAAATCCAGTCAGTAAATTTCCGCAGACTGACACACACACTCAAATGTTTTTCTTCTCTCCTATGTGTCGATCCTCCTTCCCTAGCAATACGTTGCATATTGTCTGTCAGAGAATCCCAACATTGCTAGAGATTAAAAGCATGTTTGGCAACAGCAGAGGGACAGGCAAGATGACTTCAGAGCCGAGTGGCTGCTTAAACCTCAGGGGTGTGACAGGGAATAATTAAAATGTTGCATCCCGTCAGGATTTGAACATGCCAGGGGAAAAGCAACAGCAAATCCCACTTCTCTATTTTCCTAGTTAAGAAGAAATGAAGCAGGTGTACAGGACCAATAGCTTTGGCAGCAAGTGCTTAATAGTTTGTTTCTATCTCAAACCACTGCATTTAGGATGTAGAATTGGGTAAAACAAAAAGCAGCCAAGGAACACTATGCAGGGGCCTGTCTGCTCCAGCAGCTAAGGATTGTCAAGGAAGAAACCCCAAGAGAGTTAAATGCAGTCATACTAAAAATACTCAGGAAAAGCAAGCTTCTCCCTGAAGGACTTCGCTGCTTGTCAGAAAGGCTATATACCCTACCAGGGTATATTAACACTCTACCAAATTGCTTCTGAGAAGTGAACAAGGAAGGGGATGTTCTTTCATAGGACCAGATTCTTCTCTGAAGAGATCATGGAAGCCAAGCAGAGGAAAATAAGGAAAGATTACTGCTCTGGCACTATTTATTCTATGAACTAGTCAAAAGCTCTTCTACACTTAATAGCCTTTCATCACCTCCAGAAGCAACCAGACTCTTTATGAGATCTTTTTGCTTTGCTTTTCTACAATAATAATACGCTTTTTGAGTCAGTAGATGGCAAGCTAGAGAGATTTTTACAAGACATGCTTCCAGATCATCTATCTATTTCAAATTACTTCTCTCTGCAAACTAAATTCCAGCTATCTTCACATGCTCTTCTTCCCCACGACTCCTACATGTCACATTTTCAGTTTGCTATCTTCTCTGGTAACTGTAACTTGGCAATTCCAGGCAGAGAGAAGGGCACTGGAATGTGTTGCTGACTCCAGCACATGCCCAGCACGGTGTCTCTGGACTCCAGCAACACTCCAGCCCGGCCTCCCTCCGAAGGCTCCGGCGAGATCTTGCTTATCAGCTTGTCCAGCGCACTGAGAGCAGATGGGCAGAGAGAGCTGGCTGAGCAGATTCTCCCGCTTCAGTAAATTGCTGAGCAGACTCCTGGCTAGAGGGCGAGTCTGCAAACAGACATACCTCAGGGTGCAATTTGGGATGTGCCGAGTGCTTTTCAGTGGTTCTTTGAAAATCTGAAACAGACCGAAAATAAGTGTTTCACAGCTATGATGAGGGTTAATCTTCCACTGAACAGATGAAGCAAAAACCACCAACACTTCTCCATACTCTGCCTTAAGCAAGCAGTAACCGTCTTGTTTTCAAGACAAGTTCAAGTTTCAGTGACAAGTAAAAGCTGTTGGACAACGGTATTTACGAGTTCGATTCTACCTGCCCTTTTTCCCAGCACTGAATGGCTGAGGCCAGGCGTATATATAGCTGCATTGAGAAGGGATCTTTATTATAAAGCTCAGAAAGCTGGGAAAAAACCCAGCCCTGGAAGCTGAGCTGAAGCTGATATACGATGTCTTTCAAGTCATTAACATCCTAAGAATATTTCACAGAAAGGCGCACAGGAATGAAAACCTAATATAGTTCAGACTTTGAGAGAAAATTTTCAACAAAAGCACTAAACAGGAGGGAGTTTACTATAAAAGTGCAGACACAATATACAGAACAAAGTACATTTGACAGCATGCAGAATTAAATTAAGGAAAACTAAAATCAAATCTGCTCCAACCATATGGACCAAGGCAGCAGAACACAGCTCAGCACCAAACACATCAGAAAGCATTATGTGAAGTGAGCAGCAATTCCATAAATCCAACAGCCTCATTTCACTACCAGGCTACAGCAGGGTATTTGTCCCTGCATCCTTAGGGAAGTAACAGCTGATGCCCAGACTGAAAAGCGCAATACTCAAATGCACCGTTGTCTTACCCAAGGGCTGCCACCCACACTTGCAAGATAATTTCTAGGAAAAGCTACTGCACTACCAAGACCTTGGTGACCTTGAGAAAGTCACTTCACCTCTGTATCACGTAGCCCGAAAGTGTAAACCAAGAGTAAATAACTTGCTGTCTCCCAACCAGGTCACAGAGGAGCCGAGGAGAGTCTGCATGTGGTTTAAAGTCACTGTGGATTTGACACGTTAGAAATGTTATTAAAACACCCTGACAGTCTAACAATGTTTCCATTAAACATCCCATCCTTCACAGCGGAAGTTTATGCTTTGGCACAAGACAAACAAGGAAAAGAATTTGAGAGGAGGCCTTTGTAGTAGGATATATTCCTGCATCTGGCGGTTGTGTTCCCAAGGGACAGACATTTAAACAGCCAGAAGTGATGAATATGCTCAGCTGCCTTTGAGTGCTTGTGAACAGAAAAGTGAAAAAGCAGGAGGAATAGGCGCCTGCACTCCATGGGGACTGAAACGTAGCATCAAAATCGGGAGCTACAAGCTCCTAGGAAGGAGACACAAACTGCATTTGGCATCCTGGTATCCCCTCGCAGCACAGAGCGGAACCGCACGCGGGGGTGTTACTGGTGCAAGAGAGAAGAGGAAACCAGGGATGCTGGGCTCCAAACCCTCACTTGAGGGAGCTGCTGTTTAGGCACCTGGCCAGGCCAAGTAGAATATCAGAAAAATTGGTTTTAAATGCTACATCAAGGCAGCACACGCCAACAATACTCAGCTGAAGGATTAAAAACAGCCTCCACCCTTCTAATCTCCCCTTACAGTAGTGTATCTACCCATGGGAAATGCAGTTTACAGCATCAACCACCCTAAGATCACTCCAAGTTTATGTCAGCAGAGCAGCAAGGGCAACTAAGGTTGCTAATAACAAACCCGTGAGTATCTAACACAGCCTGAGGTGTATCAGGCACAGTAACAGGAAAGAACTGGAATTTATACAGAACGGGTAAATGCAATTTATATCCTCTTTTTGTTACTTTTAGAAGTCAGAATAAGAGGCTTGCAACTTTAAATGGCAAGTTTATTTTGACTTCTGCTTTGCATTCAGGAGACAGGTAATTTTTTGTCACACCACACAAAGTGCTGCTGAAAATATGTTGTGTTTTTCTGCAGTATAATTTTATTGCTGGCCCTCTGCCAAGAGTCTTTCTGGCAGCATCTCCCACAGTTGGAAACTGTGTATCTGGGTCAGAAAAGACAAGCCGCTTTTCAGAACAGCTCAATACATTTGGCAGAGATGCTGATATTATAATTGAACTCTTTCAGCAACTCTTTTTATGATGTACCCAGACACCAAACAAAACAAGATCTGCAGTGTTGATTAATGTCAAAATAACTGACAGAGAAATATCAAAATAGTTTTCCCTCATGTTAAAAGTATCAACAAACCGAGGAGAACTGATAAGAAATACAATTCATGAGGATTCGGTGAGGAGCACAGGGCAGAGAAATCTGCAAAGTATGACTGACCTTCTACTTGGGCAGATATTTACTATTTTAAATCCAAGCTCCCTGTATGCTCTACAGAACTGGTTTCGTCATTCTCCACCACCACACGAAGAGAAGTCCTTGCCACTCACAACCATATAAGCATTCTGTAAAGAAGTGCAACTGTAACACTGGGGTGGGTGTTTAATGAGACTCAGACTGCTTCCAACAATACGCTCAGCATCCAGTTTCACCTGGAGACTGTATATTCATAGGGGTTTTATTATTTTCCAAGTAATGCAATTCCTGGCAAAGTTGCATCTGGGTTAGCCTTTAGAAACCTGGAATTTTCCAGCCAAATGAATAATTACAAAGCAACACTACAGTTAAAAGCTGGAAAGGTACTTCCTCTGGCAAACTCTTACACTTCATACTACAAATACCTGAGTCTAGCATTACTCCTGCCGGTTCAGTTCTCACAACATTTTGAGAAAAGGCTCCTGTACTCAGAAATCTCTTAGGAGCAGCCTTTGCCAGGCAGCCCCAACACGAAGCTTTAACAAGGGCCAAGGAAAGGGTAGGGACGTATTTGGTGAACAGATCTGGAATCACAGCACCTGCAATCACCAGAACGGAGGAACCAAAGTCATCTGCCAGGGTCCGGAGCTGGCAGTGCGAGGAGAGCAGCAGCCTGCTCCTCAGCAAGGAGGAAGCTACTGAGAGAATTCAGCTGTGGCAGGGACAGAGGATTCAGGGACCCTTCCTTCAAAGATGCAACAAAGCACTTGCAACTGAAAATGGCAGAGCAGACCTTGTATTTTTAGCTCCTGAAAAGAGGGTGAAGAAAATATGGTCTAAGGGGAAATCATCACCGGCCTAACAGGAAGGTTAAAAAAGCTACACAGAGGCACAGTGTGAGCACATATACAATCATTTGAAGAAAATGCTGTATTTTATAGAGAACCAGACCATCCAATCTCAGAAAGATACATACATTAGTACAAATAACTGCAGACATCCAATTATAATGTATAGCAAAGAAAAATAGTTTTGGAAGGAATACAAATCCTTCTCCTTCAGGATTTAAGCTACTGTTCACTACTGAGGACAGGAAGATACACCACCAAACTCCCTATGTGGTCTTCAGAGCAGCACAACCAGTTGCGGTCCTCAAGGTATTTTTTACATATATCTACATATATGCTACAGAGAGTCTCTAATGAAATAATTTTGAAAATGCCTTCATCTTTTGGTATGGGTGTCAAGATGTGAGACTGAGTAGAGACAGACCAAGTGCAAAAAAGAATTAAAAATTGGCTGTTGACGCTTAAATAACAAATCAACACATGAACATTAATAGTTTAATGTATTTCCTGCTCAACCAGTCAGAAACATCCAAAATAAAATTGCCTGTAAAACTGAGAACTACAGAAAACAAAACATCTTAAAGGGAGCACTTCTTGGCAAGTGTCTTAAAAAATAAAATTAAAAAAATCAGAGATTAGATAATACAAAAATAATTAATAGCAAAGTATTCCTTTGAGACAAGGCAGAAACCACCACTGGATTCTCAATGTCTGTGAAATGTTAAAGTGATTTCTGGCTTCCAACAGCCCAACGCAGCCATTCCTGCTCTTCTGGCTAAACTGGACAGTGGAAACCTGATGCTACTTTGCTGTACACACCCGTTTGTGAGGCAGCCATAATTCGACATCCATCTGAAATTCATAACACAAACTACATTCAATTACAGTTGAAGAATTAACTAAGTTAATAAAAAGGATTACATTACGCTGAAATGACACTCACCATCTGCAACGTCATTTTCCAGAGACAGAGCTGGTTTAAGCAGAATTCTGGATCTATGCCTGAAATTACATCACATTCTCCAAAAGAGAATCACAGTTCTGCCTCCTCCACCACATAGCACAGTTTAGCACCATGCTGGGCTTCCCACCACCCAAGCCTTGTCCTGCACTCGCATCCCAACACTAAAGCTTTAAAGACCTTCAAACTCCTCGATACTTTCCACGTCTACATCATTTGTGTCCACTTCCTCACCTGCCGGGCTTTCAGTGCTCCAGAACCATGGTGGGAACCAGCCACAATGTTTAAGAGATAAGAACAGGGACGTTCCTTCCCGAGCACCCTTCAGCTTAACCGAAATAGCTGCAGTGCCGCAGTTTCTTCTCTGATGTGATTCCTACCCCATGGACTGCAGGTATATACATGGAAAAGGCTGGAAATTATGGCATTTCCTCCCTCTGTTGGTAATAAATAAAATAAAATTTATTAAAAAAAAAAGATTGAGAGAGACTGGAGAACAAACTGTCCCTACAGTAAAACTAGTTCTGCTTGTATCGGTGGATTGTACTTTTCATGAGTTCCATGAGGCAACGGCAAAACTCATTTGCTTTACTTGTTTGCATCTCAAGCTAATACATATCTCAATAATTAGTAAGATGAAAGAGAAAAGCAACATTGGATCTTAAACCTCTGTGTTGTAAATAAAACAAATCTGGTAATTCTTTCATACAAGTAATATAACAAATGCTATATATTGAGATTCACATTTTTCTAATGTTTACATAAAGTTTCCATTTCAAAGTATTAAGATGTTTTTAAGAATAAATGCTATCCTTCTGATTAAAATTTCATAACACTCAATGGGTTAAGCAACAGCTTCTCCCCCAGAATTTCTTCCCTGATGTCAGTATGTAAAGAAGTTGGCATTCCCAGTATTGCAAACCCACACTAGCTGCTGTGCACATCTGCCTTTCAGCCAGTTTAAACATTCATGACTCTCCACATCTCCACTTAAATGCATTTTCTAGTATGTCAGTCTTGCTGCTTCACTGACTTTATTATTTTTTTTTATTTAAAGAGAGAAGATTTAAAACGATTTGGAAGAGATGACCACTAGACTCTGCAAGTTTTGTGCAAAGAGCTCTTGTGCTCTCAGCCAATACACATCCTCTGTCAGACTTTCACCGTGTTTTAGCTCCACTGTGACTACTGAACAAGATCAGGTTAATTTTTTACTTTCTAAATGGCTATTTTGTCAAAGAACATCTTGTCAATGGTTCTAGGTGACTAAAAGCTTCTTTAAGGGTTTTTTTTCTCACCATCTCTCATCCATCCAACCCCGTTATTTTCAGTTTGTTTCTCTCTTACTCTCCCATGTCTTCGATTATTATTTCCAGAAGTCTGAAACTCAATGTCACGACACATAAGGCCACAGAAGATCTGAAACAAAATTTCTAACTATGATCTCAGGCTGTTTCAGAAGGAAAAGCCTCCTCTTTTGAAACACTCCTTCTCGATGCTGTGGAGGTGACCCACAGTCTGCCCAACCCGGAGCAGCAGAACCCTCTGGGGCTGCTGCACCACTTGGGTCTCCAGTCCCTCAGCAGGCACAGAACCCTCCACTACAACACCACCGAACCCACCCTTAATTAATGAATTGCTTCCATGTGACTGACCTGAAATTGATTTTAAGTCATTCACACAAAAAAAAAAAAGAGAAGGGAGGATTTTTAGTAGAATTGTTGCTGAAAAGCACATGTTCCAAAAAAACAGTGTTCAAAGCCAATGAATCAGTGTTAGTAATGGAAGCGTTTGGAGCAAGAAGAATGAAAGAAATACCATCTTGCTGGGCAGAAGCTACCGAATTTGATTCGGAATATAGTGCAAGAACCTCTACAACAGAAGCAATGGGGATAACTCTCTCGGGAAGAGTGCTCTAGCTGCCATTGATTTTCAGCCTCAGAATGCAGGTATTTCCTTCAAATGCACAGTAACACTCTACCAAAAGGTTCAAATTAGTTTATTTAGGTATGAAGACTAGCAATGATACCCATAATGAAAGTAAAAAACGCCGCACAGACACGTTAGGTGGCAGAGAAAGAACTGTCAGTCTGACATCGGTGACTTAAGCCCACTGTTCATCTTGAACAAGATTTTGTAGTAGGAAGTCCGAGCTTGGCGAAGAGGAAGAAAGAGTGCCACAAACATATTTAGAGACTTACAAAACTAATATTAAAAAAATGCTATTTCCCTGGAAAACCATGAGTCTAAAAATATTTTAAATTGGCTTAATCCAGCATCTTCTTGCCTCAGCAGATCTATGCTGTGTGCATGTGCTGTCAGATCTGCCAGCTTCAGTTGCAGAACTCATCCATTATTATGTGTGTCAGCACAGCACAGCTATGGAAAGGCAAAAAAAGACAGCTTTAGCAGGGACCATCAGCGGTAGCAATGCTCAGTTGGAAGACCACAAGCTAGGTTGCAAAATTAATTTCTCAGTGTAAGTTGTATCTCTCAGTCTCATCCTTAGGAATTCCCTTCCTGGGATGAGTAATGAATTCCACAGCCTTTATGGTTTGCTTATTTTTAACATACTGAAATTAAAAAAGTTAGCAAAATTACGGTGAGGGGTCTGTAGCACTGTATTCTCCAGTGTCTTTGGAGAATGCAACCGTGATCTTGAACTTGAGAAGTTACATTCAATCTGTTTTTTGCTTTTGAATTGCAAATAAAATCGGGGAGGGGAGAGTGGGGGAGAGAAGCTATGGGTATCAATCTGCCAGTCCCACCTAGATCTCGTTTTTAAGAACATGGACACGACTTTGAAATTTAAAGAAAAGAGACCAAACCAATGTACAGGGCTATGAATTAGTTTAATGTCTCTTCACAGATAATGATATCATCCCTCATGTGCCACTTACTCCCAACCACGCGAGACACTTTTAGTTCTTCATTTGTTAACAGAAGGCTTCCTCAGGCTTTGCCATTCACCACTGTTTTCTGTAGATCAAGTAATCACCATCATACCTGGTTCTCCCTGTCCACATTAAGCACCACATCTCTGAATGGCAAAATATAATGCCACGATCAACATCAGTGTCTTGGAGGCAGCACATGTGCCACAAGCCACAGGAACCCACTTTTTAGTGAGTTTGTGGAGGCTGATAACATGACACCCAGGTTAGGAAGGAGAAGTGGGTGACAGCAAGCTGTCACACCTCCAGTGGAGAGGGTACATACCCATTTTTCTCTAAGGGAAGCAAACAGACTGTGCAATCAATAGCAGCATTCAAACTGGGATTGATTTACAACAACAAAACTCTCACTTTCTCCCCAAAGCTCACTTCATACACTACAGTTGCTAAAAGTAACACTTAAAATAACTATCGGGGGAAAACTAGAGAAAAACAATCCAAGTTAGTTTATTTTGGGCCATTAACTGTATTTTGTGTCTAGTCACTTCAGGTTCCCTGATAACAAGAAACCTGCTGTTCCTAAAAGCAACATTGATGGGATTTATTTTATTTTTCAAAAGCAGGTGCACTTGGAAAGCCACAACCTGTCGGGTAGGAGAGTACACAGTTCAAGACACAGAGGACAGGATCAAAACCAGAACAAAAAACCAGTTACTCTGTAAATTGATGGGATTCTCCAGAGCTTGGCAATATAAAACCTTTCATCCCTCAGTGAGAAGTTAGGAGGAGACTAGATTAGAGTCTGAACGGTTTTATTGCCTGCTTTGCCACCTGTATAAATCTGAGTCCGTGTCACACCACCATCGTTAATCGAGAGTACCACGGCAAGGAGAACAAGAACCAGAGGGACATGATCATCGAACTCTGCTCCTGTCACCACAAAAACCCTGCTTGGTTTTCACAGTCTAAAACTATACTTTTAGTGGTAAGTGATTGTCAGATTATAATGCCATCAATCTAGCTTATTCCACAGGTCAAACAGAATTTAACTTTAAATACTGAAACTTTTGTGTTAATGAGAAAAATCCTTTTTTTTTTTTTTAAAAAAAAGGTACATAGATGTGTTGCTTTGTGCACTGAAAGAGCACTTACTTCTGCTGTTTTTCAGAGTTCTATCCTCTTTGCATGGATCCTCTACTGTGGGAACAAAAGTCTCTGTATTGGACTTTCTCAGTGATATTTTGAAACTCCTACACTTACTGCAAGAGTATTCAGAGGCCAAGAAGAACCATTTTTAAAAGTTAGTTCATCATTAGTTAACTGCAGAAATGCGTTAAAGAAAACAGTAACAAGGTGAAAGAACATTCTTCCAAAGGCTTTTGGCTTGTTTTGAGAGAAACAAAAAAGCAGCCAACACTTTTTCACTTAGCATTTTGCTCTAAATTTAAAGCATTTAGAACTCACTTGCTGCAGGACCAGGAAAACAATGCCCGAACCACCAGTGCAGAACTCTCAACACAAAAAAAGGCTGTTCCTGAAATTCAGTGGACAAATGCCACCAGCTAGTTTCATGCTTTACCGAGACAAAATCCACAAGTTAAATTTAGAATGATGATTTCTGCAGGCACTCAGATGTTTCTGTTTAAAATTTTCTAGAAATTGCAAATTAGAACTTGGCAGACTTTAAACTGACCCAGCATGCATCTTCTGTAATCCAAATCATACTCTGTCCTATTACTCTGTAAAACTGTTCGGAAAAAAAAAATCATGCCTTTCGACACATGGTTTCAGACGAGCAACAGAGATGTTCCATTTATTTCTGCACTAAAAGCAAAACTTAAGTAGCGGGTTTTCCTCTTGGAATACCACTGTGAAAATTAAAAGCTACCAGAGGAATCAAAGGTATGTCCACTGGAGAATAGGCATAGTTTGCTGAATAACAATACCTACATAACTGTATTCATTCAAAGCTGTGGTGAGTTTTTTCCGTTTACCATGGGGGAGAATATATTGCACCCTTAAATACAAGATACTCACCAAAGTATGCAGGTGTCACCAAGCTGTTTTGGGAAAGCAACTGGCAGTCCCTGCAAGTTCACCAGCATTGCCTCTGCAGCCACGCAAGAGATTAAGGTTTTTTGCAACACAATGAACAATAAATTGAAGGAAACGGCACAGAGGTTACAAACCAAAGAAATCTTGGAAACTACTTCTCCATCTACTGGTAAACAGCCAGTACTACCCAGTGCTCCACCGTGAACCTGTGGGAGATGGCAATCTTCAGGCAGAGACTGAAACACATTACTTGGCCTCTTCCATTTTGATTGCAGTATCAAGCTTCAACGTGCTTTTATTAGCAAAAAAAATATCAGACCTCAGCTACACACACAAGAATTTCACAACACTTCATAAACATTACTTCTCCAATTGCTGTAATAGCAGTAAATGTTATGCTGTTTGCACTCAGAAGAGACCCTGTTGCCCAAAGATTTAAGTGACTTGCCCAATGCTGTGGCAAATCAGTGGTAGGACTTTGAAAAGTACTTAGTTTTTCATTTACCATACACACTAAGCTCTGGAGCATGCTCTCTCCCCCTCCTTCTAGCTTCCCATCCTTTACTATGGCTTCCTTAGTTTAATTTGAACAGTCGCCGCATTGCTGGCAGCTTTTGCTATTCAATCTCTCCCTCACAGGACCCCAGCCACCCTTCACAGGCCAGCTTGGCAAACGGTCACAGGAGATGCTTGACAACAATTACCTGTAGATTCATGAGATTCAAATTAGCAATTCAGTATCTGAATATGCTGCGATTAAATTCAGGAATCTAATTCAGAATGTGTCCTATTTTCAGGCATCATATTTTTTGAGCACTCCGCACTTTTGAAAGTCAAACTGACGTGGACTCAGGAACCTTATGTATCTTTTCCAAAAGAGGACAATAGAGTCCCTCTTTTGTTCGGCAGCAGGACACACACAGTCTGTTCTCAGGAAGAACAGAAGCCAGAAAAATAAGAACATTTCAGGACACTAGCAAGGGACCCGAGCCATTCTGCAAGATAAAGGAAAGCTGTGGAGCTCCACTCTGTAAAGCTGCTAGCATCGAACATCTCATTCTGGACACTGAATTCCAGCACATCATTTGGTTTTGAAGAAAAAAACCAAAGGCAGTTCTTTGCTACTTGGCATTTCTAAAGCTCTAAGGTGGCACAGGAGCAGGCTATGGAGGATACGGGAGCTCATGCTTCTCTCTTCAAAAACAAACAACAAAATAAACAAACAAATCAGCCAATAAAAACCCCCAGCCTTCACACTAGATATTAGGTAGCCTTCTAAAACACCCAAAAACAAACAAAGAGGATGCAGGGTCTGACAGCATTTCTCTTACAAATCAGAACAGAAATTGGCAGCTCCTGGCTGAGCAGGAGTGCACGTCACCACTTCCCCTGCCTGTTTCCAAAGCACACACCTCAGACAGTATCTCCTCAGTCTTCTCCACACCAAGCTCCAGCCATCTAATAGCAGTTTATCATTTCTGCGAGTCCATTCAGGCTGGCTGCTTTGATCCTAAATCTGCTGACAAGGAGACTAGAGAGTGTGTACTTCAACACGATGATCTCTACAGTAAGCCCAACTCTGCCAAAAGGTCACTTTTCATCCCTATTGATGCTACTTTTTCCTCCTTCTAACCCGGTCTTCTCTTAGGCTCCCAAGAAAAAAAAAAAGAACAACAACAAAAGAAAAGTAAATGCACACATGTAACAAACAGATACTGATTCCCTTGGGCTCCGCACGTTCTGGATAGTTGGATTTACAGACAATTTTGTCTCTTGTATACCAAACACAGAGAGGTCTAACAGCTACTGGCTCTTCTCTTTCCCTCCATACTAGTCTTAAAAGCTACCCTGTTCCATCGCTGCTGTGCTGGAATATCTGCAAGCTGTCCTTGTGCTGCAGCGGCTCAACTGCTACAGAGGGACGGTGAGAGGAGACCCAGTTCCGCGCCGCTGCAGCCTGGAAGCCCCACCACATGGAGGAGCAGCACAGAAGGCCCTGAAAACCAGCCCTGCACCAGTTCCGCCTGCTCTCCCCCTTCCCTCCAACCTCCCCGCTCTCTAGGTACTGGGAAGAGAACAGCAAGTTTTTGCAACCTCATGACAAACTTAGAAGATACTTTTCTTTCTCAACAAGGGCAGCCAAAAAAATATTTTTCAATCTTTTTCACACGAACAGCCTTCTCTCTACACAGTTCCATGAATGAACGCTACAGAGTTTTACAGCACAGAGACTGTGTCCCGGTTTGAAGTAAAACCGGTCCAGTTTTGGTAAATTCAGCCAAAACCACGACAGACTGTCAAGTTTTCTGATCTGTTCCAATATTCTGAAAACTTAAGACTATATTTTGTGCATGCATATTATCAAATTACTATCCAATCTATCAACACAGTCTTTTCAGGAGATATTCCAAACTTTGTTAGAATATTTTCAGTTGGAAGGGACCTGCAACAACCATTTAGTCCAACTGCAACACAAGAGGAGCACAAATAATGGCAACTGAGCGACGAAGAGAGAGGGGAGTACAGCAAATCCCTGCTCTCCTCAGCTTGCAGCCAAAATCCAGCCTCCTGTGCATGAGCCTTGCTACTGTGCTGTGTGATGAGGGTAAAGAGAACTCATTGAGACAAGGTGCACCTGCTAAAACTGGCAGTAAAACCAGTCGACTACTGGAAATCAGTAGTGCCCAGCGCAAACAGAAAGCAAGTCTTTGTTCTTCTGGAACAAGAGAACTTCTTTCCTGTGAGTACCACATACAGATCAAACATTTACAGGCAAAAGAAAAAGAAGCTAGCCAAGGGATTCATATTAAAATAAAGATTACAGATCGTAGTGTGAAAGGGAACAATAAATGTACCACTGAGTCCCATGCCCAGACAAGCTCTCCTCGAGCAGTTCTTCCTCTGAAGGAGAACTGCAAGGAGACGGCCCGAGCCAACAGTTTCTACAGCAACTGCAGAAGCATCAGTACGACGATATTCAAACCCTGCAGAAACTGCAGAAGCGTCAGTAAATGGATACTTCAGATACTGAAGGAACATTTGACGGTTTCACCTGGACTCTCTATCCTCATTGGGCAATTCATTGATCCCACTCAACTTAGCTCAACCCTGTATTTGCCTGTTTCTCTGAAAGCTCTTCTGAACCCTCTTCCCCCTTGATATTTTTTCAGAACACTTGTTTCCCTCTAAAATGACATGGAACTCGGCACAGCCATCACAGGAAGTTCACATGGGGCTGGATGACCGACACCATCCTGTAAGGGAGAGACCAAGTGCATCTTTGTATGGTGCTGCTGCAACTTCTCACTCTGGGTGGAATGCTGTTATGACAATGACACTATGCTTATGTTGCATTACTAAAAGCACACTTGGAAGCATCTCAACGGGAACCAAAACAGAGGTATGTTACTACCCAACTACACAGAAAAAGCAGATCCATTTGTAACATGGTGGTTATTTTAATACTAATGCAGAATCCATATTAAGGAACACAAAATACTGCACCTCTGCACTTGCTAAATTTTTCAACTAAGGACTGTAATTTATTGAAGAATGTTTAAGACAGGCCATATCTCATTTCCTTTTTAAAAATCTGCTTTAATAAGTCACAGTGCCTCAGCAGTCGTGGCTTTATCAGCAGTTCCATATAAGCGCTCTTTGCAAGAGTTTAGAAAAAACTCTGCAGTCTTACTTTGTTTCACCCAGAAACTTGGCATAAAGCTCAGGCTCCTGACCCACAGCAAGAAGTTAAACAACATTGCTCGTTTGTTTTTAAACGGGTCAGGAAGTCTCCAGTTTCAGGTTCTTCAGTGTTCGGGGTGGAGGTGAGCAATATATACAGTCACAATCCAGGAACATTCAGTATTCAGCCCCTGTCTGCAAAGCACAGGGGTTAATCAGCAAACTGGCAAAGATGCTCTTTGAAAACTGCTCTTATTATTGGTTTATTACATAAGGCCACAGCCACAAAACCAGATTTTTGGTCAAGAGTTCGCTACTTTATATAATGCTGACTCCCAGCTACCTGCTTAAACACTACCCTTTTATCTCATGGGCTAACAAAAGGAAAATGACTGAATTCCCACAAAAGATAAAGTAGACTGTATGGAAATAACCAACCTGCAAAAGACAGTCATTCCCACACTAACGTTAGTAGAAAAGAAACATAAAGATGAAATATTATGGTTTTATTTTTGTGCTTTTTGTCACTATTGACTGAAATAGTACCATCACTATTCAGATAGTGACACTTGTTTTTCCTAAAATGTGAAGTACTATGAAATCTAACGTGGAAAAGTATTTTATAAGTTGTTAAAGCATAAGCATACAAAGACAACTTCTAGATCAAATTTATTCCTTAGCAGGCTAGTTTTGAAGGAATAAAGAGTAGTTCCAGCCAACCATCTTTTAATAGAAAGCAATATAAAAATATATTTACCAGCTACAAACACTGTCAGGTTTCACATAATTTTCCAAGGCTGAAAATTCAACCAAGTTTTTTAAATTGTTGAAAATACCCCAGTTACAGGAGGTTCTTGTTCGCTTCCAAGGTGGGAGTCATGATTCTTTTCTCTTACACAAATTTAGACAACTGTGTTCTCTCTTCAGCCTCCTGGCCATCTGTAGAGATGAGGAGGTGTGTACAGATGTGAGCTCAGAGCAGAACAAGCTACTTCTCTGAGCTCATATTTTTGGCAGTCACCAATTTCACCCTCACCCACCAGAAGCAAAGAAGTTATCAGCCTTGTTTCCCCCCAACTTCCCAGTATTTGCCTGCCTTCCTGACTTTTCTAGAAAACTTGTCACCGTATCTACCAGAGTACATTTATTACTGGTTTTAAAGTTACAGGTTTTGTAAGAGAGGGAAACATTTCAGGTCTTTATAGGGGATCTTCAGACATGAAGAAATGAAATTGTGCGGTAAATCAGTGGCAGAACCTGAAAAGGGGCCAAATGCACCCCTAATCAATACTGTCAGTTCAATCACCAAACCTTCGCTGGATCAGAGTGTTGCTCTGTGTCTGGTATTAAAGAGTTTACTCACTGGGCTTTTTACCAGCTTCCAGTTTTAGAAGGAATGCTCACAATTACTTGGGGCTTGGCTGTGATGCACACATAACATCCCCGGTTACCATGCATAAGAAACACCACATTTCAAGTCTACAGAGGCCCAGTGAGACAGCCACCCCTCTTTAAGGTCATCCAAATGGCATAGCTGATTACTATAAAGAAACAAATTAAGTCTCTATATGATTAAAGACTTGGACAGCATAACTGGGTAACCAAAGCAGCTCTAATCTATTTGTTAAGTCCAATTATCTAGACATCAAATCAAGAGATCATGAAGCATTAGGACGTTAAAGAGCTGCTTACTAAACATGTTTAGCTCCCTGAAAAGATGACAGTCACTAAGAATCTATGGCATGGAAAAAAGCTTTCTTCAAACCAGAGATGGGAAGAAACCAGTTCTTGGGCATTTAGGTTTTCCTCTCATCTTCTGTAGAGCTGAACCAGCTATCAGAGAAAGAGATTAGGATTGGAAGAGTAGAAATCCAAGTGTTCCAAGTCTCTGTGCCATATGCATTTACAAAATAATTTGAGCAGATATCTGAGATTACATATTACATCTGAGATCTCATTTCTCAGTCTAGAAATGTCAAAAGTCTTTGTGAGGCAAATAAGATGAGCCCAAGCTGCTTCGCTTTAGTTAGAGTCCAGCCGCCAGCTCCAGTAGGTTCTCAAGTAGGATTTCAGTCTTAATTTACTTGAGGTAAAAAAAAAAAAAATAAAAAAAAATTCCAGTTCTCACTGCACTTATTGTTCAGGAAAGGACCTGCAGAAGTCAAAAACTGAGGCTGTACAGTATTTTTTCTCTTTGTGTCAGGGTGAGGAGTTACATAACTAACATTCATCTAAATTATTATATTAACAGAAGACCCAATACCTAGGCACACTTTTTATGTCTACATATAAAAAGAAAAAAAAAAAAAAAGCCAGTCAGAATTCTAGAATCCACCTCCATAGTAAAGTACAACCCAACCTGAAATTTCTCTTACTAATCTACTCTAAAATCAGTCCAGGCTTGGCTCTGGGGTGCACAGCCACCACAATATGTGATATTACAGGGCTAAACACTTCCCAGATTTTTATGGGAACCTTCCAATCCACAATTTTCTCTGCAAGCACTTTATTTAGTCTTACAGTTTTATAGACTTCCATATTGTCCTTTATGGATTCCTTGCAACCCCTTCCTTTCAACTATCTTACTCTAAGCTCCATGTTCCCTGCTGGTCCCATCATACCTCAGATTTCCAGTGGCTGCATGTATTCTCTGGTACTTCGCTCCCTGAAGAGACACATTGTACAGCTGCTGCTCCCCCTTCTATTCCAGGGTCTTTTCCATTAAAGCAAACACTCAAAAATTGACATATTATACATACAGAAATCAAGCAAAGTAGATAAGGAAAGCAGAAAAGTACTAATCGTGTGGAGGCTCAGAAAGCAAACTACAGCACCCATAACTAGAGAAAAAGAGCAAGTTTCCATACGCAAAGAGCTGCCCCTTCAGCACAGAAGTATCAAAAAATAGGAACAAATGACTAATTTTTCTTCTTGCCTTCATACTGGAAAACTGATGTCTTCGCCCAGATTCAGCATCAGTTACACAGCGATCAGAACATCACACCGCTTCCTCGCAGCAGCGCTGGAAAAACCAGCCACGCAGGTTGTGCAGGCTCCTCGCAATGCCCAGGACCGCGTAATTAACACCATAAATAGCTGTTATTCAAATTCAACGCCAAAATTGATTAAATGTTAACACACATTAGTCACCACTTTCAGATCCTCTGATAATCACAGAAACAAATAACATGTTAACAAAACCATCCACAACCCAATCCCATTCATCTGATCTACACAAGGTTACAGGGTTGGAGCCTTTATGGCCACGATATGTACCGGAACAGAAACAGTACAGCTTCACTCCACAGCTGACTCCCATCCCACAGAGAACTCAAATGCCTTTTTCCCCCCCCCTCTTTTAATACAAGCTGTAATTTGTTTTTTAAATGAACTGATTTGTACTGTCTTAACTGTAGGCTTTCAGCCAGTCTCCATGTGATACGTTTAGTACGCCATTCAGCGCTTTGATAAGCAGGCTGTAAAAAGCCCATTTAAGTTAAATACCTTCTTTATTCAGGTATATACCAGTTAGCAATTTTAAGACTGTCACTTATTTCAACAACATCAACTAAATTCAGTGGGATGCAGCATCCTGGCTTGTTTCTTTGCTGAATTTTATACAATCTTTTTAAAGACCAAATATGAGGACATTCAAGAGAGATTTCACGTTTATAGAAAGGGTTAAATAAGATCTTGGTAACAATGCTTTGGCTGCTACACCATAACAAAAATCAGAGCCACCTAATGCCCTGCAACAAGTAAGGAAATTTTTTTATGCCTCCTCCAAGATTAACTAGGACTTATCACAATCCACTCTTTCAGGACCCATCCTACCCCCTTTAGAATATAGAATAAAGAAGGTGTATCAGTTTCACAATATCATTGGCACTAGGACAAAACATTTTGTGGCAAAATCTCACTGGAGGAAATCAGCTGCGTTGTACACCCAAGGAGATCCTGCTCCTAAGCCTCACGTCTCCCCAGCCTCTCCAGTGACTGTTCTGCCAAAGCTCATCTCTAGAAACACGCAGTACCGGTTTCCAAGCCAGCTTCAAAGAGGCTCCGCACGCACCTGTAGTTCTGTTTATGCTTTTCCAGGAAGGCAGGTACTGCCAGCTGAGAACTGGGATTAGAGGAAGATTCTGTTTAGAGCTATAATCAACCGAATTAATCCAATAGCTTGGGAGAAACATTTCCACATGTAACATCATACCTGTGTCTCAGAACTCTAAAGACACTTCAAGGCCCAATACTTAGAACACTATGCTAACACTCAAACTGCTGTATTACAAGTCAAACAAGAAATGTTTAGTGAAAGCACCTCCCTCCCAAGAATCAGAGGAAATATAGAAGTAAAGGCCTCCAAAATCAACTTGCCCTTTTCCACTCCTACTACAGGGCAATTTCTAAGAGGCAACATCAGTTTCTCACCATTGAGCTCACTGTCAAGCCAAATGCCAAGTTCCGCTTCAATCATCGTTTCACTTCTTCAGCACTAACTGCATCAAAGTTTAAGGTCTAAAACCTTAATCAATTCTGTTTTCTAAGATTTCTTGGAGTTCTGTGACTTCTCATGAGTACCCACTAGTAAGAATGTTCTTCCCAACCAGAAATTCAAACATTTAATTTTTCAATAAAGTCAATTTAAAGTAAATGCACAAAAAGAACAAGAAGCAGCAATATTTAGTTTTCTGTGCTAGCCAGACATACCCCAATTTTATTTTATTTTTAAACATACAATTAAGAGTAATTTAATTCCCCTATGTAGACATCACATGAAAGAGAAACATTGCTTTAAGAAGAGCTTAGTACTGTTGGTACACAAACCTTACGACAGATAAATTGGAGCCTAGTAAAACAGCATATAATTTACATTTTGTTATGTCAATCACAAGTAGCATCTTGAGGCTCTTAAATAGTATGCCAAACCACAACATAAGAGAACTAGTTTAAATCAACCCATGTGGCAGGATCATTTAAGTTTCCACAATCCAAGAGATCCCAAAAGATGAGTTAGCAAACGGATTTCGTAAGATTATTCCTGTTATGAAAATATTTTACTGCAAGAGTTACAAAGTTTTGCATAGTTATAGAAAAATCAATGAAGGAAAACAACACGGGCGTGGGTTTTAATAACCCGTGGCCTTTACTACTTGAGAAGCCGATCACCAAATGTGCAGGTGGCCCTGTAATAGAGTGGCCCCGCTCAGCTGCGTGGAAAATCCACCCATTGGATTAGTCTCGGAGTTCTTGGTTTTAGCCAGCAAAGGAGGAGGGACAGAGCAGCCCAATACCATGCTTTACATACCTTTCAGTAACAGCAGAACAAATGACATAGCCTGAATTTTTTCTTATGCTTCTCCTATAACCAGCACCTCGTCTACATTCCTGTACCACACAGGACATTAACAGATAGGTCAGTATGTGCATGGCCAAGCAGAGGTATGAATACAAGACAACAGATCGACATGGGTCCAGTAATTCCTTTTTCACTCCATGATGTTTAGAGAAAGAGGACCAGAAACATAAGGTAATTATCTCAACAGAAGGAAAAACTACACAAATGCCAAGAAGTACAACTGAAAAAATATTGTCTCTGGTCTTGTAGCTTGTATCAATTATCTTTTTTTATTTTAAATACAAGCAAATATTTTCAGGTAGAGCAGCTTAGGCTTCTGTTTTCTTAAATATGAAGTAGAAAGTTTCTATTTGTCAAATCACGCTGCAAGTACAACAAATGTACTCAAATATGATTTCTACAGAAATGTTTGAGACTTGCATTTTTCTGCTGTTTAAATCTAGAACTGTTTTTCATGTTGCTTGAAACAGGAATTTTCCTTTTGATTTCATCACTGCAGCATATACAGCAGTAAAGCAATCTTTACTTGCCAATATTCTCAGTTTATAGCAAATCCAGGACGCTGCATCAGCCAAGTGCTCCTCATGTCTATGTTGTTAGAACAGGAAAGTCTTCCCTCCCCCAAACCTCAACACAAAGTAAGTTACAGAAATCAAAATGCTAAAGTCCTCTGTTGGCACAGCTGGACTTGCCACAAATCCTAACTTGCCAAGAGCTGGAAGATACCCTGGTGAGGTGTAGATGGAACCTCTGCATCCACACCGCCTAGCGATGACCAACACATCCCTGGGTACCTTCCTCTCAACTGCCCCAACTCCTCTCCCTCGCCCAGCCCAGTCTATAGCAATACACAAACAGCCACTGGTTTATGTTTCATATTTACACTTAGACACACTGGCCACTTCTAGGTGTATGTACATCACCACATCCAAGGACAAGACTGCAAATTTCTCTTCTATGTTTTGACAGATACTTCAACAAGCGTGCTCACAGTGGCTTTTTACAACACTCAAAAGCTTGCTAACCAGCCAGGGCATTTCTCTCCCTCCCCTCTTTCCAGCCATGGACGTGCTCTTCAAAGAGCTCTATTTACATGCCAAGTTACAAAGTTCAGCTGCTTCCAAAGCAACGTGGAAAAAAGTGCAGCTTTTATGATTCTACAGTGAAGTTTTTCACAACATGAAGCAGCTTCTTAGACTACTTTTTTTTTTTTTTTGAACTGTGAAATCCTGTTTGGAAATAAAAAAAAAAAAAAATCTCAGTTCACCCACAGGCCTTTGAGGAACGTTAACTGAGGAGCTTCAAAAGAAGAGAGCTCTCTTACTGAGTGAGCATCCTTAAGAAAACTGCTTACAAGTCACAAACAAGAGTCACCGAAATCTGCATATCCACACAAGTTTAAACTCCTCCTCTCATGTTTAGGCATGGCATGCCTTTTGCCGTCCTCGGTTACATCTTTCCATTTCTTCACTCTTTCTTCTCAATTGCTTCTGAACCTTTGGTTTAAAATCACGTCTGAAATTCCTTCTTCTAGGACAAACCACAAGCCTGGATTTGGTCACTTCTTCAGCAACATTCATACCCATTATCATCTGGGGCTCCCCCCAGCCCTAAACACACGAGTATTTCTAGAGAGATTCTACCTCCAGTTCCCCAAGAAAGTCCTAGATTTCTACCTTGCATTTAGCCTGTCAACCACCTGGAGCGAGAACTGGCACTCCAACAGCATCTTCTTTGTGGAAAGAAGACAATATTGTCAATAGTTCAATAATAATGATGTCTGGATTAACAGCCTATGCAAATAAAACACCTTTACAAAAACAGGAATACAAATTAGCAAGGACTAAAGGTTCTACTAGAAATATCAAAGCAGCACTAGACTTGCACCATCAATGACAAGATTCTGAGAAACAGAAAACATGAAAACCCTACTATTAGCAATCCTTACCCACTCTCTTTTTCATCTCTCCCTTCATTCTACACCAACATGAAGCAGAGGAAAATGATTCGAAAGTTCCAGAGGGAAGAAAGTGACACGTGCCAAGAACTTCCAGAGGCAAGTCCAACTTCCTAAAAATGACCAGGAATTCAGTAGAAGCTACATCCAGTCACAGTTGGCTGACACGGATTTCTTCTTCCTCTCTACACTGGCAGGAAATAACTACAACCCAGCTTCTACAAATTTCTGATGGCCCATCTAAGAGGTGGGCTATTTAAATTCTTGGAAAACACTTTTGCTTTTCAGACACTGTGAGCAACGGCCTTGTGCAAATAAAGGAATATAGCAACACAACCTCCACAGAGACACCACCAGGCCTTCCTCCCTCCCCATTCCAAAAGTTTAGTTTTTAAAGCCTCCCCTCCGAGTACAGGCAGCACTTTTCCACCGTCCTTCCTTCCTTCCTTCCTGCAAACACTAGGCCCTCTCTGCCTCCCCAGTCGCTTCCTTTGGGTCTCTCAAAAATGGTTACCATATCTTTAAAAATGAAACACAACAAGACCAAGTTTTCCAAACAGTTCTTCCTTCTCCATTCTTTCCAATGATGTTAAATTATTCTGCATGAATGAAGGAAATTATTTTAATTTTCTGTCTTTACCCTAGAAGGCCAGGTTTCAAACGCTGACTGGAACACACAGCTATTTTATTTTAAGTTAAATAGCCTAGCTATTTTAATTTAAGTTAAAGTTGTGCAAACATTTTTTGCAACTGGGGATCTGAAATACCTTCTGTTCTGACAACAATGCCCCGTTATGTCTTTCTTTACTTTAGACATTCTAAATGGGGCTAAGTTTTCAAGACAAAGTAAGATAAGTTTTAAAAAAATGTTAACAAACTATAGCTAAAGAAAATAAATCCCGAATATAGACATGTCCAGGAGCCCCCTTTTATAATTTTTTGGTACTCCTGTATTCCGCGCAGGAGCTATTTGGAACGTGCGCTCTCTGGGGCAGGACATTTTCTTCTTACTTTCTGTAAATCACACGGCACCATTTTCAGAACCACGTAAATAAATAATAAGGCGTTTAGCTAGACAATGCCTGTTTCTATGTTGATTCAAAACTCAAGTTTTGCTCTGCTCAGGAGCCTGCATGTGACCCCCCGGTTACCCCTTTTAACTTCTCACTTCCACAAAAACGAGTGGGTTAATGATTAAGAGAATCCGGGGCAAAGCAAACGCAGAATGAAAGAGACGAAGAAAACAAAACAAACCCAAAGCCTGAACCAAACCCGCGGATGCTCCCCTCGGACGCCGGCAGCCCGTGACGGTACCAGAGGGTACGGGGGGCTCCGGAGCGCGGCGCCCAGGCCGGTTCCCGGGAGCCCCGCCGGTGGAAGCGGGAGGGGGCCGGGCCACGCGCCGCCACGGCCCGGCTGGAGCAAACTTTGGCGGGGGAGCCATGGCTACCGCGCAGCTCGCCCGCCGAGCCCTCCCCGCACGGCACCTGGGCGGGCGGGCGATGGCGGGCTGTCAGGGGGACGGGACCGCCGGCCCGGCCCGACCCGACCCTGCCCTGCGGGGGGAACCACAGCGCACACCGGCCGAGTCGTCGTGTGTCCCACCCACCCGCAGCCACCTGCGCGCCCGCGGACAGGTACGCGCCGCGCAGCCGGCGGAAGGGCAGGGCGGCCGCGGCGCCGAGCCCCTCATCTCCGCCCCCTCAGGGATGGCGGCCCCTCAGGGCGCCGAGACCCCCCTCACATCCACACACCCCCCGCCCCAACGGCGGCCGCGCGCGCAGCAGCGCCCCCCCCCCCCCCGCCCGCACCCCCCCTTCCCCTCACGCACCGCCTCCCGCGCCGTGTCCTGCCCTTGCCTCCTGCCCGCAGTGCCCGGTGCAGTGGGAGGAGCGGTGCCCGGCGCCCGCCTCCCCTCAAGGGCGCGCAGGGAGGGCCGCCCGCCGCCCGCCGCCCCTCCCCGCCGCCGGCCCCGCCGCTCGCACGCCTCACCCCGCTCGCCGCCGGCCCCGGCGCAGCCCCCCCGGCCCCGGCCCGGCTCCGTGGCCCCGTCCGGCTCCTCCGGCTCCGCAGCGGCGAGCGGGGCTGCGGCACGTGACAGCGCCCGGCGCCCCCATAGGCTGGGGCTGCCGGGCAACGTGAGCCCGCCCCTTCCCTGCACCTGAGAGAGAGTCTTACGCCAACTGCGTAGGGGGATGCCCGGCCGCCGCGCCAATTCCGTAGCGGCGCGGAATCAGCCGTTTCCTCCCTCCTCGCGGCCAGGCCAGCGCAGCCTTACGGAATTGACGTAAAGCTGCTGAGCTCGGCCCGGCCGGTTTCCTACCTGGGGCCGCTGCTCCTTGCGTGAACTGCGTAATCCCGCCCGTCGCCCGGGCTCTCTGCAGTTCGGAGAGCTCCTGCAGCTACGTGGGTTAGGAGCGGCCAAGCCTGCACCTAGGAACGCCACTTACGTAAAGCCCCTCAAAGAGGTTAGTGTTTCTTACGAATTCTCCGTAATGTCGTCAACGCGGGCGCTGCACCTGAGAGGGCTCCCGTTGCGCAAATGCCGTAGGTGCTAGCGTATCGGGCGCAGAGTGCGTAAGCGGCGCGGTAGGGTCCTCCCCATCCCCGTCTGAGGGGCGGCCGGGCCCGGCGGCGCGGCGGGAGGCAGGTGTGTGTGTGTGGGGAGGATCGTCCCTGCCCCGTCCCCGCTCAGGGCGGGGAGGAGCTGCCGCCCCCGTGCCGGGGCACCTCAGCGGAGACTGGGCTTGTGGTTTCACCGTCAGCCGGTCCCGCTCGCAACGGCCCCTGGCCGTGAGTGTCAATACTCACCACAGGCAGACCCGGCCCCGCCGAAGGGGCAGGAGGCGGCGGGCGCTGACAGGGCCGCGGGGCCAGAGGGAGGGATGGGGCAGGGCTGAGGGGAGGGGGCGAAGGCGGGGGTGAGGTGTGAGGCTGGGCCCTGGCGCCCCTCAGCCGGGCAGGGCGCGTCCTCCATGGGTTTTATATCCCAGAGCAAAATCTAAAGGGAGCACTTTCCTAAATTGAGCCGGGAAGCGGTGTTTCCATGTGAGCAGTTGTTCTCCGTGTGGCATCCTCGGTGGTTGTCTGAGGACGTTAAAATCCAGGCAGCTTTGTGGTGTGTTTAGGCAGGTCGGGCTTCACAGGGCATACGGCATTCATTGGTCTCCATCTTCCTCTCAAGACAAAAGGGTCCAAGTCAGGTTTCAGCTGCCCTGCGGTCATTCTTCCTGATCCTGGACATCTGACTGTCCTGGAGCAGATGGGCACTGTGGTGAAGTTGAAGAAAAAGCTCTAAGTACTGTTTTTCATACACTCTTCAGAGAAGTGCTAGCATGCCGAAGCCTTTAGGTGTGAGGAGGGAGGGTTGAGGCGGTGGGTTTTTTCGTCTTTACATTTCACACAACCATTATGGTTTTGCTTCAACATTCAAATGGCCAACGGCTTCACACGAGTGCTTCAAAATTTCTGCCAGGTTCCTACATTAAGTGCCTTTTCAAACTCGGCTTTCAACGTGTAAGTCCATGGTAATCATATTTAATATCACTTTTTACACTTTTCAAAACTAATTTTATACAGGCTGTAAAGATGAAAAACTGTTGACTGGGGAGCTCTCTGCCAAAATAATCCGTACGCAGCATGCTGTGCTGAAGCGGCCTGTGAGGGAACTTTGGCAAAAGGCAGTAGGATCAGGAGATTTGCAGTGCTGAAGTGAAACAGTAACTTTCATTCAAAAGAGCGATTTGCAGCATTAGAGTGGAAGTGGAAAACACGTGTGCCTGAATAACTATGTGTAGTGAGAGGTCCAGCTTGTTCAAATTAAATATAAATTTTGTATACTTCTTTGCAAGCCTGTGCTTAAAGCGTCACTTTAGTTCTGAACATAGTTCTACGTTTGTAACAAACTTTTATCTCTTTTTTTTTAAGTAATGAAAGGAGAAACAAATCGGAGGAATCTCAATTACTGCTTTCAAGTCTAGAATCAAGAGGTTTCAAAGCAATGAATGAGTTTGGCTGCATCTCCCATGTGGCCTTGAAATATTAGTGTAGGCCCTGAGAAGGGGCGAGAAGATAATAGCTAGAAAATCAAGGACTGGTCCAAGGACTTAATGTGAGAACATTTTTATTTGAAACTGATTACAGCAAGTAGAGACACAGTACAAATATAGGCCAGAGGAAAGCTGCTGGAGGAGGTTGTGGAATAGGAAGGGGCAGCAGTGAAAATTAGTGGCTGTGCAGTGAAGCTGGAAGTGCAGTAAGGAGAGGAAAATCTGCAAGAGATGGCATCTCAGATAGTGAGGCTTTTGCAGAGGCAGAAGAAAGATATTTTCAGCTGTGGTCTGAGTGAAATCTTGAATTTTTCTGTTGAGTTCTCCCTTGGGCTAATGATTTGCCAAGGGCAAAAACACAGAGGAAAGGGGATTGATGGATTAATTTAGAATACAGGGGATTGGAAGAGCTTTGGTGCTGCAGTACAAGGATATAAATTTAACAAGGAAAAGAACATCTGAGGTTTGGAAAAAAAGTTAACATCTGTCTTTAGGCTTCATGGAATAAAAAGGAAGAAAATTGAATTTTTATCTCTAAGCGTATGCAATAAGAGATGGGGACTTGAATTGTGCCAAAAGCAATCCGGAATTAGATTTACCTTGATGAAAGTTAAAGCAATTAAGAATAATTATGGTCTTTCCTGGGACAAAATACTGGCATAGAAAGATGTTTTTTTAGAATATATAACTATGATGGAAATAATACATGTTTCCTGCAGGTCTTTTCACAGAAATATTTAAGACATTGTCATGTGTTCTTGAATGTTACCCCTAGAGAACTGAGGGAATCACAAAGGCTGTAGAGATGCAGAGACTGAGTTAGGTGAGACACTTCGTCGGAGGTCACACACACCGCAAGTAGCATAGTCTGGATTAGAATTCCAAGCCCGGTGCTCATTGCAGTAGGCTGTCCTCACAGTCGTGAGCAGAAGCAAATCTAAAGGTTGATACTATCTTTGAAAACACAAAGTATATGTTATTGGTGTGTAACTTGGATTTTTATTTATTTTTTTTGAAAGAGGCTGACGATCTAAATGATTCTGGCAAATATAAACTTTCTAGGAAAAGTGAGTGCGGAAAGGGAACTCATCGTTAACTCCTGATTACTGCATAGTGGCTTGTCCTGTCTCTTTATATCTCCTGACTGGCCAGATCAGGTTAGATGGTCTGATTTTAAGTACTGTGTAGGTTTTGTGCTGTAACAAGTGTATATAATGGTATAAAACCAATCATATGAGGAAAGTGTACAGATCTGAGCTGCTAATGCAGAGAACAGTCATGGTGACTGAAGCCTTCTAAGACTCTTCCACTGATGTTTACTGACACAGTAAATGTAGAGTTAGTTTGTAAAAATAATCTCTGTTCCTGGACTGATTTTCCAGTTTGTAGATCTCATACCTGATTATACAATATTCTATAAATGTGATAAAGACATTTTATTACCAGTATTCAATAAAAAATGGAGGCAAAGCAGGAGCTAGTATATATGACCAGCATGTGAAAGCAGTTCTCTTGGGGACCAAAAAACCCCAGACAAACAGAGGGACCCTTTACAAGAAGTTGTTCATAGCTACTGGGTTTAAGCTTGGAGTGAACCAGGCACTGAAATCTGCAGGCAGGCAGCCCTGAGGGCTGGTGGACTTGGATGATATAGCATCAGCTACAAATACTACATTAAGGACTAAACGGCTATTAGCTATAGTAAAGGGAAAAATCCTAAGTGAGCAAGGATGAAATGCAACCTATCAAATTTCAAGTGGTTGGTATTGTTTACAGACAAATGGGAATGTTCTCTTAGTGCCTGAAGGAAGAGGTATTTTTCTCTTGTTATAACTCAGAAAAGAAATCTCTGTTTGAGACTCACCATTGTCCAGTGACCCAGTTCCTTATGGGTTTCAAATTCTGCCTTTAGACATGCACTAAAGTTAATGGGATTTATGCAAAGATATCTGCAACAGAATTTGAATCGGGAAAATATAACTCTATATGAGGTGTGTATTTTTAAAATCTCCATAGGAAAAGCTACCTTTACATGTCAAATTAGTCTCATAAGCTTCACAAGAACTTAAAAATAACAGAAAATTGGAAAATTTGAAAACGAACTTGTTTGATTTTACATCTTTTTAACCTATAAAAACAAATAATTACATGTGCTTAACTTTAATTTCAGCGGGACTAATCACACATTTAATGTGGCTGTTTGCATGCTTTGAAGTTCGGCAGTGTTTGAATACTTTCCACACAGGAGGCTTGGATTTAGGAAGGTGATAAGCTAAGAGGATGACTTGTGAGTGTGAAGTGTTTTGAAGAAAATCTTGATGTTTGAAAAAGCAACTCATCTTTAATGACAAGAATGAAGTCGGAAACAATTCCATGCAACATAAAACAGTGTCCAGAGCCCCTCTTCTCTCTTGCTGTATTTGCTTGTGTGGAGAGAATTCATGAGAAAAGAAGGGAGGTAGAATGCCAAAGGATACAGAAAACAAAGTGGAAAGTCATGATGTCATCTGGCTTCTACAAAAAACCCCAAGAACATAGAGAGCAGAAGGTGAAAGTTACAAGGTTATAAAATAAGCAGCATAAAAATAGATGTTGAGCAGATTAAAGCTGCATTCAGAAAGGGTAAACATTTTTTTTTAATGCACTATCTTTGCAGGGCAACTGTACAAGTATTAAAACCCAGAGTCAATAAAAATATTTCTGCAGATCTGCATTAAAATCAAAAGCTAAATATCTGAGTAGTCAATTGCTGGCAGGGGTCTGGGGGTGCGGGAAGGGAAATCAGCAGTGAAAACCTGGCAGATTTTAATTGAATCTGTTTCTCTGCAGGATGTGGGCAGAAGATTCACAGTGGGGGAAAAGGAACGTGAGATGATATCAGTGCTAGTGTAGTCTTTGCTGGGGTAGATAAGCATTGCTGTGGTAGGTGTAACTGTGGGGGTACTGAGCTCCTGAAAGCACGTCCAAGTCTTACGGTGTTTATGGTGGGATGGGTGGTAAGTGAGCCTGGGTTCTCACCACGTCGCTGGGAGCGCGAGTGCTGTTGGGGTTTGCGTTAACATGGGCTCAGTGCGTCTGTTTCCTAGGAAGGATCCTGCAAAGGTTGATTAACCGAGTTCATGTTTGCAGTTTCCAAAAGCCATTTCGCTGTTCCTTGAGCATCCCACATTGTTCCTTGGTGTCAGGACTTACCTTGTTTTGTGTATACTTGATCCCAGCTTTTATTTTTTTGTTTCATGCCGTTCCTCATTTCTGTTTGGCCCGCAGCTACTAGATGGTTAATCTGTGGTGTGATGTTGCAAAGAGTTTTACTCTGAAAAAGGCTTACAAGATCTGTATTCATTTTTTAAAAAAAGTCTCTCTCAGGCATAAAAGGGAGAGAATCAAGCAGATGACTATCCGGTGTAGAGGGTACTTTAAAATCTAGAATCTGTTCTGCAGAACAAAAGGTGACGTGCATAAATCTGGCAGTTCTTTGTGTGTCTAACTCATTACTAAGAGTGTGGCAGCATTACTTGCTAATATCTGGTGCAATCCTGAATGGCAGTTGTTTGACTTTGGACTGGAGCAATGGAGATTAAATAGTACTGGGGGAAACGTAGACACTGAAAGAGGAGGAATCACACCATGAAATGTACCACAGTGCTCTTCAAGTCCCAGAGCAGGCTCTGTGGGGTAACATTTCAGAGATCTTTTTAGCGATAGGGATGAGGACCAGCTTGAAAAGCAAGCAAAACTGGAACCAAGTAAGTGGGAAATACATTCAGGTTATGACTAATGCAATTATTAGAGAGGCTACTGCATGCACTGTGGTGGATTTAGCTTCAAATAGGAACAGAAGTTATGCCGTGTGTGATTGATTCCAGGTTGGGTTACGATTTAGAAGTGCAATTAGTGAGTCATTTGCTACTTTATATCAATTATTAAAAACAACAAAGGTCTAGGTTAAAAAAAAAAAGGAAAGAATGCGTATCTCAATATGTGCCGCTCTACTTGTTAATCTTCTGATTTCCCACTTTTGTTTGGTGTGTCTGCGCTATGCTGAGGGTCACGGTACAGGGTGTTCCTTACACTACCAAGTGAGTTGCTGTTCGCTGTACGGCACTCGGCATCACGGGCCCTTTGGTCCCTGCGCTGCCTCCCTCCTTACTTTGTTTGGCCAGAACCAGCCCAAGTGAAGTTGTCTATAGTGAGCCTGCAGATCAGCAGCTTCCTGAACCATTTGTAAACAGAAGTGCTTTAATCTTATTTTTATAGGTGCTGTTTAGGGCGCAGTGCAAGGCAGCCAGCCTCAGCTATCCTGACATCTATGTTGTTTTGTAGACTGCGCCGTTTCAGCACACTGGTTGTGTCCTCATCCCCATCTGGCAACTGCTCAATCTCTAATTAAAACATTTCCACCAGTGGCCATGACAAAACTCATAGCAGTAAACAGGCTTCTTTAAAGTGTGACTGTGCATGTGCAGACATGTTTTCTGCTGAGATTATTTCATTGTGGCGTGTGTTCCAGCAGTGTTTCCTGAGAAATTAAAACTTTGTAGTAAGTTTAATGTTGGGGTTTTTTTCAAAATACTGATTGCATTGCTCAAATGGAAGGAGAATGAACTCTTTCACAGGACCGCTGCCATATTGCTCATCACTGACCTAGGAGAGGGGGGTACATGATCACTCCTGTCAGCGTGGAGGAAAAAAAAGTAATTGTAATTCCTGTCTCAAGATGTTTCTGCAGGTTAGTGGAATCTAGCAAATTCTTGTTGATGGTACGATGTCAGTCCTTATAGAAAGGGAAGTGAGATGAAAGGGTAGTTACTGACTTCGTACCCTCTAACATCACTGATACAACAATTACAGACCCTGGGGAAAGGCAGAGAGAACAGGCCATGGGAAGTGGCCGGGCTCATGGGCTTTCTCCAAGTGGAATCTCCTGTTGCTGCTTTCAGAGGCACAATATCAGGCTACACAGGAGCATTGAGCTGGCCCAATAGAGCAGTCCTTATGCAATAGGAAGGCCTGGATTGCATTTATTTAAAATTTCTAATAAAGGTGGGGCCCTAAGTGATCATCTGAAGTCTTCTGCTCCTTAACATCTCTCCGTTGGGAAATGGGTTGTTGAGATATCATCTGGGCTTTAACATTTTTCTTTCCTTGTGAATGGAAGTGCTTTTACCTGTTATGCACATGGGAACGTGGGGTGACTGCTGCTGGTTACAGAGCGTCTCTGCTTGTATGGTCGGTGCAAGGGAAGGTGACACAAAGAATCGTCTCCAGTCGTGTTGTAGCTGAGCACGTGGGGTTGGCAGTTTCTCATTGCAATTTGATGGCATAAAGTTCCAGATTGACTGTTGATCTGCACTTCTCCTCTCCAGAGAAGCCTGGGCTGTATGAACAGACATCCAAAGTAGGACTGAACTTCACAGTCCTGAGGTGCCCACAGTTTTCGGTCTTACTACTTTGTAATGCACATTTGAGATTTCATCCTGTGATTGCTTAATTCTCACGATGGTTGTGGTTGATGTGGTGAGTGCTTATATGTTACTGGGATTGGAGACATGATGAACCAATCTGGAAATCACTGGTTTTCCATTGTGTGGGTAGATATGCTGCATGCTTATCTCTTATCAATATGAGCTAAGTATTTTCACAAATATCAGTGGCAAGTAGATAAATATTTGGGAGAATACGTACCTCCTTTCTAGAAAAACGATGATACAGTTTTAAGGGTTATTGTTTTAGGGAAGAGTGTGATTGGACCAGATAAGGGAAGACAGGAGTTTAGTGCAGGTCCTTAGACAGATACATTAGGTGCCCGTTTTTTCCTTTTCCTTTGAAGTTTAGGATTGAAAACCTGCCATCACTACAAAGTAGAAACAACTTGGGTGGCCTTTTTATCACTAATAGGCAGAGTAACTAGGCAGGACTGTGACTCCACTGAAAAGAGGCTCTGTCATACAAGAGGTTTTCCAGGTCAAGATTAAAAGCAAAATATCTCTCATCACATGAGCCTTTGTACTGTGCCCATATTTTCTAAATGCTTTTGGCTTATCTTTAATGTTTATGCTGCTATCAAAAATAAACCCTGCTTCCATCTCTGCGGGTGTTGTATTTAACATCAACAGTGAATAGGCTTTTTCATTCCTAAATGCTAATTTTCTTTCTGTTTTCAATCTGTTTCTGGTACAAAAAGTTTTTGTTTTCAGTGGTGTGGGTTTTTTCTCTTTGTTGGTTTTTTGTTGGTTTTTTTTTTTAACTGCATGTTTTCTCCTTCCCATATCTGTTTTTGTTTACAGCGATCTGTATTTTTTTGATGGAAGCAATAGTTGAGTGTATTGATGACCCTGAAGCCTAGAAACTGAATCAGTGTTTGTCTGAGCACAGCTGGCAGTACAGTCATAATAATAATTTAAAAAAGCTTTACCAAGATTCATTTTCATTAGCAGAAAGTGGAAAACTCTTAGGAATAATAGTACTTGTTACGTAGAAATAAAATGCTTTGAACTGTGGTCAGAAATTTGTCTAAAAGTCTTGGTATGATGAGAAATTTGGTTGTAATGAAGTAGTTTTATAACTTCATTAAAAATTTTGTGAGACTACAGCCAGAACTCAATGGCATTTGGAAAATGTTCACGAGCTGTACCCTTGGGATAAAATGCTGACCTTCATGAAGCTGGTGTGAGTGTTTCCTGAAGGTACTGGTACCCAAACCCACAGGGTCAGAGCAGTTTGTAGTTCTGACGTCTGTTCATCTCGAAGATGTTGAAGTTCTAGAGCAAACAGATACGGTCCAGCACACAAAAACCTACATCTGACAAACGGGTGTTGGCAGCTCCCTCTCACCAGAATCACAGCAGAAGCCTTACTCTGTGAAATCTGTTGTCTCTCTCCCATGATAACGCGCTGTGTTCCTTGCATCGCATAAGCTAGAAGCAGCAATATTTGAGACTCTTTACTTCATGTACCCAGTGCGCTGCTGCTGAACTCACTGGTATTGTCTTATAAACTGATAAATGGGAAACAGATCTGCAACAGGGACAGGTCCTAGTCCATATTGCATGCATTTTGTCATGTTTAGTGTAACACATCTATGAGTGTAGAAATGCCCTGATCTGTCTGTTGTCTTTGCCTTGGATTAGAAAGTTCCCTTTCAATTTTTGATCTAAATTCACTTGCATTATGAATGGGAAATCGAATGCTGTTGATGCATCTTGTTGGATTTTGTTTGGGGGTTTTTTTGTTGTTTTTTTTTTTTTTTATTAACCCACCAAATAATTTTAACACAGGTATGTATTGTTATCCTACGTTGCTTTCCTATCACAGATGCTATTCGGCTCTTCTGCCTCTTATGCTCTGGTGTGCAGCCTTTCTATCATTTAACTCAACAAAGACATGTAAAAATTCTACTAAATGCACGTGTTCATGGAGGTATGACTCTCTATTTATCCCACTTGCTATTTGATGACCTAAATGATTTCAGCTCTTCTAATTACTTATTTAAGGACTATTGATCTCTCAGGTTTCTTCTGGGAGGCCTTACGGAATAGTATATCACACAGATAGCATTATAGTTGCCTGCAAATTAAGGCAAGCAGACAGACTGTTGTAACATCGTAGTAACCAGGCAGGTGGCTTATTTTAGGCTTATTTTAGTTCTGTGTGAAAAATTTATGTACCGATTTAAATACTAAAGAGCTGGAGTTGTCACAATACTGAGAACACAGCTATATGTCAATCAGCAGTTGGATCTTCCTAGTGGAAAGCCCCACAATTATGTTCTCAAGTTCAGCAGGTAGAGCCCTTTGCTGGGAACCACAGAGGTCTGAGTCACTGCCTTCAGCTTCCCATTCCTGGAGTGCTGGTGTGGTCACAGGGGAGAGGGAACAAGACTGTGAAATTTAGTAGATACAGAAGTGTTGTAGCATTGGGAATTAACATGGGATCATCATCATTCATTGTGTTTCCTGATAACTTTTTCAGGATAGTATTTAAGATGCTCATATTTAAAAATTAAGAAAACCTAATATATATGGTTCTGTAAGGCTGATCTTTGAAATTTTCCTGCTCCATGTCCAAAAGCGTTCTGTGTTTTATGTCATCAGTCAGCTCTCGCAGATAGTGCTACATGACCCCTCTCAAGTCCCTAATAAGGTGCTGTGAAACAATTTTACTGAGTGTTGGGATGTTCCTGCTGACTTGCAAATAGGTCCTCTTTCTGTGACAAGAGGCAAGTGGCTAATTTGATTTGTTTCTGAATACCATGAGGGTCACTGGAAATGGGGACTGCAATAAATGATAAAAATATAAATAAGTGCTTCTGACCTCTCATGCGGGGAGACTTTCTTCTGAAGTTCTGTTTACATCACGTGATCTAATTGACAAATTAAATTAGAACTTATAAGTTTCATAGCTTTATTATTCAAGTCACTGCTCTGTGGTCCAGGGAATCTGTACTGCAGGGTGTGAGATCGAGACCAGTAACTAGTAATTTAGTCAAGATCTGGGGGAGATGAGATCTCATTGCATGGGTTAAACAATTCCAGGAGTCTTCATAAATATCAACTTTCATTTTGCTTTTCTAAGGCAGGTGTTGAAAATGGCAGGTGTTTTGATCATGCTTATGTGTTACCGATAAAGTTTCTCTTCCTTTGCTATTGAAGCCAGGAAACATTTTCTGAGATTCAGTAAAGGTTTCTTTTAATTTATTTTGCATACTCCCAATTGATCTTTAAAGACAAACTTTTCCCAACTTTGATAAGTGATTCGATGGGATATGTGAAGAGTATGCAGTATTTTTAAAGGATAGTTTTCTATGGGGCACTTCAGTAGGAAGCGTGCTAACAAATGTTCATAATTTATGTTTGAAGCCAGCATGGTGTATTTGCTGTAGATATCATTTAGTGTAATAAGGTTTCATTGTGTTCAAAATTAAAATGTTTTTAAATCACTGGATAATTTTAAATTTGGAAGTCAAAGGAAAAAGGAGATTTTCCTGTTTCCTTTCAGTCCTGCTGCATTGTGCATCTTGCAGTTAGTAACCAACCTGCGTATCAGCACTCCCACTGGATAACAATCTTCCAGGCTTATGCTGCCTGTACCCTGAAGCGCAGCTGCTCTTCCCAAGGGAGGGCAGGATGCAGGCAGTGCTGCTTCTCTATTCTCTACTCACTAATTGATCTCTGGCTTGGTGACTTCCAGCAAGGTCACAGGACTGGCAGCTACAAAAACAATGTTCTGTGGAAAATTTAAAGGGGAAGAGGAGAAGTACCTGGCATGGGATAGATTGGGGTTTTTGTTTGGGTTTTTTTGTGGTTTTTTTTTTTTTTTTAATTCATAAATATTTTTATTTGATTACTCTTCCATTTTGCTTCTGCAGAAGTCTAAAACTTGGAAATGACTGATACCGGAAGTCTGTCCATGGTGACCTGTTCCTTCAGTTAGTGAGTAATGCCCTATCCTGAAAATTGTTTTCTCTCTTTGTAATTCTACTTCTGTCTCTACTGTAACAGGGCATCAGCATTCTAATCATAGTGCAGATCCTGTAAAGGCAAAATGATTTCTAAGCGAGTGTAGTGTGATCTCCTCCAATTTCTTTCTTTGCAGAGACTTGTGCTGGTCTTGAAAGGCATCCATGTGTGGTTTTTGCAAAAGGGCTTGAAATCATATATGCTGCTTTCTCAGAACTGATGCTCTGATGAATTCAGGTGCTTTATTATTTAAAAGGTGATGGAAATTTGGGGTTAAAAAAACCAAACAACAAACCAGCCTAAACTGTCAGTCTCCAAATGCCATGGTCTGTGCTGCTCATTAAACACTGTGCAAGTAGGGCTCGCTGTCTTTGTCATTGTTGCAGTAATGCCCTTTTTATAATGCTCTGAATGCCGGCGGCTGCGCTCAGCAGGTAGCGTTACAATGAGCACGGCCTCTGGTCCATGGCCACATGCTGTCTGTTACGCTGTTCTCCTGGAGCCATTCTAAGGATATTTACATGCGGTTTTTGAAAGCTGTGTAGCGTGCTGCATGTGTCTAGTCTAGCAAAAGCATGTGAGAACTGCAAATAAGAAGATGCATTAGCAAAGCTTAAGTGCTTAAATACTTGAAAAGCAGAAGAGTCTACAGGGTTTAAATAAAGGAAATGGTCCAAACTGCATGAATGCAAGGCTGGAACACTGAGGGCAGAATCAAGCTGTACTCCATTATAAGGGGTTTCATGAATGGTGTGGCAGAGACTGGAAAAGGGGTTTGGTTGACCTGGTAAGACATGTGTGATCTAAAAATACAGAGATCATCCCAAAATTTTGTGAAGATACTGATCTGTTAGAGGAAAAAGCTGGAGCAACTGATAAAGAAAGATTGACAGATGGCCAGTTTTTCTGGATCTGTGGATGGATGCAGAGGTCAATGCTGTTGTCATAGTTACTTAAGAACCTGGACACCCTGATGCTAAGAGCCATAAAAATAGTTAATAAACATTATAAAACATTTGCTTCCTATGAAATCCTGCCTGCAAATTTCTGTTTTTACCTGAACTTTTTCAAAAGAAGGATTTCCAGGAATTTGGCAAATCCCAGGCTTATCACATTAAGTTTATACATTCATATTTTTCCAGGCTTCATGCCCAATAATGAAGCAAAAGAGAAAGGTGCACTTTCCAAGTAGCTCGTGCAGCATTTGAGGCACCAAATATGCAATATGCAATTCTAGAACTAGACACATTTCAGGAAATAGAGGAGTACATATGTGGAATGGGAAACTCACATATAAATAAATCTAGGAATAATAGAAGGATACCAGTTATGGTAGCTCCTCACCTATGCTGAAATAAGATGCAAATGGAGATTTCACAATTCTAGCAGCTGTGACTTAGGTTTGGAAAATATTAATGTAAAGGATGAAAAAAAATATTCTAAGCGACAGTTCTGAATTAATGGAAGTTTGGTAGATAGTGTATTCAGTCTCTGCAGTAACTACTTCTGTTGAGAATTTGTAAATTACATTAAATAGTTGGTTTCTATCTTTCACAAACGCAGTTACTGCTTGCTCTGATTTTAACCCATATTTGTTTCTTCATGGAAAGTTAACAAATCTGCAGTAGCAGTAATAATTATTCTAGATCCTGAAAGTTACCACTACTGAAACATCTTGGTGTATTTATGCTTATTCTCTTTCTTCATTTAGAGTGTCAGAAGAGGCCCACAATATTTGGATAAATGCATACTTTGTAAATAGAGCACTGCTATTTGATGAAGTGCAGCTGCTGTACATAGAGCCAGCTTGGCTAACCTGGAAATGGGCTAGACGAATTTCAGTTAATTGAAGTTTTATTAAATGGTTTATACTAAGATGATGTTTAATTTTGTCAGTGTTTCTAGATTAGAGTTTTCTTGTGTGGACAAAACAAACATTATTAGGTGAAATTGTCATTACTTGGAGGTTTGTGATATTTAATTCTGAGGTTAAATGCCTGTGGTTTATAAACTCTGTCCTGAACTTCAACTTGTACAGTCTGTTCAAAGTTTCCTGTCAGAAAAAAAAAAACGGCTGATAAAAGTTACTTGTCCTTGAAGAGCCTTTTTCCTAATCCTGCTTTACTAACTATTGTATAATTGGAAGCATTCTGGCTTGGAGCATGTCAGCAGTGACGTTCTGCCACTTTGTGTGTAATTTACTCTGGCGTTATGGAGTTGGAGACTTGAGTAGAGAGGAGTAAAGGCTTGGACCAAATTCGTAGGGAGCAGAAAGAGTCCATATGCCCAAGGTTAGGCATAAACTTAGCTCCCAGTGCTCGGCTCAATCCGTCTGTAAAAGTCCTGCAAATGCAAAATTGCCAGTTTCCTTTAATTTATTTATAGATCAAATGAATAGTTATTGCTGTATGTATTTATGAGGTTCAGAGTGTCATGCAGGTTCTAAAAAGGCTGTGAAAGAAGAAGTGGAGAGCATAGATGCAGTTTGTGAAGGGCCCCTTAGATTGGCTTAAATTATTTTTCTTGTGGCTGGACCTTGCAGCTTGCTCCTGTGTGGGGCAAAGCTGATGAAGTCATGGGGCTGCCCCTCCCATGGGATGGAAGGTTGTGGCCACAGAATCAGAGCTGTTGCAGCATCTTTAAGGAATAAAATACGCAGCTTCCTCAGAGGTGGAATGATAAGCAAGGTCTCATGAAGTAGACATTCAGAAGTGTCTGTTTGTAGAATATTGTTTATTCATGTTGAGAACCAAATCGCAGTGAGTAACATATTCTGTGTTGCTCTCAATAAGCAACAGTAATTGAATTATCAGCTAAAGACCGAAAGATTAGACACGATGTCTTTGGAAGAGGGGTGTAGAAACAAGGCTAATTTGATTATTGCAGCAAATCCATTTTCTGTTCATTGTGAGTTGAAGCAAATAGTTTGATGGTTCAGAACTTCTTATGCTCTTTCTGTTACAAAGATAGCTGGCAGTGCTTGATGTTTTAACTCTTGCGTAAGACATGATACGGAGAGGAAACAGAAAATGAATGTGTTAAATTGTCACAAACCCCTGAGCTAATGAATTGATTTGGTACTGTTTATTCTACTAGAACTCACAGTGATTAATTGAATAAATGTTTGAGTCTTTAATTTGTCTATAAATATGTATAGTAATTAACGAGGAGGCAAGAAATAATCTTGAGAGTCACCTTGGGCAGAGAATAAAAACGCAGGATGCATTCTTGGGAACCAGAAGTGTAATTATGGTATCTAACCTCTGCCACCAAGTGGCAGTTGGATTTCACTGCCTATCATGGCCCCATGCGGAGGAGGTCTGGCTGCAGAACCGCGCTGCTCATCGGCTGGCCACCATTGTCACCGATTCAAGGGAAGAGCATTGTGCCTAAGGGAAAGACAAAAGCACAAATATTTTTAATGCAAAATTAGACCCAGAGTTCCAGAAGTTTTCCCAGCACAAAACAAACATCAGCTGCGTGTGTGACTCTGCGTCTGAAGTTGACAGTACTGTTTTCTGCTGTATATTATATATGTATATAATATCCATACAGGATTCCATTCCATTAAACTGGAGTGAACCTGTTGTAGAGCACGTTCATGTCTTGTCCTGGATGAGGAAATACTATTGCACAGTGCTGCTTCTTTCCACCAGAATTCCTGTATGCCCTCTGTTCCATACATAATTCAGGCACAATACATAATTAAAGGACTATAAAGCCACACTTACTTTCATATATTTAAATTACAGAGGTGGCATTTGCCTTCTCTGTGCTTTTGCTTTGCCTTTTTCTATAGTTTGTTGAAACAGTGGGGACCACAGCCTGGTCAGTCGGAAGCTATTGAGAACCACTAGCGAAATGTTAATCAGTACTGATTGTCAGGATTAGTATTATATTACTAAAAAGTATCTCTATATAATAAAGTCTAATTAATTTGCAGTTGATGCTGGAAAATATCAGTGTGTTCTGCAGATATTCACTTCCTCTTGTTAGCAATGTCTTTGTAAAGTGTAGCCTTTTCAAAGGAAAAAACCCTACCTTGTTTTCCTCTTGAAGCATAGGGATCTCACAGCAACAGTAAGAAAACCCTGCACTGAATTGCCCAGACTGTCACACTTCCTAGGAATAGTATCTGTGTGGTAAATGAGTGTGTATAACATCTGTGTACTCATACAGATCTGCAGCAAAGACTGGCTTACACATGGAATGAGAAGGAAAAAAATAAATTAGTCTTACATCTTGAACTTTCTCACTGTTCCATTCTGTTCTGGATTTCTTTTCTTTAGAGCAATAGTTTGTGACTGGATCACGTGATGGTATTTCCAGTACCTCCAGTGCTGTAAATGAACTCTACGTGGAAAGCATGGCTTAGATGCCTAGCACCTTTTTGTTTCAAACATTGGACCTGTAACATTTAATACATTTAATCGCCGTCAAGCAGAGTGTTTGGATACAGCTATCTAGAGCAACTGCCTGTGCTGTTGCAACCCGCTCAGGGCCCAGAGGGAGACGGAGGAACAGAAAGAAGTCTCAGATTTCTTTGAGCAATTCAGGATTGCCAAATACTTTGGTTTGTTATGGCTGCTGGGCTATGGGATGGAGGAGTATTGGGAAGATCTGTTCAGAGAACGTTGTGTTTAAAAAGATCTGGTTAGAGATTCAGGAAAGTATTCAGGAAATTGCTGCTTCTCTCTGCTCTGAGCACCAGAACTGTGAAGAAAACATAACTTGTGTTGAGCATGAGGTAGAAATCAGTATCTGAAACATCCTTCAAAATGTTTGAAGAATTGAAAATTGACATCCTTTTACAGCTCATGGCAGAAAAAGCCTCCTCTTTAGTTGAGCAAGTTAACATCTACAGCAATTTTAATAAAGGACCTCCTGGCAAAAAGACTGAATTGTAACATCTCCAAACCTTCTTTTTATAGGTAAAGCAGTGTGTCCCTCGAAATCCATACTGCTCAGTGAAACCTTGCTGGCATGTTTTGTGACGGGGATACGTAGTCTTTGATAGTCCACATTAAGCCTTTTCCATTATACGTTGATAATATTTAGTTCCTTTCACTTACGCGGTGTTTTCTATTCCATACTTTCTACTTCCCCCCCCCCCCCCCCCACTTGTGGGTGGAAACAAGCAACCAAAAACATTACTCTGTCACTTGACACTTCTCAGGAGCTCCATTACTCAGAATTTGTATGAATACCCCTGTAAAGAGTCTCATGGGGCTGGTGCTCAGCCCGTTCTCCTACTGCAGGCACTGGCCTGCCCAGTTGGCTTTGTGGTGGGGACAACCAGCCCATCCTTGAGGACCTTCTGTCTCTGAGGTCAAGTACCTGAGCTTATCCCACCGCTTATCCCAACCTGTAGTAATTGAGGCATTTTCTGACAGGTCATTACAAACAGGATTTCACAGCGTGATAGTCTCCAGCAGAGGGACTCTCACTATTCTTTTTTTCTTCTTTTTCACACTTCGCTTATGACACCTCCATCTGTTTGGTGTTCTGTGCTTGTATCATTGCTGTGAAAAAATAAAATGCAGCCACATCTTTTCTTATCTCTAAAGACAGAACAGATGACATAAAAGTTCTCTCAAAGCTTGCATGATCTCGTGTTTTTAACTCATTGGGCAGATGTTATTCAGGACTTCCTCCCTCTCTCCATAGTTTTTCTGACCTTTGGCAGTCTCCTGATCATCACAATCTGCTGCAATGTGGAAGGACTGAGCTTTCTAGCAGCATGCTCTCTGTGGGCCTGAACCAAAGCTTACTGTAATTGCTGTCTGTCTTTAATTACTTCACTGGGCTTTGAGTCAAATGGTAAGTGTAAAGACACACAGTCACTAGCAATCTCTCTGCCTTCTCCTGGCACTTTGACTTCTACCTGTTGTCCCATGAATACCTCAAAATTTCTTTGTTACTTTTCTTTTAATCTTCCCATTTTAGTATCTCTGCTTTATGTTCCACAAGCAAAAGCTGCTGAAACCTCTTTGATGTGATTTTCTGTGCACCCCAACCCTTTCCCTTGCTCTCCACAGAAATTCTGTCTCCACTGGGCTCCACGTAGAATGTGAGCACTGGAAATCCTGGCTGGGCTTGGAACTTGGGGAGCTCACTTCTAGGTGCTGAAATAACAGGTTTGTACACTCTGAGTGGAAGAACTGGCTTGGCCTCGTCACACACACACAAATAAGTAAGTAACATATCTAACTATATGGAGTCCCAAACCTGCTTTTGACTGGTTTCCTTCATTCCCACTTCTTTCTTGCCTTTTCCACCTCATTCTGGGGAGATCAAATTGTAGCCTTTATCCTGATACTGCGTTAGGGAGCTGGGGAAGAAGAGTGCCACGCTTCTATGATTAATCTTTAGGGACTGAAGCTTGGGGATGACTCGAAGTACTTCTTTTGTCTTTTTTTTTCCCCCCTGTAAACAGGAGCTGCTGTGGTATTGCATTTCAGGCAGGGAAACCACTATTGCCCAGCCTTTGAACTGGGATGAATTCATCTGCTTCTCTGCTCCCTCATTGTATTTCTCTGTGAATTGATATTTTTATGTTATGATACCACCATTGTATAATGCAGTAAAAGCCTGGAATTGGGAAAATGTGCTATCTGGCAAGAAAGTGTAAGCCTCCTTTACCTCTGCTTTGGGAACAGTTGTCCTGTAGAGAAACAAGCTGGGTAGTGCTGAGAAAATGGACAGGCCGAGTGCTTCCCTTCTGTCAGCAGGTTATTTTTCTCTTAAATGTTTGTTTTACATTTTTTACTTTTACTGTTACTTTTCATGTTTGTTTTAGATAAGATCCCTTGCAGATGAAAGGTGCAGTGTTCAGAAACTGAGAGACTCAAGAACGTACAGAAAAAGCCCTTTATCCATGAATTTGTACTGCCTTTCCCTGTGTCTTGGTTCTTCAGCAGCTGGGACTGATCTTAATGATTCTGCACTGATGGAGAATTTAGAGCGTGTATTCTGTTTTCCAAAGAGGATCCTTAAAGAGTGTGATGTGGATTGCAGAATGTTTTACTTTTCATGTAGCTGTGTGTAATTGTTCTTGAGCTCCTTTTACCTAAGCAATTCACATTCGTTTAAGCACTTGCAATTGCCAAGTTAATATTCTTGATCATGTTAAAAACATCTGTTTGGGGAGTTACTGCATTTGCAGTTCCGCATGCAAAGCAGAGGGGGAGTACTCTCTTGTGGAACTGCTGATGAGTAATTGGGGAGCAGCAGAAACCTCTCAGCCCTGTGGAAATGCAGCCACAACAGCGTACCTGATCACGTACTCATCTAAGGGAGTCTGGGTGACATGAATGAAGGGTTTGTGGTGGGGGACAGGCATTTCTGTTATGTATGTTAAGCATAGGGTAGTCTAGATCCTCCTCCTCAACACTTTAGTTTGCAAAAATCATAAGTTTTTCTTGTCATAATTGCTTTTGTGCCTTATTAACTGTGATTCTCTATGCCAGTATGCACAATGAGTGTTCTCTGTTGTGCTCAACATTATCTATGTTTTGGTTTGATTTTCAGGATACGAATATATTTTCCATATGATGGTGCTATAATGGGCCACAAAGGGGGGAGGGGTCATTTAGGGCTGTGTCAATATATCTTTTGGCATCAATTGTTACCCAGTTACATATACTATAGCGCTGATTCCATAAGCTAGTCCTGAAGCAGGGTCTTCTGGAAAGGCACAGCGTTAGGAGTGGAGGTGCTGTGTTTTCTCTCTGTATTACCTTGAAAGGAGTACATTGCTATTACATTGCTGTAGAGCAGCATAATTCAGAGCATTATATGAAAAGTGTAATGGTCAGAGGAGACACAATAACAGCTCCATCAAATATTGATAAAGTAGGATTATTAATTTGAGCAGGGGTGTAGGATTAAAGTGTCCCTTGAGTTTCATTCCCCATTTGATGTGAGAGTGCGGTTTTGCGGTCAGAGAGTGGGAAGCTCAGGAGAACAGGAATCTTTTCTTGTCTTTTCAATGTGTTTGCTTAATGTCCTCAGTGGTTCAGTGGATATATAATACTATTGACCAGAGTTCACAGAATTATGATATGCTCCTATGGTGGCACTGCTGAGAGTGAACTTCACAATGATCTTCCTGTTAGTGTAGCTGAGTCTGATTTGTACCTCCATGAAAAATACCTCTGAACGAGCTGATGATTTGCAGTCCTATTGCCCTGGAGTCCCGTCTTCCTTCAAAGAGCTACATGCTTTTGTGAGATGGTGAATACACTGGGTCAGTACCAGTGAGCAGAGAGCATATGCCATTGGACCACTTGGCTCTCTAGTGTGGAGTGGAGGACGGTATTTTGCTTTTGATGGTGTGTATAGTCCCAAACTAAATAGATAGCAAAGCAAATAGAATGAATTGAATTTTACATGGCCCTTGTTTAAAAAGAGCTTTCAAATGTCTCACATTTGAAAAAGACACTGCAGGTTAGAAACGAGATTTGCTTTTAGAGCAAAGCCCTGATCTGCATTACTAATAACAGTTGCAGTCATTAAAATAGAAAGAATTTCCCTTTGAATTTCTTTTGAACAGTATCTGCATTCTCTCTGTCACTGGTGTTAGCTTTTCTTTTCCCACCATTTTGATCCACCAGAACAGTGCAGTAAGGATTTGTTTTCCTCTTTAGGTTCTTCCTGGTTCTAATATTGTACGTAGAAGAAGAACTGTTATAATCATACAAGTTCTGTAAATTCATTCTTCCATTCTTATGCACAAAGTGCACATTCTTGGCATCTCTCAGTATGGGTCTGTATGTGCAGCAGCATTTTAACATTCCCTCTGTGCCCCAAGGCTTTTTTAACTGATAAAACTCTCCAGTCTAAAGCATCTTCTCTTTTTCTTTTTCTTTTTTTTCTTTTTCTTTTTCTTTTTCTTTTTCTTTTTCTTTTTCTTTTTCTTTTTCTTTTTCTTTTTCTTTTTCTTTTTCTTTTTCTTTTTCTTTTTCTTTTTCTTTTTCTTTTTCTTTTTCTTTTTCTTTTTCTTTTTCTTTTTCTTTTTCTTTTTCTTTTTCTTTTTCTTTTTCTTTTTCTTTTTCTTTTTCTTTTTCTTTTTCTTTTTCTTTTTCTTTTTCTTTTTCTTTTTCTTTTTCTTCTCCCCCCTCCCCCCGCCCCCCTTTTAAGTGTTTCCCTTCCCTCTCTAGAGCCATTAGATGTTCTGACTCTGCACTTCAGGAGATCAATATGCTTTTGGTATTTAGAGGCATTATCATTCTGAGGTTGTACGACTAGTATGTATTCATCCTATTAACATCTGCTCAAAATTCCCAACATCCCACCGCAGCTCACAGAGAATGACTGTTTTGTCCTTGGTCGGGCTCTGTGGATCGGGTGCCTGACACCTGGCTTATTGTCGGACAGATTCCATTTCACTCTTTACTTTGTTTTGACCTTACTTCACCTCCGCAAGCTCAGTTTCAGCTGAAGATGGATGAATGAATCGGGAAGCGTTGTGTCCGTTGCTGCCATGGCAATTCTTGTGTGTTACTGCCCAAGTAAGTTATTTAGTTCCTAAAGTGTAGGAACCTGTTCTGACCTAACTGTGAGATTCTATCAGCCCACAAGGATGTGCTCATAATTGAAATACCATTTTGGTAAAGCAATAAAAAAAGACAAGAGATCAAGTCCTCTGCCAGGCAGAATCAGCAAATCACTAACCTTACTGGCTAATTTAATGGAGGATTATGAGCTTTAAAGTCATGGAAAGAGGATGAACTGTGGCTTTGACTTCAGTGTTAACTCCTGTGGATATTTGGTGGTGGGAATACAAAGTGTCAGCTTTATTATTTTAACAGAAATTGCCAATAGGGTTAAGGTACTGAGGGGAAATAAACAAGACAATTGAAGTTAAGTCTATTCAGTGTTGAAGTTAACAGCCAGGAGCGGATTCACTATTTTAAAATCATGTCTGGAGGACATAACCTCTTACTGACTGGGAAGAAACTGTTTCAACGTAAAAAAAACAGTGTGTTGACATTCCTGGCTTTCTCCAGTGCGTTTTGGTTGCTTTTGTTTTCTCATTCATGTACTCCAGAGAGTTGGTTGCTGTAGTAAGAGGCACTGGATCATTCACATTAGTGTGCACTCTTCAAGGCTACTTAGGGTTAGCTTTGACTGACAAAGAAAAATTCAAAGTAATCATTAGCTAATTCAAGATTTCAGGGAAATGGCTGTACGATTCCCCAAGTTCTAAGAGGAAATGTTACAACAGCCCATACAGTTGATGGTATTGCAGGTTGACCTTTTACCTTTCTAAGTGCAATGAAGCTGTGAAATCTCAGAAATACTGGCTGCTGTGTGGTGATTAATCTCCACGTTACATTGTCTGGCCTGGATCAAAGGAAGTGCAGAAGCAAAGGGAACCTGTGTTTCAACACGCTTTGCAGAGAAGTAGAAATGGAATTGAAGAAATTTTCATTTAGTCTTGTGTAGTACAACTGACAGTGATTTGTCATTTTCTCAGAACACACACATCTAAAGAGATTTTCTCTTTGCTTCTTGGATTCCATTTTTCTCCAGAGTGGTTGCCCTGCTGACCCTCTGGGAAGTGAGACTAGCAGAAATATGCAAAGTCCCTTGGTTTGGAGTCATGCATTAAAAAGGCTTTAGGATCAAATGGAGTTTAAATCTTCAGTCAAATATATATATATTTAAAGCATTGATAGCCCCTCATGAAACACCTCTGACTCACTGAACGTACAAGTTAGCAAAGCTAAAGATCCAGAGATAGGTTCATACACCATGGATTGAAATTAAATTTCTGCAACAGTTCTAGTATTACAGGAAGCTCAGCCAGCCATACTTTGGCTTGCCTGCTGGTCACGCATACAGGAAAGGAAATTTCCCTGAAGTCATGTCCTGTAATAGAAAGAGGAGAACCTAAAGCTGAGTTGGAGCAGAAAGTTTCATCGTTTGCCCAGGTAGTATAGCTAGGCTGGCATATGCAGTCACTTCCGAAGCAAATGAGAATTAAATTGTCAGGTTTGTGACTTCTGTCTCATAAAGCATTCAAGCATAATAAATGATGCTGACAAACTGGCCTTGGCATGGAAAACTTCTTTAAAAATGCAAGATACTGCTTCTTACTGGTATAGATATAGGGGTGACTTAGCTGCAATGGAGTTTCTCAGGCATAAAATGGATAGTGTTCCAATAAACTGTCAATTACTGTGTTTCTTTCCAGAAATGATATATATAATTGGTGAATGGCAAGACTGGATTGGCATTAGACATCTGATTTAAAGTATTAGAATTCTTTCTGTGTTCCTTCCCATAGTTCTTAGGAAGTTTCTAGATCATCTGCTTGAATATTTTGTGTACAACCTCCTAAGAAGCCTTATATGTCTCCCATCAGACAGACAGGCTTTGATGCTTATTCTTGCTCTTGCTGAAACAATCATAATCCTGATGAAACTACCATTGTGCTTTTACCAGGATTAACTGGTGCTCTATTCCTATGACTGTGTTCACCAGTAGGTTGGAAAAGTGAAGAACGGTTCCCCGTGTGTAAGTTTTTGAGTGCTCATGTGAATATGGACTCTTCTGCTTCAGACTTTGCTGCTGCTGCTTCCCCTTCCCGCACCCAAGGCCTTTGGCAGTGCAGTCACAAGACTGATTGTTCTTGAATTCCAGCATAAGTGACAGAAGCCCTTGGCTTAAAAACATTCCACATAGTAAAGTGCACAGACAAACACTTAAAACTGCACCATTCCCCCTCATTCGGTGTGTTGTCCTCACAGTTGACGTAATGCGCAGCCAGGCTTGGGTATCACATCTCCTTTTGCCCATTGTAGCAAGAAAGCCATATTGGCCTTCTGCAATGCGATGTGTTGTGTATATGGAAGTTGATGATATCAGAGTTGGACTTCTTGATTATAAATCAAGATTATAGACTGCATTTTAATTCAGCATGCTATAAAAGCTTCATTTTTCTTTTTTTCAGAGGCCGTTGAGCAGATTTTGTTTCAGACATATTGATGAACTCTGGTGCACATTCAGCACACCAGTTAGCAGAGCTAAAGATTCAAACACTTGTGCTGCAGATCAATATCACCTTTTGCAGAAGCTCAGCAGGAGCTTGGTTTGCCTGCTGTTGCAAGACATGAAGTAGAAAATGTGCATCAACCACGCTCCCTAAGAGAAGTGGAACAAACTAGAGCTTCCCTCAGGGCAGAGAGAAGCGCTGAAGCCCTAAAAACTTCCGCCTACCCTCGTCCCTGGTCCCGTTATGCAGTTAGAAGCAAATGAGGATATTTTTCAGAAGCAGACGTGAGGGATTAGGCCTGATTTAAGTCTGCAAGGATCATAGAATTAAGGTGGGCATATCTTTTGAGTATATTTTTTTGCCATGTCTTTGAAATAAAATCTGATTTAGGATTACTGATTTCTTAAGACCTGTAACTGATCACTCATAAACCTTCACTATTTTGAAGGTGGGAAAATGCTTAATATATTGGTACAATTCACCTGTTGTATTTATCATAACTGATATTGAGCTGTCTTTGGCAGAGAATGTATATTTCTGTAACATCTAATTATGTAGCTCCCTATCCCTTCATTTTAGGTTGCAGTAATGCAGCAGTCCTAATAGCGAATTAGAGCATTAACTAAATGTGGGATTGTCTCTTGGCTCAAATTGTTCTGATCTGACATTAGTGCTGCCAAAGTAGTAGTAACGTAGTTGGTAATTATAAAACCCTTTCTATGCCAGAAGGAAACAGTCAGGAGTACGAGTATATATGCTTGTTAGCTTAAATTTGCTGACTTTCATGGTATTTTATTTTCCTAAAGAGGAGTCTACACGTAGAGAGCAGGTGTGGAAGAATTTTTGCCAGTGCAGTGGCAAGTTAATTATTCAAATCCTAATTATGAAACAAATTCAGTGTTATTGACACTGGGATGAAGCACCATTTGAAGACCATGAGAACAAGCTTGAATGCTGTTAACAGTTACGTAAAGATCTGTATTTATCGTTCTTAAAGGTCTGTTAAGGAATCTGACAAATGGATGGCGATGGAAGCACCAGGATTTAGCATCTCAGCAAAATGAAGTGTCTGCCCATATGCCAGTGCGTGCTGCCGGGATCCTTGCAAGGCTGCCTGACCCTCTTATCCGAGTGACAGCAGATCCAGCAACTTCTGCACACCCAGTTTAGGTAAGGCCATTATTCTGGGGCATCTGTGAAGAAGAAACAATTGACTCACATGGGAGCTTCAGGCTGTAAAGAAGAACAGAAGCTAACTTCAGAGATGTTTGCTGCTCTGTGGCATAGTCTGTGGTTATGCTAATATTGATGAGACATGGCCTAGAAAGTCCTGAGTGTGCAAACCTGAGATACTGAAAGTAGCTGGGCAATATCCCCAGCTGGTGAGTCAGGAAATCGGACATGGTGCTATTTCTGTACAGTTCTTCCTTCTCTTCATATTGGCAGGTGTGTCTGTTTAGTTATCTGGAGCAGATTTGGAGGTGATAACAGTACCTCTAGAACCGAGTGTTCATTAAGGTGCAAATGCACGAAAGCAAGACCTGCATCTTTGGGTTCTTGGAGAAGGTTACTCATTCCCCAGCGTTTGGCACATCCTTGGGCTGCATCAGTTTTACTTCCTGCCACCTACTGTGTAAGAATGTCCATTTTTTCCCGGAGGCCTCATTACAGAGCAGACTGTGCAGGGAGACTGTGAGAGGCAACCGAGATTACATCTGGAAGGAAAATGAGGCAGAGCTTGCTGATTTATGCAGCATTCAAAGGCGTCAATTCCGTGGCAGAGATAGATATCATATACAGCACTTTGAGGCTAGACTGTGCCTCAGAAAACACAGCTCACACGGTGCAGCTGGATGTGTTTGTTTTTCAGGTCTAGCTGGGGACTTTTCCAAAATTCCCTTTTCCCCACCCCCAGTGTTTGGCCTTCACAGAGCGCAAACTTTTGCATGACAAGGTTCCTTTCACCCAGGCTCTGCTGCAAGGCACAGCTCCCTTGCTTTGGCTCTGATTGTAGGTTCCTTTGGTTCTGGCTGAACATTTAGCCTTTCCCCCGAAGGCTGCTGGGCACCCTGGGCACCAGCATGACTCCAGGGTTGCCAGTAATGCAGACATTTGCAACAAACGTATGCTAATTCAGAACGTTGCCTTTCAAAGCTGTTTTTAGGCTGGTAGATCAGCGAACTGCCCAGCACTGCCCTCCAGCGGCTTGGGAGCCTCCCTCTAAGCAGGGTAGTCATAGTGAAAAGGGATATTTACATGTTGGATCATTTTGATGAAAACAGCAGCAAAAAGGCCTCTCAATAGTCAACACATCTTCAAAACACTCTTAGATCCAGGCAATGTATTGGACACATCCTTCTTCCTGCTATAACATTTTACTGCAGAAAAACTTGCCTGAGACCTCTATTTACGCCATTAACTGTTTCCTGTGGCTGATCAATGTTCTCATCTTCCCAACTGCCAAAGGAGGCCCCTTGGAAGGGATTCACCTCCACCGAGGCAGCTGTAAGCAGTGGAAGAGGATCAAAGGGGCTTAAAGTTGACCTGCAGCGCTCCAGCAGGGTCTCACATAGATCAAAGGGTACAGACATGGTCAGAGCCCGACTTCTGTAACTTCTTTTAGAGATAACTTGGCAGAAGTATGGCCCTGTCTTTACTAGGGCCTGGTCTGCCTATGTAGTGAATGGGCTCATATGTTGGAGAGGAAGCAATAGGTGCTGTACGTGTATTGGGTATCCTTCTTGCGGTTCTTACAGTTTGCCCTTTTTTTGGAATGAGGCTTGTAATGAAGATCTCTGCACAAGCAGCCAATTTTGCGAGGCGAAGTAGGTGATTTCTGGCAAGTCTGCTTCAATTTTGTCCCTTCAAATCCTAAGATTAGACCTCCTATATCCTTCATACAAATACGGGAGTCCTCCAAGAAATGGGTGGTGGTACTGATTAGAAAAAGTTCTGCTTAAGATGTCATTTCTCCGTAGAAGTGATATTCTTTTAAGAGGACCTAGTGCTGTCCCAGTTTCTAGTTAAGGCATGATTCCACTGGGGTTTTGTTGGCTGTTGGTAGCTGTATGACTGACATAAATCGCGTTTGAGCCTGGTCCCTGGTGCATGGCAAGAGCGAGAGTCTGTTGCCACAGGATGGCGCCTGATGGCCAGGCTTTCAGGGCTGCATCTGTGGGAAGAGTCAGACCCCAAACCTGTGCTACTTCCAGTCTTAAACCACAGAGGTATTTCCTATTAAATTCTCAGAAATAGATGTTCATTCTGACTCTGTCCTACTGGACTGCCAACCCTCTTCTTCCTCAATACTACAGTTTTATCTGAAATTGATTATGGCCTCCAGAGGTCCCTTCCAACCTCATATCATTCTGTAAATCTGTGATTTTTCTCCAGGAATGTGAGATGGGGTCAGAACTCTGACCGTACATTACATTGCTCTGTTGAGTTACTGCATGGCAAGAAATAGCGACCTTTTTGCTGTTTCTTGTCATGACGGTTGTTTCATTGCCATGATCTAGGACTGACCAGTGCCGTATGATCAATGCTCTTATCAGGCAGGGTGATTTACTTGCCAGCAGTGCTGATTAGCAATGAAACTAAAATTTACTGCATCTAAAAAGTGCAATTAGGATGTTTTGTGACTGGAAATTTTGTGTGATTTTGGCCAAGTTTTAATAGCAACTTTAAAGTTCTGACTTCCAAACAAAACTGTTCCATGGCTCTTCTGCTGTGTGGATGCTGCACTTGGTCTGACAGTGTTCCATGCGCAGCCTGGCACGGTCCTGCAGCGTTTCAGGATGGGTCTAAGTGCATTCCTCTGGCAGCGCAGGTGATACGCGAATTTCTTAACTCCTGTTTTCACACAGTGGCCTTTGCTTGAATTTGTGCAGTGCAGAAGGGACATCTACTGGCCAGATGGAAAAGTTGTGACAATGCGTGTTAAAGGCAATAACTTTGGTTATTACAGGAAACAGCAAATTTCAAGTTAGAGATTGGATCCCGGAGAACCCTCAAGTATTACATCATCAAAGTGTATTAGAGCGTTTAAGTTTACAGAATTGGCCTGTGAGTCCATAGGCTTGAAATTCCAAAACTCAAACTTTTTAAAAATATAGCTGGCACTTTTCAGCAGTGATTGAGAGCAGAAGAGTGTGCTGAAGCAGTCATTTTTTGGACACTGTTTTTGAGTGGAACTGGAAGTTTGTTTCTTAACTAGCTCAACTTCACACATTCTAAATCTGTGGCCACTGTTCATATGGGCTCCTTTGTTTATGGTTGTGCCTAATAACCCTGAGAGGATGAAGCTGGGGAAAAAATCAGAAGATTTTGATGCTGTTAGCTTGCATTGCTCAATTCAGCAAAGCAGATTTGTATTCAGTGGTGGGGTTCCAGAGCTGTAAGGAGGGAAGGTGAGGCTCTCTCCTCTGAGGCAGGTATGATAGTGCACATGAGAGGAGACAGGAATGCCTTTATTCTTCCCAGCTTCTGTTTGTGATGATGGCCATGATATCACACATCTACACTCTAGTATCCAGTCTGTAATATTAGGATTATTTTAAGCTCTGTGTGAGGAAAGATTGTGAAACTCATGCAAGCATACATTGTTCTTTGAATGGAAAGCACAGCCTGTTTTTCTCAGGTACTTTGCTGTGCAGTTCATTCTGAAGTGTTTGTAGAAAAATGTATAGGGATGTTTTGTGAAAAGCATACAAAAAGGTATAGAATAAGAGGACAGAAAGGCTCTGCTGACTACCCCAGACCTACTCTCTCCTTTCTCTTAATCCATTTTGCCTACTGCTGCCCCATTTTCATGGCATGCGTTTCCGGCTTGCAAAGTTTCCTGCCTCCCGGCTGAGAATAGAAGCCTCGCTGTTACGCTGTACTTAAGTCTCTTGTAATGAGTGTTACACAGACGAAAGCAGCTGTGTCCTTTGGCTCTAGTTTTAATTCTATGTTAAAGAGCAGATTATACTGACGTTGGACTGCAGCGATGCGGAGGTAGCACAAACCGTGGCCGGTTTGGGGAAGGCTTTAGCAAGGATGACTAAGGACTTGGAGCTTAATGCTTTAGATAACAAATCCACCCAATTGTGCTCCTTCTTTGGCAATGTAGTCAAGCCTAACAAATCAGGGCCTTCGCAGAGTTGCATTAGGGTCCTTTAATTGGACTAAGCTGGTTAATACCCACATTGGCTTCTGTATGCCCAAGGGTCCGGCACAGAAATGGTCTGCCATTTACGCTGGCAAAATCTCATAGAATTGCAACCACGAATGCTGAAAAAATTAAATTCTAATATCCTCACAGGTAGACACTGGATTAAGGTATTATGGTTATTATAAGGAAGTTGGATGTCTTGACTTGTGCAGGCTTTGTTAGCATGGGTTTTGAGTGACAGTAAATGAGCCTTAAGTCCCAGCAGACCACTTGGATATGCTGGCAGTTAATGGTGGTCAGAGAGAACAAATGAGCACTTTTTTCAAGAGGATCATCCCTCGTAACCTGCTCCAGCCCCAGAACTCACAATATCTGTGTCCTGGCAGCAGAACAGGCATGAGAGTCACCGCTCTTTGTGGAGGGTTTTGGCTGAGAACCGTACACTGCTGCCATTTCTCAGGGTGCTCGAGTCCAAACCTTCAAAAAGGTACCAGTCATAGCATTCCTGCCTGTGTAATATTACTGACATATTGGCCATATTAGCAGTGCAGTTCAAACCTGCCAACATCAACTTGACCAAAAGACCAAGTGAAGACTCCAGAGTACTCAGTCACTAGCACAAGAAGCTGCTGCTTGAGACATTGTCTCAAACGTACCGAGACACCAAGAATGTTCCTCTCTGGAGCTTCTTCATTGTTCAGCCTCTGCTAAACTGTTTTGCTCTGAGTCCAGCTCGTGTGTAACAAGTCTTTCGTGGCTGATGGCTCTGTCAGGGGTATGAGGTGCCACAGGCCACACAGCACAGCAGCAGCAGAGCTGCATGAGACCTAAGCCTCTGTGGGAGGACCTCCACCTCCTTATATGTGGGGATTTGTTACACTAATTCTGTTTTATGAAAGCTGGGCATGTCATTCAGACAGACATCTGAGCTATGGGTAGATTTATTCCCCAAGTGCTGTGAAATATTGCACTACTCGACTTACAGAAGTGGCTGTATTCAGTCGAGGAAGAATGGTGGTTTCTTGCAGTGTTAATTATGCAATGGATTCATATGCATTTGCTTTGACTTGGAAAAGGTGGGTTGTTGGGAGGATAGTTCACACAGGTAAGGCAAAAAAATTCTAAGCAGAAAGATTCTGCACATGTCAGTGCTTGGTTAAGTCCCCTGACAGCAAGATGAGAATCTAAGGAGAGAGAAATGAGTTCCAGATGGTTGTGGTAACTGGCAAGAAACTAATACTGGGACTGATCTTGAGAAAACAGACTGAAGACATCAGAGATGAAAGGGGGAGCAGGGGGGTCCAGATAAGGTTGATAACACATGATATATCATCTTTGGGGCATTCCTAGGCTGGATAGTGAGATGAACCATTTGTTCTTAAATGGCAGTGTTTTGGTGGTGAAAATGCTCTTGCTGTGACCGTTCTGGTTTCTGCACTGAAGCGCAGTAAATATCCCATTTCCCTGCACGCGGCCCGTCAGCCTCTGTCTGCTCTGCCAGGATGCTGGAATAATAGAAACCACTCGTTGTAGGTCTACGGTTGTTTTCATCGTGTGCAGCCCAGGTCTGTCTGCACCAACTCCTGGCTGTCTTGCCTATCTCTTGTTTAAACTAGGAATTGGTAGGGCATCTTACCTGCCTCCTATTTTTAGTTGTTGGTGGAAGGGTGAGGCAATGTACGTAATTCTCATTACAGTTAACTTAATCCAATTGTGATGTGGATTTAAAGGTACTTAGTAGGTCTCCACTGAGTGTGTGCTCTGTCTTTTTCCAGTTACTCTCATAAAACAGTGGACACCGATCAATTCGGCCACTTCTAAAACTAAACACATGCATTTAAAGTTGTGATGTGATTTGGTGCTTGTGTTATTCAGACACTTCTCCTGTTGATTTCTATAACTGTTCCTTAATTGGGAAAAGAGGGTTCATGTACATTTTGTGGATTCGTATGTCTTGTGGTTCACGGAGCTCGTGGTGTGTGCGAGGGAGCAGTACAGACTAATGGGGACTGACTCTGCTCTTTGGGATTAACAGGGGTTTTTTTGTGTCTTTGTCTTATTTTCTCTTTGAACAAAGCGGCCTCTATCAGACAATTGTGATTAATCCTCATTGGGAATTTGTGTGTAAATATGAGCTGAAACAGAAGCCTGCACCCTAGCAATGACCCTCGGCCACCTCAGTCCCCGAGCTGGTTCTGAGCTCCTCTCACGGCTATGGAGGGGACACCAGGTTTTTCTTCATTATATAGGGGCAAAAAACCCACACGGGGTCCTTTTTCCTTTGTACTGTGAACCCCCCCAGTTCTCCAGTTCCCCACCACCTCTGACAGCCCTGGTGCCTTCAGAGCCGGCCTGGGGGCGCTGCGGCCGCTCTGCCTGTCAGTCCTGGCTGTGCCCTGCGCCGTTCGGTCCGTGGGATCCGGGCCGCGTTTTCCCTCCGTCCCGGCAGCGGTCGGGGCGCGGGAGGACTCTGTCCAGCGTGTCAGTGCTGGTCCCGGGCGGCGGGAGAGGGGCCGCCGCCGGCCGGGATGCGGGCAGAGCCGGTGCGTGCTACTCCCCAACTACTCCATCTCCCCTGAGGTTTTTAGAACGGCCACTCTTAGACTTGTCATGGAATTAAAGAGAACTGCATCCAGGGCGTACAATGCTGCTCTCCTGCTGCCACTTTTCCTCTTGTCCTGGGGTAAGTTTTTTGTCTTCTCTGCCTGATTCTTACCCAGCTCCTGTGCAGTAACTTTGGATCAAATCCACGACCTGCCCGTGTATTGCAAAGGTAACTGAACTAAATGCCATTCTCACAGTTAGATTTGAAGCCCGAAAACTTCTTGTCTGGAATATAAACAGGCATTGCATTCTAGATACGTTTTTCCTTCTATTTATTTCTTGTCTCCTTTTCTCTTTCTTCATGTGCATATGTATATATGCATTTATTCACAAGAGCTAAGTCTGCACTTTCATGTAATTAAGTATTTAACTATAATAATAACCATTTCCTCCACTGAAAAGTTCTGAATTTTACGGTTGTGCTCATACAGAAGAAACACAGAACTTTATGTCCATTCTGTCTGCTTTAGAAATACATCTAGGCAAAAGAGGAGTGTACCTAGGAGAGTATGCTAATACATTGAGGTGCCAGTTACCCCTGGTACAAAATGTGGAGGAAGAAGACAGTACATGAGTATTCTCACTTAGAAATTTTGAAGAAAGCAGAACCATCCTGAAAGTGCAAGAGAGTCTATTCCACTGATGAGGGGTTGGGTTTGGTTTGTTTTTTCCCACATTGAAAACTTATTTTGTAGCCAAAGAATATACTTGAGTGTACTGGGATTCTTCAAGTTCACATGAACATGTTGTTGAGCTCCAAAAGTCACCCTTGTATACAATTTCTTATGCTCCCTCAAAAACAGATTTCTCTCTTTCTTCTGGAATGGGTGCCTGGAGACCTGCTGGGCCTAGACATCTGTTTTAGTTATCTAGGGATTATAAGGTCATGTCAGGAACATGTCCAACCTTTACTGGAAAGTATGATTTGGATTGAACCAGTCTCCTTATCCTCTCCTCAATGATGCCAGGCCAGTGTCTGTATGTAAAATTCCTGAGCTTGGACAGGAATGACCAATGACACGAAGAAGTCAAGGTAAAATATGGAGAACATACAGAAAATACAGTCAGAGTGCATTTTCTCTGCTAATATCTGCTGAACACTGCATTTGGCATTTTCTCACATTAGTGGGTGATGTTTATGTACTTTCTGAGAGTTGGAGAAAGTTTTCAGCTTTTCCTTTGATTCCCCAACAGTCTTTTCCCCTCCCTCCCCCTGAAGCCTCCCTAAATCTCCTTTGCTCTGATCACCTCAGACTATGAATGTGAAAGTCAAAATATGTGTTGATTTTTGTCTGATTTTTTTTTTTTTCCTGTTCTTTGTACGAGCTTCTTTGTCTGGTGCATTCGCTCCAAGTGCCTGGAATTCCTCTGGCCACAGGGAAGCAGCGGGACTGTCCTTTATATCTAGTAACCATAGCTACTGGTTTGGAGTGTGAAGCAATTATGGTGGCATTGTTTTGTGCAAAAGGAAGGCCCGTTGTTGCAGTACCCGGCTGCCAGAGAGCTAGCATGTTTCTGGGGATTTGTGCCGTTTGACCATTGCACTGATAGCTTTTCAGTCTTGGATAAAGCTCTTTTCTGGAACAGTGATTTACTGAGGAGGTTGTTTTCTTTTGGAGTGCAGGTGGATGGCACATCTTGATATAGCCAGCAAAGCTCAAGGGAAGCGGTAATTTCCATAGTCTTTCCACCTGCTCCTATTTTGCAAGGGGAATTCTGACAGATTTTAACTATAGTGAATAATGGTATTGTAGAATCTTAAGGCCATAAGGAAATGCCTTTTCTTGCCCTTTTGTGGCATATGACTACTTTTTTTTTATTTCTAATTGACTGAGTCTAAATGTCATTGAAGCACAAAGTGGTTATCTGTTAGAAATTTTTGAGAAAATTCTGATTATTCAGATGGGCTGTTGCAAGCTGTAACCATAAGACCATCCTTCAGCCAGATCCACACTATCTCCAGTTGTTTAAAATAAACTCCAGAGGGACAGTGGTGCAGGCTCCGCGTGTGACTCCGGTTTTACTGCTGCTGTCTGTCTAATGGGCAGAACAGCTCTCAGCTTAAGTTGTTGTGTTCCAGAGGAGATTCTGGAGAGCAGAATGAGTGTCTACTCATTTCTGTTCCCACAACTCTGGCCAGCAATGAGCAAAGTAATTCCCATACCTTTGGCCTGGAAAATGCTTTGGACACCTATTGAGAGAGAACATGTGCAGGCAAACCTTTTCTCTGGCACTTTGCTATCTGCTCTAGTGCAAGCTCTTGAGATTAGCTGGGACATACATACAGTTGAGATCTTACTTCAAAATGTGGAAACAAAGAAATGCACTCTTTTCAGCTCTTTTGTTGATTGTCAGTATATTTAAATAAGAATTGGAAATTAAAGCTTTGTGACTCAATCTGGTTAACTGAATACACAGGAAACCCCCTGTCCCAGCGTTTGATCTGTGGAAATGGCTGAGAGATCAGAGAATGTGTAAACCATGAAGGTCAGCTCTGAAGAGTGTTTATTAAGGGAAAATACTGGGGTGTCATAAGCACAGGAGATCAAAGAGTTGCTGTGGCAATGTATGCAATGCTATCATCATAAAACATGGATTTATAACTCCTGTCTTTCTCCAAGTTCTAGAAGCATGATAATAGGAGTCTCATCTCCAAATCTGCATTAAAACAGTGAACAGATAATGAAAACAAGCCAGCTGGCTACTTGCTCTGTGTTAAGAGTAAGTTTAATTCCCTGAAGTGGTGTTTCTGATTAATGCTATTAACACCTCTGACCATTGTATTGGCGCTGCTCAGCCCTGTGAATTGCTGCCCACCATTCGGCACCATTCAGCAATTCACTGGGCAGGAGAGAGCCAGGAATCAGCATCCTGCTTCTTTGAGGGGGTAAATATTCTGCATATCTCACAAGGGGAAAATGAGCCACATCTTCTTATGCCTGTCTTAATGAAAGTCTAGTGGTCTAGGCCTTTATAAATTCTTTATAAATATTTTACACTAGTAGACTGTGTACATGTCTCTGTCACATCAAACACCTAGCATGCAAATGTTGGGGTCTGGAAATTGAATATACCTGATCCTGATGGTGACATCACCTGAGCATGAGGCTAGGAGATTCAAACAAAAGCTGATGGGAAGTGGTTGGGGTGAGAGGGAGCAGCTGGTAGGTGGGAGCAAACTACTTCAGCAGAGCTGCTCCTGGTGGCTGGCAGGGGCTGAGCGGTTGTATTCAAACTTCGGTGTTTTGGAAAGTTTCCCATGCCCACATCCAATTTTCTGATGTTGAGTAGAAAAGCCCTCTGTTAAAGCAGCTGTCGAAAGGTGCCCGTTACCATGTTAAACAGGACAAGGAGTACAGATTATGGAATATTTTAGGCTAAGTGAAAAATCAGTGCCAATTATTAGCATTTCATGAGCTTGTCAGTAGTTTCAGAGAATTTCAGGGTCTTGTTTTCTGGTGCTGGTATTACTAGGAGCAGGTGCTTTCCTCAGGTCTGGGAAGAAAGGCTTTAATCTCTCTGTGTCAAGAAGGAAATGGGGCTTGTAAATCCCTAGGATGCATAAAGCCATCTAAAAAAGCCTTGTACATTCCCTGGACAAGTAACTGAGGGTGCTTCCTAAAAAAGGGTTTGATTTCCTTCTGCCGTTACCTTCCATAGCAGATATCTATCCTTCCAAAGTTAGCTAGAGTGGGGAAGAGAGAGGGTGAAGAGCATGAAAGCCCCTCTTCAGGCCTGCCCAGTCTTGCTTCCTGGTGTGTGGATCTGGGAACAGGCCACGGCGTGTACCCTTTCGCTAATCCTTTACACTGACCAGGACGGGGAAAGATCAGCAGAGGTCAGCAGGGATTTACTAATATAAGCACATGCCTTCCTGTTGTCACGGAGACATAACTCGTTCCATTCCTTTATTCGGAGTTTATTTAGTAGTTGTGTTATTCTGATACTCGAGGTGGAGGAGTTCCCTTTCTGCCCTGGGCCTCAGTATCTTTCTCTAGCGGGAGATGTGCTGGGGTGATTGGCAGGAGCACAGCCCCACTGGTGAGAACTGCATCAGGCAGGGGTTTCGAGCGCTCATGGTTTAGGGACTTGAAGATTCCTCTGGCTCAATTATTCTTGCGGTGGGGTTGGAGGCTGATAACCCCAATGCTGCCACTTCCCTGTTGGAATTTTAAGTGACCATTAAAAGCACCTTTAAGGTAGTTCTCAGTGAAGCACTGAGCATCTCCTATGAGATCAGGTGTGTCCCCAGCTTGAGGGCATCTATTGTAGTTTCCCCAGGCTTTGAAAAAACCAACTTGAGAAAAACAAACCCAAAAACCAGAAGCCAGTGAGTAATGCTAAAGCAGCATCTCACGAGCGGTGAGGCAATAAAATAACTGAAGCTCCTTGTCCTGTGTATTGTTTTAGCATCTCATAATTGGTGTCTAGTAAAACCTTCTGCCAGTAGCGCTAACATAATGCCAGGATGGAGAGGGGAGGCTGTGAAAGAAGTTACTTCCATGCGACTTGTGTTGTGGGGGGGATTACCACTGAGATTTCACAACCTGTGTGAGGTAATGGAGAACAGACAAAATTGAGGGGGTTGGTTTGTTTTTTAAAGAAAAGGACAGAGACCTTGCTACAGCTCTTTGAGAACCTCCTCCTCCTGTGCTGGCTTTTATCAGTTCCCACAGCTCGCTCTGCTGGTGCAGTGCTACAGCATCTTGTCCTGCTTTACCAAAGTAAGAGATTCCTCAGGACACTCTGGGAGAGAGACTGTGAATTCCTACCAGGGGGATCTCGGATTGCCCAATATCTCATTAATTCCTGATTTCTCTTACGGCTAGAAAACTTGCTGTTGCAACTGCCCTTTGACAAGATCATTTAGCAAAGGTATAAAGTATAAAATTATTAAAGCCAGTTATTAAAACAAAGCCTGGTAATGCACCTTGTTTGCCTTAAAGTGATACAAAAGGTCACAAACCTAATCTTTTAGGGAAAATCTTTGTCAGCTACCATTAAAGTGTAAAACCAGACCTGTCCTGACAGAGCTCAATGAATGCTTTATATGGGATTCTGTTAGCCTTTGAAGTTCCTCCTAACCCACCCCTAAATGCCTGGAACATATTCTTCAAAGAAACTATAGTCTTCTCCAGTTTCCTTTCAGAGGAGGGTTGCAGGATGGGATGACTGTAATATATTTTTTAATTTTTTTTTTTTTTTCACTTACAAACATCACTGATTAATGTTCTTCTTGTGAAATGTAAAGGAAAAATCCCAAATGTCATTGTTAATCCAGCAACAACTACTTTTGTGGAAAACTAAACTCTCATCATTCAGTGACTTCTTTGACCTGATTTTCACCATTTTCATGAAACAGCATAGTCTGAATTACATGTTTTCATGGTTGGTATATTGTGAAGCAGGAAAAGCTAATTTATTCACTATGCTTTTAGCATTTGGTGCATATTCATATGTTATTCATATAATAATCTATTCCAAAATTGAGCTGCATTATTGTATGCCCTAGGACTGATGGATGAAAATAACAACATCAGAGCTAAAAAGGTCGTATGTGTTCTTTCTCAAGCTAGGGGGTAGTCAAAGTCTTTGATACCCATTTAGTACTCTGAATTCTTGCAGACTCTGTGTTTAACTTCCTGGTGACGTCACAAGTGTTGTAGGCACTTCTCACTGCTGAAATCCCCTGTTCTGACCTCACTCTGTGACAAATTCTGTTTTGAATCGGTGTCTCCTCTGTGGAATTATTTAGCCGGAAGGTTACCGCTGCCACTGAATTAATACCAGGGTTGTACTATATTTACACAGGGGCGTGTTTTGTCCTTGGGAAATATATACAGGGGAATATAGGATATAATCTCGGAGTTAGTGTTGTTAATGCGTCTGTAACCTCTACTGAGTAGGGCAAACACGTGGGTAATTTTCTGCAAGCTGCAGTTCCCAGAATAATTTGAAATTATTTAGATATTGTTTCATTTCTTGTGATTTGCGCTGCAGTCTTCTCAGCCTGCTCCACGCATGCCTTGTGAGGCTGGAGTTCTCCGTGTGACTATGCTGCTGCTTTTTGGTGAGCCAAGAGGCCTTCTGGCTTCTTAGTGAAGCTGTGTGTCTGCTTGGTGTGGTACCTGTCTGTAGTTCAGCCCTGTTGTGTCTGCAGGTCTGTGTGTGACACTGGGGCCATGGATTTGTCACCAAATCTCTTTGTAATGGGCAGGCATTAATGACGAATACAAATTATTGAGCATTGCAGTCATACGATGAACCAAAATAGAGAAGGTACAAAAAGGTATGTTGGTTGTGAAAGAACTTCGGAAAAGACAGGAAATAGCAAAGGGATTTGATGTTTATCTTTATTTGCAAGAAGCATTTAGACTGTCTATAATGGAAGCAGAAAGCTGCATGTAGCCTTTGAAATGAGTTCAGCCCGTCTATGCTAACAGCACCTGGTGATTCTCCTGAAATGTGAATTTCTGTGCAGATGGAGTCTGCTGCAAATCGAAATTGTTCTGAACATGCCATGGATGTGGTCTCTTTTTTTGTGCCAGGCTGTGCTCCTGGCCTGTGGAAAGTGCAGGCTGGGACCAGTTACTCATTAAACATACAAAGGCTCCTATCTCCTGCCCAGGAAAGCTCTTTTGCGAATAGTTTCCTGGGCTCCCACTCTTAATTGCTACAGGAATTCCAGGCAGATTCCGTCATCCTTGTTTTCTGCCTGACTGGGAATCTGAGAATAAAAGGGTTGATGGCAGAATAATGAGATTGCTGGACAGTGCAATGCTCAGTGACTCTCCCCAGCATCACATGAGAGAGGAAGGGAGGGGTGGTCGTAGGGATGATGCTGGGGAGAGAAAGGGGCTAAATCCCTGAGCACCTCCCTCCCCCATCAACACTGCCGCTCAAAAGAAGACTTAGAAACACTACAGTCTTTTGGGAGGAATTTGGGGGAGGTCAGGGCAGGGGCAGGCTTTTGTAAACCAAAGTCTCCTATAAATCCCTTTCAGGCCCTGAAGTTGGATGTCTCCACCTTCAGGTACAAAGAGACTGAAGAGCTGGTGGGGCAGTGAGTTGATAGAAAACCAATGACACGGATTAACTGCTGGGTGTGTAGGAGGTGCACCAGAGCAAGGAAACGTGACCAAAAATGGGCTGGGATAATGATGGCATGAATGAGAGAATGTGTAAGGTCAGCTGAGAAGTGATGCTGTAGTGTGTGATCCTGGCAGACCCTTAGCATGGAGCACGGCACGTTAAAACAGCATTTCTCAACTAGCAGTGAGGGCCAGCGGTGCTGAGCTGTGGGTAGCATCAGAATAATTGCCCGCTCTCCATCCGCAGGTTTGAGGAGTTGCCCAGAGACTGATTGCCGTCACCACCTGCCCCACAGTTACATATAGAAGGCAACAAGAAGGGCAGAGAGCTGCTTACACAGTGGCCTCTAAAACCAGGGCTAAATGCTAGTGATTGCTTGACTTCCAGTACTAGGCAAAGTCAGCGTTGTCTCACCAGAAGCGGTAGCTTTTTCTCAGATACCATTTGCTATTTCATGAGCTTTACCTCTGCTTTCTGGCCATTTTTCATAGACATTTTCAAAACATCTGCTATGTAGTTGTTTGCAGAGTTACTTCGTTACTTCCAAGTTTGGATGTTTCATACCACTTCTGCAGGAATCGGTCTGGGGTATCTCTACCCCGCAGCTTCTGTCCTAGTATCCTGGAATGGAGCAGAACAAATAACTCTGATATCAGAAAGCTGCAGTGGGATGAGGGGCTAACGACTGCTGCCTTTGTGAAGGGAGAAGTTCTCTGTTTCCATTGCATTTGACCCTTTATGCTATTTTTGTTTGTTTGTTTGTTTGCAATCTCATCTCATGCGGTGATGGCAGAAGAACTTTCTTCTTCAGGGCCACAAATGCTGTCTAACAAAAAGTCTCTTTCCTCGACAGGAGCTTCATACTCTGAACATGACAGCGCCTGTTCCTCGTCCCCCTGTAAAAATGGTGGGAGCTGTAAGGATTTGGAAGGGGGTTACCACTGCGCGTGCCCCACACAGCCCGTGGCCTATGCGGGCACAAACTGCGAACTCCTCTATGACGCGTGCGATAAACACGTGTGTCCTGCCCCTTGGAATTGCAGCGCGACTCCAGGACAGCTGGAATATGAATGCATCTGTATGCCTGGCTTCACAGGTATTGATTGTCACATTGATATTAATGAGTGTGAGAGCAACCCTTGTAAAGACCCTCGTTTTGAATGTGTAGATAGTGTAAATGGATACACCTGTAAATGCCAAACAGGACTGAATGGAGAAGGCTGCCAAACAGAAAGTTCTGTGTGCTCTAGCCACCCCTGCCTAAATAACGGGACGTGTGTCGAGGGTCCTGGGGACTATTCCTGCGTCTGCCAGCCGGGCTTCACCGGGGCCAACTGCAGAGACACCGTTGATGAATGCGCCTCCAACCCCTGCCGGAATGGAGCCATCTGCCGAGCCGGGGTGAATGAGTATAGCTGTTTCTGTGTGCCGGGGTTCCAAGGATACAACTGTGAAATAGACATCAACGAGTGTGCGTCCCGGCCCTGTAAAAACAATGGCACCTGCCTGAATGAGATGGATCACTATTTGTGCCAGTGCGTCCCCGGCTACACAGGTACCTTTCACGCTCACGTACTAGCCGGGTGGTTGGGGTACGTCTCGCTGATCACGTAGTTCCACACTTTGCCTGCTGCTGATACATCTTGTAGTGTTTGTTGCTGTCCTGAGAGTCTGTTCTTTTACAGCTATGAGACTAAACCTCTGTTTCACAACTCATATTTCTGGAGATTTTGGTACTGTGTGTGAATAATGGTGTGGGGCTGCTTGTTGCGGCTTTGGGCAGTAGTCGAGGCTTTGATTTCCATGGATGGTGTGGATATTGAGAGACAGGGATCTAAGAGTGGAAATGGGTGGACTGTCTGAGACTTCAGTACTAGATACAAAGTGTGATTAGCTCTCAGTATGAAATTAAGGGAGGTATACAAGAGAAGAGATTTATTGTCAGGAAATGTATACTTAGTGTTTTCAGGTATAACTTATCTCTGCATATGTGGCCTATAGTTTTTTGTCCTGTCCTGCAGGATTTCTCTGAGGGAATTAGTCTTGTTGGAATGAAGTGGCTTTTAGCTGGGGATTTGTTTTCCAACTCTTTCACACCCGGCCAATGTTTTTTGGCATCTGACAATAAGTATCTCTTTTTTGTGCATCTGTGCTAACGGTGACTCAGAGAGTAATCTACACCTGTGAGTTATCTGGGAGGGAGGCAGTGGGGGGTTCTCCTTTTCCAGCCCTGCTTATCAGGGTGGAATGCAGTCAGACTGCGCCCACGTCTGCCTGGTACCACCTAGCACATGAACTTTCTCAGCCTTCCTCCTTGTCACAGACTGAAGTGTTTGAAGAGTTGGGTTGCTGTGAAGGAATGCTGCTGATTACCAGTGGAATGAGGAGAAGTTACAACATCAGGAATGCGGTCCCTGATGCTGACTCACTCTGATAAAAATGAACAGAGATGAAGGAGAAAAAAAAGCAGAATTTCTGTGTAGGCCTTAAGATTGCTGCTGATTTTAAATATCGAGCATAATTCTGTCTTTGCAAAACAGTTTCTTTTTTATCTTTATGTTGAATCCTCAATTCAGGATTGTGGGACTCCCCTGCCAAGGAAGTGATAAAATGACCCAGGCAGCTGGAGAAGCTTGTTGTGCTCCACGTTGTTCTGATGTCAAATATGAGGCTTTGCCTTATGATCCAGTGCTTCATGCAGAGCTTCTATCCCCATTGGCCAGCAAGAGCAGGTTGTTTCCTGGTGCTTGCAGCTGGAATTTGGGTGAAGGAAGTTTTACGTGGGTGTTGACGGGTTTGAAGCAGCGGATTAGGGGGCCCGCATTCCATGAGGATTAGGATGGCCATGTCCACTCTGTGGTGAGCCTTTGCCAGGAAGGGGAGATTAGATGGATTGACAGGTGCCACTGTAATGACTAAGGTTTGGAGGTGATGCCAGGCCACGGACAACTCAGAGAGGTGGAATATAGCATGGGAAGAGAGTTGCGTAGAAGTCGCACAGGACTTACTCTGTCAGGGAAAGTTGAGGCTTTGGACCAAAAATGCATGATTTGCTAACACCTAATTTTTAATAGCATTTCATAATAAAATTACTTACTAATATCTACTATCACTGTAACTAGCGTTTTGCACTGCTTTAATGCTTTTTTCCTAGGTATCTTAGAACAAGTTACAAATATTATTTAAAAAAATGGAACAATGTTTTGGAGGAGCAGGTAGAGATCACTTTTCCCATAGCCAAAATGCAGCTGCCTCTAATGTAGAATACTGGATTGATTAATAGCAACGTAACCCAAGTGAAGAGTACCGTGTCTAACTAAAACTGTAAGAGCTATATCATATATAACAGTTTAAATAACAACGACTGGCACTATGATTCTTCTCTTCCTGCCCTTCCTGCCCTCAAAGGATCCCAAACCAAAACAGCTATCATTAGATTTTTAAGAGCTGTACATAAGATCAACATTTTATAGCTTACTCAGAAAATGGATGCTATTTGTGAAATAATGACTGATTGTTACCTCAGCAAACCTGAGTAAAAGGGACTAAAGCTTTGCAAGTACTGGAAACTATTTTTTGTTTTCATAGAAGACTAAAATCCAAAAATCTTGACAAAATAATTTTGTTTGCAAATAAAAATTAAAGGTCCTTAATTTGTAAGAATCGCTTGCTGTTCATGAGTTCCCAACATTCTTATGGCAAAATGAGAACAGATCACTATGCTAGCCAGTTTGGGCTGATAACATGGCTTTTGTGATTCCAGCTCAGAAGTCCAGGCAGCACAGAGATACTTTTCTGGGTTTGTAACACAGATATTTCTCTGTTTTGTAACAAAGGTATGAACTGTGATGCTGAAATAGATGAATGTGAATCAGAGCCTTGCCAGAATGGGGCCCTGTGCAATGATCATGTTGGGTTCTACACCTGCACATGTGCACCAGGCTACCGAGGAGTCCAGTGTGAGGTGGACATCAATGAATGTGCGAGCCAGCCGTGCCAGCACAACGGGACATGTCATGACCTCGTTAACAGGTGAGAAATCGGTGTTGTTTGGACAATTGGATACCAGGACTGAGCTAAAGGTCTACTTAGTGTAACCTGTGAAAATTAGAGTAGAAATCTGTAGGGGGAATTGGATTTAGTGTTTTGTACATCCCAGTGGTCGCGGTGGCAGTAACAGAGTGATTTATGGCAGTAGGTGAGAGGACCCCTCCCAGCAGCAGAACTCTTAGGCTGCCTAAGGGAACGTAGGAAAAGATGTATCAGATAAAAGGGGATTTGCAGAGCATGAACGGCATAAGTAACTGTTGAGAACATACCTGTGTGTCTGAATTTACCTTTTCACAGGTAAGGTGTGAACTCTCAGACTGCTGAGGGTTTTCTGCTCTGTCATTAGTGTGGCCAGTTTGTGCAGATGGAACTGTTTTTTTCCTCTGCCCCACATGTGGGTATGAGGACTGGCAGCTTGGCTCTGTTGGCTCTTTCCTCATGCTGGGCTTTGCAGTCAAGTTAAGAGCTTATGCATTGCTCTGTTTTGCTGCCCCACAGCTACCGTTGTGACTGCAGTGACACAGGCTTCGAGGGGAACCACTGTGAGCTGGATATCCTGGAGTGTGCCTCTGAACCCTGTCTGAATGGTGCCATGTGCATGGAGGGAATCAAAAACTACAGCTGTGCCTGCTGGCCAGGTAGGTTAGAAATCTGTTTTGCTATGCTGACATGTAGACATGCTGCAATGGAGAGCGTGTGCTGTATTGCCATGCTGAAGAATTAAAGAATTAATGATCGTACTGCATGGTCCAGTGTGATTTTTTCATTGTCTGAAACAGTGAGGCTCCATTGCTGCCCTTTACAGGCCATCCCAAAATCCAGTTGACCTCATTGCTGGGAAATGCACCCTGATTCTCAACCATAAAATTTTCTTTTGCTTTTCTGCCATTTTCCGTCATGTGTTTTTCTATCGTGAGCTAATGCTTTCCTGCAAATTAATTATTTGGCTCCTGTGTTTGACATAGTGGGGAAAGTGGGGGACCCTGGGACTCCCTGCTAGGTGAGCTGCAGTGTCTTCTGGGTCTCATTCTCACCTTCAAGGCAACCACAGTATTTGGGAGACTAGTTCCAGTGGAGTTGTGTGTGATGCTGACCCTGATGTCTCCTGGCAGGTTACACAGGGCAGCACTGTGAAGAGGACGTGGATGAGTGTGCAGCAAATCCTTGTCACAACGGAGGTGTGTGCTTTGAGCGCTCCAACCAAGCCTATTACGGAACACGACCTGACTTCCCCAGTAATTTCAGCTATAACCAAGCAGCTGGTTTCCTCTGTCAGTGCCAGCCAGGCTTTACAGGTGAGCTACGGTAAATGTTCATCCTGTCTGCACCTGATAGATGCTGCATGGGTTGAGTAATGTTATCTGTGCAACAAAAATCACTTAACGACTGGTACTTGAGAGGGGGCATTAGCCTGACGTATCAGGAATGTGCTTCTGTTCACACACTGTGTGAATATACTGCGGGCTGCTGCTGGAATGTCACTCTCTGTGTAGCAGGCCTGTCACAGGGCTGAGGGAACAGCCTTGTGCACCCTCCAGGTGCTTTGATGAATGCCCTCTGGCTACGCAGATGCCAAGGTGGTTTCTCTTTGTCAGTCTCTCATGCATATGGCAGAATTCATCCCTGCAGGATATCTGTGAAACTCCTCATCAGAGGAAACTAATTCCCTGGAGTCCCAGATAACTATTCTAGGTGTTTCCTTGATGAGACTCCTCTCATGACAGCACCTGTATAATCAGAGTGGGTAGGAGAAGAGGGGGTTCTTGATATCTTGTTCTTGGAGCTAAAATCTCCATGGATGTTCAGCTGAAATATTGCCCTGTCTCTGATTTATAGATACACATAAAAGGCTGCGTTTAACAGCTGGAGAAATTCCCTGGTAGGAGGGGTTCAACAATAATACTTTATTCTTTTTTGAGAGAAAAATGAGAGTTTGGCCCACCGTTGCAGAGATGGGAATGGTTCAGAAGTTCTGATCCTGCCACTGTTCCCTTTCATGACACTGGAAAATCATTTGACTTTTCTGTACTTCATTTTCTCTAATTGTTTCAGTGATGGTATTTATTTGCCAGAGTGTCTGGAGAGACATGCTAGAAAATTCATTCAAGAAATTCTGCGTTTTTAGATGACAGAAAAAAAGTACAAAAAATTATGATTGCAGTTGTCATTCAGATTCTGTCCTTCACTGATGCCCGTGTGCACTTAAGATGCCTATTTGTGTTTTCTCCTTAAAGGGGAGACCTGCTTCACTAACATCGATGAGTGCGAGTCGCAGCCGTGTCAGAATGGAGGGCTCTGCGTGGACCTTATTAATGGCTTCTTTTGTCATTGCCTACCAGGTTACTCAGGTAACATTGGTGAAGGGGGGGTGGTTGGAATTGGGACCCTCTGGGTAACTAGTGTTGGGCTGCTGCGTTTCTGCCTGGCCGTGGGACTGGATTCCGGCTCTGGGTGACCCAGGCTGCTGGGCAAGACTGAGACGAACTGCGGGGAATGTGGTAACGGTGCAGCGGGATGTCAAGGGAAAGGCTGTGGATGTTTACTTAGACTTTAGTAAAGCTTTCGACACCGTTTCCCATAACATTCTCCCGCAGAAACTGGCTCCTCCGGGCTTGGATGGGTGTACGCTTCACTGGGTTAAAAACTAGCTAGAGCCGGGCCCAAAGTTATGGTGAATGGAGTTAAATACAGTTGGTGGCCGGTGACAAGTGGTGTTTCCAAGGGCTGGGTACTGGGGCTTGTTCTCTTTAATATCTTTATCAACACCTGGACAAGGGGATTGAGTGCACACTCACTAAGTTTGCAGGTGACACCAAGTGCTTGCGTCACCGTCCCTGGAGGTATTTAAAAGATGTGTAGATGTAGTGCTGGGGGACATGGTTTAGTGGTAACTTGGCAGTGCTGGGTTAACGTTTGGACTGGATGGTCTTAAAGGTCTCTTCCAACCTAAACAATTCTATTCTATGTCTGCAGTCCAGGGCTCGAATGCCATGGGAAAGATACGTGGTTTTGGTCAAGTAAGTTGATAGGCTATGAACTTGATTTTGATACATAAGATCAACTATGTAGAAGAGTCTAAGATCAGAATATCTAAGGGATCTGTATCCTGGAATCAAAATTCACTGGGAGAATTGTGGGGTTTTTTTATACACGTACTATGAAGGTGAACAAAACCAGCCTTCAAATAAAAAAAGGGGTACTTAACATTCTAGTTGTCACAAGCTACCGACTGAAGTAGATCGGATCCCTAGTACATAAAACATCTGTAAAACGTCTCCATTCTCTAACACCCCTGGATGATAAGAGCCAGCCATTTTGGGCTGAAGGCAGTAATCTGCTATGTTAGGAGGTCAAAAGGTCTGTGTGATGTGAGCAAATGAAGGCTTCTCTGTTTACAAGGGAATGGGGAGTCTGGATTCTTACACAAATGCCCTGCCTGACCCTAACGGGTCTCTGTTTTCTAGCTAAGAACCTAGGGGAGAGTGAATATTGCACCTCTCTTGGGAAGGTACGCTGCTAACTGATACTAAACATTATTTTTGGTTAAAGTATTTGTTCTCAGTCTTCTACATCTTTAAATTCCACGCGTACTCTCTATTTTGAGCAATTTAACACCAAAATGTAGTTTATAAGGAAGGTGGTCACCAGCATGATCTAGTATTTATTTATTTTTGAGGTGGATGTAACCTTTCCACAGTGTTCCTAGGCTGCCATCTCGTGGGAAAAAGAAAAACTTGAAGCCAGAAAAAACCTTGTCCTTTAACTTGTTGGAACAGCAGGTAGCAGCATTCCAGAGACTTCATAGGCCCTTATTGCATGGGAAAGTTTTCTGTTTTCCTTCTGCGATCACAGTGATTGACCTATGTTGGTGTAACTCTCCACGTCCTTCCTGGGAAGACCCATTACACGGGTAGTTTCACTCCCAGAAGCTCAAATCAGCTCTTAGTTAACGCCTTCTGGAACGGGACTGGATTCTTTGTGCAGTTTTCTGGCTTATCTAGTTTGTTTTGGATTCCTAATTTTGGCTAGGCCAAGAAAAATTTGCTTTTTTTAGGTGAGGTCTTTGAAAATAGGCTTTTATCTAAGCTCTTTATCGCAGCTTTCTTGGGTAGTTACAATGCTGTACTCGTGAACTGAGATCTTGTCCAAAGAGGTGGTTTAAAGTTTATCCTACTTGTCAGAATTCCCACTCAAGTATGTGCCCTGGTCCCTTTTCCTCCTTCAGTGCCCCAGCACCCTCAGAGTTCAGAATTTCATTGTCCTTTGCCAAACTGCAGATCCGTTTAATCCTTCCCAATTCTTAGTGTGCTCATGGGCAGAAAAGCTGACAGAAACACAGGATGATGGGCAAAGGAGCGCTAGAGTTCATTCTGTTGCATCAAATTTGGGTTCATTAGTACTCGAAGGGGATTAGAAGCAGGTTGCTCTTCTGGATATTGCTTTTGGTAAAAGACTTTGTCTCAGCTGAGGTAGTTCTGACACATTAACGCAGAGAGAGGCTGGGAGCAGTCTGTGAGATCAGCGAGTGCGTGTGGAGGAGTGAAGCTGACAGGGAAATAATAGCAATTAATCTCCCCTCCTTTGTCAATTAATCCCAGTACAGTCATGCTGGGTAAACAGCTTATTACTTCATATTAGGATCACAGAACAACTTTGTGAAGCTTCCCATAATGTTTCTGTTCAAAACACATTTCTGTGGCAGCTTAGATCTGCCATGAACTTGGGTTTAAGCTGCCTCCGCTGATTAAAGTGAACTTGCTACTCTGATGAAAAATGCTTTCTTGGGGCAGCAGGGGGTTCTTTCTGTATTTTTTTTTTTCTTCAGTCTGAGGAATTTGGGGAGTGTTGGGATAACAATGTGAGTCAGGAGAAATTCTTTCTCTGCAAATTAACTGCCTCAGTGCTGTCTCGGGCCACAGCAGTGCAGGGAGATGAACCGCCTCTCCCCGAAATGTGGTTGTTGCAGCAGCAGTGCTTCATTCCCAAGAGAGCTCCACCTCTCTACACCTCATAAGTCCTAAAGAGGCTGTTCAGTGTGTCAGTTTGTGCTTTAGTAGAGAATGTACCCTGAGAGGATGTAAAAAGGATGAATCAAAAGACTATGGCTACTAAATGAAGTGAGAAAGAGAATGAATCTTGCGTGGTCTTGGAAATTATGTCAGCTCTACAAATTTTGAAATTCGTATCCAAAGTTCACTCTCCATTTTGTGACATTTTTCTACTAAGAACCCTCTGACATGTTTAGTGTTCTTTATCTTGACTCCTTCAAGAAGTTTTACAAATGATTAGCAACAAAATAATTCTCTGAATTTAAACCCCATGACTGAATCTTCTAACTTGCATGATTGCCAGTGTGTAAGAATGGGGAATTAAAACCTCTAGAAAATTAATCATCTGATCCTTTTAATTTCTTTAGAATCCTCTGGTTTCAAAGAGCCTAAGCAGTTACTCCTCAGTTGTGTGTAGTTTGGAACAGATGGTCAGTGAGCCACCATTTTGGCTTAGAAGAGTTCTTATTTAAATATTTTATCTTGGATATATGTACTATTTAGAATTGTCATGACTGTATTTCTCCATCATCGTTCTGTCTCTCCAAGAGAACCCCAGTCTGTCTATATCCTTAAACTGATCCTGGGGAAAGAAGCAATCAATCTCAGTTTATAATTAGCAGTATTTAATGTAATGAATTTGAAAAGATATAGTGACCGTCAGGGGATCAGAATCTGTGCTGACTTGTGCTACGTGGATTTATTTGGGTACAAAATATTTCCAATCAGCAGTGCACAGATAGACTCGTGTGTGTGTGTGTGCAAATATAGTCATGTGTGTATAAATCAAAATATGGATCTTTTTAGAGGGATTTAACGTTCTCCAGTCTTCACGGTTGTTATAGTTTATTGTTGCAGTAGGCGGTTGAATGGGCATAAGCTACCAATTTGTTTTCTCTTGGACAATAACAGAAGGGTCATATTAGCTAATGATAGATAGTATTTAAAATCTGCGCTAGGGTAGGTCTATAGGTGCATAGGACCCAGATGTGACTCTCTGAGAAGTTTTAACCCCAAACAAACACTCACCATATCCCTCCCACTTAAATTATCTGTAAAATTGACTGGCATGTTTGGATTGAGTGAAATGAAGAAAGTAAAATAGCTACAAGAGTTGTTGGAATGCTTTCTTTTAATATCTTAAAGAGATACTGCGGATGCAGATTCCAGACTCTGACACGTGGGAGTTTTTGTTTGCTTGGACCTGACGTTGATACTGACAGAGACTCCAAGTTTGGGGAAAAGCTCTCAGATAACATTTCTTCACAGAAATAAGAACCTTCGCTGGGTTCCTGACAACATGAAAGTACAATTCAGCTTCCAGGAACTTTACAGTATGAAAGTAACCACATTTAAAAAAAAAAAAAACAAAAAACCTCCCAGAACCACAGAGGGAAAAAAATGAGATTGCAACATCTAATTTTATAAGGTTGCTAATAAGAAAAGAGAAAGTTTTGATTCTGCAGTCCCGTGTTTGAACCAGTACAGTCAGCATAATACAGGGAATTTCCTTCCATTTGGTTTGACATCAGAGAAACAGATCAAGGTAGTTAAAACTTGAGACTTTTCTTCATGAATGTTGCAGAGTGGAAATGTTTGTGCTCACAAAGGCACAGAACAGGGCCCATGGAGGAGGGAAACCATGTGAAGTGCTGGTCCCTGATTAAGTCAGTATTGACTGTACAGCAGGGCCCGGGTCACACTCTTTATTTGGAACTCTCCTTATTTGTGTGGTTTGGATATTACTCAGTGGTGGAAATGCAGCTTTTTGACTTGGTCTATGAAAAGAAAAATCCTATTTTGGCCTTATTCATGGAGTTCGGCAGATTCACCTGGGAGATGGCAAGGGCAAGAGATTGTCTCTTGGCTTTTTACTGCTGGAGCTAATGCTCTGGATCCTGCAGGGTATTACTGTAATGCATGGAGTGAGGATACGCCGCATTCTTGGTGTCAGCAGTGAGGGAGGCCAGCTGGGAGGCTCAGCGCAGGGCTGGATTAGATCTCCCTGCAGCACAGGTCTCTGCTATATTGGCTGGTTTCATCTCCAATCCCTTCTTGTCTGACTGGCACCAGGCAGCGCTTACACACAGTCTGCCGTTTGTCCAGCCTTTTTTATCATTCCTCCCCCCCCGATTTGCCCCCATTTTTTTTCTCACTTTACTGTCACAAATGTCCGCGAGGAGTCGGCCATGAAATCTGTGCTGATTGGCGTGATCCTGAAGGGAGTTTTTCTGCTGGCAGGTAATGAGATCTATACAGTAATAGCGCTGCGTCCTGAATGCTTGTGTGCCTGCCCCGGGCAGGGAGCTGGGGGTGCATGTCGTGGTGGCTGGAGGCAGGGGAAGCAACAAGAATTAACTAGAAAGGAAGAATGTTTTTATTTTGAAGAGACCTGAAGTTTTGTTTTGGAAACTTTAGGGCAAGGAATTTCCTTGTTGCCGCAAGATGAACGGGGAGCCGTCAGCTGCTCTGTGTTCGTCTTCCCTACAGCTCTGCCTTGTTCTGTGCCGGGATTGATCCCGGGGTATTCCGAGAGTCCTTGCTTGTACTGTGTAAACACACAGGTAACACACCCGGCTAGTTCTGTGAAATGATGGGTTTGCTTTTTACAGACGTTTTGGCGATTTTCCTTTTTCCTTTAATGATTTCAAACTCCTGTACTGAGAAGTAGTTGTTGGTTTAACGGGGAGGACAGACCCTTTGCTGGCCTGTGCACTGCTCCATCTCCTCCCCCACCGTCTCCTTGAGTAGTGGTGCACGGTGGGAGAGAGGTCAAAGCAGTGTGTTGCCATGGAAATGGCAGTAATTGTGCAAATATAATTGTGTCGGGGTCCATTTGTTGCGGCTAATTCTCTCTCTCCCCCCTCTCTCCCTCCCCTCCTTTTTTCTTTTGATAATAATAATACAAACCCTAATTAGGATGCACCAGGGAAGGCTGGTAGGAATTCAGCTGTCTTACGGGAGAGGGCAAGCCAGTGCCGGCCAGGAAGCCCCACTGAACTCACATGTTTCAAGACTGGGCTCGTGAATAGACCTCATCCTTCAAGTTTTTTTGGTATATCACAGCTAAAGTAGAATATCTCTCTTTTGGGTGCTTATTCTTTTAACATATTACATATCTCTTGAAGTATATGATCGTTACACTGTATACAATGAATCTTTGCTTATTAATAGCAGTCAGTAAATCATCACCTTCATTCAGGGAATGGTGAGCTGCGTGGATTTTAATAACACTTGCCTCTATGAAACAAGACTGTTCTCATCACATCGGTAACACTTTAGAATCCAGTGAATAGATTTGTATTTGAAAATACTGTGGGTTGTTAAAGCTCAGTGACTTCTGAGCGTTTGTTTGTGACCCAGCCCCTGTGGGTTGTTAGTTTGGGACTGTGAGCTTAAACACTGCTAAATTAACTGGAATGTTTGAAAATACTTGTCTCCAGATAGCAGCCTTTTAAATAACACTTATCTGATTTTCAGATAACAAGTTCCACTGATTTGCCTTTGTTAGCCTTTAGCTAGATAAGGCACTCATTAAACATTTGAAAGTCTCCTAATGATGTAATGAATCAGATTGGCAACATTGCTTTTACTATTGATAGTTCAAATAATAGTAAACATTTGAGCTAAGAAATTTAGAGGGAACAGAGAAGAATACCTAGGAGTAAGTTGTTTTTGAGTCATCCCCTCTTTTATTTTTTTTTAATATACCTGAAAAGTGATGTCTGAGCTTCTCTACAAAAACAAATTAGTTTTGAACTTCTTAATATCCACTTGCTAGTGGGTTTGCAAAGACACAACTGTCCATGTCTTGGAGAAGATTGGAGTAACGGATATCCAGGAAATGATCTGTACTTTTGGATACTGTAATGGCCTATAGCAAAAATCTTACTTTTTTCTGAAGTAGGGAAGAGTTCCTTTATTCTGCTGACATCCCCTCCATTTACACCCTCTCATCCGCAACTGAAACCCAAAATTACAGACCCCTTTGCTGCACTGAAATTCGCATCTAGGAAGCAATATGCAACAGAAATCTCCTTCTTCTGCCTTGGTTTGATGTAACTGAAGAATTTGACAAACCAGAGATGTTCAAACACAGTTGACAAAACTCAACTGGTGATAACGGAAGAGGAGTGTCGGCCAGGCAGCTGGCTGGTGGGGGGCATGGTCACTGTGTGGCGTGTAAGGAGTTAATGATGTAGCACTGGGTAACTGTTCAGCAAGGGGTGACGTTGGCCTCCAGGAAAAAATTGTTGTTAGCCAGATTTTTAGAACTCTTACACATCCCCTGTGTTATTGGTTTGTTAACAAACTGCTTCAAATTCAAATCTGGTGCTGCACTGGCTTCTAGGAGGGCAAGGGTACATTAGGTGTTGTTTTAGAGGCCCTTTTCTTCTCCTGCTTGAGTCCCGTGAAGGCTGGCTGCTTGCTGGCAGAAACAACAGAGATAAAGGTGATGCTCGTGGTTTTGGTTCCTTCAGGAAGAGCTGCCTCCTCTCTTTCCACTGCGGAACATTTCCTTTAGTCTGTGTGTAAGCTGTGAGGTCAGACAGCAGCGTGTGAAGACCTGAAGTGTCAGCTTATTTTTTTCACCCATTTCAAACAAATAATCTAAGAAATCAAACCAGCTGCGTCCCATGGGAAAGCTTGGTGTTTAATTAGCCACCAGCTCGGGGTTGTGCACTCACCGTAGGGACTAATTTGCCACCTGGTGTGAAGCACTGGCCCCACAGGTGTCAGCTGGAGGCTGGGAAACAGCCCAGGCAGGTTTTCCTGCTGCTCTTCCATGGAGAGAGTGCACTGGAGGAGACCTGGTCAGTCCGGGAATGTGACGGGGGAAAACAGGGCTGGGACCCTGCCTCCTGGCCTTCTCAGAAATTCATGGCATTGCTCCTTTTGTTATCCAAACCCAGGCTATCTTCTCCTCATTGCCCTGGTAAATATCGACAGCTCTGAGCAGCATCTCAAGGATTTGGGACTATACCCAACCTGTCTTTCTGACGTCATTCAACAGCCTGTCCCCTTAAATCTGACTGCAAACTCGCCTCTTACAGCTTTGAGAGCCCCCCAATCCACTGATAACTCAGAAAACTCACTCCATGTGGTTCTACTGCTCTCCTGATTTCTCTTAATTCCAACTGAAGTCTTCCCATCTTCTCCCAGACAGGGATTCTCCAGGCCCAGAGATGTCCATTATACTCTATTTATTCCAACATGTTTCTTTCAATTGTGGCCATATCTTTGTGCTGAAATCTTAATTCTGTCCTTGCTGCTTCCTTCACGGGTAAGATCACAGCCCAGGTTCTGTGTGCTGAGCCAGCCCGGCATTAATAGCTGAGAAAAAAGGCTGTGCTGAGGTACTACTAGCAACTCGGAATCTGTCCATCAGCTGAGTTCTTCGTCAAGGCAGACGTTATAGGCCAAATTCAGTGCTGTTCCACAGGCACTACGCGGAGCAGTTCCCTTCTAGTTTTTGTCAGTAGAGAGCTATGTCCTAGAGGAATCCCAGTTAATGTCGCCTACAGAGCAGCTCTCACATAGCTGGGAAGCATGCTGTTGGCAGAGCCTTGCATCTCACTTCCAGTGCTTCTCAGAGCTCCAGACATCCCTACACTGACACAAACTGACGTTTTGGAGCTGGAAGCTGGTGTTGAGGCTTCGCCAGTCTGCAGAGACTGCACTGGTTACAGCAACTGAACAGAGTAAAGCAGCTGGGTCAGAGCAGGGTACTGGGGTTTGTGCCTGCCTGGGAGGCGTTGCTGGGGCACGAGGGGGACAAACCATCCACACATATGTTCAAGAAGCCTGTATCTTTGCTAAGTTTTTTTCTTTTTTTATCACACGTCAAGTCCAGCTCCAGTGCTCCTAATGCCCCGTCTCCCCTCATCTCTTCCCCTCAGGCAACTCTCTAATCTCTTTGACATGCACATTCTGTATAGTGGCTTTTCTTTACAAATGTCTTTTGTGTTTTGATTCCCCTCCTTTGTGTGTGAATTCCTTCTTTTTCTTTCTGCTGCCCTGGCTGTGCTTGCTAGCTAGAGTCCCGTGTAATGCTATTAGATTGGGATAATCCAGGCTTGGTTTATCTGTGTGACTGTCTCTGAAGATTAGTGAAACCCAATGTTATGGGCTAGATAAAGTGAACTGGTTGGAAGGGCTCTTCTGTCAGTCTGGAGATGCTCGGGAAAATGACAGCAAATTTTCATTAACCAGATTTCAGTGTAATATCTTGTAATTTCCTTGAGCCCTGTTGGGATACATGTGCCTGGAGGAGACCCAGGAGCTGCGATGCAGTTCTTACCCAGCTCGCTTCTGGGACTAGGACAGAACTGACATCAGCTTGGTGCAAGTGCGGCAGAATGCCTGTGGAGCATGGCTGGTTTGTTGTTTGGTAATGAATTGAGTTTTGTGAGTGTTTTACAATTGGAGGGTCATCTGGGAATTTGAATTTTCTTAACTGAGGCTTTCCAATAACGTCCCATTTTAATGCTGCCTGCAACAACAGTGCCCGGAACATGCTCCAGTCAGATCTGTAGCCTTCATTTGTATTTCAGTGCACCAAATCTGTTATGAAAGAAGCATAAAATCCTTGTCTGTGCTGTTTTGTCCCCTTAACAACCTCTGTATGTTGATTGCCTGTGGTGTTTGGGATGTCTGGGAGAGGACAGTAGGCTGGTGGATGATGTAGGCCAACTGGCCAAAGCTCTATAAATATCACCTTCTCTGCAGCATCTGGGAGGACAGCACAGAAGCGTGTTTTTTCTTGCCCTTGTGTCAGTGATGGGACACTCTGTAGTGAGCATGGGGCTTCTTGCTGGCAGCTCTTGGACTTTTGGTGGTTTTCCGAAGAGAAGGGCGTAGGGAGCAGCAGTGCTGGGGAGGGTGGTCTGTGCCCGGCAGCCCTGCTGTGGGGAAGGGAGTCCCAGTCCCCAGCAGTGAGATCCCATTTCTAAATCTCTTCCGCAGGTGTGGAATGTGCTGTTAACATCAATGAGTGTGAGGAGGGTCCCTGCAAGAATGGAGCTGTCTGTGAGGATGGCATTGCTGACTATACCTGCCACTGTGCCCCTAGCCAGGATGGCATTGTATGGGGAGGGAAGAACTGCTCGGTCAAGCTCACTGGGTGCCAGACGCACGACTGCCAAAATGAGGCCTTGTGCATCCCAACCTACCAAGCTGAGAGCCACGGCCACCTGTGCCAGTGCCAGCCTGGTTTCTATGATGCCACATGCTCAACACCAACAACGTTTTCCTTTGCTTCCAGAGGGTATCTCCTCATTGAGCTGCCCGTGAACAATCAGAGCAGGAGGGACGTAGCAGGAGATGAACTTGCCAGCGTGTCCCTCCGCTTCAGAACCACCTTGCCCAGCGCCATCCTTTTTTACCGAGGCCATGAAGCTGAATACTTGTTCCTGGAGCTCTTTGGTGGCGTTCTGCTGGCAGGACTGAAGAGGGAGGATGTTGGGTACCTGATGCTGCTGGAGGGGCTTAGAGTTGATGATGGCCAGTGGCATAAAGTTGAAGTTGTTCTGCACAGCACTCTGCAGCTGAAGCTCTGGCATGACTTCTGTGATGCAGGTGTCTGCCTGAAGAGCTCTCCTGTCCCACACGGCCCTGCTTCCATCCCGCCTGCCTTCCTCAACATGTACATTGGAGGTGCTGGGGATCCAATGGCCAACAACACACAGAGCCAGCAAGGCTTTGTCGGCTGCCTGGAAGACGTTCAGGTAGATGCTGAACCTGTGCTGCCGGTGGATCTGCCTATGGATGAGTCCTCCCCGGTGAAGAGGGGCTGTGACCGGACAGAGTGGTGCCTCTCCCAGCCCTGCTTTCACGGAGGGCTGTGTGTGGATCTTTGGGCAACCTTCAGGTGCGACTGTTCTAGGCCTTATGGAGGCCCAGCTTGCTCGTACGGTAAGTGCCACATGATTTACATCTGCTAGCTTCTCTGTCACTTGGTGTTTCAAAGGTAGTCAGTCAGCATTGCTGCCAGCTTTGGAAGTAGTATTGTCTATTGACCAGTGAGAAAACTAAAGCAAAACCCTCGGTAAATAAAATTCTCATTGATCCCATTTCTGTCACTTGCTCCTGCAGGAGTGATTGCCAGTTTTGTGGTGCAGATGTTCTTCCCTGTTGAACCAGAGAGTCTGGCTTCATCTTTGTATCAGCTCTGTGTGAATGCAGTTGTTTTACTGTGAAAAGTTGCTCTTGAGCTTCTGAGCTGAGGATGAATAGGAATGTATTGCTTTATAGATAAAACACAAGTGTTAAAGGAAGTGCTCAGACAATTTTGAGTTAAAACTGTTATCTGCTTGCATTTTTTTGTTCCTGAAAGGCTTCTATTAATATCGTTGCAGTCTTTTTGTTTTGCTCCTAAGTCCTAAACCTGGCAAGTACAAAGTTGCTCTGCTGTTACCAAATTTATGAATTTTAAAAGCAACTTTGTAGTTTAAAAGTCCTTGAGTGTCTCTGCTAGGTGGCAAGGACTCTGCTAGACCCGAGTTTCCCTCTTCTGGTACCTGGGTGCTTGAATTCATGCCTTCCAGAGAAAGCTGTGACACATTCATCTGCTTCTTAATTTGATGGACCTGTGTGGGGAGAAAGCATAATTACCACGGTGCATGTTGAAAATGCTGGGAAGAAAGATCTTGCCCCACTGATAAGGAGTTGCAGCTCAGGATAGCCCCGTGCCAGCTGCATTCCTCTTGTCATTGAGCTGATGTGCATTTCTTTTCTCTTCCAGAGCGCCCAGCAGCAACATTTGGCCTAGAGAATTCCACCAGCTTTGCCTCTTTCACCCTTTCTGATAGCCTTGGAGCAACTTTCAACATCTCCTTTTTCATTCGTAGTCGGAAACCTAATGGTTTGCTCTTGCAAATTGGCAATGAAACTGACCACTGCCTCACCATATACTTAAAGAATGGCAAGCTGAGGATAGAGACGGCATCTGCAGATCCTGTGACATTTCCAGAAAATTTAGTTGATGGGAGAAGACATTTGGTAGCTCTGTCCTTCCAAGGAGGAATTGTTGGTGCTCACCAATCAGACATATATGTGGAGCTGGGACAGCTCGTAGCAAGACCTCTTTTAGCTGGTTATGGAGTGTATATTGGTGGACACCCTAACCCGGGCAGCACTGACATGTGGGGAGGGTATTTTAAGGGCTGTTTGCAAGACATCCAACTGAACAGCCACCAAATACAGTTCTTTCAGGTTGAGAACTACAGTCTGCCACAGGAACTCAACAGGACTCAAAATGATAACCTTGTGAACGGTTGCATCTCTGATAACACCTGCAAGGTACGATGGCTCTCGTTTGTCTCTACGTCTGTGCAGTTATTTATTATAGATCTGTGGTTACAGAACACTTTGACTGTTGCAGATATCAGGAAGATGAGAAGTTTTTTAAGTACTGATGGACACGTGGTCCCACATGGTCCTACTTCACTCAATATATTACATACCATTTAAGCACCAGGTTTTCCCCAGCTCTCTTGTAGTTTTTGTAGTTAGTAGAACTTGGGCAGTCCTGCTCTTGTGCTGCCCATCTCTGTTTTGCTGAGCTCACACACACATTCCAGACTCCCCCCGCTGACCAGTAACCTTTCCAGCTCCTCCCTCATCCTGCTTCCATTGCACAACAGCCTCTTCCCCCAGGAATCCATCATTTCAGCAGTAACAGTTCAAGGAACTGTCTCCACGTGCCCTTAGATCAGAAGCTGTGTCTCCCCTTTATGCCACACGTGAAGATGGGAGGCCATATGCTCTAATTTTGCCCTTCTTGCTCATGGTGCCATAAATGCCTCTGGTGTTAGGTGTGTCCTTCCAGTGACAGACCTTTGTGAGGTTTTTCAGGTGCATTGCACCTTGTTTCATCTGTTTTTCACCTTTGCTTTTGCACTTTATTCTTTTCCAAATTGGTGGAGCTCTGCCTAGGGAGGTTCTGTTGATCAGCAGCGCCCACAGGGAGAGGCAGGGGCTCAGGAATTCCTTGCACAGAGACCCTTGTGCTTCCTTCACTGCTGTTGAGTCACTATTTTAACTACCCTTCTTTCCTGATTCAAGCGCTGTTCATACTAATCTTTGTTGTCACATTTCCTTCTACCAAATTGTTTTAGGTCCAAAGGTGAATTGTGCTGTTCCTAAATCCCACAATTTTGTTTTTCAGTCTGAACCGTGTCAGAATGGTGGCAGTTGCATTGTCACTTGGAATGATTTCCATTGCAGCTGTCTGGCAAACTTCACCGGGAGATTCTGTGAAGAGAGAGTCTGGTGTGAAAGTGACCCATGTCCTGAAGCAACCACCTGTGTAGATGTTCTAGCAGGATACGTGTGTAAGTACCGTTCTCCTGCTTAAGTGTTGGTGGAAGTCTGTAATGTTCACTGTCTATAATCACTATTCCTAGTTTGTTCTGTTGCCATAAATGTAATCATCTGCTGCAAAAAGGAATGGAATGATGCACGGGCAGGGTGCACTTTTTGGATTTACCACCAGGTTGTGACAGAGCAAAGATGGTTCTCAAAGATGTTTTCTTCTGCCGCTTTGACTTGCTCAGGGAGGAACCGATGTACTTTTGTGGAGTCATTGCTGACCTTATTATCAGTGCAAGGACCATCCTACACTGTAATGTTCAGCCATTTCTACAGTCCCAGGCTATTTCATCAAATAGAACCCAATTAAGTATTGCAAATGTGTCTCAATTTTCTCCTTAGACAGAACTATGGAGAATGAAGAAAACCAATTAGTTAATGATGCCCTGATGTGGAGGGCGTGTTGTCTAGTGACCAGAAAGTGTCCTGAACTCTGGATGTTGGGGTGTTCCCAGTTCTGCCACTGGCTGCCTCAGCAGCTTTGGATGTATAACTTTCCTGACTTAGGGTCTAGTTTTTCTAGCAGTAAAAGGGAAATAGTTGTATTTTTGTGCAGTGCTGTGGGAATGATGAGTAAAAATTGCTACATAAGAGCTGGATATTATTATTAGAGGTGCAATTGTAAACAGGAAGAGCTTTAAGGCTGCCAGCAGCTAGGCCTGTAATCCTGCTCACACTAAGCTTATGTGATTCTTAAGGGAGAGAACCCACCAGGAGTTTGCCACTGGTCTGTCTCTAACATGACACCAACTGTCTTTCAGCTCTCATATGCTCTACCCCTTTATTAATAGGTCTGGCTAATGCAACATTTAATAGTTATGCTGCCATTGAATTTACCACCAACACATCAGTGACCAGAACTCTGAGCAGCCTCCACGTGGATTTCAGAACCAGGGACGAAGATGCTGTTTTGCTTCGGGCTGTGGAAGAAGTGGATTCCCTCCAGATAGCCATCAAGAACTCCTCCCTGCTTGTTGACATCAGGAGTGGGAATAGCATCGAAGGGGTCAGGTTCCTGAGCCAGAAGAACGTCACGGACGGTGCCTGGCACACCATCTCTGTGTCCATGGAGGAGCCATCTGCGCTTTCCTCCAGGTGGCTGGTTCGTTTGGATGGGTCAGTTAATATGACTCTGCAGGGAAATGCCGGGAACTTGGACTTCCTAAAGAACAATGCGCTGATTGTTCTGGCTGAAAACTTCACGGGCTGCCTCGGACAGGTGAAGATAGGGGGGATCTACCTGCCATTCACTGCCCACCTCTCGTACCCGCAGCCAGAACAGTTCCAGCAGTCCGGCAGTGGGGACATCCAGCTGGGCTGCGCTGGGGCCGATGTCTGCGCTTCCAGCCCGTGCCTCAACGCCGGCACCTGCCAGGACCTGTTCAACTCCTTCAGCTGCGCCTGCAGCGCTGGCTGGGGGGGGCTGCTCTGCGAGACCAACCTTGACGAGTGCCAGTCGAGCCCATGTGTTCATGGGGACTGCGTCGATGCAGTGGCAGATTTTCAGTGCGAATGCTTCCGGGGGTTCATTGGGAAGAAATGTGACATCAACGTCGATGACTGTGTGCGGCACCAGTGCCTAAATGGAGCGACCTGCGTTGATGAGGTTTATGGCTACTCCTGCAAGTGCCCTCCTCAGTATTCGGGACCTCGCTGCGAGTAAGTACCTTGGTTAGTTTGATGCAGGGGTCCCAGGAGCCCCCAGATAAATTGGCCTTTTTCTTTGGGACACTTTGAGAAAATTTTTCATTGCAACTATCTGGTAAGTAAAGCACCTAAATTCTGGTGTGAATTGGAAGGTGATGTCCAGGTCCAAATCTGATTTCTGAGACCATTCCCTTCTCCAGTTGTGTCAAACTCCTTCCTAAAACTAAATACCAATGACTGCTTATGACCTTTGCCAGCCCAGTCTCCACTGACTCTGAGCACACTTTTACCTTCCCCCCAAAGCGATTGCTTCAAAGGCCGTCTCTTGCTTTTCCCAGATGGCCATTCCCCCCCGAGCAATGTGGGAAGAACTTCACCTGTCTGAATGGTGGCAAGTGCATCAGCGAGAGCTGGGGAGCCAACTGCTCGTGCAAGCCAGGCTTCACTGGAAGGAAGTAAGTGCTCTGTTTCTGATGCCTGCAAGGGAGGTAGGTCTCTGATTCTCACGCCATGGGGTGGCTGAGCAGGTTCAACTGCTCCATCCTCTTATATCTCCTTTTGCCATTCAAACAACTGCTCCAAAACTGTAAACTAGCTGTTATTTTCAGAAGAGGTGGGTTTGATATGATCCTGTTGACAATACCAATTTTTGCAGCGCAAACGGCTTCCAAGTAGATCTTGTGCCTCATGAGAATTCATTAATTGTGCCAGAGACCCACACTGGCTCAGTTGTACAGAAATGGCAAAAGGAGGATTGGTACAAATGGGTAAAACTTTCACATTGTTGGACCCTGGAGAAAGCACCTGAAAAAGATGCAACAGGAACTTTTCAAATAAATGAGGCTTTTTTCGACTGTATGATCTTGTGTTTTATGGCACAAGAACATATGTGAGAAATTTCATTTAATTCTAATACACTTTTCCTTTTCAGTTGTCAAATTAATATAAACGAGTGTGATCCAAACCCTTGCCAGAACGGAGGGACGTGTCAGGACTCTGAGAACAAATACGAGTGTTTGTGCAGTGCCAGCTACACGGGAGAGCGCTGTGATGTTAACGTAAGACCTTCCCTTTGCTCCTGGAAGCTCCTGTCTATTTTTCCATCCTGTGCACTGTGAGGAGCAACAGAATAGGCTTAGCAGAGTCCCCGGGTACCGGGGTATTAGCAAGGCTGCCCACGCATTGTCACCTGCATGTGTCCTGGCTGCAGCCCCCTGGTAAGCACAGTCAGCAAATCAGCTGGGACCAAAGAAACCTGAACTGGGAAGTTATTTTTCTCTTTGCAGCGCTGCTGCATGTTAGTCTCCAGCACATAAGCAACTGCAGGAAATAGTTTTCAGTATCCGCACGGGCTGCCATATGGTTTTCAGGGCTGTCTCTGCAGCTTTCCTTAGCTTTTACAGCTCCTTGGACAGTGATCAAACTACTGCAGTTGGACCTGTAGAAAGGAGATATTGCTTATAGCTCCCCCCCTCAGTTTCCTGAAGAATGGAATTTCAGTGGGCATTTTGTCTTGGAGGAGAGTTACCAAGCACCTCCCCTCTCCACAGATCTGGGTAGAACTGGATGTGTTTGGAGAAGGCAAGTCAGATGAAGTCAGGCTAAAACTGATTCAATCACATGTAAACCAGCAGCATCCGTTACCTGCTGAGGCTGCTCCCGAGGCGAGGGGCTGGCACGGGGGCAGGCTCAGTGATGCTTTGCCTCTTCTGTGTAAGCAAAGCGTTGCTGGCTGAGGCTGAGCTCCGTCCTGTGTGGAACTTGTTAAATTATACACTTGCTTTTCCTCTGTAAAGCTGTTGCATGGAGAGGCAGCTTCTCTGGTAACCTGGGGATGTACTAACCCCCACTGCATGGGGAGGGCTGTGTGGGCTGCTGCTGTTGCTGTTACTAAGGGCTCTGTAGTGCATGTGCCACGAGGTCACTCTGACATTTCCAGTTTGCATGGACTCCTTCAGGCATCTCTGTCTCCTCTGTTCCAGGACATGTCTGGTAGATTCCTTGTATCCATTTTCATCATCCTCATTACTTTTTGCAGAACTGTCTTTCTTTTCCCTCTTCAAAGGCCAGTGCCTGTGGTGGGGGCAGGGAGGGGGGCAGGCTATGGCTGTCACTGTGTCTGCTATTAACCATCACTGGAGAAGCCAAGGGCTGTTGCCTGTGCTCTCCTGCTCCTTCTCCCTCCCACGAACAGCATAAGTTCAGCGCATGCAGGAGGGTGGGCTCCTAAAACCCCCCCGTAGTGGTTGTGCTGTGTGACTAACCCGCTGCTGTGCAAACCTACAACTAACTCCAGCACATCGCTCGAGTCCTGGCAGGCTCAGAGAGTCAACTTGAACCTCAGCCACCCGAAAATGGCACAAGGACTTCCAGGTACCCCAGGAATGTTCCTTCTGTGCTGTCACTTTGTGACATTGGCACAGGCTGTACCACATCCAAAAGCTGTAAACAATCAGCCTTGAATTCTTTGGTTTTCATCTGTGAGGTGGCAGGTAGTATCTTTAGCAATAAGAAATATTTCTTACTGTTAGACTTATTGTAATTTTAAATCTTTCTTTAATGACAAAAATTCCACAATTTAAAAAATTCTTTGTTTATTGTGTTCCACACCAGAATCTAAAGAATACTCGTTTGGCTACATTTCTTGCTGCAGTACTTGGGCCTTACATCATCTCCATCTCCCATCCATGTACTGACCATTTAACATCCTCCCCTTCCTGCTGCAAGGTGTCTTCAAGTCTGTTCCACAGCATTTTTATATAGCGTGGACTTTAAAGTATGTGCCTTTGTAATTTAGATGTTTTGAGTTATGAATTCAATGGATCTAGTACTCGCCATTTACTATTTAAATTATTTAAAATCTTTTGCTCTCGGATGTGTGATATTATTTGGCCAGTTTTACCTCATCTGCCAATCTCTGAGGTGTTGCTCAGACTCTTCCTTGCTGCTGTTCTAACTAACAAACAGCGGTGCGTTATCTTCGTTAGCACACAGTGTGCACGGAACAGCTTTTTTGGTAGCAATTCTACAGCTCCAGGATTGGTCCCATAAATTTTCTGCATTTAGTTCTGCTGCCTCCTTGCCCATAGCTGCCCAGCTCAGGAAATCCTCTCTGTTCTTCCTGTGGTAATTCTGTCCATGGGTCCTGTGTGAATTGTTGTAATGGTATTAACTGTGCCATCAGTAAATCTCTGTTCATAACTCTGCCCTGTCGAGATCAGCTTCGCCAAAGCGGCCAGTTAAAGTGTCACTGAGGAGTGGCACTAGTTTTGAATTAGAAAGAAAAACACAGAACATGTTAATGTCTTTGTATTAGAAATAATCACTTTTTAGTCCATAGTTTTGCTGAGAGAGTAAAGAATGACCATGAGCATTCTCTGTGCGGGTGCCCTCAAGCCCTGTACTTGCTCCTTGCTTGTCCTTTTCTGTTCAAGTACAGATCTTCTGCTTTTTTTTAAAAAAAAATACCCCTCTAATCTGACCATTTTGGATTCTTCGACTTAAGTTATTGTAACCACTGGAGTTTCATTGTTTCTCCATTAATTTCTTTTGCAGAAAGGGACTCCAGGTGCTCTCTTCCCCTCCCCACTAATTGAAGTAGCTGTCCCTGTAGCCTGTGGCTCTTTGCTGCTCCTCAGTATCGGGCTCATATTCATGATTCTCACTGCAAGGAAGAGGCGTCAATCAGAGGGAACCTACAGCCCGAGTCAGCAAGAAGTGGCAGGAGCTCGGTTGGAGATGGACAGTGTCCTAAAGGTGCCACCTGAAGAGCGGTTAATATAGGCACTGTCCTGGCAAGGAGATGCACCCGCAAGGTCTGCTTTGACCTTGGGCTCGTCCCAGCGCTCGCGCAGCAGCTCCTCTCTCAGTTCCCTTAAGGCACCGCGATGAAGACCTGGACTTAGCAGTAAAGGCAGAGCGTTGTGCGAGAGCTGCTCCAGCCAGGGTCAGTGAATGGAGGCCATTGCACACACTGGCTCAAAGTGAGCTTCCTTCCTCCTGCCCCACGGACTGCCCCACGGGAGCTGCTTTGACCTTGCTCTGGCTCCGTTCCACCTTTCAGGCAGCAATGGCATAGTTAAATCTGCTTTAAAAGGCAGGGTTAAATTAGGCACTAATTTACAGATTAAGATCTATACATACTTGTAAGGAGCGTTGTACAGAAGGTATTTATGATGGGTTTGTATATACTGTTCTGTGTTTGTCTCAGCTCAGGTGTGCGAGGTTTTCACAAGCAGCCTTCAACAGCAACAGCAGCTGCCAACTCCTGCCCGGTGATAGCCACAGCCTTACAGGGAATGGTGGGGAATCACTGAAATCATTGCACAAAGCAACGGTTCATGACGTGATCCCTGTTAGACATTCCCCGGGTACCGCACAGGAAAGGTGCAGTCAGAGCTTGGTGGGTTTGAGGGGCCAGCGCTGGAGCGATCAGCAGAACCTGTTGCCAAGTGCTGAACTCATGGCGTGCGTGGGGCTGAGGGGGGCGGAGAGGTGAGCAGGAAAAGGGCCACCAGACTTGGCCGTATTCCCTGAGCTCTTGGGAGACGTGGAGGGGACAATGGTACGTAAACAGTGAAAGGGGGAAGCTCCTGCCTAGAGCTGCAGGCAGCACAGCGCAGCTCCGAGAGGCGCCAGGTCAGGGCTGAGGGATGAGAAATAATGCTCTCAGTAACACCCTGTTCTACCGCAGCAGCCGGTGTGGGCGCATCTTAGCAACTCCTCCGTGGTGGGAGCAGTCGGGACCGCAGGGGCTGTCCTTCTCCTTGCACTTGTTGCAGCTACAGCCATTGTCATGAAGAGGAGGAGAGCGACTCAGGGAACATACAGCCCAAGCCGTCAAGAAAAGGATGGGGCGCGCGTGGAAATGTGGAATGTGATCAAGATGCCACCAACCGAGCGGCTGATCTAAGAACTGAGGTCACGCACCAGGTGCTGTGTCGTCCTTCTAACAATCCTGGAACTGCTGCAGCCTCTCTCTCTGGAGATGTGGTTTGTAGGACAGGTCTGTACTGCTTTAAGCTACTTCACAGGCCACGGGCAACTGCTGGTACCTGGCAGGAAGATTCACCTGCTTGAACGAGCTTGGTTATTGCAGCTCATCCCATAAGAGATTTGTATCAAATTGGTCTGGCAGCAAGAGCAGTAAAGTCTGGGAGTTAAAAAAAGAGAAAGTTCTGGAGGGGCCAGTGGAGGCGAGGAAGCAAGTGGGGGCTGTGGCAGCAGAGGGAGTGGACACAGACCTGCTGCCCATGCACACAGCCAATATAAATGGCACCGTACAGGGGTGCCATGGGGCAGGTCTAATTAATGGGAATCAAACCCCTGTATTAAGAAATAATGTAAGTAATGTGGTTGGTTAAAAAAACATGTGCCTGTGCCTCCTCTGCAAAGCTAAGGCAGGTGACCGACTGATGGGAGGGAATTCCTGGAGCTGCTGCTGTCCCTCTGTACCCCGGCCAGAGTCAGCGTTTCGTTACCAGACAGTAAGTACCACTGGGCTCTGTTAGACACTGCTAGTAAAGCTGTTCCCAAGACTAGACTGAACCACAGCAAGACTTTAAGTGCCTTCCTGAGACTGAGTTGCCAGTTACAGCATTAACTTTCTTGAAAGGGGGATGTTTACGCGCAGAAAAACTGATGGCTTCCATCAGAGGTTGCGACAAGGTTGGTGTGAGCAGGCGGGAGGTTTCCCCAGCCCTCCCTCGCCATGGGGGCTGCACCCCCCCCCAGAGCAGGCCAGTTCCAGGGCCAGAGCTGGCACGGAGCAGCCGCACCACGGGAGGGACCGTAGCACAAGATCTGGTGTTTGAGCATCAAGTGATACTTGTGTGAGGAGGGGAGAAGGAGGAGGCATTTCCAGACCCGCAGCTCTCAGGACAGACGGGTTTGGGCTTGTCAGTAGAGAGGAGTGGAATTTAGTTTCCTACTATAGTGCCCTTTCACACAAAGGCAGGGTTTGTGTTGTAGAGACACAGCGTTCCTCTTCCACGTTGCCCTAAAAAGGCTATTTATTTTGTGGCTTTACTTCTCCTTTGTTACTGTTTTAGCTGCTGAGTGAGCCATTTCTTCTCTAGCACAACGTGGCAGACCCTGTGGAAAGAAATGCAGCAGAGCAGGCCAAGTAAGGTCTGAACTCATTAACATTTCAGGATAATTACTACAACTATCACTGAGAACTATTTTAGAAAACAGCATCCGCTTTTTAATCTCCAAAATGGTATTAATGAGCAGGGTGTGACTGCCCACCGTAGCTAATAGCCACCGAAAGAAAATGCTATTCTGTTTTGCTCTTGGATATATTATGGTTTTTGTACTGTAGCTGTAAATTTTTCTGTAATTCTAAGCAAAGGGAAGCGACCAAAACTACTGACCAGATCTGTCACTTACGAACAGATCTTCTGCACACGTGCAACTGCTGATAGAAGATGAAGAATAAAAATTGTGGAAAATAGAAAAAACAAACCATTGGGAGACAAGACAATTAACATCTTGTGTGTAAGATCACTTTCCCTCTAATACTGAGGAAAAGTTGGAAGAGGTGATCCCACCCTGGCTGTGGGTTGGGGAGGAGCCGGACATAGGACTGATAAAGAAAGAAATGCCCAACCTTCAGTGTGGGCAGCTCGCTAGCGCTTTTAGTTATTTATCACTAATAACACTGCTGTCACCTCTAACGTGAATGATTTGCTCGGTATATCTTCCGGCTGCTGTTTAGGAAGGTCTAACACCCTTTCAGAACAGACAGTCCCGCGCCCCAGTCCCCTCGCTGTGCTGGGACTGGTTACCCCACACCGTAGGAAGGTGGTGAGTGTAGTTTTGCTCAGCAGCGTTTGTCCAACAGAATAAACGGAGCAGGCGGCACCTTCCGGGAGAGCAGGAGGGCTGAAGGGGCAGGTCCCACAGGCCGAGCTGGTGACGGTGCTCTGGAGAAAGAAAAGTTCCCCCTTGGTCTGAGTCTGTCCCTGGCGTAAGGGTGGGGGTATCTCCTGGTGAGAAAGGGCTGGCAGAGCCCAGGGTAGGCTGGGGCAGAGCCCCCCGCTGCCCGGCAACGGTAAGGTGGGGTTTTCTTCACCCCCCCAGTGACTTGCAATAAACCTGCAGCAAGCTTAGACTCTGCTTTGGGTTTCTGAAAACTCAGACCTGATTCACCTCCAGGTCGTTACTTTTTAGCATCACTCCATTTTTTTTGTGTTTAAATTGTAGAAAAATGAGGGCAGCAACAGGATTTAATGAACCGGTGTTACCCCAGCCTGTAGTACTTTGAGAGACACCCCGAATTGTGTTGTAAGAACTGACTGTTACTGAGGTACTGAAATGTCCTGGAGGGCAACAAGAAGCTACAAACCCCTCCCCAGTAAAGACACCCGAAACCCAGTGGAGCGCAGGCAGCGAGTCCCTCTGCAGCCCCTGCTCCCCCGGGAGTCGGCACCACGGCTCCTGCCCGCTCGCTTTCCAGCATTGGCAGATGTTTTTATTTCAGGCACCCAAAGCCAGTACTAGGAAAAGTGTTAAAATACTTTGTCAGTGTCTTGAGCATTTCTGCAAAATAATTTATGGAAGTTGGGGTTGTTTTTTTTTTCAATAATGAACTTAACTTTCTTTTGATATTTAATTTTTGAATATATTTTTTCACAAAACTGGATTTGCTGTAGTTAATGATCATGATCCTGATTTCTTTTGTAAATTTTATAATTTGTAAAAGATTAGAATGTCCTTCAAAAGAAATTTACAATAAAATTTTATTAAAAATAGACCTAGTTACCTTAAATTGTGATTTCTTTCTTTCTGAAGAGTAACTTGCTGGCTAGGTGGCTGGTTTTGGTCTGTTACAGGGTTTGCACAGCCACAAACCTCTGTGCCTCTCTTACAGTTACTACATTTCTGATTATTTTGTCACGCACCGGAGCTCCCAGCATAGACCTGAATGAAGCAGGTCCCTTGTAGAAACTCAGAAGGGGCTGTCAAACCTCCTGCATTTCCTCTTCGCCTCTACTGAAGCCCGTGCTGCTACATTTTACCATTAATCCCTTATTTTATGAGCAAAGACGCCAAGATCAGCCTGTGGTCAGAGCCATGAAATACCCAACAGCGAGCGGAGCCTGTGCTGTGAGTCGGGACGGGCTTCTGCCGCAGCAGAAATCTCTCTGCTGGAGCCGGGGAGGGATTCCCCAGCAGAAGGGAGGCAGGGAGAGCGGCTCTTCCAGGGGAGCGGAGCTGCGGGATGCGCTGGGAGCCCGGTCCCGGCAGGAGAGCGGTCCCAGGGACAGAGCCCAGTGCCAGCCGCCCGCCGGAGCGGAGCAGCAGACGGGAAGCAGATCAGAATGTGGGAATAAATGAGTTGGCTGTAATTCAAACAGCCGCAGCGATTGCCGGGAAGCGTAGCTGTCCGTTTAAATACCCAACGCTGGTCACCTCCCACAGTTTAGAAGCAAAGTAAAAAAAACCCTGGATGTCGTAAGAAGCAGCAACCAACAGGCTTCTTGTTCACCACGAGCCAAATTAACCTGCTGCTGATGGAAAAACCACTTTCATGTGTACCATGAGTGTACAAGGAGCAACACACATTAAACAAATATTACAGGTCGCCCTAGACTAAATCCCAGCGTGCGCAGGGACAGAGTTCAGGAAGCAGTTGCCTATCGTTCACCTACTCCTCTTTTGAAGACAGTGCCTGAGATATTCCTATTTAACAACAGAAACGTTACTGCACACACCTCTGTCTTCAGGGTGTCACTGACTCAGTGGCTCCTTTGGTTGGTTAAAGGGATATTAATTTCCCCATTAAATATTGCAGCCATTTGTGACGGACAGACTCTAACCGCCCCCTGACCAGAAAGAAATGTGAGCAGATGTCAATCTCCTGCTTGATTTTTTTCCACACACATTAAAAAAAGAGGGGAAAAGGGGGGGGGAATATTTAAGCAGCTCAGACTGTTCATTGCAGGTTAGAAAAAACATCCCTGGTTCGTAGAGAGAAACGACAGCCTCTGGCCATTAACACCTGCACGAGAGAAAGGGCTTCTGCAACAAGTCTTGTGTGTCGGCAGCTTCCAATTCCAGCATCTAAAATGTTTCTAACCTAAGCAGTAAGTAAGATATAAAAATGGTTTTCCCATCTGTACAGCATCAGAAAATTGAGAAGGTTGGTTTTTTTAAACAAAATTTTTAAATGCAAGTGACTTCTAATGGAAGGAAGCACCTGTAAAGAAGCAAAAGCAGGAGCAAACAAGGACAGTGAGTACAGGAAAATGTACAAAGCTGAATATAAAGTCATTGACGAATCGTATCAGACAAGAAGGAAAAGGAGCACTTATACTAGATTAGTAAAACCATCAAAAATACTTCTACATCCGAAAAAGCAATGATTCCCATCCCAGCTGGCTCTCCCAGACGAGCACACCTTGTTTACAACTGGCACTGCTAGGAATGAATCGGGTTAGGAATTCCTGAGTTTAAACAAGACAAAAAACTAACTACTGCCCTAGGGACCCTTTATTACAAGAAGCACGAAAATCCATCTCCCGGCTGCGGATTCTGTCCAAGACGTGCGGACGGTCACAGGCTCCGGGAACGTGCTGCCCGCGCGCCTGCACGGCAGAGCTGTGCGCAGCCCCCCCGCCCCTCCCAAACGGAGCGAAGGGAGATTAATGCCATTTGTGTTCAGTGTTCACGCTTTTCAGTGCCTCAAAACTGACTTAAAAAAATAATCCAAGACTGCTTGTTTGTCTAAAAATCAACTGCGTAAAATATTCCATAATATGAGCAGAGTAAGATAATCAGAGCTGGAAATGATGTGCAGTGATACAGAATTACCAGAGTGGTTTTCGTCGAGGTGCGAGGGTCCCGCTCACACCTACACACCGCGGGACATGGAACGCTTTAAAAAAGAATATGTGACATCCCATGGCCCGTCGTATGCAGAACCTTCTGGTGCCTGCACACACCCACCATAATTGAGAAAGTTCAATCATTAGCTCAGCGCAACGGAGATCTGAAATTCCAGACTGAATTTATATATAACGTTCATATTCTGAACTGTATAAAATAAAATGGAGCTATTATCTTAGACTTTAAATATTTTACTATGCAATACTAAAACCATCTGTCTTCCAACACAAAAAGAAAATACAAATCCAACTGAATGGCTTGTCCGAGTAACAGGACTTTACAGAAATAGAATATTAATGTAATACTATGGTCTTTCCAAACTGTCGGCATTTCAGATAGTGAGAGTATTTTGCTTTTGTATCACAGACTCGCACGCAGAGACAGCCATTTCCATACACTGCAGTAAGAAAACTTCCAAGGTTATATATGAATAAAATAGATACATTGGAAATCAGATAAAGCTTTACAAGAATTTCCCCATGTGTCCAAAATTATTTCCTTTATCAAAGGCTTAATGGTGATGCGATTACCTCTTCCAGAGTAACATCTTTTACATCAGATTGTGCCCAAATACAAAACAAAACAAAAAAGCACCACTTAAGTAAAACAGAAATGATCACTGCAAAGAGAGCAGCTTTTATACGGGATGCTGGGATTACAATGAAATTTCTTGAGAATACTATTGCCACAGAGAAGTGTCTTAGGAAATCAGAAAGAACGCACCCTTTCACCTGTTCATTGCATTTTTGTACTTGATGACCTCACAGTCCACGTCACAGTCCGGTTAATGTCCCGTTACACCAGCAAACGTTCTCCTCCACAGCGGGACAGAGACTGGGGTTGTTCAGAGGGGCTGACGGAGCCGGGCAGAGCAGACTGAAATCCCAGCGGCAGCAATTGGCAGTTCCGGGGCCCGGCAGTGACAGGCCACGTCGCCATCGCCCTCCCCGGTCCCAGCCCCGGCCCTGCTCGGCCCGGCCTGGAGCCTGACAAGTGCCACAGCCTTCACCCCCCTGTGCTCGGGCCACCTCGTCACCTCACTGCCACTGAACTCGGACTCAGGAACTTTATACCCCATTTTTTTTCTCCTATTTTTTGTTGTTTTTAATAATCGAGTAAGATATTGTTACATCCCATTCATATACTGCCATCTATAATATTTATATATAATATTAACATACACATATATAAGAACTAGGATACTCTTTATGGCCTCTATTTTCTGATGTATGTAACAAAACCAAACAAATAAACAAAAGCCCCAAAAAGAAAATCAATTGCTGGTGTTTCCAGTTTCCCAACAGAGATGCAGGACCAAACCCTGAGCAACTGCTCTGTGCTGTGGTTTTGTTGCAACAAGGAATGATGACAATTCCGCACCCGAGAGATCCCCGTTACCTCTCGGTGCCAGTGAACTTGGGGGGGAATCAAAAATCTGCAGCAAAAGCTCTTCCAATAGTATCACCTAAGAGAGCGTCTGTATTTCAAGAGGGGACAAACCCAGAGCCCAGGGGATGAATTCAGCGCGACCCACAAGTCGGGGTTTGTCGCGACACTTCACGTGTGAAAGCAAAACATGGTAATTGTACGTGTAACGTGGGAACCACTGACAGGACACAACGTGCCGCGCCACGCTCCCGCCTGCACTGGGGACTGCAAATACAAGGGAAGGTGTAACCTCTGCATCAGTAGCTCTGTCTGAAAAGCCGTGTGTGGAAACCAAACCAAACCAAACCCCAAACCCCAGCTTCCTTCGTGCTTTGGTCAGTGCAAGATTCCCGGGTTCAGCAGCAGAGAGTGAGGAAGCAGTTGCAGGGACCGGGACGATGAGGGGACTCTGATCTCGGGGCAAAAACCTCTCGTGTGTGAATTGCAGCACGGTGATGGTCCTGCAGCTATCCTGGCTCAGCCTCCCAGAAAAGAAATGCTTGGTTTTATGCTGGCTCAAAAAAACAAAAAAAAAACCCCTCTGTCAATTCCAAAGGGAAATCAAAAGGCCGTTGGGAGCGTTACTCAAAGGTTTCCCATCGCTTTCTGAGCTGTTCAACCTTACCTGGTGTGGATGACACATCTTGCTTTGTCTTTTTTAACAAATCTTCAAATGGATCTTTTGTCTCCTCAGATTTAGAGGACAGTAACACTGACTCTAAGCCCTTAGCTGGCCTGGAAGGGATCAAAGGGGGTTCATTAGACAGGAGAGCTACTGCTTGTTTGGGATCTACCTTTGAGCTGGACTGGCCCATCTGTAACGTTCTGGTTTTAGAAGGACCACTTACACCCGCTGGCTGCAGAGGGCCTGTTGGCGAAGGGCTGTGGCTCTGCAGCAATAGGGAGCTGGTGGGTGGCACAGCAGGAGCCTGGCTAAACAGGTTTGGCATGGACAGTGTCGACATGTTTGGTTGAGGTCTTTGTGGTGGGTAGAAGGTAGAATTGGGTGTTATGAAGCTAGAGCTATAAGCGTGACCTAAGGAGGGGGTGAAAGAGCCCCTGGGGGGTCTTACTAGAGACACCGAGAGGGCTCCTGGCACTGTTTGCGTGAAAGGATTAGGAGATGGCTGTAAAAAAGGGGGTGGTGCTGGGGAAGGATAACCAAGGGGATGGACAAACGGTGCAGCTGGAGGAGGCACAAAGTCACCTGCCACCGAGACAAAGCCAGTGGCAGAAGGTGGAGTGGCTGAGCTTTGCAGGCTGTGGGGACCTTGTTGTTGGCCACTGCTTTGCCAGCTGACTGTTTTTAATGGATCCAGGAGGTTAAGAAGGTAGTCATTCTCGTTATCTGTATTATCTGTCTTCACCTTGACAGGCTGGAGCATCTCAGCAGTGCTGGCAGCACCAGACAAAAGCTGAGACGGACGAGAGGAATAATTTACAGACTGCTGGATTTCAGGGTCTAAGGACATGCTACCAACTCCAAAGGGCTCTGGGATAAGATCTGAAACCAAAGGGCTACGTCCTGTAGCGTGGGGGGTGAGAATTTCTGTTGGCCCAGCTGGAGTCTGATGCTTGGAAGCCCTGGGTGCTGGTGGTGGTGGTGGCACTATCCCCAGTTCAGGAGTCTTTCTTCCTTGTGGCCTAGGAATGGTGATGTTCCCTTGAATGGCAGGATTTGATTCATCCTTTTCTGCAGGAGCCAGAACGCTGTCCCTGCTCCGAGGTCTCCGTGACATTGGCGGCAAGGTGCCAAGCGCAGTCAAGGGCCTTTCTGGAGAGCTTTGGGAATACTTGGTAGGAATGGCCATATCATCCTGACCCATACTCCACAGCTTGTTGTAAGGGTGAGACAGCTTCATGGTTGGCACGATCCTGTTCCTCTCGGACACACCAAGATCCATTCTCTGCAAGAAAGTGTAAAAGAAATGTTAACTTTTACTGCTCTCCTCCCAACACAGAGCATAAAGCGCAGAGGGGCTGCTGAGCCACGGGTGGAAGGGGATGTGTCCACAGACGGTGAGCACTGGAGAGGGACAATGCAGGCACCCGAGGAGGACAGACAGGAGATCAGAAGCAGGACTCTGCAGTTTTAATTCCAGCTCTGCCTCTAATGAGTTGTTCGGTGTGACATTGTGGCATCTGTTGTTAGCTCAGTAAGGAGCACATACCCATATCTAAGATACAGAAATTGAGAAGCCGTAATTGCTGTATGGAAAAGGCTGTCAAATGAAATATCTGGATATAACACTAAATTAAATATTATGATAAGGTAGAAATGGCATTCTTTTCTTTCATGTCACACGAAGATCTCAGTCTGCTTTAGTCTGGCACTTTAAGCTGCATATATTCAGTGAAGTTCCTCGTAAAGAATCTCTCTTTGACCAGCGAGATTGTTCAGAAGATCCCTACACCAAAATGGCCAGATTAAAAGAAGGTCATTTTAAAAACATGGAGTTTGGAGGGGATCTGAAAATTCCCAGGTATTCACTCTCACTGCTGAGCATCAGCTTCAAAGATAACTGTGTGAGAGCCAACGGACAGAGCAGAGGAGCGGGGCAAATATTTCCTCCTTTAGAGGCAAAGGCTGTAGTTTCAGTGGAAAAAGTTACTGTCTTAGAACTGAGTCCCACTCGAATAATTTCTTAATTCAGAAATGAACTCTAAAACTCATGAACAAATGGCTGGAAAATGGATGTATGTACCAAATAATATGAAGAAGTTCCCCAGAGAAGAGTGAAGACAGCCCGTCCCAGTTCTGTGCAACCCCCAGTGCAGGTGAAACCCTGACCAGACCTGGTAATCAAACGTGCATCGCTGCTCTCCCTCTTCCTTGGGAGTCCGCAGGTCCTCCAGGCTCTTGGCCTGGCTGAGAGGCTGAGGCTGCGTTTCCACTTCTAAGTTAGGGAAAATGTCTTCAAGGAGGTTGACTTCTGTGGCCTTGCTGGAGAGGAGAGGGCTGGGGGGCAGAGGCTCTTTTGACTTTTCTGGACTGACGGCCTCTTCCCCATCAGCACTATCGGATTCTTTCAGGGCCCGGTAGGGCTGAGGCCTGGAAGAGAAACAAAAACCACGTTGCACATCACTGTCTCCAATTTTTTTTAAACAAATATTTAGTGAGGAGCTGGATGGCTTTACAAAAAACATTTGGGTGGCAAAACACGTCTTACAGTGCCCTGTGAACAGGAGGTGTGTGAGCAGTGACCGAGGGCAGAAGGACACACAGAGATGGCACTCGAGGGGTTTCAGAAAGGAAAAAGGCACAAGTGGGAACGTACTCAGAGGAGAGCTGGGATCATGCAGTCACAGCCAGGCTGCTGAGGGAACCCTCGGCACAGGAATGACGGGATGGAGGCTCTCCGTTTCAACAGCCTGGCCCCCCCGGCAGGTCACTGCTCAGGGCTCCTCCACAAGAAGCCAGAGCAAGTGCCCTGCGATGAGCCCTGGCTCTGACGGTCTCTTGCTGCAAAGCAAACTCAGCACAGAACATAATTCAGTGTTTTCCTGCAATAATTGGGAACACTGTGCAGAGTTCAATGATTACACTGGTGTCATCTTATCCAGAAACAACACAATCCATTATGGAGACACCTATTTTACATTTACAGCCAAGGCCGAGTTAGCAGGATGCTTTTCTTGCACATACCTCAGCAAAAAAATGAACACCAGCAGATTTGCATATTGGTTCTGTGTACAGAGAACAGCAGCATAATGCACATCCAATTAATAACAAGAAGTGCCATACGTATCTGTGGTGATTGGCATTTGACTGGCAGCCAGTTTTACTGTGGCATTTAAACAAGGTTTCAATTAAAAGAAAATATTTGTGAGACCTGCAAAAACAGATACTATGGAAGAGCCCTCCTCCTCCTCTTCCTGTATTTTTTTATAATACATCTATATCATGCAAATTTATAAACAGCCCATCTTACTTCATTCTTCAACACATAAATAGCAGGCATTCAGCGAGCAACACGAGAACGTAATAATGCGAGTACAAGACAGACAGGTGATGGTACATGTCCTTCGGAAGAGGGGGATCTTGCAAATCTCAGTCATATCTTTAGTCTCTCACATAATATGCGCTCACCTGCTACGCACTAGATCACACTGCGGAACAGCCCTGAGGAATATTCTGCAAACACACCATTTTAGCAGCCTGGTCTCCTCCACCCCAAAGACTAGAGTGTGGGAACGTTTTTCTGGCCCTTTGCTACTCAACCTGTCTGTCTGTCTGTCTGTGCTGGACTGCCTGCTGTCACCTCCCCTCCCTGCCCCTCTCCGAACCCACCTCCTGCCTCACACAATGTCACCTCTGGGTGACACGCCTCAGCTCAAGACCCCTCTGGGGTCGGTGTGTTCAATCTGCAGCGAGAGGTACTTAGTGCAGCTGAGTCAGTGGGTCCCCTCCACCCGGCCACAGGAGCAGGAGGTTCAGGCTCAGCCACGGGAGCAGGAGGGACCGGCACCACTCGCTGCCCTCGCACGGACACCTTGGGCAGGATCCCACAGCCGGTGCTTCCACACACGGTCTCACCGGCTGGGAGTCGCTGAGCCGAGCTGCTCGGCACCGTGGTTCAAAACTAGGCAATAATGAGTTACGGAAGTTTGGGAATTTACAACAATTTACGAATCAAAAAGCTGGATACAAATAACACAGTGAGTAAACCCAACAAACTGCTGGCTGTTTCTCGCCTAATTTTAGCTCAGGTCTTACTCAAAACCCTCGGAGGGCATGGGCATGGTGACTCCCCATAGTCACTGACAGAACAGAGCCTGGGATCACCCAGGTGAGACTAGAGAAAGCTGGTAAGTGCGCTGCAATGAGGCTCACAGCACAATCCAAGAAGCCCAGGTAGCACCACACGGGGAAGAACGGCAGAAGGTTTGGACAGGAACAAGCAGCACATTGGAACAAAGGGCCGGTGGAAGGGTCACACCCCACAGAGCTCGCGTCGACGTAAAACCATGAGCTGTGCGTTCTGCAGCGGTTCATGCAGGAGAATGCTTTTGCATGCTGCCAGACACCAACACAAACAAGCAGGAGAAATGGTGAACATTCATCAGGCGCCCTACAGAGACCACAGGAGCATTTCCAAAACTCCAAGTACAGGAGCAGGCACCCTGACCAGCCCAAAGCCATTGTTTGAAGGCTGAATTAATACAATGAAAGAATAAAGGATAGACCATTCAAAAGGAGCAGAGAAGAAAAAGTTTTCAGAGAAGCCAGAGACAGGATCCTCTTCCTGCTGAAATTCATCATCAGAAGAGTCCTCAGAGAGGAAGACCGTATAGTGTCGCATGGGCTTTACAAGGCTGAGGGAAACAGGGAGAGAAAAGGAAGTTATCAAGTCGTCACATTCAAAGCTCCAGAGAAGAGAGAAACCAAGAGATTCGTAGGCTCTAAGTCATTTCTGACTATGACTGCCGGGCACCACAGAGCTCTGCCGGGCAGTGCTGAGCTCTACTTCTCTGGCAGAAAATACAACTCTTCTAAATCTTGGGTGCCATCTCGTCTGGAAGGGCACCGAGACCTGGATCCCCCCATATTGCAAGAGAAGCCAGTACAGAAACCCACCCTTTCCCTGCTACATTTTCCAGTTTCTTTCCATTCTTTAGAAATACGTCTTTGCTCCTCAGATTCTCTGAGCTCTGACTACACGCACGCAAGTATTAGATCAACCTCTCTGCTTCGTAGACATTCAGACTGACATCAGTCTGATATGAGAGGAACTGACTTGAGGGTAACAATTCCTACTGGCATCTAGTTTGGAGATCTGAAATCGCTTCACACTAGAAGAAAACCAAAACTGTCCAAGGATTTATATAAAATGCAGTTTGTGAAGTAAAGAGCACGTTTCTCATGTTTCTTTCCTCGATAGTTAACTACTTTCAAAGTCTGGCAGAAAAGGGACAAAAGCTAATTTCTCCTGCATCACAGGACAGTAACTATCAATCTGTGAATTCGTTAGCAGCAGTTTGGAACAAAAACCCTTTCAGATGAAAACTTCTTGAAATCAGAAATGCCTCTGGAAACACGCTTTAGCTGTCATTTTAAAAAACCCAACCCAACCACAAAAAAACCCCACCCCCAAACCCTCAACCCTCACCATTTCACCAGACTTTCAACAAGAATGTATCAGTCATATTTATTTTATAAACAGAGGCCAGATCTCCAGGATTTGCTCTTGTCTGGCATATCTGAGAGTGCATGAGCAGAAATAAAAAAAAAAAAAAAAAAAGAACCACAAGAGACCCTCTTTTCAAGGCCATGATAAGCCACCTTTGTATGTCCCATGGACCAAACCAGCTGATGAACTCTGGTGGGTGCTGCCAGAGAGCATCGTTTACAAGTCTCTTTTTTTCATTCCCCAGACATCCAGAACATTGGAAAAGAAATCACTAGGATCATAGAAGCAAACGTTGTTTCTAACCATCTGAATGAGGGCTCTTCCCAAACATCTTCATTTTCTCAGCCACATACCACTGGTAACGCCCCACTGAATCCAAACACACGTGGCGAATGACACAAAGCAACACACAGTTGAGACGGGAGTCTCATTTTGCTGCTACCAGAATAAAATGTCTTATTGCAGCTTGAGCAGAATCAGGCTCATCACATGGAACAAAGGCTACATCCCGATCCTGTAGGCATCATAGAGCAACACACGCGTATCACACCACGATGGACCTTCTAGGTAAGATGAGGATACGCTGAAATCGGAACAGGACCAAAAGCGTGGATAGAAAGAGAAAGAATTGGATTTGTTGCCTTTATAGTACAGACATATTAACAAGCTACCTCTAGTAGTACTTGAATTCCTAATCAGCCTTCACTCTTCTTGTTCTTTTGTCCCAATCACTAAATAACTATATAATAAAGTTATGAAAATCAGTCTAAAAGATTAGGTTGGAAAACGAGAATTTGGACAGTGGAGCCTGCAGCTCAAGAGGGCCCAAGCTGCCGCTGTGAATAAATGTGTATTCACAATCAGGTCAGAGCTAATTAATAAAAAGTCTAAAATAGTGGTGGCAGTGGATGCAGCTTATAGTGTTAAATCATAGTCTGTGGTACTCCAATTAAAGCTGTTGCAGAGCTGTTCTTTTCCTCTTTTCTGCTCTAACAGGCATCCAGGGAAAGTGAGATGGTGCCATTGCATTAGGAAAAATTTGTTATAACATTTTTTTTTAACCTTCTTTTTCCCTTTTTTTTTTTAGGAAAGTGACTATTATCAAAAAATGTCAATTTACATTAACAAAAGGCTCCACCTAAAATAAATAAAAATTCAAACATACTTGAAAAGTATTTCTTTTTTAAACTTACATACATGTCTTTTTGTCTTCGTAGAGTAAATTACCATTTAATATGATTCCAGAAAATCTAAAATTATTTCCAGACATCAAGAGCGATCTTGAATTTCCAGATTATCTTGCCAGCACACTACATGTTTGGTAACTGCATATAGCAAATGTATTGGTGCAGCTGCCCTGAAAGCACTGCCTCTGATACCTTTTGTTTGCCTTCAGACTCTGCTGAATCCCAATGCGTTGCTTGTGCACATATTAAATAAACTGGGGACAAACTATGAAGAAATAAGAGGGGCTCTTGTCGGCTGATCATCAATGGCACTCCGGTGCAGCTCAGTGCAAATAAGATTAAATATAAAGCAAGTTAATATGCCCTGGGTTTGCTGCTGTTGCAAGACTCCTGAAACGAAAGTGGGATCTCATAATTAGAAAAAAGAGAGCACTTAAGTTTTGCTGTTGGAGTGCTCCGTAAGAGGTTTCGGTCCAAGACAAGGGACGAACAATCTAAAATTGCCCGAGTTTAAATTTTTTATTAGCTGGAGGCAGTAGAATCCAAAAAAAGTGCCGATTCCCTCATTAACCCAATTCGGCGACTCTCCCGCAGGCTGCCACCCGCCCCTCGCTGGGATTTCGCACACAAAGAGCTGTCTCTGCTCAGGCAGGTCAGAGCCAGCCCCGCGCACGGCAGCCTGCGAGGGAAAAAAGGATGTGTCCGTCACAGCTACAACCCTCATCATCTCCACATGACTGCACCAGCTCCTGCCTACCTAATCTCTTCCCCGAGTTACCATGCAGATGACTTGCTGATCTCTTTCTAATGTTTAGTTTAACATGTCTTCGGTTAGCACCAGCATATGACAGTACTGACAGCCGTGGCTGTTCCTTTTTAAATATCATGTCAGAAACACGGCGCAATAAAGCCGGGGATGCGCTCCATGGCTCTGCGTACCATTATGATAGTATGGGTTTCTTTTTTAATGAGGAAGATCTGCATCTCGGGAGCTTTTTTCATGTGTCAGGATGCATGGACAAATCAGCAGCACATCACACTGGCCAAAAATGAAATGCTGACAAATGTAGATATTTCAAATTTAATTGACACCTAAATGTACTTGAGATAGAAAAAAATATATACAGAAAATGTGAGTACAGGATATGGGAATTAATAAGGAGAATTCCGTAATAATTTTTCAAGATATTTTACTTATGAGAAAATTAAATTTGTGTATTTTAACAACTGTGTTGCTTTTTCCTGATTACAAAGGTTATGCTACAAAGGGGCAGTATGGCCCTGTTGTCGTTACTCTCCTAAAAAGAGCTTCCCAAATTTGAGGGAGGAATTTTTTTTAATTAATGTATTTTTTTTTAAAGAATAGCTATACAGCAGCTCTGGGGAATTAAGGCATTTGTCCCTCTTAGACAGTAAAATGAAGAGAATGAGGGATTTGGATGCACAGGCTTTTTCTTGCCAGTATGAAATAGGAGAGTTGGGACTGGGGGATTACCCGGGAACTATTCAATCTGAACAAAGCACAGACCTTCACTGGAATTCCTTCCTGCATATTCTGAACACTCAGCACACCCGAGTGTGAGCTAACAGGAATATTAAAATATCTATTTCATTTTTAAAGTCTTACTTTGTATACTGTGAAAGTTCATAGGAGCAGAATATGTCCAGAAAAACAAAAATATTAGCATAAAGGATATTTGAAATTAAAACAACAAAAAAATTCCTATCTCAAGTCATCCAACCAGACAACAAACCAAACAGCTTGGGATCATTACACCCACCAAAGGCAGGTGACTTTTATAGTTTTAATAAACTTCTTACAAATTTTCTAGAGCTGGAAATATTAACAAAGAATTTAAAGCAGGAACAAGCTGGATGTCACCTCTGCCTTCTCTGACAGATCCGGATGCAAAATTCTACAAAATCCTCTCACATTTTTGTCCCATTTCTCAGTACCAAGGGTCTGTTCACCCGCTTCCCCGGCCGATCTCACACCCCTTTACAAAGCCAGGCTGCGGACGTTCAGTAGGTTCGCTCCAAAGCAGACGGCAGAAATAAGGCTCAAAATTAAAGTTTCCCGTAGGCCACCACAGCAGGAGGGAGGGAGGGAGCGTCAGGACGGCCGGGGCTCTGGCACAGCCCTGCCTGCGTGTGCTGGGCTCTTGTTTGGCAATGCTGGCAACAAAAGCCCTGGCCAAACGCGTACGTGCTGCCTGGGCTTTCTGCCCAAGATCCTCGCTTGCCACGATGCCACGGACAACCTTCGCCATACACAAATTCTGTGTGGCGGAGCTCCGAGAGCCTGGTTACAACAACCGGGTTTAATGCGCTTTATGAGCCTGTATCATTTACCGCAGCCGTCACGCTGACTTCATACTAAATTCAGTGTAATAACCCACTATTGCACTGCAGCCCATTTTCATTCATAGGATACAAGGGAAGGCCATTAGCTTCTCTCCCAAGTCCTACACGACTTCTGGAAAGCCCTAATGAACTGCTGCAGCACTGACATGGGTTTAGCCAGCCCAAGAGCCTTTTGACACGCTGTTAATTGTGAGCCTGACCCTCTGATTTCCTATTTTAATTTCCTCCCACTCTGCATGCCCTGGAAGCCAGCTAGTCCCTATTTAGAGAAGACAGATCCTAGAGCACTCTGGAAGCCTATTCTACATTTAATAGGAAATCTCGCTGTGGTGTAAAAGAGAGCTCTCAAAAAACTGCCTATCTGCTAAAAATGCAACCTCTTATTTCTGCGAACAACTAATTTGTGTTTAAGGAGGCATGTCCCACGTGTCCAGGATTGCCTCAGGTGGTAATCCAGCATTTTCTGAGCTCTCATCTGCAAATTCTTCCTGTTACCTTCTAACTAAAAAAGTTTTTTAAAAAATTATACATTTCAGATTTCATGACAAATTTTTAAGAATCATAAACATAAAAAACCTTGAATTACTGATAAAATGATAAAAAACCAACCTTCTGTTGAAATAGAAAACAAATTCACTGCAAATTTTGATGGGGGAAACAATATTTGCTCCACCAGCTCTTCTAAATATGATGGTTTAACAACTGACACCAGCAACAATGTCGGGTGTTCTTTGTCACCGCTCCTGCCCCCCTGTGTTTTCATTGAAGACTGATTAGAAAATGAGCACATATAGCCCCAAAACAATGTTTTTCCTTTATACACATTAAAAAAACTAACTCGTGTAACTGAAGATACAGATTTCCTAGTACCCTACGAAATGCACTGATAAATACAGCCACTGAAAGGACGCCAACAGAACGATTTACTTTCCAGAGCTGGCAAAGGGAGGAGAGGCTGTGCTGGGAAGGGCTCCCTGGGTGTCGGGGGGTGCGTGGGCAGAGGCGCTGCCCCGAGGGACCATCCCCTCCTGCAAAAGTCACAGCCTGAGCTAATGAGCCACAGACCCTGGGAAACGTCCCTGAGACCTTCATGTAGTCACTCAAGACCAAAAAGTTAGTGTTAGTTTTAAATATAGAACAAAACTTCCCATTGAACAGAAGCTCCTCACAGACACATCCCACATGTGAGCACCTGAAAGAAATAACTGCCTCATTATTAGTTTTGGACCCAGTGCAATTAAGCTGAACGTTTTGGTTAAGTTTACTTTAAGAAAAGCACCTTCTCAGTGCTGCTGTTTTGTGGAATCTCCTCTGACCTGCAGTAAGGGCACTCACACACTACCAAGTAACACCAGGGTGTTCTGCAGTGTTTTCATTCATTTTAGTATTACCCAGGAGAGAGAAAACAATGAGAATTTTTAAAGAGGCAACACCTGGCTTTATGTTTTCATTTAAGAACAATATAGAAAGATTGTTTCTCACTGGGACAAAAAAAAGAATGTTTGTGAAAAATGTCAAGAGAATCCTACCTTTAATTACTACCTTACTTTTCCTTTATTCAGAATGACACTTTGAGATAAATAGTAAGGAAGAAGTTTAGGATTACTGAGTCATCACCTATTTCAAAGGCATTCACCTCAAGTTATCTCTTAGGTAAGCTATTTATTTGAGCTTTAAGTAAGTACAAGGTTAGATATTTCCTCCACTTGTACTTCTGAAAGCACTACTGCAGCGTCAGTGTCATCATCATTGTATCTCATCAGGAAGAGCCCACAACTGGTACCACAGAGCAAGTGTCAGTGGGATTAGCAACGTTACCTGGTTTTTCTTCCACATTTAAAAGATGGAAAAATCTATGAGTAAAATGCTCATGAAGAAAAATAAGTCAGTTTACAGCTACAAAGCATCTTCATTATCTTTTGTAGATTAGTGTTAATTGTTTTCACAAAATTTTTTTGTAGTTTGTGAAAGCAGCTGAATTGTAAAGACTGACTAAAATTAATAGCAATAAAATAAAAGCAAGTAAAATAATAATTGTAATTCAATATATTACTAGCACTAGTACAAATACTATGTTTATATTTATTTCTGTTCTGACACTGTAACCGCACATGCCCTTTTGCAAGAGTTGCAATCTACTCCACAAGAGGGCAACCAAATTCCACTATAAAATGGATAAATAATCCTGTAGAATTTAAAAGTGACCATTCATTTTAGCTAGTAGCCAGAACATCTCCCTGTCCTAGAGTGGCTTCTACCTCCCCATCCAAGGCCAGGTTGGATGGGGCTTTGAGCAACCTGGTCAGGGAGGTGTCCCTGCCCAGGGCAGGGGGTGGCACTGGATGGGCTTTAAGGTCCCTTCCCACCCAAACCATTCTACGATTCTGTGATTCTGTGGCTGGCAAAATGCTAGCCAGGCTCTTAACTCTGGGGGATGGAGAGGACCCAACCTTCACCTCTCTTGCCCTCAAACAGCGGTGACAGGGCACTGTACACTTATGGGGAAAAGGTGTGGTCAAAGAAACCGACCATTCCTCTTTTTATGGGATTGTAGTGTCTTCAGATACAGCAAATATCCTGTAATCTCGGGCATCGGCTAAAGCATTTCACTTTACTGACAATAAAGCCACCACAGGCTGGGACATAAACAACGCAGAGATGCTGTGATATACGCAGCTACTCTGTGCTGCGGGTATTGATGAACGACAGGGAAATCTCTGACAGATGAGATCAGTGCAACCACCCTGCGGCCCCCCCTTGGTGAGCAGTTCCAGGAGACTTCCCACGCTAGGGCCACATGGCCACCACGCTGGGCTTTTGGAAACCACTGCTTCACTCATGGTTGGAGGACACGTGGGGGGAACACCCGCTGAGTCTTGCCACAGGACTTGGAAAATAGATCCTGGCTCTGTTGCCTCCTGTTCTTACCCCGCTGCTCAGTGGTCTCCTTGGAGCACCAGGCAGCTCTGTCCCTGCTCTAGCCACGTTTGTCACAACACTTTCTAAGATCATCCGCCCCAGGTGGTTCCTAAGATTCTTAAGCTCTTGAGATTCCCAAATTCTGAACTGAGAGGAGGCAACCTGCTCATTCCGACCCTTACGAGTGCAGCTTATACCAGCCTCTGCATCAGTCAGAACTTAGTGCTCTTGAATCTTTTGTAACTTCGGGACAGCTGCAGTAGCTACACTCTGAAGAATTCAAGTGATTTTAAATCCAAAAGGCATATTGACGCAGCCTACACGTATATTTGTCACACACAATAGTGTCTTTTGGGCTCTGTTAGTAAGGTTCAATATATCCATTCTCTTTTTAGGCTTTCCCTTGATGGTCTATTGTTTAACTCAACTATGGCAATGTGTTAAAAATATCTGCAACAATACACAATATTGTCTTCCTTGTTAAAAGTTCTTTAATATGTAACATTTCTGAAACTATTTGAAAAAATCTCTCCAAGGGAACAGAATAAACTGTTCATGTGAACAAGAGAGATGTCGGAAACCCACACATTTCATGCACCAGCAGTAAGCTACAGCAGTACAACTTATTTGGAACATTATCCCTGTTTACTTCATAGTCAAGTCTAAAGAGATGATAAATTTGCTAGTGCTATGCAAGACAGTTAAGCTCTACAAGCCTTCACTACTGAGATCATTACAGACCTTCTGTTAATGGGATTCTAACAAGCGTGAGACACAACCCTTACTGCCATCACTATAAAACAAACAATTATGTACCTTCCAGGTAAAGCCTGGCAAGAACAGTGGATTTGCAGGGACGTGGCTAACAATTTCATCTAAAGCACAGTTCAAAACAAAACAACAAAGAAATGAACAAACATCCAAAACCAGAAAACTTTCAGTAGACAGGCTGATCAGATTATGTCTAACTTGGCAAACCAGAATTTTCCAGTAAGTAAACTTTGATTTCTTACTTTTTCACACCTCCTCTAAAATTTTCCAAAAATAAAACCCCCTTTTTTTTTTTGTTAGTTAAAACATTGCTTTGGTCTGTAGTCTTTTTTAATTTCTCCTTTGGCTAGTTCCAGTTCCGAATGCACCGTTTGTTGGCACAGAGAGAAGCAGAGCAGCAAAGTACTTACTGTTCTGGACTAGAAACTGAAGTCCTTCGTCCTTCCACAGCAATATTGCTCTTCGGTCTCTTAACAACGTGAGGTCTTGGCGGCCGAACCTGTTACATACACATACACAGGAGACACTTCATCAGGTACTTCAAGCTGATCAAACAACAGACATAAATAACAAAATTTGCATAACCACCATTATCTTAAAGGTATCTTCCATTCAGAATTGCTTCTAAACCTTTTTTTTTGGGGGGGGCACAACAATATTACAAATGAATATAGATATACAAATGAATATTAAGTATGAATATAAATTGCAGGGGCCCACAACTTGTTTAAGGACAAAAAAATCCCCATATTTTTGAATAGGAAATGAACCATATAATGCTTGTCATTGACTCTCGGCTATTAACAAAGCAACAAAAATTTGTTCCACTGTCCTGTTTGGTACAGGCTACATTTCTGATAAGATTCTTCCCTAAATGTGAGCTCGTATAGTTAGTTCATCAGGTAAAATTTAAAATCCTGTGTGTGGCTGCACTTTATAATGGAAAGCAGAGTTCAGCTCTGACATCATGATCCTTTGTCCACTTGTTCATAGGAACCCAACTTCCGGAGTGAAGACGTCTGTGTGAGGGAGCACTGAAAAATTTGTACTTAGAATAAATGTTATAACATGAAAAATGTAGCTCATTCTTCATTAAAAATTTGTTTCCTTTCAGCAGCTGAACAGAAACCCTTGCCAGATATATTATCATTATCACCCCGACGTTATGTATCTTTTGTTGTCTGTAATAAAACCCAAAGCTTTTCTATAGAAGATGCTGCTGCTGCCAATCCAATCTTAAATAACACATCCATCACCTTCTAAGGTTCAGAAACCAAGCTTAATCTACTTGCCAAGCAAACAAGCCTTACTGCAAGGAAAGGAATAAGCACAGGTGATCGCTGTATGGGCAAAGTTTATGCATGTGCCTACCTATGGTGTGAGGGATCCTCCTGGAGAACTCATCCCTTTGAGTCCAATGTGGGAATGAGCATTTGCAGCGTCAGGGTCAGGCTGTACAAACAACCTTTCCATTTTTTATTAAGAAAGCACTACCCTGCCCGAAATGGAGCCCGATTTGTTGGCTTAGCTGAATGCTGGTTTCAACAGAAATCCCCAAAGCCCTGAAATGCAGTTAGGAACACACCTCAACGTCTGCCGAGGGTCTCCTGCTCCCTCAACAGCCCCAATCCAAAGGAAGCTGTTAGAGCCCCAAAACACAAGTGCTCTGTGGACAACTAATGAATTTGTTTGCAATGACAGAATAGATGCACATTTCCCCCCATTTCTGCAAGTTTTCATGGGGGTTTTTTGTTTGGTTGGTTGGTTTTTAATTATTGTTCGTTGTGGGGGAATGTGCTTCTGGGCTTTTTTTTTTTTTTTGTAGGCACATGAGCCTCAAATTTTCTTGCCAGGAAAAAGCCACTGCATTGTGTGTCGTGTTTCTGCACTACACAACAGTATGCAGAAGACAGAAGCAGGATGATTGTATTGAATTTTCATTTCAAAGGAAATAGCGTACAGCAGATATGATGAAGAAATCCAGAGATGTATTGCCACTATTTCTTAGGAAAAAGGGCTTATAAAAAGGTCAGATGTTAAGGTCTTGAAGATCAGTCCCCACACAAGGCTGCTCCTCTCTACAATAAAGACGGCTTAAGAATGTGAATTTATGGCAGGAATGGAAGGATTAAGTTTGTGGCAACTTCAACTGAACTTGCAACGTGGTGAAACATGGGGAAAAGAACAACAGAGCTAATTAGACGAGCTGAGCTGTCAGAGTGCGGCTGAATGGCTTGGTGCCAACAAACAAAAGGAAGGGGCTGGCAATCAGCGGGATCGATGAAGAATACTGCTTCATTAGGGCTGATAAAACAGAGAGAGCGAGCGAGCAAGAGAGAGTGAGTGCCTGCGAGAGAGGGGGGCGAGAAGCAAGAGGAACTGGGGGGAGAAGAGAGTGAGAAGGAGAAAGAGAAAAAGAGAGGAAGAAAGAAACCTGTTTAATTAAATCTTAGCTGGAAGATGATGTGTAAAAGCTGGCCTGTCATCATGCTGTGAACACTTTCACCTTTTGGGTGGTACCCCGGGTGATGAGGGAGAGAGATGAGAGTTTTGGATGGCTCCAGGGGCCACCAGACCAGTAAAGTGCAGGGTGACATGCTAAGTAGGATTTAGAGCATTGTTCATGGGGGACTGCAGGGAAAAGCCAGGAATCAAGCCAGTTCCTTGCTGGATTTTGAGTCTTACGTAGCCAAATAGGCAAGGTTAAATGCTTCTCAAATGCAAAAGTACGAAGGAAAGCCAATTACACGAGCACGCAGCCAGAAGAATAGAGGTAAACATCCAGTACAGAAGGGTTAAATGTGCTTATTACTGTCCCCATCAACTTTATGCATAATTATTATATTTTAACTTTTTCTAATTGAATGAAGTTTCCAAACAGCCACTATTAATCCAAACATCTCTATTAATTATTAGCAACAACCCTCTCTCTTTCGTAATACTGCCACAACTCATTTCCAAACCAGTAGAATATAAAGAACGTATCTGTTGTGCTTCCTTAACCTTTCTTTGGTCTGTGTTTTTGTTTCTATTAGTAGTAATGACTCATATCGCAAGGACTAGTGCCCATGGACTCCTCCTCATGACAGATACATCCTGAAAACAGTGAGTATTTCTCTGGAATTCTGGTATTTTGTGGACTTGGTTGGAAGAGCAGAGGGAGCCGGTCCCCTCAGTCAGTGCTCGCTATAGAAGGCTGGGAGAAATTACTTGCCAATACCCACCTCTGTAATATATGCCAAGACTAAGAGAGGGAAAAAGCAGCCTGCACAAAGTATTATTTACACACACAAAAATGTGTTTCAACTATTAAAAGCCAAATAACAGTTCTGAACAACAACAAATTTATGTATATTTGGTACAAGCATATTTTTGGGAGTGATTATAATCATTTACATTTATCTTGAATTTCCTCTTGATGAATGAAGCATTTCTGTTCCACTTACTGACACAGCGAGATGAATGCAACAGGAGCTTTTATTATTACATTTCCAACCTTTTATCAATCACATTGGGAGCAAAGACAGTTGACACAAACACATTATAGTGAGGACTATTAATGCACTACAGCTGGGAGATTAAACAGGCTTAGCAAGACTTTGATGTAATGAATTACTCAATCTGAACATTGCTGTTTAGCAACTTTTGTACGGAGGAATCGCACTGTGCCCTCACACACCTGCCAAACACACACCAAGGGGGCTGTGACGCGCTGTGGGAACCCCAGAGTACCACGGAAAGTTCGTTCCTACTGTAATGTATCTGGGAGAGTCCCCCATATCAATTACATTTAAGAGAACACATATTAGCATAGCCAATGCTACCTTTTAAACACAGACAACAGAAATCTTCAGAGCAGGAATCCATAAAAATGGCTCTGTTAAGCTAAACACCCAGAGTTAAAGAGAGGAGGAAAAGAAACACATGCTATTGAAACGTAACACAGGAACATGCACCAGAGATCAGGAGTTAACACACACCCAAGTGCACTTGTTAACCAGTTGCCTGCTCATCCGAAACATACTTTTAACAAGTTTTAGCAAGATTAGATTTGAAAACTTGCATCTCTCTCTTTCTTATGCATGTACATGTATGTATAAGGAAGCAAGGAGTAAGATGTATTTGCCTTTTGGAGGAATTACATTCATAAAGCAAAAGTCCTGAATAGAAATAAATATCTTCCAAGGCTGTTGCAAAAAACAACACCCCTTCTAAGCTGATAGCACTTTCCTGTACTACTGAAAAAATAAAATCACTGGTGCAGATCCAGCACAGTCTCCAATTTTAAAGCCATCTGGCATAGTTAATATCTAACAATTGTCCTACAGTCGCTGTTCTGAACGCAAAACTGCTGAGATAAGGCATCCCTGCCTAATGCGGTCCAGGTATCGCACCGAGAATAATTTCTGCGTAGCTCTTCTATGGAAGAGTCACTTCCTCTGGCCAACATGCTATGCCTACATTTTTTATACGACATAATTACATAGAGTCCCAGCTTGCATTTTAAAAGAACATAAAGTATATATGTATATCATCCATAATGTGGTACTAATGTTCTGCCACCCAAATGTAGACTTCTCTTTCTTCATGTGTATTCACTCATCTATTCCATGGAGAAAAATTAAGCATCCCAAATTAATTTAAAGCATAACTTGCAGAGAATACATACTTTCTCTTCAGACTTCTGCTTCCTTTCGTATTTGAGTTTAGTGCAAGTCTTCAAAAGCTCACTGGCTAAAAACTTATGCCAGCCTAGCAAGACTTTTTGTTTAAGAAATCACCGCAAAAGTAAAAATAACTGTTGCAACAGCAGCATCAGTTACCTGCAGAACTGACCGAAAGCTGCAGAACTCGTCAAAGACAAGCAGAATAAATGCAGGTCCCAGGGCTGTGCCGCAGCAGAGAAGAAGGGAGTTTAGGAGCATAATTCACACATTGCTTTTTTGCAAAGTTTGACAATCCAAACTACCGAGGTTTAGTAATGCTACTAAGTGCGTAATTCAGGCAGTGTTAAGCTGTGGCAGTGAAACAAAACTACCAACTACTCACGGGCCTAGATGAACGCTGTATCTTTGGAGGCGGTGGCCGAGGCGGACGGAGTCTTTGCTGCTGTATCAAAGTGGAAACTAAATTAAATAGTCACCTACATGAAAACACCTCTGATTTTGTGGCAAAAGCAGTATGAGTGGATGACAACACGTGATTTACCTTAACATCATACTCACCTCACAAAATGCAATTTTCCTTTTCTTTCTTTTTCTGTTTTCCCCTCCCAAAACAGTGACAAATCTCATGACCTACAAAGTGCCACAACAGGCAAGGTTGCTACATCTGCCTGTTGATGTAAGCTTAACACAGCTTATGTCAAACCAAAGGTAGCACAATCAGCACTCCAGATCATCCAACATTTACTGAGACAATAAAGATGCTCAAGGTGGATTCCCGGGCCTCTAGGTCCAAGTGTTCTAGACAACATTTATGCAAACACAAAGAATCCTGCAAAGCAGGAGATTCAAAAAAGCTTTCACTAAAATCTCAAGAGTGATTTTAGTGCTTGTGAAAACTTACAGTAAAGGCCTCAAACCAGCAAAGCCATTTAAGAGCATGGGAAAAAAAACCCCGTAAGTCAATTAAACTTTCCATACAGTTAAGGATAAGCACATGGTTAGATACTGTACGGGATCAAGGTTTGAATGCACTGCCTAGAGCAAAGTGTGTGCTGTCATTGTAAAGACAACTAAAAGCCCCATCACCAACAGATCTAACGAAGACAGAACAGTGCATTAAGATGCCTATTCCTGTATCTCATTTTTTAAATTAGCAGTTGGCCAACTCATTGCTTTGTAACAGCACTGGAGCTATTCCAATCCAGTTGCTTTCGACTGAGCCAGCAGCACGACTCTCCGCACACAGATGGCATCTTAAGGTATAGTCTGGTAGACAAGAAATCCACTGACAATTAACGAGATTCTAAATAAAACCATCCGAAAGTACAACTTTGATATTGAGAACAAGATTAAAGTTAACATCCTTTCCGTGGCAGCTTGTGTACCTGCATTAGCACTTCAAGGAGAAGCAGAACCCTTGGTGGGGAGTACATGGGAACGACCGGCCGCCTCCTGCACCCACTGCCGCAGCCCACAGGGCCTTCCAGCCACAAATCCCCTCCACTGCACGGAGAAGGAATAGGAACTGGCAGTGGGAGTCAGCTTCTTCAGACAGAAAAAGAAAGCTTACGCATATTACTGTATTTCTCTCCAAAAAAGATTCCAAATTCATACCTCGACAGTTCTTAAATTCTTACTAGCAGAGTCTTTATTCTAGATTGACTGGCATCCTCTCTCTACCCTCGCACCGTGTAATAGTACAACTCCAGCCTACCCTTTTTCAAACCATTTTTATTCTCTTCTTGCATCTCTTCAGACTTTTCTTTGAAATTTCCCATTAAATTACACTTTTGCATCCATTGGTTCCCACCTCCTTACTCGTGTTCCCAACGAAGGAGTGCCAGACTGCACACATGGACTTGGCTCAGCTTTTTGGGGTGGGTGAGGGAAGAAAAAAGGACACTTGGGATGGAGAGCTGAGGCCAGAATTATTCCATGTGATAGCTTCCCTCTGTATTTTCCAAGAAAGCAAGCATGAAAACAAAGAGAACAAAGAGAGAAATGACAGGGTGGTGAGCTGAGGTGGCTGCCGTTAGCCCTACCGAGCTGTTTCTCTTCTGTCCCTGATATTACCCAATTCGGTGACAGAAGCCGAGTTATGCTGCTGTGTATCTTCCCATCTTATCTGCCCAGCCTGACAGCACAATCTTAAAATATATTTAACTTCTGTTATGTGACACAGCATACTTATTTTCCATTATGTTTCAGAAGCATAATGGAACAGCTGAAAAATCTAAAATTTGCACTTTTCTAGTTACTTAAAAGACATTCACTTACTACCTAGCAACTTAGGCAAAGCACTTGATGAAGCAGAAAAACAAGATGTAATTATTATTCATTTATTTTTTCTATTTTTTTACGCTTCCTGCATATATACTTCCCTTTGTTATTTCTTCTCTTTTACTTACCTAGAAATTGTGAACATTTCTACATTAGAAAATTCTCAAGTAGGTTGTTTAGGTGGGAAATTTTCCCAAAGCCATGGCTAGCGGTGTCTTGAACACTATTTATTTTCCTTTACTATTTTGATTCTGGACAAATAGCTTTCCATTGATACAAGAATTACAAGGTGCTACTTAACATGTTGATGTTCAAATTTCTTCAGTATTAGTTCCTTTCACTGAACATGGTTTTTTGTTCCAAACACCATGCCACAGCCCTGGAAGCTTCTTCCATTTGGGAATCAGTTTTTCCTTTCCATAGCAGGATAATTTTTGAGGAAACACGGAAGACTGTAGAACCAACAGCAGTAGCTGATGGACCAAGGGCAGCATTATTAAAGCTTCTGAAAAAAGTGTGACAAAGACAGGCCCTTCGGAGAGCAAGACGGAGGGACAACACAGTAGCTGGAGATTACCTCCTGGCGAGACGGTCAATACATCGGTTATAGTCACTGCAAGGACATGCACAACTGAACGTTACCCACCCACGTACTCACTGGAGGAAACATATTTTTCCGAGAGAATGTGTGGCGGGATTTGTTAGTTATCTGCCACATCACTGATTAGACAACAGCAATAAAATCAAGTTTTAAGTATTTGGGGGTATCTGAAAACTACGCTTTGTGTTAAAAGATTCACTAATATGAGTACCCTTTTCCAGTGAATTACTAATGTGAAGTGGAGAATATCCATCCACAGTCCGAGAGCGCACAAGAGAGTAAGAGCACTAGACATTCCAGTACCACGCGGAGGAGTGCAACAGCACTGCCATCTCATTGCGTGCTCCTTGCCTGTAGCCAACCCACACACAGCGCTAATACTTCACTCCTGCAAGGCAGCTCCTTGTACCCATCCATCCGGCTGAAGGACACCAACGGGTCCTCAACCCAGGTCTAAGGGGGGTAGGGTTCATACTAAACTGCACACAGTGACTGAGTTTGGGCTTTTAGGCTGTTCCCTACAAACGCTGGAGGGAAGAAAGGGGTCTGGCAAAGCAGGAGAACACCCAGGCTGTTGGCATTGGTACACAAAGGGCCTCTATCAGACATTTCCTGATGCTGCTGATCAAACAGGAGTTTTCTTTGGGTGATGGTTACAGGCAGATCTACTCAGTAACAATAAATACTCCTTTGCAGGAGCTAATACTTTCATATCCTTATCCTGTCACTGGATTATTTTTTCCAGCTGAGATTTAAATATCTTATATGATCAAGCTTTCATCTCTGATCAAAAAATAATTCTATGTGTTTCCACAATAAAGACACACACAAATGCTGCTTTGGGAAAAGATTAAAGGTGTAGAAACTTTTGCATCTCTTGGACTTTTGAATAGGCATCATGTTAACTCTCAGAACTGTGACCTCAACAACACAGTTAACAACACAGTCAAATCCAACACTCAGACTCACATTTCTCTTATGCACTCAAGTGCTACCAGAAACAGAGTTCACTTTGAGGTCTTGTATGTATTGCACCCCATCCTGCACTTGTGAACCCTGAGGAGACCCGAATAGGATAGTAACACAAACCTACACATTCACAGCAGTGTGTTCTCTTCGTTAAATAAGGTGGGGGAAATAGTATGGCTGAGCTGAGCGTTGTGAAGCACAGGGCAGCGAGGAGGAACGGACATGGAGGCCCACCAGGAGATAACAGGTATTTGCCCTTTACCAGAGCTTCATTTTTAATGTTGATGTTAATACCTGTCACCGGAAGGGGATAAGCAAGTATATTAAAACTATATGAAGACCATATTTACTGGAAAAGCCACTGATTTGAAGTTAATTTGTTAATGCAGCAAAACACATTGTTTCTAAAAGGTCAGTAGGGGAAGTTGTGTTGGAATATCAACTTAATTACCTGTGCTGTAAGGACCAACGGGCACAAAACACCACACGGCTACATTGCTAAAAGCTGCTAAATTGCTATTCTAGGTATCTTCCTAAATGTATATATTATAGTTTTTTTCTATGAAGGGGAGAAATGTCTAAATTAGCACTTTCTTACCAATAACTGTTTACCAGCATACCTTTTAACTCTAGATATTTTTGTAATTGTACTGTTCTAAATACTACTGAAGCAACAAGACAGAAAATTTGCAGAAAGCAAATTTTATGACTGCAGATCTGGTACTGTTTTACTAATTATCAGACAAGTGATTTTAAGGTATGAGATGCTGGAGGAAGAAAAATCTTACATTCACTTTTACACTGTAAAAATTCTATTTAAAAATTACAGATCCCACATCTCATAAAGTAGCTATTATATATCCAAGAAGCTTTCACAATACAGCTATTTAGAGTTTTTTATACTACAGAGAACACTACAAAAAGATCATTTTTGGTCTGTGAGATAACAGCTTGTAAGCAGAATATTATCTCAAACTAATTGTGGATGTCTGTTGAGATTTTTTTTTTAAAGTGGTATTCAAAACAGAGCCTTTATGAGTAAATTAGAGGTGCTATTTCATATGCAGCAACAAGTGCAACTAGAAAAAAAATACATAAAGTAAACAAAAAAACTGCTTTGTTAGTACATAGAGAAGGAAGTGTTTCTCTTTCTGAATTAGTAGTGAGGAGTGTTTCTACATGAATATCTTATTTCCTTAAGAAATTCAGGACTGGTTTTCAAACCGCTGGTACGTTCTATAGACAATCCGCCATGGGAAAGAGATGCACTGTCCCCAATGTCCATGCTCAAACACATCATGCTGCAAAAGGTCTGAAGTGCTGACGTTGGACGAATATGCTGGACCTCAACTGAACACTCCATAAAAAAAAAAAAAAAAAAAGAAGATAACAACACTGAAAAATGCGTGGTACCTAAAAAGATTCAGTACAGAAAGCAGACGGAATCTATGAGGCAGCTGTTTTATTATCCATCCAGATCCCTGTACAGCACACACACTAGTTTTTACATACTCCCATATGTACAACTCACAAACTGGGATGACAAGAACAGTGTATGCTTTACAGCATATATTTTTAATTTACACTCTGAAATACTTCAACAGAAACCTGCTGGGTCCTGTGATAAAAATAATCTCCATGTTTTAAGGGATGCCTCATTCTTCGAGCCCTATTTGTAGACTGGGAAGGTAGAATGAATCTGGCAAAAACGTAGCAATGCTCATAGCTGCGCCAAGAATTCATGACAGGGGCAGAGACCGCCACAATTAAATACTCTGATTAGTTTAATGAGAAAAACAAGAACTATTCCCTTACCTTTCTAGCCAGGAATCTTCCATTACATAACAGGGTAAACAGTAAGAAGTAAACAGAAGTAAACAGTAAGGAAATGAAAGGTAGGTGCCTGTACGCTCCTGTTTTCCCTAATACTGAATAAGGATCTTTATTTCAGTCATATCTGAAATAAAGTCGCGGATACGTTGCAGGATAGTGTCAAAGATGCATAGGTCCGTCCCAAAGCCCCTGAGAGGAAACTCACTCTTTACTAAAGGGGAAGAAAAGGGTTTTCTTAAAGCCTACCTTTGCTTCCTCTCTCTCCTGGCTGAGACAAGCCCTGTCCTTCCTAATCAAGGGTAAAACATATCTTTTTATGGTGCATCTAGACACAGAGCACTGATAACTCATCTTCATTTGGCAGAGTTGATAATGTTCATCTACTAATCTCATACTGTGCAAACAATCCCACAATAGCTAACTTTAAAAAATATTAAATACTATAATGCACAACATACCACAGTTTGCTTTAAATCTAGGACTTACATGGTACTAACCAGATGTAGATCTCTCCTAAAACCCAGAATGAAAGCAGGAGAGCGATATCAGGATCATGGATATCTTATCAAGTTAAAAGGTTCCACCAGGATGAAGCAAATAGGCCTTTTAGCTACATCTGATAATCTTTTGTTATGGAAGAGTGCCAGGGACAGAAAATCCTAAAGCACAGGTTACGCTACTGTGGATTATTATTGTTTATAACCGATGCTATTCTAAAAACACATGGCTTAAATAATAAACCCCTTGGCTGTAGAACTGAAAGGTATTTTCTTTCTTTTTCTGCAATTACAGAAAGAAGGAAGAGTTTTGAGAATTAGATAGATATATTTTTCTCTGTGTGCAGTAGTGTTGAGCAGACACACACATTCAGGCCATGCCCCAAGTACCGTGAGTTCTTACACGATGCTGATGGGAGGAATATTCTGTAGTAGTGGTTAACTTGTAATGGTATCTGTGGTTTAAAGACCTGTCACGACCTCTGATTTCTTCCCAGCTCCAGTGACAGGAAAGTTCATATACTACGCAAACAAGCAGTACAAAACCCACAAAAGATGGTATCAATACAATTTGAGATTGTGACCACTTAGCTGAAAATAGTTGAAAACAAACCCTGACCTCCTCCCATCTATACGTGCACTCAGTTCTAAAACACTGTAAAAAAACCAACAACAAACCCTGACTGTATTAAACTGATGTTATTCAACACTTTGCAGTTTGAAGACTCCTGACATTTTCCGAAGGAGATGACTGTCAACAGCCTCTTATTTACCTGGCACAGTTCCCAGGTGCTGCAGACCACAGTCTGAAACCCACTGTAAGTTAAGCTCTATGTAGTAGCTATCTCTTCCTGCAGGAAACAGATGCCTACGGAACACTAAATATTTCATTCAATCTAGCGTTGTTCTGGTTCAAAAAAGCCTCACGCATTTTGTTTCCTATTTTGTTTATACATAGTGAGGCCTTAGACGGCTCTAAGAATCACATGCAGACAGCTAACTGCCCAAGCCAGGAGCAGGCCAGCGTTCTTCTAGTCCATGTTCTGTCCGCTCCGCTCTGGTGTGTAGTGTTTTGACGTGGGTGTTCCTTGCTGAGCCTTCCTTGTGCAATTTGCTTCAGCAATCAATGCCCTTTGGGTGAGGGGGTAATTTGCAACGATTTACTGGCTTAAATGCATACACCATTTTTTTGTTCTGAGAAGGTACCAGAGAAAAAACAAAGAAATTTCTACTTACAGAGTGGACTTCTACATAAATTTCTTTGAGATACTCACTTTTACATAGACCGCTGCAGCCCATTTCACTGCTCTCCTTGTCCCGTAGGGCAACCACTGGTGACTTAGAGCCATTTTTTGTTATTTCTTTGATATTTAGTCACCTCCTTTCCACCTCATCTTTTGCCCAGATTTTTTCTGAACCCTGCGATAGCAGCAGAATCCTGCATTGACAATAACCACACCCCAACCCTAGACGGATAAGTTCATGGTACTAAGACATGTCTAACGCCCAGAAAATAACATATCCCCCAGACTCTACATTGCGTGATACGCCTCAGCCCGAAAGCAGTGAAACTTCCATTCCTACAGAAAGAGAAAAAATCACAATCATCTGTTATGCTACCGCATGATGAAAGGACCATGAAAGAAAACTCCCTTAACTCACTGCCCTTTCTGAATTACTAGCAAAACAGCAAGGAGGGTTACTTCTGGGTTTTTTTTTTCAGAACTATTCACAGAGATAAAACAGGGAAAGGCTTAAGACAGAATCTAATTGAGGTGATGTTCAAATTTCCAAAGGAGTTCTACCAAAATGAGGTATATTTTGTAGTGGCTTGATTTCATTCTGTTTCTCAACATACATGGATGGAGAGACGTGTTGCAAAAAAAATCCCAGACCCCAGGAATATATTTATCCCCATGTGTTAAAGTCTATCCATCTACTATCTCAGCAGAGTTTAAAATCACAGCTAATAGGTTAACAACTGTTTTTCTTCTGCTTCAAATGAAGAATATCAGAAAGCTGGGGGAATATTCGGCTTCCCAATTTGTACTGACTGCTCACTGCTACCTGCAATGTCTGTTTGACAGGACTGACATTTTGTACCGCTGTGAGATGGGAAAACGTGTGACATTTTTATTCATGGTGGCGTACGCCCTTGTAATGATCAGCCCTGGTCGATGTGCTTACTGCAGCAGCCCCGAGCCCTCGGAGAACAAACAAGAACCGAAGGTGCCAGCAGTTCGGCTGCCTTATTAAACACCACCAGGATTCTAACGAAGAGCAACTGCTGGAAAATCTCACTGTCAAATCCTCAAGGACATTGTCAACATGGAACTAACTACATATATTTTTCATTTAAAATACTGGAAAATCCAGCAATGCAATATTAAATATAAAGAAAAAAGCCGCACTATTTTGTGTGTGTTTTCTTATTTAACTGGTCAGTTTGTCAGCTTTACATTGGGCTTTCTGTGGGCCTGATACTGGAATTCAAATCAAGGAGATCACACAACCCACACTGATTTAAAATGTTGGGAAATGAACATATTCCTTACTATCTTCTAACAGCTATTCCTCTCTAGCAAGCAGAATACTTGTACAGTTGTACAGGAAAAAAAAGAGAGATGGTCTCTCATTTAAGGAGTTCTATAAACAGCAATGACTATCTGCTTCGCTCAGCTTCATCATTCACCGGGGAAGTCTGCATAATTGGGGGGATGCTCCTACACACACACACACAAGTACCCGGCTCCTGTATCTGTGCATGGCACTCTGCGACTGTTTTACTTGGTATTAATCAGTGCAGTTCTGAAGGGCGAATCCAAAAAATGCCTGGCCAAACAAGCCATCACAGTGGGGTCAGCAGTTAGAAGAATCATACGTTTCACATACTCTCTGCCTTTAATCTCCTAGTTTAATCCAGGGGCCCAGAGGTCAATTCAGTCAGTTCTGGCCTAACTGCACATATCAGCTTCATAAGTAATACATAAGAAGCTTCTGGATGCTGATCTACATTGATAGACCAAGCAAGGCACCCATCCATAAGACACTCTGAGCTTTTCTCAAGTTGTCAATCTAGGTGATTTGGTTAGCCTTGCATGGACTGATGTATTTATTTTATATGTATGTATTATTTATAAAGCGCAATTCTTCCACATGCCAGCAGTGATGGACCAAGATACTCTCTACAAGGTATTTATGGGTTCCTCCACGTAACAGGATAACAAGGAAATTCTGCAGACATGTTACAGCTGCTATTGCTTGTCACAGAGCCCTGGGAGGTCAGCTCAACCACAGTATTTTCTCCATACATCCAAGCGTTATGGAATCTGACTTGCATGTACCCAGGGCAATAAATTTATTCTGAACATCCCTGTTTAAGAAGTGCTTGAAATGCCAAGACAGTTGGAAAACACTGAAAGCCTCAGTCTGGATTGTGCTTTTTCATGGATGAACACATGTGCTGGATGCAGGACCACAGCCACATAATCCTACTGCAAAGCAGGAATTCCTACATCACATAAGCTACAAACACACTACGTTGCTGTAGCAGCTGAAGAAGACATAGCTGTCCGGTCGCTCATTAGAAAATACCAGCAAGCGAGTGCAGGAGAGGCAGTAACCTTTGGGTAAGCTCTGCAGGTGGTGAACATCTTCCTAAAGAGAGCACCAAGTCTCACTTGTCAAATACTTACACACATGACAAGAGTGCAAGCCTTTTAGTTAGATAACTCCTATCCCATGGATTGCCATTTCTGCAAATCTTGCACACCACAAAGAAGAATTTCAATCAAATGAATTATTTTCTTGTCCATTGACATTGTTTTTACTCCCCTGACTAAGAAACAAGGTCCCGTAAGAACCTGATGGGACAGGTGAGCAGTTTCAAGCAGACCTTAGACGGACAAGTGCTTCTGGGCCAATACATTTGCCTTTTTTGCAAGGGGACTTAGTGAGCAACAGTGAATTCCTTTCTGAAAGGAACAGTCAAAGAAAGGAGTGAGATTAAATGTGGGCAGAAAATACGCTTTCTGAAAACAAAATAATTGTAAAGAACTAGGCTTATACTTTTGCTACTTCCACAAAGAAGCAAAGTCAGAAAGGGAGGAAACTCCGTGTGGCTGAGCAGAAAGGAACAGGGAGACCGTATTGCTCATCAGTGGGGAAGAGTGGAATGGAAGCTCATTTTCTTAATGAAGGTATCTATTGTCAGAGTAGTTCAGAGTAGCAAGAACAGGAGGCTGGCTTTGCAACCGTAGCATACAGTTGCATGAATATTAGAAAATGAACTTGGTTTCCCCTTTCGCCTTTGGTTTCTCTCTCAGTGCCACACAACTCCTGCTGAGATCCAGGGGAATCTGCTATTGTTCCAAAGCACCTGGGTGTGAAGGGAGTCACAGGGTCTGGCGCAGGAGCCTTCCTCCCTTCCCTACTTCATCTCTTCTTCCCTGGAGATAATCCCTCCCTCTGCTGCCTCTGGCCTCAGCGATCCAGTTTTGCATTTCTGGAATGTAGCTGGCTGGGATTCTCCCCATCTTCCCCCTGACCTCTTAATGCCGTTTAATCTTGCAGAAGAAACTTGCCCTACAAAGCAGAGTTGTTTGTTCTGTATGTCTAAGTGTAGATCACGAAGGGAAAAAAGGAACATATTCGTTTACAGCAAATTGTCAAAACAGCAAATAAGCTGGAAATATCCATTTTATGGCCCACAAAAGTTTAACAGCACTAAGAATCAGGTGGGAAGAGAACTTGGACAAGTCTTTTCACAGTCAGATAAGCTGCTTTAATACAGGAATATATTTTCCATTTATTTCATAGTTATTCACATTATCCCCAAGAATACTAATTCTCTCTAGTTTTGCATCCAGAATGGAATATGATTGAATCTCTTAAGTAGAGACATACTTGGAAGAGTCTCTTGTATTTAAATGGAATATAATATTCTATTTGTTGGTAAAAAAATAAGCCACAGAAACATAAACACACCTAAGTTGACAAAAGACATGAATTTTAACAGAAACACTCAGGGAGCTGAACAGAACTGCCAGTATAACTTGCTTCTAATGAAATGATAGCCTTTCCCAACAACCCAACCCAAACACGTCCAGTATCACAACAGACCTCAATGTTTCAAGCTTTGGGTCCTGTCAAAGTAGCCCCTAAACAGCTGCTTGCTTGGACAAGGCACATGTTCAAAATACTCACAGTGACACAGTGTAGTGTTTATTGTCCAAATAGCTGAAAGATGACAAAGATAAACATGCGCATCCTACCTAAAAAGGGGGGGTGTCTGCATGGAAGCAAAAGCTACAAACACCCATGTCCCACATCGCCGGTACCAGCCGTCCCTGGTCAATGGTCAGTGGGCTCCCGGCGCCAGCCCTGCCTGCCCCACGGGAAGGATCCCAAGGACAGCTACGGGTGCCAGTGGCTGGATACACAGCACGAGTTCCCATGTTTCAAGTAAGTTTTGGTCAGGTTTTAAGACAAAAAGCAGGAATAAAGTAAGCAATAATAAGACATTCACAAAGGATGTTCTCTGCAGCATTGTATCTTCTACTATAATTCACCTTACTTTTCCCCAAACCAGAGAGTACTATTCAGTACCACACACTACTCATTTGAATCGTTCTCTTGGCTTGAAAATCATTCCCTCTTCTCTCCACTCATTAAACCTTGGTTGCTTTCATTGCTCTTCCTACTTGTTGAGTGCAGTTGTATTGCCTCAGAGCCCATGATGACAGCTCCTTATATTTGGTCGATCTGAGGGTCAGTATTAAAGGTAGACCCTGAGTGCACTCAAAAAGCATGCAAAGTTAAACCTGACAAAAAGCCGTGGTCAAGCCCCCTTCCACTCTGGTCTCCTCATGTCGTCTTACTAAGAACACTTTGTTTAAACCTTTATTGCATTGCCCTAGGCTATCTGGCTAAAATCCTTCTTTTCACAATCAAGGAGAGCTTTCCCACAATGTCTTAGTATTATAGAAACCAGTTAAAACAATTCCGTAATAAACAGCCCTCTCAAACAATGCCTGATAACCAGTCCCCAAGAGGAGCTACAACACTACGGAATCTCACACAGTTACATAATTGCTGCTAAATTTTTGAGAACAATCAGCTGAGGTGCTATACATTCAAAGACATTTCAAGATATTTTACTGATATTTTTTGTAGCCTAACAACTGCAGACACACAACTGTATTTGGAAAAGCTAGAAGCTACCTCACTATAGGGTGAGAGATAATGAGTTAAAATTAAAGGTTGCTGCTGGCTTGCTAGCCCATCCCCCTTTAGCTAATCTGTCATGTAATGAAGAGAAGCACCTAGCATAGGACAGCTAGCTGCCGGCTCACTTACAGCGAGCTGATTAAGAATGTTCAACCAACAGCAGACTGCAGACCTTTCCAACGAAAATAAATAGACTGTATGCAAATGTGTTTGTCACTTTGACAGCATGTCTCAATTAAAGCATCTCGCTGCTGTTGGTAGGCTCGCTCGCTGCAGTGCTATGGACGAGCCTTACTGCATTACTGATACACGGGGCTTGACCCTAATCCGCATGCATGCATTTTAAAAAAGTCTGCCTTTGCCATATACACCAGCATAATACCAGCAGACACAGAAAGCAAGTGACAATGAGAAAAAAGCCTCTTTCATCCTCTTCAGTTTATAAGAACTGTGAATGCACAAACAGCCCTTATTTCAGAGTTCTTGTGGCTTTTTAATTGTTCCCACCTACTGTATTCTAGACAGAGTTAAAAGTGACACTAAAATCTCTCCCTTTAATCAGTAGTTAGAAGCCATCTCCCATTTAAACAGTAAATGTTGCTGCTTTTTTCCTCCCCAAAGCCTTAATTTATATTTCATAAACCTGAACATCTTTACCTTTTGAATGAAAGTATGTTTAATTTTCATTTCGGCATTGGGCTAGTGGGAAAAAAGGACCCGTGAAAGGACACAGGCTCGAAGTGAGACAGCCCTATACCTGCTAAGTTAGATCATTTTTTGGAAACCAACATTTGTAACGTAATGACAGTTATAAGCACTTAGGAAGCGAGCCTTTCACCACAGCCAGCGGTTCAGTAAAGATGGTGTGTGTTTCTTTTGACACAGAGAACGTGATCATTAAAAATTTTAAAAGTGACTGTTAAAAAACCTCATGAATTCAAATTTGCACTTTCCATGTGATTATATTTTTCATTAATCAACCAGAAGGTTTGAACCATCCATCCTTCATAAAAATCTAAAGGAAAAAAATGGAAGTAGATCATTATATTATCTGGATTTTTGACTGCTTTAAGTGAAATGTTACATTTTCCTGCTAGAGCTAGATGGCTACATTTCTCCAGCAGTCCCAGTTCCTCTCAACAGTATTGGCACAGAAAGTAAGTGAAAAATAAATCACTACTGCAAATATTTAATTGGAAGAGAATCTGTTTTTTTTAAAAAAAAAAAGGCTCCAAGAACTTACATTTAGCACAGTGGTGAAAGTTCTGAAAGAAACAAACCTAATTCTAAAATGATACAGACACCATTGCTCTGAGCAGTGGTTCTGTCTTGTGTAGCCCTGCCTCATACCTAACCAGCCAATGCAGCTACACCCACTGGCTTCTATTAATAGATGCTTATCTAAAAATCTCATTTGCTTCACATTCTATAATTCCCACTTATTTTACCATTGTTTTAAAATTACACTATGTTTCCTTAGAAGAAACCAGATATTCACTCCTGTTTTCTGATCATAATACTGTAAAAAATAGATACAGAGAAAGAAAAGAGAACTGTGAACACAAATAATGTTATTTTTTGAGTCAGGCTACTTAATAGGGGAACACTGGCAAACTGTTAGTAAATACTGTATGTTTCTCCATGAAAAATCACAGCAACTACAACATTTTATAAATAATTAGCTCTTAAAAAAAAAATCACACAACCAAACTCACTCTTTTGCAGACATACCAAAAGAAACATTATAAGAGTAACTAATGTGTATAGCTCAGTTGTCAATACTGAAATACAGAGTATACTAATAAGCAATTAATTGATTTTTCCATCTTAGTTCATCGCATTTAATTTTCAGAGAATGCTAAAATGCTTTAACAGTCGGATGTTCCATATTGACACTAATGATCTGGCTAGATAACAGAGGACGTTTTAAATTACACATCCTCAGTCCTGAGGGCTATAGCATTTTGCATGCTAAAAGAACAGCAAAATAGTTTATTAAATTACTATAATAATTATGCTTCCCCCCACTCATTGACTTAGAATTTATTTTCCTCGCAACCATCCTATGAACAAAGGAATCAGTAAATCCCAGAAAAATCGGGTCTTTAAAATCCCAATTAAATAGATACAGCAGAAATAAGCCTATAGTAACATAATTCACTTACAGAAAATAATTAAACAATTGGCGAATTGCTATTGTGACTGTTCTCTGAACTATTTATGCTGAGTCACACAATTTAAAGAAGCCCAGCACTAAGACATACCTGACCAAAATGCACTGTAATTGGCCTTCTGTCTTCTCTCAATTTCGGGTCCTTCTTCTCCACCAAGGGCGAAGGCGCCGTCCTTGGCAGAGCCTCCTCCGGGGCTGCAGAACAGCCATTCTCAGTGATGTCCTGCGTGGTAGGAAAAGGTGAATAGCGTGCCCAGGAACATTCTTGATTAAGGGTAAGGGGCACAAAGGAGACACTAGAGGATAATGCTGACTAACAATTTTGATGTTAGGGAAAAAAAACCAAAGTACAGAAAAGAAAACATCATTAGAATAAAACACTTTGTTGCACTTTGTCAATCAGAGTTTGCACACAACCACTCTCTCTTCCTAACACCAATGGTGCATGCAGACAGTCACATTCAATAAAACGTCTGACTTAAACATGCAAAAGCCAGGAAATATATAGGGAGGAAAAAACCATATAGCTCAAAATTTCTATTCTAGGAACAAATTCAACAGAGACCTAGGAACAGGACTATTCTGCTTTTTGCAAACAGTAATTCTATTTACATACTTCACAGAATTATCTGTAGCGGAACAATTACTTGTGGAAGTGGCAAGGAGAGATGAAACTCAGAGCTTAGTTAGCTTTGCGTTTTATCTTTGAATCTGTGTATACTGAATATGCCTTCAGGATCGTATAAAACAAACTGCTGCCTAGCGGGATGCTTTTTTGTTTTGCTTTGCTTTTGCCATTAATCCTCATCTTCAGAAGTAAAGTGACCCATCAGCCTAGGTTAGAAGACTTGGCAAGTGTATGTATGGTATATGTAACATAGGTTTTGAAAAAGACAAAGGCGTGCAGACATAAGGAATCAGACAAGGAGAAAAGAGTTTGAACGTCAGTTGAGAAACAGTCTGTAACGCAGTGGGCCCCAAACCTTACATCTCTTCGCAACAATGTCAAGGAAATAATGCTTGGTAAATATAGAGAGAAACCTGCACACACTGTAGCTCTGCAAGACTGACCTAAGGGTGGCTGCTGACATCGACATTGCTTTGATTCACCGACCTTTGACATGCCCCCTCGAGTTTCCGTCTCGCTAAGGTACAATAATGAGACATGTAAGCCGATGGCCAATTAGAAATGGTTCTTTTGGACACAGACTGACCTAATGTGTTTAGGTCAAATGAAACAAAAAGCTGGATGGACTTTCTAAGGGGCTTTGTCTGCTCCACAGAGAAGCTGAGAGACCTTTTCAGATCCAGCTGGTAGAGCAGTGGTTCACCAATATGGGCATAAGGATCGTGGGGAAATTAACAACTTGTTAAGGTCAAACTAGGGAGAAAAACTTTTTCCTCCCCCCGTCCTCCTTGCCTTTAAAAAAATTCAACAAAGTACACTGAATTAGTAACAAAGAGCCCCAAAACAACTGAGTGACAAGAAAGTAAGCTTCTGTCAAACTCATACTTCAGCTCCAAACCAGCAACAAGCTACCAAGGGATCTGGTCAGTTCTGGAACCACGTAACACATACAGCAGTGTATGCTGTTCTGAAATGTGACCGCATTAAATACAACCTATATTTACATATTTCTATACAAACATAGCCGTATGAAATGTGCACCCAGCTTCAGACCCGTTGTGTGTAAGCCGGAACAGTGCCCGGCACATCCAGCGCCACCAGAGTGCCCTGAGAGCTCCGAGTCCCACCTCCAGCTGCGGCTCCGAGCAAGGCAACAGCTAGCTGGGAATCAAGGAAAAGCAAAGCATCTTCCAATCCAGGCAAAATCTCCAGAAAAATGTAAAATGAACACAAAAGTTTGGACATCAGGGGGATGGGAGGAGACAAAAGAGACAGCCAGATCAAGCCATTAAGCAAACCCCTAAGATGTATAACGATCTCTGCAAATCCTTGCAGCTTTTATCGCTATATATTGGCTGTACTTCTCTGATGCTATAATTGCATACAAAAAAGATGGTCCTAAAGCGTATTTCCACTGTGTTTGGGGTACAGACTTCCCAAGGAACTGCAGATTTCAGTTAAATTATTTTTTTAAATTACTTAATATATATGAGAATTAAATTATGATACCTCTCTGTTTTTTCAAAATCCCCAAAAGGCAGACAAATCATCAACACAGCTTCAGCCACCAAAGCAAAATTTGCTCCACAAAAGTGCATTTTCTACCTTCAGTGAAACCACACTTGAGCTAAATAAACAGTGAAATCTGATTGTAGACATCCCAAATAAGGGCTCTAAGTAGCTTTAAAATGATAAAATGCCAAAGCGTTTGGCAATTCTGTAACTGGAAAGCAGACAAGAGTCCTGCAAAGCAGCCTGTGACACACCTTCACTCCATCCACAGGTATTGGGAAGTCAATGGGGAGCACAAGACAGAGAGATAAAACCACAAAAAGGAAAACAGGACTCTGCGATTCTGAACTTGAGCTTCGGAAAGGCATCGGGGCTCACAGATTGTCTGCTGATACACGCAGGTCTTCAGCCTGAGAGCTTCAAACGAGCAAAGCTCTGCCGCCGTGCGCCACGCGCGTGGGTATGTCCCAAGCCTGACTTCTCACTTCCCCAAAAAAGGGATTTGGCATTAGCCAGCCAGACATTCCTGAAGCAGCCTAAGTCACAGACGTTATTCAGGACAACAACGAAAACCAGAGACCTATCCTTCCAAAACAGAAAAAATGGAAGGTGATAAATTACTCATTACTGGAATAAATTCTCCAGAAATGCAAAACCCTAGCAACGTTTCAGTGACCTTTTAATGAAAAGGTGTAATTTAAGGATATCGTTAAAAACAAAAACATCTTTTGCCTGTGGAAAAAAGATACTTTATAGATTACTGGAAAAAGAGAATGACAATGATCTATCACGCTCATAATTATCTCCACAGATAAACAGTGCTTCCCCTAAAAACTGTTTGTCCAGGTGAAATCTTTACTACCTATTTATTTTAAAGGAGTAACTTCAGAGAATGAGTAAGATATGTATTTACAGATATGTAAAGTTTACCATGTAATCTGAATTTCTCTTTTGTTTAAATATGCATTAGTAATTTTTCTAGGGACCTTTTGTAATGGACTACAAATACTGCCTATTAGAAGAGCAAAAAACACATTCCAGAATGTCTAGAAGGATTCTTCAGGTTATTTTATAAACCTCTAAATGAGCTGTTTCTACTGTACTGAAAATAAAGCATTGACAACAGCCCATTGATAACAGCCATTAACTAGAGCCACACAGGGCTCTAGTAAGTAAAATAACGTTGAATACATTAACGCCAAGTGCCCAACCATTTATATAAATTGTCTTATCCAGAAGCTTTCAGTAAGTTACATTCTCCTTACTGAAAGTTGAGGATGGTACCATTCATATTCCTCCTTCTTCCTAATTCTATGTAGTTAAGCTTCAAACAAGCCAATAACGGAGTGACTTGACCACCATGGTCCATTTGTGAAACGGAAAAAGCAGCCTTTACCAAAAAAAAAAAAAAAAAAAAAAGAAAAGAAAAGAAAGAAAAGGAGAAAAAGAAAAAAGAAAAAAGAAAAAAGTACTGTATCAGATATAAAATAAAGCTACCATGCTGTATCTATTAACAATTATTTGCTATCACTCATAAGAATCCTCTGAAAACTATCTCTGTTGCTTTGAAATACTGTACCACAAATGAACAAGGGATGGAAATAGAGCCCCATTCAATCTCTACTATCATATTAAAGAAGGACCTTACACACACCACAGTGACCTCTCAACAGGTCAATCCTGCATTTCCCATTTGCAATTCAAACCCAAGACTGGAGCAGACCAAGGGCAAAATGGGCTCTTGATTATATTTAAGAGGTCACCATTGCTATGCAGAGTTGTAGGAAGCAGACCTCTAGCTTTATTGCATTTTTAAATTCTATCTTGTACAGAAGCTGCTCATATTTGGCAGTGAAAACTGGAAAAGGGATGTTTATATTTGACTTTTCCTTACCAGTGGCTTGCATATTTTTTGTATTAATAATGGAAAATAATATGTTAAAATGCAGTGGATAGTAAATTCAGTTTAAAAACAACCTTAGGTTATCCTTAGAAGATGAAAGACTAGCATCACAAATTTGGCAAAAATTATTCAACGATGCTACAATTTCAAACAGTTAACACTTGCACATACTAGTAAGTAAATACATGAAAAATACAATGTTCTCACATGAAAATTGGTGAGGATGCACTAATAGACTTGCCAACAGAGCAGCACAGACATTTAGATTAAAAATAATATGAGGGTGGTCAAAACAATTTTTGCTATTTGTATCACTTTAAACAGAGCGATACGGCATTTTAGAATTCTCTTCCTACCTTGCATTCGAACTGGAGAAAAGGATGGGATAACAGACTTAATGAAGAAAGGAGAGGTACAGCAGGATGTGTCAACTGCTCATAGAAATCTTTTAAGCTCTTCTGAAAGCGTATGTTGAACAATCATGTTTAACCACCTTACAGAAATGCCACATAAAGAAGACAAAACAAAATGGGGCCATTTATCTGTAAATGTTATGTGTGTTTTTTAAAAAGAATGCTTGCTGCTTGAAAGACTGGAAAGACAACAATAATAATAATAAAACGAAGCAATGAATGAATGAGATGTTTCTTAGCCTTTCATACAAATGTCACAGAATAGTGTACAATTATATTAGCACTTAAAATACCGGAAAACAATCTGGTCATTTTACACAGCTCCAACTGCTTTAGAAATGCACATGAGAAGGCCAAACATTTTATTATTCATGAAGGTTATGTCCAGAAGTGAAACACATGGAATTACATAAAAAATTCCATGTACAAGAAAACTGCTTCATGTTTCTAAGATTTTCATATTACACCTAAAGTGGCCACACAAAGTAGTAAGTGTAATCAAATAAAAGAGCATTAAAAGCATCTGAAGCAACTTATCTTTCTCAAAAACCTCTAGCAATCTGCTAGAGTATTTCGGGAGTGAACGGCATTTGGATTGTACACACAGGTAATTTCATGAGTTCATAACCCAGCTGCAGAATAATCCCTTTGTATTAACACTTTGTTGACATGTTCAGGCAGATTTCTGATTGCGCCTCAGGAATACATTTCCAGCGTTATCTTAAGATAATGGTTTCAAAATTTAGAGAAGAAATTTACTGAGATAGCACAGATTAAAAGAACCCCAAACTATTATGCAACAAATTGAATACAAATTTCTGATAAGAACTTCAATTCTATTAGCAAGTTAGTTCTCTTGTTTTCCCAAAAGACTCTAATAGCTCTGTTCCATAGAATAAGTAGAATATCTGAAATAAACCTAGGGCAGAATTTGGTATGTATGAGTATGATCATGCCTCTGGCTTAAAAGGAGCAGTTAGTATTGATAACACATCAGTCACACACAATTCAGCATTCTTGGAATTGCACTGTTTCCAAACAGAGACAGATTTGGAAAACAACAAACAGTTTCAGTATTTTTTTTTCTCCAATAACTCACATTTGAAATGAACACCAACTCTAATTTAATTCCCTTATGCCTAAACTTTGCAGTAGACACTGAGGAAACATATAAATCCTTTTCCCAATGAGTGACTGTTTTCCCTGAGAGATTACTGTAGAAATAACAACAATTTGCCATTTGCAAAAAGTTCACAGCCATTACTGTAGGAAAGATCTCCCAGTTCACATAAAGTCCCTTTCCACAATGCACCAGCACAAAAGACAGGAGAGGGACCGCTCCAAATTGAACACTCAATTTTCTGGCTTTTGTGAGTTTAAGTCAGAGCCTTAATGTATTTGAAGACAGTTTTTTTTGTCTGTGAATATTTATAACAGTGTGAAAAATCCAGGACAGCTGGTAATGCATTTTGAAGTGTGCTAACAACACTGTATCAAACAGCTTCCTATTGATCACATAATGCTTTTTGTGGCTAAGTATTTCATACATGGTGCTTATACATTTTGAATAAGAACTTCAAGTACCTTTTGCTTCAAGCGGTTTTTCACTTCTTTTATTCCCATTTTTGCATGATCTTTTGCCTGCATGAAAAATTAATTTAAGTTAAAATCTCCTTCTATTTCCAGCAGTGAGAACGCTTGATTTCAGTTCAAGATTCACCTTCTCTAGTTACTAAAAATGGCAAGGAAAAAATTGTAACAGGATACTGAAAGTGTATTAAAACAAATAGAAAGCTACAAAAAACCCCAAACAAACAAAAACCACCACCCCCCACACCCACATTCATTGCAAAAATGTTGTTTTCTCTGTTTTGATGCCATAGACATCTTTCATCTTTTTGCACTCCGAAAGTATTTATCTTTGCTGTAAGTTAAAAACCAACAGAAACATCAAGGCTGCAAACTTTCTCCCTGCAGTCCTCCGGACACCAGTTCCATTTAGCAGAGCTAATCTCAGCCTGCTCAGCTCTCTCGGGCTGGAGGACGGCAGGAGAAAATGAAAGTTTGAATAGTTATCTCAATGCTTTTTGTAGCGTTATTCCTAAAACTGAGTTGACGGGAAATCCTCGCTTGTTTCTATGCTGTTTTATCTTGCACAGTGAAACTGGCAGCCGTACATGATAACACAGCAACATACCAGCTGTTAGTTAACAGAACTGAAAACATTCTCATTTAAAGAATAACTCAGTAAGCTGGCCTCTAAATAAGCAGGTATAAGAAATCTCTAGGGAAAATTAATTGACATTTAGAAAAGATGGAAACAATTTGGAAAATGAGAGGATTCCCTTACTTCGATGAAGCTGCAAGCAGGGAAACCTGAGGTAACAATGATTTCCAGCAGAGTAATGATGAGATGGTAGAGCTGCTTAGTAAACCACATAGGCACCATTTCCCAGAAATAGTTCTATGTAATAAATAGAATTTATCATCTATACTTTCAAAAGAAATCACAAGTTCCCCTTCCCCTTTGCATTTCAATTATGTGTAAATTTCAAAATGGCTTTTCCATTTAAATTTGAAATTTAGATGAATGCATATTTTAAGTAATTTTCCGAGTCCAATAAAAATGAATTTAAGTGTTGAGTTTCATTTGAAAGGTTAAAACAGAATGGTAATTAGACTCTTATCTCAGTAGTAAGCCAGTACTTGATACTTACAAACTTATAGACAGTCTTCATGGCAGGGTTAGCCTTGGTCTTTACTGTATTTAAAATGGCTCCGCTTCCTTTCTGTAATTATAGTAACAATAGAATAAATTTTATCAAAGCGCTTTAAAGCAAACAGCAATCTAAAATCCACCATTCTTAACTTAAAATACCAAAGCACTAACTATGCTTATTAGCAGAGCTGAGTATTAAAATGGTAAATCTAAAGAAAAAGAATAGAAGTGAAAACATATTATACGTTTCTCTGGTTTTCCAGAGGAACCTCAATGTTTTTTTTAAATCAGCATTTTTCAAATGAAAAATGTCAGTACCTCCTAATATCAAGAGCCCTCACAAAACAGGCGCTCTGTTCTATGACTGTTCCACTCCCCTGTACATCACATTAAAATCCTAAGTGGGTTTGAGACAAAAGTATCCCACCAAATACTCAATGTCTTGGGCAGAAAATTCCGTTTCAGGAAAGCCTGAACATCCAATCTGGAGAAGTAAGATCCTTTTTTATTTTACTTTTCATGATCCCACAGTACTATTTATCAAAAGCATGCTGCCTTTTTAAGATTTAAGTAGTCGATAAAGGGGTAAATTGAGGGAAAATGAAATCTAACAACAGTCATAAACATTAATTCTAGAAAGCTGAATTGCATGTGGTGAACATAATAAAAGTCATAAGACAGTAATATGTCAGCCAGAATCACCCGTTAGTCTGGTCAGTGTTTTACACATCTTCCGCACACCACTGACTATTGCCGCACTGCACCTTATTTGATAAGGAGATGGGTAAAATCCAAGGAATAAAATCTTCGATAGTTTTGTATTTTCTTATTTCAGTTCAAAATTATATTTCCAGAGATCAGATGCAATCATACGCAAACAGTTTTAAGATTTACTACTTCTGTTGCTACATGACAACTAATCTTGAACAAAAATTATAAACTGTTGAATTTAATTACAAGTATTTTTATATTCACTCTCAGCCATTCCCCTTTCTTATCATTTTAAAACTTGCCATCCTTCATATTTATATATATAATATTAAGTATATATATTTACCTATTTAACAGTATGATGGGAATGTTTGCATTACTGTTATAAAATATGTTTAATTCAAAATTATCAAGTTAATATTGAGCCCAGCATTTTGTGTAAGGAACATGATTTCATTCATAACCACGAAAATAGGCAAACGGAATGCTGCAAACTCAATTCTGTCAGAAAACAATTCAGTCTTTCCTACTGATTTGTACCCATAATCCAGAAACACATTACTTTTTAATATATCACATTTTATGCATCAAAGGACAGTTTTAAAATCAGCTGTCAATTGTCAGCTATAATAATGTACTCTCTAAAAGTATGAAAATTTTTAATGTATACAACTAGAGCACTAAACCAAAGAGATACAAATCCCATCCCAAACAGTGCTGTCCCCATTCAGCACTTCACACCGTTTAGCTTTATAAAGAGCTCTTTGGTGTGGCACTATTCCCTTTTCTGTTCTCTTAAAAGAAAATAAAATCCACATTATTTTCTAAAATGACAGTAACTGATTTCCAGCTGCCTCCAGGACATTAGAAGTGGGTTTCAAAAACTTGTTAATTCCCATGGTGATTTTTTCTAAACTGTATTTTTTTCTTCTGTTCTTTATGTCGTCCGAAGAGCGCATTAGTTTCTCACGACTAAACTCGGGTTGGTCACAAGTGACCGCTGCAGGCAGCGGGTCAGTCATGCTCACGAGGACAGAGGTTCAACAGCCACCCGGAACTGTACAATGGACCAGTAAGAATCAGAACGTCTGTTGGGAGAATGTTGTGTTCTTACCCTTACTGTGGAGAGCCACTGGTGGTACAACTTGTCACTACCTAAAGAGAATCACAAAAACAAACAAATTGTAACTCTCTACCAACAGAAAACACGCTAGAAATGTGAAGTGTTAGCACTCGGTGCACAGACACAAAACAGGACAACCATCCTTTTCTTTTAATGCATTTGAAACACAGTAACAAAAATTTATGAGATACCTACAATTTCTGTTTTACTTGCTAAGAGGCATTCCTATTTTATCTGGGTTTGTCCTTCAGACATTTGAGAACACTGAGATTTTTTTTTTATTTTTTATGATCGCTAAAAGAAATTTGAGGTGGTTCTGGGTAAAGCCAAGGTTTTTCAGTATCCTCCATTACAAGAACTCTTTTAGTTGTACTTTAGCCAAGTGGCAAAGCTGAGGATTTGTAAGGCTGAACAGGCTTTATTCACACTACAGTGCATTACCCAAAGTTCTGGACAGAGGGAAGAACAAAAATTTAAGACACTGCATCCTACAGGAATCATTGCAGCCTCAGCTATTTAGGTGAGTCCCCACAGTGATCCATGACATCATGATGGCCCACAAAGAGTAAGTCAAGAACAGTGTCTGAAATTAAAATACTGTATTTCTTACCTGCATATTCCCCCATATTTATCTCTTCTTCAAACACATCACTGAAGCCCTCTCCAGAATTAAGAAGATCCAGGCGGCCATCAATGAACTACATCAGCATTAAAAGAAAGTGTAACCAAATCAACCATCCCATCCCTTACCTTTTCACAGAAAGACTTTATTTTGCATTTGCTAGAATAACCTCAATGGTATTATTGGGAAGGCACTCTAAATAGAATGAAAATACATCCAAAACTGGCAAAATGTTTGCCATTTACCATGGCAAAAGTGTGTGCTGCTTCACTAAAAAAACCAGCATTCATGTGTTTGTCTTTACATATATGTTTTCAGCTTCCCCTGAAGCAGCAATATCACATTTAGTAGTGGTATGCCTTCTGTTCAAAGTTTACGGGAGCTATATATTGGGTTTAGGTACGCTCAAAGCAAAACTGAGCACAGAGACCTTTAGGGGGAAAACCCATTACACCTCTTAAAATACAGAAAGCCTTATCACCCGAATCAGAGAAAAGCCAGCGAGCAGGAATTAAGGTGCTGCACTACATGAATTTTCCTCATTCTGTTGCTGACAGACTAAGGAATATAGGAACAGCCCTCAAAAACCCCAGTTGTGTTGTTAAAGAATCTGCTTCTCCATTACAGCAATTAAGCCAGTACCTGCTTGAAGAGCTGGAGCTGAATGGCATTCTGAAGGAACTGCCTCATGACAGCCGAACGATGGGACACGAACGTTTCTTCACAAAAAGTGATGGGTTCACCCTGTAGAGTTCAGAGCATTAAACACTGAAAAAACTTTGTTTGAATCCATTTGAATTCACCGTCTCCATTTTATCTTCCCACGTCCATATCTTCCAAAACACACAGACCAATAAGGTAGGTCTTAAACAACATTCAGTAAACTGTAGTTTATTCCCAGGTTTCAATCATGTGACTGAGAAACAGGCTGGAAACTGGCAAATTGTGTATCAATAACACAAAGTCACCTCAATTTCGTATATTCTGCTTATCTGCCTCAGCTGACCCAGCCAGTCCCCCTGCACAAAGGCATCAGGAATGTCTGCTCTGTTCTCTCCACAGTCAGAAAGATTAGACTTTCATATATTGAATGAGTGAAATTTCCCTTTTTCACAACCTCGTTGGCAAAAGACATAAATTGTGTTGCAGCTCTACTTTTATCTTATTTTAATGAGTTATCTTAATGCTGAAGTCTGCTATGTATCTGCCATAAGGGCACAAATTTCCTCCACGCTTAAATCTACAAATAAGCAATGTAGCAAGCAAATATATTTATTGAATTAAAAACAAGAAAGTAATGAAGAATGATAAAATTATACTGATGTATAATTAATATGGAGGCTTCTTCATAATAATATTAAAATATATTAGGACTCTTAATCTGTTGAGTGTTTAAAATCAACATTAGATAGCAAAAAACCTTAAAGCACTCCCCTTAAAAGGGTGGTATCATTCCATTTCTGAGAGCTTTTTAGATTGGTCACCAGAGGAAGGTTTAGCTTTCATTTAAGCCTCACTTACAAACCACTTCAAAGGAAACAAGCAACACTTCCTACAATCTACGAGAACCCAAAATTTCTCCTCTGGCCAGAGTATGAGCATTGTGGAAAGAAGGATGCCCTGCCAAGGAGCGGCTTCCTCTGCTGTGCTGTGCGTCCCGCACACCGGCCCAGCCAGGCACCGCTCCTCCAAACACACCCAGCCCAGCAGAATTACCACACTAACACACCTCCTTCCCCAAGTACTAATGATTGACTTTGTTCATTAGGTTGATTAGACCTTTTGACTTCTTAAGAGACAATTCAGGCTCAACTGCTGCTAGATGATAGCAAAAACTTTAATCATCAAGGTCAAGCGTGAGCTTTTCAGCTCAGAACGCATTAGTACCTTCCATCCTCCCTGACCTCCAGGAGGGTGCACACGCTGTTGCTAACCCCCATCCACAGCTTCATTACAAAAAGACAAGATGGACAATAACACCATTTTCTTGACAGATGTAGTTAACTGTAAATTATAAAGCTAATCGGCTCTGCTTTTACTGACAGATGACATTATACATGAGGGGACATGTTAAGAACTGCAGGTATTCTGTGAAACGAATGGTCTTGCTCACATGTAAAACAATGATAATGCCTTGTCCCCATAAACCCATCAACTCCTAAACTTCCCTTTTCCAACAATTAGTATTTAGGCCTTGATTCATCAGCACCTTAAGCATCCATTATTTCTCTCTCCAACTATAAACGCGTAACAGGAGCTAAGGTATGGCATTGCAAATGCTCTAAACGTGTGCACAATGCCACTCTGTGAGGAATCTGATCTGTGGTATTAGGTGTTTCACATATATTTCAAGACTGGATGACAAAATTATTTTTAATACAGAAATTTACACATTTCAAAGACATTTAATCTGCAATGCTAACGCAAGAGAAGTAACTTTCCAATATAAGACTAAGAATCCCAGATGCACTGAAAAAATAGGTGCCCTTTCTTTATGCTTTTGCAAATCTCCCTTTATATGAATATTTTATATTCACATGGCACAATGCAGTTCATCAGGGCAGTGCTGCTATCTCACGACCCCTTAAAAAGCTGAAAAGTTTCAGCCCACATCTGAACTGTTGCCAGCTCTATTTTAAAACTGGAATCCTGTTACATTCTAAAATAACATTTTAAAGTACTTAAGGTAGCAAGTGAAAAATAAAGGAGTCTAGGACTTATTTCAAACTGTTCTAGAGTTTTGGGAAACCTGCTGTTCTATTTTAAGAAGCCATAATGCAAATTGAAAGATAAACCCTGATTTTGATTAGCTGTGCCGTAAAAAATTTCACCCTGATCCCCCATCTCCCAAGGAAATAACTTTTCTTCAGAAAGAAAAACTTTCTTTGAGTGGGGGGTCCAGGACCTTGTGCAGACAGTTACTGCCAGCGAGAGAAGTATTGTATCTGAGTTGTCTGACTTGTCTGCAGACAGCCCAGCTAACCAGCGACGGCGATAACTTTCACAGGGAACAGAAAGGATTAAAACTGTACGGGACAGAAGACAGCAAAGGGTAGAGAAGGACTTGGAGGCAGGGACAGAGGCAAACCCCAATGATGCCTCAGCACCTGTGTGTCTTTCCAGGAGTAACTCATGGAAGTCTAACTATTCCCACCCCTGCAAGAGCTGCGACACCAAAGTGCGCATCTGGACACTGGGGCTTTGGAGCCAGCATGTGACTGCCAGAGAAAACAGTAAGATAATACAGACAGGGTTCAAATTAGGTCAACAGTGAGAGTCTCTTGCACAAGCAAAGATTTCACAAAACTTGATTCTAAGGGTAAAAAAAATAACCCAACAACCCAAAGCTGAAGACTTTTGTTTAGACAACCCTAAAAGTTATGCCATGGGAGATACATGAAATCTCTTCTGCATCATCATGGTCAGCAGGTGGTGCAGGGTAATGAATTTTGTGCTGCTGGGTGCATGCCTTTAAACCACGTAGGTGCGCTTTCAAAGCCTCTCTAATAAATACACAAGCCATTAGAGCTGCTCTGTAAACCAGCCACGAAATGAAAAAATGTGGGTGGAATTTAAAGGTGCAGAACAAGATGACAATCTGACAGTCGACAAGCTGTAAGTCTGGTGTCAGTATATTCTGTGCAGCAAACCCCAAATATACAGCAAGAACAACGACATGCAAGAGATTCATATATCACTGTTTTATTACTTCCTAGATGTTGCAAATAACCACATCCTTTACTAAAATTGGTTATGTCGCAAATGATAAAGTAAAGCCAGTGGGGATATTCTAGGAATCATCATCCTTAATTCCACCCAGAATTGTAACGGAACTAAGATAGGAGAATGATCTCGCTGATCTGGATGTATGTGTCAGTGTCAGATACAACAGCAACCAAAGGCAAGCAACTGCTCTGCAGACCTTTCAAGAATTGTGATTACAATGCCAAGGAAAGATTAGCTCATCACAGCTGAAGAAGGATCATCAGTCAGCCAGCAGGATTCCATAAAGAAAATCTGAAATTGGTGACAGACACCTGATAGGACATTGGCTCGTTCAGCTTGCAATTGCAACGACAAATAACCTCCCCATAACCAGTACATACGTTCAGCACAAGAAAGCTCTTTGCATCTGCTTCAGTCATAATGGAATCAAGAAAGCATAGATCAAATACTCTGCATTAAGCAAATGATACCACAGCTTTATTAGCATTTCAAGATGCTGCTCAGGAACAAAGAAATCACGTGCACAGAGATTTGACCACACTTCTAAAGAAAACTAAATTAAGACTCTGTTCAAAAAGAGACTACCGGCTCTGATAAGCTAGTATTGCTAAGTGCAATCCTGAAAAGCATTTAAAAACATGTACTGACCAGCACAGACTGTACTGTCCAAACACTTACAGTCTCATATAAATGCCCATTTCCATTACCAGTCCAATTTCAGACTGTTTTTCATGGTCCACACTAGGGTATATAACCTCTGGTAGAGATACATCAAGAGTGAATATCCCTACCACTTTTTCTCTTTGTTTGTTTTTAATAGATTTACAATATCTATACTTTTTACAGATACTTTAAGATTTACAGTATCAAACAAAATGGGCCATTTCTCTAAATTCTCAACCCTTGCAATTGCTGGTGAACTGGAATTTCTGACGTGTCAGTCTTCTGCATGTGATCTGATAACTCCCGTAATAAGTTGTAATAACATCACTGAAGGAGAAATAAAAGGGAGAAAGGGGATTGCGAGCCAGTCAAATCACCGCCACCAATCGCAACACTTAATCGCATCAACATCCCCTTCAAAACACGTCAAAACTGGGCTTATCCCGGTGCTGTGGATGAGGGGTACAGGCAGATGCGCTGCACGGGCATTACCCCAACCAGGGCTCGGGAGCTTCTTTCACAGAACATTCCCTGACAGACGGGTCCCAGGAGGTGACAGACGTGTTCTGCAGAGCACAAAACAACTTAAACAACATGCTCCCCCAAACTCCTAACTTGGACATGACTAAATAGTCACAGAAGTGTTTTTTCTGATTGTACTACAAAGAAGTAGAACACAACTTGCACTAACAAATGAGAACAGGAAAAGCTTGCAAAAATGTAGAGTTGTTTGTCGTTACTGGTCATAACCCAGTTTTCTCACATAGATACTGGAAGTTAATAAATTTCAAAATTTTACCTTGTAAGCATTCTTAAAATTGTCACATAATTCCCTTTATAAAACTAGATGCCAACTGGAGCTCTGAGTTAAGACTGTAGGAAAAAAAACAGACTCATATGCATTCTTGACCAAAAACCAAACAAAAGTAAAGTGTCCTCAAAAAGAACATATATCTTTTTCCTACAACCACTGAAACCATCATTAATATTTACCAACAGGCTGCCAACTAGGATGAAGCAATTTAAACACACAACTCAACTCTAAATGTGAAATTATAATATACAGATATTCAGACTTCATCAAAATCTTTTTTAACACTGTAATTAAAACTGTGACCTGTGCTTCTTTTAGAACTCCAGTAATCCATGTATTATTGTAATGTGATGCATTATTAAGCTGTAGTCAATTTTAAAACATCCAAAATACCTTCAGATCAAAAAACCCTAGATGTATTAAAATTACTATGAAACTTTTGTAGAAAAAAAAAAGAGTAAGATTTATTTGCATTAAAACATTGTAAGAAAAATGGCTCAGATACTGAAAGATTCAGTGAAAGTTCAAACCAGACGGTAATATCCAACACCATTACAGGATCTGACAAACTTTGCACAAAACTAACTTCAAATTAAAGAGGAAACTAACGAAAAATGCATAACTGGAAAAAAATTCCATCACATAGCAATGTTTTTCCTTCTCCTTTCAAACCCTTTTAGTTTATTAGGATACCTGGCAGTTTCATGTTAGATCCAGTAAAATGACACATACTTGTATTCACAAATAATGAAACTGCCATAGAGCAAGCCATCCTTCCCAGGGTTTATCTGGCTAATTCAAGCCGTTGCCTGCCCCAGTTTCTGAATCGCCTACATCAGCCAGCCGTTTTCTATCCCTAAACAACTGATACAGCCTCCTGTCTCCAGAACTCAAGCAACAAACCTGGAAGATAATGTGCAAAGAAGCCAGCAAGAAAGCATTTAGGGCTAGGGGAAAAAAAAAAAAAAAAGAGAGAGAGAGAGAAAAAATATCACCATTTCACAGATCAAGAATAGAGGCATGAAAATAATAAGTAACTTGTACACGGTCACAAAAGTCTCTGGCAGAGCCAGGGAAAAGAACCGAAATTTCTTTAATCCCTGTTCAGTACCTTAAATACAAGGCTATTCTTCCTCTTCCTACTTGATATTGTGTCAATGCATGAGTGTAGGTGTTGAAAGACTAACAAAAGAAAAGTAATAGTATGGTATTATGAGCTGAGAAACCTAATCTTTATCAGATACAGCAAATCTCTATGATGCTGCCTGCACCAGGAACTCTCTCTTTGTCCTGAATATGCTTTAAATTACTGGTATAATGTGTACTGTATATTGTTCCACTCTTATATTTATTCCACAAAAACCCCTGTGGCCTGCATGCGATTTTATCATTAGCTGGCAAGGTAATTTCAGGGCCTAGTTCTGCAATCATTCCATGAGCAATACTCCCATTGAAGCCAGTATGTTCTGCATGCAAAGCAGCTACCAATTCAGGTTCCCTATAATAAAAAGGCCTTTTTCTATTTTAACTATTGTGGAACACTAGTGACAATACAAAAAAGGGAGAAAAATTACAGTGAGTTATGTGTAATTCTTTATGTGAGTTATTTTATACTACGACAAAATGTAAAAGTGTGCTTGGAAACACAATCTACACAAAGTATTTCCTCGGAGATAAATGACAAGCTTTTTTTTTTTGTTGTTTCACTTATTAAAACTCAATAAAATACAAAGTATTTCGTGAAAATATGGGAAAAAAAATCTCTGCAAAACCAAGAAATTATTGGCCAACATTTAAAAGTGGCCAATATGCCTACAGATCACAAATGTTAATATTTTGCTTTCTTTTGATTTCTTAAGATACGTGTAAAAAGCCAAAATTTATCTAAATCAATGAAGCTTCCAGGATTCACTCAAGTAAATAGATTGAAAATATGTTTTCATGCAAGATGTATACAACTTCTTTGTATCATGATCCCCAAAACCACATTGAATAAAACAGTTATGTTCAAGATGGAAATATTTAGATGCTAATATAGATACAGAAGGAGAATAAACTGGTTTTAACTTCACTAAAACAATGTGAGAGAAGCTTTAGTCATAAAGGTAGGTCATAAAATCCCACTCTCTTAGCTAAGTAACAAAATCCCTGTCTCTATAAATAAAATAGATATAATGGAATTGAACTTCAAATTTTCCCCGAGCTGGAACCATCTAGTCTCTGGTAGCTATACCAATGCACAAGATATAAAATAACACGATATGCAACGCCACCTCCTTCATATAATATCTGGCAAAGTAAATGCTATTACTATAGCAGAACTCACCGAGGTTTGATTTGTCATCACGTTATGCCACTTGATAATTTGGTGTGGAAGCCTCAACTATTGCCAGGAAAAAACACAGCTAGAAAAGAAGTCATTTTAGAGGAGGAATGTATCCTGTCCTCAGAGCGGCACCCACAGGCTCTGGATTAGGAACACTGGAAAAAGGCCTTTCTGCTCGATTCATGTAATGGTCTCTGGGGAAGCCTAAGCGGTCAATGATGAATATATAAATGCATACACCCATATGCTTCCCATGGTTATTTGCATGGTTATTTATCATATATGTGGGATTATAAATCAGTAACTTATGTCACTAGACTCTTAAAGATGCAACAGCATCCATTCCTGGAAACAACAGGAACTTGCCCCACCACAGACACTTTATACTGCTCCTTACAGATCATTAGTTTATTATATCTCTGCACAAACAACTTCTGGGAAAGAACTAAGAAATCAAGTCCATAACCGCTGAAGGTGCTTCTCCTCACAGGGGAAAAACAGCTAAGTAAACCATTTCCCTTTTAAAATAAATGAGAACTCTTCATTCTCCCTTTACCATTTATTCATTCTTTATTGTCAGAGACAGGCTCAGATTTTACCGCGTGAGAGGGCAAGGCAGAGAAAAAGCCACATTAGTATAATCACAAAAACTGCTATTTTTCAATTACTTTTAACGGAGCTCCTCAATCGTTGGCATTAAATGAAGCCCCTTCCCCCATCTTGCAATCGGTTGAGGATCCTGACAATTAGAAAGTATCATTTCTTATAAGTTAGGTTTGATTTTTATTTGGCCAGGCTCTCCTCTACAACATCTCATTTCTTTTAGTTTTTATTCAAACCCTTTAAAAAAAAAAAAAAAAAAAAGAAAAAAGAAACCCCGCCTCTGAGAAACTTGAGAATGCTGGATCTTGCGTTTATTGCAAGAGACATGATCTCAGTCCCCAATTCCTTCCTGATATATTCATAAAGAGAAAGTTGCATCCGGTGTGAGGATGAAAAAAAAGCAGGTTTTTCCTTTCACCACTTCCCCCACAGGTTGTGCTCAGTCCATGATGAAGCAGCCAAAGGGATTTGTTCTGCATTCCTGCAGACCTACAGCTCGCACACACCGGAGCCCAGCTTTGCAGCAAGTGTAATTATTTAGTGTTTGGCCGCATGACTCCTCCCAGCTCCCATTATATCAGCTACACATTTCTCACACGGAAACCACGCAAAATTTCTGAACTCCATCGTGGGGGGGGAAATGCCATCTAATTAGACCACATGTGCAGAGAAGCATCTGGCTGGGAGCGCAGCAGTTTACCCGGTTCCTGGAGTTGTCGTGGAGACAAGCGCAGGAGCCGCTCGGAGCCTGGACGCGGGGGCACGGCTCCAGATGCACTTCTAACGCGTTCTGACAGAGAGCAGATGGGCAGAGATCCGCTGGGCCACAAGTGCCAGCTCTGCTCCCCTCCGGCCCCACGCGCCCTCCGTGATGATTCTTATCTTGTAAAAGTCCTTCTCATCTGCCCTGGAACCTCAGGCTCTCTCACCTCGGAAACAGAACTGAACCTGCCAAGATTTCAATCAGAAGAATCCGCAAACTTCAATCCCTTTTATGTAAGAGTTATAAGGAGCACTAACAACTGACAAAACATTATCCAAATATTTGAAAAAAAAAAAAAAAATCACTCGGTTTGATGCTTTCTTTTGGCATTCGATTCAAATTGCATGCATGGAAAAATGCACATGAATTTCTGTGATTCACATGGTGCATTATTACATCTTGGCTGGTAAGATGGCTTGATGCTGTTTTAATTTATTAATAAAATAAAACAAACTTCTCTCTACGTATTCATAAGAATTGCTAACAATAATGTCTATTATTGCAATGACCTCACAGCTTTGAGACACTATTTTCAGTTTCTTAATATTCTTTCAACTGTATGTATAAATATACATTTTCTGTTCCAAATTCTGTTTTAACTTTAAAGTTGTAGTTCAAATTAGCTCAGCACTCTGCTAAGAACATCTTCAAGGGAAACAAAGTTGACTAAATTGTTGCAATGTCTCAACTTTGGACTTTTCCAATTTGGGGTTTTGTTTTGTTTTTTTTTTTTTTTTTTCCAACTCTTTGGTTGGAGAGCCCTACCACTCTACACAGGCTGGGAAGGCGCCTGGCAGGAGGCACGCCACCTTCTATTCATCTTAAAAGATGCATTTCCAGGGGAAAAAAAAAAATAATTCCTTGGCTCAAACTGCCTCAGAAAGAACCACAACTTGTGCCTGCAGCTGCCCAAGATTTTCTCTGCGACTGCTTTGCCCACCACCACGAGGGGCCAGAAGCAGGGAAAGCCCCGTAAATAACCACAGAAAGGCAGTAAAGAAAACACTCGCCACCCCAGCGCTTCTTCCTCAAGGAAGCTGACCGCTCCGCAGACCGGCATGACATCCTCCCCAGTGCCACCCAGCACCCACATCACCCATGCTGGCTATTCTCACAACGGGCATTTCCCGCTGAAAGTCCAAGCAAGCTGGCTGCTGTGGAAAAAGTTACTAAATAACCAACAAAGTATTTGCACCGAGAAATGAGCATTTCCAACTTTCCCCATTAAAAACTAGAATAAGCACAGACTTGAGCTGCCTTTTGAGCTAATTTGATAAATGTACACACACGTTTGCTCCATGTGGGCACAATCGCTCTGACCCAAATGCACATGCAGAAAGTGTTACGTAGCTATTTTAGCATTTAAACAGATGAACAATAAAACGTTATCAAATGTCAAGAAATTTAAACACTAGAATGTAGTAGGTGTTTACCAATAATTGCTATAGCTAAGAATCACACCAGATTGCTTCATTAGCTTAGTTATTGTCTGCTGCATTGATTACTACATGGGTATTTTTCCCGTATTTTAAGTTTAGCAGTAAAATATCACATTGCTCCAAACGCAAAAGTTGCTCATTTAATGAATGAAACTTGCCTAACAGTGTTCTTAGTTCTGGAAATGCAATATTTGACATTCAACAGCAATTTAAACTAATTTTTCAGGGTTAAACAACATACTCGGGAACTTTTAAAAACATTTTTGTCACACAACACACCCGACATTACTAAGGATAAAATTTTCAAGTGCTTAGGCTTATGTCCTGTATAAATACTTTCAAAGCTTAAAAACAATTCCTAAGGTGCTAAAGAGTTAATACCTTGTACTGTGGTCACTGTAAATAAGCACAATTTCAGCTAAGCAATATTGCTGTCAGAGACACAAGGCTTTGCAGGTGTGGGCAATAATTAAAGGTTTCAGCACATCTACCTGGGTGAAGTATTTTTGCCTCCTATTCCAAGGAGGAAGCCCTCTCTGTGGAGAGCAGAAGAGCTCATTAATGAGGCTAATTAGGTGTAAAGGGGGTAGAGTCTGGCATCAGCTGCAGCTTATAGTAGCTAATCATTAAGCTCTGTAATCTCTACCCCAGAACAGCAGATGATCATGTTCCTGGGTGACTGATGTTGCTAAGAAAATTTCCAGCACCTGAGTACCTGACCAAATACTTTTTGGTGAGGCTAAAAATTCCCTTAACCCTCCACATGCCAGACAGTGGAGTTCACATCATTTCTTCCACTCTTCAGGATTCTAACATGGATATCCAAAGAGATCTGAACTTGGCGTCAGGTCTATAACGTGACTTATCTCAGAATTAAAAAAAATAATCAATGCCATCAACAGTGTATGGAAAGGAAGGCCAGTAATAATGGCTGGTGGGGCAACACGCAGGAAGAATACAGACAGGAGCAATAATTCCGGCAAAAGAGTGAGCACATACCACTCCTAAAGGTTTGTGAGTTCTCCTTGTCATTTCTTTGCATAAAGTAGTGAGGATAGTTACAATACCACAGGGATGAAAGCCTTGTTAATAAATATGTAAAATAAGGATTTCATTGTACTCATCTAATTTGAAATGAGAAGAAGGACATAATTTCCATGGAGAGAGAATACATGAAAGCAGAGCTCAGTCTGGAACTTGTTTTGTAAAATGAATTGCAAGAACGGCAAACCATTCCAGCACCTCAACAGGAATGTTTGAGCTGATCAGGCAGAACAGACCCTTTACTGACAACCTGCTATTGTCCTTTTTTCCCCCCTTCCAAGTGAAGTAGCAGATTTGAACAAAAAAAAAGATTTAGATTAAATTCAAATTCAACAAGAAATAGAATATTTTTCTACTGCAATTATTTTACTGCCCGATGGTATGGTTTGTGGTAGATTCTTGAATTACTCATGAATGAACACTGAAGCAAAATCTCTTAAGCACCTTAGTTATAACTCTTAAATTAATAAAACTGGTACATTTTAAAAGGTGCATTTTCATACTGACCAAGAAACCAAGCTGCAATTTTGTATAGGTCACCAGATTGCAAACATGATTAAATCAGCGTATTTAGCTGATCCTTATTGTTACTGGAATGAAAAACACACCTCTGTTTCTGTTTACTAACTGGAATGTTTACGAATTAAAAAGAAAAATGCCTTGCAAAACCAGAAAGATGAGCAAGTACCACTGAGGCAATACAGGCTCAAGTGTATTTAACACAAACTCTCATCTCCCTGTTACCTGTGGACTTGGAGACGCACAGATTAAATAACGTGAGCTGCTCGAGGTGGCACTGGCTCTCGTTATAATCAGGGATATGGATGCACACGTCAAGATAAACCACACGGGTAATCCAAGACTCCTCTTCACAGGAACAGAAAAAAATCTCCAATAATAACCAGCACCTTCTCTTACAACAATACAGAAGTCAGTTGAATTGGATGATAAAAATGCTCTGTAGCCAGCACCATATTATTTTTAGTAATTCTGCAGATATATCACAAGGACAAAACCACATTGGGTAATAAGGGTTTTTACAAAAGCCTTGAGATGAGCTCTGTTCCCCAGTACTGAACACACTGCAGCTTTCGCTTCTGCTACTCTACAATACGTGTGCATAAGGAGGTTTCAGACGGGTATAGAAAGTGCTCAATGCCAAAGGTATAGCACAGATTCTTGAACAGAAACATCATCTCAAAAACAAAACACTTCCGAATGTCTGAAATGAGATGGGATGGGAGAGCCTTGTCCACCCAGCGTCTGAAACAAGGTCTTCCTTTTTCTTTTCAAGTTACATAATTCTCTATAAACATCTAATTCCCAGTGCTTGATACCCAAATACGAGATAAAGAAAAAAATAGTGACAAGAGAAGAGTTGAAACCCCCAGTTTTAGAACACAAGGGCCATAACTGGTCACAGGAAGAGTCCCCCTGCCTGGTCTTCTGTCTCCATTGCAGTCTCAAGCAGATTCAGGAAAGATCAAGAAGGCAGAAAGACCGAATCTTCAGACTCTGTCAGACCGAGATCTTCATCTCAAGAAATCTACTGAGTCTGCTGTTGCTTTTGTATTAAATAAACCCAAACAGAGGCCTCTCTCGCCAATCTTCCCCCAAACCAAACAAACTTCCTCAGTACCACTTGATGAAGTGCTTGGCAGGATTACTGCCTCTCGTAAAGCGAACAGCTCCTTCTCCTTGACTTTGAAACTTTGCTGTTACAAACCTCACTTGATTTCCTGTGTTTTTTTTATACTGGAAGAGACAATGAGAAGTCTTGCCCTGTCCTCCTCCTTCCAACTGTCAGGGAGAGCTTTTCCTGAAAATAATGCTACAAAATTGTCTGACATTCACACTATCTCTAGTATTCAAACAAGCAGATTAGACATTTTACAGGGGAAAATGTGCAATGATGTCTGTAAGCAAGAGGTAAGTGTGCTTAGCAATTGGGGTAAGTACGTACAAGTGTCTGAATTAAACAGATTGAAGGGTAAAACAGAACTATATTGCGTTCTAGTCAATGGTAACAACTTTGTTTCCCTAAAGTCTAACTCACCTCCACAACCATGTATGTCCCAAGGTTGGTCTGCAGAGACAAGAAAAACTGTTCAGAGGAGTGATTCCAAGATTTGGCACTTTTTCTACATTGTTTTAATGCTCCTGACAAGTGCTCCATTGTCTCTTAGCCATGTACACACTTCATTTCAGTAATTAGCTGTCAGAGCAGGCCCAACAGCAACTTAGTATTGTCTGCTCAAATCGTATTAATGAAATGCAATCCACTCAAACGTCCTGGACGCGGATCTGTAATTGCGTTAAATAGAGAGGCTGGGGACATCAGCAAACTTCAGCTTCTGAACAGGGCATTACGATCAAGCGCATTAATCCATTACTTCTTAGGGATTTGACAACCAATTAATATTACAGGGCTTCCTATACAGCAATAAGGATTGACAAGATAACATTTTTTTTTTTTTAAGCATAAAAAGTGACTTTTCAGAGTCTGAGATATCAAAGTAAAAGCTGTGCATAACATTTGTGAATACAACTCCCCTAAAGGCAGAAGAGCAAGAACTGCAAGTTGCAGCATTGCAAAAGTAGATTTTGTATTTAAAGATTCAGCATCTGTATGTTGAAGCCTAAATGTAAAATACTCTGTGTATATACTACACTGAGCATAAGTAAAATTAAATAAAACCCAAGATCTTTATCAAATATATCAGTTTTTAACACTTCTTATATGACTACTAGAATCAACATTCCCAAAGAACATAAAAAGCAGGTGATTACTTCTGGTTGTAAACTGATACTGGTCAGTCAAGCCACTAGACCATTTTCTCCATTTTCTGTTTCATGCTCTCCCTCACCAAAGACTTTTCCAGTGAACAGAAGTTGGAAAAGATGAAAAACAAGAAACAAAAAAAACACATAAGTGAAATATCCTGTGGGTATAATAGTCTTTAGAAAACTTTCACGTCAGTTATGACTGCAAAATTGCTATTAAAATTTAATTAAAATTGAGCAAAATAAGCTATGACAAGATAATGGATGGGAAATGTAGCTTTAGGGCAGAGCGAGCATCTCTAGAACTCTGGCTAGATGCGATGCTTTATTTTTGGTTATGTTTGGCAACTATTCTTGAGATTTCTGAAACATCTTAATTATAATGATCTACGGAAATTCACAGAAAAGAACAGCACTGCATTTCAGTTATCTCAAGATCTGCAACATATGCCAAATAAGTAAGAGATTTTTGGGACTCCAGTACTATCTAGTCCTTAATTTCATCCATGTTCACACCCACATTGAAGAACACTTTTTCAATGTGTATAGGAAAAGGTATGATTAAGTGCCATTTGGAAAAGAACACACACTCCAAACACCAGCTTAAAATTCTCAAATGAGGGGACGCAACATATGTATGTTTTTAAAATTTTGATCAAGAAGTCCTCCCTATTAATTGGAAATCCACGGCCCCAAAACAATATACACTTATAGTTTCATAGATACATTTGAGGAAAATATTTATGTACCTGTTATAACTAAAAATTATTTACCTTAAGCATGAACTTCCTTGATTAGATTCAGCTTCTGTAACACCACTTTCTGAATACTGCTGGTTGGGTGCTTTTCATTACAGTTACGGCGTGGAGAAGGTACAAACACGGCAGCAAACAGCATCAGTCGTATCAAGCAGCAGAGACTGTAACTCATCTCTCATGATTTTGTTACCAGAGACTCAGCTGCCATTTAACATTTTTTTTAATTTTAGGCAAGAAACTAAGGTAAGCAACACCATTCCCATTCTTTGGCTGCCTTCAAGCATTAAGTATAAAATGTTTTTGTATATAAGAAGAAAGCATCTGTAGGTAAGTGTTCTTTATTTTTCATATATTCTTAGTGGAGAATATGTAATAAATTAGTAGTTGACAAATGGGGGATGAACTTTACCTATACAAGTACAGACGGATCCTGAAGAAAGGCAAACTAATCACATTTGTAATCCTTACAAATTGCTTTCTTTTTCACCATTAATCCCCTCTAAGAAAAAATATTCTAGAGATACAGATTTTAACTACTGCTTGGAGAGCTTCACCAAAAATATTCTTTGATATATCTTTCTTTTTACTGAACAGCAGGAGTAAGCAAAGTACATATATCATCTACAGCTTTTAGAGTGCATTCAGAGCAAACCCATGCCACCTTCATTTCCACAGCACTTTTAAGTATCTAGTATGTTCCTACCTCTGAGTAATACTTAATGCCGAAACGGATCCTTGAAGAGAGTAACGTCAATAACAAGTTGTACGCTTTTAGAATCAACAACAGATATGTATGTATATATATTACAGGCATATAGTTACTCACATGAGATCTGCTATAAAATTTATTATATAAATCACAAAACCAAATACTGCATCAGAAACTATTCAAAAGAGCTACACTTAGACACAAAAGTATCCTTTAAGGAGTTAAAATGTCCTCAACTACAAGTCAAGTTGAAACTTATTTAATTAGGTTCTGTATTTGAAAAAATGAAATAAATTCTTTCATTAACTAAACCAAACTCCCTTAAAGGCAACAATATGTTCCCTCTCTGTCAGGACAGAGCGCAATGAAATCTTTATTTTAATTGGGGTTAGCTAAGGGGCCATTTGGCTTCAGATGCTTTGTTTATCAGCCCTAAGCTTTACAGCTTAGCCAGTACTTGAAATATTTTACTACAGAATGATTTCATTAAAAAAAAAAAAAGAAATAAAAAAAATACACTCTTCCTTGTAGTTTTATAGTGAGATGATTTTAAATGTGCATTTTGAAAATTGGAAGTCCAAGTCAAAGGTGTCTCAAAAGAAAACACTGACTCCCTTTTGCATTATCATGCTATAGGTCTCCTTTATAAATGCCCTGTTTCTGCCTCATGCCCTTCCCTAAGCAACCCAGCAAAGAGGCAGCTGTGCAACAACGGGTCTCTCCGGGGCGATGGCTACGGTGACACAACTCAACACACCTCATTTTTGTATTTTGTCACAACCAAACTGCCTTTGTTGTGGACAGCGTTTCAGAACCCTTCACACTGCGTGGATTTCCATGTCACAACCAACTGGTGCTGCAGGAAAGACTCTGCAACGCATGAGACCGCAGAGACAAACCTTTCAAAAGAAAAATGCTTTATGTAAAACACATTCGAAGTCAGAGCGTGCTTTCCATTTTTTCTAAACAGCTTTTAACTTTCATATGAAAACCTTGGAGTCTTGGACCTGAAAAGCCTGGAGTTGATCAATTTAATTTTAAAACAAAGAAAATTAATTCTTGTTGAGGAGGTGACACATTTTTCCTGTAATAAACTAAATTACAAATATCAGACATCTTCAGTAATACAGTTTCTGAAAATATTACGGAAAACAGCTACCACAGGAATGGACAATGAACAGGAACTCTAGAAAAACAGCCCAACTTCATTGCAAACTCCAGCTAAAATGAATGAAATAATGCAGAAAAATTTCCTGCTCTATCATGAGGATCAAGCTTATTTATCCTTTATTAAACCTCCAACCCTTAGCAGTGTTCCTAAAACCAAAGGAAAAAGAAACAAGGAAAACTCCAAACCCAATTTCCACAAATAAAATATAGTAATTATGGTATTTTAATATTCTTTTTATTCCTGTGGTATCACTAAAATTTGATCTGTCAGATACTTGCTTTTTTCCTAAAACTAGAAAAACTATTTCATATAATTTCTAGTTGTCTTCTGGGGGATATTGGCACTAAGTTGCTAACAGTTTTATACATGTTATATAACACAGCACACTAAATACATTATGTAAGATAATAAAATACTATTGGCATAATTTTCATAAGTCCAGTTTAAGAATTTGGTTTTATTTTTAAAACAAACTTACTTATCTTTTGTTTTCAAAAACAAAAGCATTGCTGCCGAATCTGAAACAATAAAGCTTAATTCAAACATAACATTGAGTTCTGTGCCTCGTGTTTATGCTGCCTTAAAGAAAATACAACAATTTCAAATTAAATGTATTATTCATATTTTTTTAAATTTGTTTCTCCAGATATCTTTTTGCATATCTTCTCTGCACTGTTCCCTCCTGAGAACTGTAATAAAATGAGCTGCTTCTGCAACTTCTCAGCAGGTAGTTTGATTTGAGAGTAATCACAGTTTTCTTTACAATCTTTATATAATTTATGTCCTGATCATCTAACAAATAAGTAAAAGACTTAAATTGACATCAATATGTATACTTTTCTCTAACAATGCAAACTAATTGTATATCTCTAAACGAGAAAAATGTTTATTAAAAAAAAAAAAATCTAGTGAATATACCAGCTATTGAGTTCAAAGCAAAGACACCACATGTGTCTAAATAAATATCAAGGAAGTGTCAGAGGTAAATGAGGAGAGACCAGGTGAAGTGTGTGTGATGTGTTAATTGTATTCAAAAAAATAATAGAGCAAGACAGAGAAGCTGAACTTCCAATTATCATAATGGTACCTACTTCACAACACATTTTCAAACTTGAAAGAGACATTTTAAACCATAGGAATTCTGAGCAGAATACCTCCAGCTGTGTTCTGCATAAATCTTGCACGCTGTACATACACAGTTTATTTAAATACCAAGTAAAGTTATGACTTACAAAATGCATATTTCAGTCACAATAGAGTATCTGTCATTGCCAAAAGCTGCTGCTCAGTGAGTGAAAGGAACACAAAACAATGAATTAAATTAGAAAAAGATAAGAAAAGACAGAAGCTTTTCATTTGATGTTTTCCTAGGCTGAAGTAGTGTGTGTTTTAAAGAACAATGCATTAATCAGCCCTCTGCAGAGCTTACGTTTTTGTGCCCCCCAAAACAGAAGAAAGAAGAAGGTGGTCCTCAGTGTTAAATGAATTTTTGCCTACATAGCATTTTGGTCACGAGCCAGACTTTGTCTTCCACAAATGCTCTGCCCATACCAAACCCAACATATTTAGGAAAAAAAGTTGCCTGGTTCTCTGATGATACACAAGAGCCAAACCAGAAATGGGGCATAGTCCTTTCCCGAATTTCCCTTTCCAGAAGCCTTAAGTGAGTAAGAAGACGACAAATGCCCAGGCAGGCAGCATCCCTTCCCTCCCCAGGCCCGAGGAACCAAGGTGACAGCAAGCACGCTACTGAAGCGACATTCCCATGTGATTTTGCTAAGCCCGAGGGCAGTATCAGAATATCTCAATGTGACTGTGAAGAACAGTACAACTCTGGATGATAGCAGGTCTCCGACGCTGTCTGCCATGGAAAGCAATCAAACCGCACTGTCAATTACGGCATGCATACAAATGTCTCATTCCCTCCTCAACCCTATAGCGTTTTAGGCTTTCACTGTATGAGCTCTATCACCTATCTCTGCACATCACCACAAGTAATTTTGATTTACTGCCTTTCACTTTACTCTTTTTGTACTGTAAGAGTACAAATTGTACGCTCCAATTCATACACAATCCATAATGTGCATGGTGCACGACCAGAGTGGCACAACTTCCCTACTGTGAAGCTCTATTAGTTTGCTCCTAGCCTGAATAAATATTCCAATTTTTATCATTATTTCATCAGGTTTGCCTGCTAATGAAATCTACTTTACAAACCCAAATAACCAAAATCTCTTCTACCAGCTTCCTTCAAGGAAAGAGATACTTTCTGTTCAACTGTGCAGCTGCTCATACTGCGAGAATGGGAATGTCACTCTGTCCCTACCCGCCTGAAGGGTCTGTTGGGCTGGGGGGTTGTGGTGCGGTTTGGGGGGTGGGGTGTATGTTCTTTTGGTTTTTTTTCCTAGTACCAAATGCAACTTATTCACAGCTCATTTAAAAAACACAGTCGCTGAGTGTCTTACGCAGAAGCTGAATTCAACGGTCATGTTATTTTATGCTTGGTGTTTGTTTACTTGCTTCATTGTTCTACCCTAAGTCCCCTGCGCTTTATTAGTTCAGGAAATATCTTCAACTTTTCCTGCATGGAGGCATTTGCACCCTGCTTCGTTGCTTGCTGAGGCTGTGCACTCTCAATTAGAAGTAAAGCATCAGGAGAAAACACAATAAAAACACAGGCAAAAGTCAGTCTAAAACACACAAATAAAGGCTTAAAACAAACTGAGAAGAAACAAAAACAAGCGTATAAAATAGCACAAAAAACAGAGAATCAGGTGCGAAAGGCACAGACGAATAATTTATAAGCTGAATGTACAAATCCTTCCAGAGTAAAGCTGTATCATGGAGCTGCTCCTCACTATACAGCCTGCCCTGCTAACAGGAAGATTTAGAGGCTTTTGAACAAAGGTACTTTGATTTCTGTGGCCCCACCGCAGCAGGCACCGAGAGGGACCCATCCGGGCTGGTGGCCAAATGCAGGTTTCTACGGAGGCTGCAAAGTTACTCATACAATGAAACACAAGATACTTGTCTTCAGCTCGCTCACAGCTCCCCACACACTAAGATACCACAAAACACTGTCAGCATGGAACAGGTACACACTAACAATGTGGAGAGCAGCCCTGTGAACATCAGCCTTCTGAAAACCACGTTCAAAGGGATTTCATCTCTCCTCTCTTGTTGCTGTTAGTGCAGTACAGGATGCAGCGCACACACCCCTCACTTTGGGCAGTGGTTCGGGGGGGTTTTCCCCACTTTAACACATATGATGGACAGGAAAGTTTGACTGCATCTTTTAGGGCAGAAACACCATATTCAGCAGAGGATCATGCTAGCTTTCTCAAGTATTATTTTTTATTACCTTTTCCTCAGAATCTTAGTTTTCACCCCCTAGCTTGGCATATAGAATTATACAACACAGTATCTTAGAACAGTTTGGAAATTACAAAACAATTCTATTTACTACATAACAGACTGCTATAAGAGATTAAAGAGAATGTCTTTTCAGTTTCATTAACATATGTATATCTCAACAGACTTAGATGTAGAATATTAAATGCATTTTGAAGAACAGTAAATGCTCGTTAGAAAAAGAGCCATTTTTAAGGTTTAAAAGAGCAAAAGCAAAAGCTGAAACTTGTCTATAGCAACAGTAATGCTCAGAGACAGAACACAGCAACAGGACTGAAATGAAAACAAAAACCAAGCAGAAAACAAACAAACAAAACTGTCTTTCCCCAGTAGATCTTTTTCAGTCAGTGTTTTGAGTTCTGGGCAGTATGTTTTCTAGAACACTTCCTGTAAATGGTAAAATGTAACAATAGTTACAGGTGGCTTCTAAGCAAGATTGTGGAAAACTAGGGCCTTCAAAATGCCACAAAACACAAAATCTTCATACTAGGGAAAAAAGTCTAAGCTTCAGTTCCTGAATATACAGAAATGCAATTTATCTCCATTTTTATCGTACTAACATCAGGTTTTACACCCTGTCACTGTCAATGCCACTGCCATTGTCCACGCCTATCTGTTAGTAAAGTCATCAGGATGAGACTCGGAAATCACCATCATTTAGGCACTCCTAGGCTCTGTACAGGCTCGTATTTGAGAGCTGACAACAACTGAACAGGAAAAAAGCAAAGACGGGTGGGAGAAAATTCCTATTAAGTACACACCAGTACTAATTTTAAATGGAGCAGAACAACATTGCAAGTAAAGAAAAAGGATTATTTTATATGCTCCTGCTCACTCTTTCCCCTGCAGTTTGGTTATTTTTTAATATAAGCATTAGCAATCTTCCTTCTTCATTTTTTCTATATATGGACAAACACTTCTAAAACTCTGACCTGTCAAGACAACTCTGGTGGAAGGGAAGGATCTACTCTCTATACAATGTTTACCTTTAAAATATACATGCGGGGGAAAAAAGCTATGCAAAAGATGGCTTATGTACAGGAAGTAACTGGGATGTGGCAATTACTGAGAGTTGGAAACAACTATTTACTCTTCCACTGAGTAACTTAAAAAAAATAATTCACCATGGCAACAATCATACTTCATAGCAGATAAAGCACTGAACGCTACAAAGCCTTTTCAAAATGAATTATGCACCAGTGTGTAACATGCACTTTTTTAATGTTACTGCACACATATCCCAACAAAATTTCCTTTTGGACTCATCTGGCATTTGCTTTTTTACTGCGCACTGCACATCTACTTTTCTTTCCTGACTTCTGTCCTGCTTAGATCTCATGAATCTGGAATTGTTAAAGGAATTTATAGTGTTAGTCTGGGCAAGGGATTGATATAAAATAATTAATACAGTGGCCTTATGTCATGCCATCACACTGCTGCTTTAACGTTTTCCTGAGAAACGTATCAATTTGTGTTACTGGTATCCTGGTATTATTTAGGAATCCGTAAAGCAAAAATCCTTAGTGGTGTAAAAACCTAAAAAGGGTAAGTGAACTGTCCTCTAAAAACCTTTGAAACTCCCACTCTTGTAGGAGATCTAAATATCTATGGGACTTGACTTAACTTTACCTTCCTTGGCCACGAATTTAAACAGAAGTAAAGAGCAACAGCCTTCTTATAGAGTGCACACAGTTCTTGGCCAGCAAATACACAGTGCCAGAGCAACACCAGCACTTCATTATAATTAGCCACAGTACCCTGGATGATAAGAACCCATTCAGAGCTCATAGGAGGAACAATTCCACCAGGATTGATGAGATGTTAAACATTATATCCTGGGATCACAGGAAATTGCAACTGTGCAAGTGGATTTGTGAAAAAATATTTACTTTTGTAGATGTAAGATAGCAATTCGGTGGCTGCCCCAGTGTATCCATACCAAGAATAGCAACAGCTGTTAAGGCAGATTCTCTAGTAAGAGGTTATAACAAATGCAGGAAATTACAACATTAATTTTTAATGGCTGCTTGACAAGCCATGTCCTGCCCAAAATGCAGGCGTGTGCCTTTTACAAATGACTCCCAGACCGGGTGCTGCAGCTGGTACTGGGTGTAAGTGGGACCAGGTAGGCTGCGTCCCTGCAGACACTGAGGGACACGGTGGCCGGTTACCCCAAGGAGAGCGCAGGGGTCAGTACCAGCACCTCCAGGAGGTTCGGGTACGGCTGCAGCACCGATAACCAAACCACTGCTATCTTTATTAGAACGGATAATAGAAACTATCAAAAGAGAAAAAGGGGATTAAACAATTCTCCAGAAATGTCTTTACACTCCTGCACAAAGGCAGGAAATCTTTTCACTTTTTTCAAGAAAAAAAAAGTTGGAAATAAAATAAAGGAGACACCTTTTTTTAATTATTCACCCCTTACGAAATTATGATGTCCTATACTTCCCCCAGATGTCCCTACACAGTTCCAGAACTGACAAACTCACAAACTGAAAAGGCTTATTACATTATTTTCTTAAAGTTTAATTGAATGTTATGTTGAAAAAGAAAAGTTAACTTTTTATTTCCTCCTATTCATAATGGCTTTTTTCCCCGCCTTTGCTCAAATTGCATCATATTAAGAGAAAATTTGTATCAAACTGACAGTTATAAAAAATAGTGGCTTACTGCCTTCTCTACTTAGAATCCAAATATAAATTAGCAGAATGACTGCAGTATCAGTACTTACTTAAAAAGGTTACGTTTCATTATTAGCATCTTAAAGCTTCAGCAAGCTCCCAACTACTACTCCGTATGTTTTAAATGTAATTGAAAAACAGCGGATGTTTTAAAGTACAAAAACATATTTCCTCAGTTTGAGATGGAGGTAGACAGTTTCATTCTTGTGGGAAACATCACAAAACAACATTATTTTTAAGGAATCTGCAACAGTGAAACTTACTGGCCATTCTTTTCCAGGGCTGAAAACAAATTTCTAATTAAAACAAAAATTAAAATCCCCTAATAAAGTACTAAGCAATAATAAGATGCTAAAAATAAAGTGATATTTATCTGTATTTTTTTCATTTTGACATTGATTTCCTGATGTCCTCACAACAAATTTAATTACACTTTTAACACCATCACAGCTCCTTAGCCCTCTTCCCCCCCACACACTATTTTGAGGCTTACTTTGTTCAGAAACAGTGCAAACTTTGATACTTAACAAGTACCCAGCGCCACCCCCTTTGCCCTGGAGAAAGCTCCCAGGGCTGTTACTGCTTCACTCCAGCTCGCTCACGGGCAGAGAGAAGGGCCTCTTGAGGAGAGCAAAGCAATGAAAGATTTTTGCTGGACAGGCCTCAAGAAGATAGTATGAGCCAAATAACAAGGAATATAGTTCTTGGTACATGTAAGGCAACTCTATCAGTTGTTTCACCTCCTCGGAGACATTGCCACAGACTGGCACGTACCAGAAATACTCACAGGTGTTGCAACTGTATAGATCCATTATAAAATACAGAAATTACGAACACCTAGCATACTCACAATCCACCAAAATCAGGTTTACATGCATTTTATAAATGAGAAAAAGCACTAGATTTAGTGATATGATAATACACACAAAAAAGCATTTTACAAAGAATACAGAGTTCATCACCCTAATAACTAGATTAATACATCCATAACAACTACATCAGCCTTTTAAAAACAAACCAGGACATCCTGATTCAAATCCACACGCACACCAGAATCTCACACACAGACATGTTCAGTGGTGTATCGGAAGTAAAATGGGCTACTTTAGCTCCCATTGCGTTACATGGGTGGCTCTGGGGGCCTGCTGTTAAACCATCTCACCCCCGCGGGGTGACAGAGCTCCCGGATGGCTTGGGCGGCTGTTGAGCACCCCACAACTACATCCAGAACGTTGGACGGTCTCAGAGCCCACACCGTGAGCTTACCTTCACCCACAGGTGTTGGGATGTTTGTTTCTTAACAAAGATTGTGAAGGAAAACCAATTAACTGCTGGCTCTAACCACTAGGTGTCAGCAGAAGAAAGTGCACGGCCAACAGCTTTGATGCAGAAAACCCGAGTCTCATTTCCCTCCTCCGTTACCAATCTACACACAACTATTAAGTACTACAAACCATCTTTACACACATGTAGTGTGTAAATATACAGTTATTTCTGTTGAAGATGACCTAATTTCGTGAATTAAATATTTAGAAGATGATAAAAACATTCCCTCTGCAACAGCAAAAAATCAAGAATTTAGAAAAAAGACATTCAAGCGAACAAAATGTTCACATTGGTGTCATTGTTAAAAATTTAAGTAATATTCATAAAGATAATAATCTGCCTCAATACAGCCAAGTAAATGCACTACTTCTAACGTGTTTTACTGTACTTAATGGCAACAGAGGTTTGTGGAGACTTTAAGCACACCACATGTAAGAGTTATCTTTCCATATTTAAAATCTGGCTTAATGCAAGTACAGAAAACACATATATACCGTAGAGAACAAAATAATGTTATTTTGTTACATAAATCTTATGATTGGACTTACAGACTCTATCATCCAGATATGTTTTTTCATGCAAAAGTTCTAGTTACTGAAGTCTTCAGAAAGTTTATGGTAACAGTGACTGGTTCATTGTCGTCATATACACACCACATAACCTTGTATCTTTAGAGCAAATGCTTCTGAGCAGAATAAGAGCTCTTACTATGCTCAAGTATAAGGTGCATTTAAAGCCTGCTGTGTGACACGTTCTGGGGCTACAGAGAATAATGAAAAATAGCTTCACACCATTTACCCTGAAAAGTCAACTCATACAGTTGCAGTTTCTAGGGGAGTGCCATTGTCAACTGATTTCAAATGCTCATCTTTAATATTCAGCCTTCAAAATACCAGATGGTATTTCCAGCAAAGCAATTTAAATTTTTATTTTTCTTCATAAATCCCTTAACTAGTTAATCTCACGCACACATCCAGGCAAAGCATACACCAATATTCCCAGAGTTGCCTGGCAACTACTGGGAGGAGCATCGGAGAACAAGGAAGCCTGCCTGGATGAAGTGAAGTCAGTGTCTCCCTGACATGGATAAAGGAGGCTTACAGCCAGAGTTTCATTTTGCTCGTTTCATTTTTGTTATTTATATGGACAACATTTTAAATACCTCCCATTATTTCACCTTAGATGCTTCAAAAGCCCGATATTTACACTTCTGGAAATATTCTGTGGATCACGTTGCAGTTAGTACTTTTCATCCCCCGTATTTTCAGGACACATCTCATTAATTATATCTGAATGTTCCTTATACTATTTACCTTGTCTCTAACTGTCTGTACTTTAAAAGGAACCCCCTAAGTACACAGTGTCACAAAATATGTGGAAATACATTAATTTGGCTGGACTGATTCGTACTGAAGTCCATGAAGCTACTTGCAGTAAGCCAGGAACAGATGCCTCACTAGAAGCAATAAAACCCCAGATCAAGTACAGAAAAATCCTTCCCCCACTCAGATGGCACTTAATCATTGCTAAATAGAGATTAGCTCCGAACCAGAAGCAAGAGATTGAATTTCCCTAACAGGGCAGTTATCGTCAATAGTTACAACTCCAGACATTCTTCATATTTCTGTAAAAACACAATTTTTAAAATTGTATTATGTTCTTAAATTCCATAAATTAGCATGTTTCGCAGTTAAGCGTATATTGTGTAGAAAGTTGTATATCTTTTACTAGCTTTAAAAATAATGCAATGAATACCCAGGTTTTGCAGTGAAAGAAAATGGTCAACTCTGCACTCGCCTCCTATGATCATTAATTTACACTCTTTTATCACCTCTCTTCTAGCTTAACTGTCTTCAAAACCAAGCAACACCCATACCTTTCCATAAGAAGTTTCTCCCTGAGTGATTGATCATGCTTGCTGCACCTTTCCCTTTTGGAGACTCTTTGTCATTACCAGTTAGCCAAAGAGCCACAACGCTGACCTTGGTAACAGTAGGTTACACTAAACTTGGAATTCTTGTTAGGTTTTTTCCCCACCACAGTTTCAGATTCACATCTTATGCCTACCAAATTCCTACTTACAGGTTCAATTTTCAGGGCGTTTCTGTAGCTTCCAAAGAAAGATGCTTGTGCTTTTAGAAACGCTCTTGCAACACCATCTCCAGTGGTTGTAGAGACTTTCTTCAATCTGTTCTTCAGTGCAGAAACCTGAAATCACACAACAGCTCTAGATCACTCTCATATCACAAACACATTGGGGCACAGCTAAATGAAAAGTGCACTAACCACAGCAACAATTATGACAAAAAGTGACATTGTGAATTCAGAGTTGAATTTTTCAGTTCTAAAAGCATTACTTTTCAAGCTGTTTTGAATCATATCTAGGATATGATTGGATTCTATTCAGAAACCAATAGGAAAATAAAAGCTTCATTTCAACTGTCCCTCCTACTTAAAATCCACTGTTAGCATGCTGTTGAGTACTCTTTTAAAGGTAGTCCACGAAGTTCTGTATCATTCTTGATTAGAAACCATGAAAGAATTTCAGCTAAATTAATTCAAACATAGAGAAACTCTTCTGTATAATCAGACCACTCATCACCACCAAGGCTAAGAACAAATTCTGTAGGTCTGAAAAATCTGTTACCACAAATACAATTTTTTTTTTTTTTCTTTTAAGGCAATATTCCCTTGTATTTCACAACCTTAATGCAAAAGAACAAAATGAGAGTTTTATTTATGCATGTGGTGGGTTCCCCTGGCCGGCTCCCAGACTCCCACCCAGCCGCTCTCTCGCTCCCCCGCCTCAGCAGCGCCGGGGGAGAAAACACGAAGAAGCAGCTCGTGGGCCAAGAAAAAGGCAGGGATATCACTTACCAATTAGCATCCCGGGTAAACCAGACTCGAAATTAATTTATTGCCAATTAAAACAGAGTTGGATGGTGAGAAATCACAACACTTTCCCCCCTACTTTTCCCTGGCTCAACTTCCCCGCTCCATTCCCGACTGCCCTCCCTGAGCGGCGCAGGGTGATGGACACGGTCATGGTCAGACATTTCCTCCCCGTGGCTCCTTCTCTTTCCCCCTCACCCTGCCCTCGCCCCTCGGCCTGCCCTCCATGGGCCCGGCTGTGCCGGGGGCTCTGCCGCCCAGCCCCGGCCTCCCTCACACAGAGGCCCTGCAGGCCCCGCCAAGGCCCCACCGACAGACACCCCGTGCCATCAAGAGCACAAACCCTGCGGTTTTTCAGAAGTCTCAAATTAACGACGACATTCTCTCCTTCAAAGTGGTCAGCGTCTAGTGAGGGGCTTCTTCTTCCTCTGTCTCAAGAGATGTAAAACACCTGTGGGGGACAGCTGTGCTCTGAGCCCTCCCCGCCAGCCCCGTCCCCTGGGGGGGTCTTGAATTACCTCAGGATTCACAGAGCCGAGCTTCAGGGCAAACACAGTCTCATTACCACTTACACCCATCACAACTTAGCAAATATCAACTAAAGACATTTCTATGCAGGCAGAGTTTAAACTACCATGATCCAGGTTAGCCGAATATTCTTTGTTTTCTGTGCACACCAAGGGCTAAAGTTTTAGAGGATTATCCGTTACCCTTCTCTGTGCTTCAGAATTTCTCATACACACAAGAAGGTTCTGACTTAGTTTGATGTCTCTTTTCTAATGCTTAGAGCTCAGTAACTACTGAAGTAAGGTTGTGTATCTATATATTATTGTTAGTGACAGCGTTTTTCTTTCCCAAACACAAGCTGGGAAAGGAGATAAAAAACCCTTTCAAAGACTAACATCAAGCTTGCTGTGCCTGTGCTGCAGCGGTTATAGGTTACGTTAAATCATTAACAAATAGCTATGTCAGTAGCAATTTTTTGGTGTTGCAGATAGAACCAGGACAAGCTAAGTTTTTGAGACAGATCTCACCGAGCATGTCACAATACAAAAACAACAATCCGGGCACTGATTCTTGAAAGAAATTCAACTAGTACTTTTAGAGGATGTGGTCACGCCACCTGTAAAACCCAGGGTTGATGAGACACCTCCCGCAGAAGACAGGGAGGAGCCACAGTTTCAGAAGGAAAGCAGAAAGCCAGGGAATCCCCAGTCATCTTGATTTGCAGAAGAACATGAATGATTCCATAAATATCCATATTATGAATTTAACAGAAATAATTCTAACAATAACTAGCAAATCTTCCTTTTCCAAATGCTATTCTGAAAAACTCCATTGGGGTAGCTCTATGTACTTCACACTATGCAAGAAATGTTGCAGGAATATTATTTACAGAGTTAGCAGATTCTCATAGTGAACATAAACTAACTGCTTTTTCTGAGAATATGAGTAATATTTACTCAGAAAATATAAGATGATGGGTCAAATGTTCAAATTGACGTCCAAGACCTTCCCCCTACCCTCCAGCTAGGAGCTTCTCCATGTTTGAAGGAGTCTGATGTTGTAAGGATGAAATATGCATTTATTTCCTATGTTAGCTTATGTAAACCATTTAACATTAGTTCTTAAAAATGCAACAGAATGTCTATAGCTCTGATTAACTTCCAAATCCATCTCAAACAGTTTTATAAGTGGTTTTCTTTAAACATTCACATGAAGATAAAGAACTTGCCATCTATATAAAAGGAAAAGGCTCTATGCTTTGTTTTAAAACAAATTAAAAGCTCAGAAGGGTAGTCACAGCCTTTCTGTGGTTGAGCTTCCCTATTTGGTATAAAAGTAGAACACTGATAGGTATTTTGCTAATTTCTTAAGCTTTCAGACCATTTGCTCTCTTCTAAGACTAAATCGAACACTGTAGGAAGTCTATTTTATATATGCACACTTATACTCCTTCAATCAAGACTATTGCGATAGGTGTGCTGTGTTTTTTAAAAAACAAAAATGTTAACAACAATGTATTTAAACAGACTAACACGTAAGAAAACAAATATTCATGTTTAATCTGGAATAAATTAGTATATAAACTGAAGTAGATTATACAAGCAGAATTGATTGTTTACTGCCTAAAGAGGCAGTGAAACTTCTAAAAAAATAAGACTGTGACCACTCAATATGAAGATTATTTCTAGCCAAACAGACACATATACATGCAGTCTACCCTGAGAGTGTTTTTAAAGAAGATTTTTATACTTCTGGCAGTTCAGGTTTAAAGGTCAGATTTAAACTATCACCATGTTTCAAAATGCAATCTGTGCAATGCAGCATAATGAAATGGTTCAGTAAAGGTGCTAGTGGAAATTCTTTTAATTAGGTCCAAGGCTTTTCAGTTGTCAACATGAATAAAGCAAGAAACATTCTACTGCAAACACAGTGTAGGAAATAAAAATGGATTCACCTTTAAGAAAATGGCTCCGCTATAGAGTTGTAGTTTAGTACTTCTTGCTGTCCTGAAAGCAGTTAATTTCCCACTAAGTGAAAAACAGTAACACAGGATTCTGGTTTGTGGTAACTTGTTAATGAAGGGACAACAGTCGCGTACACAACTCAATTCCTGACAGCCTCAGATATTCCTAGGATAGTGCAAATTTACAACACTCTCACAGCCATCAGATATGCAAGATCTCTTTGGCGCAGTACACTGCATCAGGGCTTCATTTAATAAAAACTACAAGTTGACAGAGCGAGCTTATGCTTTATTCCTTGTAATATGAAGCTCTGACTACAACTAAGACTAGAAGATGACACTTATTTGGAAATACATGAAAAATCCATAAGGGTTGCATAAAAAAAAATTACTACCCCCTCTTTGCTATTCCTTGCAACACAGACGGTGGTGTAGGAGACTTGTCAGCAGCAGATGCACTTATTGTAATCACAGTCCTTAATAAATCTCTTTTTTTAATATTGACTATTTTAAAAGGAAAGTTACTTCCCAGGGCGTTCTCATGCTGCCAGATTTTCAGCAACATATCAGAAGCAGAAGGTGAAGGAGGGACAGTTTTTCACATTTCTAATAGTTACTCAGTAATGCAGTAATACACACCTTGATTTTCAGGGACCTGACCTGAGCAGCTCGGGGAGCCTGACTGCCAGCGGGTACTGCTGAGGGAAAGAAATGACTTCATCTGATTCTGCTGGAACTGCCTCAATGCTGTCCAGCTCTGGTGACACAAATGTTCACTGGAAAGGCATTTCAGGGTAGCCTATGTTCGCTTGGATCCTCGGAGTAAGAGACTGATGAATAGTTCATTCTAGATTTCTGAGAACCAACAGTTTAGGTAGGAACAAGACTATCATGAAACTCAAGCACAACTCACTGCCTGAAGCTCTAAAATAATCATAGCACTTCATGGCATTGGTTTATTTGATTAAAAAAGCTGTTCAAGGAGAAGGGAAAAACAGCTTTAAAAATTTTCCACTGGATTAATTACCTGATGTGGAACGCATCACACAGAAGATGTTTCTCCTCACTATTGAATATAGATAGATTTAATTTAGCAAAGTAAATTTGGTGTCTATTCAGCAGTGCATGAATTGCTCACTGTTCATGTTAAGTAGCAAAACTGGAGAATAGTTTGACATTACAGCAATTTATGATCATGAAACTGTTGAAGTCATTTTTAGTTTCTCAGATCATAACTGCATCTGTTTAGATTGAGACCGGTGGGGAGACACACTTCCAGAACCTCCCCATCCTCTCAGGGAAGCAAAAGGGAAAAAAAGAAAAAAAAAAAAAAGTATAATGGATTGGCTTTAGAGTCTCCCTGCTGAGATGAACAACTTGATCCACTTACAGTTCCAAACACATGATGCATGAAAGAACTGACAGAAATTCAATTCTCGCAAAGAAGAGCAGATGCTCTCTAGTGGTCAAAGCCAAATATTAAGCAGTCTGAAGGAAAGGGAAAGACCTAGAGGAGAATACTTCATTGTCTAGGTAACTAAAATAATGAAACAAAGCTAAATAAGACATAAACACTGATCCCAAACATTAATTACACAATGCGACACGATTCAAGTTAAGGCTTTGTTGCGACAAATATTAATCCCAGCTGTATTTATATAGCAGTTGTGAAAAAAATACACCATGTACGCTATTTGTGAGCCATGCCAGTTAATTGAATTTGCTGGCAGCACTTCCCCTGCTATGCTCCAAACATCCTCCAAGATAAAATGTAGCTTTTAAATAGACCTGTGGAAAACTGAATCAAGAAATTTGAACTAATAAAACACAACTCTTTACTGTTATAAAAGTGAAGTAAAAGTAAATAATGAAAGGAAGGAAGTCTCTTAAAATTTATTACATTCCAAAGCTTGAAGTTCTGTGTTTATTGGTGAAGTCTCTTCTGATGTTCTACAGTGCGCCTACAACAGCTCCTTTAATGAAGTCTCATAAAATCTAATATAATACTTGATTGTTGACAAATCATATACATGTTTGAGGCCCTGCGCTCACTGTATCCAGACATTTCTTACATAATTCCATGAGATTTACAAGTCTGTCATTCCTGGGTTGTGGATAATGGCACAAGCGATGACCAGCTGGCAGATCTGGATGGTGGGAATGAAATCAAAATGAAAAACTATATAAAGCCAGAAAAATTCATGGAAGTAACTTTTATAGACTAAATGGTTGACTAAAGCCAAAATGTTCATGATCAAGATGGACCTTTTATCCAGAGCGCGCTGCTTTCGAGGAATGGATCCCACCACGGATCACAGAGAAGTGACAGGAGATGGCACAGGAGGCACCACTGAGGATTCACCCTTACTTCAGTTTCTCCTCAAACAGACCGGCTCATAGTGAGCTCCCCGCATATCAATTTTATTTCTCAACTACACATAAAAAGGTATAGATTTAACCGTCAGCACAATATTTTGAACTGGTAAAAGAAATCCAGATTTTCCCCTGCTGTTTTCTCCTAAACAGTTCCCCTCTGACTTAAAAATAGCTTCTTATTCTCTTACTCACTTCACCGCTCTTCATTCTCAGCTTTAGTGAAGATCATTCCATACATACCACATCGTTAGGGAGGCTCTGAAGGTCATCAAAAGGGGTTTCCAGTGTGTTGGTGTCCACATTAAGAATCACTACATCTTCCAGGGCCATATTTCTTACTTTCTAAATACAAGCAAAAATCAAGAAAAGGAAAAGGAAAATATAAGTATGTGGAGTTAAATCTTACGCATAAAGGACACAAGGTGTGGCAGAACATCATGGCATTACAAAACTTCAAGCATTTTAAAAACAACTAATGCTCCTGTCCTTCTGTCATCAGTTGTTTTATTTATTCACATTTTACAATGTTGAAAAATAAACATTCGGTTTGCAGAGGGAAGTTGTTAACATTGTACAGACTGAAATTTTTGAAACCAGAGTTGCTGTTTGAGATTACTCAAACGAATATTTATTTCGAGCACCTCTACTGATGTTTATTTAGCAGATTCTAGCTGAGTCAAGATTTCAAGTCTATCTTTTCATATTTAGAAATTAATTTAAATAACAATAAATACGGTCTTTTTTAGGAGTTAAGAGTTGCGGTAATTCAGGGATGGAAATTGGTTTCCAAATTCCAGGTTGAATTTTGCAGGTCCAATAAGTACAGTTGTAAACTTGCCTGTAACTAAAATGGACACTACCAGAGGGTAATAAATAAATAATTAAAATTTAAAAAAGCTAAGAGAAAAATAACTCCACCATATCCTGGTCTCTTGATGTTCAGCGAGTCTGAACTTCTTATCCTGTTCCCAGGAATTGAGAGAAAGAGATGCCTCTAATCTAGATTGAGTGTTAACATCATCTGTAACAGCCCACGGATAAAAACAAGAGAAAAGCATAACCTATTTCTCAGAAGAATGATCATTAGTACCATTAAGTGTCTAAAGGTATCGGTGATCTAAGCAAACTTAAACATTGTCAGACTTTATTTCCCTGCTTAAACAACAGTAAATGAATCACTGATATGAAACAGAGCAGCGTTTAAGTATTTATTAACACTTTTTCCACTAATAGGAGAATTGAATCTTTTTTTTTTTTTTTGAGTGACTAATCATACCTATTTAACCGCTCTTCAAACACAGCTTTCAAAATTCAAAATCAGAAGTGGAACTACAGAATATGGTAATTAAGGAAATTTCCAGTGACACCGCAAACAAACGTTTAATACCTACATACCTATACGTAGGACCAAATGCAAGTTACTGAGGAGGAAAATGAACAAAAACATATTCAATTTTTAATTAAGGTTTTGTGGGGTGGAGGGAATTGTTTCCTTTAAAAGAAAGGAACTGAAGCTCTAAAACAATGGCAAAGTTGAGCCTTAGGCATCTAAATAATTACCTTCAGTTTTCAAGGGTCAGTCCTCTGTCTATAAAGGAAACTGCTGTGTACTTGGGGGGGGGAGCCAACACCTATAAAAACACTTTGTAGACATTTAAGTCTAGGTCTTCCATGAGAAATTTCTTTCATTTAAATGGAAGAATATTACGTTTAATGCTTTCCATATAAAAAGCACAAGTACCACACGACAAACCAGGTAACTTTCCTCTACATTTCAGGAACCAAAGGTCACTCTGTTGGCTGCATCTGATAAACTCTAAAGCAATCCAGGAGTCTTGCTCCTTCTAGGAGTCCGGAAGCACCAGACAAACTGATTTGCTCCTTCCTGTTTCAGAAAATTAAAAATCTCACTTATACTCAGAGGAGTCTAAAAAGCTCCAACAAAAAGGCCTTGCAAGGTACTTAACCAAAGCCAGAAGCTTGTCAAACCCGAGTGCTAGCAGGACAAGACAGAGGGAATTAAAACCTTCTCTCGATTCCTGCCGAAGAAGCAACAAACGCGTTTGAACTTGTCAATGGGTGTTTTTGTGACTTTGGTGATGAATCTGCACCTTCCCCTCAGCAAAACGTTGGGGATTTCTGTAGCGCAGCGCAGGTCTGTGAGAAGGGGCTCCGCCAAGGAGGGCAGTGCAAAAGGCTGCTGCTCACCGGGCGAGGACTATAAATGCTGATCAATGTCATCATCTCACACGCGGCCCAGAAATAATCATATCCGAAAGGAAGGTTAAGATTAAACTCCGCTGTGCTATACCTGTTCACTGTGAAAAGCACAACCTTATTTTAAAACTTCTCAGTATTTTTATTAAAACAGTGGATTTCCCTGGAGAGAAACCCTAAAATTTAATAAACCACTTGAGACTAACTTGATTTATAGTATCTCTCTTGCAATGCATTTGAAAAAAAAAATATAATTTTGCAGTGGTCCAGTCCGAGGGAAATGCAAATTGACCAGTACATCTTAATCGTTATCTGTTTCTATCATCTTTTCTTTCACTATAATCTTAAAGGTGTTATCGGATAGTTACAAGGGCTTTTGTCAAATAATCAAACGGTTCTTTTGCTAAACACAGTACCTATCAGCCCAAGTGACCTGGAAATAACAGTGTTCACTCTTGTTGGAATGTTAGTGAACATTCCCAGCATCCAACTGCATTTCCCACATTCAATCCCACTGGACTCTATGAATCCACCTACATTTTGACAGGTGTCATTTACGTGGTGGTGTCATTTTCTCAAAACACAAAGGGACAGCCATTAAGCCATATACACTCCCATTCCACATTTCACAACTTCCTGAGTATCTAACCAAACTTTTACAAATAAAGCGATACCTGTTAAACAGAACAGACAATATTCACTATGTTAATTTTTGCTGAAAAAAATGTGGCGAAGCAAAGAACAAGAGGAAACACGAATATTATAGTTCCCTTATCTAATTTTACTACAGACAAGGGATTTGCTGAGTCAAAAGAAGTGATTCAGTGAAAATGTGCATCACATATCACTACTGTAAACCTTTCTTAACCATCCTTACCGAATTACTCATAGCCATAATTAATCATCTAAAAACCATCAAATGGAACTAACATCTACACCTGCCTTTTATTTTAAATGTCGCTTTTTAAAAGAGTGGAGAGGTATGGAAAGCTGCTTTAACAAGCACACTGAACCCATTGTTTATGGCCTCTATAAACATGGCTTAGTAAGAATTACTGACTTAATCAGAGAGAACTTATCTCCTGGTGAAAAGAGCACTTTAAATTTCAGAAATGGCACCTTTACTGTGAAAATCTCTTAACTTTTCAAACAAACTCCAGGGGGCCTTAAACACCAGGTCAGTAAATAAGCAGCAGTTAGTGCGTCTGTCCTGCTCCCAACCAGCCGAACACTTGAAGTAATTTAAATGTTTTATGTGAAAGTTTGCAAAAACTCCAAGAAACTATATTCTAACAGAAGTATTAAGGGGCGCACCTCTGCCTCACTCCGATCACATGCTAGAAGCAATTTTCACCAATAATACTAACATGACTTTATACTAAATGTTATTTTATTATCATTGTCTACATTTGCCAGTTTTTGCATTTCCTACAATGAAAAAAATAATCTTAAGTTAAACTCCTTTCAGATGAACAATTTTATCAAATACTTCATTTAAAAAGAAAAAAACCAACCGCCACCCTGCTCCCCCCTTGGAAAATGGGTTTGCATAATTTCATGGCTAAATTGGTGCCAAAACATAAACCGAGTTGATGATGAGGTTTCATAACCAGATACAAATGTGAGCAATGCTTTAAAAAATATTGTATCAGAAAACAGAAAATGTACCTCCCACAAATTCTTTTGGAAAGGTAAAACTCTTTAACATATTTAGTAGCCAGTTTGTACATTATATTTGAAATTATTAAGAAAGTATGATTCACAACAAGTCTCAAATCCATTTGCTTAATGACTTGTCTCTACTTAGTTAATAGTTTCCATTTATTTTCTTAAGAAAAACACCGCAACGCTGCAGACAACAATGTGTCAATCTGGCTGCCAGAAGCAGGAAAGGCAACGGATATAAAATTTTATTATTTCATGCCCCAACAGCAGCCAGAAGGACTTAATGAAATCACCCTCAGATTTACAATCTGAAATAGCTATTCAGCAGACAAATCTGGTTAAGCTGGATGTGCCCCCTGACCTCCCGGGCCTTTGATCTGGGCACAGCAGGTGGGCGGCTGCCCCCTCCCGAGCATCTCCCGCTCTTCCGCCCCCGGCCCGGCCCTGAGCGGTACCCTGATCCTGCACAGGTGATGCTCCAGATCCTTATCACGAGCAGCTGCCGCCAACCGAGCGACAAACATCACTAGCGCTGGCCTAACGCGATGGCACAACGGAAGGAAAACCTTATACTGGTACTTACTGGTAAGCCTGGACTGACTGGTAAGTCTGCTTGTTTGTCTGCCTCAAGACTTACCCCTCAAGCGTCCACATACAGAGAGTACCTTACTAAAACACAGTTATCTTCATTTTTCTAATAATTGGATAAAAGACAATTCCGAAAGTATTTTTTCGTATTTTTAAATGCTTTCTTATCAATACTCCTGAAACCATGTACAGCCATATTTATAATATTTGTGAGTGACAAAATTACATTTAGTTTTTTTAAGGCCTGGATTTAAGTATATATATATTTCCCCTTCATCTAAACCCTGTAAAGAAGCTACACTTTTTCAGTTATAGCTAGAAAGGGCAGTGATTTACTAAGTATAAATGGATGGAAAAAGCTAAATATTACTCCTCATCCCAATCAAAAAATATAATTAACAATTAACTACCACTGGAAGATGCCAGTGGCCAGTGACTGCTCAGGGAGCCCTTCTGCGGCAAGAGGAAGCCACGTGGCACCGTCAGGACTAAGCCCAAGCTGACATACCCTGTTCCTCAGCACTCGTTAGCTCAGACTCTATCCGTGCTAACTGGTGTATTATCAGACTGGAGCACAAACAGAGCATCCTCCCGCCTACCTGAGAAAGACGAGGTAAATATGCCAGAAAGTGCTGCCAGAAATTGTGCGTGGGGTTCAGGGAGTGACCCCACAGTTTCCACTCATCTCTCTGCGCAAGGGAGAGACCAGCGACACGACCAGCTGCCCGTCCCAGTGTATTAAACACAGCGTGAATTTTAGTGAACCTTCTTTTCCTAACATGAGCATATTTACTCATACAAGATTAAAATAAAACAAAGATCTGCTCGTACAGCTTTTATGATACACACAACTGTCCTTTATGCTCAGGAAAAATGTTAGAAAAATCATTCTGACAAATGCAATGTGGTTTCACACACAAATTCCTTCTGGATAATCTTGCAAGAATTAAAATTCTAAGTCCCAGAAAAAGTCCTTGAGGGACAGGAATATTAAAAAAAAAGTGTAAGAAATACTTTTCCAAGCATTAACTTTAACTCTAAAGGTTAGTTTTGTGCCCCGAAGAGACCACAGTAAGGGTGGGTGCTATTGTTACTCGAGCGGCCCAGAGGAGGATGCTGCCAGCAGCTCGGTATCTGACAGCCAAACAGGACTGTCCCACTGGTAAATCAAACCCACATGTGCCTGAATTCCAGTCCGTAGTCTCCTAGGTCAAGGGCAGCCCTCTTCCATCAGCGCCATCCCACTAATAACCTTCCCTACAGAAACAGTTGCTGAAACAATCGTTTACTATGACAAAATGTAAAAGGCTGCCAGCAAAGTCTGACACCACTTAATAACACAAAGGTCAATTTAATATAATTTGAACACTAAAATAGCGTACAGTACGCAGGTAGAAAACAAAACAGGATTTTGAAAGGGATGTGTTCGTTTAATAGAGTTTAATTCTCCTGTCTCGTTATTTATCAGTACTAAGTACTTATCTTCATCTAATATGAATTCAATTAGTTCCGTAAGCAAGTTCCATTATTCATGTGATAGCTCCAGCCTTGCCTATCCAACAGCTTATAAACTTTTAGCCTTCTTTGAAGTCACTTTATGGATTGCTAAATGGAAATCTTATAAAGAATGACTAACTAGGTGATGATAGAAAAGCTGAAAAATAAGAGCACAAAACACAGCTCTGTATTTTCTACCAAGATTTTCCCTCATAAATCAGTTGGAGCCCTCTGACCTATAACAGGAGATTATCTTATCTCACTGGAGAACATTTCAGTCACAGCAAATTAGATTTAACAGTCAATGGATATGCTTGATATTTTAATCATAAGAAAAATTTGTCATTTTCCATTAAAATAACTGTTCCTTCTACAGAGACCCCGTGTAACACGGGACACTGCAAACTAACTTTAAGATACACAGCGGTTTCAAAAAAACCTTTCGAGGTGAGAGGGTGTATTTTGTTAAAATCATTAACATCTCCGCTGTATTTCTTCCAGAGGAGCCACTCCAAGACAGACCCAGCAAAAACCCACAGAAACAACACTAAAGCTAGAAAATTATTTTTTTCCTGCATTCCAAATTCACCCTCCCCTTTAGACCACAGCTTCCTTCACGCAAGTGGAGGCTTCCACTAACATTTGCGCAACAATGACAAATTCTGCAACTGGAGCTGCTGGAGCAGAACTGTGAGCCTGCATGTAACTGCAATTGCTCCCATGGGCTCGGCGGGAGAGAGAGAGCCCACCTGCCTTAACGTGAATAGAAGACCGGGGAAGGAATCCCTTATCCTCAAACTGGAACACGTGGATTAACACAACTCTTTTAAAGATCTATTTGCTGAAATTTCAGCATTTAATGAAAAAGGAATACTGGATAATGACAGTAGTTTTTAGTTGCAGTTCATAAAATTATTTTGATATGGAAAAATTAACACATTGTATTTTTAAAAATACACAACTGCTAGACCATGAGAAAAAAACGTTCTTGCTATTAAGTTGTTATTCGAACAAATAAAGCATACAGTTTTATACCTACATGTGAAGAAAAGGACAAAGAGAGTAAGCTTTCAGCATCAAAAACAAGCAAAGAGGTAAACTGGTAATTGTGTAGATCATTTGAAAAATATCACCTTTCCTTTGCCCAAGGCAGAGAGAAATTACGCAGTACTTGCCAACAAACAGCTACAGTAGCCCACTGTGTGATTTTATTTTATTTTTTAATGGAAAAAGCACAGTTAGCTGGAAGATGCATTTCTCTCTGGAAGTACTGAATTTATCCCTAAGAGCAGAGGGAGGAGAGAAGACAGTTTGTTTTATTTATTTAATTTATTTCACAAGGCACTTTGAATAACGGTACTTTGCCAAAGTGAGTCTGTGTTCCAGAATCTCCGGCTATTCAAAAGCCATACTGGATTTAGTACTAAACAGATTTTTTCACAAGTTACTAAAATGGATGAAAATTGGCTTCTCCAGGAACAACTCCTTTTTCTGAGTTTTTACAGATGGAGTTTGGAAGGCCTACAGAGCCCTGCAATCCGAGACACCGAGACAAAGGGAGAGGTGCTGGGTTTACGCAGCCAGGCAGGAGCGAGACATCGTGCAGAGCAACTCCAAGGTGTAATTACTCAATTTTTTTTTCTATACCCATTGCCAGATGAACCACGCAGCTCTGTGTGAGCAAAACTACTTGTGAGAGCTGACAAGTGTCTGTACTGAGACATTATCCCATCCTCTACCAGGTCTCTTCCTTCTTTTTCAAACAGACAGATCCCGTAAGAAGCCTGCCAAGGATTACCTGGTACAGACGCAGGGCAGAAAGTTTTTTGATCAATATGAAAAATATATGCTAGGCTATTTCTTCCTAGATATTAATTCTGTCCTGTCTATGCAGTATTCAAGGGTAACTATCAGAACCCCCTCTAACATAAGCAGATGATGTGCAAACAAATGTACATGTTGACTTTTAAAATAATTGCTTATTTCCTAACACATTGTACTGCAATTCTGTACTTTATTTAGCAATATAAAGGGCATAAAAACATCATCTGTACCCAGGATGATAAGGAAAAAAAAAAAAAAAAGAAAAAAGTGGTCCAGCATATTCCACGTAGCTTCTCACAAAAAAGGTGACTTTAAAATTTCTTTATATTAATGCTGGAAAATGGGGGAAGTTATATAGGATATTAGTCTGATTTCCAACACACAAAGAGATAGAGGATCATTATTACGTACATATGCCCCAGTGAAAGAATATGTTTGATCAGTATTTCCAGAGAAATTGCACATTTTAATGGACAATATAAGAACAAATACTCTAGTAATACACATTACGTGATATAAAACTCAGCCTGCGAGAGGGGACGTTCCCGGGCGCGGACACCTCCCGCCCAGAGCACACCCACGTCCAGCTCCCTCGGTAAAGGGGCACGGTTAATAAGGACTAGGGATTTCATAGGGATCTAAATTAATAGCTTATGCTGTCCTCCAGATACTTTTGAGGAAAGTCATCAACTGTTTCACCAGTCCTGGAAGCAAAAGCAAATGTGCTATTTCCACTTTTAGAGTTTTTAAAAAGTCACATGAATTACTCGGAATTGTTTATATGAGAAGCTTTCTGTGAGGGCTGGTTTTCTGCCAGCTTTGTGTTAACATTAACAGCAAGTTCCTTCTTTTCAGATCTTTTGAACATTAAAAAAATTACAATCTGTCTGCAAAAGCCTAAAAGAGAACTGTAACTGTCAACATTTTGGTTTAATATCGACTCTGCCTCTGTGAATGCAGAGTCAAACCAAGGCAGTGGAGCGATGGAATGAAGCCACAGGATGGGAGGGGAACACGGGCTCGTCCCCCACCGCCGAACTGAGCAGAGACACTGCCCAAAGAGCACAAGGTACCAAATGAGACTCCCTTAAGATTTAACATTATCATGTATGCTTAACTTCAGTTCCCTCAGCGCTCCTAAATTAACAGGATTATTTAATTTTTAAGCATATGAATGAATGTATAATTGCTTGCAGAACTTGGCTCTAAATCATAAAACTATATATAGTTTCAGAAATGGTGAGAAAGACTTACCTCCATCAAACTTAAATGTATTCCAATGAGGTAGGGCATTGGGGCACTGCAAAGAGGAAAAAAACCTAGCTTTACATTCTCGTAACACTGGATTAACACATATGACTTATAAAATTAGCTACAGGAAAATACCAGGATACTGGATTAGATTTAGCTTAAAAAAATTATATATATATATAAACAAACCACATGTGAACAAAATTTTATTCCGTATTTGAAAGACTTTTTTTACTGTGCAATATCCTCTCACTACTGTAAGACTAATCCTTCTCAACATCAGAATTTCTAAGTGACTCAGTTAAGACAGGAACATAAGGACAGCTATTAAATAGATCTATAATACTGGGGCCATTTTAAAAAAACAAACAAACCAACAAAATGGGTTATTAAAATATAAAAAAAAAATACTCAGACTTTTTCTAAGAGTATTCTTTGGAAAAATTGGTCCTGTTGTAGTGTTAAGTGGTTAATTTAATGTATACGTATCGACCTGTACTACAAGTTTTAAATCCTTTGGGTCCAGACACATTTTAAATAATCTATTTTTAAGTATAAATCTTGAAATGTTTACATTTACAAAAGAAAAATACAGAAATTACTTTTGAAGATTCTGATTATCTCCATTTCCTGGGACATACGCTGTCCCAGGAAAGCTTAAATACCGCAGGAGGCTCCAGGCCAAACCCGCAGCCTCAAACCCAGGTGTGGGTCTTCTGCTCCCAACCAGAACACCGACACTGAAGAGAGAGATTGATCTTTTCGGTCCTCTCTTCCACGACGTTAGCAAACACCACCACGGACTGTGTAACACAAGCAGAATACTGAATGGGAGTTGTATCTTTGTGTATACAGTATTCCTAATATTAAGCTTATTACAGGACTCCCACTCAGCTAATGAGGGAAAGCTTATATTTGCACTGCTTATTAGAACACATCAAAGAGGATGCCAAAGCTGCTAATTGCAAATATGGCATATACTGCCTGTTAAATGGAAAGCACACAGACAGACACAACTTTTAAAATAGAGCTTCATTTCATTTTGGATACAGAAGCTCAAAGAGCTCATTTTCAACTTCAGATGAAAAAAATGAGAGAAATGTCACTGTACTGCTTGGATTAAAATATCTTCCATATTGCTTTTATAAACCCGTGCCTACTGCTCAGTAAGAGAAGTACAGTGCTGAAAAAACTACTGCAAGACACCGGGGCAGCAAAAATCACTCTGCTTCTCATTTTCACGAGAAATACCTTTTAAAAAATTTATTTCTTGATGTGCATATTAACATTTTTTATGTTTATTAATAAACCCCCTAAAACTGCTACTCCGTTGGATACTGAGAGATAGAATTTCTTCCCGGTGAGGGTGCCAGAGCCCTGGAAGAGGCTGCCCAGGGAGGGTGTGGAGTCCCCTTCTTGGGAGATTTTCAAGACCCGCCTGGATGCAGCCCTGAGTAGCATTCTCTAAGCAATCCTGCTTCAGCAGGGGAGTTGGACTAGATGATCTATATGGTCCCTTCCAACTCTAAAAAAAATTCAGTGAAATTCAGTGAAATACTGACCGAGCGACGGAAAGAACCTCTGTATCAGACATTCTACATGAAAACGCTTTATGTCTTTTTGAAGATATTAAACATATATAACTTCAAAAACCCCTCACAAGTTCCTCTGCAGCATACCGAACTGCCGTGTACCACATCACGTTACCGTTACTGGACTGTGAGGCTGCCGAGAAGGGCCCTGTCCGAGCTTCACCCAACGCAGCCCCTCGCGGCAGCAAGCCCACCACAAACCAACCTGGGACAAATCCTGAAGGTTCTGCTACCTTGGGAATTCCCCAGATGAGAACCAGAACACGCATCCAAGTTCTCGGATAGGAATTTTTACCATACAACATGATACACACTTATTACATATGGATTGCTGCTCAACTGAGGAGTATTTTTATTTGTCATTTTGCATGTTTTATTTGCGACAAATGCCATCTCTTTCACCCACATCTCTTCATTTCCAATGGCCACATTCCAGGAGCAAGAAAATACCCAGTAATTTTATATTCAAAGTATAAACCGTTGGTTTAGCTGCCAGCTGCACAAATGCTCAACTTCCCCGTGTGCCTGGCTGCGCTGCTCCAGGCTCCTCCCGTATGCACCCAAATGAATGTGTTTCTAATTAAGTAGTTTCATGAACACGACAGATTCAATCTCAAAAATACAAAGTCTGAACCTCGGCAGGAAGTCTTAAGACTGCAAATGTCTCATCTAGTGGAACCTTGGCGAATGTAATGAAAGGAAGCAGGAAGAGTGCAGTATTCCAGAAAACCAGCCATTTATTAACGTGTCCGAAAGCAGAGCCTGTCAGCAAGCACAGGAAAATCTGAACCTGTAAAAGTTAATTAAGTGTATCACCTCCATCTTTCAATCCTCCAGTTTATCAACAGAAGAATAATAAGAATGACTAAATCCTTAAAAACATGCAACCCCAGAAAGATTTTTAAGGAATTACAGGAACTATATGGCTGAAGATACATGGATCAGCTTTGGGTGCAATGAAGCATTTGCCAATTTTCCAGTGAAAGACGTTCCAGGCAAAGGCAATGCAGGGAAGAAAACTATGACAGGGATTGCATAAAGGCCACAGGAACCTGACTTTCAGCAGTGTTTTGAAAGCTGTTATTTCTTTCAACTTGTATTACTAAACATTAAAGGACTCCCGTCAGGTGCTTCCCGGGCACACAGGTAGCCAGAGAGGAGAAGGCAGGAGGAACAGTTTGATACCCCAGAACTCCAAAGAGCGGGTTCAGCAAACCCACTGAGAGAAAAAATAGCTCGGGTTTTGCTGATCGATATAAAAAAAGAAAACTTTGAAGCAGTAATTTGTTGAAGTATAATGTGCTAGTTTTGCAAATATTCGTGTTAGTTTTAGGAGCAGCTGCAGAGATTTCCACTGGGGGATGAGGCAGAGCACAAAAGAAGACGTTGGGTATTTCTTTGAGAAACACTCGACACGTGGGTGACAAAGGAATCCCCGGGCGCTGGGACATGGCCCTGGCACGGAGAATGACGAGCAGGAGAGGTACGTGCTACAAAGGGCTCCGGAAGACAAACAGCTTGTTTGACGCAGAGGAGAAGATGGGGAAAGTAGAAGGTAAATGAAAAAGGTTGACAAACCCGTACGTAAATAGTTCCTGTAAGAACTTTTTCAACGTGTACAAGCAATTGCTCGGCTTCCAGAAGCCAGAGGGAGAACAGCGAAAGGGCAGAGACGGGCAGAGACCCCTGGAGCCCATAGAGATGAACAAGAAAGGCCACATTTCAGACGTGAGGCAGAAGAAACACACACCATTTAGAAATGGATTCGATCTGAAGACTAGCAAAGAATTTCCCAAGTTACGGGAACATATGAAATTAACTCAGTTTTATCCACAAAAGCCATTGCTTGTAATGACTGAAAGACACCAAAGAGGAAAGACAAAGGGGAGGCACCTACAGTCATCCCAGCAGAGACTCCAGGGAAACAAATGCAGGTTTTAGTTCGTGAGAAAGGTGACAAGTGTGAGAGAAGCTGATCTGTGATGCGTCCATGGAGCACCTGGTTTTGAAGGGGCATTTGTGTGAAATTTCTTTATTCAAAACTGCTTTAAAATAACCATTACTGTTCATCAATCAAATGTGAACCTTAAAGTGTTTTCTCCATGGATAATAAAAATCAAATTATCTGAATACCTATTTTATCAAAATTCATTTTGTTTGTCAGAACTGACATTATTGGTCAACGACACATGAACAACAAAGCAAACGCAAAGAAATTTTAAGGATAATTCACCATGATAGCTCCTTATACTCCCAAAAGTAAGCAAACATCATAAATATCCTCAATAAAACATAATTCTGGTAAAGAGCATAAATATTTCCAATATTTATCTACCAGAGAGATTATATCCTTCTGTCATTGCTCATCAATCTGACTGAAAAGAAAACACCTAAAACTAGATGTTGAAGGTTCACGTCAGGCTTCATAAATTGCCTTTATCACCATTTTTCTTTATCATATGTTAATCATATGCTATTACTTAAATACTCAGCTCCTGCCCTGTGCAAGGGAACGCTGTGTCTCCTCTTCCCCATTCAGAGCCCACTATAATAGCTCTTCCGAACCGCTATTCAGGAGCTGAGACACGAAACGCTCAAGCGGTTTTTAATATTTTATCAGGTTAGATGTGTATTTCCAAGACTTTCAAGTGCACTTTCAGGAAGACTCATCACTTGTTTAAACAGGAGAAACACTCTGCACAACCTTTAATCCTTCCGGGACCCGGGACAGATTAAAGACTGCCCTTCCGACCAGTCTCTACCTGCTGCTCGACACTTCATCAGTCCTGGGGCTTCTTACAACCACAACTACTAATGACTCCAAGTTGTTTGATGGCAGCCAATATCCATTAAGTGCAAAATTAAGAAGTATCAATTTCTACTATGCATATTTACTGCTTAAAGAAAATTCCTGCCTAAGTCTTTCGGAACAAAGAGAAAGGCTATTACTCCTCTTTTGCTACACTGGTTCCCAATGCAACCAGCATTATTTATAATCAAATGAGTTATATAGGTAAATATCAAATCATTAAAGTAGCGATGCATAAGCATGAATATGGATATTGTGGACTTAATGGCTATATATTGCCCATTTGTTACAGTTGCATTTTTACAATTTCTTTAATTCGTTTCCTTAGGCTAACTAGAGACCTCTTAATTATGCTCCCAAGAGGTAGGCAACTACTAATTGGAAGAGAAGCAGGTGAAATAGAGGGACATTTCCTCTTAAGTGAAAAAAAACATGCTTAAAAAATATTGTAATTCACTAGAAAAAAGTAATGTAAAAACCAAGGATCTCAAAAAGGTTCATAGTTTACAGCTACATGGGGATTTGTACCATTTTCCTTCATTGTTCAGAAAAATTGATTACTAAGTTCATGTCTTGATACAGAAATACAGACTTAACATGTCACTCTTTCACACCAGTAGGACTTGACTCTCTAAGGTAGACTCCTGATTTCCCGTCAGATTACTCACTGAAATGCAACAGAATTCAATTCAAAATTTATTGGGGTAATTGATGCAAATTAGAAACTTGACTGCACAAATTGGAATGATGTGGAAAACACACAGCTAGGAAACCAGAAGAGCAACTACAAGAGCTTTTAGTGAGCACACAGATGTACTGGGTAAATGGAAATGCCTACGGAGAGGCTCCTGACCAAGGCATCATTGTTTCCCGAGCAGCAGGAGGACTCGCCCCCCGGTTACCCCCTCCACCTACTTAAAGGAGCACATTGAACTATATGCAGATTTAGAAAACGGGAGAAAGGGAGTTAAAAAAACTCCTGGAGAAAGGGAAAACTCCACCAATAGAAAGGTTTGTTCAGCAGCTGTGCCAGGGTGCTCTGAGAAGGTGGCTCTCGGATTATATTAATGCTGGCTGCTTAGCAGTCTATCTAATATAAAAGCCTGTTTTAATCACCCTAGAAAATATACTGTTGCTTCTGCTAAAAGCCCACAGAATAACCCGAGTGACAATGCCCCGGGACTTAGAGAACATGTTACGCTGTGTTACTAGGTCAGCAAAGACAGGCTTTTCTTACAGGCTAATTTTAAACACAGACACTGAGAGCAAAAAGGCAGAAAACAGACACAGTGGGAGTGTTTCTATGCCACATGAAAAACAAACTGGAAGAAGTAGTGAGGAAAAATTAATAGACTGTTTCTTTCACATCAAGAAATCTTTACATTCCCAACACCAAAAGAGATGGACAAGATCTGGCAAAATTTAAGCAGTTGTATGTGCTTGGCTACCGATGCTTGGTGGCAGTATCTCGTTAGCCAGTACGTTTTTGGCACCTGCTGGCATGTACTTTTAAAAAAAACCAAACACCACAAAACAAAACAAAACCCCCTCCAACCAGCAGTGCTTCCTATGCTTCCTCTGTTGTGCTGTATTCAAAGGAACAAGCAATTGTGCATTAAGGTGTGAAATCTAATGATAGGATTCCCACCAATTTCCAGTCTCCTCCACCCAAAGTCTTTCCCTGGGCTGCAAATATACCAAAGAATGGAATCCAATTAAAAAATAAAAATAAAGGATAGAACTCTTCCCCTTTCTTCTCCTCCCACCTCCCCCCCCACCTCCTCAATTAATCTAAATGATAAGGATCAGATGACTGAAGTCATTCCAGATGCTTGTACTTGGTACTACACCACCATTACTGGCTCAGCATCCCTGACACAAAGAGCAAGTGTCTTGAGAACAAGCATTTTTGAAGATGTAGGCCTTTGGCATCTTCAGTTCTGTGGCCAGGCACATAGATGAGGAATGAACAGGTGAACATAAATACTAAGTTTAAAAAAATCCTTTCAAGAAAGAAATCGGAAGAAAATTACCCCCCTTCCACATTATAAGTTAAAAAAATCAGCAAAGAGCAGACTGAAAAATGAGAAACCACAGTGTTTTGAAAATACTCGGTGCACAACGTCAATAAAGGACAAAATGCTACAGGAAACACTTGAGCTTTACCGATGTCAGTGAAACGGATTCATATTGAGCGTGTTTGTTGTAGAGCTGCCACTGACCCGTGACAATACCCAATCCCCTCCTTTCCTGCCTCCTTGGGGATGCTGCTCCAAGCGGCGACGGGGAACTCTCACACCCAGTCTGAGCCTCTCATACCTGAAGCTGGCCAAAAGGATCTTCAAGTGGCAGGAGGAGAGTTCCCACCCGTTCACTCTCTGCAGAGAGCGCTGTTCTACCTTTCTGTAGCTCTGGAAATATCCAACAGTTGCTGTGTCCCCCTTCCCCTGCCCAGGAAATACAGCAAATTTTAAATCTCACATCCGTGGAGCTGTCGGTCTGTTAGTCAGGATCTTAGAAGTTTCCTTTATAGGAAAAGTTTCCACTTCAACTCAAACAATTAAAAGCAAATAAGCACAGGTGGAACGTACTTTTCTCAAAAACTTTCAAAGATCACAAGTAATAGCGTCTATACACCCGTCTGTTATTTTCAAAAAGCGCAGGAGAGGATTCAGAAGCCCCACTCAGCAGAGTCAGTGAATGGTCACAGCCAACTGAATCAACGTGACATTTGGCATTCATAACAACCAAAGAATTCTCACTACTTTAACTTTGTTTCCATTTCAGCTCCTTAAAATTCTTATGTCACATTTGCAAAAGAAATAGCCAGTTGATAATTAAAATTGAATTAAACCCTTTTATTTTAAATAATCTTAGGTAATTTCCCTGAGGAGGCAGACACCGGTAAGCAATAATACCGCCTTAAAGGAGACAGCACAGAGCTGCTTTCTCAGTCCTCCCAGGCAAAAATGACCTCTCTAAGTTCACATGGTTACAAAATAGATGGATTCTATTTTAAGAAATATATTTCTTTCACATAATTTGTTGCTAAATTGACTTACTCAAACAATTACAGCGTGCGTAGCTACCTCTCCAATTAAAGTTCATATCTGGCTAAGGTAATCAGTTACTGTACTTGTGAACATGCAATTATGATCTGCCTAATAATTGCACATTTTGAAACCCTACTTTTCCCGCACAAGCTGGCCCATTCGTTATACGGACGGGCTGTTATGCCGTGAAAGAATTCATTCAGCAGAGCTCAATGACTTGTGTCTTTATTTCCTTGGGTACGCTGCCCAAGTGTTTGCTTTTTGCACACTTCTGCTCCCAACCGCGGGGCCTGGGCTCAGCCCCTTTTAACACGGCTTTGTCAGAAAGTCGATGAATACCTAATCTTCAAACCCAGCCTAAAAGCCTCTTGCGGTCCAAGTCGTTGTCCTGAAAACTCCTAGCAGCATGTACCTGAAGGAAAAGCTGGCAGCAGCAGCCTTCATGTGTTAATTACACATGCGAAGCCCATTATGCAGAGAAAGGGCACCTGCTGGCAGCGCAAATGACTGGAACCTGCCCTTCCTGGCAGTGAGTAAATTGAAGGTTCATTTCTACAGGAGATAATAGTTTTTTAGATTCCGTTCCGTGTATCCTCGACATAGGCACATACTTAACATTTAAATCATCTGCAGAGGAACAAGCTTCCTTTAAATCTACACGTTTCGGTTCCTAGCACTTCACTTAAAAATGCTACTTATCCCTGCAGGTTCCTCACTCTGCTTAAATGCAGAGAAAACGTCACACAAAACACACTATTTAAAAAAAAACAGCCGCCAACCAACACACGAAAAGCCACACTTAAAATTTGGTATTGGATGACACAGTAAGTTTAAGGTTTTTTTTACTGGGAAGGACTTTTTAGAATGCTCAGGGGCAGAGGGAGGCTCTTTCTATGTTTTCAAACCATCCCCAAAAGCGCACTAAGCTCCGCGCTCCCACAAACCCACGCAAGGCCAGCAGAGCTTGCGGCAGAGACAAAGGCATCGAGTCCCTCCGCCGCTCCTGTGTCCTTCGTCACTTGCCTACGTGACCACACAGCAGCAGGTCCACATTTCCAAGCCCATAGAAGCCTCTCGTTACTCGTCACATCCCTCAGTTTAACTCCAGTTAAATCCCTTCCCTGCAGGCACCAACTCCATTAATTCTCTAAGAAGCCTCCAAAGTTTAACTTCTTGAGGAAGCCTAAGGTAAGGCCACTCTTCCCAGGCAAACTCCATCTCCTGCTACGCAGAAGGAAGAAAAAACCAAGGGCAAGTCACACAAACCACGTGTGGGACACAGGAACTGGCAGCTGAGCAACTGAAAGCAGCAGCAACATCTTAAACTTCCGCCGTGTTAATTACTCAGAGCGCTCGTCCACCATTCCCCTGCACAGCAAATGGGAGAGATGATGCTCTGGCTGATCAGGCCCAACTGTTTGACTGTGCACTAGAAAAGAAAGCAGAAACTGGGCAACTATTTGAGGGGCTCTGTAGATGGGCTTCTGAACCATTAAAACGCGGGCCCAACAGCAGGGGAGGCTGGAGCCCTGTGGGGAAGGAGGAGCTCCAGGGGCAGCTGGACAGTGCGGAGTCACACAACAGGTTGGAATGAACCTCTGGAGAGAAGTGGTCCAAGCCCCTGGTCAAAACAGGGCCAGCTTCAACATTATATGAGGTTGCCAAAGTTTGTCACATCGTGATAATGACTACGTTTTTGAAAGGTTTATATTCATTCCCCTAAATAAGGTAAATATCATGTTCTAAACACACGCTGATAATAAAGTATCACCGCAGGGAAACGCATAGCTTCCCTTCCACCCCCAGCAGAAGTTCAGGAAGGCAGAAAAATGAGAGTATCTTCTCCACTGTAGCCTTTACTGTTGGAGTCTTAATTCAAATTTTAACATTTAACACAGATACACTGAATACAGACTTTAATTACACAACATCTAAGTTTCAGCATTCCATAGTAACCACTCACATCAGAGTATTTCAACAGCCTGATAGACAATTATATCTTGCCATGAAAATGAATTTTTTTTACTTACTAGGTTGGTTGCTTCCTTAATATGCCTATGTATTTTTAGAGTAACAGTTGCATCATAGGAGGACTTCAGACTTTCTATGCAGAAATGTGAAAACTGTTGTGCTATCTAAGTATATAGATAATATATATACATACACACATATATATAGCCTTACCAACAGTAGTCCAGTAGATGTGGGGGCAGAACAGGAATGTAAACGTGCTGCCAGAACATCGGGTAGAGCATAGCTGCAGACCCATGAATGCAGGCAGTTAACTGAAAAACACGTATTAAAACAGGATCATAAATAAGACAAAAACCAAGCTTAAAAAGGTAAAGCTAGAAGAAAAAAAAAGTAAAGAATCAATTCAGCTTTTATATCAACATGCTTTATTACAAAATATACAGTGCTCTTGTTAAAGAAACGGGTACTGGTGGGTGAAGCATGACTGGTTTATGGTGGTTGTCATTCCACTGACTTTGTAAACAGCCAAGAACGTGATTCATCCAACAAATAAGTCCTGAGAAGAACACCCGGTGTTCTGTAAAGCAACAGAAACGTGGAAATGAAAACACAAAGGGAACTGAAAAATAGTAAAGGCAAATCCCCCAATCCTGGTAATTACCATCCATTAAATATCCGAAAGCTGCATTGAAATTATAACACAAACTGGAAAAATATTTGATCTCAGGAAGATACAATGCAAGTGGCACACCTTTCTTAAGAATATATCATACTAAAAATTTATTAATTAATAAATTTTTATTATTTAAAAGGGATTTTTATCTGCTCTGCCCTTCACCAAATCATTTGATCCATTGAATTTCTCATTTATATATTTAAAAACTCATTCTGAATAGTTTTGAAGTCGGCAGGTACTGAAAACGATCACAAATAGCAAACACAAGTGCCAGTCAAGCCGTGGGGAGAATCCTCACAGAGCTTTGGAGGAAATTACGTCTCTCAATCCTATTTCAAATTATAATTAACAATTTGGAAAAAGAAGATGAGCAGGATATTTGTCACATTCACTAAGGATATTAAAATGGAGAAGGTGGTAAACCTCAATAAGGAAATCTCAGCAAAAACTCTAGTCAAAATACCCACTTGGAAAAATAGAAAATAAATAAAGAAATGAATCGGAGCACTCGTACAAACAGACACAGACAAGGAAAAGACTAAGAGGTGACAGGCAATCACAGCCACCCTGACAGTGTTTCGCAGTTTAGAGCGTCTTTTAATCTCAAATGATACCCATCGCAAGGACTCCAACGTGTTTCACTTGTGAGACACATTTTGAAACCAATACTCCACAAATGCCTCCCAGTTACTCGAAGGCAGGATGAAATCAAGCATATAATGCTTGTCCGGACAATAGGAAGGAGGGAGAACGCTGCTTACAAGTACCAGAAAGACAAATTCTAAAGGGCTGAGGTCCTTGTGGCGGCCTGCAGTTGTGCGAGATGAAACTAAGCAAAAACAAATTGTGACATTAACCTTAATTCAGTTAGATGTGGTGTAACCTTAAAAAAAAAAAAAAAGATGACCCTCATTATTATTAATTTCCATTAAGACAGACTACTGAATCACACACCTCTTCCCAGGGAACCCACGACTGGTAAAGAAAGTGGTCTCCAGGAGCTAATACAGTCTCTTAAGGCTCCGTGTCAGGGAAAATCAGCTACAGCTCTGGATGCAGTTTGGCTTATGTTCAACACCAAAGCCCTTCTGAAATTCCAGTGCAGTTTCTGGAAGTAACAGAACCTGGTTTTCTGATTAAAATGCAGGTCATTAGGCAAGAAGATGGAAGACAGGCACACATTTTATGTGTTATTTTCAAGCCTCTGAACAATACAGATCTGGATAAGCAATGAGAATGCACCAAGGAAGGTGGATTTGGGGGGAAAATCGCTGTGCTTCTCTGGAGCGCGGTTCAGGTAAGAACCAGGGTGAGGAATGAGCTTCGCAAGCAGGCGTTTCTCTAAAGCAGGAAAGTGACTGCTTGATGAACCAAAATATACTTTGCAATTTACAGCTCCAAACAGACAAAAAGTTTTAAAAATCATTGCGATCCTAAGACTCAGTATGCCGGTGTAAACCCACACGGGACTTCAATGATAAAAATTTCAGACATGAAACTCCTCAAGTTGAAAAGACAGAATTTTAAGCTATACCTTGTACCTATTTGAGAGATACTGTTATTGTGGCTTGAATATATGAATAATATGTCTGTTTAATAGTGGTTTTGAGTTCCATTCATCTCTATTACCTAATCAAGGAAAACCTAAGAAAAAGAATGGTGTCCTAAGCCAGGTAAAAAATCCCTTGTCTCCCAGTATTCTGTCCAACAGTGGTCAGCACAAATCACTAAACTCACTGATCAACACATTCATCAATAAAATTGGTATTTCCCATTTTCTCATTCCCCCCAGCTTGCAGCTCACACTTCATGTGCCAATGAATTCAAATAAACACTCTGAAAAGTGCTGCCCCGTCTCCTCATTTTGAGCCTGTTGCCTCTCAGCTTTAATGTGTGTTGAGGTTTGAGCATTTTGAGACAATACAAAAAATCATCTCCTACTTATCTTCAAAGGGCCACACGTGATTTTCTATCTCTCTATCAAGTTCCCTACCTCCTTACTATCTTTCCCAGGCTAAGCAAAGAGCTCTAATCTGCTCTGCTCTCCCTAATTGAGAGATTATTTTGTGTAGTTGCTTGTTCTTGTTACCTTTCTCTGTACTTTTCACTGTTGCACATTTTTTATTTGGAGTAGGTAAGAACTCATGCAATATTCACAACGTGAGCAAGCCATGAACATAGCGAGTGGCATTACCCTCTTTTTTGTTCTCTATTCTCTTCATAATAATTTCTTGGCTTCTAAGCCTTCAACTGAGTAATAAGCTGGCATTTTCATAGATCGCTCTCTCTCTTTTTAAAAAAAAAAACAACAAGCCAGTATCTCTCTCTGAGTGGTAATAATTACTTCAGTTACTCAGACCACGATTGCTTACATGAAGTGTTTTCTCCCAGAAGTTATTTCATATTTATCCATGCTATGCATCAAAATGACTGCTTTTCCCCCTTTTTTTAAAAAACAATTTTCATGAGGACATTGAACATGCTCCAGAGTAGAGCACTGTTGGACTACAAAGCAACTTCCCAGATTAGGAATACTGACAATTTTTCTCACCATTTCCCCCTCAACCTTTTAGCCAGTTGTTTACCCTCAAGAGGTTCAAACTCTCCCTTAGATTTTCACTTCTGTCTCCCATGGGAGCTCCACAGTCACCCCTCACCTTCCCAGAACTTGATGAACAAGCGTCAGAACAAGAGGGTGACAACGTGTTTCCCGAAGTGAGAATGTGTAAGAATTTGAACCACCATCCTAAGCAAATAGTGTCCTTGGATGCAGACAGGGTACAGCTAGTATCAGAACAAGTATCTGTTCAGTCTTTCTCAAGAGAGATCCTTATTTGCAGGTGAACATTATTTTATGGTCCATATGGGATGGAAACATTAGTGTGTTGGAACACTAATTAAAGCAAAAGTTAGAAGCTCCAAAATCTTAAATTTATTTTATGACTGAGGAAACACTAAAGATTTATCCCTATCCCATTATATTTCAACTTATCTTTATATTATTCCTACTGTAGAAGATGCTCCTCTCACAGATTAGACAAAAGGCACAGCCTAGTTCCAAAACAGGCAGCAGAAAGAAAGGGGCACGCTTTCCCACTGTAGTTTCTCCTTTATATTCCTAAATCCTTTACGTTTTCTGTTCTCTAAATCAAAAAGATGTCTGGAAAAAATACTGTTTAAAAATGTAATTCTTACTTAAAAAATGCTTCTATGAGGATCAAATGGATTATTTCCTGGCATTACTATATCACATGGCTGCCGCTGCAGAGGAGTGAACTCAGTAATCCAAGGAGGCCCCGTCCAAGCCCCCCTCCCATTGGTTTTAAAACTCAGCAAGAAAAGATTAAACAGACATAATGCTCAACACTGCAGACATCTGAGCAGAACCTGTCACTTATTTTTGAGCTGTACTCCCACCTTGCTATCTGGCATGAATTCAAATACCGTACTAGCAAGGGTAAGCACCAGCACTGTCCTTCAACTCTGCCAAGAGAAGGGCTCATAAAAAAGAAATAGCCTATTTGCTGGAGACCTCACCTGATTAGCGATTGCCGTACAGAAAACAAGCACTTATCATTAAGGCAGCCTGAGAAATGCCCAACTGTCAAAACTATAGGAATCCAGCATTTTGAAATAAGATTAGTTCCACTACCTCAGCTTCCCGCAGCTGCTGCTAGAGAACGTAAGATATAGCCATGTCAGAAAGACACCGATTCACTAATTCACTTTTCGCAGTTTTGTATTTAATACTCTAACAGCCTTATTTGAGGAAATTAAATCAATGGGATTTTGCCACACATGTAAAAGTTATAAACCAATGTTGAATTACGATAGACCATTTTCCAGTGCATCCCACTCTCTCCTGACGCACACACCCCGCAGTGTTCCAGATGCAGCGCGTGGCCACAGACGTGCAATACATACCGAGAAAAACGGCCACTTGTGTGTGTTTGTAAGGTAATTTTTCTGCATTACTCAGGGCTAAGAACGAAGTAGAGAGCTTAAGGCTGAGGTACAGAAGAGTTAAGCAGCGACAGCAGGGCTGTGGCACAGCCTGTCTACGAGTCTCACCCTGCACTGGCAGGTGACGAGGACAACAGAGCTCTGGGAGAGCTTGGACATTCCAAACAGGAGTTACAAAACTGCTGGAGAACAAGAACTGTGCGAGCTCTTAGCTGTGTGGCATCACGAGGACGTTTGGTGAAAGGTATTAATCACAGGTTGTCTTTTCACGTCAGGAACCAACCAGGGAACAAGAGGTTGTGTGTCAGAGCTCTCTGTGACATGAAGAATTGCCAGGGCAAGATCTCAGCTCCCAGCGACAGAGGAGCAGCCAAGTCAGAATGGGATTTTTTGCTTTGTACTAACACTGACAAAACAACAGAAAAATTATGTAAAGAAATTCACCTCAGTATGATGGAGCCAAACAGAAACATCACGGAAATTCACAAGTCTAAGTCATCAGGCTTCATGTAAACCACCCTTGTACAAACAGACAACCTGCCGCTGCCCTTGTCACAAAGGGGTAACTCCCCTCGTTGAGGCAGGGCTGCAGGAGCACCTTTCGATGGAGGAGAGAATACCGGATGCAAGGAAAGCTCTTCAGGTCCATTTTTCCAACAGCACGTTCCCACCAGCAGGTGGTCTTTGGCCAAGCACAGGGGGTTTTTATGCATTTTGGTTCATATCTGGCTTTTCATGAGTAGTTAGATCATAGAATATGTAAAGAAATTTAACACAAATAATTGCGTTAACATTTTGAGAAATTATCCGAGTTTCCTTGGGGAGGAAAAAAAGAAAAAAATCCAAGAAAACAGCAATATTTCTTCCATAGGTTCAATACGTGTGGTTTATAAAATAGCTAACAAACAACCTCATTCAGTTACCTCTAAATCTTTTTCAACTTAACTATATTAAAGATATTTCCAGTCAAAATTTGAATTTGATATGATATATTGTAGCACAGAATTCATTCCACCATAAAAGACTTTCTACCCAGGACTGCTTACTTTTCTCTCCCTTACCCGATATTAAATTCCAGCCTTAAGTATGCAACGTGCTGTGTCTCTCAAAGTTAAATGAAATTAACCGCAAGCAGGTCCCTTCCACGTTTTTGTTTAAAAACTAAAAACTAAAAACAAAGAAAGCCATCTCCCTCAGCACCACACCACCCTCACTTTACTCTGAGAATTCGCAGTTTGGTACGTTTCCAGTTACAAGGTCTTGGCTTCCGCTGAGCACAGTTTGAAATAAAATAATGCAGCTTGTTCCTACTGCTGGAACCCGCAGAGCGGAGCGTGCGGGCGAGGAATCGCTGGCGCCGGCCCAACGCTTCAAACCTGTCTTACACTGTCACTCCAGTCTTGGAGCAGTTTATATATAAAGTTGTAAGATAAGAACACACAGTATGAATACCCCTCCCTACCCAAGAACCAGACACGCTTTTATCTTGGACAGAGGCAAAAGGAAGAGAAATAGCAGAAAGAAAGGAAAGAAAACACAACCCTACTTGTGAAACGGCTCATTAAGGAAGGCAAAGTGACAGGTAAGTAATTCTTCTTCCCAGGCTCTGTCACAAAGGGAGAGATTAAACCAACCAACCACACAGATTTTCAAGTGCTTTGGGTAGCCTTTCCCTGCTTTCCTCCTCTCTGATAATTTACTATTCTTTAAATTCTGAAATAAACACATCTCTTTTTCATTTTATTCAATTACTAGGCCTGGATGTATTTTTCCTTATTTTAGTAGGCAGGACACAGAACACTTGGCAGATATAAAATTTAAGATTTTACAAGTTTTCTATGATATTAAAGTTTATAATACTTAAATTCTTTCGGTTAAATGTGGGATTCATTGTAAACATTTAATAATTATTAATAGGTCCCAGAGATTCTAACCCTCCTAGTTTCACTTACCTTTCAAAACAATATTGTAATAGTTACTCTGAGATTAAGTACAAAGTCTTACGCTTTCCTTATTCTGCCCTGTATCGCCAGACCATTCTTACATGATTTTATGTACATAATTTCAGCCTCCCATAGTATTTACAATTCCATGAATCTCAAACACAAAGTAGGTCATGGCCACACGGTAAGAGACAAGTTCATAGCACACAGAATGGAAATGGAAGCTTGGGTCTGAGAGAGACTCGCTCAAGTACTTAGTCCATAGCACTAGAAAGCAAAATTAGTTAAACCATCTTATGCTCTTCATTCATAAAGGAAAGCAATCAATACCCATTTACAGAGCAAACAGAACGAAAACTTAACATTTTCTTTTATAAAGAAAATCACAATCTTATTGACTGATAAACCTTGAAACGCATAACACAAAACTTTGAACTAAATCAAGCTGTCTGCTTGTTTTGATGTCCAGCCATTTTGAGAAGAGAGCACTCCAGAGCATTCAGTAGCTTTCATCTCTCAGGCCCTTGATGGAGCCTAAGTAGCATTAAGACTACACCTTATCAAACACAACTGCAAAAATGTGGATTGTCAATGTATTTTAGCCCACTCCTTCGGTCCATCCAGAAAGGTCACTGGAACACGCATTTGACAGAATCATTTATCTATTTTTTTTTCCTGTCAAGTAAATTATGAAAAAAGGACTTCACAACGGTATAAATGTTTGTACATTTATGCACCAAAAAACCCCAAGAATTCCTGTATCCAAAACACCCTTTTTCATTCGAGCATTACAGGCCAACATAAGTTCAGTAAAATCACTAATAGAACCACAGAATTGAGTTGAGGTTGCACGGCTGAGGTTGGGAGGGGACCCGGAGACCATCGGGTCATTTCCTGTATATGACTGTCGTTTTTTAAAAGGTCCTATGAATAGAAGAAATTATTCTTCGTTTTACTTACAGTGCTCAGCTTACTACAGCAAATGAGGATGCGGCGTTCGTACAGCATACTGGCATAGAGATGCAGCATGTTGTTGACATCAACTGCTACAAAATACTCCGTCAGATTTCTCTGGGAAGAAAGAAAGAAAATAATTTTTGATCCATGATATTACAAAAACAAGCATCCTTAACAAAAAAAACCTAAACATCCGATTTTACTTGAATGATCAGTTTGTTTATGTAGTACAAAGACAATTAATTGCAGTAGAAGAATATTGTAAGCAAAGCACATTTGGAATCTGCCTTTAAAGTGTAGATAGAAAGGCCAAGACACAAGCAAGTAACACTCGCTGGAACTTTACATAGACACTTCCTGGGAAACACAGGTTTCTTCCATGCTTTTGCTGCTCAGAATATTAATAAGTACCTATATAAAAATTATTGTAAATAACTAAAATTCAGAAGAGAAAACAGAGGAAGTTGCACAGGAGGCTACGATCCCTTCATCCCATCAGCCACCAACACTATCCATTCACCACTACCAACGGAATTGCCCCGCGCATACGCTGCAGTGGCAGGAATCACGCAGCATTTACTGAGTAATTAAGACATCTTCTAAGAAACAGCAGAATGTGATCCTAAGATCTTTACTATCAAAACTAGAAAGTCACGATGTAGGTAACTTGATCAAAACGTATTATGTGACGATGGGTTTTTACAGCGCAAGGCAAACAAAAAAGGGTTTTTGTTTGTAGAGGTTATTTTGACTTCTTAAAAGACAGAAATTAAAAAAAGGGGGGTGGGAGGGGTGGGTTTGGAGGAAAAGGTAATACACCAAAAAATGCTGAATTAGGGACTTTGTTTTCAAATAGCTTCTGACAGATATGAAAGGGTTGCTATATGATAAAGGCAGTCTTATACAAAAAGCACATGTGAGAGCAAAATTAGATTAGTCATGAATTCAAGCGCAATCTTAATCATCTTTAAATAAAAAAGTGCAGAAAAGCAAAAAGCAAATATGATTTAGAAACTTAAAGAAGCTCAACAAAGCCTATTAGCACTTTTGACAGATCCAAAGATAACTCTAAAACCACCAATACTTGGCCTGGAAAGTCTGCCAAGATGCTTCATACTGTGCAAAAATATGTTCCACAGCTTGCCATCCAAACACAAAGAACTAAAGGAAAATTAAGCATTGTCTTTGGAAGACTTTTACACCAGTATATAGACAGATAAAAACTAAGCTCGTTATGGTTAGCTTCAAACATGTTAATATAAAACAATCATTCAGGGCTTTGTTACAGAAAAGCTGTAGCCACAGACAGGTATATTCAAAGAGAAAAAAAAAAGCCAACACATTTTGCCAAAAACCTATTAAACTATCATGTACTTTTTCTGTATTTCTCATCCCATCTGTGCTGATTAGCATGATATTTTTGTCTAAACATAAGCTGTCTTCTCTACGACTCTTCTTCCCCCTCTCACCCATCTTTCCACGACGCCAAAACACAGTGCATGACGACACAATTACTGCAAATAGTGTGAATTAAAAGAATTTTTAAGTAGCGCTGAACTCCCTTTGATGCCACCCGGATTAGGGACGTGGCAAAAGGCGCACGTAATCCCCACGTTCTGCCTGAACACGTAGAGGGGCATCTGCGGGGATGCGGTTACAAGGCAACAGGATCCACTGGTGAGAGGAAAATAGACACTGGGACTTGATTTGCAATTATTCTTTCATCGAGTTTACTGTAGAGCTTTGACACACAAATGTACCTTTACAAGGAAAGATTTATAAGGTTTTAGTCTTCTCTGCTCTCAGAAATTTGCCAATGACACCTGGGAAGCATGTGGGCTGTATGGTAATGTATTGATACTGAGGAAATTCACGTGTTAGCTCTAAGTTTTATTTATAAGAAAGCTGTCATCTTTGAAGATGAAATTGGGACTTACACATGTATTTTGAAAGACATGTCTCGTAAGTGACAAAACCATGAATGAGTTAAATAAATACAAATGAAAGCGTTCCAATTTGCAGTATAATTGTTGTGTATTTTGTTTCCTAGGATTTAAACCTTTCTTGGGAGAGTAAAAAGTGCGATTTTCAAAATAAAATACAGGAACAGGTATCCCCAACTCCTCTCAAAACTAAGTAGGAGTCCTACAAAATTCCCTTATGCTCCTTTGAAAGTCCATTCCTAGACCAATTATGTATTTGATCATTTGCTATGTAATATCAGTAAATGCACACGCACACTGACCTTTGAGATAAATAAAATAAAAATCATGCACTTCTCCTTCAGTGAGAAGGAACAAACGAATGAGCTCTCTCCTCTGCAAAGAGCGCAGCTCAAACATAGTAATAGAGATTATAGTTCACTAATTTTAGTCTGCTCTTGAGAGGCTTTCATTTACAAGACTTCAGTGAATTTCCTATTCGAACATGTCAATAGGAATAAGTCAGGTTTCCTTCTCCACCCTCCCATTAGGAATGGACAGCCTTGCACTGGATTTCCTGCAATGAACCCAATTCACTTCTGAAGTCACAATGCATTTACGAATCTTTCACGTAACTTAAATCTTTTGAAAAAGTGAATGCTTAGCTGTTACATAAAAACGTCCATACTAAATGTTTCCGTGACTCATTAAACATATTGATCTGACACAAACCCAGATAGTCCCAAGAAGTTTGTTAACATTCCAAATAGAGCTCTGTGCAGCTCTCCATCAATCATTACATACAACTTCAAAGCTTGGCACTACTAAAACTTTTGCTAATACGGGTTTAAAATATAATTACTGATAAGATATGTAGAAATGTGAATAAATCAGGGCAATTGATTAAAAACCATGAAGATTTATGGTTTTTATTTATGGCTCATTTAATGTCCTTGTATTACTCCCTAATATGCCTCAATTCTATGTGAAAGTTGCATTGACAGAGAAAATCCTCATAAAAAAATTACACAACACTCATTAGAGAAAAAAAATAAACAAACCAAATGTGTGAGAAATAGAAGAGTCAACTGCAACAACAGTTAGACCAATGGGTTTGATTTTTGATATTTTTCTTCCCTACAATGAGCACTAGCTTTTTAAATTTGGGTGTGCGTGTGTATATATATACGGGCATATATATTTGTTGACTGCATGAAGTGTTCTTCCACTTTTATTCCCAGAGGTGTGTTACTAGGCTGTTCCCTATCAGTTCAAGCAGGGCCAAGGCAGATGAGCTACTTCTAATCCCCGCCACTGTTTTCTTACCATTACTAGCTCATTTTTCCCTGCCCTCCAATTTGCCAGCCTGCAAAATGGAAATAAATTCCCTCCCTTGCTCTCCGGGTGGTTTGAGGCTTTGGTTTTTATCAAACAAAAAATTGTTAAAGTTTGAGCTGATGAACGTAAAAGAAATTAACATAAAATATAACCCCCATAAACAAGTAACTTGTCTGGATTAGGACAGGATCAATAGCTGGTTTAGATTCAGGAACTGACTCTTCAATTACTCCTAATGTATCATACTTCTACAAAAATAAAGCACCTTAGAAGAAAAAGCACAACTATTAAATTTACTGACAGGATACGTGTCAGTATGAAAAGTCTACAACACAGAAAAGCTGGCAACTATGTTTTAAAACAGAAACAAAAAGCCCCAAATGTTATCTGCTACACAAATCATCCACAAACGAGATGAAATGTCTTGATGATTCCCTTTTCTTCCTTTCTTTCATGCCATAAATTGAGGTATATGGAGCTAAGGCAGAGTGCAAAACGTTCAAGAAAGAAAAGGGAGATGAGATGTCAGACATAGAAATTTGGCTAAGAGACACAGCAGAGCATATTAAAGAATATTTAAGAGAAGCAAATGCCAGCATTGTCTTCCCACAGACCTCTCATTTGGCTGGAAATGGGAGGCAGGCTGAGGCACACGAGACAACCTGGTGAGGCTTGAAAAGCCTCTGGAAAAGTGGCCCCGAAGAAACCAGGAATACTCGACATTTTCAGAAAGCCATCTAACAAAGGGATCATTTCTACTGGTCTCTTGTTCTTTCAGAAGGGGCTCACTGTACAATTAGCAGATCTGCTTTTTTCACATAAATTAAGCCCATCGTTGTTCTCTGAAACGCCACCACAGCGTTACATGCAGTTCCCAAATCACTGCTCCTTCTCAATTTTCAGTAGGCTAAAACTATAGATGTGTATTTTAAATTTCCTCACTTATTAGAGCCAAGAAATCATGGAATGTTAACGGTAAGTAATTATAGAGTGGTAATAATAATAAAACTTTATATTTTTAAAATAAGTATCTTAAGATAACGATGCCATCAATTTCCTGTTCATTTGGTATCTTCTCTTAATTAAAATGGCAAACATGAAATTCTATGTTATGTTGTACTCCAAAAGGCCTGTTACTCATGTATTTCTGCAGTTGGCAACATTATTTTCTGCCCAATACTTGTAAGTTAACCACCTAAAGTTCACTTCAACATCTAGCAATGTTTTACAGAATATAATCTATTACTAGGCCAAACAGAGGTAACAACTGTTGTCTATTTTGCCACTGACATTAAACAGGCGCGGTGAAGTGCACGGTCCTCCACAGTACTCACATTTTCGGGTATACTGGGAAGCTCTCTGATATCAGGCACAGTAAAATAAGAGTGCTAAAAAAAAGAGAATATATTGATTATTGCAATATTGTCAAAAGCAATCTAAATTTATTGCTTGGTATTAGTAACAGCAATAATAGCAGCCGCTCAGCTAAGTAAAAATGACAGAACATTTGTTACCAACTACCAGTGTGACTTCTCTGTCATGGATTTCAAAAGCTGGATGCTCAGATCACACATGCGATATGAAATGCGTTACGATCGAAAGTATCAAATGCTCTGAAAATCTATATTACATTTTTTTGTTCTTCAGAGACGCTGATACAGACAGACTCACACAACGTATGACATATGCCAAGGAACTCCAAGGCAATCTATAATTCAAGCCATCTTTCCACAGCTGCCGGTTGGACGACGGGAAAGGGGAGCCAGCGGGTCCTGTCCTGACTCACAGCATCACTAAGCTTCACCCAGGACAACGGTGAAGTTATGGAAATTTACTGAGAAATGCTTCCTAAAGTTTTATGCCTACTTACCGGGTCACTTTTATACACCTTAAAAACCACATTTTGAAAGACTATATTGGTGTCACAATTTCATAATCTGTTATATCGTTACATTTTTTAATTGTCTGCATTCCAAGAGACCGGGTTCACTCCAGTTCCCAATCTGACCACGCATGATTTGCATGATTCTTGGTTAGGGCTTTGGGAAAGGAAAGGAAAGAATGCGACTGAACTGCTTTTGTAAATCAAAGTTGTATACAGTTTATATTATTTTTAAGATTATTCGCAATTTGTCTTAGGGCTACTTATTAATTACTTGCTGAAGTTTTAAAGGCTGTTATATTCTTGGCAGAGTTCCACAATTGGCACAATTTTCTTGTATATATATCTCAGACATCCCAGTGCTTCACGAACAGTCTATAACCCGAAATAGCAAGCGGGTTTAACAGCTACTCTGAATATAGACACTAAATGTATAAACACAAATTTTTGCTTTTTGATACATCACTGTTTCAGTTTGGTTGAAAAGATGCAGTGCAAAGATACAGGAATAGTATAGACAACTATAGCACGTATAGGGACCTCACCCCAACCCCAGAATAGGCTTGTAAACAGCCAAAACAAAACGCGGAACGACACCACAGCTCACAGGCCCTTCCCCGCTATTTTTCTATCTTTTCTCGCTTCATCGCCCATGAAATGTCTGAGACAAGGGGAGACCAGCAGCATTCCTCGAAACCGCTGGTATGAAAAAACTGAAATATCCCAACTGATCACTGCCCTTTGAGCCAGCTCGTCCCCTTACACAGACGTGCTGCTCCTCAAAGAGCTGGCCTCGGGAGGACGGGGACGTTGCCACCGCCAGCTGGTGACCCAGCCAGGCCAAACAACGGCTACCTGTCGAGTGACGTTTCGGTGCGAGGTGATGAGAGCAAGCTGCTGGCTGCCAAAAAAAGTACTTCAGAAGGAGGAGGAAAGGAAAGGAAAGGAGAGGGAGAACGGGGCTGCACACACCAGTAGTTTTCATGCGAGCTCTAAATGACTAATTGGCAACTGCAGCAACGTGCATCTTCAGTGTTTTTTCACTGCAGCCTGGAACACAAGGTTGTTCTGCAAAAATTAATCTGAAGAGAAAAAAAACCCAAAAGACTAAACTGAAAATACAATCCCATCAGTAAAATCCCGCATCTATTCTTTCAGCATTCTTTGATTAATTTTCTCACAAGATATAGAAATGAAATAAATCCTTCTCTGTGTGAGATTTTTTCTTGGGGGGAGGAAGAGGAGGAATCAGGAAATGTGATAAACAGTGCTCAGAACGCTGCTACGACAGGTACGCGACTGTTTCCAGTCTTGTCCCCCTGCATACTTGCAAGATCCAGGAGCTCTGCAGAAGTGTGGACAATAAATGTCACCTTGTTGCTCTGGGACCTCTCGCAGGTCACAGACGATACAGGGAGAAATTTCCACAGGGAATATACGGAATCTTCCTCCCATCAAGGAACAGCATTTCAAAGACATATGAGGTTAAGGAAAGGGAAACAGTGGGCCCCAAATGTGAAAGGGGGAATTTCACAGCTCTGCGTCCTCACAGGAAAACAACTTCTGTGAACCAAGTTCCAAAAAGGAGAATTGCTTTTGACAGTCCTCTATCACGATACGTAATGAAAATTAAATGCCCTAGTTTACATCTCTGCCTCTTCACTTACCACTCCAAGATGAACAGAGGTTCCTGGCTCAGGGATGGTAAGTTTATGAAATGTTTCTAGGAGTTCACTCCTTTGACTATCCTGAAATAATAAGAAGAAAATAAATAAAAAAAAGGCATACTAAGTCAGTATTGCTATAACAATATAAACTCCAAGACAGAAGGGCAACGTTTGTGGAACTGGGGGCTCAGAGAACTTGCAAGTATAAAGAAAAATCTGAAAATAGATTTATACATTAGACTATGAACAGAAGTGAATGTAGTTTCCTCTGACAGCTGGGTTTTATAAAATTATTTTTTTAGAATATTTTTTTTCATACGTATTACTACATATTTCTGCAACCTCCTGGGTCACCAGCCCCGGCACTACCCAGCTCAGAGCAAGCCAGCTTCCACTGCAAGTTCTTTGTAAGAACTCACTGGCTTAGGGTCAAGCCAAATGTATTTAACCCATCTAGATGAAGATGTGATCCTAAGTGCTTCCACCTCAAACGTGAATGATCCTGACAAGTGAAAAATGCAATTATTACCACCAAGTGGTAGCAAATCAAAGCAGCAACCTAACTTGGAAGATTACACTTGTAATATCTTAATACCTGAAAGTACACTGGGTGTTGCAATCATACATGTGACTTCCCTGTATCGTGAATTATCATTTATAAACCTAGAAGCAAATTTTAATGGCTCAGTTCACATTTTTTCACTGCTGCAAGACTTTTACTCTGTTTTGCTTTAAAAACAGCATCTGAAGGGCTGAGGCCAGATGATGCTATGTGGGTAAGCATTTTGCATGAATAAGCTTAGTTCTACGCTTAGTGTACATGACTCGGGTAATACATCTGTCAGAGTCAGGAAACCCCACAATAGGGGAATTGTGCAGACGGGCCGAATGCCGTTCAGGTAATGAAAATGTCTGCGCAGTATGGGTGACCGCAGGGAAACCACTAACTTGTGCTGGATCCACAGTCACATCCTCGGACTTTATCTTTTCCCCAAAATAATTTAAAAGCATTTTTTTTTTTCCAAAGGCGCTTCCCAAGCTTCCAGTTTGGCTGAATATTATCTTATATATTACTGCATCATACAGATTAATAATTCACATGATCATTTCTAATATAAACGCTTCTAACAACAGCTTGTTTTCATCCTCTCTCCCCCATTTGATATTTGGGCAGGGAAAAGAAAGGTTAGTACTTTAGAGTAATACCTGTCCTTTTGCTGAATAATCTGCCAAGACATTGAGCAGCTTATAAAAGACTTCAAACCATGGAAGGTAACTAAAAAAAAAAAAAGAAAGAAAAAGCATACATTTAACTTGCTAAATCTCAGTTAATAAACCCAAGATTGTTGGCCTTTACTACACAGATGCATCCTATCAACAGCCTCCGCTGGACTTGACACTTGGTAATTATCTGTAGGAAAGTCGCATCGGCCCTTGAGTTTGATGGAGCAGAGGCCGGAGCATCCCTTTGAGAACGGAGCTGCAGCATTTGCCCTTCCCCAGCGTTCCCAGCCACCTGCGGGCACCAAACGTCAAATGCGGCACCAGCCGAAAGAGAGCGGGGTCTCAGACAGGGCAGCGCTGGGAGATCACCCCCCTTCTCACCCCGGACATAGCAAACATGATCCAATGGGAGCTTTTAACCTGTGAGAGAAATATACACTAATATATCTATGTTAATGTACAGTGGAACATTTTTAATTGCAATTATTCCCCAAAGTGTACGTTGGATAACTCGTCTCCCGTACAGCTGGGGTCCTACTGAAGGGAAAACAGACAGGTTTGCGTCTGAATCCTGATACAACTGGATTTTTTAAATTGCATCACCAATAACGCAGTTTTTAACTGTTGTGAAATCTTATTCCACACCCTGTATCACAGTATTCAGCCCAGCCTTTAGTTAGGTCAAACAGAAACTTTACCTTAAGTAAACTTGCACTCAACTTACAAAAGTAATAAAGAAATGAATTTAAAAGACAAACATGCAGAAAGAAAATCATGTCTTTTACATTACATTTCTATTCCATAAAATAAGAGAGAGAGCTAAGAGGTTACATTTCATTCCAGGATGCTTTGGTATGATTTTGTACCCATTTTCATGACACAGTTCTTTATTTCAATTCCTTTTTAAACACCAGCACGGAGTTTCCCCTCAGCTGCAGCGAATAGGAAAGCAAGTCTGTGTGACGCACAAACTGATTCTTCTTTTAATCACAGATGCTCTCTGAAGCAAATGGATTCTATTTTGATATAGTTAGACAGGATTTAAAGTTTTTATAAAATATGACTACATCCTGACAACTATAAAGAATTGAGTGCCCCATGGTTCCCAACTGTACGGCCTTTTGTAATAAATGAAGTGAGAAGCTATATATGGGAGAGATAAAGCGACTGGCATCCATCATTAACGTTTGTTTGAAGCCTGCAAATGCTACTGTAAAATGTAAGTAGCTTATCAAAATATACTGATAAGCAACTTAACTTTTCATGTTATACGACAGTATTATCATTTAAATTAATATGCTCTAAGCATCTTTACAAACTATGTATTAGAATAGAGGCGAAAGGCAGACAATTACCACTTTAAACAGCATTTAAGTTTGGCATTATGTTGTAAACAATCAAGAAGGATTACTTAGAAGATAAGTTTCTTTCTTTCTGTTTAGTTAAATAAACTTCAGCAGAGTTAAAAGCCATTACAAGAGTAACAAGAAATCCTCTCAAAACCTATCTGCTAAGTAGAGATTAAGAACCTGGTAAACAAATCCTTGCACGGAATTTATCAAAAGGTCTGAAAAGACAGCAAGCCAAGGCTGCAGAAAGCTCCCCGGCAGGATGAGCCCCAACCCTGTTCCTGGAAGGGAGATTTAAAGCTCTGCCGAATCGCTCAGGGACCTCACTGGAAAACTACATCTACAGAATTAAAACGAGAATCTTTTAAAATACGATTTACACTAAACAACTAATATCCCTCAACAATAACGTATGTTGAGGGATACAATACAAAAATACAAAATACAATACAATACAATAGCGAGGTCCCCCGACCCTGCCCTTCCCTCCAGCCCCAGCCAGGGAGGACAGAGCAGGCTCAGCACCCTTTGCATCAGGGGGTGCAGGGACCCAACAGAGACCCGCTGAGCCCCGAAACCAGGGTCGGGCTCTGTTCTTTCTTCAAACATTGACTTACGTGACCTGTTGGGGACCTGTTTGGTCACAGCTAAACCTCACCTCACTGCGGATTCAAGGCAGTTTTCTTTATTATGGCAATACACCAAACGTGACACATCTGTAGGTTCTACCCATGAGAATCCTCCAGCCAAAGCCCATTTTAATGCTTTTGAGTAGCATCTAGAAAATAGCTTCTATGGTTCTAACAAAAATAGCCCAGATAAAGTCTCATATTCACTCGATGTGGAACATCAGCATCCCCTCCATCCCAGCAAAGGGAAGGAGAGCCCTGTTCTGCTACACTCGCCCACTCCTCAGCTGACCCTTTTCTCCTCAGTGGTATCTGATGATGAACTTCACTATTGTCCTCTGTTTAACACTAACTCTTCCTTATTTCAATCCATGTTTTCCATAAATAATGGTTTAGAATCTCAGTATAACTGCTTTTTTTTGTCTTATTTTACAAATAACTTTCCATTTGAGGAGAGAAGCTTCACAGTTCTGAAGGTGAGGAAATTAGTTGATACTTGAAGCAGACCTCAACCCAACACGATACACGGGGAACTGTGTATCTCCAGCTCAACAGAGGTGCAAGATGAGATAAAACAAACAAACCACCATAAAACCGTGTAAATTATGCAGACAACCTCATTTCAATTTTCACTTCCCTCCTTTGTCACTGCAGAATTCAGGATCTCTCTCATCCTGAAAGCTTTGGATACATTAGAAAACTATTTTATCCTGCCATCTTCAATACTTTTACATCATCGCTTATTCCATGTGTTTACTACTCAAGAATGAACCAGTTCTGCTTTTATTAGGCCAAATTGTGACCAGTTAAGATTGGGAGAAAAAAAATTAAAAATAAATCAAGATAGATAGCTATCTGAATTTGTTTCTAGACCTCTGCCAAAAGGAAAAAAGATGTGGATTTTTTTTCTTACAAAAAGCAAATCCTCGAGGCAGCCTTTAAACACCCCCTCCGAAGAAACGGAGGTTGAATTTATAACCAAAAGCTTTCTGTACCACATGCAACTTAAGCAGCACAACTGGTAGCACTACTGAAGATTTACGGCTTATGACTTGCTCATATTTAATTTGTAACCAAACACTTCCCCTTCCTCTTAGCTACCTTAGAACTTTTGATTAACTCTTGTTTTCACAGGTCATAGGTTAAACAAAGGAAGGGAAGCGCTCGGGAGTGAGATTGCCCAGAGCCCCAGAGCAGGGGGCGCAGGCACCGCACACACACAGCCCCCGCCAGCAACATCAAAACCGCCGGGGACGGGAGATTCTTCAAGGGAGTTGAAGTTCAAAGGCTCCAATAAGCATAAATCAGATTGCGGTGGAAGAATAAACAAAAATAAAAGGGCAATCTGAAATTTTATTATTATTTTTGTTAATTTTACACCCATTTTCAGCTTCTTCACGCATACACATTTGCCGCCAATGATAAGAATCAAATCAAAGCCTGATCAAGTTAGGCTTGTTCCATCGGAGAGGTGTGTTTGGAGCTCTGCTGCTCCCTCCGGCGCGGCGCTGGAGACAGGCCAGGCCGGCGGGGACAGCCACGGCCACAGGAAAACTGCTCATTGTGCTGCAAAAGGTCTGCACAAACTCTCCTGCACAAGTTGCACAAGTACCTTATTCAGTAACTCATATGTCATCACCTTTTTAGTGCGCTCCTTGAAAGTACAAACCATCATTAGTTACATGTGTCACAGCAATTAGGGTCAGGCAAACCCTTAAGACAACAGCGCTGCATCGCAGCTTGTAAATACAAACCTTTCCAAAATGCAGTGTGTAAAGACCAGCGGCGCAAAAACAACTGAGAAGGCAGGTTCAGACAACAGGAAGGATGGCAAAAACAGCACATTGGTATGATCAGAAACCCCAGCAAGCCCTGGGCGTCAGGGCTGCCGTCAGAAGGGGGTCACCACTGCTGGAGCAGCACCCGGGGTCCAGGGTGGCCAGTGGGGGACATGGGGCCACCGGGGCCAGGGGGGACGTGGGGCAGCTCCGCTGGCACAGCCCAACCCCTACTGCAAGAGCTACATGGGACGGACAATGCCACCACCCAGTATCAGCAGCTGCACACAGGAAAATGCTGCACTGCCGGCAATTCAGCTTGGAAATTTTCAACATATTAATCCACCCGTGCGCTTTAACACATGAAAGGAAAAAAACCTGCTCTGTCACAGCAGCACACGCCAGGTCACATCTGACCTCCAGACAGGACCGCAACCAAAACTGGAGAATATTCAGCCAGCTCTTCTGATATTTTCACCGAATTTCACTGAATTTTTAGAGTTGGAAGGGACCATAAAGATCATCTAGTCCAACTCCCCTGCTGAAGCAGGATTGCCCAGAGCATGTAAAGCATGTAAGCAACTGCATTTATATTCACATACCTGTACATACTGCACACACACACACGGTGTGTACACACACGTACGTGCACATATTGTCCTTCCACAGGATGAAGGATGCAGCAAGAGATGACCCAACAGAACTTCCTTCAGTGACACCAAGTTGCCAACAGCAATGAAATTAGCCAGGAAAAAGGCTTTCCAGGATCCTCCCACTCTCATTAAACAGTTAATACAAAAGCTTTTAAAAACAAAACAACTATTAGCATAGTTTATGATCAACTTTTTTTTTTTTAAATACTTAAAAAGGTATTCCCCCTCCAGCTGACTCACACAAGGGAGCATTAACTGAAACGAACGCTTCAGATTTAGCCAGATCAAATAGTATCTATGGATAAAAAGCAGAAAGGCCACAATAGCACACAAAAAAATGATGCCTCATTTTAATCTATTACTGTTCCGAATCCTCTTCTAGCCTGCTCAACATGGGCAATTTTGGAAATAAAAATTCAGTATCTACAGCCACAAACATAAGTTTGTCTCTGGCAAAAACTACACAAGGCGGCACTGAAGATCACCGCACCGCTCCTGTAGCCAGTCTATGCAAATACCCAGGTTTGGATTTTAAATGAAGGTAAACTTCTCCCTTTAACACCCCTTAGCTTACTGGAAGATGTAAGGCTCATACTTCATAACTTTAGTATGGTGCTTTGGCTTCTGTCCTATGGAAAATGAAGGGCTCGTTGACAGTAACGGGACTTCGAGCTGCACAAACACGAGAGCTACTGTTTGATCTCCATCAGAATATAACAACTGGTCTCCAGCAAACACAAAAGCCAAGAAAGTATATACAAAACCACGACAACAGCTCTATCCTGGTGATTGTCTAGATGGAAAGACATGTAACTAATGCAGCCAAACAGAATTCTCCAACACTAAATAAGAAAATGCAACATCTCTAAGAATAGCAAAGGGGGAATCTTTAAGCAGCGTTATCTACACTGGCATCCAGTTGATTCCTTTATCAAGTCAAAGATGCCTTCCTCAGGAAAAAACAGCTGTTTCTTATCCAGTTCTGAAGCATTACTAATGAATAGAGACTTTGAAAATAAATATACTTTCTTTGAAATGTGAAAATTTCACCCTTATCATTTCTTTTGATATTTTCTGAGGGCTCATTAGAATGAAGGAGAGTCACTCCTAAATCACTGCTGCTGTCTCACAAATACCAGGTACATCCAAGGCCAAGTGTAAAGCGAGGCCGGGAAACAGGCAAAGACGGTATGGTTCTGGGAACTTGACTTACTGTTAGAAAGGTAAATCTCCAATGAAGTTAACTTAAAAAAGGAGAGATTTCCCAGTGTAACAGACAACTGTGAAGGAGGAAGCAAGAGGAAGACATTCAAAGTGTAGAAGAACATTGGGAAAGCTGAACTCATCAAAATAAACTCCCATGGAGCACTAACGAGACCGGAAGTGTATTGAGAACTTCGGCAGCAAAAGTGCTACATGTTCCAGCGTAGCAGCAGCAGCAAAGCCCGGTGGCAAGGGGTACCTTTTAAAATGATTTATGAGTATTTGCTAATTACCATAGCAACTGCTTATAGAACTGATTTTTAACATTGACAGCTCCAGCATTCAATTTCACTGGTGTGCTGACACCATGAAAAACAAAGCAAACACTTCTGGAAAGGGACCTGTAGTACCTTTGGTTTCCTCTGAACCCTACGAAGATAACGACCACCTGAGCTCACACCATTCCTACAGAGAACAACTTCCAGCCCGTACACAGGCAGAACTGCGGTTTTGTACATACATCGTTTGTCATTTGAAATTAATGAGACTGAGTAACTAGTCTAATAGCAACATTTTCAATGCAGCATCTCCTAACAGAGTGAGTTGTAAGCACACGTAACTTTTACTCCTTCCATTCACACCGATCAGAAGTGGAATTTTTAACATGTATTTATTTATAACACGTACTATATATTTTGATAACAGCATAACCAACTGCCACCTCCCTTGCACAACAGAAGAGTCATTTCCATTTTACAGATGGGCAGACTCCTCTTTAGTGACAGCCTTACAAAAATCTGTCTGTATCAGCCAGGACTGGAGTCCAGGAGTTCCTGAATCTTGACCTTTTGATCACTACAGTAGTCTGCAGTGGCCTAGAATACTTAATTCTGTCAATAATGAGCTTGGCTCTTATATAAACCACAGTATGCGCCATCAGTAACTTCACTGGAAATACTCCTGATTGACAAAAGTGTAAGGCGGAGGAAATTCAGGCCAAGTATTTCTTCTGCCAGCACGACTCGTGCATGTATCAATAAAACACAGGGTGTTTCAGTTCAGGGACTCTGAATAATCAATTCAAAGCACAGATGACCCAGTGCTTAGTTGTGGCGGTGAAATCACTGCGGAGCCCAGCAGGTTTGTGTGTGTCAGAGCGTGGGTGGAACGAGTGAAACACCCTTTCCTGCACGGTCACACTCCCGGGGTGGGAACGACTTGTATCAATACACCTCACCCTCTGCATCCACTTCAAGCCCTCACCGTTCCAAACGTGAGATCCTTCGGAGAGTAACGGGCAAGATCAGTCCAGACTACATGTGAAGATTCAGCATACTGAAAAAAAGATGGGGTTTATTATTACTGTTATTACTACTATTATTATTAACTTCAACATATTCACCCAGTGAATGTTCCTGGTGAAGCCGAACATACGTCTCCTGACTCAAGGTACTTGTCAATCCCCACTGGACAAGCGAGAGACCCTTGTATCCAGAACTCAGAGGCATCTCTGTGGATAATCCCTCCACCACCATGTTTGAAAGAAATGGGTATGGAAAATATATGAAAAATTACCAAAAAATTACCACAGTCTCTCGGAGACTAGTTATCTTAAGACTTCTTCCATTTAAAGATAAAACTCTACCAATTATACTTAAAAGCAATACTGCTTCTTTCCACCCTCCTGCACCTGGGAACTGATGACACTCCTCCCAGACAGCATTATTCCTAACGGTAGCAATCATATCCTATTTTAAGTTAATCACACCAACTGCAGATTCTGACAGTGAACTAAGCGAGGTTTGCCACTCACCATGCTCTGCAGTGGCCTTCTGGAGACACAACTGTAAATAGCAAAACCACAGCAATCAAAACGCTTTTCCTTCCCTTCATGAAAAATGCAAATTTCCCTTTTTAATTATTTTTAAATTCCACCTTAATTTTTAACAACTGAGACTAAGTTATGTGACTTAACTACATATTTTTTAAAATAATCCTTTCCTCCCCTCAAGAGAGAGCTGAGTCTTCACATGCCTATTGGTTTCTTTGCAGTTATACACTATTCATTTTTGTGGGGTTTTTTTCACCTTCTTTCCCTTCCCCCACCCAATGTTTCCAGTATTTTTACAAAATGCATTTGAAAGAACCAAGACGTCTCTGGGCTCATTTGGGAATTTCCGTAGGGTAAATTCCCAGTTCAGCCATTTATGTGTTCCAGTGTCTTCCCCTACACCTTATGGAACTCAGTCCATCATTATTCTCTCTTCTAGACTCAGTCTATTGACACATTCTCACACTTGTAAGCTTAAACACATACACACATACCCACAAATCTCCATAGCAACATCTGTGCATGTTGATGAGATGCAGGCTCACCTTCCACAGGATCAGCCAACAGCCTTTTGTGAACATCAGCTTTTTTTTTTAACTTTATTTTAAAGTTTTGTCTCTGCATTAGACCTCAATCCACTGTAAGAGCCTCTGCCACCGCAGAAACCCACCCCAACCTTTCCCTTCTCCTGCTCTCACAGGATCTTTCCTTTTTGCATTTTCCCCAGTTTTGTTATAAACTTCCCTTTGATTATGACCTGAGTGCTCTTTCCATGAGATTCAGTTAAAAGTTCTGTAGCTTAAGCGCATGACTCCTGTAGGTGTTTTAGAAGCATTTAACCCCACAGACCTGGCTCACACAGAACTTGAGCATCTCGTCTAACGGGGCACCTTAATACTATAAAATCGTCAATAGAAAATGCTTACTTTGGTGACTTGCCGCTGTGTATTAATAATAAAAGTCAATTAAAACATTCCCCTTCCCTGTTTTTCTACCCAGCGTGACCGAGTATAAGCAGTTACCGCAAGTCCCGCTGGCACAAAGACTCCCGAGTTCAGTAAATGCCACTATTGAACCCCAGCGCTCCCCAACCAGCCACAGCCCTCGGAGCGGCAGCAGCGCCTCTCACAAAAGAGCTCAAAGGAGCTGAATGCATCCCTTTAACAACACCAAGCCAGAAAACTGTAAGAAAGAGATTTATGATGTAACAATTTTACATTTTAGTCAAGCTAAAAAGTGCAAGGGCAGCTTGAGATAACCATTCCAAGGGCCTTTTGTTAGGGTGCTAACATCTAATTGGGACAGCGCAAATGGAGCTGAAGTCTGAGTGTGACAAAGCTGCCACCCTTTCTCAGATTCTTTGTGGTCACTCTAAAACCTTGGGGGGGCAGGGGGGGAAGGCCAGTGCAGCTGCACTCTGGAATTTATGTAAATAAAAGGAATTCAGAAGAACTTTAGCATTACAGTATGCAACATCATGAAGCATCTACCAACCCAGCACACAGAATTTTCTCCCGCTTCTTGCAGGAGCCCTCTCTGAGGGAAGAAAACAACATAATTTTACAGTCTGAAAAAGAAACAGCTTTTCCACGAAAACCATGCCTTGGACTTTCACTGAAAAACACTTTATACAAAAAGAATCTGTGTTTTAAGAACCTGGAGCATTACGCTTCAGACTAGAAAATAGGTGTACCACCCCTTCTGGCTTATAGGTCCTTGCATAACACCCTGCCTGCTGTACAAAGAAACTGTACGGACACAGAAAGCCAAGCTTTTTTCTTGTGAATTATCTATCACTGCAAAATTTAAGAAAGGTTATTGAATTTTATGATGGAATATTTTGTGTTTAATTTATTTCAGAAGCATCTTTAAGGTCTGTTCTGTTGTTGGGGACTTTTAAAAATTAAAGAACTTTAACTTCTAACACACAAGTTCTTCGTAATATTGGGCAAACATGCCAAGTGATATTTCTCCAGTCAGGCCACACAGAGAAAAAGAGAAAGGAATTAATTTCAGAGACAGAACCCAGGGTCTGCTGAAACAAAATACAAAACTGTAAGCAGATTTTGGGGAGTCCGTACATCTCTAATGCCCGGGGCACAGGCTGGCGACAGAGGAACAGAACGGTGCCATTTGATCAGCTTTACAAGGGCACAAACCCAGCTACACGGGGCTTTTACGGAGTAGAAAGTTGCAGTTCTTACTGTACCCGGCCAACATAAGCCCGCCTGAGCAGGTAGGGGTACATCTCCCCTCTCCCATGCAGCAAGCCAAGGTAATTGACTCCGGGAGATCAAGTGCAGTATCTTAAAATAAATAAATTAAAATTACATGGTTTTCGGTAGATGTAAAATTAAACGGGAAGCTTCATAAACTCCCCAACACAATCACAAGGTCTCCTGTCCCTTTTCAGAAGAGAAGGTTGTAAATCTTTGGGGTTTTTCAGTCTAAGATGAAGAAAGAAACTTCTCAAGCAGGTTCAAGAGCAAAGGACTGAAGCAGTGACATGAAATAAAGGTACATAGAGAAAAAAGTTTGTTTGCATTTACAAGGCAAACACTGACATTTATGTCTTTATACTCTTATTAAAACCACAGGCAAAGAATATCCCACAAAGCATGCTTGGTGAGAAGATGGGTATACTGACGAGCTTGACAGTTTATAATAAGAATTATGAAGTGCAACAAAATAGCCCTGGAGTTAAAAAGACAACAATTATGTTCCACTTAAGACCAACAGGAATACATGGAACAACTTTTTTACTTGGCCTGGGTTAAGAAAAATGCTCTAATTAACAAATAAGAAGAGGGCAGTACAGCTTTAAACTGAGAAAAGCTACAGATGATACTGGCGCTAGATTTCCTGGACATTAAAAAAGCTGGTTATGAGGGAGTTCGAGCAGGTTGGTGCACGGAGCTCGATTTTAAAAAAGCAGGATGCGTTAGACAGCACGAGAGCCTAAAGATCACCACCGGTGACAACACAGAGACAGGATTCCAAAGGCTTAGCTTGTCAAGGAATCTCTCTTCTCAAACCATGTTTAAAAGCACACATGAAAGTGCTGGAAGAGAGAATTCTAGATGTGGCAGACAATCAGAGATCCCACTAGGTTTGAGACATCTGGCATCAGTTGAAATCCATCACATTTCATTTGGGGATCAAAGACTACTGTTAAGTCTATCACAGGTTGAAATAGTAGATCCTGAACAGCCTTTTCATCCCAATGCAAATTAACCCTTTTTCCTTGACCAGAGAAACAGCTCCTTTTCATTACAGACTCCAATCATATGTGCTTGTTGAGCTATGTCCTCTGGTACTAAGTTTGAGCTGAAATTTCAGGAGAATTATGAACTTTTTATTACAAATCAAAAGTGCTCCCTATCAGCAAAAGGCACAATGTGTTAGAGATGCTGCTGCAGTGAGCTCCGAGAGCCACGGCAATTGGACATAGTGTGTATTACAATCTGTATTGCCATAAATCCCTGAAAGAAGGACTATTTTACACAGCTCTATTTTCAAGAGCCGCACGGAAAGGCTGGTAAGGACTTTTGCTCAGCTACTAGAGAAATTCGTCACGTATCTAAAAGTTGACGCTGAGCATCAGGTGTGTTTTCTATAATCTCTGCCTCTCCCAGGGTCTTTTATTCTTGAACCAGAGAGGTTTTTTCTACCCATATATTTTGGATTAGTCATTAATTATCAACCTATATTAAAGGCTAAGGAGAAAAAAAGAAGCCTGAGTCACGAAAACTCTGAGTTAAGAAACTCTGAGTGTAATAAATACAGCTCAAAGACACCCCCATGGTGACTGTAACAGGCTCAGGGGTCGACTGACTCCCACCTCCTGAGCGACCAACCTCATGTAAGGCCAATGCCCATCTCAAAAAAAGAACAACTCACCAGAACATGGAGTTATAGTTAGCGTAGAATAATCAGACCCATCCCATCAATATTTCAGGAAGGTAAGTATCAATTAGCTAAATCGCAGGAGGAAGGCCAAAGTTTTCACTGGCCAATCACACTGTCACGCAAGAGAGAGAATTGCCTTCCGGACCACAGAAAGGAATTTCTACTTAATAAAACATGCCTCAGGGGAAATATCTCATAGATCGGCACCATAAACTGAGTCAGAAAAAGCTTGGAGAATTGTATCAATAAATACAAGCAAAGTTTTAGTAAGAGGCAAACACTTTAGGATCAAGATGGCAAACATCCCATTTCTGAGTACACAGGGGAGATGCAGACTGAGTAAAACTGTTGAGCCCAGACTGTTTTTTCTTCCTTTTTTTTAATCAGACAGCATTATATCATTCCAACACCAAAAAGCAAAGTTGGATAATTCAGCTTCATACCTGCGTGTGTTCATAAGACAATGTTCTAGGACGTTACACTGACTCTTTGCATTTTGCTAAATTAAATACAGAGAAAATCGGGGCAGGGAACAAGAATCATTAGATGCAAAAATAAGCATTTGAAATGATAGCTCTTGTCTCTTCACCTGCAGAAACACGATGAACCTGATCAACAGACTTCCTGAAAATCTGACACACAAATTAACAGAAAAGACTCTCTGGCCCTTTCCCCAGCTACAGGGCACAATTTTTATTTATGAGACTTCTTGTCTAACAATCAGTTTCAGCAAACAATTAAAATAGGAGATTGCCCACAATCACTTTATTCTCTGAATACACAAGCTGGTGCTCCAACACTAATTAATTCTAAAACACACTGAGGTAAGTTACCATTAGGTAAATAACACTTGTATTGATTAGTTTGGAGGAAGATCTATCCCTTATCAAGCACGTTGATAAACAGCCAGGGTTACAAATTAAGGATTTTATTTCAGATCCACACACAATCCAGACAACCTGCCTCCACCACGCCAGATAAAGCCTTTCTCCTGTTATTACGGTGTGGCTGAATCACGTTTTCTATTGAAACAATATGCAGAAGTCAACTCACGCGGCTTTTCCCAGCAGTTCTACCTCTCCGAACAGCCCCTGCTTCTCCAATTACCACCGCATAACCCGAGGGCTCCTGCCACGTCTTGGTTTTTGAAGGAGGAAGTTGCCATGTAATCTCGTTGGGGGAATGTTGTATACATCTGTCAGCAAGTACAGGATGGTCTTACTCCTGACAGCCGCATTTTGTAAGCCTTCAGACAGCAACCCAGAAGTGATCCATTTGTGGGAGAGAAGATCTATCCATCTTGCACTTTAACTACTTCCTCCCTACTTTTTTGATGCCGGGGAACTGGGTTTTCCCCAAGGTGATGCGCTAATTCATTTTGTATTAGCACTAAAATGGAAGTTTCCAAGCCAGTCAGCCAGGGCCAAAGGTAATAAAAAGTGACATGATTTAATTACTTCTGTTACAGTTGTTCAGTAACTAAAGAAGGTGTGACATGAAGCCCTAATTAATTAAGTAAAATTGGTTTCTGGTCAGTAGGCAAGACCAGTGAACTAGCTAGACTAGAATGCAGTATTCTTAGCTTCATCCAATTCCACCAGTAGCAATACATTAGTATTACTAACACTTGACATTTTTTGTTGTGATCCTTCTCCTTGATATTTTACAAAAGTGTTTTGACTTGCGGTCAAGATTAAAACTCTGGCAAAATCTTGACACACCTTCACTGTTCTTTGAATTCCTGACAAGTCAGTTAAATGAGCATTGCCCTGGATGGGTAATAAAGAGTGTAGAGGGGAAAAGGAGAAGCAAGGGGGTTTTCTGTTTGCTTTAAGGGATCCTGAGTCTCTGAGAAGGACAGCGCTGAGACCAAACAGTTGGAAGCTATAACTAACTTTGTGTATTCTGAAAGCAAATACTGCTCTTGTTCCACACATCTAACCAGCAACAAAAACAAAGCAGCAAGACAATAGCACAGGTATTTCACTAAACCAATATCACAAGTTTTGTTCCAAGAGGAAATATTCAGAATGAATGGCACTTATCACTGCTATAAAAGTCACCTGGAGTTTGTTCGGTTAAACCCATTGACAGTTGCAGCCCAGGACAGTGACGTGACAGCAACTGCTCCATCTGAAATCTAATCTCTGGTTTTACACAAGAGGATTATTTCTTTTTTAAAGTTATTTATTTTGGCAAGAATTACCTTAAGGTATAAGGGCGGGGAGAGAGGAAGGGGATATGACCAAAAATCATGCATGGAATATTATAAACAACAGCTAAAATCCCAACTGGGCTACCCTTCTTCTACCTGCGTATCAATGATGCATCTTTTCCCTGTCCATCCTTATGTCTAGCTCTTTCCTAAAACCATCGTGAGGATTCGTTTCTCCCTTCAGCAAATATTCCTCATACTATTTATTTTGCCCTTTACATTTACTATTCAAATAAATTATTATTATTAACAATAACAATAATGTTCCCACCAGGATCGCTCTGCAATGTTATAACACGATCCAAAGTCAGCACGCTTGTGCCTCCAACTGCATTTCCATGGCCATAACACCCATGAACTCCGATCCCCAATTTTACTGCTGCCGTGATTAAAAGCCGGAAGCAGCAGAGCGAGATGAAACAAAAACAAAGGACTGTCAGCAGAGAAGCAACTCTCGGGTAAGAGCCCTGCATTAGTTCACACGGTCAGCAGCTTCAGGAAATGCACAGAGTAACCCAAAGCGGTGATAGCTCAGTCTAGGAGAGCAGAAGCTTCTTTCCCTTGTCCCCACACATCTCATGGCTTTCAGACTCAGCACGGGAAAGTTTCTAGTGAAAGGAGACACAAAACCCCCCACAACACAGCACCCCTTCTCCACCCAAGGGAACTGGAGTTCTAGGTTCTAAATGTCTGAGGCTTGGAAGAGCTGCAATATTACCTCACTAGATTAAATAAACTGTCAAGTGTTTAAATATACAGCACAGATTCCTTGTGCTTTGGACTCCACAGGTGAGACAAACTAGTAACATCTTTAACTTAGAACAATTACCTACATCTGAGGCAGGTTTCATAACAGCTAATGAAGTGAAACACGCACCTTCAGAGGAGGATTCACCCGACCTCTTAGGCTTGTAGTTAGTGTGAATGTGAATCACGCTCTGGAGCTCACTTGTTGTTCAAACAAGTTCAAACAAGAAATTGTTCAAACAATTTCTAATTTTCCTGTAAATACTACGACCAACAAGATCTGTGAAAGTCTGTGCATGGCTTATTGCACCTTGGAAAAAACCATGAATCGTTCCCATCCCCAAGCATTCCCGGGTGAAGGTGTAAACACTGCACATTAAAAAGCTTGCAATGCCAGGACTGCTATAACTTGGGGAGCTGTACAAATAACTAATTTTCTTTAAGGATACAAATTTAAAGAGACAGAGGACTACAAGTGTTTAGGATAACTGTAATCAGAGCAAAAATTCTGCTTTGACTGGAATTGGAAGAGTTGACCAATAGCCCAGATGCAGAAACGGCCCGTTCTGGAAAGCATTAATGCGCTCCTGTAGATGTGAGAGCCTGGGACACACCACACCTTCGGATCACCGTAAGAACACAAGGTGCCCAAACCTGTTGCTGCACATGCCTGAAAGCATTCCTGTATTCACATTCCTGTCCCCGTCCTCCCAATCTCGGCTCCGCGATCCCTCCTCCTCGCAGGGCTCCCGACACCGCACCATGATTTAGCCTGGGCAGGCCGTGCCAGAGACGCCTGCGCTGAGCGCCCTTCGCTCCCAGCTCAGACCAACAGAAAGCAAGACGGAGCAAGAAGGGAAAGAGATGAAGAGTTCAGCTGAAACGCACATTTCTCTATTACATAGTTTCACACTTGAGAACTACAATGCTTTTTCTTACCCCCCCGTTGCAATAGTGCTTTGGAACAACCTTCCCTCGCTACACAGCGGCCGCGCTCCCCGGGTGCAGGTTCTAGAGTGAGATTTGGAAGCATTTTACTATTACGCTCCTCATAATTCAAACTCTGTTTTGTGTCTGTCTTTATAGGTCATTGTTGGCCAGATGGAAAATATTAAGGAAAAAGGATTGCAACTAAATCAATCGGCTGCAGTCTGCTGCCAAAAGGCCCCAGGCTAACTACAAGCAGATTTGCAAGCAGGCTCTGCTCCGTTACAATCCGCGATCTGGCACATCCTCTGCCCTGACTAACAGCAGGAGGGCACGGGGCCAGCTGAGAGCGGCTACTGTGCCAAACAGACTGTGCAGGTCTTGCTGCTTGAATGCTCCCACAGAAAAGGAGAATCGATGGGTCTCTTTTGTAAACAACTCCCGGTACTTTCTGGCTGCTACTAACTTCAGAACTGGTATAACTTTATCCCGCTACAAAATTAACCCAAGTACACAGCTCAGATTGTTACCAAAATCCATATGTAGAGAAATAAATACCAGTGTTAAATGCTTAAACTTTCAACTAAGAATAACAATGTACATATACACATATATAGTGAAAAACAAAAACCAAAACATCATTTCTCCAATGCCATGCAGCGTCTAGGAACAATTGAAAAATAGCCAAACAGTAGCCAAATAAAGTATTCATATTAATATTCTTTGCAACCTCTTATTTACAAGTAAGAAAGGACTTGGATTTAGCTATTGAAAATTCAACTTTTCATGTTCATTTCTAATATATATACTTCTGAGGAGATACCTTTTTTTTCCCCACAGCTCACGTGTGCAGTTACCAATCAGCAGGTCCCGTTTATCTAGGAAGTTCAGTGGGATAAAAGGTATTTTCCTAATATTAACCAACTAACCCCTTATGCACTCAACATTCTCTTTCAGACGCCCATGTCAGCAGTACCTGCCCCAACTGGATCAGCTCAGGTACGGCTTAACTGATTGTCCTTAAGCACACTATCAACAATGGGGGGAGCAGACCGGCTGGAGCTAACACTTCCCAGTATTTCCTAACAGCGGGATTTAGCTTCCTTTTTGCATCACGATCAAACCTCAAACTTGATACATGGACATAAAGCATTTCTGTTTCTAGTAGATGGTAACAGAAAAACTGATAGAAACAGAGGGGAACTTCTGTTCCCAACACCATCACAGCCGACCCCATACAGTAAAGCATCTGCAGCAGAGACCTGCCGTCATGCCCTGTCCCAGCCACGAGGCACCGGTGACGGAACGGGGCTGGAGCCGTACGTGACGGGGCAGAACAAGAGCCAAGAAGGAAAACACCACATCTCTCGATTCATTTAAAAGCTACGTAACCAGTGTCCTTCCACTACCTAGAAAGATGTTCCTCTTTCAGAGCATTTGTCATTACAGAAAAATCCACAGTTCAGAACTTGTAACATTTTCTGTCTTTTCTAAATCTTTTTCCTATTGCATTTAATATGCAAATTTTAATTCATTTATACTGACAACATCAGATAATTTGCAACTATGACTAGTCGACCCAGCACAAATCAGTAATATTTTGGAAATGTACACAAAAGTGAAACAAAAAGGGTAAAAAAAAGTCTGGAAAAAGAAAAAAAATACCTTTTTATGATGGATTAATTTTGCTCATATGAAGAATTACATAAATAGAACTTAATACAGTATGCATACTGTAGTATATTTAAGCCTAAAAATATGAAACCTTACTCCAGCCCTGTCCGTTTCTGCTGAGCTATACACGGAGCTTGCCATTTCTACGTCTGGGATTAGGAGGTGTGTGGATTAGCAAGGTTCTACTATATTTAAGTTTCAACAAAAATATTTAAACCAATGCGACTATGGTTCAAAACTTCGAGCTCAGCTGGCAAAGCCTTTAACAGACCTACTGACACCATCCCGAAAACTCCAGAGCTTCTCACTCAGTGTCCTTTAATATATTCCCTATTGACTTGTTATTTATCAACTACATCTACTTGAAAATAAGAATTCATTATTTATGAGTTCAGTGGAATCGACTCCTTTCAATGTTGGCCTTAAAACTCAAAGCATCAAAATGCATTTCTATTGCTACAACTATGATGTGTACAATTTCAAAGAAAAAAAAAAAAAAGAGGAAATACCTTACACACTTTTCACATATTAATAAAATAGAAAATACAAACCTCACATAGAATCAACTCGATCCTTTAAGACTTGTCTTGGTTTGTGACACTGCTCTTTAGACAGATATTTATATATTAAAAAATGTAAGAACTTTTTATATTTTTGCACAGACACACAGATGAACACACATTCTTATGAAATACATACAACATACTGACCATGAATGAGCACAAACCTTACCGGCCATGTCAATAAGGGGACCAAGAAAAACTAGGAATAAACTTCAATAGAAGCTTCCTAATGATGGGACAGAAAAAATGCGCTATCACATGCTTTTAATATTTTAAGACTATTTTAGTAAGTGTATTTCATTAAGTCCTGCAGAGACCATAGTTTCAGAAAGCTAGTATAACTTGAGAGACACTTCAAAATTTATTTAAAGATATTTGAGCAAGATGAGGTATGAGAGAACCTTACAGGCTTTCTGAACTAAGTTTCTAGCATCTAAACGAAGTTTAATGGCAGAGATGAAAATAGAAGACAACGAATGAGCAGACGTGATACAAAATTTTATTCTTCTTTTCCTGGAACAGTATTTTTAAATAGCTCATCTCTATCTTGTAAAACTTGTAAGGACAATAAAGAAAAACCACAGGAAGTTTGGAAAAACTCTACTGGAAACAGTGTATCAGAAAGAAGAAACACAAAGCAGATAGATAAATTTAATTGATGTCAAGCTCTCTTTTCACTAGGTTCATCACTTTTCCATATATATTCTGACAAGCAACTGAAAATAAAAGCCAGTGACTGTTTAAGCAAATCAGCAGGGGTAAAACCCCTAAACTTTTAAGATGTAAACTGTTTTATAAACATGTCAAGTTAAAGCAAAATGCCTGCAACAACAGGAGCCCCCTTCCAACCCCGCACACTGCATTCGGGGCCTTCTCACATTTTCTAAGGCACTTTAGATCAATTTCCTGTCATACGCAGCAGAGGAAGTCGAACTGTTTTGCTACAGCTAAAGCTCGCAAGAAACTCCAATTTCTGTGGAAGAAGGTCAGGCTCTGGCTCGGAGCCTCGCCTGCCCTCTCGCCTTTCCTCTGCCAGCTCCGTGCAAAGGAACCGAGAAACGTCTGCATCTGCAGCTCTCCCTTACACCCAGCGCACGTGTTGGTAAAAAAATAATAAAATAAAAAAAATCTATGAAGGCGGCAGACAGAGGCTCAATAACAACATTTTTATTAGGTACAATTTTGTTGCAGTGTTGAATCAGAGAGATCCAATTTCTCATGATTTATACATGTATTTTTTTGTGGCCTTTGCCAATGTCTAACAGAACCGGTTTGCTATTTTCTTTCATCTCCAAAGCGCTTTAAGAAGTAGAGGGATTCCAGGGTCGATACACCACAAGGACCAGACAGACTTCCAAGAAGTCTTCCATATCGTTTCCAGCCATTACCAAACATCTGTCTGGAAGGCTTGAAGTATCATATAGATACAGATGGAAGCAAAACATTGATTTTTGCTTATTACCATTTCATTCAACATACAGCTATAGTAAATCCTCATAAAATAAAGTCTGGATTTTTTTTTTTTATTTAATTAGACAGTAATGTTTTTCTGTGTCCATGCAGAAGCCTAACAGCAAAAAGGGGAAGAGAAGAAATTAGGCTAAAGAGATAGAGACTTCCTATTAATTTACTTTTATGTATGCAAAGGAAAAAATGCAAAGCATGAAGAACCTGTAAATCAGGTAAGATTTTTTAGTTAACAAGAAGAATTCTAAAGCTCAGCCTTCCCATATATCAGACTACTACTAAATACATTAAATTATTTGTTGTTACCGTGATAGTCTGTATATTCCACAGAAGAAAGTTCCCATTAGCACTAGTTCAAAGCGTGCATTATAAATCTGTGGTTTTTTAATGTTCCAAACTTTCATCCAGATCAAGTGAGAATAGGACATTCTTCCTTATTCATCTGCAAATGCTCCTTCACAAACAGCAGCTACGGAACACTTCAGAACCACAACAAAAAAATATATCAATCATTCTAATGAAAGTTTGCAATAATTTCCATAGGGTTATTAAAGAATTTCTATAGGCTCAAGCTTTTATTGAGCTGAATTACTCCAATTTCACACTACCACGACCAAAGCACTCCCTGGTACATGCAGGAAGGAGCAAAGTCAGCTCTGGCCAAGGGGGTGGAATCCAGGGACACAAATTATTTCAGCTGATGAGGAATTAGTTCAGTGGGAAGCCCAGCTCTCTGAGGCTACAGAAACCAGCACAAGAATGCAAAGAGGATGATAAAGACTAAGGAAAGGGCGAGAATCTTATGCCTTCAGTGGAAGAGGAGGCTCCAGGGGGGAGGCAGCTCCCAGTTTGCTCCCCAACCTTCCCTCCCATCACTGCTCAGGGCTGCACTGCCCGCGGGAGAATGAGCTTCTTTCACCTCTGCATCTACTACGTTCTTCTTTAAACAAAAACCCCATGGAAGACATTCCAAAAGACCTACCAGCCTTACACAGCAGGCACTTTCACAAAATCAAACCTTTGAGAAATACCTGAATCGAAATTGTGATATTTGGGTGTTTTAACAGTGCAGATCATTCAGAGAATACTGAAGCAGTGGGACTTGACCCCACAGCAGAGAAACGGCCATCAATTCATTGGGATTCACTGGCAATCAATTTGGGATGTCGTACCTCTGTACCATCCATCTGCTCAGGGACTCTTCACGAAGATTACTTTGTTTGCCATACTATTTTTTAGCTTAAAATGAACGAAAATTTGTATTTTCCTTCCCACATCCCATTTTGTACCTATTCTTATGGCCAGATATACAGAGCAGCAAAAAATCCTGCTGATGCCATGGTACATCTTACGCAAAAGTACAATTTAAGTCGTGTGAGCCTTCGTTCAGGCCAAATAACGAATCCTACCACAGAATCAGCTGAAGACACACAAAACCCATTCAGTGGAAAAACTTGTAAAGAAGTGAGTGCACAAGAAGGAGGCTTCCTAAATTTTACCCTTTTCTAGTGTATATTACTATACAGCCACACTTAAAATAAAAAAAGTAAAAGTTCTAAAATCAAAATGTGTTTCCTCTTCTCTCTCCCCTCCAAGTGTAAATATTTTTTCTGTGGCTTTTGGCCAAATCAGTGAAGAGGGAAAATTCTAGAAGACAAAAGGACAATTATTTTAAAACAAAAACCCCATACAAATATTCAATTTTCTCCCCCAAAATAACAGAAAGATTTGTGGGACTATAAGCAGCGTTCAGGGCTTGGGATTTTTTTTCCTCTGCATCAGAAGGTGTCACAGGAGAAGTGTGTTACATTTCGGAGGCGCACACACAAACAGTGGTGCACAGGCCCTTAGAGCTGTTTGTCCCCATGCATCAATGCCCTGCCAGTTGGCAAGCCTGAGCCAGGAAGCTGTCAATTCCAATCAAGTTTAGGTGATGCAGTCCTATTAAAGAAGTCTTGCTGGTTAAGGGGCGTCCACTGTTTCCAAAGCATGGGAAAAAAAAAAAAAAAAAAAAGAAAAAAAAAGGAAAAAAAAAGGGCTCTGCTTTCCTTAGATTTGAGCTGGCAACTTTCACTGACTAGAGTTTTCAAGGAGCTATGAATGAGCTTAACAAAGGAGTTCTGTGGCTAGTTTCTGGCTGAAATCCATGTCAACAGTTTTTAAGGTCACAGGTCACACTAACTAACATTTATTCCCAGCAGACCCTGCTCTAAACACAAGCTGTAAGTAGTACAAATTTGGAATTTTTCTGTAATCCCTTGAGATATTCCTGATCCTTCCACATGTTTCTGCTCAATTAAAAACAATTCTCACTTTGCACCACAAGAGAGGCCCCTGCTCAGAAATCTTATTCTATCCTAAGAATAAATGGACAAAGACTGCAATCAAAGGAGAGGAAAGGGGGGAGGAGAGGAACTCACAACAAATCACACCAAAAACCTCAAATAACTCCATACAGAATCACATTCAGTTAGTTACATTTTCTGCCATCTGTCACAAACTATTATAGATTCATTTCTTTTTATCTTAGAAAAAGAGTGGTGCAGAGCTTAGCTATTTTGGCCAAGAGGGATTTCCACACAAATGTTTCTGCATTTCACTTCAGAAGAACGATTATCATTTTGGGTACAAAAGCTGAATACCCACTGAAAACTTCAAATTAAGTAAAATTGAAATCAGAGTTGCACATGGTTATAGCACCTTCTTAAATCAGCAACTTTGCCCAATAAGTTTGTGAACCAAAGCAAAACTACGCAAAGTTTTTGGGGTTTTGGTTTGGTTTTTTGGGTTTTTTTGTGGGTTTTTTTTTTTTACTTTAACAAAACTTGGAGTAAGACAAAAGTCTTTGACTTACATTCTTACTGCTCCTTCAAGCAGTTTGAAATAGGTGCTATAGCTCACAGCTTAACAGATAAAACAGAAATCCTACTAGTTAATCACAAAAAAAAAATGCAAGATACCTATTAGATGGTTAGAGGAATGAGAGTTCTTGTCCACCAAGTCTAATTACTTCAACTGACTCAATACACATAAATCCCTGGCCCTGGGGGCGACCCACCCTGCCCAGTGCCACATGCTCCCCCAGCGCTGGCAGAGCAGCGACTGCCACCGCCTCCTTCACCTTCTCTTCTTTGGAAGTTCTTACTGTTATTGCTGCAACCCTTTTCAGTAGGAGGGGAAAAACCAGCCCATCGGCAGCTTCTGAGGGATAAAACATTGTGTACGGTCTGGCAGCATTTACCTAAACCTCCCAAAGCTGTTCTTAAAATATCTGGAAAAAAGAAATTTTGCAAATTAAATACAGTATTAAATTGACCAAAATCACATTTGTGGAGAAACTGTAGAGAACAAGGCAACATATTTATCTGCTGGGATGGACAAGGGCGCTGCCTTCTGATCCCCACGGCTTGGGGAGTTTGGCTTCTACTGAAATGGAGAACTGTAATGGGCATTCGGTCCAGCTTTGTAACTTAAGAACTAGTAAATCATAAGATTTCACAAGCTTGGTGACACCCTAGAAGATATATTTAAATACACCTTAAATATGCAAAATAATTTATAGACTTTAATACTCTATCATACACCAATAATCCAGACCAGATTAAGAATTCAGTGGTTTACACAATCTGCTAAATTTCTTCAAAGACGTGAATCCCAGTTTTATTAGAATTGCTCTATTGTACTGCAGAAGTGCTGGGGTTTGGGGGTGGTTTGTGCTCTTTTTTCTTTTAAACACATTTTTATTTCAGAGTGGTTTTCATTCAATTTTTCACATTACTGGCCTCAGAATCTTAACTCAAAAATAAGGGACCATGAAGCAAACTAAGTAACAGCAAGAACGTAACTTCAAAACCATTCTGCTAAACGGTTTGGAAGAGCACAAACATTATACTTGGCCTTATACCGACTTCATACAAAAGTTCAGTTAAATCAATACAAAAATATTATTTCTCAGTTAAACTACTGAATTAATTTGTTTAACTCAAATCTAGATTCCCATAAGAGAAGCACACATTCAATACCAGGGTCAACTTGGTGAACATGCACGTGAGTTTTTTGTCTATACCAAAAAAATAACGCTTTTCAACTCACCGTTTTATTATGTTCCATAACCTGAAATCATTACACAGTTCATACATTTAAATAGGTTACCATACGCTCAACATTGCCATTATTTTTTATTTAAAAGCAGCGTGATTCATAAACATATAACTTATTTTAAAGTTTAAATAGTTAGAATATACAATAAACAGACATTTGAAGAAATGACTGGATCCTATGGGTTTATGATCTGAAGAATTTCTCAACCATCAGTAACTGGGTCCTTACATTGAATTCTGGAAATATTTCAGAAGACAAAAGATAAAAAGATTTTTTTAAAAATAAACTTGCTGGTTTTATTATATAAACATTCTGCAATAAGACTATCAAAAAAAGTATTCAGACTGAGTTAACAACATTTTTTACATTCCTAAAGCAGAACTTTTTCTTCCTTCATGATTGCACAGAAAGACGAAGCTGTCAAGAGTCTGAGATTCAACAAAAGTCATATAAAAGTCAGAAGGACGAATAACCCATCTACAATAAGAACTGATATTCACTCTTAAATAATGTTTTCCTGCAAGATCCTGGTATCTGTCTCCAATGGGAGGAAAAAAAAAAAAAAAAAAAAAAAAAAGGAATTTCATGTTTCAATGTCTCTGTAGAATTTAGAATTTCCTATGGTCAGCAGTCTCTTCACAGCTGGATGTACCCTGTCTTCATCTCCTTCACCCACCTTACCACAAGTGGAAGTATCACACTTACAGGAATTTCAGCGATGAGGTTTTTAACTCTGTTCCCTATGAGCAGACTGTCCAGAAGTGTTTGTCCACTTCAGCTCTGAGACTGTAAAATAAAAGACTCTGCTCCTTTCAGTACACTTACCGATACTAATACAAACTGGTTTACGCATTACTTTCCCATCAAAACAATGCTGAAATCCACCAGTGCCTGCGCTTCAGAAGAATTCTAGATCACAGGAGTTTGCCAAAGAGGCAAATAAATACAGCTGAGCCCCTGAACAGTGTCCATAATGTAACCAGCAAAGTGGCTACTGGAGAATTTAGTACAGCTGGAGCTGCGAGAAATCTGGAAAGATGAATAAGCTAGTAAGGAGTTCTAACATCAAAACCATGAGGAAATGAAAATTAAGGGCCTCAGCATACAAAATTCTTAAGAATCAGAAAGCATCTATATGCTTTAAGAGTGTACAAAAGCAGAAAGATAAATTTATATTGTTAATTTATTCCTTACCACTGAGATTGTATCAGCAGATTAGTATGTTTACATCATCTTTCAGTACACTGCAATTAGCAGAAAATAGTAATCAAGAACAAACTCTGAGCCTCTGACACCTTCCAGACCTTCCTGCCCCAGTGAAAGATCATTCCCTCGCTCCATACACAGAAGACTTAGAAAAAATGAGAAACAAGAGTATACAAATTCCAGACCAAAACCAGGGGAGGTGTCTGATGAAGGAGCAGAAGCTGATGTCTCAGAGGAGTGAGCAGCAGCCGCCTGGGAGTCTCTCCACACCTTCTGCTTCTTTTTTTATTTTTTTTTTGTTAAATAAAAGACTATAGCTCATCACTAAATTCAGAACTATCTATATTGTTCACCTTCAAAAGCTCATGCCAAATTCAACACAAAGTTAGATTAAAGCAAACATCTAGAAACAAACAAACAAAAAAAATCAGCTGCTTAATGCATATCCAATAGGATTTATTTTATTCCAGCTAAAATCCTGACATCCTTAAATGAAATCTTAGAAAGAAAAAAAAATCTTTGGGCATGGAAATTTTTCTGGGATATTAAAATTACCAAATTAGAACTCAGAATTAGAGGGCTTGGACATTAGCACTCAACTTACTACACATTCATCATTTGGAAAAGAAAATAATTAAAAAGCATATTTTAAGTTCTGTAACATATTGTGTTGAAAAAGGTAATCTAGAATTCCACAGTACCCAGGAGATTTTGATGGGTGGTGTATGAGCTTGTGGGTTTTTTTTAATTCACTTCACTGCTTAGAACCTCAAAAAAGCCCCACCAGACCATCTGTGACACTTGTTTTGTGCTTTTGTCCGCCCTCTGCTGTCTGAAATGCAGAAAGTAGTCATCTGTGCTACAGAGCGCTCCACAACTCTGTCACACACCATATTTGATCATTGTAGCTTCATGATTAGCTAGAAATCAAGTGAAGAAAAAAGGAAACGGAATGAGAGAGACAGACTCAGTGATTCTACGTGTAAGGAAAATCACAGAACACCTAGAAGACGCAGTTTTTAAACTTAATCAAAGATTTCCATTAATCTGTAGGATGCTATCCACAGCAGGAATGAAACTATGAATATTATCTTAAAAGCAGATTTCTAAATAGTTCTGGTTAAAATAGCCAAGAGAATTTCTCCGTAAGATGGAACTGCCTTTCTGCTGGCCGCAGGAGCTACAGTGTGTGGGTAACGTTACTGCTACCGAACTCCATGAAGCGCCTCACTGTACTGTGCATCCACCTGAAAAAGTCTCTGTGTCACTTTAAAACTCAAAGTCCAGACCTGGACTTCTGGCCTTCCGAGTATTGTCTCGGCTTCAAACTTCACTTCCAGACCTCAGCAGACATTTTTAAAGCTCCAGCTGAGTGAAACAAATTTCCTTTTTCTCCTGTTCCTCTTCAATAACGAATCTAAACGTGATCATTTTCCACCACCAAACCATTTCACCATGGCCAGACCCATAAAAATCTCTGACTGACAAACATGTGAAAATTATCTCTAATAACAAAGAATATCACTTAATTCTTATACTATCGCTGAGTGTAGGAAGGCATACTTGGAGCTTGCTGCCATCCAACCTGGAATTGAAAAACAAATAAAAAAACCATTCTTTTCATCCTCATTTGCTTTTTCGGATCAGCATGCTTTGATCCATCCATTTTCCGTGTCCTTTAATTCGTAAAGGACATTGAGAAGATTCACATCCGCAATGGGTGCTGCAGCCCTGGGAACGGAGCAAGCGAATCCATGTAACGCCGATTTAAATTGTTGACTGTCCTCTAAAACTTACATTCACCTGCATTAATGATGAAATTTCATTGTCTCGTTAGCTCGCAGAAGAAAGAAGCAACAGGAATGAAGCCGAGTCCCAATTCATCCACTGCTGTAACTGCACGGAAATTCTTTTCTTTTTTTTTTTTTTGGTTATGAGCTGAAGCAGAAGGCATTTAACTACAACAGAACTCCTCCATTTCTTCCTGGCATTCACTCAACATAAGGGAGCTGACAGCAAAGAACTCTTATCCAGGAGAGATCAAGAAGGGACTCATACTACCCCTCATTCAGATTTTCTTTTCAAACTGTGTTTCCCTTTTCATTTGTCATTAATCAGGAAAAGTTACTTTAGGTAACCAAACCCTTCCCACATAGGAGGGACGCAGCATCCCGACCGCACGGGCAGAGCCAGGGAAATACCTTCCCATCCGCAGCACGGCCCCCGGCGCTGCATTGCCAGAGGTAAGAGGAGCCGAAATGGCTACTAGAGAAAAGAAAGAATGAAGGAAGGTATTGAGAAACATGTCACCCTGCCCTCCAAACAATTAATTTGTAATTTTGGTAGATTTCACAATAATTTCTTCAATGAAGGCCTAGTCAGCAGATCACCGCAGTCAGTATAACGCTGAAGCACAAGGCAACAAACATTTGGTATCTCCACCAGCCCCGTACCAGCGCAAATGGCACGTTCATTGTAAATACATACATCAATCCAAAATACACCCCGTGGCACCGCTGCATGCAACCCAGCGAAGTGAGAAGTGTCCTTGTTCTTGAGAGGTGCTCTTATATTCTGCAGTTATCCCTGAAATTCTCCAGAGGGGTCACATTCCATACCAACTGTACAGAAGGTGCCATTCCGTCACGTGCAACACACTGTGCTCACAGGACGAAGACAAGTTCTTCTTGTTCTTACACTGCAGCCTCTCGTGTGAAAACAAACCAGAGACAACAGACAGATGTCTACAACTGCTCATAGAGGAAACTGTCCTCATTTGTGACTGTTCAGTCACCTGCCAGGCTGTTCATACAGGTAACTCTCAGCTGTCTTTACCTGGGCCATTGCTCCAGAACTTCCAATTTCTCACGAACGTGGAAAAAGCAGAAAGTGGAAGACAGACCATTGTTAAATTTGTTTAGAACAATACAGGCCAGATGCCATGTGGAGATCTTCAATCCACAGAAGTTCTTAATTGAACTAATATATTGGTAGATATTAAAACTGATTTTACTTGCGTCACTTCTTACAGCAAATGTAAATAGAAAATTGCAGACTGTATTCCAACGTGTCTGTGCGAGGTCATCAAAAATTACTCTGGTGGAGACTCTTTGCCCATTTTATGTGAAACACATTGTTTCCATCTTCCACTAATAGTCTTTATTACAACAAACTTCACAAAACCCTCAACAGGACAGAGTAAAGCTCATACACACAAACTTTTAGGACGTGGAGAGCACCAGTGACATTCTCTCAGTTACCAGCAGATGCTTTGTTAATAAAACTTACATATACAAATGTCCACAAAATGTCTTAACAAGATCAGTTGTGACAGCTACAGATAACAGCTGCCATCATGCTATGTCATATCAAATTACTGCAAAGAGACTCTTTTTTTTTCCACAGTGTTAAGAACGTTGACTACAAACAAATACAGTTATCTCCAGAGGAACTCCAAGTGCAAGATATTTTGCCTCACTTCTGCAGAAGAGCAGTGACTTCGAGGACCAGATAGGAAAATAATTTTGAACAGCAGGAAATTATAATTGCAGGGGGACACAGCAAAGTCAAACACTGTTTGCTGGAGTCAGCCAGAAGCCAAAGCACAGACCTACCTTAAGATACAGAAGCAGCTCTTGGCCCCAGAAGATAAGCGACAGAACCCAAACCTCTGTTTGCTGTCAATGTCTGTAAGCACAAATGTAAAGTTCTGCCCAACTTGGTTGACTGCATGGCTGAAAATAAAGAGAGCAAAGAGGAAAAAATTAATGCTGAGCTAACTCTGTGTCAAAAGTTTCTAGTTTAAGTCATTGAACCTATAACACTTCCTCTTTCAGCAGGGTTTTTTTGAGAAATTAACTTTGAGAGTGTACACCCTCTAGAAACTTAAATATGCCAGTTGCTTGGTGAGGGAGGAAGGTTTTTGGTTGGGTTGGGTTTTTTTTCAATTTATTAAGTGTGGGAGGATACTAAAAATGTGTTTATCTTTAAATGAAAATGGTCATGACTCTCAACCACCTCCAACGCAGTACACACCGTACAAACCAAACCCATGTCCTCTCACATAACCCAAAACATTTATTACTCTTCATTTGAGAACTGGTTTACTCCAAAAGCAAGGCAAGGGTTAATAACATGTTAAGCTTCTTCAACGCTTGGATATTGACTTGTAGAAGCTTTATTATCCATCTACCCATTTTGCACATATGCCAGATCCATCATTCCAAAACGCTCAGCATGCCAGGTGACTCTCCTTTAGCAGCCAGGCCATCACTTAAAAGACAGACTAGAACAGTTGCAAAGGAAAAAAGATAAACGAGAATCAAAAGGACACTGTGCTAAAGCCAGACATGACTATAAAAATAATTTTGTAGGACTTTTTAATGATTTTTCAAAATTAAGAGTCATTTGCCTCATCTGTAAGATCTTAGCGGCTTTTCAAGAATAGCACAAGTGAGCTAATAACATTCTTAGACATTGGCCCCGCTCACACCAGAGCAGAAAAACTAGTAGTGTAGTTTTGCTGCAGGAAAATTTGCCCAAAATGGAAAACCACAGTTTTAGAAAACAAAACAAAAAGCCACAACCAACAACAACCACCACCACAACAACAAAAAACAAAAACACAAACACCAACACCACAAAAAACAAGAATCAAATCACCCACACAAACAAAACTCCCAAACTCCAGCATTTAAAATTTCGTGTCTTTAAAAAAGCTATAATTCACATCTGTATTTCACCAGTAATAGGTGCTGCTTGAATTAGTAAGATAAGATCAAAATAAGACGCTTTACATTTAAAGCATGGCACTTTCGGAATGGTGTTTATTAACAAAATTGAAGACATTCTTGAGATATCACCACATTTGTCTGAAGCTAATCAAATGCCCAGTGATGGCAGATTCCATAGAATCCAAGCCCAATTCACCTCCCAGTTTGTAGAGAAATAGTTTTACTGTTTAACAGAAATTTTGACATTTAGTGGTGAAGCTGGGACTAATAAAGTTATTAGAGGACTTTTCATTCCAATTTTAGATCTATTTGAGTCCTCATAGTGATATGAAATTAACACTTATTTCAGGTTATGTTCCAGTTTATTTTAGGTTTGCTGAGAACACTGATGTGTATTTTTACGACAGCAACAACAAACCCCATTAAATTCAAGGCCATTTAAGTGACAGTCACACGCCTGAGAAGTGAGCAAGTATTCTCTTCTGTGATGCCATGTACAATGCAATAAACAACTTATGTGGGAGATTATATGCTCAGTGCCTAGAAAGAAAAAAAAAGAAAAATAGACTTTCAGAAATAGAAGTTGGATCCAGATTCTAAAGATGTCACTGTCCAGCTTAGGAAGAATCCTTCAGTGGATTCCAAACAGGGAAGGAAAAACATGCAGCGATGAAGACAAAAGAGTGCTCCAAATTCACAGATGAACAAAACGACAGATATTTAAAAGCATTTCAGTAGTGTGAGCCTTAGGCTAAGTACTATCATCCTACCAAATTCTAAATGTCAACAGAGCAACCACTTCCATGAAGTGCCCTGAGCTGCCAGGGGACACCAAAAAATCCCTTACTGGTGGGGTGTTCTATCTGTAAAGCTTGGATGTAATGTTACTACGGCCGTTTTAGTATGGTGTTTTAAAAGGGGATTATATGCTTAATTTTAACGAGGTTGAGGGAAGAGCATGTGTGAGAAATATCATTCTAGCTGACAATTAAAATTATGGAACAGAAGGAAAAAAAAATACCCTTCATTTTCAGCAGGGAGAAGCTTGTTTATTAAACAATTGTGAGAAGTTGGTAAGTTCCTCCAAAGCGAACCTAAAGATTCTGGCATTTCCGTGATCTGCAGAAGTTAAATGTTTCTGATCGGTTTTGGTCAAGTTTCAGTTGTCAGTTCTTCACACAGCAGGTTAAAATTCCCAACACAAAAGTGCTTTTCCTAGGATCTTAATATCAATACTTAAGATTCTTAGCTCTATTTTCAAATGGAAAGAAGGTCTATTTAGAGCCTAACAGGTTGGAAGCAACATCTATCTCATCTCTAAATGGGCAGAGAGAAGTCAGGGTTGGAGACAAGCGGACAGAGCAGGAGTGACTTGTTAAAAATCTCCTTTCACTTGCTGTATCTGATTGACACAATTAAATCCTGGTATGAAATTTGACTGAGGTGGAGTTTTCACTCCTGCAGTTGGAGAACAGCTTCTGCCTTGATCGTGCAAACATAACAGTAGAAAACTCACGGGCCACGGCCGAAAGGAAGGGACAACTAGTCCCTGGTGATTTTTGACCACTGCCAGCAATGTATATAAAAAGAATCAATATAAAAAGAATTTGGAGTCTGTGTCAATGAGTGCCAAAACCTTCAGCACAGAGAACAATCAGATACACAGGAGATCTTGGTTTGCCTCAAAATCTTGGTGCCCTGTCATCATTTGAGGCTGTGATCTGGCAGAGGCCACAGTACATCTTCAGCTTTTGCTACCTGCTTTATAAAACACAGCCTTGGAAGAGACACACACGTAGGTGATGGCTTACACACGTAGGTGATGGCTTACATCCTTTCTCAGCACTTGTTAAAGAAATACCACTGTTTAACATCTAAATCAGAAGAGCAAGACTCAGCTCAAGTGCCACGGAGCACACCTCTACCCTCGAGAAGTTTCCACTGAAAGCCTGCTATAACACTGCACTGAATGTAGTGACATAAATTAATTGCCCCAAGTAAAAGTCCTCACAAACACTTTGCACTTAGGATGCACTGCATTTCTCTCTTTATCATGGTCACATTCAATTCATTTGCGTTCAGTGATATAAGACCGTTTACCTTCTTGCTGTAACTGGCAGATCAATTCCCACACACAGTTCAAAGCTAAGTCAAATTTACATCACAGAGGACTACAACAGTTCTATATATCTGTACCTGTGCACACACCTACGCATGTGTGCGTGTGCGTATTTTCACATGTAGAAGAGACGTGGCACACATCTGCTCCAGCTGCCATATCCTTAACTTGGGACTCCTCTACCTTCTGGAGTATTTAAATAATTGAAAACTAAGAATGGACTTAAGTATGCTATGGGTTACAATCTCTTCTTTACGTTCAAAATGGTTGGCTGACAGTCTTTTCAGTGACAGTCTGTGATATTCAGTCAAACAAGTGAATCCAGAAATGGGAATCACTTTTCATTATGTTCTCATTTGCACCCCATATGGGTTTTCAATATTCTTATCTCTCAAAATGTTATATTGCTGGGGGAAAACAAAAAACAACAAAACAAACAAACCCCCTAGGTACAATAAATCTACACATAGTAAGCATAAATATTTCTAGTAGAAACACATACATCAGAAAAATATATGTAAGTACTTCCCTGCTCCCTCCCATTAGGAAAGGAAAAAGATGATCAGAAAAAGTGATTCCAAATTATAAGAAGTATTTGTGGCTTTTAAAGGTCACCTGAGTCAACAAGCACTGCTTAAGTAGCTCATGTTGACAGCCCAGGATATTTAAATTCTCTTTTTATGTACAAATCGGGTACAGCAGAGACCCTGGTAATGATAGCTGTCTCCAGCAGTGCCTCACCAGCGTCTCTCAACCCTGATCTGCAGGAACCACCTGGAGGGTTGAAAGACCGTATCGGCCGCGTGATCCATTCAAGCTTCCAGCCCCCTCCAGCCCCACATCGGAGCACAAAGCGGAGCAACGGTTTTATTATGTAGACTCCTATCTCCAGAGAAGCACAGTGAGATTCCATCTCCATTCATAGAAACTAGTGAGCAGTATTTCAAGATAACTAAGAGACACCAGCTGGCCTATGGGTGAGTGAAAAAGTGAAAAGAAAATTTTTTAGATTGAACAATGGCTCAAGCAAGAAGTGGTATTAGAAATGGATGTTGATTTATAAAGAAAATCAATTTCTACTGTAAATATCATAAATCTCACTGAAATAAGAAAAATATTTATAGCAGTTTAATCACAGTTAAGGTCAATTTCATCAATCAAAGCCATTCAGTGTGTTGGCTGCCCCAGGACAAGCGATGCCAGCCAATTAAAGGATGCTCGGAGGTGACATGAGCAGTGGTGCGTCCTTTCAAAATCTCAATGCTTTTTCTCTTCATAAACCCACCAAAAATAATTCACAGTAAAAGCAAATCTAAAAGAGTTCTGGACTTTTCTAAATTACAAGAATTAAATATTCTCAGTCCCTGTCAAATCCATTATAACTTACTTTATAATTTTTCCCCAAAAAATTAGAAGCCATATTAAGTAGCCACCAAGGAAAGCACCAGCGTTCCAACAAGATCAAGAGGCCTTTAAATGTAAAGCACTTAATTCGTTATCCTGCCCAAGTTTTGGCAATTAATAAATAAAAATACATCGGCACACAAAGCTTTGCTATTAATATGCATATTTGACAATCACTGCCCAAGCATTTCCACATCCAAGCGTTACGTAGAAGTCAAACAAAACGCACTCTTTCTGCTGCCACCGAACAGCTCCAACTTTTAAAACTTTTTTTTTTTGATGGTGCCCATAAAAACCCCAGGAAAAAGTGATTCTAAGACTATAATTTGCACTTGGGTGCTTTAAATCACAGTCAAGCAGACAGAACATTAGGAATGGCATGGTTTTTATTTTCTACAGTGGTTTTATTGACAAGCTTATTTTCTTGTAAAGTTTGAAAAGCTAACACTACCTGTCCACATAGAAGGGGAAACAAAACTTGGTCAAAGTCTGTAGAACTTCCTGTGGAGAGAAAAAGAGATAATTTATACATCTATTGGGACCAATAAATCTAATATTAACCACATCACACAATTTCACAACTTTGCCCTGAAGAAATAAGAGACAGATGAAGAAATATGGGCTTTATCAATTACATGGAAGGAGTACCAGGCAGTCAATCATGTGAAATAATAAACATGATCAAACTTCATTAAAAATGAAAAATTAATCAAGATTCACACATGGGCAGGCAGCAGGAGCCATCCAGCAATTCTCCACAGAGTAGGAGGAGGTTGGGTTGTTGAGTGTTAACACCTCTCCAGGGACAATCTCTGCCCTGACCATATGGATCAGAGTGAATAACACCAAACCACATGGGCCTGGCCTGGCAGGACCACTTCTGCTGGCACAGCTTCTGCCGGTTACCTAGGAACAGGGGCTGGGGGATTAGAGAATCCTTCCTAACATCAGCAAGATAAATAACAAAAGCTAAAGCCAATAGGTCTCAGAGCAGGAATGTTTAACATTGCCTACTGTTATTAGAAGGAAAATCTGAGTGTTAAAAGACTGATTAAAATAATGTGCATTAAAATTACTACAAATTGTTTAACTTACAAACAATTTTCTAAATGTTGTAAAACAGCAACAGAGACAAACTTTTAAGTACAGGCTTTGCGTAATTTCACATAAAAAACATGAATATGAAAACCGAAAACATGATCAGCAGAGAAATTAATCATTTTCAACTTTACAACTTTAAACAAATACAGTCATTAAAGAAGCAAGAACAGAAACGTGCTAGTTCCAAAATAGTTCTGTTTGTAGACAAAAGTAATCATTTACATTATATTGTTGTATGATATCCAAAATTTGGATTCTATAATCCCCAACCCACCATAAAAGGTCTCCCCAGTTTGCAGCCCTTTACTACCAGCTCATGCATTGTTCATTCTCCTTCACACTTGAATATTCCAGGACCTGAAACGTGAACTATTTCTCTGCTCTCGGCTGAAACAAGATAACCCTGACTACACAACAAACCCTCTGATAAATTCAACACTTTTCTGACCAATAGCAATAAATTATCATCAATAACTAAGTTGATGCTTCCCGCTTCATTTATTTCTAAAAGCAATGCCATCATTCAACAAATAAACTCCATCAATCTAATAACCTATTCAATGAAGCAGAAAACATATTGACTCCCTTGCAAGAGCATGTTCCTCCTCCATAATTCAAACAAGCGCATCCCACCCTTAGCAATGGTTTCAGGCTCAACTGCTCATAGACTCTTCTTTGGAGGTTTCTTGACAACTAAAATATGGCAATTCTTAAAATTTCAGGCAGAAACAGATATGGAAGCTTTGACTTCTTGACAGTTTATTGATAGATTATTTAACAGCCGCCTGTTTTTAAAGAACAAGAAAGGCTCAAGTGAAGAACGCCACGTAAAGCAAAGAAGGATCCTCCTTGCAGTTTCAGCAGGGAAGTCGGACAGGAGCGATAGAGGTTTCAAGGAAATACATATTTTGATACAAAATAATGCCTTGATAGTAAAGGCCTCATTAACGTGACTGGGTTCACCCTTGTGCAGAATCTCACCGACTTCCACAAGGACGGACCGTCTGCTGAACAGCCCTGATTGCTGCCGCACAAAAACTACATCTTGACAAATTTGAACTATTACACAGTTCTTTACCCACAAGTGAAATCTCAATGCTTAAAATGCTAAAAAAAAAAGCAAACACCACCACCACAACGGGATTTTAAGAGAATCAAAATTATAATCGCAGAAGACTACAGTGCTTATGTTTTTATTTGCCTTATCAATACAAATTGTCCTCAAAATAATGACTGCATGTCTATTTTTTAGAAACAAAGCCAGTGTTAATAGATAATACGTCATCAGTCCCCTCAAAATGGCAGAATATATTCTCTCCTTTGTTTTGATGATTTAAATAATTACTGTAACTGCAAGTAAAAACATTCACATCATAAAACACTTTAGCATCTCATCAGCATTGTGTTATTATAGAGTAACAGTGTATTACTCAGAACTTGCTTTGCACTTCTTTCTTGATATTTATAGCTTCCTAAACACAGAAAATGAAATTTTCACTTAAAGAGGCAATATACTGAATCTGTACCACTAGACACTGCCTTGTCTTTTAAAGAAAGGTTTTACTGTGATATTATTATGTGGCTTTTATAATGTTATTGGACATAACTGGGTGCTCGTTACACACCAATATTTATCTCTCTTGATTTACAACTAAGAAATTGAGACTACTACAGCTTAACCAGACACATACTTTTAAATCTTAATTATTAAAAAAAAACACATAAAGAGTTTTTAATTAGCGAAAATGCTAATGTTTTGCATGTAAGAAATAGAATTACTGGAGAACTATCCAATTTTTGCTTAAGTTGCAAGCTCATTACTATAAATGTGATGCTTTTCTTTTTTTTTTTTTTTCTCTTTAAATACTGCTCAGTTTGAAAGATTAGCAATGCCTACATAATATGCAACTTCCTACAAGACCTCTTTAGGTGGGTGGTTACTTATGGCCTAGAAAAATCATCATTTCTTTACAATTGCAAGCCAAAACCGTAACTAAACCAAACCTAGACTCCCTCCATGGCAGCATCTTATAATCCTTTTTATGTTTTTACCTGACATGAAACACAGAGTTAGCATCAATAGCCTGTTTTCTTATTTTATTCCCCTATGCCTATTTTCTTAAAGAAAAGCCTGCATAAATGCCTCTAAAGCAGAACACCCTAAAAAGAAGAAAAGAAACACCCCCCCCGAACAATCCAGCACACGCCGCTGATACACGTAAATGACCCAGGAGCTGAAACCAGTGTCTCTGGGGTATCACACACCAGTTTTCTGGATCAATCCCCAAGTTTATATTTTCACAAATCTTTTTACATGCAGTTTGATTTTTAACATTTTAATGAGCAAAAAGTGCATCTATAGCAGGCAGTCACCACAGTTAAAGTGCAGGGCATGAACTGTGTCCCTGGAGGGATTCAGCCCAGCCGTGTCACTGGTGGCTTTAGGACATACACCACCTGGTTCCCTGTCCCAGGGTTCCAACTCTTTTCATAATCAAAACACTGCTGACATTATAAACCCCACACGGGTTTTCTAAAATCCTGCCCAATCAATAAAGCCAGTACATAACTTATCGGAGACAACACAGAGCTCATTGATTAAGTTTGGTTTCAGTAGCAAAGTTTTCAAAATAAATGAGGCAGGAACACAGTGTTCAGCCCTTTTGTGTCACATCGCAATTTATGAAGGTGAGGCAGCCTCTGAAAGGATTTCCTCCACACAGGAGACCTTAAAAGCGTATGGAAAGCAAGGTTGTTAAATGCACACAATACACACTCAGCTTATGTCCTGAATTATCTACGTATTGAGATGAAATAGTAAAGAAAGCTCAACATTGCTGAAAAATTTTGCATACTCACTTATGAATTTAATATGCAAGCCGTATCTTAAGTCTTTTTTATTTTTAAACCTTTCACCGTATGCTCCCACTTCCAAGTCAATGGAACAACTTCACAGCCTCAAATATACAGGATCACTCTGTTTCTCTTGTTCAAATGAACATTGGTAACAAATATCCCACGCTGCAGCACAATTAAACAAAACCGCACTGATAAAATGATATGCAAATTGCTGGTCTAATGCAAGAAGAGCGGAGTGTTGCAAATAATCTGCTCTTTGAAAGACGCACGATGCAACAGACATTCGAAGCGGAACAGGAAATCTAAGTAGAAGTTGGAAAGAAAAGGAATTAACATACAGGCAGAGATCTGTGAAAAATGATGACTGATTGAGGCGAGACACTCGGATATTAATGCGAGTCAGAGAAGGGAATCAAACCACCCAAAACCCAACAGGTTGGGGACCTGTATTTGGAAGCCTATTGGGAAACGTGAGGAAAAGCAAGATGAAGTTGAAAAGAGCACCCAGCGTACAGCCCAGACCTTGTTTCAGAAAGTACGTACGTTTTCACAGGAGGACAATTCAAATATTACAAGAGAATGGAGCACTGCAAATAAGATGAGTTTTCCATGGAGAGAAGAGAAGACTGGGTGATGAGAGAGATGAAGGCTCTTCTATTTCCTTGACCTTAACGCGGAGGTGAAGGATAGGGGAAGGTGCTGTAAGTGAAACGCTAAACAGAGAGGGTGGAAATGCAACCAGTTCTCAACTTATCCAGCTTGAAATACCATCTGAATTCATGAAACAAACATGAAAACCATCTTCACATGGAGGGAAACCAAAAGAGTTTCAAGAACACATCAAGAGAGTGATGGGGAAGGAGGAGATACAGGAAAGCAGCGAGGGCTGAGAGGAGCACAGGGGCAGGAAGAACAGGGAACAGGTCCGATTGACCAGCAAACAACTCGAGAGGGTTTTAATTCTGCTCAGAAACAGCATCAAATTTAAACATAGCACAAATGTTAATATAGCATAAAAGAGTGCTAAGACATTGCTTTAACTGAAGCAAAATATCATCCAATTATGTTGAAATTTGGGTTGTCCATTAATCTACCTTATAGCCACAAAATTGTAAACTGCTCTTATATTTAATATATCTATTTGAATAATTTTAAGCTAACAATTAATTAAATTGTCCACTGCAATGGAACAACAAGTTTAAGAATTCAAAATGGTTGTCAGTGCACCCAAATAACCTCCTTAAACCTGACAACTACTCTGTTTAAAACCCAAAGGTAGTGAAAGAAAAGGTACAGAAGAATCCAGAACACCATCAATTCTGTTCGCTCCAGAGTTGGTCAGAAATTCATCTACATTATCCCAGGAAAGGGAACATCTTTCTGCACAACAATAAGCACCTTAGTAACAAGTTTTGCAAAATATTTTTAACATTTTACAAAGCAACTAGTTAAAATGGATGGGAAAAGGTCATGTTTCGAAATTTTATTTGAAGAATACAAACCTAATAAAGCGATGCCAGCCCAAGAAACTCAGCCACGAGCTTGAACACAGCTATGAGTAACAAACCGGACAAGTACATTTTGTGTTTTCAAAGATTAAACTTTAAATTGTATTTATTATTAGTGTCAGCTTATATTATATTCTATCAAATTTTCCTAAAGTTACTATTACAGATTATTCTCATCAATTAACAAATGCCATGTAATTCTGTAGTTCAAAATCCGGAGAAGCATTGCAATTCAAGCAGCTTATAAACTTCTCAAATTAAAAAGAAAGTACCCTGCATGCAGAGGCCAGTGTCACACAGCCACAACAAAACACGGATTTTGCAAGATGAAGAAGCAGAGGAAGCAAAGAACAATAAACTTAAAAGCATGATTGCTCTAGATTTTAAAGATTTTTCTAGTTTTTAGAAAACGAATACAACATGGATTCTTTGTTAAAAAAATCATTGCTCACTTAAAATCTTTATGTCAAATTTCATCTTGCATTCATTTTCATACAAAATCTGTTTACATCTTATAGCAGTACTGAACATTTCTCATTTTTATAATGGTGAAAATCTTTTAAGAATTAATTTTAATCAATTCTTTAAAAGAATGTTCTACCCCCAAAAATCAGGAGCATAATTTGTTTAATAGCACTAATTTAAATTACCTTAATTTAGTTTTATCTCTTCTTTTTTAATTCTAATAGTATTCCAGTACAACTTTAGAGCACTAGTTCATCCATTTGCTTAATGTTCTAACAATCTATTAGCTCTTTTTGAGCAATTATAAAGCTTGAATTAGGGGAGGGTTTTTCTTCTAGAAAAGTCACTTCTTCCCGTATGAGGGTCAGGAGGGGAACAGACCCAGTATGAAATAACATCATTTTGTGAAGGTAACCAATTGTTCTCAGGAAAAATGCTACTTTTTAAAAACAAACAAAAACCCCAACATGTATATACACAATCCTGGTAACAAGAAGAGCATGAGATAAATAACATTTCCTAAGCATATTGAGGCCTGCTATCATTTAAATATTTTAAACGTACAAAATACGTGCACAGATGGGCAACTTTTCTACTTGCATTACTAAAAACATATTTCAAGATAAAGCTCAAAATCCCTGAATTTTTTAAACCTAATTGTGACTCTGTTTCTTAGAATTCACACCCCAAGGCCAAAGCTTTCCTGCCACCAGTCCTTCAAATCTGATTTGGACATTACACGGGAGGAGGCTCCCAGCCTCCCCGAGGTCTCACTCCTTTTACAACATACGCAAAACCAGTAGATAATGGGCCTATGCTGAATTGGCTGCTCTGCACAGCTCCTCCTGGGACACAGGCCTAGCAGATGTGATAAAAACTGTGTCAGAGAAGTAGCTCCAGTTTTGCCTTAATGACAACTTCAACCTCTCAACTAATAGAACAAAAGAACAGAAACGACTATTACTTTTTTTTCCAGAAGAAAAAAAATCTGAAAGTAAAGCTGAACTAAATATTTAAGCAGTTCTTCAAAGAGAGCTCCTCAATACGTCTCTTTAAAAACCCTTCAATAGATTAAGATTTAGTTTTAGTTATTTATTAAAATGGATTTTAGCTAACATGCAAAACATAAATTAAAAAAGAAATATCTATAGCTACTGCAGTAAAAATAATTGTTCCCGTCTTAAATCACAAAGAATTGAAAAATTATACAAACAAGCGTTAATAAAATAGGTCTAATTATGTGCATAAACATTGATGAACTGGTAAAGATAAGAAGTGTCAATATCAGAGAGCTAGAACACTAATTGCATTAAGTATGATTCTATGAAATATATTTTAAACATTTAGTGACTGAAAATGCAGCATATTCTCACTTCCATATTTAGGAAAAATTAAGTGAGAACAATTAACTGTGAAAAGATAATCACATACTTCTCACAGCATACAGCAAATGCCCAGGTATACTGCATCAAAAAGAAAGCTTTAAATATATACTTTGGTTAACATTTGTTAAATATTATAATTCTGGCTTAAGATGACTGGCCCTTTTAGACGTCGTCTCAAATGCTCTATTCAGCTCCAAGCGCGTACCCACTTAATCAGCAATCATTGTTCTCCTAGGCAGGACTTTGTTGTCAAGACAAGCACTGAAACCTTTAAAAAATTTCAGAACTGGCATAAGAAAAAAGTGATCTTTGTCAAACAAGGACAAATTTATGCAAATCTTTTATAAACATTCACAAACATTTATTTAGCTTTTGAAATGTTGGCCTCATTTGAGAGCATGAAAATGAGGGGGAAGTGGGAAGATGCAAAGGACAGCTTAGAGGCTGGCACACTACATAAATATTCAGAAGGAAGATTATAGGATTCATGTTAGGCTGTCTTAGGTTTCTCCAAAGTCCACATAGAATACCAAAGAACAAAACTAACGAGAAGTAGAGCAGATGTTAGACAATGCAGCAGCCCTCTTTTCCACACTCACTTGGCTATACTTCGATGCTTTCATTTTTTCTTTCAATATGGTTAGGTCATTCAAGGATTCTCCTATAGACTCTGTATTGTGGCTACAGAGCTATAAGCTGGACCTCTGTCAGCTTTCCAAAAGTTCCCAATGAAAAGGCATTATGCAAATTCTACCTCTCTTACTCTCTTTCAGGAAAAAAAGCCTCCAGTCTGCAGTCATCGGAGTATTGGAAGTCCCAGCCTTCATTTCTGTATGGTTGTGTTTGCCTTAGGGCCATGCTGCTTGTTTTGACAGTGGATCCCCCCAGATAGTTGGGATTAGTCGAGCTTTAGATAAACTTGAAATCAAGGCCTTCTCTAGGTAGACAGCTAGATGTAGCTACTGAGTTTCCAGCTGCCTTCTTCTTTCATCCCAAAACAACCGCAGATTCACAGCAGAGATCACAGCCACAGGCTATGTCACATACATAAGTACAAAATTAAAGGCTGCTAAAAGAAGGCTTTGTAAGTCTTAGTGCTAAAATAAGGAATCTGTACTGTATAGTTTAAACAAATTATTCAAGAAGCACCAATAAAGGTCTGCAATGGATAGTTAACAAGACATGTTCACAAAAGAAATACCCGGTTTACATAAATAGGCAGGATGGTGCTTTGTTAATCACTTCTGCACCATCCACTCTCCAACCTTTCTAAAAATAGATGCAAGTAAATACTCTAAAATAGTATCCGCTAGAACATCTGAAAGTGAGCTCTGGTTATCAAATACAAACTTTATGGTCATAGGAGACTACTGTGATGGCACTATTGCAATTAGATTTTCACTCATTCACAACAAGACTGGGCCAGGTTTGATCTTTACTATAATCAGATAACACAAACCATTGGAATTCGTTCACAAATATAATACATTCAAAGAGGAGGGCCAGAGCTCCAAACTGATATTAAAACCTAAAATCAAATCCTGCCCATGTAACCATGTTACACCTTTATAAATCTGCATTGTAGTTCAGCCCCAACAGGAAATAGGTTTTTCAGGGGGTAGAGAAAAAGAAAAGTTTTGGCTTTTAAAGACTGGGATCTCTTCTAGATGGTGCAAATGTTGGTACCCACATCTCCAGCTGCCAGGCCCACCAGTGGGGGAACTAGAGGAAAAAATCAATCACTAGGATGTTATAAAGAAATAACCACCGAAAAAAAACCTGAAAGAAACAAAACAAACAAAAACCTTAGTTCAATGAATAGTAAATATCATTAAAAATAAACTCCTGTCCTTTACTCCAGAAAAAGGATGTGAAGAAACTTGCAATGTTGAAACCAGTTTAAATAAAGAGAGAGCAGAATTTTATGGTTAAGAAGCAAAGGTAAGAATTTGCCACCAACAACTTCTCTGCAACTTGTGCAGAGGACTTGTGCAGACAACTTTGTGCAAAGGACTTCACTTTTCTGCCATTTCCCTATTACAGACATTCTACCGGCTCTCACTGTAAAATTAAGTCATTTCACTGACAAGCTCTTTTATAGAAATTCAAAGCATGAAAAAGTGTGAAAGAATAACATTAGATTCCAATTTCTTCCTGCACTGTTTACCAAAGAGAATATTAGAGCATATACTGAATTCAGTTGGTGATTCCGTACCATAAATTCTCCATTAGTGACATCCTTCCCAGGAAATAAGCTACAGACTGAGAATCGTAACCAACAACTCAGCAAAATACATAATTCCTGAGAAGTAATGAGAAAAACAGTTTCATCATGCTATTGTGCTTAAAACAGAAGAACACTCTCAGAATTATTACTTAAAAATTAAATATGACTGCCAAGAAAAATGCCATGGCACAGTGTTATCAAATATCAGAAACTGAGAGAATTCACACATTTGCCTTCTCATAAAAGTCTTCTCATTGCTATGACCAAGATCCTTCTTTCTGCAGGAGAGGAGAACACGGAGCCGGGGACGAGCTTTAAAGCTGGTCACTAATGAAGTTACTTAACTCCGTTACACAGGTATTATCTGCTTTTTGCAGCTGAGGAAACATTACAAACTAAACAACTATCCCAAAGAGGGCAACAGCTGACCAATTTTTACAGTTCTGGAGCACCCGTTTCTCGACCCACGTCCCATCATACCTACTGCAGAATCCTCCAAGGAGAAAATGATGATACCTGACGAGGACACTAGTGCCCCCAGGGAAAGAACTTTCCTAACATTAAACTTTGAGAGAGGAGATGGAGCCAGTGATCACCTTAGATAACTGAAGGTTATAAGAGGATACAACTTTTCAAATTTACCAGGATTCTCACAACTCTTAGATTTCCAAATATGAGAACATGCTACAGAGAATAGTGATCAAAAACCTGAAAGCTATAAAAACATTCATGAGCCACAGAAAGTAGTTTTTGCTTGAAGAAAAGAAGCTGATATGTACAAAGATGACTGAACTGGCCAGATTACGTGCTCTTATAGTCCATGCCCTTGGGGGGCGAGGTGTGGAGCAGATAAAAGGCTGTGCCTACTTTCACGTAAGTATCACACAGCAAGACTCTCTAGTTGGGAAAACCAAAAAAAGTTCTATTTCCACCCACACCACCCCAAACCCAAACTCTAGGAAGTCCCTTTGCTGCAAGAATAAGTCACGGAAATCTCCTGCCACCTTGGAAATGAACACAAACAAGGAACAGGACTTCTGGAATTCTCTCTCATACGCTTCACACGCACCAGCACCCGGCTACAAGATGATCCATTTCAAAGCACAAGCTGTTTTGATGCTCGTTTGCATGCCACAGGATGCTCTGCAAATAAAAAAATACACTTTTATTTCCCACTTGCTTTTTGTCTTCCATGAAGCTTTAGCTTCTTTATCACATTTCTCTAATGCATTTGTACTGGGGCACGGGCAGACAAGCGGCAAGAGCAGGAATCCAAAGAACTGTGTCCTCCTCCACACGCTCAGGAAACTTCAAAGCATTAATGACTACTTTAGGAGCTACAAAACATCCGTTTCTCCTTACTTTGTTAAAATAGTACAGCTACACTAATGAAGCAATAGAAAACATTAAGAGAGGAAAAAGCTGCAAGACAGAGTATTCTCAATGCTCGTTTAGTAGCATGGTCTCAAAACCAGTCTTAGCCACAAGCGATTCGGATGTTGAAGCTGGAGCACTAAGTCATCCCATGAAACTCTTGAATAAAGTGATCTCTAATCAAATGAGAAATTGTTTAACTCCTCTATGACTGTTAACATGAAGACACGGCATGCCTGAGATTGATTCCTAACTCTAATCTTGACGACACCACTTACCTGCTGATATTTATTTTAAACATGTTTCAAAACAATTCCTACTCTTTGCGAAGGACGGTACTTCCCAGTACTCCCAGTCCTCCTGCACACACAAACATCAACATAACCAGTCACAGCACAGAGTGTTACACACAGTGAGATGCGTTGACATCAGTTTTAGTCTGCCTGTACACATCGTTAGGGGCTTGAATTTTATTTTAAACAAAACAAAGATACTTTCTACATGTTACAAGTTTTTAAACAATATTTTTGAAATTGTTTATCAATTTATCTATAGCACCAGGATAGAACTGGATGGTTCAAGAGACCGAAACAAGGGAACTTTCTAAACTAGTTTGATAATGGCTGGTTTAACAACCCGCAGTAGGATATTACTGCATACGCATCTTCCATTTTAAAGAAACCCATCTTTACTTGAAGTGAATATTTTATAGTTTTATCAATAAATTTAAACATAAGTGATAATGATTACTCACTTTAGGCCTGATCCCACAACCTTTACTCACACGAGTAGTCCCACGGGATTTTAATGTGACTACCTCAACGAATAAGGGTTGGCAGGACAGGTTTTAAATTATTCATATATTCACAGATTTTTAAGGCCAGAAGGGACCATTATGATCATCTCATCTGACCTCTTGTATAACAAAGGCCATACCATTGTATCCAGTAATACTTGCACCCAGCTGAACAATTTGTGGTGGGATCAAATTGTGTTTATTGAACTTCCAATATTGATTCAAATTTTACATGAAAGAAAACTGAAATTGCTTAGAAAGTGGTTTGAACTACATTTCCCCACACTTCAACCCAATTATGCCTCTGTTTCTATCCAGAATTTTTCTAACTTCTGGACACTGGCTTTTGGCACAGCTTTCACACACAGACTTTAGAGCCCAACACGATCTCAGGTACTTTCAGGCCAAAATCATCTCACCTCCTGGGCTCCTTCAAAAGATTAACTGGTGGTTAATTGCTATTGGTTTTCTGCACTTTTACTGCTCCTGCCCTGCCCTGTGATTTCTGAAATACAGATATCATAACTGGAAAAACACTTGGCTAACATTATCAGTGATGCATCAAACAGGGAAAACGGCATCTCCAGCTCAGCTCCTTCACAGACAGGGACAAATGGAGCGGCTGCTCAGATTACTAGCTCAAGGACAAAAAAAAAGAAAAAAGAAATAGTTTTGAGTACTTTCTCACTCAGCACGCCTTAGACTTCAGGACTAACTTTTTTCAGGGATACTTACAAAGACCGACTTACTATTTCCCTCCGCACAAATCCACTGCAATGACTTTTGCAGCCAATCACCAAATAGTAGCAAAATAAAAATTCAAAATAATGAAGAAACCTAGAATGCTACGGTGCTATATGAAATTCTGTGCAGATCTGATGGATTACTAAAACCAGCTATTCTATTAGACTGTTAAATAGATACTCTGGCCAAATTCTCTCATCATAGAAATACTCAGCTACTATAATCCTTAGATTTACTAACTTCAATTCTAAAATGGAACTTGGATGAGCAGATTACGTCAAAGGTTCTATTAAGATGC